>NC_055991.1:74033234-76433234 GCF_018446385.1 Zingiber officinale
TTTTATTTCAGTTTTAGTACTTAACATGTCTAGTTTTATGAATTAGTCTTGTTACAGCTTAGTAAACTATATCTTGTTTAGTCATCATGTTTAGAATATTAGTACTTACATGCTGGAATGTATTTCCATTGTTTTAGAACTGTTGTGTAATGTTTTGGCACGCCAAAGTGCTGAAATCAGAACTCTCGAGAAGAAGACATGATTCTGCAGGTCGATGTTCGACTTGGATCGGTCGACCGATCCAACCGAGATAAGATGCTATCAGATCCTCCTCGATCGGCCACCGACCGATCTAGTTCGATCTGATAGCCTCGGAGGAGAGTTGCGTTCCCGGATCGGTCACCGACCACCTGCACGAACAGAGTTGGCAGGTTATGGATCGGTCCACCGACCGATCCGAGGCGCAATGCATAGAAAGTGTCGATCGGTCTCGACCGATCAGGTACTCTGGATCGGTCAGATCGATCCACCGCTGTGTAACGCAGCAGAAGCACGGAGGCTCACCGATCGGTCTCCGATCGTCAGGGTGTTCTGGATCGGTCGGTAGACCGATCCAGCTAACTGAAGCGAGGTAAGCTTGTGGATCGGTCACCGACCGATCCGGAGGGTGCCACCGTGCCAGTATCGGCTGGAACGATCCGTGAATCGTTCCGACGCCTCAATCGACTCACGGATCGGTTGAAATGTCCGATTACAGCTAGCAGGACATCCAAGAGGCATAGATTGTCTCTCCTAGCATGTGTACAACACTCAGGTACTCTTAGAATGTCAGGTTAAGACTGTACAGTAATTAGTTTAGCAAATTTCAAATGTGCTCAGTTTTCCGCACAGTAGTTTCAGTAGTTAATGTAGCGATCTAGCTCACAGCCTAGTACCCAGGAGTTGGGTCGTTACAGAGTGGTATCAGAGCAGTGTTCCATACTTCCTACACACACATCAGCATTGTACCTGCAGCTTCCAAGTAAGAACATCTCTCACTCAGTTTTGTTTTCAGCTTTCATATCAGTTATATGTGCTTTCATGTTTTCTCGCATGTTGGTAGTTAATTAATTCATGTTTACAGTGATAGTATTTAGCATGTTACCAGTAGTTAACTATAACATGATAGCCTAGTTATATATATATGTTCTTTTCTATTTAGAAAATGGTACGAGGACGTCCAGCTAAGAAAGCAGCAGCGGCTGAGCCCCAGTATGAGGCAGGCAGTTCAGTGCCTCCCCCAGACCTTACAGCATTAGTGGCTCAGCTACAACAGCAGTTAGCTGAACAGCAGCAGGAGATAGCCTCCTTAAAGGCTAACCAGCAGACTACTCCCCCAGTCACTCCAGTACCGAACCTCACGACTCCAGTAATCACAGAGGTAGTACCAACTCAGCCTGCAGTACCAGTCCCAGTAGCCCCAGTAGCAGGGGCTAAGAGAGAAGCTTACCTTATCCAGTGGCAGAGAATTAAGCCCGAGAACTTCTCAGGAACCAGTGAACCAGCATGGTTTAAAACACTCGAGAGCACGATGGAGCTTCTAGATTGGCCGAGACGAAAAGGTGAAGTGTGCCTCCTTCTGTTTAACAGGAGACGCACGCATGTGGTGGGAGCGGATTAAACCGAAGTGGCCAGTAAACCAGATGACATGGGCCAACTTTGAGAAAGAATTCTTCGAGGAATTCTTTCACATGCAAGTCACGAACCGACACTATGACGAGTTTACAGAGTTTCGTCAGGGCAACCTATCAGTTCAGGAGGCCGTGAAGAAATTCAACAGGTTGGCCCGTCTGTGTCCAGAACTAGTCAGCTCAGAGAAGGAACGAGTACGCTTGATGCTGAAGATGCTCAGACCAGAGATCGCAATGAATGTGGCTGGTGGTGTTCATAGGCCACAAACCACAGAGGAGCTGGTGAGTAGTGCTCTGATCACCGAGCACTATCAGCACAGCATCACCCAGCAGAAGCAGGTTTTCACAGAGCCCAAGGGACAAGCTGGCTCAGGTACTCAGCAGAAACAACAGGGACATAGCTCCAACTGGAAGGGGAAACGTAAGGCAAGCAATGACCCAAAAGGAGGACCAGCTGGAAAACATTCCTGACATCCCAAGTGTGCTACTTGTGGGAAACATCATCCAGGAGTTTGCCGCAAGGGTACGCGAGGTTGTTTCGAATGTAGGAAGGGCACATGGCTAAGCGGTTCAGAACAAGAATCTTCCTCACCTCACCGATACAAGATGGAGCTCAACCAGCCCATTACACGGATGTATGCCGTCTTAGATGGTCCATGATCGATCCAGATTAGAAGCCCCACGCCTACCACAAATGCCGAATTTTCTCACCGACCAGAGGACGTAGCAAATGCCTCGGCAGTTGTCACAGGTCGATCAGTATTTTCAAAGCATAATGCAACTGCTTATTCGATCTCGGGGCAACCCACTCTTATGTATCCGGGCATTTGCCGAGAAACTAGCAACACCTCGAAGTACTTAATAGTCGACAACGCTACCCTCAGGAGACATTATGGCGTCTACGCACTGGCTCGAGCAATGCCAGTCATTATAGCAGATGGTGATCCGATAGTGCTAGAAATGATCGACTACGATGTCATCTTTGGAATGGATTTTCGATCGATACGGCGCTTCTATAGAGTGCCGTAAACAAAAGGTCATATTCCAACCAGTTTGAGTACAGGGGAAGCCAAAGAGGAAAGCCGGAAGTTTCTCTTAGCATTGAAAGCACAACAGCTATTGGATTCGGGATGCATGGGATTTTTAGCAAATGTAGTCAACACCACCGGACAAGAACCAACTATCGAGGTTCGAGTCGTTATGACTACCAGTGATCTTCCAAGAGCTACCGTGCTTAGCACCGTGAGATTGAATTTGAGATAGAGCTCATTCCGGCACAAATCCAATTTCCAAGGCACTGCATCGCATGGCTCCAGAAATGAAGGAACTTGAGGAGCAATTCAGGAGCTTCTTGACAAGGGTTTCATACGCCTAGTCACTCACCATGGGGAGCACCTGTGTTGTTCGTGAAGAAGAAGGATGGAAGCATGCGCTTATGCATAGACTACCGTGCTTTGAACCAGGTCACAATTAAAAACAGGTACCCTCTTCCCAGGATAGATGACCTGTTTGACCAGCTAAAGGGAGCCACAGTGTTCTCTAAAATCGACCTCAGATCAGGATATCACCAGGTTAAAGTCAAGGAAGGTGATATACCTAAAACAGCCTTCAGGACTAGATACGGACATTATGAGTTCGTAGTCATGCCTTTCGGCGTGACAAATGCCCCACTACATTCATGGACCTCATGAATAGAGTATTCAGAGAATACTTAGACAAGTTTGTCATCGTGTTCATCGATGACATTCTTATCTATTCAGCACTCAGGAGGACCATGCAGAGCATCTCAAGACAGTTTTGCAGATCCTTCACAAAAATTAGCTGTACGCCAAATTCACGAAATGTGAATTTTGGCTAGACCAGTAGCCTTTCTAGGTCACATCATCTCCAAGGATGGTGTTATGGTAGATCCCAAGATAGAAGCGGTAAGTAATCGGAAGAGACCCAGAACGCGTCGGTGAAATCGAAGCTTCGGGATTGGCGAGGCTACTACAGAAATTCAGAGAGGACTTCTCCAGATAGCCTCCCCACGCTCTCACCAGGAAGAACAAGAAATTTCAGTGGACGGAGGATCATGAAAGCAAATAACTAAAACGGAGATTGACCGGTTCTATTTTAGCTATACCGAAAACATGCACAACTTCGACATCTACGCCTCTAAATTGGGATTAGGAGCGATACTGATGCAAAAGGCAAGGTGATCGCCTATGCCTCCGGACAACTCAAGGATTATGAGAGGAACTATCCTACTCACGACCTTGAGCTTGCAGCAGTGGTGTTCGCTCTCAAGATTTGGAGACATTATCTGTACGGAGCTCAGTGCAGAGTGTATACAGATCATCAAAGTCTGAAGTACTTCTTTACTCAGAAGGATCTGAATATGCGACAGCGTAGATGGTTAGAACTGGTCAAAGATTATGACATAGATATCCTCTACCATCCAGGGAAAGCTAATAAGGTAGCAGACGCACTCAGCAGGAAGTCCAGTGCTACCTTATTATCTTTAGCAGCTATGTCACCACCCCTAAGGAAGGAGATTACAGCCTTTAGTCTCGAACTTATAGTCGGACGGCTTTCCACTATGTCCTTAGCATCTACCTTGCTTGATGATATCCAGACAGCTCAGGAGCAGAAATCCAGAAAATCAAGCAAGGGTTAGCAGAATCAGAAAATGGAGAGTTCAGAGTGTCCGCCAGTGGGGTAGTGTACTGTGGTGACAGACTTTGTGTTCCAGATCAGGAGGAACTACGAAAGCAAATTTTAGACGAGGCTCACAGGACTCCCTATGCGATGCATCCTGGTTCCACCAAAATGTATCAGGATCTAAAGAAACGATTTTGGTGGCCTGGGATGAAGCGAGATATCGCCAGATACGTCAGCATCTGTCTAACCTGTCAAAGGGTTAAGGCAGAACATCAGCGACCAGGAGGAGTTCTGCAACCGATCCAGATTCCAGAATGGAAGTGGGAGGATATCTCTATGGACTTCATAGTGGGGTTACCCAGAACCACGAATGGTTTTGATGCCATTTGGGTAATAGTCGACAGGTTGACTAAATCAGCCCACTTCTTAGCTATCAGAATATCCTATTCCATGGAGCAGCTAGCTCAGTTGTATCTCAAGGAGATAGTCAGGCTGCATGGAGTCCCACGAACCATTATATCAGACAGAGACAGCAGATTTACATCACACTTCTGGAAGTGTGTGCAGTCAGCTATGGGCACCCAGTTAAAATTCAGCACAGCCTTCCATCCTCAGACAGATGGTCAGACGGAGCGAGTAAATCAGGTACTCGAAGATATGCTCCGAGCTTGTGCCCTAGATTTCAAGGGAAGTTGGTGCAAATATCTGAGTCTAGCAGAATTTGCATACAACAACAGTTATCAGGCCACTATCGGCATGGCACCTTATGAGGCACTCTATGGGCGGAGGTGCAGATCACCAATCTGCTGGTATGAGAGTGGTGAACAGAAGGAACTAGAGCTTCAGACAGATCTAGTAGCAGATACCACAGCAGCCATACAGCAGATTCGCCAGAGGATAGAGACAGCACAGAGCCGTCAGAAGAGCTATGCTGATACACGACGCAGACCCCTAGAGTTTTCAGTTGGGGATACAGTTTTCCTCAGAGTAGCTCCCATGAAGGGAGTCATGCGTTTTGGGAAGAAGGGCAAGTTAGCTCCCAGATATGTGGGACCATACCTTATCACGAAGAGAGTGGGCAAGGTAGCATATGAGCTAGAGCTACCTCAGGAGATGTCGGCTGTCCACAACGTATTTCATGTCTCCATGCTGAAGAAGCATATTCCCGACGCCACCCAGGTGATTGAGCCCCAGTTGGTACAGGTCCGTGATGATCTCAGCTATGACAGTCGGCCTATTCAGATAATAGACCGAGCAGTAAAGAAATTACGAACAAGGAAGTACCATTAGTTAAAGTCAGCTGGCAAAATCAGAGGCGACTTGAGAGACAGAGGCCAGCATGAGAGAAGTACCTAATTGTTTTAAGTTCGGGGACTAACTTTTATAAGGTATGGGGATTGTAAAGCGAAAAATTCCCAAATTTATTTTAGAATTATTCTATGATTTTCTAGAATTATTAGATATTTTCCGGAATTTTCCGAGTAGCGAAGTAGCAAAAAATAATAGAAAATAGCTTAAGAGGAATCGAACCCGAGACCTATGGTGTAAGGGATAATGTTAGTAACCAGTTGAACCCAGCAGGGCCGTGCTGAAAGGAAGGAGAACCAAATATATTTATATTAGAGTTGGGTTCATTAAACCACTTAATATAAATAATAAACTTAAGTGGGGTTTGGTTTATTTTGGTTCGGCACCTCTTCACCTCACGCCACTTTCTCTTCCAAAACCTCACCGCCGCCTCTCCCTTCTTCTCCTCTTCCTCACGCACGGCACACCAAGGCAAGGGTCCATAGGATCATCTTCCGGCGACGACTCCAACACGAAAGGGGTTCTTCTCCGCGAGAGGAACGCGAGGACGTAAGCGGTTCGTCGAACGGAGCAGTTTTCCAGAAAAACCTAGCGGATAAATCGTAAGAAAACCTTGCGATTGAGGTAAGAAACCCCTCACCTGCAGTATAATTGCTCTCGCTTGTTAGTTTTGGCGTTAGTTCAGAAATTTTACAGTTTTCAGTTTTTGGGTGTGCTTTTAGTGCACACCAAGCGTTCGGTAGAATGCTCAGTTCCGAAGGATGCACCAATAGGCGTCCTAACAGCATGTAAAATGAATAGAAACATTTTATTCAGTTTATTATTAATTATTACAGCTATATGGATCAGATATCCATTGGGTGGGCTCCCGCAGTAGCCTCTAGGTTCAGATAACCTAGCTCTAGGTTCAGATAACCTAGAATAGCAAAGTAAAATAAAACAGTATTCAGTATTTTACTTTTATTCAGTTGGCACTGTACTTGGATCAGATATCCATGGGCTGGACTCCCACAGTCGTCCCTAGGTTCAGATAACCTAGTAACCCTGCTGGATTCGGAACTTGCAATCCCGGGTCTCGTAGGGATGCGCACACAGTAAGTACAGTTGCCAGGGCCCAACAGCATGTTTAGTATTTTCATCTATTATATGTATAGTTTTCAAATTTGAAACCAATGATGAGAACACTAATTTAGCTTTCAGTTCAGGTTCAGTTTACATGATTTGAATTCATGTACAGATTTAGACATATGCATGACTAGTTCAGTTTCATGCTCAGTTTATATGTTATGCCATGTTTCAGTTCCAGTTTATGCTTTGTTTGATATGCCATGCCATGCTTGCATGTTCAGTATGTTTTTCAAACAACATGATTTAAAATCATATTCGCATCGTATGCATGATTTAGTGAGGTAGATGGTTTCTTACTAAGCTTTAAGCTTATAGGTACTACTTTTCTTATACTGCAGATACAGGTAAAAGAAAAGTGGACTAGCGGAGGCTGGAGGGCGATGCTACGATGATGTGTGTGTGCAAGGGGTCTGGAATAAAGATCCTTGGGATCTACACGCTTTTATTTCAGTTTTAGTACTTAACATGTCTAGTTTTATGAATTAGTCTTGTTACAGCTTAGTAAACTATATCTTGTTTAGTCATCATGTTTAGAACATTAGTACTTACATGCTGGAATGTATTTCCATTGTTTTAGAACTGTTGTGTAATGTTTTGGCACGCCAAAGTGCTGAAATCAGAACTCTCGAGTGAAATCAGACACTGATCGGTCTCCAGACCGATCAGGGTCTGAGCTGCCCCACTGGATCGGTCAGCTCCGATCCGATATCAGATTCCCTGATCGGTCACCGACCGATCTAGGAATGAGTTGGAGTCACGGGATCGGTCAGCCGACCGACCCAGGCACGAACAGAGAGTTGGCAAGGGTTATGGATCGGTCAGCCGACCGATCCAGAGGCGAACAGAAGCATAGAAAGTGTACTGATCGGTCTACTGACCGATCAGGGTACTCCTGGATCGGTCTGTAGATCGATCCAGCTGCGTACAGAACGCAGTAGAAGCACGGAGGCTCACTGATCGGTCTCTCGATCGATCAGGGTGTTCCTGGATCGGTCGGTAGACCGATCCAACTGCGTACAGAAGCGAGGTAAGCTTGTGGATCGGTCAGCCGACCGATCCAGAGGGTGCCACCGTGCCAGTATCAGCTGGAACGATCGGTGAATCGTTCCGACGCCTCAATCGACTCACGGATCGGTTGAAATGTCTGATTACAGCTAGCAGGACATCCAAGAGGCATAGATTGTCTCTCCTAGCATGTGTACAACACTCAGGTACTCTTAGAATGTCAGGTTAAGACTTTACAGTAATTAGTTTAGCAAATTTCAAATTTGCTCAGTTTTTCGCACAGTAGTTTCAGTAGTTAATGTAGCGATCTAGCTCACAGCCTAGTACCCAGGAGTTGGGTCGTTACAGAGTGGTATCAGAGCAGTGTTCCATACTTCCTACACACACATCAGCATTGTACCTGCAGCTTCCAAGTAAGAACATCTCTCACTCAGTTTTGTTTTCAGCTTTCATATCAGTTATATGTGCTTTCATGTTTTCTCGCATGTTGGTAGTTAATTAATTCATGTTTACAGTGATAGTATTTAGCATGTTACCAGTAGTTAACTATAACATGATAGCCTAGTTATATATATATGTTCTTTTCTATTTAGAAAATGGTACGAGGACGTCCAGCTAAGAAAGCAGCAGCGGCTGAGCCCCAGTATGAGGCAGGCAGTTCAGTGCCTCCCCCAGACCTTACAGCATTAGTGGCTCAGCTACAACAGCAGTTAGCTGAACAGCAGCAGGAGATAGCCTCCTTAAAGGCTAACCAGCAGACTACTCCCCCAGTCACTCCAGTACCGAACCTCACGACTCCAGTAATCACAGAGGTAGTACCAACTCAGCCTGCAGTACCAGTCCCAGTAGCCCCAGTAGCAGGGGCTAAGAGAGAAGCTTACCTTATCCTGTGGCAGAGAATTAAGCCCGAGAACTTCTCAGGCACCAGCGAACCATGGGATGCTCAGGCATGGTTTAAAACACTGGAGAGCACGATGGAGCTTCTAGATTGGCCAGAGCACGAAAAGGTGAAGTGTGCCTCCTTATGCTTGAGACGACGCATGTGGTGGGAGCGGATTAAACCGAAGTGGCCTAAACCAGATGACATGGGCCAACTTTGAGAAAGAATTCTTGAGGAATTCTTTCACATGCAAGTCACGAACCGACACTATGACGAGTTTACTGAGTTTCGCCAGGGCAACCTATCAGTTCGGGAGGCCGTGAAGAAATTCAACAGTTTGGCTCGTCTGTGCCGTCAGCTCAGAGAAGGAACGAGTACGCTTGATGCTGAAGATGCTCAGACCAGAGATCGCAATGAATGTGGCTGGTGGTGTTCATAGGCCACAAACCACAGAGGAGCTGGTGAGTAGTGCTCTGATCACCGAGCACTATCAGCACAGCATCACCCAGCAGAAGCAGGTTTCCACAGAACCCAAGGGACAAGCTGGCTCAGGTACTCAGCAGAAACAACAAGGGCATAGCTCCAACTGGAAGGGGAAACGCAAGGCAAGCAGTGACCCAAAAGGAGGACCAGCTGGAAAACATTCCAGACATCCCAAGTGTGCTACTTGTGGGAAACATCATCCAGGAGTTTGCCGCAAGGGTACGCGAGGTTGTTTCGAATGTGGACAGGAAGGGCACATGGCTAAGCAGTGCCCGAACAAGAACAGTCTTCCTCAGCCTCAGCCGATACAGTATGGAGCTCAACCAGCCCAGTTACACCAGATGTATGCTGTCTTAGATGGTCCACAGATCAGTCAGGGCAGATTAGAAGCCCCCACAGCTACCACGAATGCCAGGATTTTCTCACTGACCAGAGAGGACGTAGCAAATGCCTCGACAGTTGTCACAGGTCAGATCAGTATTTTTCAGCATAATGCAACTGTCTTATTCGATACTGGGGCAACCCACTCTTATGTATCCAGGGCATTTGCCGAGAAACTAGCAACACCTCCAGAAGTACTTAATAGTCAGTTTCTGACAACGCTACCCTCAGGAGACATTATGGCGTCTACGCACTGGCTCAGGGCAGTACCAGTCATTATAGCAGACAGGGAGCTTTTTGGTGATCTGATAGTGCTAGAAATGACTGACTACGATGTCATCTTTGGAATGGATTTTCTGATCAGATACGGCGCTTCTATAGAGTGCCGTAAACAGAAAGTCATATTCCAACCTGAAGCAGGAGTACAGTTTGAGTACACGGGGAAGCCAAAGAGGAAAGCCAGGAAGTTTCTCTCAGCATTGAAAGCACAACAGCTATTGGATTCAGGATGCATGGGATTTTTAGCAAATGTAGTCAACACCAGCCAGGACAAGAACCAACAGCTATCTGAGGTTCGAGTCGTTTGCGACTACCCAGCAGTCTTCCCTGAAGAGCTACCAGGCTTAGCACCAGACAGGGAGATTGAATTTGAGATAGAGCTCATTCCCGGCACAAATCCAATTTCCAAGGCACCGTACCGCATGGCTCCAGCAGAACTGAAGGAACTTCAGGAGCAATTACAGGAGCTTCTTGACAAGGGTTTCATACGCCCTAGTCACTCACCATGGGGAGCACCTGTGTTGTTCGTGAAGAAGAAGGATGGAAGCATGCGCTTATGCATAGACTACCGTGCTTTGAACCAGGTCACAATTAAAAACAGGTACCCTCTTCCCAGGATAGATGACCTGTTTGACCAGCTAAAGGGAGCCACAGTGTTCTCTAAAATCGACCTCAGATCAGGATATCACCAGGTTAAAGTCAAGGAAGGTGATATACCTAAAACAGCCTTCAGGACTAGATACGGACATTATGAGTTCGTAGTCATGCCTTTCGGCGTGACAAATGCCCCAGCTACATTCATGGACCTCATGAATAGAGTATTCAGAGAATACTTAGACAAGTTTGTCATCGTGTTCATCGATGACATTCTTATCTATTCAGGCACTCAGGAGGACCATGCAGAGCATCTGAAGACAGTTTTGCAGATCCTTCAGCAGAACCAGCTGTACGCCAAATTCACGAAATGTGAATTTTGGCTAGACCAGGTAGCCTTTCTAGGTCACATCATCTCCAAGGATGGTGTTATGGTAGATCCCAGCAAGATAGAAGCAGTAAGTAACTGGAAGAGACCCAGGAACGCCAGTGAAATCAGAAGCTTTCTGGGATTCGTAGAGGACTTCTCCAGGATAGCCTCCCCACTGACAGCTCTCACCAGGAAGAACAAGAAATTTCAGTGGACAGAGGACTGCGAAAACAGCTTCAGCGAACTAAAACGGAGATTGACCAGTGCTCCTATTTTAGCTATACCAGAAAACACAGACAACTTCGACATCTACAGCGACGCCTCTAAATTGGGATTAGGAGCAGTACTGATGCAGCAGGGCAAGGTGATCGCCTATGCCTCCAGACAACTCAAGGATTATGAGAGGAACTATCCTACTCACGACCTTGAGCTTGCAGCAGTGGTGTTCGCTCTCAAGATTTGGAGACATTATCTGTACGGAGCTCAGTGCAGAGTGTATACAGATCATCAAAGTCTGAAGTACTTCTTTACTCAGAAGGATCTGAATATGCGACAGCGTAGATGGTTAGAACTGGTCAAAGATTATGACATAGATATCCTCTACCATCCAGGGAAAGCTAATAAGGTAGCAGACGCACTCAGCAGGAAGTCCAGTGCTACCTTATTATCTTTAGCAGCTATGTCACCACCCCTAAGGAAGGAGATTACAGCCTTTAGTCTCGAACTTATAGTCGGACGGCTTTCCACTATGTCCTTAGCATCTACCTTGCTTGATGATATCCAGACAGCTCAGGAGCAGGATCCTGAAATCCAGAAAATCAAGCAAGGGTTAGCAGAATCAGAAAATGGAGAGTTCAGAGTGTCCGCCAGTGGGGTAGTGTACTGTGGTGACAGACTTTGTGTTCCAGATCAGGAGGAACTACGAAAGCAAATTTTAGACGAGGCTCACAGGACTCCCTATGCGATGCATCCTGGTTCCACCAAAATGTATCAGGATCTAAAGAAACGATTTTGGTGGCCTGGGATGAAGCGAGATATCGCCAGATACGTCAGCATCTGTCTAACCTGTCAAAGGGTTAAGGCAGAACATCAGCGACCAGGAGGAGTTCTGCAGCCGATCCAGATTCCAGAATGGAAGTGGGAGGATATCTCTATGGACTTCATAGTGGGGTTACCCAGAACCACGAATGGTTTTGATGCCATTTGGGTAATAGTCGACAGGTTGACTAAATCAGCCCACTTCTTAGCTATCAGAATATCCTATTCCATGGAGCAACTAGCTCAGTTGTATCTCAAGGAGATAGTCAGTGCATGGAGTCCCACGAACCATTATATCGAGAGACAAGAGATTTACATCACACTTCGGAAGTGTGCGCGACCATGGGCACCTTAAAATTCAAGACCTTCCATCCTCCGGATGGTCGACGGAGCGAGTGAATCGTACTCAAGATATGCTCCGAGCTTGTGCCCTAGATTTCAAGGGAAGTTGGTGCAAATATCCGAGTCTAGCGAATTGCATACAACAACAGTTATCGTGCCACTATCGGCATGGCACCTTATGAGGCACTCTATGGGCGGAGGTGCAGATCACCAATCTGCTGGTATGAGAGTGGTGAGCAAGAGCTTCAGACAGATCTAGTAGTAGATACCACAGCAGATTCGCCAGAGGATAGAGACAGCACAGAGCCGTCAGAAGAGCTATGCTGATACACGACGCAGACCCCTAGAGTTTTCAGTTGGGGATACAGTTTTCCTCAGAGTAGCTCCCATGAAGGGAGTCATGCGTTTCGGGAAGAAGGGCAAGCTAGCTCCCAGATATGTGGGACCATACCTTATCACGAAGAGAGTGGGCCAGGTAGCATATGAGCTAGAGCTACCTCAGGAGATGTCAGCAGTCCACAACGTATTTCATGTTTCCATGCTGAAGAAGCATATTCCAGACGCCACCCAGGTGATTGAGCCCCAGTTGGTACAGGTCCGTGATGATCTCAGCTATGACAGTCGGCCTATTCAGATAATAGACCGAGCAGTAAAGAAATTACGGAACAAGGAAGTACCATTAGTCAAAGTCAGTTGGCAAAATCACATAGCAGCAGAGGCGACTTGGGAGACAGAAGCCAGCATGAGACAGAAGTACCAAGAATTGTTTTAAGTTCAGGGACGAACTTTTTATAAGGTATGGGGGATTGTAAAGCCCGAAAAATTCCCGAATTTATTTTAGAATTATTCTATGATTTTTCTGGAATTTTTAGATATTTTTCCGGAATTTTCCGAGTAGCGGAAAATGCAAAAATAAATAGGTCGCAAAATAGCTTAGGCGAACCCGAGACCTATGGTGTAAGGGATAATGTTAGTAACCAGTTGAACCCAGCAGAGCCGTGCTGAAAGGAAGGAGAACCAAATATATTTATATTAGAGTTGGGTTCATTAAACCACTTAATATAAATAATAAACTTAAGTGGGGTTTGGTTTATTTTGGTTCGGCACCTCTTCACCTCACGCCACTTTCTCTTCCAAAACCTCACCGCCGCCTCTCCCTTCTTCTCCTCTTCCTCACGCACGGCACACCAAGGCAAGGGTCCATAGGATCATCTTCCGGCGACGACTCCAACACGAAAGGGGTTCTTCTCCGCGAGAGGAACGCGAAGACGTAAGCGGTTCGTCGAGCGGACAGTTTTCCGGAAACACCTAGCGAATAGAATCGTAAGAAAACCTTACGATTGAGGTAAGAAACCCCTCACCTGCAGTATAATTGCTCTCGCTTGTTAGTTTTGGCGTTAGTTCAGTAATTTTATAGTTTTCAGTTTTAGGGCATGCTTTTAGTGCACACCAAGCATTCGGTAGAATGCCCAGTTCAGAAGGATGTACCAATAGGCGTCCTAACAGCATAAAAAATGTAATAGAAACATTTTATTCAGTTTATTATTAATTATTACAGCTATATGGATCAGATATCCATTGGGTGGGCTCCCGCAGTAGCCTCTAGGTTCAGATAACCTAGCTCTAGGTTCAGATAACCTAGAATAGCAAAGTAAAATAAAACAGTATTCAGTATTTTACTTTTATTCAGTTGGCACTGTACTTGGATCAGATATCCATGGGCTGGACTCCCACAGTCGTCCCTAGGTTCAGATAACCTAGTAACCCTGCTGGATTCGGAACTTGCAATCCCGGGTCTCGTAGGGATGCGCGCACAGTAAGTACAGTTGCCAGGGCCCCAACAGCATGTTTAGTATTTTCATCTATTATATGTATAGTTTTCAAATTTGAAACCAGTGATGAGAACACTAATTTAGCTTTCAGTTCAGTTCAGGTTCAGTTTACATGATTTGAATTCATGTACAGATTTAGACATATGCATGACTAGTTCAGTTTCATGCTCGGTTTATATGTTATGCCATGTTTCAGTTCCAGTTTATGCTTTGTTTGATATGCCATGCCATGCTTGCATGTTCAGTATGTTTTTCAAACAACATGATTTAAAATCATATTCGCATCGTATGCATGATTTAGTGAGGTAGATGGTTTCTTACTAAGCTTTAAGCTTACAGTACTACTTTTCTTATACTGCAGATCAGGTAAAAGAAAAGTGGACTAGCTGGAGGGCGATGCTACGATGATGTGTGTGTGCAAGGGGTCGGAATAAAGATCCTTGGGATCTACACGCTTTTATTTCAGTTTAGTACTTAACATGTCTAGTTTTATGAATTAGTCTTGTTACAGCTTAGTAAACTATATCTTGTTTAGTCATCATGTTTAGAACATTAGTACTTACATGCTGGAATGTATTTCCATTGTTTTAGAACTGTTGTGTAATGTTTTGGCACGCCAAAGTGCTGAAATCAACTCGAGTGAAATCAGACTCGATCGGTCTCCGGACCGATCAGTCATCACGGATCGGTCGACCGATCCAATGGTCGACCAGATCACAGATCCTCAGGATCGATCGGCCGACCGATCTAGTTCGATCTGATAGCCTCGGAGGAGAGTTGCGGGTTCTGGATCGGTCACCCGACCCCGAGCAACAGAGTTGGCAGGGTTATGGATCGGTCGGACCGATCCGAGGCTAATGAAGCATAGAGTGTCGATCGGTCTCGACCGATCGAGTACTCTGGATCGATGCGAGCCGATCAAACGCAGCACGAGGCTCACCGATCGGTCTCCCGATCGGTCAGGGTGTTCTGGATCGGTCGGTAGACCGATCCACCTCAGCGAGGTAAGCTTGTGGATCGGTCAGCCGACCGATCCAGAGGGTGCCACCGTGCCAGTATCAGCTGGAACGATCTGTGAATCGTTCCGACGCCTCAATCGACTCACGGATCGGTTGAAATGTCTGATTACAGCTAGCAGGACATCCAAGAGGCATAGATTGTCTCTCCTAGCATGTGTACAACACTCAGGTACTCTTAGAATGTCAGGTTAAGACTTTACAGTAATTAGTTTAGCAAATTTCAAATTTGCTCAGTTTTTCGCACAGTAGTTTCAGTAGTTAATGTAGCGATCTAGCTCACAGCCTAGTACCCAGGAGTTGGGTCGTTACAATGGCCTTCTTGTTACAGGTCTTTTGTAAGGAATACTTAGAATAATTATTATTCGATTTCATTTTATTTTATGATATTGTCTGTGTGATTGCATCTTGCATGTGTGTGGTGTGTGTGATGTAATAGATTAGTTTATCATTAAGTCTTCCATTGTACATATTTACGAAACATATTTTTAGCGCACACCGTATCAGGCATATCCCAACACTGTATGGACTAGGGTTGGACTGATATCGACTTGTGACACTTCTAGAATACATTATATCAGGTCTTGTAGATATCATACTATACATGATACTGCCGATGGTTGACACATAGGAATGTGTGTCATCATCTCTATCTCTTCGTTTGTCTTGGTGAACAAAGACTTGGATAAAGTTGTACCATGACACATTGGTAAGTATCCTCTCTTAGATTCTTCCATTGAGAATCTTTTGAGTATGACATCAATATATATGGATTAGCTTTGCCCCAACATCCTCTTTGACCTGTCTCTACATATATGTATTCGCAATACGTAAGATGCTTCATCCAAATCCTTCGTGGAGAATTTACTGTCTAACCATACTTTTGTTGACTGAAGCATTCTTACATCACCAATGAGTAACCTTCTTGTATGCACATGGTTCCTCAGGATTTTTAATAAAATTGAACTCTATGATTGTATCATTAAATCTGAGGTTCCAATTTCTCGATGCCTATTTGAGACCATAAATTGATCTCTAAAGTTTGCATACCTTATGTTCACTTCCCACAGATGTGAAACTTTCAGGTTGAGACATGTAAATCTCTTCCTTAATATTACCATTAAGGAATGTCGTCTTCACATCCATTTGTCATATCTCATAGTCATACCATGCAACTATGACAAGAAATATCCAAATGGACTTAAGCTTTGCGATTGGTGAAAAAGTTTCATCATAGTCAATTCCTTGTCTTTGATTATATCCTTTTGCCACCATCCTAGCTTTGAAGGTCAATACTTCCCCTCAACTCCAAGTTTCCTCTTGTAGATCCATGTACATCATATAGAAATGATTTCTTCAGCTGAATCCATTATTGACCAAATTTGGTTTGAGTGTATGGAGTCCATTTCGGATTTCATGGTCTCTAGCCATTTCAACGAGTCTATATCTGATATCTCCTTAAAGGACATTAGATCACATCCATGATCAGGGTCATTCTGATATCCTTCATGGAGTAGACCATAACTCACAGATACTCTTGAGACTATATTAGATCTCCTTAAGGTGTGTACTTGTTCTACTGGCTGTTGGGGTGTAGATTCTATTATTTCAATTATGGAATCGTCTCAAACCTTTTTAAGTTCTATCATCTTGCATTTTCTGTCTAATAGAAACTCTTTCTCCAAGAAGGTGGCATTTATTGAAACAAATACTTCTGTTTTCTTAGGATTATAGAAATAATATCCAATAGAATTCTTTGAATATCCCACAAAATAGTACAAAGTGGGCCTACTTTCCAATTTGTCTCCCACTGCCTTCTTTACATAAGCAGGACATCCTCATATCTTCAAATATAAATACTTGGGAGGTTTTTCCATCCATGTTTCATACAGTGTCTTTTCTACTACTTTTGTATAGACTTTATTCAATAACATTGCCGCAGTTTCGACTGTATAGTCCCAAAAGACAATGGCAAATTAGTGAATCCCATCGTAGATCAAACCATGTCCATTAGCGTTCGATTATGATGTTTTGATACACCTGTGGTGTTGCAGGAGGAGTCCATGTGAGAATCCCATTCTTTTTTAGATTGTCCTTAAACTTAGTACTCAAGTATTCTCCACATCAATCTGATCAAAGTTTCTTAATACTTTTTCGTAGTTATTTTTCTACTTTATTTCTAAATTCTTTAAACTTTTCAAAAAGTTCAGACTTATGTTTCATCAAATATATGTACCCATACCATGAATAGTCATCAGTAAAAGTAACAAAGTAGTAATGACCATGTTTAGTGCTAGCACTTAGCGAGCCACACACATTAGTATGGATAAAATCCAACATATTATATGCACGTTCCACTTGACCTTTAAAAGGGATCTTAGTCATTTTTCCTTTCAGACAGGATTCACAAGTTAGTAGGGAGTTTATGTCCAACGAATCAAATAATCCATCAACTATTAACTTAGTCATCCTTCTTTGGAAAATATGACCCAATCTAGCATGTCATATGTGTACTTGATTTGAACTATCTACTTTTCTTTTCTTGGTTATTGATTGTGCTTAGATATTGTTTACTAGAATATCTTTTAATTTTAAGTTATAGAGATCATTTTCTAATTTGCAAGTCCCAATTAAACATTTATCCTTGTAAATATTACAAACACCTTTTGTAAAAAGACAAGAGTAACCATATCTATCAAGCATAGAAATAGAAATAATATTTTTAACTAAGTCTAGAACAAATAAAACATCTCTTAAATACAACTTAAAATTATTGCTCAAAATATAGGTAACATCTCCAATAGCTTTTGTAGCAACTCTAGTTCCGTTTCCAAGTCTCAAGAAGGTCTTCACCCTCTTTCAGTCTTTTACTTCTTGTCATAGTCTACAAATCATTGAAAAGATGAGAACCACATCAAGTATCCAATACCCAAGAAGTAGAGTTAATAGAGACATTAACTTCTATATAGAGCATACCTTTTCCAGAATGCTTATGGACAAGATACTTCTTGCAATTATGCCTCCAATGTCTAGGCTTGTTGCAATGGAAACAAACATTTTCTGATTGATCAGGCTTTGTGGGCCTTAGCTTCTTATTAGACTTGATCTTCTTTATAGAGGTATAGAACACTTCTTTCCCTTTTTATTAGGTCCTTTCTTGGATCTAGAAGATGAACCCAACAGGAAAATAGATTTTTCCTTTTCGTGGTAGCTTTATAATTTGCAAGCATGTTGACTAGCTCTTTAAGGGTAGCCTCAAGATTATTTATATTGAAGTTGACCACAAAATTATCAAATGAGGAGTGGATAGACAACAATATGATGTCTATCGATAACTCATGTGGAATAACCAGGTCAAGGTTCACTAACTTTTCAATAAGCCCAATCATCTTGACCCCATGCTCATGGACCAAAACCCATCTCGCATACGAGCCATCATGAGTTCCTTGATAATCACGTGCTTGATTGAATGAGTCGGTGTACCATATAACTCTTGTAGATGTATGTGAATATCTTTAGCATTCACTGTCTTCTCGAACCGCGTTTGCAATTCATTTGACATTGAAGCCAGCATATAATATCTTGCTTGAAGATTATGGTCCGACCATTTTTCAAGGTCTGCCAACTCATTAAGTGTAACATTGATAGAAGCCTCTTTTGGAGGTACCTTATTTAACGTATATGTGATCTTCTTATAAGCCAGAACAATTTTTAAGTTTCTTAGCCAGTCAAAATAGTTAAATCCAGTTAATTTGTTTTGATCAAGTATTACAGATACTGGATTCTGAAATGCTATATCGAAGATATACTAGAATGAAAAATATATAATTAATATTACTGACTATTTTAAATAATTTATAAGACAAAATATGTGGACTTTTATATTTTGAATTTACTCTCACTATTTTGAACATTTCCATCACCCTCTAATAGAAATGGGAAATTATATTTCCTTAGTGAGCACATAGAGCCCAATTAGCTAATTATAATCCCTGAATGATATCAACTGATCACACTTTCCTAAAGATAAAACTCAATTACATTATATGCAACCTCTATGTATTTTGCCTCATGTTTCATAAGGGCCTAATAATATGACGTCAATTATCTTTGCGTGTCAAGCTGACCCATCAATGTTAGATTAAAATGGACGGTCTCCATGCATTCCCCCAATGATATGAGCCAAAGGTAGGGGAGTTCCACCCAATCCACATCACTTATGTCAGTGGAAGACAACTTTCCATTATCCACTACAAGGAAATTCTCATTCAACAACACTCAAACGACAACAGTTTTATACCAAATCGTTGTTCTTTTGGCTTTTAACAATGATTTTAACAAAAACCGTTGTCTTTTAGCAATTTTTTTTGGCCTACGACAATGGTTTTTAAAAACCGTTGTCTATTTATACTTTTTTGGGGCTATGACAACTGTTTTTAAAGGCTATGACATCGGTTTTGAAAACCGTTGTCTATGTGCGCTTTTTTAGGGTTACGACAACGATTTTTAAAAATCGTTGTCTATTAAGTGTTGTTGAATACCATTAATTTTCCCTAGCCATTTTTTTCCCTTCGCCATTTTTTGCCACCGAGTTTTTCTTTCCCTCTCCTCGAAATTTTTTGTCGCCGCGTCTCCCTTCTCCTTTGCCTTCTCAAACCCTAAGCATTTCCATCCATGATCTCTTCACATTTTTCTTTCTTTATCTCTTCACGCTGCCGAACCCCCTTTATGCCGGCGATCCCCTCTTTACGAACTCCTCTTCGCCTAACCTCTCCTCTGAACTCCTTTCCGCATAAACCTTTTAAGTTGAATCCTTCTTTCGCTGAACATCTCCGCCGAACCACCCACCTTCATTCCCTCTTCATAGCAGGTTGACCCAGCGCTCTTCGTTTCCTCTTCATTTACCAACTCTCGTCGGCGAATTCGTCGCCGCAGCTGAGCGGTGGCGAGAGCGTTCGATTTTTCATGGTAGTTTGAGGAACCCATAGCCAGCCGTTTTATTGTTGTTCTACAGCCGATGCCAACGGTGAGCGTCGGGAGGGACCACCTTTTTGCTGCCCTCAGTGAAACTTATAGTAACTCCCATTTGATTCTCCCTGTCTCCTTCTTTCTCGCCGTCTATGTTGCTGCTTATTTTTCGTTTTTGATGATCTCAGCGCAGGAGGAGTTCGAGGAACTATGCTTCAAATTCGGCATCGAGCTCGATGATGTTGTGAGTCATCATAGATTTGATTTTATCTTACTCTTTCATAGTATTCGTTGACTTTATTGTAATCGACTTATTTTATCTATTCCCTTTCTGCGAAGACTACGGAGAAAGCCGTTATTCGAAAAGAGAAGCATGAAGAAGAAGAAGAGGCAGAAGCTGGTGATGAGGATGAGGAATTCATTTATAAGATCAAGGTCACAGCCAATAGGTAAAATTTGAATCTTTCTAGTAGGTCTCTAAATCTTTATTAATATTCTGTCTAGTCAACTTGTGTTATTGAGGTGCAAAGGGAAATCGTTGCATTAGTTGTTTTCTTTTTTAAATTCAGAATGTATTTAACATGCAGAGATGATTAACATCGTTGTCTCTGTACTGTTGCTGTATTATTAGAAACATTTTATAGATACATGGTGAAGAAGAGCCACATAGATCATTATTTTTATCTACATATTTTATAGGAATTTTCTCTAGATCCTGTGCTTCATCCTCTAACTGTTCGGCTTGATCATGTTGAAAGAGCGCTTTCAGCACGCTATCATGATGCAATGACTATACTCCAACCTTAGGGAAAGGAGCTTGATTTGCTCATTGTAATATTGCCTGATAATGATGGTTCTCTTTATGGTATGATGTCTTTCTTGCACTTGATCTTGTTCGACACAACTTGATGACAAATATCAATTGGTTGAACCTTTTAGCTTTAATTTTTTCCCTTTCCTTGTTCGCTTTATTATTATATGCCATAGTTATTATATGTGAGACTGGCCTTGGTTTAGTTTCACAATGTTACTTGATAAAGCATGTTTTCAAGATGAGTAAACAGTACCTTGCCAATGTTGGCCTCTAGATCAATGGAAAGGTGAGTACGTGGAAGGTGGATCTATTTTTTCTTGTTATGCTTTGTGTTACTTAGACTTGATTCATAGGTTGGAGGAAGGGACACAATCCTTCTCGATGCATTATCAAGGCACATTCCTCTTGTTAGCAACTGACCAACTATAATATTTAGTGCTGACGTAACACATCCTCATCCTGGGGAAGATTCTAGCCCTTCTATCGTAGTTGTAAGTAATTTTGTCAATCTTCATTTCTTAGTCTATGTATAGTTGCCTTGAATCAATCTTCATTTTTTGTCAATCCTTACTATCACATGCAATGTATTAATATTTCATTTAGACAAGAGATTGCTAGAATCAATATAAAACTTCTGTTAGCTTAATGTAAAGTTTGTTCTTTATATTCAAATTTAATTGCATGATTTATTATCCTTTCTCTTTTTTATCAAATACAATTACTTAAATGAGGGTTAGTTTACATTGTTTAAAGTTCAGACATGTTTGTATTGTAATGCTTCATAGTAGAATAAAAAACCTAACTAGTTGAGGGGATAATGACATTGTTTTGTATATTTTTATCTTCAAATATATGTTTATAGTTTGCAGGTTCTATTGACAAAGTTTCCTAGCGTGCCACCAACGTTCCAAGTAACATCAAATGTTGTCCAGGATTTGACAATTACAAGTAATATTCACTCAACAATCTATATTTCTTTATCTAAATTTTTCATAATTAATTAAATGCATTAGTTGAACATAACAGTTAAAATAGACTTATATGGAACATGTTGGTCTATGTTCCCGTATGAATTGCACTTTTATTTGAAGCAAAAATTCTTATGCGCATGTTGATCCTTGTTACTAGTGTTGTCAAGCACTAACATTGCAAAATAGTGTGACAACTGACAATCAAGACTACATGGAATAGTATCATCCTCAAAGGTACACGCACTTGCTGTATAAGGTTATGGTCAGTAAAATTATAAAGTTGCAACCATTAGCCATATCACTAAAAATTGGCAGGATATAAAAAATTTACATTTCCAACTTCATATAGCATTAGTATTATGCATTGAAATTGATAATAAGAAAATATAAGTAGATTAACAGCTAGGGTTGTTTTTCTTTAAATTGTTAATTTCCTTATCCTGAGTCCAATTACTCTCAACTCCCTAAACTAAATCAAGTAAATGACAAGAAGTTCTATTATTTTCTTAATATTGTCTATTTGTCATATGTTAGTAAATTGAGGACTCACAATGTTCTTCATTAATTATTGTTAATGCAAACCAGTATGGTTAACCTAAAATTGGATCTATTGGTATAGACATAGATACCAGCTAGTATGTGATAAGGTGGTTGCACATGTTGTTTCCATCAAATCTATATGATTAGTCTCCTTAACTCTATATATCTGGAGGTGGAGATTAGGAAGAGGGCAAGAAAAAAATATGAGGTCTTGTTTTACTTTTGCCCCATAGGAGATGAGTCTTTTTAGTAGGAATCTTGCTATTTTACATAATGTGGATACAAAAAGTTTTTTATTATCATGTTGTGCACACACTTTTAATCTCATATTCATTTAAATATTGTATTAGGTGTTATGGATGAATTGTTTAAGGTTCTTGAAAACCTATAATATAATAGCTTGGGAACAAGATGCACTTATTCCATGTAAAATAAATGGTGGATGCTGAAAATTTCAGTGTTTTTCAGTAGAATCATATTCAAGTTTTCAAATTTACTTGTTCCAGATATAAATACTGTTTTTCTTGTTATTCCACATACTTTGAGGAGGCACGGTGATGGAACCATGTTGAGCAAAAAGTAGCTAGCTAATTAATTAATGTTTCGTCAATGGCAACCATGCATTCATGATTCTAATTCTCTATTTGTAATACATTATTTTGTTCTCAAGCTTCCATGGCCACATCATCAAATTATGTCTATGCATGTTTACTAAATGCATCTTTCTTTCTATTATTAACATGTATCATTCTCCATATTAAGCTAAAATTTAGCCACTACCCCACTGTTTTATTCACTTGCACTAACATGATCTCATCTACCAATTCTCTTTAAATGCTCTCCGATGTCGATCTCTCCATTTACTCATTTCAGCACCAACAAAGAGCTAGTTTCATATACATCAACCATCACCCTATTCTTCAGGTAAGATATATAGATAGACTTTTGTTTTTAAAATTGTCTTGTATACCTGTGCTATCGACTTTGTTTTCTTACATGTAGAACTACAATGAATGGAAAGAAAGGTAGCAGTATTCAGATCGACATTTGCTTGCCGCCAAATGCAACACCACAATTAGAAAGAATGAAGAAGTCTACCAAGGATCATAATGGCAAAGCCATGATACCAATGAGGAAATTGATGATGGAAGTGTTGGAGTTTGCCAGAGAGGACACAGACAGGGTGGCCTTTTCCCTCAAGGTTGGCTTGGCTTGCCTCCTCGTCTCCCTTCTCATTCTCATCCAAGCACCTTATCAAGTCTTCGGCACCAACTTCATATTGGAAAAGGTTGGTATGAAAAAATAAGCAAGTGAGAAAGAGGAGTCCAATGAAATTCTGCAAGTTAAAGATTGTGATGAGACTTGGGTTGATAATAATTAAGTACAATCCTACATGGTATGAACCACCATTAAAAGTTTCTAGTCTTTTGGCTATTGTTCATTAGTTGTAAATAGAGTTTATTTGTATTAGGATAAATTTTATTTGAACATGAGATATGTTTCTTCTTTTGTGATTGTAATTCTTGTATAACTAACATTTTTAATGATATTGATGTGGGGAATATTCTTTCTTGATTATGATTCTTTATTATATATTTAAATTGAAATCTGATATATTGGTATTAAAAGATAATAATTTAAAAGACAACTGTTTAAAACTATTATTGTTGTCTATCATCCTCAAAGACAATGGTTAAAAACCGTTATCGTAGCCCCAAAAATGATTGTAACTGGCAGTGTTACGTTATTAAAAATGCTCTAAATAACAACGGTTTAAAATCATTGTCATAACCCCCCACTTTTAACAACACTGCTAATTACAACGATTTTAAAGGGCCTACGACAACGATTTTTAACCGTTGTCTTTTAATGTTTTTGTTGTAGTGATCCAGGCCTCCTCAATGATATGAGCCAGAGACTAACCGTGAGTAGTGTTCATCATGCAACCACTATTGATGGAAGACAGTGAAAAGTATACTCTTTTATTTTTCCCTTTATGGTTTGATCTAAATTTTGAATCATATTCAAAATGAGAGATTTTAAATTTAAACATTATATATATATATATATATATATATATATATATATATATATATATATATATATATATATATATATGTATATATATATCATAATCACATAATCTTAAGGACAAGAATCCGTGAGAGCCATTGAATCATCCTTTTTGTATAATATACATTTATATTAATTAATTAACAATTAAATAATTGATCAATTTATGCTACTTGTTGATTCTTTATATTTGACCTCAAGATTATCTAATAAATTGACAAAATAATTTATCTATAATCAATTTGGATAAAACAATTATTATAGGTAAAATCATATTTTTACCATAATATATTACCAAATATTTTACGTGGTCAAACAAATTAAAAGGAGTATATATTCTTTTATCTTGAAATACATATGACAAATAATGATAACTTGACTCTGATACCACTGTCGAAACAGAATTTGAAATTCACGTATTATGTTTCTACACCCCTATGCACAGCAAAAGTTCAAAATTTAATTTTTGATTTAATAATTAAATCAAAGGGATGTTCATATAGATTTTCAAAAATAAACATGAGCATGATCTTTAAACTATGTAGCATTATAATCTAACCATTCAAGTAAAATCCTTAAAGTATAACAAAGATAAACTATCATTTGAATGATTCATCTAATATCATTTTATTTAGACATGCAAAACTATCCAATTTAAATATATTAGATCTTTTAGAAAAATTTAAATAAAACTATTAACACATGCTGTAAAATACCAAAAAAAATGGTGAATAATGATAAGAGAATTTTCTGAAATTTTTAGAAATTTTTCTGGTATTTTTTCAGAGACCGTGTGGACGAGTTTACGGGGATAAAATTAGGTCCCGGGCAAGCTTGATTAGGCTACCCCATTTTAGCCAGGAAATATTGATTTTTCTTTAATTCCTTTTTTTTTTCTTTTTTTTTTTCTTTTCTTTCCTCCGTTTCTTTTCTCATCCCCGCGTGTCCGACGCCTTCTCCTCGCGCCGAGCCACCGTCCCCTCTCATGCCCTAACCGTCATCAGTTCCTTCTCCTCCCGCTGCATAAAGCCGTGACTAAGAGAAAATCGGCACTTCTCTTCCTCTTTCTTCCTTCGCCCAATCTCCACCTCTCTGTGCTGCCACCGACCATCAAAGTCGACGTCGACTCCTTGCCTCTCGCAATCTCCCCTCGTCGCACGTCGACACCACCGATAGCCACAGTTGAGCGGGAGTGCCCTAGGTGTTGCTCTCTCTTCCCTCGCATCAAGTCGCCGCAGCCACACGGAGCAGCGCCGACGCCTCTCTTCTTATCACCTCCGTGTTGGACCCCCGTGGGTGTTTTGATATGATCAACAAAGTTGGTTAGGTCCTGCTTTGTATTTGATCCCTGTGTCTGAATGTGCAGGAGCTTAGGAGCGCAGAAAGTCGAGCGGAAGACGCAGCTAGCGAGAAGGACGGCACGGGAAGGTGCCGACGGGCTCGGTGCGTCAGAAGGACGAGAGAGCCGCGGAAGAGTACATCGGTGGGCGAGAAGAACGTGCGCGGCATTCGAGGGACGTTAACCCGAGGAGGAAGGCTGCTCGAGGAGAAGGCCAAAAATTGGGTTCGGGTGAGCCCTATTTCGATTGGCCGGAATCACCCAAAAGAACGGGACTTCGGAAGAAGAAGCAAGCAAGCTGGAAAAGCTGCCAGCCAGCTTGGAGGCGCCTCCATCAGGCTTGGAGGCGTCTCTAGCTTGAAGGCACCTTCAATCTGGTTGGAGGCGCCTCCAAGCTGGTCAAAACTGCCGTTGAGCTGCGGATAGAGTTCTATCCGCTGACCGAGTTGGAGGTGCTTTGAACCTTGTTGGAGGCGTCTTGGACCCTCGGGATAGAACTTCCAGGAGCTATATAAAAGCCCCTGGAGCTAGGAAATATTCATTCAACTAAGTATTAGATTTCCTAGCAACTGTTGAGCTTTCTAAGTGTGTAAAAGGCTTCTCCACTTTCAGAGAAGGAGTTTTCTTACTACGCTTTTCATCGCCTTGGATTAACAACCATCTTGGTTGTAACCAAGTTAATTCCGGGTCTTCTCTATTTCTTTTTCCTTAATTGTTTTATTTTAGTGTTGCTATTTTTCAGTTGAAAGTTTGAGGAAGGTATAATTTTTATTTGCAAGCAATTCACCCCCTCTTGTCGGCCTCCCTGCACCTGATCTTACTCAATTACGAGAGAAGATAGCTTTACAGACTCAACAAATAGAGGCTATGAAGAAGGAACTGCAGCACCGGCAACAATTATTGGAAACCAAAGAGCTTGAAAGGAAAACCTTGGAGTTACAAGTAGATCGGTTAAACTCCAGCCTCCAGGTGGAAACTGCTTTGAAAGGCAAAGCTGTTTCAGATGTTTCTCATAAAAACATTGTCCTAGAGAAAGTGGAGAGGCTTCACAATATCTTTCTTTCTGAGCAAGCTCAAAATTCAGCATCAAAAGAGTTTGCTCTTCTACAAGAGCAAGAACAGAGAAAGGCTCAAGATGCAGAGATATCCTCACTCCAAAAGGAATTAGAGAAGCTTAAATTAGAAAGAGACACTTTCAAAGATCAAGCTGTCGAACTACAAACCGAATTTCAAAGTTATAAAGAGCATGAGGAAGACCGATGGGAAGATAAGCGCCTAGCCTATCTGAGGTCCCCAGAGTTTAATGGCGAATATGTCCGCCGTATCATAGGGACTTTAAATCATACTATGGCCAGGGTTATTCAGCAATTACGAAAAGGTGGTTATCTATCTCACGAACCTCCCTCTCATTTCATAAACTGCCGTAAACTTAACAAGGAATTGCCCGAAAACTTGACAAGCAACTTTAAGTGAGCATGATTGTATATTTATAAAAGACTTGTAATCAAATTCCTGCATTTTTGGTAAAAATTTGTACTTACCTATTTTTCCGACCTTTGTTATCTTGCTACTGCTTCCTCTGAAGTGATCATGAGAGCTGAGAATAAGTACTATCTTGTTCAAGAACCCTTCCTTCTGCGGTATCTTAATTGATCATATGGTTCCGAACAATAAGGCTTTCCATAAACTCCTTGAACTTCAATCAAGAGCGACTGTATATAAAGGATCCCAAAGACCTCAGTACTTCAAAGGGACGTGTAATCCCGAACAACTTTATATGAAGAACTCCATAGGATTTATGCATTTAGGTCGGGCGTCCAATCCCGAGCGATTTTAGATAGAGGACTCCGTATGATTATGACTTTTGATCGGGAGTGTGATTTTGAATATATATATAAAGAATTCCAACTAAATTTTGAATCCCGGTCGAGAGTGTAATCCCGATCGATTTGAGCCGATAGAGTCCTATGCTCTATTATATTTTGGTCAAGTACTTAATTTTGCCAGACTTTGCTCATGATAGTTTAAAGTTTCCGTTTCCTCTCAAGAAATCCTTTCCGGGGTGCTTCAAGAGATTTCCCGATCGACTATGCTTACGATGGTTTAAAGTCTCCGGTTCCTCCCAAGAAGGCCTGTCCGGGTTACCCCAAGATATTTTCCGATCGACTATGTTTTTGATAGTTTAGAGTCTCCGGTTTCTCTCGAGAAGGATCGTCCGGGTTAATTCAAGAGATTTCCCGATGACTGTGTTTTTGATAGTTTAAAGTCTCCAGTTCCTCTCGAGAAGGCTCGTCCGGGTTACCTCAAGAGATTTCCCGATCGACTATGTTTTTGATAGTTTAAAGTCTCCGGTTCCTCTCGAGAGGGCCCGTCCGGGTTACCTCAAGAGATTTCCCGATCGACTGTGTTTTTAATAGTTTAAAGTCTCTGGTTCCTCTCGAGAAGGCCCGTCCGGGTTACCTCAAGAGATTTCCCGATCGACTGTGTTTTTAATAGTTTAAAGTCTCTGGTTCCTCTCGAGAAGGCCCGTCCGGGTTACCTCAAGAGATTTCCCGATCGACTATGTTTTTGATAGTTTAAAGTCTCCGGTTCCTCTCGAGAGGGCCCGTCCGGGTTACCTCAAGAGATTTCTCGATCGACTGTGTTTTTGAGTGAAACTAAAACTGCTTACCCTAACCTTGTGATGATTTAACATCTTCGATATTTCTTAAGGAAGTCTGGTCGGTCATTTCATCAAGCCCCCAATTGACAACCACCTGAGCTGAATAAGAATTTCTGCCCAGCAATCACCACATTGTTTAAACCGTGTCTATCTTTCGGGCGATATTTGGCCTGCATTGTATTCACAAAATTGAATGAAGTACATAAATTACAAACATACTTATTATATTTTCGCTGGGTCGGGTGAAGGGGACTTTGCTTAAAGTAAACTCGATTTGTTCCCTTGGGCGTGCTAAACTTCACGTGATTGAGTGGTTGGAATATATTGAGGAGGAATTAATCTGCTCGTTCAGAGATATGTATATTCCTCGAGAGATATAACTTTGTTAAGTTCGGTAGGGCTGTAAATGATTTGCACTCCATGGACGCTCGAGAATTCTTTCTTATGCGCCCTGGAGATAATATATGAGCCCGATGAAAGTTTCTCTACTACCTTGTATGGTCCTCCCCATTGCGGTGCCAATTTGTTAATATCCCCAGCGGTCTTGACACGTTTCCATACTAGATCTCCCACTTGAAAGAATCTCGGGATGACCCTCTTGTTGTAATTTTACCTCATTCGTTGTCGGTATGATGTGAGACGAGTTGCAGTTTTATCTCGAATTTCTTCTATTAGCCCGCATTGTCATTGTCATATAGTTGCCTTCTATCGAATTCTACTCCCACCTCGATAGGAATTACAGCTTCTCCTCCATAAACCAATTGGAAAGGCGTGATTCCTGTAGCTTCTTGGGGTGTAGTACGATATGCCCAAAGAACACTGGGCAACTCATCTACCCAGCTGCCACCAACATGATCCAGTTTGGTTTTTAGGCCTCTTATAATCTCTCTATTAGTTACTTCTGCTTGACCATTACTCTGTGGATATGACACAGAGGTGAATGCTTGAGTAATACTGTAACTTTTACACTAATTTAAGATTCTATCTCCTTAAAACTGTAGACAATATTTTTCCTCAAGAATTTGATAACCGCATCCTCAGTAATTCGAGCAAGTGGTTCTGCTTCTACCCATTTAGAGAAATAGTCCACTACTACTAATAAAAATCTTCTCTCTACAACTGCCATAGGAAATGGACCAACTATATCCATGCCCCATTGGTCAAAGGGGCAGAAAACTATAGAAGTTCTTAATAATTGTGTAGGATGATGTGAAATATTCTGATGTTTCTGACAAGAAATGCAAGTTCTTACAAATTTGGCAGCATGTAGAGAAGGCCAAAAATATCCTGCTAGTAAAATTCTGCAGGCTAAGGATCTTCCCCCTATGTGACTATCACATGAGCCCTGATGAACCTCTTGCAAGATAAACTGTATATCTTCTGTTCCAATACATTTAAGTAAAGGTCTAGAGAAAGCTCTTTTATATAACTGCTCTCCTATCATAGTGTATTGGGAAACTCTCTTCTTAAATATCCTTGCTTGTTCTGCATCAATTGGAAGAATACCCTGCTGCAAATATAATATGATTTGTCTTTCAATATAAGATACTAACAATGTCTTTTTAACTGGCCGATCCAAGCTCCGTGGTGTTATAGCAGAGGTCAACTTAGCTAATTCATCATCTACTTGATTCTCAGATCGAGGAATTTTTTGTATATTTATTCTTGAAATTGAGCCTTCAATTTATCAAATGCCTCAGCATATAACCTGAGTCTATCATTATTAATTTCAAAATTACCTGATAACTGTTGGGCTGCTAATTGAGAATCAGAATAGATATAAACCCGGGTTGCTCCCATATGTCGAGCGGCTTGTAACCCTGCTATCAGTGCTTCATATTCTGCTTCATTATTAGTGGCCCTATAATTCAACCTGACAGAAAGTTGAAGCTTATCTTCCCTTGGAGATGTAAGGAGAATACCAATTTCACTACCTTGTCTGGTTGAAGATCCATCCACATATACTTTCCAAGTACTCTCTTCTTCAGGACCTTGAACCTCTATGATGAAATCTGCCAGAGCTTGTGCTTTGATGGTCAAGCGAGGTTGGTACTGTATATCATACTCACTAAGTTCAGTTGTCCATTTGATCAACCGACCAGATGCCTCTGGGTTAAGCAACACCCGCCCGAGAGTACTGTTGGTCAAGACAATAATTGCATGTGCTAAAAAATATGGACGCAACCTCCGGGCAGTTAACACTAATGACTAGAGAAATAAACAGGTTGTTGCTCTTTCCCTTCTTGTCTAACTAACACAGAACCTACAGCATTTTCATTGGCTAACAAATGCACCCATAGGGTTTCTCCTACTACAGGCTTAGCCAACACAGGAAGGGTGGACAAGTAGTCTTTTAATTCTTAGAAGGCTTTGTCACATTCTTCATCCCACTGAAATTTGTTAGCCTTCCGGAGTATTTTGAAGAAATGGAAGCTACGTTCGGCTGACCTTGAAATGAATCTAGACAAGGCGGTGATCCGGCCGGTGAGTCTTTGAGCTTCCCTCATATTGCGTGGTGGCTCCATGTTTTGAAGTGCTTTGACTTTGCTTGGGTTGTCCTCTATTCCCCGCTCGGACACCATATAACCCAGGAACTTTCTACCTTTTGCTCCAAACAGACATTTGCCCGGGTTCAACTTGAGGCCATACTGCCTTAATGTTTTGCAAGTTTCTTCTACATCCCTGCAGAGATCAGTAGCCTGAAGAGACTTAATTAAGATATCATCAACATATAGTTCCATATTTCTTCCAATCTGTTTCCGAAAGACCTTATTCATAAATCTTTGATAAGTTGCTCCTGCATTTTTTAGTCCAAACGGCATAACATTATAACAATAAGTACCTTCAGATGTTATAAAATTGACATTCTCTTGATCCTCCTTAGCGAGAGGGACCTGATGATAGCCCTGATAGGTGTCCAGCATAGAAATATATTCACATCCAGCCATAGAATCCACTAATTGATCGATCCGGGACAATGGGTAATAATCCTTTGGACAGGCCTTATTAAGATCACGGAAATCAATACATACCCTCCATTTGTTTCCCGGTTTAGAGACCAGGACAATATTAGCCAACCAACTGGGGAATTGCACCTCCCTGATGTAGTCGTCTTCCATCAGTTTAGCCACTTCTTCCTTGATGATTTGATTTTGCTCTGCACTGAAATTCCTCTTTCTCTGCATGACAGATTGAGCATCTGGGAAGACATGTAAAGAATGCTCCATTACTGAAGGAGAAATGCCCGTAACTTCTTTGGTCGTCCAAGCAAAGACATCATTATTTTTCTTTAAGCATTGACCAGCTCTATTTTCAGGGCAGGATCAAGGTCGGCCGCTACATAGGTGATGGCTTCAGGTTGACCGGTTTGTATTTGGACCTCTTCCTTCTCCTCATAAACCAGGACAGGTGACTTCTCTTGTATGGTACTGACCTTCATTCTTTGCATTTTTCGGGTGGCATTAGCTTCAGTTTTGACGATCTCCACATAACACTTACAAGCCATCTTCTGATCACCACGTATTTCCCCAACCTGGTCATCAACAGGAAATTTAATCTTCTGACAAAAAGTAGAAATAACCGCCCTAAACTCATTTAAGGTTGGTCGACCCAGTATCACATTATAGGCGGATGGGGCATCTACCACCATGAAGTGAGATCTTCTTGTCCTCATTAGGGGCTCTCCCCTAAAGATATGACCAACTTTATTTGACCGAGCGGTTGTACCTCATTACAAGTGAACCCATATAGAGGAGTCACCATCTGTTGAAGTTCACTTGGGTCAATCTGCAGTTGATCAAAAGCTTTTTTGAAAATAATATTTACAGAACTGTCTATAAAGGTACGGGAAATAGTGTAATTGGCTATCACAACCTTAATTATTAACGCATCATCATGGGGTATTTCTACCCCTTCAAGATCTTTAGGCCCAAAACTGATTTCTGGCTCTGCTGCTCTTTCCATGCTACACCCTACAGCATCGATCTCAAGTCTTCGTGCGTGTGCCTTTCTGGCCCTGTTGGAATCTCCATCAGTGGGCCCACTCACGATCATATTAATGCTACCTCGGGAGGCATTGCTCCCGAGGCAGCATTAATGATTTCTTGCCTCAGGTTGAGTTTTCTCAGGCACCTGAGTTGTACCGACCGGGGTTGGTAACACACCTTGTTGAGGCTCGACCGGGCGATATTCTAATTTGAGTGGACTCTGCTGCCTGGGATATTGCTGTTGATAGTAGTTTTGCCTCTGATAACGATCCCTATTTGCTTTCTTATTTTTCGAAACAAAATAGTTTTCTGTATGATGACTGCTGGTCTTGTGATAAGTACACTATCTTCTTGGTGCTTCTTGTTGCATCTCCACATGCTGTACCGCTTGTGGGCTATATTCTGGATGACGATGGGGTGGAGGGATTACTCAAGGTCCCCTTGGTGGAGGAACTAGAGCGGGAGCCCTCTCCTTAACAGGAGCAGGAGAAGAAGTAGTATCTTCTTTTCTGCGTGCAGCCTGAGCTTCTTCGACATTAATAAATTCAGTAGCGCGTTCAATTAATGAGTCAAAATTTGCAGGAGGATTTCTCACCAAATCTTTAAAGAAATCATTATCATTCAAGCCTTGAGAGAAAGCACTTACCAATATCTCAGTAGTAGCATTGGGTACATCAATAGCTACCTGATTAAATCTCTTGATGTAGGCTCTGATGGCTTCTTTAGATCCTTGTTTAATTGAGAATAAGCTCCAGGGAGTTTTATGATACCTCTTGTTGCTGGAAAAATGATGCAAGAAAATCTTCTTGAAATCTTTAAACCTTCGGATAGAATTTTCCGACAATCTTTTAAACCAACGTTGAGCAGCTCCTCTGAGTGTTGTAAGGAACATCCGGCACTTTACTACATCAGAAAATTACTGTAATATTGCTACATTCTCAAATTTTAATAGATGATCCTCTGGATCTGTGGTTCCAGTATACTCGCCGATTTGAAGATTTTGATATCGCTTAGGAAGTGGATCATCTAGGACACTTTGAGAAAAGGGGAAATAATTCTCTCTGGCGAGCTATCACTGGCCACCATCATTTTAGCTTTACGTTTCTCTCTGTTCGGTGCCTCGCCAGAGGATTCTTGGAACACAGGCCTTCGTCCTCCCTATTCGAAAGGAGTACGAAGAAAAGCTCGAGGGCGTCTAGTCGGAGAAGCAATGACCAGAGTAATATACATACGATCTTCCTCTTCCAACTCCTTTCCCTTTCAATGATCAGAGGTTGAGATTGCCAGATTATGGGCCACTGGCAGAGTAGCTCCAGTATGAGCTTGTTGTTGTTGTTGTTGTTGTAGAGCCTTCTGGACATGAGTGTTGATAAGTAAATCCAGATCTTCACGACTAATGGTGAGCAAGTTCGATTTTCCAGCGTCTTCCATCTTGCAATCTCATACTCAGGTAAAATTTCCCACAGACGGCGCCAAATTTGATCCTGTCTGAGAACCTTAATAAAACGGAAAGCTGGGGAGAGAACTTAATGTTGATGAAAAAGAATACCTGAGGATGTCTGATCCGAAAAAACCAAAGCGGATCCGGAAGAAGAAAGTCACAGAATACCTCCTTGTGCAAAGACCCAAGGGCGGAAGGAAGAATCCCCTGTAGAATACCAGGACCTAGAGTTTCAACGACCTCCTGCGCACAAGAGACCAGCCAACACTATCGTCAATGACCTAAGACCGGAGTGGGAATCCCTGGCTAGGCCCTCCAACGCTCAAGTTAGTGATTTCTCTTGGTGAGGAAGAAGGAAAAAGGAAGAAGATGGACAATAACTCTCAAATAGGGTTTGCAATAGATGACTATGTGTGTTGTGAGCATGAGCATACATGACCAATGGAGAGGATTTCCCTTTTTATACTACTTCACCTAACCTCCATAGTCATGAAGCGGACCCCGGTTTGTTAGAGTTTGTTATGAGATGACATAAGCCATGTACTTGAAGAAAATAGTTTTTAAGGAATCTTTCTTGTACCCCAGATGTACCCTCTTAGTCGCTTAGTACCTGCAGAAGAGTCTAGAAACATCTTTCCCGCCAAATTAATCAACCTGTTATACAATCACATGCTGCAGATATTCTCATAAGCTATTTATGAATATTCCCAAAATATTTGTTCCTTCCCTGTCTTATAAGTTATGTTAAGGTATATCTATCGCCTATTACTGTTTACCCTATTTTTACTATATTATGGACAACCTGATATTATACTATGATTTGTATCGACCGGTATTGAACCTAATCTATGTCCGGGCGGGTTATTAATATCGTTCCACATATGTCTTTAATCGTCCAATAATATACCCTAAATCCTGTAAGGCCTTGTATCTTTATATACCCGGGCGATCATATACGCCCAACCAATACTTGTCTATATCCAAATGTGCTAATTCAGACAATCTTGACTTATCTATCTTAAAAGAGTATAACCGGTCGATATTGGTAGATCTTCCTTAAGGTATTATACCGGCCGATATTGACCTATTTTCTTGAGCATATTACCCCGGCCGATATTCATACTTGTTTAATCCTACTATCTCTTTTTTCCTTCGCACCGGGGACCTACTAAACCTAACCTATATCAGTATCAATCAATCTTGTATGGATTGTTGCATTTTGTGCCCTAATACCATTCTTGATTGGTTGTTTGTATTTCTTATGGAATCTTTTAGAAGAATTCTCTAGATTGTATTACAGCGGGGCGTCGTGATAGGGCTGCCCCATTAAACGAACATTTAGGGGATTACTTTGAGGGGATGAAGCATGGATCTATAAAGAAGTAGGACGGATTGATATGCTGAATTCTATATCTTATTGTGGATTGATTAGTGATGATATTTCTATGTTGTATGACCGCGCGGCGTCGTGACAGGGCTGCCCCATTAAACGGGCTTCATAGGGATCATAACTATTTGATTACTTAAGGTTTAGATATGAGTCCTTGATCTGTGTTTTCTACAGGAAATAACTGGTGACTTCTTGCAAACATATTTCAATTGAGGATACGATTTGTAGATCGCTTTACATTAATGAGTATCACTAAGAAACCAAATCTCCTAGAACTTTCACAAAACTAAGGGTGTGTTTGGTACGCGCGTTTTTCATTTTCATTTTCATTTTCTGAAAAATGTGTGTATTCTAGAAAATAGAAAATGACTTTTTGTCATTCTTTGTTTTTCTAGAAAACGCTATCTATTGTTTTAGAAAACAGACACGAAAAACGCAAACCAAACACCATTTTTCAGAAAACGCGCATTTTTCAAAAATTGAAAATGAAAATGCGCGTACCAAACGCACCCTAAGTTTCTACATTTAACTTTGACTTCTAATCTTTAGTGGTTTCTTAAGACATATAATCTCTTCACGATTGTTTAGCTAATTTGCTTTTGAGACATCTTTAGTGCTTATAACCAGTCTCTGTGGATTTGATATTCTTTTATTACTAACGACGTAACCATACACTTGTGGTGACGTAACAAGTTTCTGGCACCGTTGCCGGAGACTTTGTCTATAACATTAGAGATTATCATTTGAGTTAGACTAAACTTTTCTTTTCTTGTCTTACATCTAACTTGTAACTAGTTTTCTAATTTTGTTTTGCATTCTTTCATTACATTCTTTCATTGCATCTATTTTTTTTCTTTATCATTTCATTCATTCATTGGATTCATTGATCTTTAATTCTTTTTGTAAACTAAATTCTTTCTATTATTTTCTTTTGTTTGAATCAAATTCTTTAATCTTGTTCTTGTATGCGAAGATCTAACTTTGCAGGAGATCTACTTCCTCTTGATCCCAAGATTGATAGGACATTCCATAGAAGGAGAATCTTGCAAGGACATCAAGAAGAACAAGAACAATCAAATATGGCGAATAGACCACTTAAGGATTATGCAGCACCTTATGCTAGAGGGTTTCACTTAAGAATTACTAGACCCTCTGTTGAAGCAAATAACTTTGAGATCAAGCCTGCAATAATCAATATGGTACAGCAAAATTAGTTTGGAGGTGGACTGCATGAAGATCCTAATCAACATTTGGAAGTCTTCTTTGAAATTTGTGGTACCATGAAAATGAACGGCGTTCCTTCAGAAGCAGTTAGATTATTATTGTTTGGGTTTTCTTTAAGAGATAGAGTTAAATAATGGTTGAATTCCTTACCTCCAAATGGCATTACCACTTGGGAACAATGTGAGCAGCAATTCTTAGATAAGTTCTATCCTCCTAGCAAGACAACTCATATGAAAAATCTTATTGCAAACTTCGGACAATCCGATTCAGAATCTTTATTTGAAGCATGGGATAGATACAATAATATGCTCAGACAATGCCCACACCATGGGTTAGAGAAATGGTTAGTGTTGCACACATTTTATAACGACATAAACTATCATACTAAAGTGTCTCTAGATTCAGCTGTTGGAGGGACACTTATGAATAAGAGTCTAGATTAGGCCGAAGAAATCATTGAAAGTGTAGCACAAAACCATCATCAATGGACAATAAAGAGAAGTGGGGGATAGTCATTTAGAAACCCTATAAAAGCATCAGGAAAATTTGATGTAGATGCAGTTACCTTAATAACTGCAAAGCTGGATGCTCTTACAAAGAAACTAGAAAATATGGGGACTAGCATTAATACAGTGAATGCCATAGTATGCTGTTGTGAAACATGTGGAAGTTCTGCCATAGTATGCCATAGTATGCTGTTGGGAGCTATTTCTGCATAAATAAATCAATTAGAGCAATGTGACGCTATCATGAGTTTTAATCAATGACAGAACAATTCATATTCCAACACATACAACCCTGGGTGGAAGAATCATCCTAATTTTTCTTATAGAAACAATCAAGAACATGGACCATCCATGGGGACAAAACAAAATTTCCAATCGAGGCAACAAAATTTTCAGCAACAACAACAATCTTCTCAAAGCTATCAGTTTTCTAAAACAGAGAAGATGCTTGAGGAAATTATCTTCAATCAAAATGAAATGAAGCAAGATATTTTGAAGCTAACTCAGAGAATGGATAATTCTGAAAATCATCAAAAGATTCAAGATAGCCAAATTGCCCAGCTAGTCTCATCCTCTTCAAGAGCACCCGGACAATATCCAAGAAGACCTAATGTCAATCCAATAGAGCATTGCAATCGAATCAAGCTTAGGAGCGGACGAACCTTGGGTAATCCTTAAGTGACTGCTCCAAAAGGGATGAAAATTGAAAAAGATCTCTCTCCTCCTACATCTAAACCATTTCAAATTCAAGAAGAGGAGGGGAGTACCAATAAGGTTGAAGAGACTCTTCCACTAAACCCACAGAATCAAGTAGTCTCTTTTCCTCAGAGATTAGTGATGTTGAAAAAGATGAAGAATTTGGCAGATTTTTGGAAAAAGTTAAAGAAATTTGTATTGAAGTTCCTTTAATTGATGCAATTCTACAAATGCCAAAATTTGTCAAATTTTTTAAGGACATCATGTCAAACAAAAGAAGAAGGGGAGACATTGAGACCATAGCACTTACCGAGGAATGCAGCGCTTTATTTGAGAAGAACATTTCCCTAAAGCTTAAAGATTCAGGAAGCTTTTACATCCCCTGCAATATAGGATCTGAGTTCATTGAAAAAGCTTTTTGTAATTTGGGGGCAAGTATTAGCCTCATTCCATATTCAATCTGTAACAAATTGGGTCTCAAAAACATAAAACTTACTACCATGACACTACAATTAGCTGATCATTCGTGCAGGTATCCAATGGGAATTATTGAGGATGTGCCGGTAGAGGTTGGTGGGAATATAATTCCCACATATTTTGTAGTATTGGACATGGTAGAGGACCCGAAGATTCCGATCATATTGGGAAGACCTTTCCTCGCAACAGCTGGAGCAATAATTGATGTTAAAAATCATAAATTTTCTTTGGTAATCGATAAGGAAAGGTTGGAGTATGATTTGTCTAACTCTTCTAACCATGTCTCTTCTTTTTCTATTAAGTCTTTGCAGCGAGGCGGACGCTTATCAGCTTGAGGATTGGAATTTCCATCCTTATGGGAGGCCACCGGATGAGGAACATGATCCGGCAAGAGATATTGGGAGGCCTCACAATAAAAATGAAAAATACATCTACCCTCCTAGAGCAAGAAAAAGATAAAAGGATCAAGGAGATCGGTCGAGCTAAAGACCTTAAACAAGCGCTTCTTGGGAGGCAACCCAAGGGTTCTTTTAGTATTTTTTAGTTTTAGTTTTTCATTTCACTAGTAGTACTTTTAAATTTATGTTACATTTGTTTTCAGGTTGTAATTTTGCTTCCATGAGCTGGCCATGACTACTTCATGGGCATGGAAGCGTTGGAGAAGTCGGGAAGGAGCAAGATCATCTAATACAGGGCAAAACAGAGCTCAGCCGTGTGTTATACACGACCGTGTATGACTTGCAGAGAAGGAGGATGCATGGGCTGTGTTAATAAGACACGGCCGTGTAAGGGCTCTCGAGAGGAAAAATTGCTTGGCCGTGTGATGATTCTAGAAGAAGAGACGTGCTTAGCCGTGTCCCACACATGACCGTGTAAAAATCCAAAGAAGAAATCTGCACTACCTGTGTTATCCAGCACGGTCGTGCAAAGTCACCTGAGAAGGAGAAGGATGAGGCCGTGTCCCACGCACGACCGTGTGAACTAGACCGTGAAGAAGATGATTGTGGCCGTGCAAATTGGCACGACCATGTGGACTAACCCAAGAAAGAGAAGGTTAGGGCTGTGTAGATCTACACGACCCATGTGGAGTGATCTGCCTTAGCCGTGTCTTGAAGACACAACCATACCTAGGCCATGTTGGCCATACACCCCCATTTCCTTCAACTTCTCCTCTAATCCTCTCAGACCTACCTAGATCTTAAACACATTTCTCTTTTCAAACTTCTCAAGATCTAGATCTTAACACAGCTTCTCTCCTCTCCTATCTTCAAGATCTACAACTCCTAGTCCCAAAGATCTTGTCTTTCAAGATCTATTCTCACAAGAACTTACTTCTCGAACAAAATAGCACCTTTCCTTACTCAAGCTTGACAACATGTCCAATATTTTGAAGAAACTTCGCAAAGGAAGTGGTGGATCAAGCGAAGGAAGGGAGCCAACTAAAGAAAAAGTAAAGCAACCTACAAAGGGAAAGGGAAAGAGGATAGCACACGACGAAGGAAACGACAATGAATTCAATATTATTTTTAGAAATGAAGATCATAAGTCTAGATTTGAAATTCTTGTCAATAGAAAGATTATGTGTACACGTTATATGGATCCAACTGTTTTAGACATGTTAGGAATGAGAGATGATATAGATTGGATGATTGGGTCTCTTGATTGGAATGATATCATGTACACACATCTACCTACATATCCTCGAATTATACTAGAATTTTTGAGTTCACTAGATGTTCACTTTGCTAATGAAGATGATTTTGTTGGCAAGATTACTTTTAGACTAATGAATCAAGAGTTTCAGTAGACATTTAGTGATTTCAATAATTGCTTGGGATTGTCTACCGGTAACTCTCGTAGGTTCGACTCGAGATTTAATTGGAATCATTTTTGGAATTTAGTTATTGGATTAGATCAACCCTATGAGCCCTCTAGAGCTAAAGCTTCTCATATGCAAAACCTCATTTTTAGATATTTACATTATGTCATGAGTAAAACTATTTTTGGTAGAGGGGAAAGTGATGGAGTTATAAAGAAAGTAGAACTTTATGCTCTGTGGGCTATGTTACATAAGGTTGACTTTGATTCCGGTTTTCATTTTTTGTAAACCTTGGTGAGAGCCGGAAAGTATCCTCGAGATCGATTAGATTATTTTTGGTGATTTGATTACTCAAATAGCTATAAGTTTGAATCTTGATCTAGATGGGTTGGAGGTCATTCATGGCAATGACATGATTGATATTAATGCATGTCTTGCTACGAAAATGATTTGTTGGGATGAGAATGATTTTGCTTTTTCTAGGAAGAATGATTTTCCATTACCTCTTCCTTATCCCGAGCGCACCTCTATCCGCAACCCTGCTAATTGGGACTGAAAGAGATCCTGAGAATGTTCCTGTTAGCATTTCGGGCCGCAAAAACTGCTTTTTGCGTTGCGGAAATCCCGAAGCTATATTTAAATTAAATCATGTACATGTTTCTACACTAGATCTACCTTAGATCTACATGAAAAGAGAGTATACCTTTGTAGCGAAGCCCTTCGCTTATCCCGCTCGTTCAAAAGTTGCCGGATCTCGTAGAGTGTCAAGTGAACACTCCTCTACAAGTATCCACACGGACAAAAGGTGGAGAAGAACCACTTAGAGTGTGTTAGCACTCTTGGGTGGCTCAGCAATGGAGGAGGAGAGGGAGAGTAGAGAAGAGATAATTAGCACACAAAAATGCTTAATACACACAATTAAGTGGCCGACCACTTTTAGATGCTTTTAAACCTCCATGTAATACCAAGAGTCATGACTCTTGGTCTCCCTCATGAGGTGGCACACACTTGATGTAGCCTTGATGATGTGGACCATCATCATTGGCCGACCCCCATGCCATGTCACAATGAAGTGGCATTTGATCAAGTCAAACTTGACCCTTCATCTTCTCTCTCAAGTCAAGTCAAACTTGACTCATTTATCTACCATGGTTGAAAAAATCTAACCATTAATTCAAGTCAATTTGATTTAATGAATCTCTATTCATTGAATTTAATTGATTCAATGAGTCATATGTAACGACCCGGCCCTTTGGCCTCTTGGGCGGCCCTTGCGGCGGCCCAACTGGCGGCCCTTATGTCGTCGGCCCATTTGGCAACCTCTCATGTCGTCGACCGACGACCCTTTTCCCCCAGGATTCGAACTCTAAACCTCCAAGCTTAAGTACTAGAGTTTATGAATCCTGGTAACCAAGTGAGATCAGGCAAAAATCCACTGGCCAGGGGTGGAAAGTCCTAGTGAGTAACGGCACGGCCAAGGGTCGTCGGTCGACGACATGAGAGGTTGCCAAATGGGCCGCCCAAGAGGCCAAAGGGCCGGGTCGTTACAATAAAAAGGCACCTTTTTATTACTTGGTTACCAGGATTCATAAACTCTAATACTTAAGCCTGGAGGTTTAGAGTTCGAATCCTGGGGGAGGCAAAAATCCACTGGCCAGGGGTGGGAAGACCTAGTGAGTAACGGCACGGCCAAGGGTCGTCGGTCGACGACATGAGAGGTCGCCAAATGGGCCGACGACATAAGGGCCGCCACAAGGGCCGCCCAAGAGGCCAAAGGGCCGGGTCGTTACATCATAATCTAAATTAGACTCATTCAACACATGAATCAAATTGAGTCCAACTCAATTAGTCTAATTTGGATTACTCTTAATCCAATTTGGTTTATCACATGAACCTAATCCTCTTGGTCCATCATATGAAACTATTCTCCATCTAATTGCCCTTTGCATGTGACCCTATAGGTTCTTGTAACGTTGGCAATGCTCTTAAACCCATTTAGAAGCATAAGTAATGGGCGGTATCTAGCAATACATCATTAATACCTAAGTTACAAGAATATTGAGATCCAACATCACCTTTGTGACTACTAATTGTGACTCTCACAATATGTGACAATGTCCATCTATCCTTGACATCTAGATTGATCAAATGAGGCATAGACCGTGTCATCCTCTAATCAATCTATATCTTGAACTCCAAGTAGACTGACTCTAATCAAATGAGCTCAATATCTCATATTGACTCATTTGGGCATGACCATGCACTTAGTGGTCTCACTCTATCAAGAATCATGATGTCTCTCCCGTCATATAGGAGGGATAGATCCCATCTACATCACTCACATCCCTCCGCATAATTTGTTACATACCCAATAATCTCCTTTATAGTCAATTCAGTTACGGGTGACGTTTGACGAAGCCAAAGTATACAACTCCTTATGTAGGGAACCATGGTGATTTCAGGTCCAAGAACTGATAGTCATACTAATAGTCACATGAGTATCATAGGATCCTGAGTGAGACTCCAGGTTTTTCTAACTTTCCTATTGGACGTCCACGTAGACCTCCTTTCCCTCGTCCACCTCCACCACCATTTTGATTTCATCGGGACAATGAAAAGTTTAAGTGGCGGGGTTTGTAACCTGAAAATTTTTGTTTTTTTTTTTTCAGTTTTCTGCACTTTCAGTTTATAGTTTTGCATTTATTTTGCTTTGTTTGGATTGTTTTTGATAGCCATTTGACTGTCTTTCGAAAAGTTTTGTGGCATCCCTATTGAAGAAACATCAATCCTTACTTTTATGCTTACTTGTTCAAAAGTAAAATTGTTAGCACGTTCTTTATCTTGATTCTTGATATTGTAAATGATGCTAGTAAGTTTAGTGTATCTCTTTTCTCTATCTTGAGTAGCATGATGTAAGCTAAGTATCATATAGAAATAAGTTTGAGTTTTGGCTTAACCTTAAGGATCTTACTTTCACTTCACTTTACTTGAGCTTGAATAGTTGATATCATTGAAATAGTCATGATTCATCCTATTTGTTTAGTACTTGGTTTCCATGGTGATTTCTCAAACTTCATTTTGGTTACTGGATGAGACTCGAATCTTGAAAGCCCATTTGGAAAAATCAAAATATCCCAACTTTTGTACCTATGAACTTATGTGTTTAAGTGTGGCACAATGCAATCACTTAGTGTAAAAAAGGTGCACGGCGATGGAAAAAAAAAAGAAAAAATATTGTTGAGAAAAAAAAGGGATATAAAAAATAGTTGTCGTGAGTGGAAACTAGTAAGTCACCCCTTTGAGACCGAGTTAGGTTACTGGGGAAATGACTTCTATGGTTCTCCTGATATCGAGTACGCCTTTGAGACCCTGGATTGATTGAGAAATATGAACCAAGTGTGTGGCAGGTAAGTACCTATCACCAGAAATATTAGGAACTCAATTGGATGATGACTTGACTAGGACAAAGATTGAAACTTGAAGGGTTTTGAGTTACTTATTTGCACCGTGCACAAGAGACTTATGCTTAAGCCATACTTGGTTTATTTCTATGATCATGCTTATTAATGAAACTTTTTGATAGAGTTAGGAAAGTGCACTAAGGATTATGATGCATTATTGAATACATGAATCTTGATTGCGTCATTTTGCTTGAGGACAAGCAAAAGTTTAAGTCTGGGGGTGTGATGTACGTAGATTTTATACACTTGTTTAGCATGTTTTGACGCACATTCTTATATTTTATACATGCTTTAGCTATGCACTTTCATGCTCCTTACTTTACTTTTGGCATAAATATTTTTCTTTGTTCAGAGATCTGCTCCTTGTGTTTTATGCTTTCAGGAGTCGAATTTGGAGAAGAATTGATCTTCATAGCCAATTCTATGATCAAACGGAGGAAAACGACTTTGGCAATGTGTGCCACACAATCTTGCAAAGGGGAATGGCCCCGGCCATGTGGTGATGATAGGGCTGTGTAGCATCAATAGTAAGGAAGAGTGTCTTGGCCGTGTGAAGCTTACACAACCGTGCCAACTTTTTAAGCCAGCCAGTACACGACCATGTGTGCCACATGGTCGTGTAGCCTTTCCAGAGCCAAAAAATGGCATGACCGTGTATGCCACACGGCCGTGCAACACTTCCAAAGACAAAAATTGGCTAGGCCGTATGGATTTGCACGACCGTGTAAGCAGGTAGAAGCAGAACATGGCATGGCCGTGTGAGGGTCACACGGTCGTGTGACCTTGGTCGAGAGGAGGAGCACCCTGGCCGTGTGAATCTTACACGACCGTGTCCTGGGTCGTGTGACGCCCAAATTCCCCCTCTTTGAAAGGGAGAGGCTCTCCCTTTGGGGAGATCAGTTCTTGGGCGCGATTTCCACCTATTAGGAGGCATTTTCCGTCCAAGATTCAACTCTAAGGGCGGTGGATTGGTTCCGGAGATCACTCGTCATATTGAGATAAGCGTTCCTTTCTATTTTCTTTGATTTGGATCAGAATGTCTTCAATCCTCTCGTCTTCGGTTCTTTTCCTATTTTCTATGGAGTAGATTCCTTTGTTCTAGGATAAAGGGAGTATTGGTGATGTAAATTGATGTAAGATTCATGGATTTGCCATCTTCTTGATTCAAGGATGTTGTTATGTTTTGTATCAATCAATCTTATATGGCTTGTTGTGTTTTGTGCCCTAATACCATTCTTGATTGGTTGTTTGTATTTCTTGTGGAATCTTTTAGAAGAATTCTCTAGATTGTATTGCCGCGTGGCGTTGTGACAGGACTGCCCCATTAAACGGACATTTATGGGATTACTTTGAGGGGATGAAGCAGGGATCTACAAAGAAGTAGGACGGATTGATATGCTGAATTTTATATCTTATTGTGGATTGATTAGTGATGATATTTCTATGTTGTATGACTGTGGGACGCCGTGACAGGACTGCCCCATTAAACGGTCTTCATAGGGATCATAACTATTTGATTGCTTAAGGTTTAGATATGAGTCCTTGATCGGTGTTTTCTGCAGGAAATAACCGGTGACTTCTTGCAAACACATTTCAATTGAGGATAGGATTTGTAGATCGCTTTACATTAATGAGTATCATTAAGAAACTAAATCTCCTAGAACCTTCACAAAACTAAGTTTCTACATTTAACTTTGACTTCTAATCTTTAGTTGTTTCTTAAGACATATAATCTCTTCACGATTGTTTAACTAATTCTCTTTTGAGACATCTTTAGTGTTTATGACCAGTCCCTGTGGATTTGATATTCTTTTATTACTGACGATGTAACTGTACACTTGCTGTGACGTAACAACCCCAGAAGGAAGTAGGAAGATCTGTTTAACTCATCATCGATCATACCATATCTAATAAAATATGATTTCTCCTTTTTGATACACCATTCCATTATGGTGTTCCAGGTGGAGTGAGTTGAGATATGATCTCACACTCAACGAGATGGTCATGAAACTCTTAGTTAAGGTATTCCCCACCTTGATCTGATCGAAGTATATTAATACTCTTACCAAGTTGGTTTTGTACTTCATTCTTAAATTCTTTGAACTTTTTAAAGGATTCTGACTTGTGTCTCATCAGATACACATAGCCGCCGTACCTATTGAAATCATCAGTGAAAGTAATGAAGTAATGATAATCTTCTCTAGCTACTATTCTGAAAGGGCAGCATACATTAGTATGTATGAGTCCTAACAGATCATTAGCTCTTTCGTTGTGTCCACTAAATTGAGTTTTAGTCATCTTGCTTTGAAGATAAGATTTGCATGCCTCATATGATTCAAAATCAAATGAGTCAAAAAGTTTATCCTTATGGAGTTGGGATATGTGACTCCCATTTATGTTACCCAAGCAACAATGCCAGAGATATGTTTGGTTCAAATCATTAGACTTGAACCGTTCGATATTTATGTTATAGATTGGGTTTTCAAAATCTAGAACATAGAGTCCATTTATTAGAGGTGAATTACAGTAGAACATATCATTCAAATAAGCAGAATAACATTTGTCCTTTATTACAAATAAAAAAACCCTTCTTATCTAAATAAGAAATAGAGATAATGTTCTTGGTTAAAGAAGACACATAACAACACTCTTCTAGTTCTAAAACAAGCCCAGTGGACAAAGATAAGGAATATGTTCCTACAGCGACAGCAACAACTCTTGCACCATTGCCTACTCGTAGGTTCACTTCACCCATTGTCAATGCTCTACTATTTCTCAGCCCCTGCACATTAGTACAAATGTGAGATGCACATCTGATATCTAATACCCATGAAGAAGAAATAGATAGATTGACTTCTATAACATATATACCTGAGGCAGAAGTCACACTTCTCTTCCTTTTCAGTTCCTCTAAGTACAACTTGCAGTTTCTCTTCCAGTGTTTGGTCTCACCATAGTGGAAGCAGGTTCCTTCCTTAGCAACCACACCTTTGGGTTTCAATGCATGAGCCTTACCCTTGCCTTTGGCTTGGGTCTTACCCTCACCATTGGGATTCCATTTTCCTTTGTCCTTTTGCACCATCAAAATGGTACTAGGCTTAGCCTCCTTAAGGTTGAGTTCAATAGTTCTCAACATGCTCAATATCTCAGGCAATGGTTTGTCAATTTCATTCATGTTATAGTTCATAACAATTTGACTGTAGCTCTCAGACAACGATTGCAAAATAAGGTCAATGGTTAATTTTTTAGCCTAATGGAAATCCCAATTGTTGTAGGTTTTCTACATACCCAATAATTTTGAGTACATATGGTCCTACAGGACTGCCTTCTTGCATTTTGCATTGAAAAAGTGCCTTAGAGATCTCAAATCTCTCATGCCTTACTTGTCCTTGATATAGTTGTCTAAGATATTCAACCATATCATAAGCATCCATGTTCTCATGTTGCTTCTGAAGCTCAGAGTTCATGGTAGTGAACATAAGGCATGATACATCTAATGCATCATCTTGATGCTTCTTATTGTTGGTTGCTACTCGGAATATCGTACCGGTTCCCCTGTACAAAAATTTTGTACAAGTCCTGAACCTTTCCTAACAACCTATTGTGTTCTTTAGAAATTAAATTTGGAATCGCAACAGAACTTAACATTATTGATTTCAAATTCAATTTATCTGTTCTTAGAAGTTTAGACTTGGATCGCAAACGATGCTTAACATTATTAATCCAAATCCACCTATGTTACAAATTTGATTAAATATTTATTTCAGAGATCAACTTCCAAGTTAAACATGGCGAGACACTAGACCTTCTTGGTTATGGTAGCATCTACCACTTCCTATGTAACACCCCTAGAAAGCCTAGATAAGAAAGTAAGAATAATGAGAGTTTGAAGGTAGTGAAAAGAAGGTGTAAATATTCTAAGTTGAATATTAAGATGGGAAGGATTTAGATGATTAAAACTTTATGAAAGAAAATAAAGTTGAGAATATAAATCATCTATATTTATAATACATGGAATTAATGTAAACAAAAGGAAGGAATATGAGATAATATATATGTGTATGAAATATTTATGCATAATGCATAATATGGTGATATATGAATTATTATGTACAAAAGAATATCAATAATATGTTAGAAGAGAAATAGGATTGAACCTTGGACCTCTTGTAAGGAACATGTATAGGATATCAAAGGGGATAGGAGAATTATTGATAAGGAGAGAAAGGACTAAGTAGTTAAGAATAAGAAAGGATTCTTTTTACTTAAAAGGAAAAGGAAGTAAAAAGAAGTAAAAATATACATAACCAAGTTTTGATCCTTGGTTCTCTTGTGGATGCATGCATATGTTAACCAAGTGTGATAGGAGAGGATATTGTAAGAGGAGAGATAGGAATTTTAATTAAAGGAAAGAAAAGAGAGAACTCAAGAAGCATTTCTCTAGAATATTCTTATCATTAAAGAGGAGAAATAAATAAGGAGGATGAATCAAGTCAAGTTTTCCTCCCCTCATTTTAGTATAAATAGGCATGGAGGGGTGGCTTCATCCTCAACTCACTCTCCTCCTCTTCTCCTAGAGGTGCCGAGACACTCCCTCTTTTCTTTCTTTCTTTTTGTTGCCGAGCAACACAAGAGGAAGAAGCCTCCTCTTCTTCCTCCATTGGTGCCGAGCAAAGCAAGCAAGGAATAAAGGTCCACAAGCAAGTTCTCAACTCTAGGAAACTTAAGCAAAGAAGGTAAGCTTCCCCTCACCTGTGGTACAAGGCTTCTTATGTATTTTCAGATTTTTTTTATGAGGATTTTTAAAGCTAGAAACAAATTTAAGACATGTAAGATCACAAGAGTCCTAGCTTGTTTATGATCCAATTTTGTGTATGATGTTCTTAGTAACTTTTACCATGATATTTACTTAGGCTTTCCATGCTTTAGGCCACTTAAGAAACCTAGCTTAAGGACTGGTAGGTTTCGGCCATGAAGGAAAATAAAAGAAAAAGGGAAAGAAACCTAGGAAATGCTATACATAATGAGAAAAAATGAAATTATGTTACGTAACATGCCATGATATGTTATAGCATAGGAAATGCTATACATAATGAGAAGAAATGAAATTATGTTACGTAACATGCCATGATATGTTATAGCATAGGAAATGCTATACATAATGAGAAGAAATGAAATTATGTTATGTAATATGCCATGATATGTTATAGCATAGGAAATGCTATACATAATGAGAAGAAATGAAATTATATTATGTAATATGCCATGATATGTTATAGCATAGGAAATGCTATACATAATGAAAAGAAATGAAAAAGGGAATGCATGAAAGATTGTTAGGGACATGATATGATAGTTATGCATGATAAGTTATTTTTGTATGGTTTGTACCAAGGGTGGGCTCCGTAAACGCCCCGGGGTCGATGGAGTAAGACTCAGGCCTCGTCAGTAATGGGCCTCTGAGTGCCCTAGGTCGATGGAGTAAGACTCGGGCCTCGTCAGTAATGGGCCTCTGAATGCCCTAGGTCGATGGAGTAAGACTCGGGCCTAGTATGTATGCATGGTAGGGTTCAAGACTTGCTACCTTGGACCTACCTATGAAGCGCGCGCATTATGTATGTGGTACAAACCGGGATCCCCTCTAATGATGATATTAATTTCAAGTACTTATAAGTATAAGTTTTCAAATTCATGATGCATTGCCTACATATGTGCTTGAATTATCTGATGATTTGATATAATGTCATGTGATATTATGATATGAATATGAATATGATACCCTTGTATGTCGTATGCTTATGATACATCGCATGATATTGATATGCAATGATATGAATTCGGTTTTAGTGAGTAGGAAAGGAACTTACTGAGCCATGAGTGCTCATAGCTTACTTTCCTTGTACCGCAGATATGGGGGACGGATATTCGGAACGACGGAGCAGCAGGAGGAGCAGATAGTGATGTGTGTGGTGGTGGCTCGGCAAGAACGATTCGGACAAATTAATATTTTTAATTATATGATCAATATATGCACATTCGAACTAATCAGAATATGTGATATCATGCTTATTTAAGAAATGATTTAAAATTTTCCGCTGTTATAGTATAACTAAAGCATGTACGTAAGTAGTATAAGATGGTAGCGCCGCCCTTGGGTAAAGAAGGGTGGGCGTTACATCCTAGACAAAGTCTTTCAATGAAATTCAATATTTAATCTCCTTATAGTAACCCTAGGTTTAACCATTAAGAATAATCGAATCACAAGATCGAAAAACTAAAATAAACACAAAGTCGAATAAAAAATCCGAAACCTAGAATCACTAGCCTCTTGTGTTTGGTATTTCAAGATCTAAACAAAAGAATAAACTAGTTATGATGTGGAAACTAATAACTAATTATACCTTTTATAGCTTATAGACCTCACGATCTTCTGTCGTATTCCTCTTCTTATCTCGGACGTCGTGTGGGCGACGATCTACCGAGACGAGAATCCACCCAAGCTTCCTTCTTCTCCAAACAAGTTTTGGCCACCAATAATTTTCAAGAGATGAAGAACTTTCGGCCACCAACCAAGCTCCAAGGGAAGCTAAGAAACAAAGCCTCCTATCTCTCCTTCTTCCTCTAACAAGATCCGGCCACCACCAAGCTCCTTGAGATGAAGATGCTGCCGGCCACACAAGGAAGAAGAATAGGAGAGTAAGAGGAAGAGAGGACCAGCCATGATGTGAACCCAACGAGAGAGATATCTCAAGAACCCACAACGAATTGAAAACAGAAAGAAGGAAGGTCTAAGTCGATAAGATGGATGAAAAGAAACCTCGACCCAATGCTTAGAAAAGCACGAACCTTGGTATAGAAGATGAAAGACGCCACAACCTTGGGATTGAGGTTGATAAGTCTTCGAACGCCACAAGGAGATGCCTTGATAAGTTCAAGTTCAATGAAGAACCAACAAGAGAGAGCCTCACCGTGTTTTAGATTGAAAAATATATCAAAGATACATGTGTGGCCGTCACCCCCTTTATTTATAGCTATAAGGTGACCAAAAAACCCTAAAAGGCCAAAAGAAAGCCCATTTAGTAAAGGCCCATATAGACTACTTAGCCATTTTAAGCATATGGCATTATTACAACCCAAATAAAGGTAAAAATGAGTCCAAATTGAGCCAACATATCCATACTACATAGATATGAAACTTAAATACTAATTTAGCTCATCTAAGGCTCGAATTAGGTTGACTAAGCCGGATGACTTGCTCTTGGTCAAACCTTCTTCAATAGTAGTTTTGGCCTTCACATCTTCAATTAGCACATTAAGTGCTTCCTTCATCTTTTTAGCTCTAGCCCTTGTAATTGGTCCTCCATTGATGCATAATGGATCATCATTAATATCTGGAGTGGATTGAGCATGACCCATATCACTAGCTTGTTGCGCAACTTGTTCTCTTTCATTTATTCCATCATTCCCCCTCTCCTCAAAAGGATTCGTCCTCGAATCTTGATCACCTACATGAAAAGGAGAATGATCAGAAACATTAAATGTAGCACTCACATTATACTCACTTGGTAAGTCAAGCTTGTATGCATTATCATTGATTCGAGCAATGACTTGAAATGGACCATCTCCTCGTGGATGCAACTTAGTACGACGTTTAGCTGGAAATCTTTCCTTCCTCATATGAACCCAAACCCAATCTCCGGGTTCAAAGATCACTTTCTTTCGTCCCTTGTTGGCTTGCGCAGCATATTGTTCAGTCCTCTTTTCAATTTGCAATCGAACTTTCTCATGCAGTTGCCTCACAAACTCAGCTTTTCTAGTACCATCTAAACTGGCACGCTCAGAGATAGGCAAAGGCGATAAATCTAAAGGAATTAAAGGTTTGAACCCATATACCACTTCAAAAGGAGAAAAATTAGTAGTAGAATGCATAGATCTATTATAAGCAAATTCAACATGTGGTAAACAATCTTCCCAACCTTTTAAATTCTTTTGAATGATAGCTCTCAACAAAGTAGATAAAGTTCGATTTACTACCTCAGTTTGAACATCTGTTTGTGGATGACAAGTTGTGGAAAACAAAAGCTTTGTTCCTAACTTTCCCCACAATGTCTTCCAAAAGTAGCTTAGAAACTTTGCATCACGATCTGAAACTATGCTCCTCGGTACTCCATGAAGTCGCACGATCTCCCTAAAAAATAGATCAGCAATATGGTTAGCATCATCTGTTTTCCTACAAGGAATAAAATGAGCCATTTTAGAAAATCTGTCCACAACCACAAAAATAGAATCCATACCTCATTTAGACCTTGGTAGTCCTAAAACAAAATCCATGGAAATATCAACCCAAGGTTCACTAGGAATTGGTAAAGGTGTATACAGTCCATGAGGTAAAGATCTAGATTTCGCTTGCCTACATGTAATACACTTCTCACAAAATTTAACTACATCCCGTTTCATTTGTGGCCAAAAGAAATGCTCTACCAACACTTCTAGAGTTTTTTTAACTCCAAAATGTCCCATTAGTCCCCCACCATGAGATTCTTGGATTAATAATTCCCTTAATGAACAATTAGGCACACACAACCTATTCACTCTAAAAAGAAACCCCCCATGTCTATAAAACTTCCCAAATGCAGTATGTTCACAAACTTCAAACACTAGAATATAAATCTTGAATGTATTCAAATCCTAACAATTTAGTGTTTAAAGTAGAGATCAAGGTATACCTTCGAGACAAAGCATCAGTAACAATGTTTTCCGTACCTTGTTTATACTTGATCACATAAGGGAATGATTCAATGAATTCTACCCATTTTGCATGACATCTATTCAACTTACTTTGGCTCTTCAAATGCTTCAACGATTCATGATCAGTGTGAATAACAAACTCTTTGGGCCACAAGTAATGCTGCCAAGTCTCTAAAGCCCTCACCAATGCATACATCTCCTTGTCATAAGTTGGATAGTTCAAAGCTGCTCCGCTGAGTTTCTCACTAAAATAAGCAAGGGGTCGACCTTCTTGTATTAGCACATCTCCAATACCTATTCCTGATGCCTCACACTCAATTTCAAAAGTTTTAGCAAAGTTAGGTAATGCAAGTAATGGTGTTGAACTTAGCTTCTCCTTAAGTAAATTGAAAGCTGAAACTTGTTCACTATCCCAACGAAACCCAACATTCTTTTTAACAACTTCAGTCAAGGGGTGCAGCTATAGAACTAAAATTTTTAACAAACCTTCTGTAGAAACTTGCCAACCCATGAAAGCTACATACCTCAGTTATCGTTTTTGGTGTTGGCCATTCACGTATTGCCTTAACCTTTTCTTCATCAACCGCTATTCCCTTAGCACTAACAATATAACCAAGAAACTCTATCTGATTAGTGCAAAAAGAACATTTTTGAAGGTTAGCATACAATTTTTCATTTCTCAAAACAAGTAGAACTTTTTGTAAACGATTAAGACGTTCATCTAAATTTTTACTATAAATCAAGATGTCATCAAAATATACTACAACAAAGTTCCCAATATAAGCACGTAAAATATGGTTCATTAATCTCATGAAAGTACTAGGTGCGTTAGTTAGGCCAAATGGCATGACTAACCATTCATACAAAACGTACCTAGTCTTAAAAGCAGTTTTCCATTCATCTCCCTCACACATGCGAATTTGATGATAGCCAGACTTCAAATCAATTTTAGAGAAAATGCAAGAACCATGTAGTTCATCTAGCATATCATCTAATCTAGGAATAGGATGACGATACTTTACCGTAATCTTGTTGATAGCCCTACAATCAACGCACATCCTCCAAGTTCCATCCTTCTTAGGCACAAGCAAAACAGGAACTAAACAAGGACTCAAACTTTCTCGGACGTACCCTTTTCTCATCAATTCTTCAACTTGCTTTTGAAGCTCCTTCATCTCCATAGGATTGCTCCTATAGGCTGGTCGATTAGGGATAGCTGCTCCTGGGATGAAGTCAATTTGGTGCTCTATTCCCCTAAGTGGTGGCAATCCATCAGGAACTTCTTCAGGAAAGACATCATCAAATTCCTGCAAAAGAGATTTAACAACACTAGGCAAAGAAGGGTTAAGATTGTTAGTGTTGAAATAAGCCTCCTTATACAAAAGTATAATCATCGGCTGTTGAGAATAAAAAACTCTCTTAACCTCTCTTTCTTTTGCATAAAAGCTCCCTTTTTTACTCTCTAGATTTTTTGTTTCTTTTTCATCATTTTTTTTCACTCCTCTCATCCTCACTTTTTCTTTTTTCACACTCCTTTTCTTTTCCATTTTTTTTCCTCTCACAATCTTTTCTTTTTTCACTCTCATTTTTTATCCTCAATTGATCTTCATATACTTGCTTAGGAGTTAATGGTACAAGAGTTACAAGTTTACCATGCATCTTAAAAGAATATTTATTTGTGAACCCATCGTGTATGACCCTCCTATCAAATTGCCATGGTCTACCTAAAAGCAAATGACTTGCTTGCATTGGTACTACATCACAAAGAACATCATCATGATACCTACCAATGGATAATGAAACCAATACTTGCTTAGTGACCTTAACCTCACCGCAATCATTCAACCATTGTAGTTTATAAGGTCTAGGATGTTTAGTGGTTGGTAAGCATCATTTCTCAACCAAGATAGTACTAGCAACATTAGTGCAACTTCCTCCATCTATAATCATACTACATACCTTGTCTTTGATGTGGCAACGGGTATGAAATATGTTGTCTCGTTGTTCTTCATCTTCTTCCTTCACTTGCACATTTAGAGCACGCCTAGTGACAAGGGCTTCACCTTCAACGGCATACTCTTCTACATCACTTTCCATCAATGGTGGCAAGGCATTATCATCTTCAGATTCACTCTCAGTTTCAATATCACCATTTTCTTTCAAAAGCATACTTCTTTTGTTTGGACATTGTGAAGCGATATGTCCTCTTCCCAAACACTTAAAGCATTTAATATCTCTATTTCTTGAAGATTGGATAGGTTCTTTACCTTTAATCAATTGAGAATCAGCATCTTTATTCTTTAAAAACTCGGTCTTACTCTTTGATGCAACTTTATCATCTCTTTTGTTCCAACTAGATTTACAAGTGGATGAATTAGAACTTTGACCATGTTTGATTGAACCCTTCCTTTTGAGTTGCCTTTCAACTTTCATGGACATATGCACCATATCTTCAAGCTCCACATAATGTTGCAACTCTACTATATTTGCAATTTCTGAATTCAAACCTTGTAAAAATCTTGCCATGGTTGCTTCTCGGTCCTCCTCCACATTGGCTCGAATCATGGCAATCTCCATCTCTTTGTGGTATTCCTCCACGGTCTTGGATCCTTGGGTTAGACTTTGTAGCCGTTGGTACAAATCTCGATAGTAATGTGATGGAATGAACCTCTTCCTCATAATTGATTTCATCTCTTCCCAAGTGCCAACGGGTCTCTCGTTGTTTTTTCTCCTGCTTAGAATAACTTGATCCCACCAAATAATAGCATAATCAATAAATTCGACAGCAGCAAGTTTTACCTTCTTCTCTTCAGAGTAGTTGTGACAATCAAATACTAATTCCACTTTTTTTCCCACTCCAAATATGCGTCTGGATCACTTTTACCTTGAAAAGAAGGAATCTTCAATTTGATGTTTCCCAAGTTTCTATCAACATAATCAGTCATCCTTCCCCTTCTACCACCAATTCTGATGCCACCAGATTTGCCATTAGAAACTCTGTCATCAATGTCCTCAGAAATGCCATCATCATCATCGTTGTTGTCTTCACGGTTATATTGCCTTGAAATTCGTGTGGGAACTCTACCAGCTTGGCTATTTTGCAATTCAGTAATTACAGCATCTTGTCTCTCCAATCTGTCGAGGATTTGATTGAATCTGATTTCCATGCGTTCCAAGTGTTGTCTCAAGGCACGTTGTTCAAGTGTTTCTCTAGGTCTTGCTTCTTCTCCACTTGTCGCCATTAATGCAATCTGTTGTCACTCAATCACTCAACTCGCTAATGTTAGCTCTTTAAGGAACTTAGAATTGTGGCAATTCCTTGTAAATGATCGTTGACTGATTGAAAATCCCAAAGGTATAGGATAAAAGAAAGGAAATGATAGAAGAATGCAAATTGCAGAATTGAAAAATTAAATTAAGTTCAGAAAGGAAATTTGCTAGAATTGAATCTAGGCAAAACTTTAAAAGAAATGCGGAATAGGAAAGTGCAAGAATATTAGGCAAAACTTTAAAGGAAATGCGGAATAGGAAAGTGCAAGTATATTAGGCAAAACTTTAAAAAAATTGCGGAATTGGAAGGTGCAAATATACTAGGCAAATTATTTAAGAAAAATGCGGAATTGGAAAGTGTAAATATAATAGGCAAAATTTTAAAAGAAATGCAGAATTGGAAAGTACTAGTATAGAAATAACAATTCCCTACACTCAACTTTTTTTTATTTTTTTTTTCGATTTTTTTTTTTGAATTTCGGCGTTTTTTTTTTCAATTTTTTTTTGCCGATTTTTTTTTTTAAATGTCAACTCTTTTTTTTTTTTACCGAAAATAATTTGCTAGCACCAAGACGAATAAAACTCACTAGGATTGAGATGATAATGATAAGCAGATAATTTTGAACAAATTGACAAAGTTTTAAGCACAAAGAGAAAAGGATAACCAAATCGATTTAGAAAAACTTGACTCTGATACCAAATGATGTGAACCCAACGAGAGAGATATCTCAAGAACCCACAACGAATTGAAAACAGAAAGAAGGAAGGTCTAAGTCGATAAGATGGATGAAAAGAAACCTCGACCCAATGCTTAGAAAAGCACGAACCTTGGTATAGAAGATGAAAGACGCCACAACCTTAGGATTGAGGTTGATAAGTCTTCGAACGCCACAAGGAGATGCCTTGATAAGTTCAAGTTCAATGAAGAACCAACAAGAGAGAGCCTCACCGTGTTTTAGATTGAAAAATATATCAAAGATATATGTGTGATCGTCACCCCCTTTATTTATAGCTATAAGGTGACCAAAAAACCCTAAAAGGCCAAAAGAAAGCCCATTTAGTAAAGGCCCATATAGACTACTTAGCCATTTTAAGCATATGGCATTATTACAACCCAAATAAAGGTAAAAATGAGTCCAAATTGAGCCAACATATCCATACTACATAGATATGAAACTTAAATACTAATTTAGCTCATCTAAGGCTCGAATTAGGTTGACTAAGCCGGATGACTTGCTCTTGGTCAAACCTTCTTCAATAGTAGCTTTGGCCTTCACATCTTCAATTAGCACATTAAGTGCTTCCTTCATCTTTTTAGCCCTAGCCCTTGTAATTGGTCCTCCATTGATGCATAATGGATCATCATTAATATCTGGAGTGGATTGAGCATGACCCATATCACTAGCTTGTTGCGCGACTTGTTCTCATTCATTTATTCCATCAAGCCACCACCAAGGAAGAGAGGAATAATACTTCATATATTGTTGTGAGGTGAGGCACCTCTACCCTCTCTTTTATATTCCTTAGTCTTGGCAAATAAGGAAAGTTTTAATTAAAACTTCCTTAATTTCCTTGCCAATGAAAGGAAAATTTAATTAAAAATTCCTTTTATTTTTTAATGTGGCCGGCCCCTACAACTCCTTCAAACAAGGAAAGTTTTAAACACAAAATTAAAATTTCCTAATTTGTTTCCGGAAAATTTTAAAATAAAAATTTCTCTTTTAAAAATTCCCTTCATGGTTGGTTGTAAAAGGAAACTTTTATAAATTAAAATCTTTCTATTAAAACATGTGGATGATTACAATAAGGAAAGTTTTCTCCAAAATTAAAATCTTCCTTTCAATCTACAAATAAGGAAAGATATCAAACCTTTCTCTTAATCCTTTGTAAAAACTATAAATGGTAAAATTTGATTTTAAAACTCTCTTTTAAAATCATGTCTTCCATATTAGAAAAGATTTTAAAAAATAAAATCCTTTTAATTTTATTATGGCCGACCACCTAAGCTTGGGTTCAAGCTAGGCTGGCCACACTTCAACCCATCGAAGCCTTATCTTAGCTGGCCCTTGCTTGGGCTCCAAGCTTGGCTTGGCCGACCACCTTGAGATGGGTAAGAAGGTGGGTTTAGGTGGGTATAAGACTTTCTAACTAAGAGGCTACGATAGGGACTGAGAGAAGGAATTGGTTTTGGTCTCCCGATGAACTTGAGCTTCCCGTGTTCACCCCGAACACCCAACTCGAGTTCATCAATAATAACTCATACCACTAAAGAGTTATTATTGAACTACCGCACCAAACCCATATTACTATATGAGCTCCTTCTTATCATGAGTGTGTTAATCTCCCTCTTTTTAAGATATAGAATGCCCACTAATTAAATGAGTTACTGACAACTCACTTAATTAATATCTAGCTCCAAGAGTAGTACCACTCAACCTTATCATCATGTCAGACTAAGTCCACCTGCAGGGTTTACATGACAATCCTAATGAGCTCCTCTTGGGGACATCATCAACCTAGATTCCTAGGACACAGTTTCCTTCTATAATCAACAACACACACTATAAGTAATATTATTTGCAAACTTATCGAGCCTATAGATTTATCGAGCTAAATCGCACCCTTTGATAAATTAAAGAAATAAATACTAAATATATGTGCTTGTTATTATATCAGGATTAAGAGCACACACTTCCATAATAACAAAGGTCTTGTTCTTTTATGCAGTCAGTATAAAAAAATGTGAGTACCAAACTTTGGTAGGCATATATTAAAAGGACCTAATTATTGTTAAACTAAACATGTATCACATATAATCATGACACACATCAACATATATGCTAAATTAAATGTAACATGGTTATGACCCCATCACTACAATCTTCTCAAGCCAATGAAAATTTCGAAAATTCAACCTAGGTCCAAGCATCTTCTCTAAGTGCTTCCTGTTGGGTTTTTCGGGCCGCGAAAACCGCTTTTTAGCGTCGCGGAAACCCCGAAGCCCCAAGCCACCGGATCCGTGCGAAGTAGAAATAAAACAAAAATACGAGTACGAGTTTCTAATCTAGATCTACACTAGATTTACAAAGAGGAAACCTTTTATACCTTCGATGCGTGCCCTTTTTCGTATCCCGCTCGTCCAAGGAGATGCCAGATCTCAAGTTGTCAAAGTAGACAACTCTCTAGAAGTATCCACACGAACTAATTAGGTGGAGAAGATCAAACAATAGGTGTGCTAGCACCTAGATAGTGTTCGGCCAAGAGAGGAGAGGGAGAGCTTGAGGAAGAAGAAGATGTAAATGACACTTGAACGAAAAATGAATTCATTCCCTTCACAAAAGTGGCCACTTTCACAAAAGTGTAACCCCCATTTTGCATTAAGTGTGGACATTAAAGAGATTTGTAACCTCCATGAGGTGGCACACACATGTGCTAAACATGATGATGTGGCACCCATCATTGGCCACTTAATACCAAGTCACAAATGATGTGGCATAAAGTCAAGTCAAACTTGACTTAATCTCTCTCATGGTTGATCTAATCCAACCATTTAATTCAAGCCAATTTAATATAATGAATCTAATTCATTTAATTAAATTGATTCAATGAGTCATAATCTAAATAAGACTCATTGAACACATGAATCAACTTGAGTCCAACTCAATTAGCCCAATTAGGATTACTCTTAATCCAATTTGATTCATCATTTGATCTAATCCTCTTGGTTCATCATATGAACATAATCTCCATCTAATTGTCCTTAGTGTGTGTGACCCTATAGGTTCTTGTAACGTTGGCAATGCCCCTAAACCCATTTAGGAACATAAGTAATGAGCGGTATCTAGCAACACATCATTACTACCCAAGTTACAAGAATGTTGAGATCCAACATCACCTTGTGACTACTAATTGTGACTCCTCACAATATATGACAAGTGTCCTTCTATCCTAGACATCTAGATTGATCAATGTGACGCATAGACCGTGTCATCCTCTAATCAATCTAAATCTTGAACTCCAAGTAGACTCACTCGATCAAATGAGCTCAATATCTTATATTGACTCATTTGGGCATGGCCATGCACATTGTGGTCTCACTCTATCAAGAATATTGATGTCGCTCCCGTCATATAGGAGGGATAGATCTCATCTACATCACTCACATCCCTCTGCATAATTCGTTACATACCCAGTAATCGCCTTTATAGTCCACCCAGTTACGGGTGACGTTTGACGAAACCAAAGTACATAACTCCTTATGTAGGGATCCATGGTGACTTCAAGTCCAAGGACTAATAGTCATACTAATAGCCATATGAGAAAGTATATGACACTCATATAACGATCTTGTTGGGTTTTTCGGGCCGCGAAAATCGCTTTTTCGCGTCGCGGAAACCCCGAAACTCCCTAGCCAACGGATCCGTGCGAAGTGTATAGAACAAAAATGTACATGTATGACTTTATTAACTAGATCTACACTTAGATCTACATGTTTAGAAGGTTACCCTTGTTGCGTGCCTTTTTGCGAATCCCACTCGTCCAAGGTGCGCCGGATCTTGAGTGTGTTCAAACGTACACTCCTCTAGTAGTATCCACACGAACAAGAAGTGTTCTCTAACACTCAAGGATGGAGAAGAGAACACCACAAGTGTGCTAGCACTTCTTGATGCTCTCGGATAGGATTGGAAGATGAAGAAAGGAAAAGAAGAGAGCACACTCCTCTAAAAACTCTATGTGACTTTCACTAACCTTTCTTCTTGGATTAGATTCATTCACTTTCTTCTTCCTTGCTTGAAACCCACGGCAACAGTAGCAAAGGAGGAGGAAGAACCCAAGGAAGAAGATGCAACAATAAACACACATCAATACCACAAAACAAAACCTCTCCACAAGCATTAGTGTGGCCGGCCGCATCTTGTAACCCCCTCATTTAATGTGGGCGGCCACATTAAGTGAATGGGATGTGTAACCTCCATGAGGTGGCACACCATAATGAGGTAGAGATGATGTGGCAAGATTAGTCATGCCATGTAGGATGAGTCAACCTTCATGATGTGGCAATACATCAAGTCAAACTTGATATTTCAACTTCCATTTGGTCAAGTCAAAATTGACCAATTTTTCTTCCTTGTCGAGTTAAATCCAACCTGTCACGCCCCAGAGGAGTCCCTGTCCGAAGAAATTTCGGCAGCACCTCCCCTGTACGGGTGACAATCTGAAGCATTTCTACAGACATAATTAGATATATATCATCAGCCTACACGGCTGAAACAAAACCAATACAGCGGATAAACATAAAATACAAGCTCATACAAAACCAAATAAAACACTGCTAGCCGGCTAGGTTTACACCACACAACCAAAACAACACTCCGAACACAAAACCGGAACACAATGCTAAGTACACAAATACATATACCAAAAATAACAATAAACAAAGGCAGAGACAGGTCTTCTGATGTGACGTGGGGACCGGCAGCCAGGATACTCCAAGCTTCTCCATAAATAACCTAGTACCTGAAAAAGATAGTATCCACGGGGGTGAGTTCAACAACTCAGCAGATACCTAGTTGACATGTATAGTAAACTATAACAAATGGTAATAACTATGGAGTACAGTCTCCTGAACAAAAGAAGGTAATGCATAATAGAAAAGGCTAAAGAGTACTGTACTCACCAGGGCCACCTATCAGAATAATCAGGTCGTCAGATCGGAAGTGTCATAAATCCTGTATGCATGTCAAACATATGCATCCATCCAAATGCAGCATATAAGTGCAGCAAACACAAGCAGTAAATGCATAAATGCGTATGATGCCAATGATGCGTCCTGGTCACCCCTGATGCCAGTCAGTCATCTCACACACAATAGTGAGGCCGAGTGGATAGAGCTGTGACAACCGTGCACTCTACCATCACTACACCTGCTGAGTGAGTGAGTGAATGGGATGCTGTCGGAGTACTCCTGTCCTCTGACCCCAAATCATAAATGGGGGAGCTCAATGCTCTCATTGTTGGGGTTACAAGGTTGCAAACATAGTCCCATATTGGAAACACATGGGAAAGATCATGGGTTTATAAGAGAAAAGATATCTCCATTGGCATGAGACCTTTTGGGGAGAGCCCAAGAGCAAAACCATGAGGGCTTAAGCCCAAAGTGGACAATATCATGCAATTGTGGAGATATCTAAATTCTTTTCGATCCTACAATTGGTATCAGAGCCTTGACTGCCAAAAGGTTTAATCGCCGACTGTGCACAAGAGCTATGATCTGATTGAGCTATGTGGGTACAATATTGACCTCGAACAAAGAAAGTGGGGGCTCCTATGTTCAGATCAAGAGGACCAGACACCAGGCAGGAAGTCCTAGTTGTGACTAGGCAAGGAAGTCCTAGTAGGTCGGGTGGACCGAGGGGCAGGAAGACCTGGTGGGTCGATGATCGGACGTGGGAAACCTATGGTCCTTTGTTTGAGGGGGGGATTGTTGGGGTTACAAGGTTGCAAACATAGTCCCATATTGGAAACACATGGGAAAGATCATGGGTTTATAAGAGAAAAGATATCTCCATTGGCATGAGGCCTTTTGGGGAGAGCCCAAGAGCAAAACCATGAGGGCTTAAGCCCAAAGTGGACAATATCATGCAATTGTGGAGATATCTAAATTCTTTTCGATCCTACACTCATCTCCCGGTATACGATAACGGGGAGGTATCTCTGCCGGCTATCACGCTGAGTCACCTGACCAACGGAGCCAAACAGAGTCCACCATCTGCTGGCTACTACGCTGCTACACTAAATGCCAGCGGAGCCAAACAGAGCGGAACTGTCTGCCGGCTACCACGCTGAGTCACCTGACCAACGGAGCCAAACAGCAGAACCGCCACACACCTGCCTGATATACCACTGATCCATGAGTGGTGGTGTGTGCAGTATATGTAACTGGCGATGCGATCAACCATAGTGGAGCTAACAATCGCGCAGCATGCAATCATGATGCATGACACTAAGCATAGCAATAAACTGATCAGCATAACCATGTCCATATATATAAAATGAGTACCGTAATGTCGATGGTCAAATACCAAGATCTCGAGTACACAGGTCAGATAGGATATCAAAAACCTAGTTCCTGAACATAACAAACATGGTATGTCACTACCTATCTGAGCATATATATAATCATGTGGGTACTAGCATAAAATGCATAACAGGTGAGCAAACAAGCATGTAACAGGTATCTAGTAGTGACGTACCGAAACAATGATGAACATAATTATTACTAAAGGTTATAACCTACTAAGCATATCAACAAGACATTATCTAAAAGATAAGTCAAGGTACCTACCTTTAATAGGAAGGTCCAATCCAGTCCAGTTCAACGTCGAGATACTCGTCTCGTATCAAAGTCCTGTAATACATCGTACAGTTTAGCTAAAAACAAAATAGCTAAACAAAATCCTAATCCGATTAGGAAACTACGTTTTAACTCCGTTTAATTTAATTATCTTACCCTTTCTTCATAGTTCACATCCTTGAATTAGTCCGACTAAAGAAGTCAACTAATGAATAAATCTCAAATCCCTAATTAAATATAACTCAAGTTAATTAGGGTTAGTTTCATTAATCTTAACCCTTCCCTTATTCAATTGATCAGATCTATATATATATAACCAACCTACTTAAATAAATTCGAGTACAATTTATTCTTAACCTTTCAAATCCTGAGCATGCTGCTACAAATGAGGAATTCTTCCATTCCTTGCCTCACTTCACCGTCGCTGCGGAAACCAGGTGCTGCTAGAGGGAATTTCTGCCGGAACCAAGAAAAGATCCCACAGAACAAAACCTTGCCTCACGGCCCTAATCAAGTTGCTGCCCACCAACCGGATCAAGAAGAAGAGATCAGAATTCAACAAAACAACCTATCACCAACTAATATCCAGCAACAATTATACACATTACCTCTTTTCCCCTAATCCCGTGACGTCCATCCGTAGCACAGAAAAGAAGATGCAAGATCTGATCAGGAGGGACAGGAATGGAGTGGTCCAACACTTCCCTTAATCCAAACAAGAAGGATTAACACAGTAATCTAGTGAAATCCGTAAACCAACTAGGGAATCCGGAAATAGATCAAGAGGGAAGGAAGGTTTCGGTTGCTCACCCTCGAAGCTCTAAGGCATCTTCACGTCGACGTCGGCTATGGCGCGAGCTCGACTAAGGGGGAGAGGGAAGAATTGGGACAGAGGCTCTAGGGCAAGGAGATCGGCAACCGGCGGTCTGTGGCGTCGGAGATCAAAGCAGCGAGAATCGGCAGAGGCTTGGACTCCTTGGCCGATCACCACTAGGGAGAAGGAAGAGGCGTGAGGCTTGGCCACTGCTCTTGTACCAGAGGGGAAGAAGAGGTGCCGCGGCGATAATTTGGGAGAAGATGAAGGCTCGGCGCCGCACGGAGGAGAGAATCGGGATGGAGAGGAAGGGAGGAGGAATCGACGTCGGGCTAGGTCACGTGGGGAGAGAAAAAGAAAAGGAAAGGAAATAAATAAATAAATAAACATTTTCTCGCTAAAATGGGTAGCTTAAACAGGCTTTCCCGGAGCCCAATTTTGATCCCCGTAAACTCGTCCATACGAGCTCCGAAAAATTCCTGAAAATTTTTCAAAAATACCGAAAAATTCCCTTATCATTATTCGTCATTTTTTTTCCGGTATTTTACACAACCTTTGATTCATGTCAATTTTTAATTTAATGAATCTCAATTCATTAATATAAATTGACTCAATGAATCAAATTTAAATTAGACTCATTCAACAATTGAATCTAATTGAGTCTAACTCAATAAGTCTAATTTGAATTAATCCAAATCCAATCTTTGGTGCATCATATGAACCTAATCCAATTGGTTCATCATATGAACCTAATCTTCATCCACTTGTTCTTTGTGTGTGACCCAATAGGTTCTTGTAACATTGGCAATGTTTCTAAACTCCTTTAGAAAACATAAGCAATGAGCGGCATCTAGCAATACATCATTGCTACCCAATGTTACAAGAATGTTGAGATCCAACATCACCTTGTGACTACTAATTGTGACTCCTCACAATATATGACAAGTGTCCTTCTATCCTAGACATCTAGATTGATCAATGTGAGTCATAGACCGTGTCATCCTCTGATCAAACTAAATCTTGAACTCCAAGTAGACTCACTAAATCAAATGAGCTCAATATCTTATATTGACTCATTTGGGCATGGTCATGCACTTCGTGGTCTCACTCTATCAAGAATATCGATGTCTCTCCCGTCATATAGGAGGGATAGATCCCATCTACATCACTCACATCCCTCCGCATAATTTGTTACATACCCAGTAATCACCTTTATAGTCCACCCAGTTACGGGTGACGTTTGATGAAACCAAAGTACATAACTCCTTATGTAGGGAACCATGGTGATTTCAAGTCCAAGGACTAGTAGTCATACTAATAGCCACATGAGAAAGTATATGACACTCATATAACTATCCATGATACTTTCTCATGGCGGGTCATTCAGTATACATTCTCCAATGCATACCCATGTGTCAACTTGATATCTCCATATCCATGACTTGTGAGATCGAGTCATCGAGTGGACCTACATGCTAGTCTTATTGCATTAACATTGTCCCTGAATGCTAATACTCGACTAGGAATGATTAAGAGTAGTGTTCCCTATATCATCTCACTATCGATTCAACCAATCGATTGATATAGGTAAGAACCTTCTACTCAAGGACATTATTATACTTAGTTTATTTGGCACTAATACAACAAGTCCAAAATACAATCATCAAATGATTGGCTCCAGGGCTCTAGCTAACAGATCCATGATACTTTCTCATGGCGGGTCATTCAGTATACATTCTCTAATACATACCCATATGTCAACTTGATATCTCTATATCCATGACTTATGAAAAGATCAAGTCATCGAGTTGACCTACATGCTATTCTTATTGCATTAACATTGTCCCTGAATGTTAATACTCGACTAGGAATGATTAAGAATAGTGTTCCCTATATCATCTCACTATCTGTTCAACTAACCGATTGATATAGGTGAGAAACTTCTACTCAAGGACGCTATTATACTTAGTTTATTTGACACCAATACAAGTATAATAACCAAAACAAATGCCTTTATTTATATAAGAATATGATACAACAAGTCCATAATACAATCATCAAATGATTGGCTCTAAGGCTCTAACTAACACTTCCTTGGTTGTCGTGTGTAGACTAATTTCTCCCTAATTTGTACATTACAGAATCTAATAGAAACCTCGAGTTACATTCGAGGGTAGTCTAAATTTATAACTAGAGTGATGAAAGATGAAGGCACGACACGCAAGTCGTATTATGAATTACAACATCACATGCACACATCCAATCACATTGGGAAGAGGCATAACCATGCACCATGTCATATATATATTCACAATATCCTTATAACATAAATTTACTATGATTTTAACAACTAATTATGAACCATGCACCATGTCATATACTCACTGTTGGCACAAAACAGTGAGTATATGAACAAACCTATTTCGTTTGGTAGATATATATTTCCAAGGTTTCAACCCAAAGAGAAGTTGGGAACAGTAAGGTGGTCTTGGCCCAAAGGATATAGTGAGACCGCCGTGCCCCTCCAAATGGAGAAGATCACACAAACCTAAATAATTTCCTATAATCATCCATAGAGGAAGTTTGATCTAGTGATTCGCAAACAAGCTCATCCGATGTGGAGGAAGGCACTCAAAGCCAACGCGCAAGTTTGAATGCATCACTTACAAACCAGTAATGGAGACCGTGAAATTTATTTAAATAATTTCTCTCTCACTTAGTTATTTAAAATCGAGGAATTTTAACATGCACACACATCACACATGCACACAAACATAACATATAAAGGCAAAAAATATGAAAATAAATTTCCAACTATTATGGCCTCATCCATCGCTGTCCTTCGTATGCCACCAACCCTAGCCACCGCCAACCCTAGCCAGGTGAGGAGGAGAAAACCTAGCCGCTGGCCCTAGGGTTTATGTCGTCGTATTTATCTTGCTTCCTTCTTCGCCACGCCTCCGGTCCTCAAGGTAGCACCACGCATAGCAAGCCGCAACAATAAGAAATAAAAAATTACATTTATCGATCCTATATTCCATGAAGGAATGTACATGTAATCTAGATCGAACAAAATGTAAAATAAACTAATACAGCTCTAGCTGTATTTAATAATTACAATCATGCACACACAAAATACCATCGACATGCCCGAGGGTTCAAATCACATACAAACACAATAGGCCATAATAGTTGGAACTAGGATACCTGCAACCACAAAGTTAATCTATTTTGCATATCCTACTATTATTCTGCCTAAATTATATATGAACAGTGCATAATTTAACCGAAAACCAAACACTCAGAGGTAGAAAACTTGCTCTAATACAATTGTTGGCGCTGGAAATTCAGTTCTGTGTAAATCCCATGTACAAAAATTTGTACGAGCACATAACCTTTCCTACCAACCCACATGATCGATCATACATGTGTTTGATCAATCAAGAAAGTTCTTGATTGATCAAAGCATGCCTTGATCGAAGCACAATATCGCTGGCCTCTTGTGTTGGTGTTCAGGATCCATACAAAGAAAAATAAACTAATTACGCTGCGGAATAAGAACTAGTTGTACCTTTCCTCGTATGCTAAGACCTCTTGATCTTCTACTGTATTCCTCTCTTTCTCTTGGATGTCATGTGGGCGATGATCTACCAAGACAAAACACCCGAACCTCTTCTTCCTTTCCAAGCCGCCTACCACCAAAGAATGCAAAGCAAAAAGGGGTGCCTCCTCCTTCTTCTTTTTCCTCCAAACCGCCGGCCACCTAGGTGCTTCTTCTCTTCTTTTTCTTCTCCTCCAAGCCCCGACCACCAAGGGGAGATGGAGCGCCGGCCCTAGAGGGAAGAAAGGGATGTGAGGCGCCGACCCTAGAGGAAAGAAAAGGAGAAAAAAATGTGGGTCGCCGACCCTAGAGAAAAAAGGGAGGGTTGTTGAGTTGTGGAGAAAAACAAAATTTATCACTTATATTTTTGTGGCACAGTCTCCTCTCCTTTTATAACCCTTAGCGCCAGATAAAAAAGGAGAAAAGTTAACAGATTTTTTTAGAATTCTGTTGAGAAAAAATCTCCCTTTTATAACTCTCTTTTTTTTCTTTTTCTTTTTTTTTTGTTTTATTGTGGACGGTCCCTTGCTTGGGCACCAAGCAAGGATGTGGCCGGCCCCTTTCTTGGGTAGGAAGTAAAAACAAAATGGGTGAATGTGAGACTTTATAGAGGCTACAACAGAGACTGAGAGGAGGAATTTGTTTTGACCTCCTGATGGACTTGAGCTTCCTGTGTTTGACCCGAGCACCAAACTCAAGTTCATCAATAATAACTCATACCACTAAAGGGTCATTATTGAACTACTGCACCAATCCCATATTACAATATGGGCTCCTACTTATCATGAGTGTGTTAATCTCTCTATGTTTAAGATATCGTATGTCCATTAATTAAATGAGTTACTGACAACTCATTTAGTTAACATCTGACTCCAAGAGTAGTACCACTCAACTTTATTATCATATCAGACTAAATCCACCTGCAGGGTTTACATGATACTCCTTATGAGCTCCTCAAGGGGACATCATCAACCTAAATAAATAGGACACTGTTTCCCTTTATAATCAACAACTGATAAAGAAACCTTGTAAATGGATCGCCTTGAAATTCAGCTTGGGGAAGGGTATTGACGCCACACTCAAGCAAGATGAGAAGGTGAGTGATAAGTCATGGAGTTTTGATCGCCACAAGTTGCCTTGATAAGATCGAAATTAGTTCTTTGCCTAAGAACAAGAAGGAAGCTCTCACAAAAGAGAAACTCAAATTTTCATTCAAACTTACATGATTTGTCATACAAGAGTTCTCCTATTTAACATCCCTTAAGATCCCCTATGCACTAATTATGCAATAAATATCATGCTTGCATGCATGGGTTTTATTATCCACTAATGCAACCACTAATCCCTAATACTAGCTTAATGCAACCATGCATGCATGGTATTTGTTATACTAGCTTAGGAACTTTCAAAAATGCATTAAAAACCCACAAAGGACATCAAAAGTCACTTTAGAAAAACCCACAAACCATGCATGCACACGAAAATGGTCCTCATGTTGGTCCAATTTCACTTTCAAATTGAAGGAATGTGATCCACTTAGTTGTTGCCTCCATTGTGCATTGATCCTCCTTTTCCTTGAGCCTCATTATTAAGCCTTCCAAAGCTTGCTTCATTCTCTTAGTCTTGGACCTTGTCATGGGTCCCCCAATTTCCTTCAATGCCTCTTCTTGGCTCACATCAACAACACACCATATAAATGGTACTATCTCCCAACTTATCGGGTCTATTGATTTAACGAGTAAATCTCACCCATTAATAAGTTAAAGAAATAAATACTAAGTATATGTATTTGTTATTATATCGGGATTAAGAGTACGTACATCCATAATAATAGAGGTTCTGTTCTTTTATATAGTCATTATAAATCGAACAACCTCAAATAGTCCTACTCAATACACACATAGTGTACTAGTGTAATTATATAGTCAAGATAAACTAATACCAAATTACACTACAACCGTTTCAATGGTTTGCCCCTATCCATCTTGGTTGTGAGCTACTATTTATAATTTATAAGGAACCGATAACATGATCTTCTGTGTGGCACCACACATCATGTTATCTACAATATAAATTAAATGGACAACTGCATCAACATATATATAAATATAAAATATAAACATTTGACCAAAGTGATTCTCATTTCAAAATATCTCAAAGACATATGTTCATACAAAAGCTAGGCTTATAGTATACATCCCAACAGATTGCGCCAACAACATTACTTGTGACCCAAAGAGTTTGTCATTCACACTAATCGTGAATTGTTGAAGCATTTGAACAACCAAAGTAAGTTGAATAGATGTCATGCAAAATGGGTGGAGTTCATTGAATCATTCCCTTATGTGATCAAGTATAAACAAGGTATAGAATGTTAGAATGTATACTAAAAGTCTAGTTTTTTGTATAAACATTTATTTTGAAATAAGAATCACATTGGTCAAATGTCTACATTTATGTTAAGTGTAGTTATCTATTTAATTTATATTGTAGATAACATGGTGTGTGGTGTCACACAGAAGATCATGTTATCAGTTCCTTAGAAATTATAAATAGTAGCTCACAACCAAGATGAAATGAGACAAACCATTAGAATAGTTATAGTGTAATTTGGTATTAGTTTATCTTGACTTTAAAATTACACTAGTACACTATGAGTGTATTGAGCAGGACCATTTGAGGTAGTTTCTTTTTATACTGACTATATAAAAGAATACAATCTCTGTCATTATGGAAGTGCGTACTCTTAATCATGATATAATAACAAGCATGTATACTTAATATTTATTTCTTTAATTTATCCAAGGATGAGATTTAGTTCATTAAATCAATAGGCCCGATAAGTTGGGAAGTGATATTATTTATATGGTGTGTTGTTGATTATAGAATGAAATTGTGCCCTAGTAATCTAGGTTGGTGATGTCCCATTGAGGAGCTAATAAGGATTGTCATGTAAACCCTGCAGGTGGACTTAGTCCGACATGATAATAAGGTTGAGTGGTACTACTCTTGGAGCTAGATATTAATTAAGTGAGTTGTCAGTAACTCATTTAATTAGTGGACATTCAATATCTTAAACACAGGGAGACTAACGCACTCATCATAAGAAGGAGCCCATATTGTAATATGGGATTGGTGTGGTAGTACAATAATAATTCTTTAGTGGTATGAATTATTATTGATGAACTTGAGTTGGGTGTTCGGGGCGAACACAGGAACTCAAGCTCATCGGAAGACCAAAACCAATTCCTCCTCTCGGTCCCTGTTGTAGTCTCTTATTTATAAAGCCTTATGTCCACTTAAAGTCAAGCTTCTTACCCATCTTGTTGTGGTCGGCCAAGCCAAGCTTGGAGCCCAAGCTAGGGCCGGCCAAGCAAAAGGATGGAGCCAAGTTATGGCCGGCCAAGCTTGGAGCCCAAGCTAGGTGGTCGGCCACATAAAATATAAAAGGGTATTTTAAATTTTAAATTATTTCCTTTTGTGGAAGCTATGGTTTTAAAAGAGAGTTTTTAAAATTTAAAATCTTTCCTCTTATAGTTTTCTACAAACGATTAAGAGAGAGGTTTGATATATTTCCTTATTTGTAGTTAAAAGAAAGATTTTAATTTTTGATAAAACTTTCCCTTTTTGTAACCATCCACATGTTTTTAAAAGAGAGATTTTAATTTATAAAATTTTCCTTTTATAACCAACAAGGGATTTAAAAGAGAAATTTTTTATTAAAAATTTCTTACCGGAAACAAATAAGGAAGTTTTAATTTTATGTTTAAAACTTTCCTTGTTTGGAGCACATGTGTAGGGCCGACCATGACAAGCATTAAAAGGAAGTTTTAATTTTTTGTTTTAAAACTTTCCTTTTTAGTCATTGGCAAGGAAAATAAGGAAATTTTAATTATGTTTAAAACTTTCCTTTTTTACTAAGACCAAGGATTATAAAAGAGATGGAGGGGTGCCTCATGAGATAACACATCTTCTATTCCTCTCTTCCAATCCTTTGGTGGTCGGCCCTTATCATTTTCTCTTCTCCTTTTGTTTTCTCTCTTGGAGGCCGGCGGCATCAAGCATTGTTTTCTCTTGGTGACCGGTTGCTTGAAGGAGAAGAAGGAGAGAAGGAAGCTCTCTTGTCTAGCATCCCTTGGAGGTTAGTTGGTGGCCGAATATTGGAAGCAAAAGAAGAAGCTTGGTTGGATTTCATCTTGGTAGATCATCGCCCACACGACGTCCAAGAGAAGGAGAGGAATACAGCAGAAGATCAAGAGTTCTATAAGCTACAAAAGGTATAACTAGTTATTAGTTTCCTCATCATAACTAGTTCTTTCTTTTGTATAGATCTCGAAAACCGAAACACAAGAGATTATCGGTTTTAGGTTATCATTTTGTTATCGATTTCATGTTTTGATATTGTGTTTCTATTGAGGTCTCTATAGTTAAACCTAGTTTACTGTAAGAAGTTAAATATCCGATTTCTTTGAAAAGCTTTGTCTAGGAACTGGTGGATGATCCCATACCCAAGAAGGCCTAGTGCCTCGCCATATTTAACCTGGAAGCCGACCTTTGAAATAGATATTTGATTGACTTCTGTAATATGGCTTAACATAGGAAGATCACATTGGTTAAATTTAGAGTAAAAATGTTAAGTATCGTTTCCAATCCAAGTTTGACTTCTAAAGGACAATTTGGATTAATAATGTTAAGCATCATTTACAATCCAAATTTAACTTCAGTAGAGCACATGGGTAGCTAGGATAGTTCTATGTTTGTACAAAACTTTTGTATAGCGGAACTAGAATGGTATTCCTAGTAGCAACCAACAATTGGTATCAGAGTTAGGTTTTACCTCTGTGTGTTTGGTTTTTAGTTTAATTATGCACATGTCATACATATTTTAGGCAGGATAATAGTAGGATGTGTAAATAGATTGACTCTGTGGTTGCAGACTCCAACTATTATGGCCTATTATGATTGTGTGTGATTGGACCCTTGGACATGTCGAGGGCATTTTATGTGTGTGCATGATTATACTTATTAAATACAGCAGGAGCTGGATTAGATTTAGGATTTTACATTTTGTTCGATCTAGACTGATACGAACCCCACCAATAAATGTGATGGAACCCAAAACAAAGGTGGATAGAACCCCAAGAACTAAACGACAAGAGTGTGAGTCTTGACCCGTAACCAAGAATTGGCACGAACCAAGCCTACAAAAGAAAGAAACGCCACACCTAGGGGTGATAAGTTTCGATGGGTTGAACGCCACGAGAGTAGACTAGATAAGTTCAGCAAGTTCTTTCAAGAACTAAGAGAGCACACAATCTCACCAAAAACTAAGTTGCTTCATACTAAGATGTCCCTCCCTTATATAATGGGAGTGAACAAGGAAAAATACAAGATAAGTACATGCACAATTAGAGTCCCAATGATGCATGCCTCATGCAAGCTATCTAGAAGCCCAAAACAAAATAAATGCATGCACAATTAGAGTCCAAGTTGCATGCTTCATTAAACAATCTAAAATATTTAAGTCTTCATGCATGGACGAATTCCCATGCTTTGCATGCTTATTAGCGTCCTTCCTTTAAGCGCGGCCAGTCATGGATGGTTATGCCAGATTATGTGGATTAGGCCACGACTAGCAGTTGCGATTATCTTCATTTCTCCTTGCTCATAGTCCTCCCAATGTTTTTTGATTAGCCCATTTAGTGCTTCCTTGAAACGCTTTGCCCGTAGTCTTGTAATTGGGCCTTCCGGAAGTGATAACTGATCTCTCCTATCTTCAGCCCTTGGGCATACATCATTCTCCCCTTCTTGAAAAGGATTTGTCCTCAAATCATCACCTGCATCAAACGGGGATAAGTCAGCAACATTAAAAGTAGAATGTACGCCATACTCACCTGGTAGTTCAAGTTTGTAGGCATTATGCGCTCTAATACTTGAAATGGGCCATCCCCTCGAGGTAGAAGTTTAGAACGACGTTTTTCCGGAAATCGCTCCTTTCAGAGGTGCAACCAAACCCATTCTCTTGGTTCAAACACAATTTTCTTGCGCCCCTTGTTAGCTTGTTGCATGTATTGCTGAGTTCTTTTCTCAATATTCAGTCGTGCTTGTTCATGAATCTTCTTTACGAATTCGGCCTTCTGCTTACCATCTAAGTTTATATGCTCACTTACAGCTAAAGGAATCAAATCTAATGGTGACAAGGGATTGAAACCATAAACAATTTCAAATGGAGAAAATTTAGTCGCAGAATGTATGCTCCTATTATAAGCAAATTCAACATGAGGTAGACAATCTTCCCATATTCTCAAATTCTTGTTAATGACCGCACGAAGTAAAAAGGACAAGGTTCGATTGACCACTTCAGTTTGCCCATCAGTTTGGGGGTGACAAGTAGTAGAGAACAACAATTTAGTTCCTAATTTCCCCCACAAAGTCTTCCAAAAATAACTCAAAAATTTTGCATCTCTATCAGAGACAATGGTCCTAGGCATGCCATGCAACCTAATAACCTCTTTAAAGAACAATTCAGCTATATGCGATGCATCATCAGTTTTATGACATGGAATGAAATGCGCCATTTTAGAGAATCTGTCTACCACAACAAAAATTGAATCTCTCCCCCTCTTGGTCGGGGGTAATCCCAAAACAAAGTCTATTGAAATATCAGTTCAAAGCTCACTAGGTATAGGCAAAGGAGTATACAAGCCATGGGGTTTCAATTTAGATTTAGTTTGTTTGAAAGTGATACACTTCTCACAAATTCTTTTCACGTCGCGTTTCATATGAGGCCAAAAGAAATGATCCTGTAAAACCCCTAAAGTCTTAGTAACGCCAAAATGACCCATCAATCCACCACCATGGGCTTCCCTAGTGAATAATTCACGTAACGAACACATAGGCACACACAATCTATTTTCACGAAATAAAAACCCATCATGCCTATAGAACTTACCAAATGCAACCTTATCGCATGCTTTGGAAACCTCAGCAAGATCAGTATCGTTAGTATATAAATCCTTGATATATTCAAATCCAAGTAACTTCGTATCTAAAGTGGGGACAGTAAAGCATACCTTCGAGATAGTGCATCAGCAACTACGTTCTCCTTTCCTTGCTTATATTTGATCACATAAGGAAATGTCTCAATGAATTCTACCCATTTAGCATGACGTCGGTTCAACTTATGTTGGCTCTTCAAATGCTTTATAGATTGATGATCTGTGTGAATCACGAATTCTTTTGGCCATAGGTAATGTTGCCATGTCTCCAATGCTCTCACCAATGCATACATTTCCTTGTCATATGTGGGAGAGTTGAGAGTGACTCCACTCAACTTCTCACTGAAATAAGCAATGGGTCTCATTTCCTGCATAAGCACAACACCTATACCAACACCAGAAGCATCACATTCGATTTCAAAGGTTTTAGAAAAATCTGGTAGGATTAGTAAAGGAGCAGAACTTAGCTTTTCTTTCAAAGTGTTGAAGGCCCTCTCTTTCTCCTCTCCCCACTTGAATGACTCATTTTTCTTGATGACTTTAGTAAGAGGAGCTGCAATATTGCTAAAATCATGAACAAACCATCGATAGAAGCTGGCCAAACCATGGAAACTCCTCACTTGGCTAATTGTTGTCGGTGTTGGCCACTCTTGGATTGCTTTCACCTTTTCCTCATCCATCTCAACGCCTTTAGTACTAACAACAAAACCAAGAAACACGACTTTCTCCGTACAAAAGGAGCATTTAACGAGGTTAGCAAAAAACTTTTCTTCTTTTAGCACACTCAAAACTAATCTTAAATGTGTAACATGCTCTTCTAAGCTTCTGCTATAAATCAAAATATCATCAAAATACACAACTACAAATTTCCCTAAGAAAGCACGCAAAACATGGTTCATCAAACGCATAAAAGTGCTAGGAGCATTAGTTAAGCCAAAAGGCATTACTAACGATTCATATAAGCTATGTTTGGTTTTAAAACCAGTTTTCCATTCATCACCTTCCTTCATCCTAATCTGATGATATCCACTCCTAAGATCAATTTTTGTGAACAGACAAGAACCATGCAATTCATCAAGTATATCATCAATCCTAGGAATTGGATGGCGATACTTTACCATGATGTTGTTGATGGCTCGACAATCCACACACATCCTCCATGTTCCGTCCTTCTTGGGAACTAGTAACACAGGCACGGCGCAAGGACTCATGCTTTCTCGAACATACCCCTTTTCTAATAATTCATTAACTTGCCTCTGAAGTTCCTTTGCTTCCTCTGGATTGCTTCTAAAGGCAGGTCGATTCGGAATGGAGGCACCATGTATGAAGTCAATTTGGTGCTCAATTCCTCTAATGGGAGGTAAACCATGCGGAACCTCTTCAGGAAAGACCTCCTCGAATTCCTGTAAGAGAGAAACAATAACACTAGGCAAAGAATTGTTAAGGTCATTAGTGCTCAAGAGTGCCACCTTATACAAAAGGATAAGGGGCAGCTGATTTGAAAACAAAGCTCGCTTAATCTCACTCTTTTTTGCATAAAAAATATTTTTCTTTCTCTCTCCTTTTTTTTCCTTGCCCACTCCTTCTGTCTCTTTCCTCTCATCTTCTTTCCTCTCATTTTTCTTTCCCTCTTCTTCTTTTTTCTCAATTTTTTTCTCTCAATTTCTTTTTCTTTCTTTTTTTCATTTGCTTTTTGTAGTCTCAACTGGTCCTCCATAACTTGTCTTAGAGTCAACGGTACAAGAATAATAGGTTTCCCTTTCAAAGTAAAACTATACTTATTTGTGAGGCCATCATGTGTTACCTTTCGATCGAATTGCCAAGGTCTTCCCAACAATAGATGGCATGCATGCATGGGAACCACGTCACACAATAGCTCATCTTCATATTTGCCAATGGAGATTGCTACCAAGACTTGTTTTGTTACCTTGATTTCTCCGCAATCGTTTAGCCACTGGAGTCGATAAGGTCGTGAATGTTTCTGAGTTGGTAGTGATAATTTCTCCACCAAATTAGTACTTGCCACATTAGTGCAACTCCCCCTATCAATAATAACACTGCAAACCTTGTTATTGACAAAGCAACGGGTATGAAACAAATTCTCCCTTTGATTACCTTCTTCCTCCTTAGCTTGTAGATTTAGAACTCGTCGGTCCACCAATAAGTCTCCAATAACAGCATGTTGTTCATCATCACTGCCCTCTTTTTGTGGCACTTCTTCAACTATTTCATCCTCATCTTCCGACTCAAGTTCACCTTGAGCGTTTATTACCATCACCCTTTTGTTCACACATTGACTAGCTATATGACCATGCCCTTGACATTTAAAACACTTGATATCACGAGTTTTGGAGGAAATGGGCTCGCGATTACCTTGAGTAGTTAATGGTGTGGGTTTGGGCTTTTTGAAGGGTTCAAACTTTGGCTTATTTTGAGGTTGTTCCTCCTTTTTTGGAGTTGTCCGCCATGTGCCGTGAGTAGTCATTGGTTGTCCCTTCCTAGCCAATCCTCTCCTCTTGAGTTGTTCTTCCACTTTTTGTGTTTGGTGGAACATATCCGACAGCTCAACATAATGCTGCAATTCAACAATATCAGCAATTTCTGGATTTAAACCATGTAAAAACCTGGCCATAGTGGCTTTCCGATCTTCATTGACATTAGCTCGGATCATGGACAACTCCATGTCCTTGAAATATTCATCCACACTTTTGGAGCCTTGAGATAATCTTTGAAGCCGCTGATATAAGCTTCTAGAATAATGGCTGGGTACAAACCTCCTTCTCATGAGCACTTTCATCTCCTCCCAAGTGGATACAGATTGCTCTCTGTTTCTTCTCCGAGTCATCACCACTTGATCCCACCAAACAATAGCGTAATCATTGAATTCAATGGCAACTAACTTTACCTTTTTAAACTCTGAGAATTCATGATAGTCAAATACCATTTCCATCTTAGTTTCCCATTCCAAGTAAGCTTCTGGGTCATTTCTCCCTTGGAAGGTTGGAATCTTCATCTTAATCCCTCCTAAATCATTATTTCTTCTAGTTCCGTTTCTATCTCCACGATGTCCAATCCTGCCCCGATTGTAGTTTTGCTCATTAAAGTCTTCCACAATAACCTCTTCATCTTCTTCGACATCAATCCCTTGGGCATGTCTTCGTTGTGGTCTAGTAATACGGGCTTGTTGATGTCTTCTTGGTGTCCCATCCTCCACTCGATCCAACCTCTCATGGATAGATTCTAATTCCGCCCTCATTATCCGCTGCATCTCTCCCATCAATGCTTGTAATTGTAGGTTCGGAAGTGGCCTAGCCCCCTCATTTGCTCCATCCTCTTGGTTGTTGGACATGGCTGCAAAATGAAAGAAAACCTCACAAGCACTCAACTCACGTTTGGGTGGTAGCTCTCAATTGATGATATCTCTCAGTTCTTGATCAAACTCTAGAACAAATCAGAATATCACGTAGCAATTCAAAAGATATCACCGAAACTTATGATGGCAGAATTTTAAGAGAAAATGAAAGAGTAGAAGTTTGAGAATAAGGAAAACAAAAAAAGAATTGTTGAAGAAAATTTACTTCGATTCACACAAGCAGGTTTTTTTTTTGCGCTTTCTTCTTCTTCTTCTTTTTTTGTCTTTTCAGTTCGCTCTTTTTTTTTCCACGATTTTTTTTTTTTTTGCTTTTGTGATGTATGCCCAAGGGCTGAAGATAAGAGAGATCAGTTATCACTTCCGGAAGCCCAATTACAAGACTACGGGCAAAGCGTTTCAAGGAAGCACTAAATGGGCTAATCAAAAAACATTGGGAGGACTATGAGCAAGGAGAAACCAAGATAATCGCAACTGCTAGTCGTGGCCTAATCCACGTAATCGGGCATAACCATCCATGACCGGTCGCGCTTAACGGAAGAACACTAATAAGCATGCAAAGCATGGAAATTCGTTCATGCATGAAGACTTAAGTATTTTAGATTGTTTAATGAAGCATGCAACTTGGGACTCTAATTGTGCATGCATTTATTTTGTTTTGGGTTTCTAGATAGCTTGCATGAGGCATGCATCATTGGGACTCTAATTGTGCATGTACTTATCTTGTATTTTTCCTTGTTCACTCCCATTATATAAGGGAGGGACATCTTAGTATGAAGCAACTTAGTTTTTGGTGAGATTGTGTGCTCTCTTAGTTCTTGAAAGAACTTGCTGAACTTATCTAGTCTACTCTCGTGGAGTTCAACCCATCGAAACTTATCACCCCTAGGTGTGGCGCTTCTTTCCTTCGTAGGCTTGGTTCGTGCCAATTCTTGGTTACGGGTCAAGGCTCACACTCTTGTCGTTTAGTTCTTGGGGTTCTATCCACCTTTGTTTCGGGTTCCATCACATTTGTTGGTGGGGTTCGTATCATCTGGTATCAGAGCTTCGGTTCAAAGGCAAGTGCAAATCTATCTTTACTTGTTGTTTAGCAAAAAGAGAAAAAAAAGAGCGCAACGAAAAGACAAAAAAGAAGAAGAAGAAAGCGCCAAAAAAAAAAACTGCTTGTGTAAATCGAAGTAAATTTTCTTCAACAATTCTTTTCTTGTTTTCCTTATTCTCAAACTTCTAATCATTCATTTTCTCATAAAATTCTGCCATCATAAGTTTCGATGGTATCTTTTGAATTGCTACATGATATTCTGATTTGTTCTAGAGTTTGATCAAGAACTGAGAGATATCATCAATTGAGAGCTACCACCCAAACGTGAGTTGAGTGCTTGTGAGGTTTTCTTTCATTTTGCAGCCATGCCCAACAAGCAGGAGGATGGAGCAAAGGAGGGGGCTAGGCCACTTCCGAACCTGCAATTACAAGCATTGATGGGGGAGATGCAGCGGATGATGAGGGCGGAATTAGAATCTATCCATGAGAGGTTGGATCGGGTGGAGGATGGGACACCAAGAAGACATCAACAAGAACGTATTACTAGACCACAACGAAGACATGCCCAAGGGATTGATGTCGAAGAAGATGAAGAGGTTATTGTGGAAGACTTTGATGAGCAAAACTACAATCAGGGCAGGATTGGACATCGAGGAGATAGAAACGGAACTAGAAGAAATAATGATTTAGGAGGGATTAAGATAAAGATTCCAACCTTCCAAGGGAGAAATGACCCAGAAGCTTACTTGGAATGGGAAACTAAGATGGAAATGGTATTTGACTGTCATGAATTCTCAGAGTTTAAAAAGGTAAAGTTAGCTGCCATTGAATTCACTGATTACGCTATTGTTTGGTGGGATCAAGTGGTGATGACTCGGAGAAGAAACAGAGAGCAATCTGTATCCACTTGGGAGGAGATGAAAGTGCTCCTGAGAAGGTGGTTTGTACCCAGCCATTATTATAGAAGCTTATATCAGTGGCTTCAAAGATTATCTCAAGGCTCCAAAAGTGTGGATGGATATTTCAAGGACATGGAGTTGTCCATGATCCGAGCTAATGTCAATGAAGATCGGGAAGCCACCCACTATGGCCAGGTTTTACATGGTTTAAATCCAGAAATTGCTGATATTGTTGAATTGCAGCATTATGTTGAGCTGTCGGATATGGTCCACCAAGCACAAAAAGTGGAAGAACAACTCAAGAGGAGAGGATTGGCTAGGAAGGGACAACCAATGACTATTCACGGCACATGGCGGACAACTCCTAGAAAGGAAGAACAACCTCAAAATAAGCCAAAGTTTGAACCCTTCAAGAAGCCCAAACCCACACCATCAACTACTCAAGGTAATCGCGAGCCCATTTCCTCCAAAACTCGTGATATCAAGTGTTTTAAATGTCAAGAGCATGGTCATATAGCTAGTCAATGTGTGAACAAAAGGGTGATGGTATTAAACGCTCAAGGTGAACTTGAGTCGGAAGATGAGGATGAAATAGTTGAAGAAGTGCCACAAAAAGAGGACAGTGATGATGAACAACATGCTGTTATTGGAGACTTATTGGTGGCCCGACGAGTTCTCAATCTACAAGCTAAGGAGGAAGAAGGTAATCAAAGGGAGAATTTGTTTCATACTCGTTGCTTTGTCAATAACAAGGTTTGTAGTGTTATTATTGATGGGGGGAGTTGCACCAATGTGGCAAGTACTGATTTGGTGGAGAAATTATCACTACCAACTCGGAAACATTCACGACCTTATCGATTCCAGTCGCTAAACGATTGCGGAGAAATCAAGGTAACAAAACAAGTCTTGGTAGCAATCTCCATTGGCAAATATGAAGATGAGCTGTTGTGTGACGTGGTTCCCATGCATGCATGCCATCCATTGTTGGGAAGACCTTGGCAATTCGATCGAAAGGTAACACATGATGGCCTCACAAATAAGTATAGTTTTACTTTGAAAGGGAAACCTATTATTCTTGTACTGTTGACTCCAAGACAAGTTATGGAGGACCAGTTGAGACTACAAAAAACAAATGAAAAGAAAGAAAAAGAAATTGAGAGAAAAAAAATTGAGAAAAAAGAAGAGGGAAAGAAAAATGAGAGGAAAGAAGATGAGAGGAAAGAGACAAAAGGAGTGGGCAAGGAAAAAAATGGAGAGAGAAAGAAAAATATTTTTTATGCAAAAAAAAGTGAGATTAAGCGAGCTTTGTTTTCAAATCAGCTGTCCCTTATCCTTTTGTATAAGGAGGCAATCTTGAGCACTAACGACCTTAACAATTCTTTGTCTAGTGTTATTGTTTCTCTCTAATTCTAACTTTGCATTCTTGATTTCTAGCACTCTAATCTAACTTTTCTCTGTTTTCTCTTTTGATCTAGTTTCTTTCTTCTTTTCTTTTGTAAACATATCTTGCAATCTTTAGCATATGAATTATTCTAGATGTTTTTCTTTTTCCTTTTATCTTTTCTTTCTTGTTTTCATTATGCACCTTCTTTTTTGCAATTTAAATTCTGCATTTTCTTTCTTGCTTTTCATATTTCATTTTATTTCTTATATTTGATTCTTCATTTTATAATTTTTTTTTGAATATCCATGAGAAATTTTTCTACACCCTTTTCTGCAAGATTTTTATCTCCCATTGTGCAACCTCAAATTGAAGCAGAAAGTTTCCAACTAGACCTAGAGTTAATTTTTATGATACAAGGTCACAAATTTGGAGAAGTCCTTATTTGCATAAAGTCCTTATTTGCATCTTGAAACATTTTTAGAGATTTGTGATATGGTGAAATGTGAAGGAGTGTCAGCAGATGCAGTTCGATTGATGGCATTTCCTTTCACTATCAAGGATAAAGCAAGGACTTGGTTATATTTTCTCCATTCTCAAAGTATCACAAGTTGGGAGCAATTGGAGAAGCAATTTCTGAATCATTTTTTCCTTCCAAGCAGAGTAGTGTATATGAGGAATTGCATAACAAATTTTGCTCAGACATATGGAGAATCATTGTTTGAAGCATGGGATAGATTCAAAAGTCTTCAAAGATAGTGCCCTCATCATGATTTTGAAAAATAGTTGATTCTGCACATATTCTATGGGGGAATTCCTTTCTCAGACAAGAGTTTATTAGATTCATCAGCTGGAGGTTCTTTTATGGACAAAAGTGTAGATGAAGCATATATGTTAATTGATCAAGTGACATTGAACCTCCATGAATGGTCAAACATAAGTTGGATGAAATTTCCCTCAAACATTCAAGAAGTGCAAACCATAAATGCTATAGAGTCTATCAAACAAATTGTAACTCAACCGTCTATGAGTTTTGAAAATCACAAGTCACAAAACGGGGAGTTCTAACATTTAGGGGCAAAGATTGAAAATATTGTTTCAAATTGGTTTAAAGATGATCCCCCTCCTTCGCAGACAAGATCTAGTGAAAAGTGTGATGATGTTGGGTTGAGAATTGAAAAAAATCATGAAGAACTTCTGAAGAAGGACATGTTTAGAATTGAGGAGAAGAACAATAGAAGACCACATGAACTCAGTTCCATTATTCCAAGAGGTTCCCAAATGCCACAAGTATCTTTCCCTTAACGATTGATCATACCAACACAAGATAAGCAAGTTGAATCTCCTCCACAAGATAAAAGGGAATATGGGAAATTAGAAGTACCTTTCCCAAGACCTTCACTAAGGGTTCCTTTTCCACAAAGGTTAGTGGGGGTCAATGAGAACTATGACTTTAAAAAATTCTGTTGGTAAGGTTGAGTGCAGATTTTTGAATTTGTATAAAGATGAAGACTCTTCAGATGAGGATTGTGAAGATAAAGCAGTGGTAAATAAGTTTTCAGATCTATCTCCAAATTTTACAGGGTGTTGTCGTGACATTAAATTTTCAGATGATGAATGTGATGTGGTAGATCAATTTAAAACTGCAAGTGAAGTTATTGATCCTCCTATAGTTGATTCTCCTATTGAGGATATTGATGTGGGTTTACTTTTTGATGTTTATGTTGATGATGTTGATATGGAACAATGTGTAGGGAGCTGTGTTGTGGAAGCAGCATCTCAAGAATCACCTCCTTTGTCCACACAATCCTTAGATGTTGTAAGAGTTGCAAGGATTAAGCATGTTGTGGACCAATGTGTAGGGACTCATGTAGATATGGTTGAGTCTCAAGAATCACCATCTTTGATATCGCCAACACCTGAGCCTGAGCTAGAACCATCATTTGATTCAGAGGAAATCACATCCACATGTTTAGAAATATCAGGTATTTCTCAGCAAAGCAAGGTTAGTACTTCTTGTGATCTTTTGGAAAATTTTATAGAGGTACCTATCATTGACTTTGTTGGATGTGATTCAGTTTTTATTTCTTATTCTTCTTATCTTAATATGGTTATGGCTCTATCTTATCTAATATGTTTGTGGGAGATTTGTACTTTCTTTGCATGTACATATTTCACTTGGGCTAATGATTGGAAGCTCAATCTAAACCGTCTTCGACCACCTGAAAAAACTTTTAAGAAGACGAAGATGGAGAGAGTTATATTTTACTTTGTAGCTCCATTAAAGCTGTCTCCATAACAAGAGCCCCTGGTAGGAGGGTTCTAAAATATCTTACCCCTCCAAGAGCGAGATTTAGATGAATCTAATGAGGTGGTTGAGCTAATGACCTTAAACACTTGGGAGGCAACCCAAGTTCATTTTCCTTATTTTCTTTTATGTCTTTAATTCTGAGTTTATAATAATTCATACTCTACTTAATTTTTCTTGTCTATCTTTTTCTTTTTGTAGAATTTAAAGCTGTGGAAGAATATGAGCATTGGATGGAGGAGTATCTTTAAAAACATGAATGTCAACCATTTGGAGTTGATCACTTGGTAACTTCTCTTAAAATCTCCTCCACATTGTTTTTAGTTTTCATTGGGACAATGAAAAGTTTAAGTCTGGGGGGATGCATTAGATGCATTTGATTTGCTTTGTTTGTTTTTGTTTTTGCTTATGTCTTGCATTTTGTTTTGATTTTTTGTGGCATACATCTTGAGAACATCAAACTCCATTTTTATGTTTTCTTGTCTTAAAGCAAATTGTTAGCACGTTCATTATCTAGATTCATGATGTTTTAAGTGATGCTAGTACTATGCTTAATGTACCTCTTTTCTCTATCTTATGGAGATGAATTTTAGTTTTGGCTTGATCTTAAGGATCTTATCTTCACTTCACTATACTTGATGCTTGGATTGTTGATATCATTGAAATAGTCATGATTCATCTTGTTTGTTTAGTACTTGGTTTCCATGGTGATTTCTCAAACTTCATTTTGGTTACTAGATGAGGCTCAAATCATGTAAGCTCATTTGGAAAAAATCAAAATATCCCAACATTTGTGCTAAAAGTACATTTGTGAATAAGTGTTGCACAATGTAAATCCTTATGAAAAAAAAGAGAGTGAAAAACAAAAAAAAAAAGTGAATAAGGGATATAAAAAACAGTTGTCGTGAGTGGAATCTAGCTAGTCACCCCTTTGAGACTGAGTTAGGTTACTGAGGAAATGACTACTTAGCTTCTCTTGAGATTGAGCACGCCTTTGAGACCCTGGGTTGATTGAGAAATATGAACCAAGTGTGTGGCAAGTAAGTGCCTATCACTGGTTACTTGTCTATCATCGGAAACATTAGGAATTCAAACTTGATGACGACTTGACTAGGACATAGATTGAAACTTGAAGAGTTTTGAGTTGTTTTATTTGCACTGTGCACAGGGTACTTATGCTTAAGCCAAACTTAACTTGTTTTCATGATCATGCTTACTAATGAAACCTTTTGATAGAGTTAGGAGAATGCATTAGGGATATGAGAGCATTATAGAGCATATGAATTTAGATTGCAGCATTTTGCTTGAGGACAAGCAAAGGTTTAAGTCTGGGGGTGTGATGTGCGTAGATTGTATACACTTGTTTTGCATGTTTTGACGCACATTCACATATTTTGCACATGCTTTGTCTATGTATTTTTATACTTCCAGCTTTCCTTTTTGCATATTTATTCTTTTTGTTCGGAGATCTGCTTTGTGAATTTTGTGTACACAAGGAGTCGAATTGGAGAAGATTTTGGCACTTGATCAAGGAAGGAAGGCACAAGCCCTGTGAGCCACACGGCCCTGCCATGGGGGTTGCCCAGGCTGATGGAATAAATGAAAGAGAACAAGTTGCGCAACAAGCTAGTGATATGGGTCATGCTCAATCCACTCCAGATATTAATGATGATCCATTATGCATCAATGGAGGACCAATTACAAGGGCTAGGGCTAAAAAGATGAAGGAAGCACTTAATGTGCTAATTGAAGATGTGAAGGCCAAAGCTACTATTGAAGAAGGTTTGACCAAGAGCAAGTCATCCGGCTTTGTAACGCCCGAAAATTCTCAAAACTATATTAGAATTATGGTACGATTTTTCTGGAATTATTAGATATTTTTCCGGAATTTTCCGAGTAGCGGAAGTAGCAAAAATAAATAGAATCGTAAAACGGCCTAAGCGGGAATTGAACCCGAGACCTTCGGTTTGCGGATAATGTTAGAAACCAGTGAACCCAGCAGGGCCGTGCTGAAAGAAGAGGGAATCAATTATATTTATAATTGATTTTGGGTGAATTAATTAGTAAATCTAAACAAGGATTTAAGTGAGAAGTTTTAGACTATTTTCTCACCGTAGTTTTCCTCACCCGAAACCCAAAAACGCCGCACCTCTCTTCCTCTCCTTCTCTCGGCGCACCCAAGCAGAAGCCAACCTAGGGCTTCTCTCCTAGGGCCATAGGTGCACCTTCCGGCAGCGACTCCAATACGAAGACGGTCCATCTCCGCGAGAGGAACGCGAAGACGTGAACGGATCGTCGAGAGGAGCAGTTTTCCGGAAGACCTAGCGGATAGAATCGTAAGAAAACCTTGCGATTGAGGTAAGAAACCCCTCACCTGCAGTATAATTGCTCTCGCTTGTTAGTTTTAGCGTTAGTTCAATAGTTTTACAGTTCTCAGTTTTAGGGTGTGCTTTTAGTGCACACTAAGCATTCGGTAAAATGCTCAGTTCAGAAGGATGCACCAATGAGCGTCCTAACAATATGTAAAATGTATTAGAAACATTTTACCCAGTTTATTATCAGTTATTACAGCTATATGGATCAGATATCCATTGGGTGGGCTCCCACAGTAGCCTCTAGGTTCAGATAACCTAGCTCTAGGTTCAGATAACCTAGAACAGCAAAGTAAAATGAAACAGTATTCAGTATTTTACTTTTATTCAGTTGGCATCGTGCTTGGATCAGATATCCATGGGCTGGACTCCCACAGTCGTCCCTAGGTTCAGATAACCTAGTAACCCTGCTGGATTCGGAACTTGCAATCCCGGGTCTCGTAGGGATGCGCGCACAGTAAGCACAGTTGCCAGGGCCCCAGCAGCATGTTTAGTATTTTCATCTATTATATGTATAGTTTTCAAACTTGAAACCAGTGATGAGAACACTAATTTAGCTTTCAGTTCAGTTCAGGTCCAGTTTACATGATTGGAGTTCATGTACAGATTTAGACATATGCATGACTAGTTCAGTTTCAGGCTCAGTTGATATGTTATGCCATGTTTCAGTTGCAGTTTATGCTTTGTTTGATATGCCATGCCATGCTTGCATGTTCAGTATGTTTTCAAACAACATGATTTAAAATCATATTTGCATCGTATGCATGATTTAGTGAGGTAAATGGTTTCTTACTAAGCTTTAAGCTTACAGATACTATTTTTCTTATACTGCAGATGCAGGTAAAAGGAAGATAGACTAGCAATGGAGGCTGGAGGTCAATGCGGAAATGGTGTGTGTGTGGAACTGGAATGAAAGATCTCAGGGCTCTAACAAGCTTTATTTATGCTTTAGAACTCATTAGCAAATTTCAATTCAGCATAGAACCTTTAGTATTTCCATGTTTAACAAGCTAACGAATCGTGCTTTTGGTTTATGTTATTAGAATGTTACTACATGTTGTTAGAATAGTTTATGATGCATTAGATAGATGTTATGTGGGGTTTTGGCACGTCAGAGTGCTGAAATCAGAACTCCCGAGTGAAATCAGACACTGATCGGTCTCCAGACCGATCAGGGTCTGGGCTGTTCCCCTGGATCGGCCAGCCGACCGGTCCCGCGAGATACTGTACGCTACTGTATCCTCCTGGAGGGTCTGGGCTGTTCCACTGGATCGGTCAGCCGACCGATCCAGCGACATATGGTACGCTACTGTATCCTCCTGGATCGGTCAGCCGACCGATCCAGCTCAACACAGTAGCCTCGGAGGAGTTTCCCAGGTGCCTGGATCGGTCAGCCGACCGATCCAGCTCAACACAGTAGCCTCGGAGGAGTTTCCCAGGTGCCTGGATCGGTCAGCCGACCGATCCAGACATACTTGGATCGGTCCGCAGACCGATCCAACCAGGCACAGAATCGCAGTAAGTTTGATCGATCCGTGGATCGATCAGCAGCTAGCAGAGAAGTAAATTTTGAGTTCCTAGCTCAGATGGGGGGGTCAAGTATCCTCATTAGCAAATGTATACCAACCGGAAAGGGTCCTGAATCCTTCCTTATAACAGTATGGGTGTATCAGTTGTCAGATTAACAGAGTCAGTTAGTGAAAATTTAAATTAGCTCGGTTTTCCGCACAGTCAGTACAGCATTATTGTAGCGATTCGCCTTACAGCTTATTCAGTAGAAGGCGGGTCGTTACAGAGTGGTATCAGAGCCGTGTTCCATGCTTCCTACACACACATCAGCATTGTGCCTACAGCTTCCAAGTAAGAACATCTCTCCTCAGTTTTGTTTACAGTTTTCATATCAGTTATATGTGCTTCATGTTTTGCTATCATGTTGGTAGTTAATTAATTCATGTTTACGGTAATAGTGTTTAACATGTTACTAGTAGTTAACTATAACATGATAGACTAGTTATATTTATGTGTTCTCTGCTATTTAGAAAATGGTACGAGGACGCCCAGCTAAGAAAGCAGCAGCGGCTGAGCCCCAGCATGAGGCAGGCAGTTCAGTGCCTCCCCCAGACCTTACAGCACTAGTGGCTCAGCTACAGCAGCAGTTAGCTGAACAGCAGCAGGAGATAGCCTCCTTAAAGGCTAACCAGCAGCCTACTCCCCCGGTCACTCCAGTACCGAACCTCACGACTCCAGTAATCTCAGAGGTTCCACCAGTACAGCCTACAGCACCAGCATCAGCATCGATAGTCCCAGCAGCTGAGCCAAGGAAGGAAGCCTACCTAATCCAGTGGCAGAGAGTTAAGCCCGAGAATTTCTCAGGCACTGGCGAACCATGGGATGCACAAGCATGGTTCAAAACACTAGAGAGGATAATGGAGCTTCTGGACTGGCCGGAGCAGGAGAAGGTGAAATGTGCTTCCTTCTGCCTGACAGGGGACGCTAGTATGTGGTGGGAGAGAGTCAGAGCGAAGCGCCCATTGAATCAGATGTCATGGGTTGACTTCGAGAAGGAATTCTTCGAGGAATTCTTTCACATGCGGGTTACAGACCGCCGCTACGACGAGTTCCTTGAATTTCGCCAGGGCAACCTTTCAGTGGAGGAAGCCGTGAAGAAATTCAACAGGTTGGCTCGTTTATGCCCAGAGCTAGTCAGCACAGAGAAGGAACGAATCAGGTTGATGCTGAAGATGCTCAGACCAGAGATAGCGATGAATGTGGCTGGTGGCGTTCATAGGCCACAAACCACAGAGGAGCTGGTGAGTAGTGCTTTGACCACCGAGCATTATCAACGCAGCATCACCCAGCAGAAGCAGGTTTCCATCGAGCCCAAGGGACAGACTGGCTCTGGTACTCAGCAGAAACCACAGGGACATAGCTCCAACTGGAAAGGGAAACGCAAGGCAAGCAGTGATCCAAAAGGAGGGCCAGCTGGGAAACATTTCAGAAATCCCAAGTGTGCTACTTGTGGGAAACATCATCCAGGAGTTTGCCGCAAGGGTACGCGAGGTTGTTTTGAATGTGGACAGGAAGGGCACATGGCCAAGCAGTGCCCGAACAAGAACAGTCTCCCTCAACCTCAGCCGATACAGTATGGAACTCAGCCAGCGCAGCTACACCAGATGTATGCTGTCTTAGATGGTCCACAGATCAGTCAGGGCAGATTAGAAGCCCCCACAGCTACCACAAATGCCAGAATTTTCTCACTGACCAGAGAGGACGCAGCAAATGCCTCGACAGTGGTCACAGGTCAGATCAGTATTTTACAGCATGATGCAACTGTCTTATTCGATACTGGGGCAACCCACTCTTATGTTTCCAAGGCATTCGCCGAGAAATTAGCAACACCTCCAGAGTTGTTAAATAGTCAGTTTCTGACAACACTACCCTCGGGAGATATCATGGCATCTACGCACTGGCTCAGAGCGGTGCCAGTCATAATAGCAGACAGGGAACTTTTTGGTGATCTGATAGTGCTAGAGATGACTGACTATGATGTCATCCTTGGAATGGATTTTCTGATCAGATACGGCGCTTCTATAGAGTGCCGTAAACAGAAAGTCATATTCCAACCTGAAGCAGGAGTACAGTTTGAGTACACGGGGAAGCCAAAGAGGAAAGCCAGGAAGTTTCTCTCAGCATTGAAAGCACAACAGCTATTGGATTCAGGATGCATGGGATTTTTAGCAAATGTAGTCAACACCAGCCAGGACAAGAACCAACAGCTATCAGAGGTTCGAGTCGTTTGTGACTACCCAGCAGTCTTCCCCGATGAGCTACCAGGCTTAGCACCAGACAGGGAGATTGAATTTGAAATAGAGCTTATTCCCGGCACAAATCCAGTCTCCAAGGCACCATACCGCATGGCTCCAGCAGAACTGAAGGAACTTCAGGAGCAATTACAGGAGCTTCTTGACAAGGGTTTCATACGCCCTAGTCACTCACCATGGGGAGCACCTGTGTTGTTCGTGAAGAAGAAGGATGGAAGCATGCGCTTATGCATAGACTACCGTGCTTTGAACCAGGTCACGATTAAGAACAGGTACCCTCTTCCCAGGATAGATGACCTGTTTGACCAGCTAAAGGGAGCCACAGTGTTCTCTAAAATCGACCTCAAATCAGGATATCACCAGGTTAAAGTCAAGGAAGGTGATATACCTAAAACAGCCTTCAGGACTAGATACGGACATTATGAGTTCGTAGTCATGCCTTTCGGCGTGACAAATGCCCCAGCTACATTCATGGACCTCATGAACAGAGTATTCAGAGAATACTTAGACAAGTTTGTCATCGTGTTCATCGATGACATTCTTATCTATTCGGGTACTCAGGAGGACCATGCAGAGCATCGAAGACGGTTTTGCAGATCCTTCAGCAAACTATACGCCAAATTCACGAAATGTGAATTTTGGCTAGACCAGTAGCCTTTCTAGGTCACATCATCTCCAAGGATGGTGTTATGGTAGATCCCAAGATAGAAGCGGTAAATCGGAAGAGACCCAGAACGCGTCGGTGAAATCGAGAGCTTTACGGGATTGGCGGGCTACTACAGGAAATTGTGAGAGGACTTCTCCAGATAGCCTCCCCAGCGCTCTCACCAGAAGAACAAGAAATTTCAGGTGGACGGAGGATCAGCTTGAACTAAAACGGAGATTGACCAATGCTCCTATTTTAGCTATACCAGAAAACATAGACAACTTCTACAGTAACGCCTCTAAATTGGGATTAGGAGCAATACGCAAAGCGGCAAGGTGATCGCCTATGCCTCCGGACAACTCAAGGATTATGAGAGGAACTATCCTACTCACGACCTTGAGCTTGCGGCAGTGGTGTTCGCTCTCAAGATTTGGAGACATTATCTGTACGGAGCTCAGTATACAGATCATCAAAGTCTGAAGTACTTCTTTACTCGAAGGATCTGAATATGCGACAGCGTAGATGGTTAGAACTGGTCAAAGATTATGACATAGATATCCTCTACCATCCGGGGAAAGCTAATAAGGTAGCAGACGCACTCAGCAGGAAGTCCAGTGCTACCTTATTATCTTTAGCAGCTATGTCACCACCCCTAAGGAAGGAGATTACAGCCTTTAGTCTCGAACTTATAGTCGGACGGCTTTCCACTATGTCCTTAGCATCTACCTTGCTTGATGATATCCAGACAGCTCAGGAGCAGGATCCTGAAATCCAGAAAATCAAGCAAGGGTTAGCAGAATCAGAAAATGGAGAGTTCAGAGTGTCCGCCAGTGGGGTAGTGTACTGTGGTGACAGACTTTGTGTTCCCGATCAGGTGGAACTACGAAAACAGATTCTAGACGAGGCTCACAGGACTCCTTATGCGATGCATCCTGGTTCCACCAAAATGTATCAGGACCTAAGGAAACGATTTTGGTGGCCTGGGATGAAGCGAGATGTCGCCAGATACGTCAGCATCTGTCTAACCTGTCAGAGGGTTAAGGCAGAACATCAGCGACCAGGAGGAGTTCTGCAGCCGATCCAGATTCCAGAATGGAAGTGGGAGGATATCTCTATGGACTTCATAGTGGGGTTACCCAGAACCACGAATGGTTTTGATGCCATTTGGGTAATAGTCGACAGGTTGACTAAATCAGCCCACTTCTTAGCTATCAGAATATCCTATTCCATGGAGCAACTAGCTCAGTTGTATCTCAGGGAGATAGTCAGGCTGCATGGAGTCCCACGAACCATTATATCAGACAGAGACAGCAGATTTACATCACACTTCTGGAAGTGTGTACAGTCAGCTATGGGCACCCAGTTAAAATTCAGCACAGCCTTCCATCCTCAGACAGATGGTCAAACGGAGCGAGTAAATCAAGTACTCGAAGATATGCTCCGAGCTTGTGCCCTAGATTTCACGGGAAGTTGGTGCAAATATCTGAGTCTAGCAGAATTTGCATACAACAACAGTTATCAGGCCACTATCGGCATGGCACCTTATGAGGCACTCTATGGGCGGAGGTGCAGATCACCAATCTGCTGGTATGAGAGTGGTGAACAGAAGGAACTAGAGCTTCAGACAGATCTAGTAGCAGATACCACAGCAGCCATACAGCAGATTCGCCAGAGGATAGAGACAGCACAGAGCCGTCAGAAGAGCTATGCCGATACACGACGCAGACCCCTAGAGTTTTCAGTTGGGGATATAGTTTTCCTTAGAGTAGCTCCCATGAAGGGAGTCATGCGTTTTGGGAAGAAGGGCAAGCTAGCTCCCAGATATGTGGGACCATACCTTATCACGAAAAGAGTGGGCAAGGTAGCATATGAGCTGGAGCTACCTCAGGAGATGTCAGCTGTCCACAACGTATTTCATGTCTCCATGCTGAAGAAGCATATTCCAGACGCCACCCAGGTGATTGAGCCCCAGTTGGTACAGGTCCGTGATGATCTCAGCTATGACAGTCGGCCTATTCAGATAATAGACCGAGCAGTAAAGAAATTACGGAACAAGGAAGTACCATTAGTTAAAGTCAGCTGGCAAAATCACACAGCAGCAGAGGCGACTTGGGAGACAGAGGCCAGCATGAGACAGAAGTACCCAGAATTGTTCTAAGTTCGAGGACGAACTTTTTATAAGGTATGGGGATTGTAACGCCCGAAAATTCTCAAAACTATATTAGAATTATGGTACGATTTTTCTGGAATTATTAGATATTTTTCCGGAATTTTCCGAGTAGCGGAAGTAGCAAAAATAAATAGAATCGTAAAACGGCCTAAGAGGGAATTGAACCCGAGACCTTCAGTTTGCGGATAATGTTAGAAACCAGTGAACCCAGCAGGGCCGTGCTGAAAGAAGAGGGAATCAATTATATTTATAATTGATTTTGGGTGAATTAATTAGTAAATCTAAACAAGGATTTAAGTGAGAAGTTTTAGACTATTTTCTCACCGTAGTTTTCCTCACCCGAAACCCAAAAACGCCGCACCTCTCTTCCTCTCCTTCTCTCGGCGCACCCAAGCAGAAGCCAACCTAGGGCTTCTCTCCTAGGGCCATAGGTGCACCTTCCGGCAGCGACTCCAATACGAAGACGGTCCATCTCCGCGAGAGGAACGCGAAGACGTGAACGGATCGTCGAGAGGAGCAGTTTTCCGGAAGACCTAGCGGATAGAATCGTAAGAAAACCTTGCGATTGAGGTAAGAAACCCCTCACCTGCAGTATAATTGCTCTCGCTTGTTAGTTTTAGCGTTAGTTCAATAGTTTTACAGTTCTCAGTTATAGGGTGTGCTTTTAGTGCACACTAAGCATTCGGTAAAATGCTCAGTTCAGAAGGATGCACCAATGAGCGTCCTAACAATATGTAAAATGTATTAGAAACATTTTACCCAGTTTATTATCAGTTATTACAGCTATATGGATCAGATATCCATTGGGTGGGCTCCCACAGTAGCCTCTAGGTTCAGATAACCTAGCTCTAGGTTCAGATAACCTAGAACAGCAAAGTAAAATGAAACAGTATTCAGTATTTTACTTTTATTCAGTTGGCATCGTGCTTGGATCAGATATCCATGGGCTGGACTCCCACAGTCGTCCCTAGGTACAGATAACCTAGTAACCCGGGTCTCGTAGGGATGCGCGCACAGTAAGCACAGTTGCCAGGGCCCCAGCAGCATGTTTAGTATTTTCATCTATTATATGTATAGTTTTCAAACTTGAAACCAGTGATGAGAACACCAATTTAGCTTTCAGTTCAGTTCAGGTCCAGTTTACATGATTGGAGTTCATGTACAGATTTAGACATATGCATGACTAGTTCAGTTTCATGCTCGGTTGATATGTTATGCCATGTTTCAGTTGCAGTTTATGCTTGTTTGATATGCCATGCCATGCTTGCATGTTCAGTATGTTTTCAAACAACATGATTTAAAATCATATTTGCATCGTATGCATGATTTAGTGAGGTAAATGGTTTCTTACTAAGCTTTAAGCTTACAGATACTATTTTTCTTATACTGCAGATGCAGGTAAAAGGAAGATAGACTAGCAGTGGAGGCTGGAGGTCAATGCGGAAATGGTGTGTGTGTGGAACTGGAATGAAAGATCTCAGGGCTCTAACAAGCTTTATTTATGCTTTAGAACTCATTAGCAAATTTCAATTCAGCATAGAACCTTTAGTATTTCCATGTTTAACAAGCTAACGAATCGTGCTTTTGGTTTATGTTATTAGAATGTTACTACATGTTGTTAGAATAGTTTATGATGCATTAGATAGATGTTATGTGGGGTTTTGGCACGTCAGAGTGCTGAAATCAGAACTCCCGAGTGAAATCAGACACTGATCGGTCTCCAGACCGATCAGGGTCTGGGCTGTTCCACTGGATCGGTCAGCCGACCGATCCAGCGAGATACGGTACGCTACTGTATCCTCCTGGATCGGTCAGCCGACCGATCCAGCTCAACACAGTAGCCTCGGATGAGATCTCCAGGTGCCTGGATCGGTCAGCCGACCGATCCAGCTCAACACAGTAGCCTTGGAGAAGATCTCCAGGTACCTGGATCGGTCAGCCGACCGATCCAGCTCAACACAGTAGCCTCGGAGGAGTTTCCCAGGTGCCTGGATCGGTCAGCCGACCGATCCAGCTCAACACAGTAGCCTCGGAGGAGATTTGCAGGTTCCTGGATCGGTCAGCCGACCGATCCAGACATACTTGGATCGGTCCGCAGACCGATCCAGCCAGGCACAGAATCGCAGTAAGTTTGATCGATCCGTGGATCGATCAGCAGCTAGCAGAGAAGTAAATTTTGAGTTCCTAGCTCAGATGGGGGGGTCAAGTATCCTCATTAGCAAATGTATACCAACCGGAAAGGGTCCTGAATCCTTCCTTATAACAGTATGGGTGTATCAGTTGTCAGATTAACAGAGTCAGTTAGTGAAAATTTAAATTAGCTCGGTTTTCCGCACAGTCAGTACAGCAGTATTGTAGCGATTCGCCTTACAGCTTATTCAGTAGAAGGCGGGTCGTTACAGGCTTAGTCAACCTAATTCGAGCCTTAGATGAGCTAAATTAGTATTTAAGTTTCATATCTATGTAGTATGGATATGTTGGCTCAATTTGGACTCATTTTTACCTTTATTTGGGTTGTAATAATGCCATATGCTTAAAATGGCTAAGTAGTCTATATGAGCCTTTACTAAATGGGCTTTCTTTTGGCCTTTTAGGATTTTTTGGTCACCTTATAGCTATAAATAAAGGGGGTGACGGCCACACATGTATCTTTGATATATTTTTCAATCTAAAACACGGTGAGGCTCTCGCTTGTTGGTTCTTCATTGAACTTGAACTTATCAAGGCATCTCCTTGTGGCGTTCGAAGACTTATCAACCTCAATCCCAAGGTTGTGGCGTCTTCCATCTTCTATACCAAGGTTTGTGCTTTTCTAAGCATTGGGTCGAGGTTTCTTTTCATCCATTTTATCGACTTAGACCTTCCTTCTTTCTGTTTTCAATTCGTTGTGGGTTCTTGAGATATCTCTCTCGTTGGGTTCACATCATTTGGTATCAGAGCCAAGGTTTTCTAAATCGATTTGGTTATCCTTTTCTCTTTGTGCTTGAAACTTTGTCAATTTGTTCAAAATTATCTGCTTATCATTATCATCTCAATCCTAGTGAGTTTTATTCGTCTTGGTACTAGCAAATTATTTTCGGTAAAAAAAAAAAGAGTTGACATTTTAAAAAAAAATCGGGAAAAAAAATTGTAAAAAAAAAATGCCAAAATTCAAAAAAAAAAATATTTTTTTCGGCAAAAAAAAAGGGCCGAAATTAAAAAAAAAATCGGAAAAAAAAATAAAAAAAAAGTTGAGTGTAGGGTGATGGAATAAATGAAAGAGAACAAGTTGCGCAACAAGCTAGTGATATGGGTCATGCTCAATCCACTCCAGATATTAATGATGATCCTTTATGCATCAATGGAGGACCAATTACAAGGGCTAGGGCTAAAAAGATGAAGGAAGCACTTAATGTGCTAATTGAAGATGTGAAGGCCAAAGCTACAATTAAAGAAGGTTTGACCAAGAGCAAGTCATCCGGCTTAGTCAACCTAATTCGAGCCTTAGATGAGCTAAATTAGTATTTAAGTTTCATATCTATGTAGTATGGATATGTTGGCTTAATTTGGACTCATTTTTACCTTTATTTGGGTTGTAATAATGCCATATGCTTAAAATGGCTAAGTAGTCTATATGGGCTTTTACTAAATGGGCTTTCTTTTGGCCTTTTAGGGTTTTTTGGTCAACTTATAGCTATAAATAAAGGGGGTGACGACCACACATGTATCTTGGATATATTTTTCAATCTAAAACACGGTGAGGCTCTCGCTTGTTGGTTCTTCATTGAACTTGAACTTATCAAGGCATTTCCTTGTGGCGTTCGAAGACTTATCAACCTCAATCCCAAGGTTGTGGCGTCTTCCATCTTCTATACCAAGGTTCGTGCTTTTCTAAGCATTGGGTCGAGGTTTCTTTTCATCCATCTTATCGACTTAGACCTTCCTTCTTTCTGTTTTCAATTCGTTGTGGGTTCTTGAGATATCTCTTTCGTTGGGTTCACATCATTTGGTATCAGAGCCAAGTTTTTCTAAATCGATTTGGTTATCCTTTTCTCTTTGTGCTTGAAACTTTGTCAATTTGTTCAAAATTATCTGCTTATCATTATCATCTCAATCCTAGTGAGTTTTATTCGTCTTGGTGCTAGCAAATTATTTTCGGTAAAAAAAAAAAGAGTTGACATTTAAAAAAAAAAATCGGCAAAAAAAAAATTGTAAAAAAAAAATGCCGAAATTCAAAAAAATATATATATTTTTTTCGGCAAAAAAAAAGGGCCGAAATTCAAAAAAAATAAAAAAAAAAGTTGAGTGTAGGGAATTGTTATTTCTATACTAGTACTTTCCAATTCTGCATTTCTTTTAAAGTTTTGCCTATTATATTTACACTTTCCAATTCCGCATTTTTCTTTAATAATTTGCCTAGTATATTTGCACCTTCCAATTCCACAATTTCTTTAAAGTTTTGCCTAATATACTTGCACTTTCCTATTCCGCATTTCCTTTAAAGTTTTGCCTAATATACTTGCACTTTCCTATTCCACATTTCTTTTAAAGTTTTGCCTAGATTTAATTCTACACCTGCCTAAATTAAGTTCTGGCAAGATCCTTTTCAGTTCTTATTCCAAATATCTTTATCTCTTAGTCCCGCATTCGCATAAGTTTTGCCTAGATTCAATTCTAGCAAATTTCCTTTCTAAACTTAATTTAATTTTTCAATTCTGCAATTTGCATTCTTCTATCATTTCCTTTCTTTTATCCTATACCTTTGGGATTTTCAATCAGTCAACGATCGTTTACAAGGAATTGCCAGAATTCTAAGTTCCTTAAAGAGCTAACATTAGCGAGTTGAGTGATTGAGTGACAATAGATTGCATTAATGGCGACAAGTGGAGAAGAAGCAAGACCTAGAGAAACACTTGAACAACGTGCCTTGAGACAACACTTGGAACGCATGGAAATCAGATTCAATCAAATCCTCGACAGATTGGAGAGACAAGATGCTGTAATTACTGAATTACAAAATAGCCAAGCTGGTAGAGTTCTCACACGAATTTCAAGGCAATATAACCGTGAAGACAACAACGATGATGATGATGGCATTTCTGAGGACATTGATGATAGAGTTTCTAGTGGCAGATCTGGTGGCATCAGAATTGGTGGTAGAAGGGGAAGGATGACTGATTATGTTGATAGAAACTTGGGAAATATCAAATTGAAGATTCCTTCTTTTCAAGGCAAAAGTGATCCAGACGCATATTTGGAGTGGGAAAAGAAAGTGGAATTAGTATTTGATTGTCACAACTACTCTGAAGAGAAGAAGGTAGAACTTGCTGCTGTCGAATTTATTGATTATGCTATTATTTGGTGGGATCAAGTTATTCTAAGCAGGAGAAGAAACAACGAGAGACCCGTTGGCAATTGGGAAGAGATGAAATCAATTATGAGGAAGAGGTTCATTCCATCACATTACTATCGAGATTTGTACCAACGGCTACAAAGTCTAACCCAAGGATCCAAGACCGTGGAGGAATACCACAAAGAGATGGAGATTGCCATGATTCGAGCCAATGTGGAGGAGGACCGAGAAGCAACCATGGCAAGATTTTTACAAGGTTTGAATTCAGAAATTGCAAATATAGTAGAGTTGCAACATTATGTGGAGCTTGAAGATATGGTGCATATGTCCATGAAAGTTGAAAGGCAACTCAAAAGGAAGGGTTCAATCAAACATGGTCAAAGTTCTAATTCATCCACTTGGAAATCTAGTTGGAACAAAAGAGATGATAAAGTTGCATCAAAGAGTAAGACCGAGTTTTTGAAGAATAAAGATGCTGATTCTCCATTGGTTAAAGGTAAAGAACCTATCCAATCTTCAAGAAATAGAGATATTAAATGCTTTAAGTGTTTGGGAAGAGGACATATCGCTTCACAATGTCCAAACAAAAGAAGTATGCTTTTGAAAGAAAATGGTGATATTGAAACTGAGAGTGAATCTGAAGATGATAATGCCTTGCCACCATTGATGGAAAGTGATGTAGAAGAGTATGCCGTTGAAGGTGAAGCCCTTGTCACTAGGCGTGCTCTAAATGTGCAAGTGAAGGAAGAAGATGAAGAACAACGAGACAACATATTTCATACCCGTTGCCACATCAAAGACAAGGTATGTAGTATGATTATAGATGGAGGAAGTTGCACTAATGTTGCTAGTACTATCTTGGTTGAGAAATTATGCTTACCAACCACTAAACATCCTAGACCTTATAAACTACAATGGTTGAATGATTGCGGGGAGGTTAAGGTCACTAAGCAAGTATTGGTTTCATTATCCATTGGTAGGTATCATGATGATGTTCTTTGTGATGTAGTACCAATGCATGCAAGTCATTTGCTTTTAGGTAGACCATGGCAATTTGATAGGAGGGTCATACACGATGGGTTCACAAATAAATATTCTTTTAAGATGCATGGTAAACTTGTAACTCTTGTACCATTAACTCCTAAGCAAGTATATGAAGATCAATTGAGGATAAAAATGAGAGTGAAAAAGAAAAGATTGTGAGAGAAAAAATGGAAAAGAAAAGGAGTGTGAGAAAAGAAAAGGTGAGGATGAGAGGAGTGAAAAAAAGAATGAAAAAGAAACAAAAAATCTAGAGAGTAAAAAAGGGAGCTTTTATGCAAAAGAAAGAGAGGTTAAGAGAGCTTTTTATTCTCAACAGCCGATGATTATACTTTTGTATAAGGAGGCTTATTTCAACACTAACAATCTTAACCCTTCTTTGCCTAGTGTTGTTAAATCTCTTTTGCAGGAATTTGATGATGTCTTTCCTGAAGAAGTTCCTGATGGATTGCCACCACTTAGGGGAATAGAGCACCAAATTGACTTCATCCCAGGAGCAGCTATCCCTAATCGACCAGCCTATAGGAGCAATCCTATGGAGATGAAGGAGCTTCAAAAGCAAGTTGAAGAATTGATGAGAAAAGGGTACGTCCGAGAAAGTTTGAGTCCTTGTTCAGTTCCTGTTTTGCTTGTGCCTAAGAAGGATGGAACTTGGAGGATGTGCGTTGATTGTAGGGCTATCAACAAGATTACGGTAAAGTATCGTCATCCTATTCCTAGATTAGATGATATGCTAGATGAACTACATGGTTCTTGCATTTTCTCTAAAATTGATTTGAAGTCTGGCTATCATCAAATTCGCATGCGTGAGGGAGATGAATGGAAAACTGCTTTTAAGACTAGGTACGGTTTGTATGAATGGTTAGTCATGCCATTTGGCCTAACTAACGCACCTAATACTTTCATGAGATTAATGAACCATATTTTACGTGCTTATATTGGGAACTTTGTTGTAGTATATTTTGATGACATCTTGATTTATAGTAAAAATTTAGATGAACATCTTAATCATTTACAAAAAGTTCTACTTGTTTTGAGAAATGAAAAATTGTATGCTAACCTTCAAAAATGTTCTTTTTGCACTAATCAGATAGAGTTTCTTGGTTATATTGTTAGTGCTAAGGGAATAGCGGTTGATGAAGAAAAGGTTAAGGCAATACGTGAATGGCCAACACCAAAAACGATAACTGAGTGTGATGCATCAGGAATAGGTATTGGAGTTGTGCTAATACAAGAAGGTCGACCCCTTGCTTATTTTAGTGAGAAACTCAGCGGAGCAGCTTTGAACTATCCAACTTATGACAAGGAGATGTATGCATTGAGCCAAAGTAAGTTGAATAGACGTCATGCAAAATGGGTAGAATTCATTGAATCATTCCCTTATGTGATCAAGTATAAACAAGGTATGGAAAACATTGTTGCTGATGCTTTGTCTCGAAGGGAGATCATGCGACTTCATGGAGTACCGAGGAGCATAGTTTCAGATCGTGATGCAAAGTTTCTAAGCTACTTTTGGAAGACATTGTGGGGAAAGTTAGGAACAAAGCTTTTGTTTTCCACAACTTGTCATCCACAAACAGATGGACAAACTGTTTATCTACTTTGTTGAGAGCTATCATTCAAAAGAATTTAAAAGGTTGGGAAGATTGTTTACCACATGTTGAATTTGCTTATAATAGATCTATGCATTCTACTACTAATTTTTCTCCTTTTGAAGTGGTATATGGGTTCAAACCTTTAATTCCTTTAGATTTATCGCCTTTGCCTATCTCTGAGCGTGCCAGTTTAGATGGTACCAGAAAAGCTGAGTTTGTGAGGCAACTGCATGAGAAAGTTCGATTGCAAATTGAAAAGAGGACTGAACAATATGCTGCGCAAGCCAACTAGGGACGAAAGAAAGTGATCTTTGAACCCGAAGATTGGGTTTGGGTTCATATGAGGAAGGAAAGATTTCCAGCTAAACGTCGTACTAAGTTGCATCCACGAGGAGATGGTCCATTTCAAGTCATTGCTCGAATCAATGATAATGCATACAAGCTTGACTTACCAAGTGAGTATAATGTGAGTGCTACATTTAATGTTTCTGATCTTTCTCCTTTTGATGTAGGTGATCAAGATTCGAGGACGAATCCTTTTGAGGAGAGGGGGAATGATGGAATAAATGAAAGAGAACAAGTTGCGCAACAAGCTAGTGATATGGGTCATGCTCAATCCACTCTAGATATTAATGATGATCCATTATGCATCAATGGAGGACCAATTACAAGGGCTAGGGCTAAAAAGATGAAGGAAGCACTTAATGTGCTAATTGAGGATGTGAAGGCCAAAGCTACTATTGAAGAAGGTTTGACCAAGAGCAAGTCATCCGGCTTAATCAACCTAATTCGAGCCTTAGATGAGCTAAATTAGTATTTAAGTTTCATATCTATGTAGTATGGATATGTTGGCTCAATTTGGACTCATTTTTACCTTTATTTGGGTTGTAATAATGCCATATGCTTAAAATGGCTAAGTAGTCTATATGGGCTTTTACTAAATGGGCTTTCTTTTGGCCTTTTAGGGGTTTTTGGTCAACTTATAGCTATAAATAAAGGGGGTGACGGCCACACATGTATCTTGGATATATTTTTCAATCTAAAACACGGTGAGGCTCTCGCTTGTTGGTTCTTCATTGAACTTGAACTTATCAAGGCATCTCCTTGTGGCGTTCGAAGACTTATCAACCTCAATCCCAAGGTTGTGGCGTCTTCCATCTTCTATACCAAGGTTCGTGCTTTTCTAAGCATTGGGTCGAGGTTTCTTTTCATCCATCTTATCGACTTAGACCTTCCTTCTTTCTGTTTTCAATTCGTTGTGGGTTCTTGAGAATCTCTCTCGTTGGGTTCACATCATAGGGAATTGTTATTTCTATACTAGTACTTTCCAATTCTGCATTTCTTTTAAAGTTTTGCCTATTATATTTACACTTTCCCATTCCACATTTTTCTTTAATAATTTGCCTAGTATATTCGCACCTTCCAATTCCGCAATTTCTTTAAAGTTTTGCCTAATATACTTGCACTTTCCTATTCCGCATTTCCTTTAAAGTTTTTGTAAAATACCGGAAAATAGGTGAATATTAATAAGGGAATTTTTGGAGATTTTTCGGGAATTTTTCGGAGCTTGTACGGACGAGTTGACGGGGATAAAAACAGGGTCCGGAAAAACCTGTTTAGGTTACCCTGTTTTAATGAGGAAAAGATTTATTTTCTTTTCCTTTTTCCTTTTCTTTTTCTTATTATTATTCTTTATTTTCCGCCGTTGTCCTCCATTTCTTCTCCACGAAACCGCCGCACCTCTCCTTGCCCTAATCTCCTCTGCGCCGACCCTAGCCGCCTCCTTTCTTCTTCCCGAGACCTCGCCGGCCACTAGGTTTTTAACCTAGCGCCACCGCACCTCTCCGATCTCTGTGCCGGCGACCGAGCCTCCCTTCCTCCCCACGGCAGAGCACCACTTCTCCCCTGCCGCGACACCGAAGCCACCACCGCTGGCTCCTCCTTTCCTGCGTGCCGACGCAGATTGCATGCTACAGCGAGCCCTAGCCGACTCCTTCCCGACGCCTTCTCTGCCCGAAGCCGATCACCTCTTCGTCAGCCCTACCGTCGGCAACCGACCCAAACTCTTCTGCCCTAGATCGTCGTTGCACGGAGCAGCACAGACACACCACAGATCCCTCTGCCCTAGTTGGAATCCTCCCTTCTGTGGCCTAACTCCGAATTAGGTAAGGCAGATTTTGAGTAGGGTTGTTCACTGTAGGATTTTGATTTGGGCTCCTGTGATGAACCGATTTACGATTCATTTTGGTAAGTCACTGATTTTGTTGTCTTACTGTTGGAGCAGGGAAGAAACACTGCTGCTAGGGTTTTTGGGCGGTGATCACGCTGTTGTATTGCCACCGAAGAGTTATAGGGTTTGTTTTACTGTGGAGTGTTCTTGGTCCGGCAGCAGCCTTCCCTAGCAGTGGGTAAGTACAGATTTAGATGTGTTTTTGTGTTGAATCTGTGATGGATTATGTTATAGTAAGTCCTAATTAGAAGGTGGAATGATTAGGGTTAATTTCATTAACCCTAATTGATCAATGGATTATGATTTAGTTTAGTTAATGAATGCATGCTAGAATTAACTAAACTAAATATTATGACACAGGACTTTGACGCGAGATGGTATCTCGACGAGTATCTTGATTACCGGATTGGACCACTTTATTGGAGGCGAGTCCTTTGACTTATGTCTTTTGATATGCATGATAAAGTGTCTAACATATAGCAAGAATTGTGTTTCCATTTGATTCGGTTGGTCACTACATGATCTGTTACATGTTGTTTGTTTATTTATTATGCACTGCATGTTATTATTTATCTAACCATACATGCTTTCGGTAGTGACCCAACCATGTGATACATCATGTTCAGGACCTAGGGTTTATATGATACCCTATCTGTTTGTGTACCTTCCATCCGATACATTGACTTGTGGTACACCTTTTATTTATGTATGGATCTTGCTATGCTATTCATGAGTTTGCCATGCTTAGTATCATGCATCATGTTTGCATGCTGTGCGATTGTCGGCTCCACTATGGTTGAGCCCATCGCCAGTTACATGTACTGCACACACCACCACCACCCATGGATTAGTGGTATATCAGGCAGGTGTGTGGCGGTTCTGCTGTTTGGCTCCGTTGGTCAGGTGACTCAGCGTGGTAGCCGGCAGTCAGTTCCGCTCTGTTTTGCTCCGTTGGCATTTAGTGTAGCAGCGTGGTAGCCGGCAGATGGTGGACTCTGTTTGGCTCCGTTAGTCAGGAGACTCAGCGTGGTAGCCGGCAGAGATTTTTCCTCCCCGTCATTGTGTACCGGGAGATGAGAGCATTGAGCTCCCCCATTTATGATTTGGGGCCAGAGGACAAGAGTACTCCGACAGCATTCCGTCCACTCAGTCACTGTCAGGAGCAGTGATGTCCGAGTGCACGATCACCATATGCATTTATTGCATTTTATTGTTGTGATTGCTGCACTGATATGCTGCATTTGTATGGATGCATTTGATTGACATGCATACAGGATTATGATTTCTTCGGTCTGACGACCTATTACCTTTGTACCTTGATTCCGGTTAGTACAGTTATCTCCTGATTTCGTTTCAGTTGCATTTATTCCTTCTCGTATTCAGGAGACTGTACGCATGATTAGTGTTGTATGCATATCAGTTGTACCTGCTGAGTGTTGGACTCACCCCGTTTCCATTGTTGATATTTTCAGGTTGAGGCTGTCCGGAGCAGTTCCAGTCGCTGGCACCCCATCTGCACGTAGAGCCAGTTCTCTACTAGTTCGTTATTTGTTTTTTTTTGGCCTTTTTTCTATATCAGACTTTGTTTTAGTATTGTCTTTGGATTTTTCCTATGGATATTGTATGGAGTGATACCTTTTGATGGATTTTTGATATGATATTGGATTTCATTCTACTACGTGCCTGCCTGGACGGCAGAAGAGGTGAGTTCGTTGGATTTGAGCTTTACGAGTGTTGTGGAGTAGGGTGGATTTCGAGTCAGAGTCCTATTGTTATTGATTACTATTATTAACTGCGTGGTTGTGACAGCCAGAGGCTGAATATCTTTATAAACTGCGTGGTGTTTGTTTTAATTTGTGTTATTATTCCAGCCGCATGTGGCTGAGGTGTATAGTGCTTGTAGAAAAGTTTCAGATTGTCCGCCGTACATGCGGACAGAGACTCCTCCGGGGCGTGACAATTTAGTGGTATCAGAGCCAGGTTACGATACTTGCTGTGTGTTCTGAATTTATACGATCTTTGTTTTCGTATTATGGATACTTTGAATAATCTGATATCAGTTTATTGGGTATCAGCGCGCCAAAGTTTGGCGATATTTATTTGATTTCCGTGTGTTGGATTTTCGGGACTTATCTGATACCAATTCATTGATATCAGAGCAGGGTGTGATACCTGCGTTTGGTATTTTGGACATTTTTATACTAGCCCTAGTTGCGAGACAGATTAGTCTAGGCAGTTATTTTGGGTTGCACGGATTTTTCCGTTCCGATTATGTTATGGACTTCCGTTTTGGATTTATATGGATTTTCGGTGTTTGTTCTTTCTCGTACAGAATTCCGAGGTCATTTTGGGGACTGGACAGCGACGGAACATCTCCAGACAGCAATTAGGTATGAAATTATTTTAGTAAGTGTTGACTCTTGTAGTAATATCTGTGATATAATTTAACAGATATGAGGCGATCTACACGTATTGCTGCGAGACGTGGTGCTGGACGACCACGTACGAGGACCGCGGGATCTCTGGATACACCAGAGATGCCTTCTGTTGATGAGCCTGTCAGTCAGGGACAGACTCAGCCTACTGTGGGTGCGTCGGGCTCTCAGACCCTGATGGCTCCCTTAGAGGTACCTACCTCAGCTGCACAGACAGTATCCACTGCTACTGTATTTCCGGTACCACCAGGGGTACCATTGGCATTTCCGACACCAGCTCCAGCCCAGCCTACGGTGTATCCGGCACCACCGCCACTTGGACCCACCCTGTATCCGGCACCACCGCCACCTGGACCCACCGTGTATCCGGCACCACCGCCACCTGGACCTACCGAGTATCAGGCACCAGCAGCCCCTGTGCCCCCAGTACATACAGTGTACTCAGCAACACCTGCATTAGGGATACCGGCTACTCCACATTCGATACCATTGCCTACCGTACATCCAGCTGCGGCCACCTACATTCACCCTACAGTGCCACCGACAGCATATGCTCCCAGTTACCCAGCAGCACCGGGAGTACCTCCTCCGGTTTATGCAGCGGTACCACCGGTAGCACCAGCTCCAGTGTTTCCGCCCGTTCCGACAACCGTTCCGACACACCTCACTGATATTGCCGCGGCACGAGCCAGGATTCCAGTATTGGCAGAATCGATGAAGAGTCGATTCACACTCTTCCGAGGAGACAGAGATCCGAGTGTGGCTTTGTCTTGGATTGAGACTATGGAGCGGACTTTCTTTTATATTGCTTGCTCCGAGTGGGAGAAAGCAGAGCTGGCTGCTTTTCACTTACGGTGTTGGGTTCTTCGGGCCACGAAAACCGCTTTTTCGCGTCGCGGAAACCCCGAATGACCCAAAGCCGTAGATCCGTGCAAAGATTCGTATACAAAATTCGAAAAACTATTTCTTGTACGAGTTCAAAAACTGATCTACTACTTAGATCTACGAGAAAAATGTTTACCCTTGTAGCGATGCCCTTCGCGTTCCCGCTCGTCCAAATGATGTCGGATCTCAAGACCGTCAAGCGCCGGTCCTCTAGAAGTATCCACACGAACACACTAGATGGAGATGACCAAAAACCAAGGTGTGCTAGCACCTATGTGGTTCGGCCAAGGGAGGAGGAGAGGGAGAGGGAGAGCTTGAGAGGAAGAACACAAGGAAGAAGAAGAAGTTACACCACTTGAATGGGAAAAATGAAATTCACACCCAAAAACCAAGTGGCAGGCCACTTTCAAAAAACTCACCAATTAATTGCATTAATTGCAATTAATATGAAACCATTACCAATTAATTGCATTAATTGCAATTAATATGAAACCATTAAGAGAGTGGCTTTGTAACTTCCATGAGGTGGCACCCATGATGATGTGGAACATCATTATTGGTCCACCTAATGCCAACTCACCAATGAGGTGGCAAAAGGTCAAGTCAAAATTGACCTTTGGTCTTCTATTGCATTTATCTAAGCCACTAAAATGCCTAAGTTGCATTTTTCTGTGCTAAACAATTTAAATCGAACACTTGGTATGCGCCAATTCGCATCCTTTGTGTCGATAGTCTACATATTACTAAACTAATACATGAAATTCACACGAGAGCTACTTATACTGCAGGTGAGGGGTTTCTTACCTCCTGCTCGAAGTTTCTTACGATTCTAATCGCTAGATTTCCGGTGGGGAAGATCCCTTCGACGATCTCCTTGCATCTATCTATGCGTTCCTCTCGCGGAGAGGAGCGTCCTCGTGCCTTTGACGTTGCCGGAAACTACTCCTATGGCCCTAGGGATGGAACCCTAGGCCTTCCTTTGGTTGGCGCCGAAGGAAGAAGAAAAGGAAGAGGTGCGGCGTGAGGTTAGGGTGAGGAGGAGAAGTTGCCGATTAAAAATTCTATCTCCCCACTTATTAATTCCTATTTATATTAAGGAATTAATTCGCCCAACTCCAACATAAATATAATTGATTCCCTTTCCTTTCAGCACAGCCCTGCTGGGTTCACTTGGTTACCATGGTTCACCATAAGTCATAGGACTCATTAGGTCTCGGGTTCAATTCCCGCGTAGGCTATTTTCGTTTTCTATTTATTTTTGATATTTCAGCTACTCTAAAAATTCCATAAAAATACTCTAAAATCCCAGAAAAATTATAGAATATTTCTAAAATAAGTTTGAGAATTTTCGGGCATTACACTAATGGTATCGGAACTACTGTAGGGATAGGTACGCTCGGCACAACCGAGGTAGGTACCTCTATAGGAGCTGTCGGGGTCTGAGAGCCCAACGTGCCCACAGCATGCTGAGTCTGTCGCTGACTGACAGGCTCACTAACAGTGGGCATCTCTGGCATATCCAGAGATCCCGTGGTCCTCGCACGTGGTCGTCCAGCACCACGTCTCGCAGCAACACGAGTAGATCGCCTCATATCTGTTAAATTAAATTACAGATATTACTACAGGTATAACAATCATAAAATAAACATCATACCTATTTGTTGTCTGGAGATGTTACGTCGCTGTCCAGTCCCCAACTTTTGACCTCAAAATTCCGAACGAGAATATGGCCGGAAATCCAAATAAATCCGAAACGGAAATCCGAAATATAACCATATCGAAAATCCGAAAATGCCCAGTTTGACTCGCAAACCTGGCTAACCCAAATATCCAGAATACCAACAACAGGTATCCGATAAATCTCCAGAACACCAAAAGCAGGTATCATAATCCGCTCTGATACCAAATAAATTGGTATCAGATAAATCTCGAAAATTCAAAATACAAAAATCCAACAAGTATCGCCAAACTTGGCGCTCTGATACCAAGTAAATAAATTGGTATCAGGTTATCCCAAACATCAAAAATACGAAAACAAAAGATCGTATACCTGTGCTCTGATACCAAATAAATTGTCACGCCCCGGAGGAGTCCCTGTCCGAAGAAATTTCGACAGCATCTCCCCTGTACGGCGGACAATCTGAAACTTCTACATAACACATATACCTCAGCCACAGGCGGCTGGAATCATAACAATAAATAAAAGCAAACACCACGCAGTTAATATACTTTAATCAGTCTCTGGCTGTCACAACCATACAGTTAATAATAGTAAACAAAAACAATAGTACTCTGACTCAAATCCACCCTACTCCACTACACTCGAAATGCTCAAATCCGATGAACTCACCTCTTCTGCCGTCCAGGCAGGCATGTAGTAGAATAAAACCAAATCATACCAAAACCATCAACGATAAGAATCCATACAAAATCCATAAGTAAAACCAACACAAGACTAAGTCCAAACATAGTCAAATAAGAAACAAAACAAAACCAAAAGACAACTACAGTTGGTGGTCTGCAGGGGACTAGCAACTGGAACTCTCTCCTGACAGCATCATCCTGAAATATAACAACAATGGAGGTGGGGTGAGTCCAACACTCAGCAGGTACAACTGATATACAAAGTAGGGAAATAACACCTAGCACTAATCATGCGTACAGTCTCCTGATATAAGAAAGATAAAAATGCATCTGAAGTAAACAGGAGAGAAACTGTACTAACCAGGACTTGAGTATAAGGTCAAACAGTCCGAGGGATTGGGAAATCCTGTATGCATGTCAAACATAGGTATCCAAACAATATGCAGCATATAAATGCAGCAAACACAAACACAAGCAATAAATGCATCATGCATATGATGCTAATGATGCGTCCTGGTCACCCCTGACGCCAGTCGATCATCTCACAGAATAGTGAGGCCGAGTGGGTAGGGCTGTGACAACCGTGCACTCTATCGTCACTACTCCTGATGAGTGACCGAGTGGACGGGATGCTGTCGGAGTACACCTATCCTCCTACCCCAAATCATAAATGGGGGAGCGCAATACTCTCAACTCCCGGTACACGATGACAGGGAGGAATCCCTGCTGGATAACACGTTGTGTCACACTACCCATGAGCGGACCAACGATGCCTAACAGAGTCCCTGCTGCAACACACTCTGCCCGAATCGACCACTAACCCATGAGTGGTGGTGTGTGCAGATCCATGTAACTGGCGATGTGCTCAACAATAATGGAGCGGACTATCGCACAGCATGCAATCATGCAAATGGTGCATGGCAATAACCATAAAAACATCCTGACCTAATCCATATATATAGAAAAGTGCATCCTAGGTCAACGAATCATATCGAATCAAAGGTACACAGAAGGTATAAAAACCTAGGTTCTGAACATGGTGAAGCATGGTATATCACTACCCCCTCTAAGCATGTATAAACAAATAAAGTATACATGTGATGCAAATCAAGCAATCAATCAATCATGTATCAGATATTGGGTAGTGACTAACCGAAACAAATAAAGGACATAATTAATGCAACTTGTTAAATTCACTACTATGTATATCAAATGACATAAGTCAAAAGTGCCCGCCTCCAATTGGAATGTCCAAATCCGACATCGAGATATTCGTCTCGCGTCAAAGTCCTGTATCCAACATAATATCTAGTTTAGCTAATTCTATCATACAACAATTAGCCAAACTAAATTCTAATCCAATTAAATAATAAGTTCATCCTTAATTCCAATATCAACCCATAAACCTATTTCATATCCATCATCATAATAATCCAATTCCAACCTAATTCAATGTATTTACCAATCTAACAATCCTCTACATCATGCATCAAATCCCTACTCCTTACCTAAATTCGTATGTATCACTGTTGATCCAAAATCAAAGATGTTGGCTGCTGAAACAAGATCAGAGCCGCTGCTGGGGATCACAAAGTTACTGCCCAAACAACACATGTTATGCTAATACACTGCATCAACATCTCAAGATTGCAAGATGAATCAAATTGAAGCCCAACATTTCATACCTAAATCCCAAGCTTCTGTTGACGCTCAACTGATCAGAAAACCAAATTTAGCCGGCGGTGGAACAACACCTTGAGTAGGTGACCAAGGCTCCGTTGACGATGGCAGCAAGCTTCCTGATGACTGGCTAGGTCAAGTGACGGCAGCACTGTGCAAAAGTGCGGCAGCAGATGCAAACCCAAAACTAGGGCACGGCACAGTAAGGGAATAAGAGAAGATATGGCCGGCGGTGGTCGGCGCTGAAAACTTAGAGCTCGGCGTGGAGAGGTCGGCTCTTACTCCTGTGGCCGGAGTGTCTCGGGAGGGAGAGGTACGCAGCCCAGCCGGTGGTGGCTTGTGCTAGGGCTAAGGAGCGGCACCCGGCGGTGCTAGGGCACAGGCGACGGTGGCCGACGATAGAAGAACAAGAAGAAAAGGGAGGAAGGACCGGGAGGATGGCGATCAACGCCGTCTCTCAGCGAAGTGGCAGAGCTCGGGAAGAAGGAGAAGAAAATGCTTAGAACCCTCGGCACGACTTAAATTGTGAGACAAGGAACCGTCGCCCCAAGAGGAGACGGCGGTTAGGGCAAGATCGGCGCGAGGAGGAGGCGTCGGGCACAAGGAAGAGAAGGAGGGAAATCGGCGAGTGAGAAAACGAGAGAAATAAAAATAAAAAGGAAAAGAAAAGATATAAATAAAGAAAAAGATAATAAACTTTTCCTCATTTAAATAGGGTAGCCCCAACAGGCTTTCCTAGGACCTAAATTTTATCCCCGTTAACTCGTCCATACGAGCCCCGAAAAATTTCCGAAAAATATCCAAAAATTCCGGAAAATTCCCTTATTAATATTCGCCTACTTTCGGTATTTACAGCCATACATGGCCGAAGTTGGTTGGTAGCTAAGTAAATATCCAACAGAAAATATGGCAAGATGTTGCAAGTTTAATGTACAGGAGAAAGAAGACAAGTCAATCCGTATTTTATAATTATAATAAAATAAAATAAGAAACTAATTAAACAAATATATAATTGAATTAAAAATAAAATTATAGGGGTCAAGAAAGATCTTGTCAAAGATACTAAGGACATAGAGATACCATAAATTTGTGTGACCATATCTCCAACTTTAAAAATTAAAAGATTTTGAATTAATAAAAAAGAAAATAATTGAGAAAACAAAGCAACATATGTGTTTTCCCTTGTTGAAATGGTATTTACTGGCATGGTTAGGAATCATTGATCTTGTTGATTCTAAAGCATGAAAAATATAAAAATACGAAATCTGTAAAACTCACAGCGATCTCCCTAGTAGATCTTCATCTTCACTTGTTGTTGGAAGAACGATCACGAACGAATCGGAAATCTCTTCATGATTCACAACCCAAATTCATCTTTTGTGAATGGACAAACCAATCTTGAATGTTCTTCACCTCTCTTGCAATCTTGTGCACAAGGACGAACATTGTACAGAGACCTTTCACATATGGGACGCACCCTATCTCTTTGACTTTGCACAAACCTTACACACAACAAGCCCCCTTGTCTTCTTTGGCTTGAACACATATATATTAGAAGAAGATGACTCTTCCTCTTCCTATATTAATAGAGGAATTGAATGGGCTAGAAGATGAAGGGGAAGGGGGTGTCTTTTCATCTTCTTAACTCTAACATCTCTCACTCGTCCAAGTCAATCCATAATGGCCATCTAGTCAAAAAGACCATATAAGTCACATAGACTACATTGTAATCAAGTCACAAAGATCAGAGCAAAATACTAGTTAGTCACAAAGACCAAAAAAGAATATCCAATCCATACTTTAGGAAAAATAGTTCATCCAACAGCAAGCATACTGAGCAATTATTGCTAAGAAGATTGTTACACTTTACATAGCTACTCTATAAAATGAATAAGAGATATTCTCATAATGATACATAGCCTCTCTCCTAGTGGTACATATCCGTTATTCAGGAAACATCCAATCTCTCAGTGGTACATAAGTATTATCTTGGATAGGGGTGAGCATTCGGTTAATTCGGTCCATAAATTAACCGAATTAGTCGGAAATCGATTTAGTGTTGGCTAACCGAATCAAATCAAAGTTTTACTAAAACTAAATTAATCGAATTAGTTATTTCAGTTAACAACGAATTAACTAAATTTGTTTAAAATAACAATAAAAAGAATTTATACAAAATTAATATCAAATTAACCGAATTAACCAAATGCTTACCCCTAATCTTGGAGATATCCATGTCTTGCGATTTACCCAGATTAAATAATCTTCATTTACATCAATATGAATATCTCTAATCTCTTATAATGACTATTATGTCAAGAGCATATTCCATATTCAATATTCACAAATCATTTCTATACATAACAGAAATAGGTCGACCAGTGAATAACATCAAAAGATGCAAATCTATTTATTATAATCAATCGCTTTTTTAATTATTCTCCATCGACTGAATTATCCATAGCCAATAGAAAACATGCTAAAGTAGCAAACACTGAGTATAACTTCAAGTAGACAGCTAAATAATCACTTAGGGTAAAATTGAGATTAACTTATAATCTCCCAGTGGCACTTATAATCACATAGTAGAGAAGCAGGGATCCATTCTCATATTACCCTTCTTGTCGTTATAGCACATGTGGTATGAATCACATGCTATGCTGTTATTCTCTTTACTAAAAAGAGCATATGTTTTTCTTTTATTTTAACATCGTATAGATTTCGATCTAGACATACCAAATGTCTAATCTTGAAATCAACATATGAATTCCTATCTGACCTTAAGCAGATTTAGTAAATGATAGGTATATTTACTCTGATCATTATATAAACGATCCCATCTTGACATAATTATCAAGGTGACCTTAACTCATAGATATGTTTCTATTCGCAACTACATAAGCTATCCCATAAGTAACAAATTTACCTCTATTTATACTTAAAAAATAGAGATGATTATCCATGTGAGTAAACTAATCTCAACCTGCCAACATGCTCATCAAGACTTTAATCCAACATGTAATAACATATACATTGAATAGATAATGACATTTTACAACGTGTTACATTTTACGAAGTCATAAAGACTTCCTATATCCTTGAAATGACTCTTTAGTCAATGACTTCGTAAAAGGATCTATAAGTATATTACATGTAGGGATATACTTAAAAATTATCATTTTATTGTCCACAATATCTCTTACAAAATTATATTAATTCTATATGCTTGCCTTTGATGTGATATTTGGGATCCTCAGCTTGACTATCACAGTATACTGTAACAGGACTCTCACTGTCCTCAACAATCTTCAAAAGCTTCAAGAACCTTTTCAACCAAACAGATTTCCATTGTCGACAAGGTTACACAAGCCTAGCCATATAGTTTTTATTATCGATAAGGATACACAAGCCAACCCACACAACTGTTGGCGCTACTCGGAATTTCATTCTGTTTCTCTTGTAAAAAATTTGTACAAGCACAGAACTTTTTCTAGCAACCCATGTGCTTTTCAAAAGTTAAACTTGGATTACAAACGAAATTTAACATTATTAATCCAAGTTCAACCCATGTGTTCATCAGAAGTTAAACCATATTACAAAAGTTGATTAAATATCTATTTCAAAGATTGGCTTCCAGGTCGTTGGCGAGGCACTCGGCCTTCTTGAGTATGTGATCATCCACCACTTCCTAGTCAAAGCCTTTCAAAGAAATTGAATATTTAAACTCCTTACAGTAAACCCTAGGTTAAACTACAAAGACCTCAATCAAAGTACAAGATCGCTAGCCTCTTGTGTTGGTACTTCAGGATCTATACAAAGGAAAAATAAACTAGTACACAGCGAAAACAATTAACTAGTTATATCTTTCTTTGTAACTTAAAGACCTCTTGATCTTCTGTTATATTCCTCTCCTCCTCTTGGACGTTGTGTGGGCGACGATCTACCATGACACAAAAACCACCCAAGTCCTTCTTTCTTTCAAGACTTTCGGCCACTAAGGGATCAAAGCTAGGAACACCACCTCTTATTCTTCTTTCTTTCTTGCAACCCACCGGCCACAAGATGGTTGAAGCCTCTTGATGCCGACGGCCATAGGTGAGAAAGCAAGGGGAGAATAAGAATATGAAGAGGCCCAGCCACAAGAAGAATAGAAGAGGAATAGAAATTGTGTAGATTATTATTACTTCTAAGGCACCATCTATCCTCTTTTATTTGGTAATGGCTAAAATGGAAAGATTTTAACAATAATTAAAATCTCTCTTTTAAATTCCCTATTGTGGATGGCTACAAAAAGAAAGTTTTAAAATTAAAAATCTCTCTTTTAAACATTGTAGATGACTACAAAAAGGAAAGATTTTTAAAATTAAAACCTCTCTTTTAAATCATGGTTACAAAAAAGGAAAGTTTTAATAAAAATAAAATCTCTCTTTTAAACCATTGTAAATGAATACAAAAGGAAAGATTTTTTAAATTTAAAACTCTCTTTTAAAACCATGTGGATGGCTTCAAAAAAGAAAAGTTTTTAAAATTTAAAATCTCTCTTTTAAAACATTGTAGTTGGCTAAAAAAAGAAAGATTTAAAAAATTAAAAACTCACTTTTAAACCCATCTTGGCCGGCCCCTTGCTTGGGCACCAAGCAAGGATGTCGCCGACCATAAGGATGACTTGGGTGGATGTGAGGCTTTATACATAGAGGCTACAACAGGGACCTAGAGGAGGAATTGGTTTTGGCCTCCTGATGAGCTTGAGCTTCTTGTGTTCGACCCAAACACCCAACTCAAGTTCATCAATAATAACTCATACCACTAAAGAGTTATTATTGAACTACCGCACCAATCACATATTACATTATGGGCTCCTTCTTATTATGAGTGCGTTAATCTCTCTGTGTTTAAGATATCGAATGTCATTTAATTAAATGAGTTACTGACAACTTAATTAACATCTAGCTCCAAGAGTAGTACCACTCAACTTCATTGTCATGTCGGAACTAAGTCCACCTGCAGGGTTTACATGACAATCCTTATGAGCTCCTCAAGGGGACATCATCATCCTAATAAATAGGACACAGTTTCCTTCTATAATCAACAACACACCATATAAATAATATTATTTCCCAACTTATTGAGCCTATTAATTTAACGAATAAATCTCAACCTTTGATAAATTAAAGAAATAAATACTAAGTACATGTGCTTGTTATTATATCGGGATTAAGAGTACGTACATCCATAATAATAGAGGTTCTGTTCTTTTATGCAGTCAGTATAAAAGGAACAACCTCAAATGGTCATGCTCTATACACACATAGTGTACTAGTGTAATTTTATAGTCAAGATAAATTAGTACCAAATTACACTACAACCATTCCAATGGTTTGTCCCAATCCATTTATAATTTATAAGGAACTGATAACATGATCTTCTATATGCCACCACACACCATGTTATCTATAATATAAATTAAATGGGCAACTGCATTTAACTAAATGCAGACATTTGACCAATGTGATTCTCATTTCAAAATAAATATTTATACAAAAAGCTAGGCTTTTAGTATACATTCTAACAATCTCCCACTTATACTAAAAGACTATACTGCCATATATGCTGACATACATCTGACCTCATCCCCTCAACATGCCCATCAATAGCTCTCGCCGGAAGGGCCTTACTGAAAGGATCTGCCAGGTTATCTTCTGATGCAATCTTGGCGACAACAACTTCTCCTCGCTTTACGATGTCTCGTATCAGGTGGTACTTGCACTAAATCCGAATATGTTTCAGACTAGACTTACTCTCATTCCATAATTCTGTGGGAGTAGAGGTTACTAACTTAGAAGGTACCAAGTTTAGAATGTACACTGTCATTTCCAGAGTTTATCCCTAAAACGGATTTGGTAATTCTGAATAATTCATCATTGATCTAACCATTTCCATAAGAGTCCTATTTCTTCGTTCTACCACACCATTCTGTTGGGGTGTACCAGGTGCAGACAGTTGGGATTGAATTCCGGTCTCTAATAAGTAACTCCTAAACTCTCCTAAGAGGTACTCGCCACCACAATCAGACCGTAGTGTCTTGATACCTTTACCATGACGTTTCTCCACATCAGTCTTGTATTCTTTGAACTTATCAAAGCACTCAAACTTGCGGCGCATCAAGTAAATGTACTCGTATCTTGAATAATCGTCTATAAAAGAGACAAAATATTCGAAACCACCTCTTGCTGGGATAGTCATAGGTCCACACAAATCAGAATGAACCAATTCCAACACATCTTTGGCTCTATACCCCTTGACCTTAAAAGGTCTCTTGGTCATTTTTCCTTCCAAGCAAGATTCGCAGGTTGAAAAATTTTCCACCACTAATGAACCCAAAGGTCCATCGACTATTAGCCTTTGAATCCTACTCATGTTAATATGACCAAACTTTAGATGCCAAAGATATGTTTGGTTTATTTCTGAAGGTTGCTTTCTCTTATTAGAATTAGAAGCTGTGTTATTAATTTTCATTTGTTGTATCGTGGGAGTTATTGGATTTAGAGTATACAAATTGCCTACCAACGTATCAGAACAGATAACTACCCTATTTTTCTTAACAACTACTTTGTCATCAAAAGAAACAGAATATCCATTCATAAATAGTTTTGAAATTGAAATCAAGTTCTTTCTAAAACATGGTACATAAAGACAATTTCTCAAAATCAATATTTTATTTCTATCAAAAGATAAATAAACATCTCCCACTGCAACAGCCGCCACTTTTGTAGCATTGCCCATGTAGATAGTAATCTCCCTTTCATGTAGTCGTCGAGTTTCCTGGAACCCCTGCAATGAATTACAAACATGATCAGTAGCTCCCGTATCTACACACCAAGTACCGGTAGATAACACCACTAAACATGTTTCAACCACTAGAGAATAAGATATACCTTTATTCTTCTCCTTTCTGCGAGGACAACCCACTTTCCAATGTCCAAACTGCTTGCATGTGAAGCACTTGCCCTTCGTCTTCTTCACACCTGCATGTGACCCAATCCCTAGAGATTGATTCACTTTCTTTGCTGAACCAACTTGTTTCTTTTTCTTCTTTCTGCCTTTCGGCTTAGACGTAGAAACATTTTCAGCAATGTGAATTTGAGAACTTTGATGAAATAGCCCTTCTGCTGCTTGAAGTTCTGTCAGAAGTTCCACCAACGAATAAACCCTTTTGTTCATGTTGTAGTTCAGGCGGAACTGCTCAAAACATTTAGGCAGCGTTTGGAGAACTGATAACATGAGCTTCTGTGTGTCTCTTCACACCATGTTATCTTCAATATAAATTCAATGGACAACTACACTTCGCATAAATATAGACATTTGACCAATGTGATTCTTAAATGTTTATACAAAAAGCTAGACTTTTAGTATACACTCGAACAATCTCCCACTTATACTAAAAGGCTATGCTGCCATATACCCTGCCATACATCTGATTCTCAACCCTTCAACATGTCTATCAAAAGCTCTTGCCTTAAGGGCCTTAGTGAAAGGATCTCCCAGATTATCATCTGATGCAATCTAGGTGGCAACAACTTCTTGTTATACAATGTCTCGTATTGGGTGGTACTTACGCTCTATGTGTTTACTTGCCTTAAGGGCTCGTGGTTCCTTCGAGTTTGCTACTGCACTACTTATTATCACAATACACTGTAATAATTTTGGGTAAACTAGGAATCACATCTAAGTCCATCATGAAGTTTCTGAGTCATACAGCTTCTATGGTTGCCTCAAAGGCTGCCACATACTCAGCTTCCATGGTGGAGTCCGAAAAGCATCTATGCTTATCACTCCTCCGTTGTTATGGCTTTACCTCCTAAAGTAAACATAAAACCCCGAGGTCGATTTACTATTGTCCCTATCTGATTGGAAGTCAAAATCTGTGTAACCCACAGAGATCAAATCATCTGCTTGGTAAACCAGTATATAATCTCTATGCTTTACGGCAGTCCAATGTCCCTGTCTTGGATTACTTTGATATCTGCTAACCATGCCCATGGCAAAACAGATATCCGGTCTTGTGCATAACATAGCATACATTAGGCTTCCTATAGCTGAAGCATAAGGAACTGCCTTCATATCTTCTATCTTTTTTGATGTCTTCGGAGACATCTCTTTATATAAAGATACTGCATGCCTAAAAGGTAGAAAACCTTTCTTGGAGTCTTGCATGTTAAAACGGGCTAGGATCGTATCGATATATAAAGTTTGGGATAAGCACAACATTCTTTTCGTGCGATCCCTTATTACCTTGATCCCGAGAGCATGTGCGCATTCTCCCAAGTCCTTCATATCAAATTGCTTGGACAACCATACCCTTACTTCCGACAACACTTTGATATTGTTTCCAACTAACAAAATGTCATCTATGTATAGTACAAGAAATACCACCACGTTTCCATCACACTTCTTCTTTACACAAGACTCATCCAGACACTAAATAAATCCATACGACTAGATTACTTCTTTAAACCTGATGTTCCAAGACCTTGAAGCTTGCAAAGTCCATAAATAGACTAATTGAGCTTACATACTAGATGATCTTTGCCCTTTGCAATAAACCCCTCTGGTTGCTACATATGGATGTTTTCTTCAAGACTTCCGTTAAGGAAAGATATCTTGACAACCATTTGTCAAAACCTCATAATCCATATGAGCTGCAATAGATAAGAGTATCCGGATAGACTTAAGCATAGCTACTGGGAAGATTTCCTCATAATCAATTCCCTCTTTCTGAGTATACCCCTTCCCAACAAGCCTTACTTTGAAGGTTTCCACCTTCCCGTCTGTCCCTCTTTTTCTTTTGTAGATCCATTTAAATCTAATAGCTTTTACACTATTTGAAGGTTCTACTAGCTCCCAGACTTTGTTAGAATACATAGATTCTTTTTCTGAATTCATTGCACTTTGCCAAGATGCTGCATCTTTATCTTGAGTGCTTCGTCATATGTAGGGGGGGGCAGGTTCATGTTTACCTGGGATCAAGTCCGACGACTCTTCCAAAAACATGAATCTTTCAGGTTGCCTAACAACCCTCCCACTATGATGAGGCACTGTCTGTAGTTGTGTATCATTTGTGACACGTGTTGCTGTTTCTTGTGGTATCTCATCTTATACTGTTGGTACTAGATTAGACATGTCCTTTATTATTTCCTTAAGAACAAATTTACTTATGGGCTTGTAGTTCATTACATAGTCCTCTTCTAAAAATTGGGCATTGGTGCTAATAATGACCTTCTGATTTTTAGGACTATAAATCTCCTTTCGTTTATCTAGGATAACCCACAAATAAGTGAACTCCTGTTCAGTGTCTCCCTTCAGCATATATGCTGTACTACCTCAAATCCGAATATGCTTCAGACTAGGCTTACGCCCATTCTACAATTCTATGGAAGTAGAGGGTTCTGACTTAGAATGTACTATATTCACTTCCATTTCCAGAGTATATCCTGAAAATGAATTTGGTAATCCTGAATAACTCATCATTGATCTAACTATTTCCATAAGAGTCCTATTCCTTAGTTCTACCACACCATTCTGTTGGGGTGTACCAGGTGCAGTCAGTTGGGATTGAATCCTGACTTCTGAAAAGTGACTCTTGAACTCTCCTAAGAGGTACTCGCCACTACGATCTCACCGTAGTATCTTGATACTTTTACCATGACATTTCTCCACATCAGCCTTGTATTCTTTGAACTTATCAAAGCACTCAGACTTGCGGCACATCAAGTAAATGTACCGTATCTCTAATAGTCGCCTATAAAAGAGACGAAATATTCGAAACCACCTCTTGCCTCGATAGTCATAGGTCCATACAAATCAGAATAATTCCAACACATCTTTGGCTCTATATCTCTTAGTCTTAAAAAGCCTCTGGGTCATTTTTCCTTCCAAGTAAGACTCGCAGGTTGGAAAGTTTTCCACCACCAATGAACCCAAAAGTTCATCGCCTATTATCCTTTGAATCCTACTCAAGTTAATATGATCTAGCCTTAGACGCCAAAGATATGATTGGTTCATTTCCGGAGGGTGCTTTCTCTTATTAGAGTTAAAAGATGTGTTATTAATTTCCATTTGTTGCATCGTGGGAATTTTTGGATTTAGAATATATAAATTGTCAACCAACGTACCAGAACAGATAACTTCCCTATTTTTCTTGATAACAACTTTATTATCAAAATAGACAGAATATCAAGTTCTTTGAATAGTTTAGAAACTGAAATCAAGTTCTTTCTAAAAATTGGTACATAAAGATAATTTCTCAAAATCCATGTTTTATTCAGAGGATAAACATCTTCCACTGCAACAGCTGCTACTTTTGCAACAGTGCCTATGTAGAAGGTGATTTCCCCTTCATATAATTGTCGGGTTTCCTGGAATCCCTGCAATGAATTGCAGACATGATCAGTGGCTCCCGTATCTACACACCAGGTACCGGTAGATAACACCATTAAATATGTTTCAACAACTAATGAATAAAATACACCTTTATTGTTCTTAGTTCTGAGAGGACAGTCCACCTTAGTGTCCAAGTTTTGTTTCCAATTATTATAATTGGGACTTGATAAAGAAACCTTGAAAATAGATCGCCTTGAAATTCAGCTTGGGGAAGGGTATTGACGCCACACTCAAGCAAGATGAGAAGGTGAGTGATAAGTCATGGAGTTTTGATCACCACAAGTTGCCTTGATAAGATCGAAATTAGTTCTTTGCCTAAGAACAAGAAGGAAGCTCTCACAAAGAGAAACTCAAATTTTCATTCAAACTGACATGATTTGTCATACAAGAGTTCTCCTATTTAACATCCCTTAAGATCCCCTATGCACTAATTATGCAATAAATATCATGCTTGCATGCATGGATTTTATTATCCACTAATGCAACCACTAATCCCTAATACTAGCTTAATGCAACCATGCATGCATGATATTTGTTATACTAGCTTAACCCACAAAGGACATCAAAAGTCACTTTAGAAAAACCCCCCCATGCATGCACACGAAAATGGTCCTCATGTTGGACCAATTTCACTTTCAAATTGAAGGAATGTGATCCACTTAGTTGTTGCCTCCATTGTGCATTGATCCTCCTTTTCCTTGAGCCTCATTATTAAGCCTTCCAAAGCTTGCTTCATTCTCTTAGTCTTGGACCTTGTCATGGGTTCCCCAATTCCCTTCAATGCCTCTTCTTGGCTCACATCATTCCCTCCTTCTTTAGGTGAATTCGTCCTCGAATTTAGGTCTTCATCTCCTACATCAAAAGGACTCAAATCAGCCACATTAAATGTTGCACTAACACCATACTCACCGGGCAAATCAATTTTGTAAGCATTGTCATTAATTCTTTCCAACACTTGGAATGGTCCATCTCCTCTTGGTTGAAGCTTTGATTTCCTTTGGGTAGGAAACCGTTTCTTCCTCATATGAACCCACACCCAATCACCGGGTTCAAGGACCACTCTTTTTCTCCCTTTATTGGCTAGATTTGCATATTGCTCCATTTTCTTCTCAATTTGAGCTTTAACTTGCTCATGAAGCTTCTTCACATATTCTGCCTTTGTTTTGCCATCCTTGTGAACTAAAGAAGAAGTGTTAGGTAAAGGAAGCAAATCAAGAGGTGTTAGTGGATTGAACCCATAAACAATCTCAAAAGGAGAAAATTGGGTAGTAGAATGTACCGCCCTATTATAAGCAAATTCAACATGAGGTAAACATTCTTCCCAAGACTTAATGTTCTTCTTAATAATTGCTCTAAGAAGAGTAGAAAGTGTCCTATTTACCACCTTAGTCTGGCCGTCAGTTTGTGGGTGGCATGTGGTGGAGAAAAGAAGCTTTGTTCCCAGCTTGTTCCATAAGGTCCTCCAAAAATGGCTTAAAAATTTGGTGTCACGATCTGAAACAATGCTCCTAGGCATGCCATGAAGTCTTACCACCTCTTTGAAAAACAAATCTGGCACATGAGTTGCATCATCCACTTTGTGGCAAGGTATGAAGTGTGCCATCTTGGAGAATCTATCAACTACCACAAAAATGGAGTCCTTACCTTTTTGAGTACGTGGTAGCCCTAAAACAAAATCCATAGACAAGTCAGTCCAAGGAAAATTAGGAATAGGCAAAGGCGTGTAAAGTCCATGAGGTAATGTCTTAGATTTTGCTTTTCTACACACAATGCACTGTGCACAAAATTTCTGCACATAGTGTTTTATGTGTGGCCAATAAAAATGCTCAAGAAGCATTTCTAAGGTCTTTTGAAACCCAAAGTGTCCCATTAAACTGTTGGGTTTTTCGGGCCGCGAAAACCGCTTTTCGCGTCGCGGAAACCCCGAATTACCCAAAGCCGTAGATCCGTGCAAGGAAAACAGAAAGAAAATTACGAGTACGAGTTTAAAAAACCTCTTGATCTACACTAGATGAGAGTTATACCTTCGAAGCGTGCCCTCGCAAATCCCGCTCGTCCAACGGTACGCCGGATCTCGAGACCGTCAAGTGTCGGTCCTCTAGAAGTATCCACACGAACAATTCTTGATGGAGAAAACCTAAACAAAGGTGTGCTAGCACCTTGATAGGTCACGGCAAGGAAGAGGAGGGAGAGCAAGGAGAGAGCACAAGGAAGAAGGAGTAAATGAGGAGTTGTATGAAAAATGAATTTCATTCCCACCTCTAAAGTGGCCGGCCACATTTTAGTGTGTAACCCCCATTTCCACTTAATTACAATTAAGTGGAGGCCATTAAGAGGTGTTGGGTAACTCCTATGATGTGGCACATCATGAAGATGTGGACCATTACCATTGGTCCACATCTTTGCACCTCACAATGATGTGGCAAATGAGTAACCTCCACTCATTTAATGTGGCCAACCCACATTAAATGCCATGGAGGCTTGTAACCTCCATGAGGTGGCAAAACAAGATGATGTGGAACAACACTATTGGTCCACATCTTGCCACCTCACTCATGATGTGGCAAAGAGTCAAGTCAAACTTGACTCTTCCTCTTCCTCTTCCTCTCTAGTCAAGTCAAACTTGACTCAATCTCTCTCATGGTTGATCTAATCAAACCATTTGATTCAAGCCAACTTAATATAATGAATCTAATTCATTAAATTAAATTGATCTAATGAGTCATAATCTAAATTAGACTCATTAAATACATGAATCAATTTGAGTCTAACTCAATTAGCCCAATTTGGATTACTCTTAATCCAATTTGATTCATCAAATGAATCTAATCCTCTTGGTTCATCGTATGAATCAAATCTCCATCTAATTGTCCTAAGTGTGTGACCCTATAGGTTCTTGTAACATTGGCAATGCCCTAAACCCATTTAGGAGCATAAGTAATGAGCGGTATCTAGCAACACATCATTACTACCCAAGTTACAAGAAATGTCGAGATCCAACATCACCTTGTGACTACTAATTGTGACTCCTCACAATATATGACATTGTCCTTCTATCCTAGACATCTAGATTGATCAATGTGAGGCATATACCGTGTCATCCTCTAATCAATCTAAATCTTGAACTCCAAGTAGACTCACTCGATCAAATGAGCTCAACATCTAATGTTGACTCATTTGGGCATGGCCATGCACTTCGTGGTCTAACTCTATCAAGAATATTGATGTCGCTCCCGTCATATGGGAGGGATAGATCCCATCTACATCACTCACATTCCTCTGCATAATTTGTTACATACCCAGTAATCGCCTTTATAGTCCACCCTATTACGGGTGACGTTTGACGAAACTAAAGTACATAACTCCTTATGTAGGGATCCATGGTGACTTCAGGTCTAAGGACTAATAGTCATACTAATAGCCACATGAGAAAGTATATGACACTCATATAACGATCCATGATACTTTCTCATGGCGGGTCATTCAGTATACATTCTCTAATGCATACCCATGTGTCAGCTTGATATCTCTATATCCATGACTTGTGAGATCAAGTCATCGAGCTGACCTACATGCTAGTCTTATTGTATTAACATTGTCCCTGAATGTTAATACTCAACTAGGAATTTAGAGTAGTGTTCCCTATATCATCTCACTATCGATTCAACTAATCGATTGATATAGGTATGAACCTTCTACTCAAGGACGCTATTATACTTAGTCTATTTGCCACTAATACAAATAAGTATAATAACCAAACAAATGCCTTTATTAATATACAAGAATATGATACAATGAGTCCATACAATCATCAAATGATTGGCTCTAGGGCTCTAACTAACAATCTCCCACTAGCACTAGTGCCAATCAGTATAGGCTCTAAGGCCTAATGACCTAGTGTGACCATCATGCTTCCTCTGTGCCAAAGCCTTGGTCAAGGGATCTGCGATGTTAGCCTCTGTAGGTACTCTGCAAATCTTCACATCTCCTCTATCGATAATCTCTCGAAGGAGATGGAAGCGCCGTAGTATGTGCTTGGTCCGCTGGTGTGAGCGAGGTTCCTTCGCCTGTGCTATAGCTCCATTGTTGTCACAATAGAGCTCAACTGGTCGGCGATGCTAGGAACCACCCCAAGTTCGATGATGAACTTACGGATCCAAACGCCTCCTTTCGCCTCGATGCGAAATGTACTCGACTGTAGAATCAGCCATCGTATCCCGCTTGAACTCTTCCAGGTGTGGCACCACCATTAATGCAAAATACGAACGACCGCGATCTATAGTCATCCTGGTCGGAAGCTGGTAACCCTTAACAACTAGCTCATCATTGCCTCCATATATCAAGAAATATTCTTTAGTTCTTCTTAAGTACTTAAGAATATTCTTGACCGCTATCCAATGACTTCACCTGGATCTGACTGGTATCTGCTCGTCATGCTCAAAGCATACGAGACATCTGGTCGAGTACATAGCATGGCGTACATGATCGATCCTATGGCTGAGGCATAAGGGATCTGATCCATGCGGTCTCTCTCCTCTCTAGACGAGGGACTTTGAGTCTTCGAAAGACTCACGCCATGTGACATTGGCAGAAATCCCTTCTTGGAGTTCTGCATGGCAAACCGAAGGAGTACCTTGTCAATGTATGTACTCTGACTTAGGCCAAGCAATCTCTTAGATCTATCCCTATAGATCTGTATCCCTAGAATGCGGGATGTCTCACCTAAGTCCTTCATTGAGAAGCAACTCCCTAGCCAGGTCTTGACAGACTGAAGCATAGGGATGTTCTTCCCAATGAGTAGTATGTCATCCACATACAATATGAGGAAGACAACTATATCCCCTACAACCTTCTTGTAGACACAGCCATCTTCGTTCTTGATGAAACCAAACTGTTTGATTGCATCATCGAATCGAAGATTCCAGCTCCGAGAAGCTTGCTTTAGTCCATAAATGGACCTATGCAGCTTACATACTCTGCTAGTATGCTGTGGATCTACAAAACCCTCAGGTTGTGTCATGTACACATCCTCGAGTAGGTTTCCATTCAGAAACGCGGTTTTGACATCCATCTGCCAGATCTCGTAATCGTGGTAAGCTGCAATAGCAAGCATGATCCGAATGGACTTAAACATCGCTACTGGAGAAAAGGTTTCATCATAGTCAATACCATGAATCTGCTTGAAACCTTTAGCTACCAAGCGACCCTTATAGATAAGTCCATCCATGTCAGTCTTTCTCTTAAAGACCCACTTGCTCCCAATGGGTTTTACCCCTTCAGGTGGATCAACCAAAGTCCATACTTGGTTGGTGTACATGGATTCCATTTCGGATCTCATGGCTTCTAGCCATTTCTCGGAATCTGGTCTCATCACAGCTTCTTGATAGGTGGTAGGCTCATCCTCTATGAGCACAATGTCATCATGGTCAGACAAGAGAAATGAGTATCTCTCAGGCTGACGACGTACCCTATCAGACCTGCGAAGAGGTATGTTGTCACGCCCCAGAGGAGTCTCTGTCCGAAGAAATTTCGGCAGCATCTCCCCTGTACGACGGACAATATGAAACTTTCTACATATCACATATACTTCAGCCACAGGCGGCTGGAATGATAACAAAAATAAAAACAAACACCACGCAGTTATAAAGATATTCAGCCTCTGGCTGTCACAACCACGCAGTTAATAATAGTAATCAATAATAGTAGGACTCTGACTCGAAATCCACCCTACTCCACTACACTCGTAAAGCTCAAATCCAACGAACTCACCTCTTCTGCCGTCCAGGCAGGCATATAGTAGAATAAAAACCAAACCATCCAAAAGACCATCAAACGGTAACAATCCGTACAATATCCATAAATAAAATCCAAAACAAAACTAAAACATAGTCTGATGGAAGAAAAACCAAAATAAAGCAAATAACAACCTAGTAGAGAACTAGCTCTACGTGCAGATGGGGGGCCAGCGACTGGAACTGCTCCGGACAGCCTCAACCTGAAAATATATCAACAATGGAGGCGGGGTGAGTCCAACACTCAGCAGGTACAACTGATATGCATAATAAAACAAATAACAGACAACACTAATCATGCGTACAGTCTCCTGAATATGAGGAGGATAAATGCAACTGAAATGAAATCAGAAGATAACTGCACTGACCGGATCAAAGTATAAAGGTAACAGGTCGTCAGACCGAGTGAGTCATAATCCTGTATGCATGTCAATCAATGCATCCAAACAAATGCAGCATATAAGTGCAGCAATCACAAGCAAATAAAAATGCAATAAATGCATATGTCAACCCCATACTCTGAAATCAATGCTCCTGTGCAATGACAGAGTAAACGGGATGCTGTCGGAGTACTCCTGTCCTGTGACCCCAAATCATAAATGGGGGAGCTCAATGCTCTCATCTCCCGGTACACGATGACGGGGAGGATATCTCTGCCAGCTACCACGCTGAGTCTCCTGACCAACGGAGCCAAACAAAGTCCACCCTAAATGCCAACGGAGCCAAACAGAGCGGAACTGACTGCCGGCTGCCACGCTGAGTCGCCTGACCAACGGAGCCAAACAGCAGAACCGCCACACACCAGCCAGATATACAAATCCATGGGTGATGTGTGCAGTACATGTAACTGGCGATGAGCTCAACCAAAGTAGAGCCGACAATCGCACAGCATGCAATCATGATGCATGATACTAAACATGGCAATCTCATAAATAACATGGCATGATCCATATAAATAGATACAAAGTGTGTACCACAAGAAGACGTATCAAATAGAAGGTACACAAATCGAAGATGGTATCAAATAAACCCTAGATCCAGAATATAACAGAGCATGTGGTTAGGTCACTACCTAAGGCATATGTGATCAGGTAGATAATATGCAGTGCAGAATAAATAAACAAACAACATGTACTAATCATGTAGTGACCAACCGAAATAAACAGGTAACACAATTACTGTTATATGTTAAACATATTATCATGCATATCAAAAGACATAAGTCAAAGTACCCGCCTCCGATAAAATGGTCCAAATCCGGACTCCGAGATACTCGTCTCGTATCAAACTCCTGTATCACAAATAGAAATATATTTTTATTTAGCTACAACTCTTCCAAATAGCTAAATAAAATCTCAAATCCTAACTTAGGGCAAACCCTAATCACATTACCCTCATTCTTCTCACACAAATTCATCTACACATGATCATCTAGCTAAAATAATCGAATTACACTATGATCTACAACTAAGACCAAAAACCAAATACCTTACCTTGATTCCTAGCACTGTTGCTGCTGAATGAATTTAAATGTCGTAACAGAAAGTCCACAGCACAGCCTTTCTTGGCTGGAATTCTTCACAAACAGAACAAGATGAGATCCGGCAAGATGATCACAAATCAAACCATGCATAATCTCTACTGACCTCTACAGAAAATGCACACTTCCTAAATTAAATCTCACACAACGAAAGATAGCAGCAAATCAAATTGATCAGGAGATACTGCTCACCTCACTGCTGTCTGGTTGAATCCGGCAGAACAAGTGTGCAAGCAGTCGATGCTGCCAGAAATAGAAACACTGCTGGAATCAAGAGGATTCACTAAACAACCACCAACTGGATTTTCAATTCACTCAAAAGATCCCCAACCCCCTTCAATCGAAGCCACTTATGGCTCTGTGAACTGCTCGGGAAGGAGGAACAAAGGAATCGTTCGGCTGTGGAGATCCCAGGGCACTGCGTAGAGAAGGCCGTCGCTAAGGATGAGGAGGAAGATGAAAAGAGGCTTCGATCGGTGGCAGTGTTGCTCGACTAGGGCAGAGGAATCCTTGCGTTACTCCCTGCTCACCGGTGGCGATGCAGGCGCAGAGGAAGAAGAAGAAAATCGGGCAGAGGCTAGGGCTTCGATGTAGGCGAGACAGACTCGGCGGCGGTGGCTTCTGTGGACGGCGTCGGCAGAGGAGAGGGGGAAACCGCCGGTGCCGGCGGTTAGGGCAAAAAGGAAACTCGGCGCGAGGAGTGGGCTCGGGTGCGCGAGGGAGAAGAACAGAAACGGCGATTAATGAGGGATTTTCGGCGACAATGTAAATAAAAAGGAATAAGAAATAAAAAGGAAAAAGATTTATAAATATAATCTTCTCCTCTCTTAAATAGGGTAGCCTAAACAGGCTTTTCCGGGCCCCGTTCTGGTCCCCGTTAACTCGTCCATACGAGCTCCGAAAAATTTCTGAAAAATGTCCAAAAATTCCGGAAAATTCCCTTATTATTTTCGGTATTTTACATATGTCTACTTGAACTGGTTGTTGGTCCTGAACTTCTTGTGGAACAACATCATCCACAACACTTTGTGGTTCCAGTTCAATTTCCATCGAGGCATCAGTGCTATTGTTCGCATCTTGAACTTCTTCAAGATCGAACGCGCTCCCACTAGTCTTTCTAGAAACAAAGTCCCTTTAAGACCCCAATCTTTGCCACAGTTATCTTGTGCTGACTGGGAATGTAGAAGTAATATCCCTTAGTTTCCTTGGGATATCCAATGAAATAGCACTTGTCGGATTTGGGTCCTAATTTGTCTGAGACTTGACGTCGTACGTAAGCCTCACACCCCCAAATCCTCATGAAAGACACCTGGGCATCTCTCCCAGTCCATATCTTATATGGTGTCTTTATCACGGCCTTGGATGGAACTCGGTTGAGAATGAAAGCTGCCGTGTCTAGAGCATATCCCCATAGATATGTCGGAAGATCTGTGTGACTCATCATAGATCGTACCATATCTAATAAGGTACGATTCCTCCTTTCGGATACACCATTCCACTGTGGTGTTCCAGGAGGAGTGAGTTGAGATAAAATCCCACACTCAGCTAAGTAGTCACGAAACTCATGGCTTAAGTATTCTCCACCTCGATCTGATCGAAGTACCTTAATACTCTTGCCAAGCTGGTTCTGTACTTCATTCTTGGATTATTTGAACTTTTCAAAGGATTCAGATTTATGTGTCATCAAATACACATAACCATATCTACTGAAGTCATCAGTAAATGTGATGAAGTACCTATAACCGCCTCTAGCAGCGACATTGAAAGGGCCACATACATCACTATGTATGAGTCCTAACAGATCAGTCGCTCTCTCGTTGTGCCCACTAAAGGGACTCTTGGTCATCTTGCCTCGTAGGCATGACTCGCATATCTCATATGATTCAAAATCAAATGAGTCCAGCAAACCATCCTTATGGAGCTGGGATAAGCGCTTGTCATTTATATGACCTAAGCGACAGTGCCAGAGATAGGTGTGGTTCATATCGTTCGATTTGAACCTCTTGGTATTAACGTTATAGATAGAGCTCTCAAGGTCTAGAATATAGAGTCCGTTCATCAGAGGTGCACTACAATAGAACATATCGTTTAAATAGACAGAACAAAATTTGTTCTTTATTATAAACGAGAATCCTTTCTTGTCCAAACAAGAAACTGATATAATGTTCTTAGTCAAGGCAGGCACATAACAATAATCATCTAATTCTAGTACAAGCCCAGAGGGAAGAGATAGATGATAAGTTCCTACAGCAATAGCAGCAACTCGTGCTCCATTGCCTACTCGTAGGTCTATCTCACCCTTCGTCAATGCCCTGCTATTCCTCAGCGCTTGTACATTAGTACAAATGTGCGAAGTGTTGGGGTTCTTCGGGCCACGAAAACCGCTTTTTCGCGTCGCGGAAACCCCGAAGGACCCAAAGCCGTAGATCCGTGCAAAGATTTGTATACAAAATACGAAAAACTATTTCTTGTACGAGTTCAAAAACTGATCTACTACTTAGATCTACGAGAAAAATGTTTACCCTTGTAGCTGTTGGGTTCTTCGGGCCACGAAAACCACTTTTTCGCATCGCGGAAACCCCGAAGGACCCAAAGCCGTAGATCCGTGCAAAGATTCGTATACAAAATTCGAAAAACTATTTCTTGTACGAGTTCAAAAACTGATCTACTACTTAGATCTACGAGAAAAATGTTTACCCTTGTAGCGATGCCCTTCGCGTTCCCGCTCGTCCAAATGATGCCGGATCTCAAGACCGTCAAGCGCCGGTCCTCTAGAAGTATCCACACGGACACACTAGATGGAGATGACCAAAAACCAAGGTGTGCTAACACCTATGTGGTTCGGCCAAGGGAGGAGAAGAGGGAGAGGGAGAGCTTGAGAGGAAGAACACAAGGAAGAAGAAGAAGTTACACCACTTGAATGGGAAAAAAATGAAATTCACACCCAAAAACCAAGTGGCCGGCCACTTTCAAAATCTCACCAATTAATTGCATTAATTGCAATTAATATGAAACCATTACCAATTAATTGCATTAATTGCAATTAATATGAAACCATTAAGAGAGTGGCTTTGTAACTTCCATGAGGTGGCACCCATGATGATGTGGAACATCATTATTGGTCCACCTAATGCCAACTCACCAATGAGGTGGCAAAAGGTCAAGTCAAAATTGACCTTTGGTCTTCCTTCTCAAGTCAAGTCAAACTTGACTCAATCTCTACCATGGTGGATCTAATCCAACCATTTGATTCGAGCCAACTTAATATAATGAATCTAATTCATTAAATTGAATTGATTCAATGAGTCAAAATCTAAATTAGACTCATTTAACACATGAATCAACTTGAGTCGAACTCAAGTTAGCCCAATTAGGATTACTCTTAATCCAATTTGATTCATCAAATGAATCTAATCCTCTTGGTTCATCAAATGAACCTAATCTCCACCTAATTGTCCTAAGTGTGTGACCCTATAGGTTCTTGTAACGTTGGCAATGCCCTAAACCCATTTAGGAGCATAAGTAATGAGCGGTATCTAGCAACACATCATTACTACCCAAGTTACAAGAATGTCGAGATCCGACATCACCTTGTGACTACCAATTGTTACTACTCACAAAATAATGACAAGTGTCCTTCTATCCTAGACATCTTGTAACGCCCGAAAATTCTCCAAACTATTTTAGAAATATAGTATGATTTTTCTGGAATTATTAGATATTTTTCCGGAATTTTCCGAGTAGCGGAAGTAGCAAAAATAAATATAAACGAAAACGGCCTAAGCGGGAATCGAACCCGAGACCTTTGGTTTAAGGGATAATGATAGTAACCAGTGAACCCAGCAGGGCCGTGCTGAAAGGAAGGAGAACCAAATATATTTATATTAGAGTTGGGTTCATTAAACCACTTAATATAAATTAAAAACTTAAAGAGGATTTGGTTTATTTTAGAAGTTGGTTCGGCAATTCTCTCTTCACCGAAGCCCTCACGCCACTTCCTCTTCTTTCTCCTTCTCTCGGCGCCAACCACAAGGGAACACCTAGGGTTCCCTCCCTAGGGCCCTAAGAGCACTTTCCGGCGACGACTCCAACACGAAAAAGATTCTTCTCCGCGAGAGGAACGCGAGGACGTAAGCGGTTCGTCGAGAGGATCAGTTTTCCGGGAAACTTAGCGAATAGAATCGTAAGAAAACCTTGCGATTGAGGTAAGAAACCCCTCACCTGCAGTATAATTGCTCTCGCTTGTTAGTTTTAGCGTTAGTTCAATAGTTTGACAGTTCTCAGTTTAGGGTGTGCTTTTAGTGCACACCAAGCATTCGGTAGAATGCTCAGTTCAGAAGGATGCACCAATGAGCGTCCTAACAATATGTAAAATGTATTAGAAACATTTTTCTCAGTTTATTAACAGTTATTACAGCTATATGGATCAGATATCCATTGGGTGGGCTCCCACTGTAGCCTCTAGGTTTAGATAACCTAGCTCTAGGTTCCTAGAACAGCAAAGTAAAATAAAACAGTATTCAGTATTTTACTTTTATTCAGTTGGCATCGTGCTTGGATCAGATATCCATGGGCTGGACTCCCACAGTCGTCCCTAGGTTCAGATAACCTAGTAACCCTGCTGGATTCGGAACTTGCAATCCCGGGTCTCGTAGGGATGCGCGCACAGTAAGCACAGTTGCCAGGGCCCCAGCAGCATGTTTAGTATTTTCATCTATTATATGTATAGTTTTCAAATTTGAAACCCGTGATGAGAACACCAATTTAGCTTTCAGTTCAGTTCAGGTCCAGTTTACATGATTTGAGTTCATGTACAGATTTAGACATATGCATGACTAGTTCAGTTTCATGCTCAGTTTATATGTTATGCCATGTTTCAGTTCCAGTTTATGCTTGTTTGATATGCCATGCCATGCTTGCATGTTCAGTATGTTTTTCAAACAACATGATTTAAAATCATATTTGCATCGTATGCATGATTTAGTGAGGTAGATGGTTTCTTACTAAGCTTTAAGCTTACAGATACTATTTTTCTTATACTGCAGATGCCGGTAAAAGGAAAATAGACTAGCAGTGGAGGCTGGAGGTCAATGCGGAAATGGTGTGTGTGTGGAACTGGAATGAAAGATCTCAGGGCTCTAACAAACTTTATTTATGCTTTAGAACTCATTAGCAAATTTCAATTCAGCATAGGAACTTTAGTATTTCCATGTTTAACATAAGCTAACGAATCATGCTTTTGATTATGCTTAGAATGTTAAATATATGATGTTAGAATGTTAGTATTCACATTCTTGAGTGTTTTCATGTATCTAGAACTGGTATCTGTGAGTTGTGGCACGTTCCAGTGCCGGAAAGTCCTGAAATCAGAAACTCTGATTTCATATCAGAGTTGGATCGGTCTGCCGACCGATCCGTTACAGTATCAGGATCCTGGATCGGTCAGCCGACCGATCCAGAGGCATACAGTATGCTACTGTATGCTATCTGATCGGTCGTCCGATCGATCCAGCACCGAACAGAGAGTTCGGGACGAAATCGGCAGTCACTGATCGGTCTGCCGACCGATCAGTGAGCAGCTGGATCGGTCAGCAGACCGATCCAGCCAGGGTTCGCGGGGGCGCCGGTGGATCGTTCCACGGACCGATCCAAGGCTTTAATTTCACCTCCCAGTGTAACTATGAATATTTAGAAGGTAGTTAGGTATGAAATTCCCTTCTCACCAAGTTAACAGAGGCAGCTACAATAGTTTAGTAAAATTTTTATTTTACCCAGTTTTCCGCCCAGTAGCATCCGTAGTTAATGTAGCGATCCGGCTCACAGCCTAGTACCCAGGAGTTGGGTCGTTACAGAGTGGTATCAGAGCCGTGTTCCTTACTTCCTACACACACATCAGCATTGTGCCTACAGCTTCCAAGTAAGAACATCTCTCACTCAGTTTTGTTTACAGTTTTCATATCAGTTATATGTGCTTCATGTTTTGCTATCATGTTGGTAGTTAATTAAATCATGTTTACGGTAATAGTGTTTAACATGTTACTAGTAGTTAACTATAACATGAGAGACTAGTTATATTTATGTGTTCTCTGCTATTTAGAAAATGGTACGAGGACGCCCAGCTAAGAAAGCAGCAGCGGCTGAGCCCCAGCATGAGGCAGGCAGTTCAGTGCCTTCCCCAGACCTTACAACACTAATGGCTCAGCTACAGCAGCAGGAGATAGCCTCCTTAAAGGCTAACCAGCAGACTACTCCCCGTCACTCCAGTAACGAACCTCACGACTCCAGTAATCCTACAGTACCAGTCCCAGTAGCCCCAGTAGCTGAGACTAAGAGAGAAGCTTACCTTATCCAGTGGCAGAGAATTAAGCCCGAGAACTTCTCAGGCACCAGCGAACCATGGAATGCTCAGGCATGGTTTAAAACACTGGAAAGCACAATGGAGCTTCTAGACTGGCCAGAGCACGAAAAGGTGAAGTGTGCCTCCTTCTGTTTAACCGGAGACGCACGCATGTGGTGGGAGCGGATTAAGACGAAGTGGCCAGTAAATCAGATGACATGGGCCAACTTCGAGAAAGAATTCTTCGAGGAATTCTTTCACATGCAAGTCACAAACCGACATTATGACAAGTTTACAGAATTTCGTCAAGGCAACCTATCAGTTCAGGAGGCCGTGAAGAAATTCAACAGGTTGGCCCGTCTGTGTCCAGAACTAGTCAGCTCAGAGAAGGAACGAGTACGCTTGATGCTGAAAATGCTCAGACCGGAGATCGCAATGAATGTGGCTGGTGGTGTTCATAGACCACAAACCACAGAGGAGCTAGTGAGTAGTGCTCTGATCACCGAGCACTATCAGCACAATATCACCCAGCAGAAGCAGGTTTCCACAGAGTCCAAGGGACAAGCTAGCTCAGGTACTCAACAGAAACAACAGGGACATAGCTCCAACTGGAAGGGGAAACGTAAGGCAAACAGTGACCCAAAAGGAGGACCAGCTAGAAAACATTCCAGACACCCCAAGTGTGCTACTTGTGGGAAACATCATCCAGGAGTCTGCCGCAAGGGTACGCGAGGTTGTTTTGAATGTGGACAGGAAGGACACATGGCTAAGCAATGCCCAAACAAGAACAGTCTTCCTCAGCCTCAGCCGATACAGTATGGAGCTCAGCCAGCCCAGTTACACCAGATGTATGCTGTCTTAGATGGTCCCCAGATCAGTCAGGGCAGATTAGAAGCCCCCACAACTACCACAAATGCCAGGATTTTCTCACTGACCAGAGAGGACGTAGCAAATGCCTCGACAGTTGTCACAGGTCAGATCAGTATTTTACAGCATAATGCAACTGTCTTATTCGATACTGGGGCAACCCATTCTTATGTATCCAGGGCATTTGCCGAGAAACTAGCAACACCTCCAGAAGTACTCAATAGTCAGTTTCTGACAACGCTACCCTCAGGAGACATTATGGCATCTACGCACTGGCTCAGAGCAGTGCCAGTCATTATAGCAGACAGGGAGCTTTTTGGTGATCTGATAGTGCTAGAAATGACTGACTACGATGTCATCTTTGGAATGGATTTTCTGATCAGATACGGCGCTTCTATAGAGTGCCGTAAACAGAAGGTTATATTCCAACCTGAAGCAGGAGTACAGTTTGAGTACACGGGGAAGCCAAAGAGGAAAGCCAGGAAGTTTCTCTCAGCATTGAAAGCACAGCAGCTATTGGATTCAGGATGCGTGGGATTTTTAGCAAATGTAGTCAACACCAGCCAGGACAAGAACCAACAGCTATCAGAGGTTCGAGTCGTTTGTGACTAACCAGCAGTCTTCCCTGAAGAGCTACCAGGCTTAGCACCAGACAGGGAGATTGAATTTGAGATAGAGCTCATTCCCGGCACAAATCCAATGTCCAATATCGCATGGCTCCAGCAGAACTGAAGGAACTTCAGGAGCAATTACAGGAGCTTCTTGACAAGGGTTTCATACGCCCTAGTCACTCACCATGGGGAGCACCTGTGTTGTTCGTGAAGAAGAAGGATGGAAGCATGCGCCTATGCATAGACTACCGTGCCTTGAACCAGGTCACAATTAAAAACAGGTACCCTCTCCCCAGGATAGATGACCTGTTTGACCAGCTAAAGGGAGCCACAGTGTTCTCTAAAATTGACCTCAGATCAGGATATCACCAGGTTAGAGTCAAGAAAGGTGATATACCTAAAACAGCTTTCAGGACCAGATACGGACACTATGAGTTCGTAGTCATGCCTTTTGGCGTGACAAATGCTCCAGCTACTTTCATGGACCTCATGAACAGGGTATTCAGGGAATACTTAGACAAGTTTGTCATCGTGTTCATCGATGACATTCTTATCTATTCAGGCACTCAGGAGGACCATGCAGAGCATCTGAAGACAGTTTTGCAGATCCTTCAGCAGAACCAGTTGTACGCCAAATTCACGAAATGTGAATTCTGGCTAGACCAGGTAGCCTTTCTCGGTCACATCATCTCCAAAGATGGTGTTATGGTAGATCCCAGCAAGATAGAAGCAGTAAGTAACTGGAAGAGACCCAAGAACGCCAGTGAAATCAGAAGCTTTCTGGGATTAGCAGGCTACTACAGGAAATTCGTAGAGGACTTCTCCAGGATAGCCTCCCCACTGACAGCTCTCACCAGGAAGAACAAGAAATTTCAGTGGACAGAGGACTGCGAGAACAGCTTTAGCGAACTAAAACGGAGATTGACCAGTGCTCCTATTTTAGCTATACCAGAAAACACAGACAGCTTCGACATCTACAGTGACGCCTCTAAGTTGGGACTAGGAGCCGTACTGATGCAAAATGGCAAGGTGATCGCCTATGCCTCCAGACAACTCAAGGATTATGAGAAGAACTACCCTACTCATGACCTTGAGCTTGCAGCAGTCGTCTTCTCTCTCAAAATTTGGAGACACTACTTATATGGAGCTCAGTGCAGAGTGTATACAGATCATCAGAGTTTGAAGTACTTCTTCACTCAAAAGGATCTGAATATGCGACAGCGCAGGTGGCTTGAGTTGGTCAAAGATTACGACATAGACATCCTCTACCATCCAGGGAAAGCTAATAAGGTAGCAGACGCACTCAGCAGGAAGTCCAACGCTATCTTATTATCTTTAGCAGCTATGTCACCACCCCTAAGGAAGGAGATTACAGCCTTTAGTCTCGAGCTTATAGTCGGACAACTTTCCACTATGTCCTTAGCATCTACCTTGCTTGATGATATCCAGACAGCTCAGGAGCAGGATCCTGAAATCCAGAAAATCAAGCAAAGGTTAGCAGAATCAGAAAGTGGAGAGTTCAGAGTGTCCGCCAGTGGGGTAGTGTACTGTGGTGACAGACTTTGTGTTCCCGATCAGGAGGAACTACGAAAACAGATTCTAGACGAGGCTCACAGGACTCCCTATGCGATGCATCCTGGTTCCACCAAAATGTATCAAGACCTGAAGAAACGTTTTTGGTGGCCCGGGATGAAGCGAGATATCGCCAGATACGTCAGCATCTGTCTAACCTGTCAGAGGGTTAAGGCAGAACATCAGCGACCAGGAGGAGTTCTGCAGCCGATACAGATTCCAGAATGGAAGTGGGAGGATATCTCTATGGATTTCATAGTGGGATTACCCAGAACCACGAATGGTTTTGACGCCATCTGGGTAATAGTCGACAGGTTGACTAAATCAGCCCACTTCTTAGCTATCCGAATATCCTATTCCATGGAGCAGCTAGCTCAGTTGTATCTCAAGGAGATAGTCAGGCTACATGGAGTCCCACGAACTATTATATCAGACAGAGACAGCAGATTTACATCACACTTCTGGAAGTGTGTACAGTCAGCTATGGGCACCCAGTTAAAATTCAGCACAGCTTTCCATCCTCAGACAGATGGTCAGACGGAGCGAGTAAATCAGGTACTCGAAGATATGCTCCGAGCTTGTGCCCTAGATTTCAAGGGAAGTTGGTGCAAATATCTGAGTTTAGCAGAATTTGCATACAACAACAGTTATCAGGCCACTATTGGCATGGCACCTTATGAGGCACTCTATGGGCGGAGGTGCAGATCACCAATCTGCTGGTATGAAAGTGGTGAACAGAAGGAACTAGAGCTTCAGACAGATCTAGTAGCAGATACCACAGCAGCCATACAACAGATTCGCCAGAGAATAGAGACAGCACAGAGCCGTCAGAAGAGCTATGCCGATACACGACGCAGACCCCTGGAGTTTTCAGTTGGGGATACAGTTTTCCTCAGAATAGCTCCCATGAAGGGAGTCATGCGTTTTGGGAAGAAGGGCAAGCTAGCTCCCAGATATGTGGGACCATACCTTATCACAAAAAGAGTGGGCAAGGTAGCATATGAGCTAGAGCTACCTCAGGAGATGTCAGCAGTCCACAACGTATTTCATGTCTCCATGCTGAAGAAGCATATTCCAGACGCCACCCAGGTGATTGAGCCCCAGTTGGTACAGGTCCGTGATGATCTCAGCTATGACAGTCGGCCTATTCAGATAATAGACCGAGCAGTAAAGAAATTACGGAACAAGGAAGTACCATTAGTCAAAGTCAGCTGGCAAAATCACACAACAGCAGAGGCGACTTGGGAGACAGAGGCCAGCATGAGACAGAAGTACCCAGAATTGTTCTAAGTTCGAGGACGAACTTTTTATAAGGTATGGGGATTGTAACGCCCGAAAATTCTCCAAACTATTTTAGAAATATAGTATGATTTTTCTGGAATTATTAGATATTTTTCCGGAATTTTCCGAGTAGCGGAAGTAGCAAAAATAAATATAAACGAAAACGGCCTAAGCGGGAATCGAACCCGAGACCTTTGGTTTAAGGGATAATGATAGTAACCAGTGAACCCAGCAGGGCCGTGCTGAAAGGAAGGAGAACCAAATATATTTATATTAGAGTTGGGTTCATTAAACCACTTAATATAAATTAAAAACTTAAAGAGGATTTGGTTTATTTTAGAAGTTGGTTCGGCAATTCTCTCTTCACCGAAGCCCTCACACCACTTCCTCTTCTTTCTCCTTCTCTCGGCGCCAACCACAAGGGAACACCTAGGGTTCCCTCCCTAGGGCCCTAAGAGCACTTTCCGGCCACGACTCCAACACGAAAAAGATTCTTCTCCGCGAGAGGAACGCGAGGACGTAAGCGGTTCGTCGAGAGGATCAGTTTTCCGGGAAACTTAGCGAATAGAATCGTAAGAAAACCTTGCGATTGAGGTAAGAAACCCCTCACCTGCAGTATAATTGCTCTCGCTTGTTAGTTTTAGCGTTAGTTCAATAGTTTGACAGTTCTCAGTTTAGGGTGTGCTTTTAGTGCACACCAAGCATTCGGTAGAATGCTCAGTTCAGAAGGATGCACCAATGAGCGTCCTAACAATATGTAAAATGTATTAGAAACATTTTTCTCAGTTTATTAACAGTTATTACAGCTATATGGATCAGATATCCATTGGGTGGGCTCCCACTGTAGCCTCTAGGTTTAGATAACCTAGCTCTAGGTTCAGATAACCTAGAACAGCAAAGTAAAATAAAACAGTATTCAGTATTTTACTTTTATTCAGTTGGCATCGTGCTTGGATCAGATATCCATGGGCTGGACTCCCACAGTCGTCCCTAGGTTCAGATAACCTAGTAACCCTGCTGGATTCGGAACTTGCAATCCCGGGTCTCGTAGGGATGCGCGCACAGTAAGCACAGTTGCCAGGGCCCCAGCAGCATGTTTAGTATTTTCATCTATTATATGTATAGTTTTCAAATTTGAAACCCGTGATGAGAACACCAATTTAGCTTTCAGTTCAGTTCAGGTCCAGTTTACATGATTTGAGTTCATGTACAGATTTAGACATATGCATGACTAGTTCGGTTTCATGCTCAGTTTATATGTTATGCCATGTTTCAGTTCCAGTTTATGCTTGTTTGATATGCCATGCCATGCTTGCATGTTCAGTATGTTTTTCAAACAACATGATTTAAAATCATATTTGCATCGTATGCATGATTTAGTGAGGTAGATGGTTTCTTACTAAGCTTTAAGCTTACAGATACTATTTTTCTTATACTGCAGATGCCGGTAAAAGGAAAATAGACTAGCAGTGGAGGCTGGAGGTCAATGCGGAAATGGTGTGTGTGTGGAACTGGAATGAAAGATCTCAGGGCTCTAACAAACTTTATTTATGCTTTAGAACTCATTAGCAAATTTCAATTCAGCATAGGAACTTTAGTATTTCCATGTTTAACATAAGCTAACGAATCATGCTTTTGATTATGCTTAGAATGTTAAATATATGATGTTAGAATGTTAGTATTCACATTCTTGAGTGTTTTCATGTATCTAGAACTGGTATCTGTGAGTTGTGGCACGTTCCAGTGCCGGAAAGTCCTGAAATCAGAAACTCTGATTTCATATCAGAGTTGGATCGGTCTGCCGACCGATCCGTTACAGTATCAGGATCCTGGATCGGTCAGCCGACCGATCCAGAGGCATACAGTATGCTACTGTATGCTATCTGATCGGTCGTCCGATCGATCCAGCACCGAACAGAGAGTTCGGGACGAAATCGGCAGTCACTGATCGGTCTGCCGACCGATCAGTGAGCAGCTGGATCGGTCAGCAGACCGATCCAGCCAGGGTTCGCGGGGGCGCCGGTGGATCGTTCCACAGACCGATCCAAGGCTTTAATTTCACCTCCCAGTGTAACTATGAATATTTAGAAGGTAGTTAGGTATGAAATTCCCTTCTCACCAAGTTAACAGAGGCAGCTACAATAGTTTAGTAAAATTTTTATTTTACCCAGTTTTCCGCCCAGTAGCATCCGTAGTTAATGTAGCGATCCGGCTCACAGCCTAGTACCCAGGAGTTGGGTCGTTACACATCTAGATTGATCAATGTGAGGCATAGACCGTGTCATCCTCTAATCAATCTAAATCTTGAACTCCAAGTAGACTCACTCGATCAAATGAGCTCAACATCTAATGTTGACTCATTTGGGCATGGCCATGCACTTAGTGGTCTCACTCTATCAAGAATACCGATGTCGCTCCCGTCATATGGGAGGGATAGATCCCATCTACATCACTCACATCCCTCTACATAATTCGTTATATACCCAGTAATCGCCTTTATAGTCCACCCAGTTACGGGTGACATTTGACGAAACTAAAGTACATAACTCCTTATGTAGGGATCCATGGTGACTTCAGGTCTAAGGACTAATAGTCATACTAATAGCCACATGAGAAAGTATATGACACTCATATAACGATCCATGATACTTTCTCATGGCGGGTCATTCAGTATACATTTTCTAATGCATACCCATGTGTCAGCTTGATATCTCTATATCCATGACTTGTGAGATCAAGTCATCGAGCTGACCTACATGCTAGTCTTATTGTATTAACATTGTCCCTGAATGCTAATACTCGACTAGGAATGATTTAGAGTAGTGTTCCCTATATCATCTCACTATCGATTCAACTAATCGATTGATATAGGTATGAACCTTCTACTCAAGGACGCTATTATACTTATTCTATTTGGCACTAATATAAATAAGTATAATAACCAAACAAAAACCTTTATTAATATACAAGAATATGATATACATGAGTCCATACAATCATCAAATGATTGGCTCTAGGGCTCTAACTAACATCAATCTCTCTCATGGTTGATCTAATCAAACCATTTGATTCAAGCCAACTTAATATAATGAATCTAATTCATTAAATTAAATTGATCTAATGAGTCATAATCTAAATTAGACTCATTAAATACATGAATCAATTTGAGTCTAACTCAATTAGCCCAATTTGGATTACTCTTAATCCAATTTGATTCATCAAATGAATCTAATCCTCTTGGTTCATCGTATGAACCAAATCTCCATCTAATTGTCCTAAGTGTGTGACCCTATAGGTTCTTGTAACGTTGGCAATGCCCTAAACCCATTTAGGAGCATAAGTAATGGTATCTAGCAACACATCATTACTACCCAAGTTACAAGAAATGTCGAGATCCAACATCACCTTGTGACTACTAATTGTGACTCCTCACAATATATGACATTGTCCTTCTATCCTAGACATCTAGATTGATCAATGTGAGGCATAGACTGTGTCATCCTCTAATCAATCTAAATCTTGAACTCCAAGTAGACTCACTCGATCAAATGAGCTCAACATCTAATGTTGACTCATTTGGGCATGGCCATGCACTTCGTGGTCTAACTCTATCAAGAATATTGATGTCGCTCCCGTCATATGGGAGGGATAGATCCCATCTACATCACTCACATCCCTCTGCATAATTTGTTACATACCCAGTAATCGCCTTTATAGTCCACCCTATTATGGGTGACGTTTGACGAAACTAAAGTACATAACTCCTTATGTAGGGATCCATGGTGACTTCAGGTCAAAGGACTAATAGTCATACTAATAGCCACATGAGAAAGTATATGACACTCATATAACGATCCATGATACTTTCTCATGGCGGGTCATTCAGTATACATTCTCTAATGCATACCCATGTGTCAGCTTGATATCTCTATATCCATGACTTGTGAGATCAAGTCATCAAGCTGACCTACATGCTAGTGTTATTGTATTAACATTGTCCCTGAATGTTAATACTCGACTAGGAATGATTTAGAGTAGTGTTCCCTATATCATCTCACTATCGATTCAACTAATCGATTGATATAGGTATGAACCTTCTACTCAAGGACGTTATTATACTTGGTCTATTTGGCACTAATACAAATAAGTATAATAACCAAACTAATGCCTTTATTAATATACAAGAATATGATACAATGAGTCCATACAATCATCAAATGATTGGCTCTAGGGCTCTAACTAACATAAACCCCCTCATGTGCTTCCCTAACTAGCAATTTACACATGGATCCTCTAGGCACACAAAGTCTGTTATTCTTAAACAAGTAGTTGTCATGCCTAGCAAACCCATTTTGTGATTTCTTTTCACACACAGCATATAATTGGGAAAACTCATTATCATGTATATACAATTCCTTAATATGTTCAAAGCCAAGCAATTAAGTTTCAAGTGTAGCTAACAAGTTATACCTTCTTGAAAGTGCATCTGCTACAACGTTTACCTTTCCTTGCTTATGCTTAATCACATAAGGAAATTGTTCAAGAAATTCGACCCATTTGGCATGCCTTTTGTTGAGCTTCCCTTGCCCTTTCAAATACTTCAAAGATTCATGATCACTATGAATGACAAATTCTTTAGACAAAAGATAATGCTGCCATGTTTGTAATGCTCTAACAAGTGCATACAATTCTATATCATAAGTGGAATAGTTGAGAGGGGCGTCACTTAGTTTCTCACTAAAATATGCAATGGGATGACCATCTTGAAGTAAAACAACCCCAATACCCACATGAGATGCATCACATTCAATTTCAAAAGATTTGGAAAAATCAGGTAAAGCAAGAATGGGTGCATGTGTGAGTTTATCCTTAAGTGTTTGAAATGCCTTTTCTTGATTCTCTCCCCATCTAAAACCCATGTTTTTCTTAACAATTTCTTTAAGAGGTGCTGCCACTGTGCTGAAGTCCTTCACAAACCTCCTATAGAAACTTGCCAACCCATGGAAGCTCCTAACCTCACTCACAGTTTTAGGAGTTGGCCAATCTCTAATGGCCTTAACTTTCCCTTCATCAACCTGCACTCATTTAGAACTTATGACAAAACCAAGAAAAACTACATGAGTTGATGGAATAAATGAAAGAGAACAAGTTGCGCAACAAGCTAGTGATATGGGTCATGCTCAATCCACTCCAGATATTAATGATGATCCATTATGCATCAATGGAGGACCAATTACAAGGGCTAGGGCTAAAAAGATGGAGGAAGCACTTAATGTGCTAATTGAAGATGTGAAGGCCAAAGCTACTATTGAAGAAGGTTTGACCAAGAGCAAGTCATCCGGCTTAGTCAACCTAATTCGAGCCTTAGATGAGCTAAATTAGTATTTAAGTCTCATATCTATGTAGTATGGATATGTTAGCTCAATTTGGACTCATTTTTACCTTTATTTGGGTTGTAATAATGCCATATGCTTAAAATGGCTAAGTAGTCTCTATGGGTCTTTACTAAATGGGCTTTCTTTTGGCCTTTTAGGGTTTTTTGGTCACCTTATAGCTATAAATAAAGGGGGTGACGGCCACACATGTATCTTTGATATATTTTTCAATCTAAAACACGGTTAGGCTCTCGCTTGTTGGTTCTTCATTGAACTTGAACTTATCAAGGCATCTCCTTGTGGCGTTCGAAGACTTATCAACCTCAATCCCAAGGTTGTGGCGTCTTCCATCTTCTATACCAAGGTTCGTGCTTTCCTAAGCATTGGGTCGAGGTTTCTTTTCATCCATCTTATCGACTTAGACCTTCCTTCTTTCTGTTTTCAATTCGTTGTGGGTTCTTGAGATATCTCTCTCGTTGGGTTCACATCATTTGGTATCAGAGCCAGGTTTTTCTAAATCGATTTGGCTATCCTTTTCTCTTTGTGCTTGAAACTTTGTCAATTTGTTCAAAATTATCTGCTTATCATTATCATCTCAATCCTAGTGAGTTTTATTCGTCTTGGTGCTAGCAAATTATTTTCGGTAAAAAAAAAAAAAGTTGACATTTAAAAAAAAAATCGGCAAAAAAAAAATTGTCAAAAAAAAACGCCGAAATTCAAAAAAAATTATTTTTTCGGCAAAAAAAAAGGGCCGAAATTCAAAAAAAAAATCGAAAAAAAAATAATAAAAAAAAATTGAGTGTAGGGAATTGTTATTTCTATACTAGTACTTTCCAATTCTGCATTTCTTTTAAAGTTTTGCCTATTATATTTACACTTTCCAATTCCGCATTTTTCTTTAATAATTTGCCTAGTATATTTGCACCTTCCAATTCCGCAATTTCTTTAAAGTTTTGCCTAATATACTTGCACTTTCCTATTCCGCATTTCCTTTAAAGTTTGCCTGGATTTAATTCTACACCTGCCTAAATTAAGTTCTTGCAAGATCCTTTTCAGTTCTTATTTCAAATATCTTTATCTCTTAGTCCCGCATTCGCATAAGTTTTGCCTAGATTCAATTCTAGCAAATTTCCTTTCTGAACTTAATTTAATTTTACAATTCTGCAATTTGCATTCTTCTATCATTCCCTTTCTTTTATCCTATACCTTTGGGATTTTCAATCAGTCAACGATCGTTTACAAGGAATTGCCACAATTCTAAGTTCCTTAAAGAGCTAACATTAGCGAGTTGAGTGATTGAGTGACAACAGATTGCATTAATGGCGACAAGTGGAGAAGAAGCAAGACCTAGAGAAACACTTGAACAACGTGCCTTGAGACAACACTTGGAACGCATGGAAATCAGATTCAATCAAATCCTCGACAGATTGGAGAGACAAGATGCTGTAATTACTGAAATGCAAAATAGCCAAGCTGGTAGAGTTCCCACGTGAATTTCAAGGCAATATAACCGTGAAGACAACAACGATGATGATGATGGCATTTCTGAGGACATTGATGATAGAGTTTCTAGTGGCAGATCTGGTGGCATCAGAATTGGTGGTAGAAGGGGAAGGATGACTGATTATGTTGATAGAACCTTGGGAAATATCAAATTGAAGATTCCATCTTTTCAAGGCAAAAGTGATCCAGACGCATATTTGGAGTGGGAAAAGAAAGTGGAATTAGTATTTGATTGTCACAACTACTCTGAAGAGAAGAAGGTAAAACTTGCTGCTGTCGAATTTATTGATTATGCTATTATTTGGTGGGATCAAGTTATTCTAAGCAGGAGAAGAAACAACGAGAGACCCGTTGGCACTTGCGAAGAGATGAAATCAATTATGAGGAAGAGATTCATTCCATCACATTACTATCGAGATTTGTACCAACGGCTACAAAGTCTAACCCAAGGATCCAAGACCGTGGAGGAATACCACAAAGAGATGGAGATTGCCATGATTCGAGCCAATGTGGAGGAGGATCGAGAAGCAACCATGGCAAGATTTTTACAAGGTTTGAATTCAGAAATTGCAAATATAGTAGAGTTGCAACATTATGTGGAGCTTGAAGATATGGTGCATATGTCCATGAAAGTTGAAAGGCAACTCAAAAGGAAGGGTTCAATCAAACATGGTCAAAGTTCTAATTCATCCACTTGGAAATCTAGTTGGAACAAAAAAGATGATAAAGTTGCATCAAAGAGTAAGACCGAGTTTTTGAAGAATAAAGATGCTGATTCTCCATTGGTTAAAGGTAAAGAACCTATCCAATCTTCAAGAAATAGAGATATTAAATGCTTTAAGTGTTTGGGAAGAGGACATATCGCTTCACAATGTCCAAACAAAAGAAGTATGCTTTTGAAAGAAAATGGTGATATTGAAACTGAGAATGAATCTGAAGATGATAATGCCTTGCCACCATTGATGGAAAGTGATGTAGAAGAGTATGCCATTGAAGGTGAAGCTCTTGTCACTAGGCGTGCTCTAAATGTGCAAGTGAAGGAAGAAGATGAAGAACAACGAGACAACATATTTCATATCCGTTGCCACATCAAAGACAAGGTATGTAGTATGATTATAGATGGAGGAAGTTGCACTAATGTTGCTAGTACTATCTTGGTTGAGAAATTATGCTTACCAACCACTAAACATCCTAGACCTTATAAACTACAATGGTTGAATGATTGCGGGGAGGTTAAGGTCACTAAGCAAGTATTGGTTTCATTATCCATTGGTAGGTATCATGATGATGTTCTTTGTGATGTAGTACCAATGCATGCAAGTCCTTTGCTTTTAGGTAGACCATGGCAATTTGATAGGAGGGTCATACACGATGGGTTCACAAATAAATATTCTTTTAAGATGCATGGTAAACTTGTAACTCTTGTACCATTAACTCCTAAGCAAGTATATGAAGATCAATTGAGGATAAAAAATGAGAGTGAAAAAAGAAAAGATTGTGAGAGAAAAAAAATGGAAAAGAAAAGGAGTGTGAGAAAAGAAAAAGTGAAGATGAGAGGAGTGAAAAAAAAAATGAAAAAAGAAACAAAAAATCTAGAGACGTCATGCAAAATGGGTAGAATTCATTGAATCATTCCCTTATGTGATCAAGTATAAACAAGGTATGGAAAACATTGTTGCTGATGCTTTGTCTCGAAGGTATACCTTGATCTCTACTTTAAACACTAAATTGTTAGGATTTGAATACATTAAAGATTTATATTCTAATGATTCTGACTTTGGAAATGTGTTTGAAGTTTGTGAACATACTGCATTTGGGAAGTTTTATAGACATGGGGGGTTTCTTTTTAGAGTGAATAGGTTGTGTGTGCCTAATTGTTCATTAAGGGAATTATTAATCCAAGAATCTCATGGTGGGGGACTAATGGGACATTTTGGAGTTAAAAAAACTCTAGAAGTGTTGGTAGAGCATTTCTTTTGGCCACAAATGAAACGGGATGTAGTTAAATTTTGTGAGAAGTGTATTACATGTAGGCAAGCGAAATCTAGATCTTTACCTCATGGACTGTATACACCTTTACCAATTCCTAGTGAACCTTGGGTTGATATTTCCATGGATTTTGTTTTAGGACTACCAAGGTCTAAACGAGGTATGGATTCTATTTTTGTGGTTGTGGACAGATTTTCTAAAATGGCTCATTTTATTCCTTGTAGGAAAATAGATGATGCTAACCATATTGCTGATCTATTTTTTAGGGAGATCGTGCGACTTCATGGAGTACCGAGGAGCATAGTTTCAGATCGTGATGCAAAGTTTCTAAGCTACTTTTGGAAGACATTGTGGGGAAAGTTAGGAGCAAAGCTTTTGTTTTCCACAACTTGTCATCCACAAACAGATGGACAAACTGAGGTAGTAAATCGAACTTTATCTACTTTGTTGAGAGCTATCATTCAAAAGAATTTAAAAGGTTGGGAAGATTGTTTACCACATGTTGAATTTGCTTATAATAGATCTATGCACCAGAAGTGGTATACGGGTTCAAACCTTTAACTCCTTTAGATTTATCGCCTTTGCCTATCTCTGAGCATGCCAGTTTAGATGGCACCAGAAAAGCTGATTTTGTGAGGCAACTGCATGAGAATGTTCGATTGCAAATTGAAAAGAGGACTGAACAATATGCTACGCAAGCCAACAAGGGACGAAAGAAAGTGATCTTTGAACCCGGAGATTGGGTTTGGGTTCATATGAGGAAGGAAAGATTTCCAGCTAAACGTCGTACTAAGTTGCATCCACGAGGAGATGGTCCATTTCAAGTCATTGCTCGAATCAATGATAATGCATACAAGCTTGACTTACCAAGTGAGTATAATGTGAGTGCTACATTTAATGTTTCTGATCTTTCTCCTTTTGATGTAGGTGATCAAGATTCGAGGACGAATCCTTTTGAGGAGAGGGGGAATGATAGAATAAATGAAAGAGAACAAGTTGCGCAACAAGCTAGTGATATGGGTCATGCTCAATCCACTCCAGATATTAATGATGATCCATTATGCATCAATGGAGGACCAATTACAAGGGCTAGGGCTAAAAAGATGGAGGAAGCACTTAATGTGCTAATTGAAGATGTGAAGGCCAAAGCTACTATTGAAGAAGGTTTGACCAAGAGCAAGTCATCCGGCTTAGTCAACCTAATTCGAGCCTTAGATGAGCTAAATTAGTATTTAAGTCTCATATCTATGTAGTATGGATATGTTGGCTCAATTTGGACTCATTTTTACCATTATTTGGGTTGTAATAATGTCTTATGCTTAAAATGGCTAAGTAGTCTCTATGGGCCTTTACTAAATGGGCTTTCTTTTGGCCTTTTAGGGTTTTTTGGTCACCTTATAGCTATAAATAAAGGGGGTGACGGCCACACATGTATCTTTGATATATTTTTCAATCTAAAACACGGCGAGGCTCTCGCTTGTTGGTTCTTCATTGAACTTGAACTTATCAAGGCATCTCCTTGTGGCGTTCGAAGACTTATCAACCTCAATCCCAAGGTTGTGGCGTCTTCCATCTTCTATACCAAGGTTCGTGCTTTCCTAAGCATTGGGTCGAGGTTTCTTTTCATCCATCTTATCGACTTAGACCTTCCTTCTTTCTGTTTTCAATTCGTTGTGGGTTCTTGAGATATCTCTCTCGTTGGGTTCACATCATGAGTAGTGCAAAAAGAACATTTTTCCAAGTTAGCATATAGTTTTTCCTTTCTAAGGACATGCAAGACAGATTGGAGATGTGCAAGATGATCAACAAAACTCTTGGAATATACCAAAATATCATCAAAGTATACTACCACAAATTTTCCAAGAAATTCTCTTAAGACATGGTTCATAAGCCTCATAAAAGTACTTGGTGCATTAGTTAACCCAAAAGGCATTACCAACCATTCATACAATCCATATTTGGTTTTGAAAGCTGTTTTCCATTCATCCCCTTCCCTTATCCTAATTTGATGGTACCCACTTTTCAAATCAATTTTAGAAAAGAAGCAAGCACCATGCAATTCATCAAGCAAATCATCAAGTCTAGGGATAGGATGTCTATACCGAATTGTGATGTTGTTGATTGCTCTACAGTCAGTCCACATCCTCCATGATCCATCCTTTTTAGGCACCAAAATTACGGGTACAGCACAAGCTTAAACTTTCTCTAACCCATCCTTTTTGCAATAACTCCTCCACTTGATTTTGTATCCCCTTTGTTTCTTGAGGATTGCTCCTATAAGCTGGCCTATTGGGCAGAGAAGCGCCAGGAATAAGGTCTATTTGGTGTTCAATCCCCCTCATTGGTGGCAAACTGTGAGGTACTTCCTTGGGAAACACATCCTCAAAATCCTGTAAAATAACAACAACATCACTAGGTAAGGAGTTAGGGTTAGATTCCAAGCAAGTTTCCTTGCTCAAAAGAAGAAATATAGGCTGCCTTGTCAAATAAGCTTTCTTCACCTCACTTCCTCTTGTAAACAAATTTTCTATTTTTCTCTCTTTCTTTTCCTCATTCTCTCTTTTCTTTTGAATTTTGTCCTCAAAATCAAGTATTTTCTTTTTCACACACTCTTTCTTTTTCTTAAGCTCTCGCTCTTCTTTTTCTCTTTTCTCTCTCATTTTTATTTGATCCTCACAAACCTCCCTTGGTGATAACGGTACAAGTGTGACTTTGCGAGAATTGTGAACAAAAGAGAACTTGTTGGAGAATCCATCATGGTGAGCTCGCCTATCAAACTGCCAAGGTCTTCCAAGAAGAATGTGGCTTGCCTCCATAGGCACAATATCACATAGAACTTGATCTTCATATTTGCCAATGGAGAAATTAATCAACACTTGCTGGTTCACTACCAATTCACCACTATTACTAAGCCATTGGAGTTTATATGGTCTTGCATGTGGTGTAGTCTTGAGGTTGAGTTTGGTGACCATCCTAGTACTTGCCACATTGGTACAACTTCCACCATCAATGATCATAGAGCATGTTTTACCTTGAATAAGGCAGCGGGTATGAAAAATATTTTCTCTTTGGTCCTCCTCATGCTCCTTGGCTTGGCTTCCCAATAATCTCCTAACCACCAAGAGATCTCCATCTTGGGCATAGGCTGCTCCATCATTTTCCTCATCGCTTGAGGAAGAGGAATGAGAAGTAATTTCTTCACTAGAGATACTCCCATTATCTCTCACCACCATAGTCTTCTTATTCGGGCATTCGGATGCAATATGACCTTTTCCCAAACACCTAAAAAACTTGATATCCCTACTCTTAGAAGTGGAAGAAGAGGTAGTAGGAATAGGCTTCTTAGTGCTTGGCTTGTCCTTCCAACTTGAAGAGTAGTTTGGAGAAGATGATTTCTTCATAACGCCCTTTCTCTTTAATTGTTGCTCTATTTTCATTGCTTGATGCACTAAGTCGTCAAGCTCCACATAATGTTGTAACTCCACAATGTCTCCAATGTCTCGGTTTAGGCCATGGAGAAACCGAGCCATGGTAGCTTCCCTATCCTCCACAATATTGGCCCTAATCAAAGCCACCTCCATCTCCTTGTAGTAATCATCCACACTCCTACTCCCTTGGGTGAGTCTTTGCAATTTGTTGTGCAATTCCCTATGGTAGTGGGAAGGCACAAATCTCCTTCTCATCAAAGTCTTCATTTCGTCCCAAGTGTTGATAGGATGCTCTCCATACCTTCTTCTCTCCTTTTGCAATTGATCCCACCAAATTAAGGCATAATCGGTGAACTCAAGGGCAGCCACCTTTACTTTCTTTGCATCATTGTAATTGTGGCATGAGAAAATTTGTTCTATTTTCATCTCCCATGCAAGATATGTTTCAGGATCATTCCTCCCTTGGAAGGAAGGTATCTGGACTTTCACACCTCCTAGATATCTTCTCGTCTATGGTCTCTACCTCCTCTTTCATGTCTTCTTCCCCCTTCATGCCTCCTTCTTTCTCTTGGTGAATCATAGAATGGTTCACTTTGACGAAATTCTTCATGATTAGAATTGCCCCCACGGTTCGAAACTTTTTCTCCTTCAAGTTGGTCCATCCTTTCGTGTATTTCTTCAAGTTGTCTTTGAAGTATTATCTCAAATTGTTGAGTAAGTGCCTCCATTTGAAGCCTATTAAGATCTCGCCTAGGGGAATGAGGTGATTTTTCCCCACTCGTGCTTGCAAAAAAAAAAATAGAAGATGATAAGGAAAATTACAAAAGAAATGTTAGACGGACCTCACCACTCTACTCACGTGGTTGCACTCAAATTTATCCACTTAGCTTCCTTTATAAGCTCTTAAGGAAAGAACCTTATCAATATCTTTCTCAAGACAACAAGTAGACAATCAAGTGAATAAGAAACCAACAAGAGAAATATGAGTAGAACAAGAGAAATAAACGGATAAAACGAGAAATTCAGCAATGATCAAGAGCAATGGAAGGAATATATCTTTGAATTCAGATTTCACAAGAAAGAATATTGAGTTCTTTCAGTTCACAAATCCTCCTCCTTTTTTTTTTCTTTTTTTTTTTCAATCAGAAATCAATGACTCTAATGATTCTTTTTTTCCTTTTTTGTTTTTTTTCAAATTTTCCTTCTTTTTTTTTTTTTTTAGTTGAGAACCCAAATAGCGAATAGAAATTTATGATAGATAGGGACGAAGAGATCAACAAAGATGGACAAGAACAAAGATGAAAACAAGACACAAACCTGAAAATCAAGGAACCAAGGCTCTGATACCAAATGATAAAGAAACCTTGTAAATAGATCGCCTTGAAATTCAGCTTGAGGAAGGGTATTGACGCCACACTCAAGCAAGATGAGAAGGTGAGTGATAAGTCATGGAGTTTTGATTGCCACAAGTTGCCTTGATAAGATCGAAATTAGTTCTTTGCCTAAGAACAAGAAGGAAGCTCTCACAAAAGAGAAACTCAAATTTTCATTCAAACTTACATGATTTGTCATACAAGAGTTCTCCTATTTAACATCCCTTAAGATCCCCTATGCACTAATTATGCAATAAATATCATGCTTGCATGCATGAATTTTATTATCCACTAATGCAACCACTAATCCCTAATACTAGCTTAATGCAACCATGCATGCATGGTATTTGTTATACTAGCTTAGGAACTTCCAAAAATGCATTAAAAACCCACAAAGGACATCAAAAGTCACTTTAGAAAAACCCCCCCATGCATGCACACGAAAATGATCCTCATGTTGGACCAATTTCACTTTCAAATTGAAGGAATGTGATCCACTTAGTTGTTGCCTCCATTGTGCATTGATCCTCCTTTTCCTTGAGCCTCATTATTAAGCCTTCCAAAGCTTGCTTCATTCTCTTAGTCTTGGACCTTGTCATGGGTCCCCAATTCCCTTCAATGCCTCTTCTTGGCTCACATCAGGACTACTAAATCTATTCTTTAGTATAACGGCTAGGGAATTGAAAAACATTTGTAATCCTAAGAATCACAAAAATATTTGGTCAAGACCAACGTCTCAAAATCCCTGTGAATTTTGTATGCCACGTTAGTATGGGCGTATACAAATTCAAACATTTGTAAGAGGAGATTTTATCCATTAATTTTATTATCTTGTCAACCTATCTTTATGACAAATAAAATTAATAGTTAGTCTGTCTTCGATCAAATATTTTGGTCAAAACTTTAGAATTTAAAATAATATTGATTCCTCAAAACAATACCATTTAAATTCACCAACACCTCAAATACCGTGAATTTTGTATGCTATGTTGGTGTGGACGTATACAAATTCAGACATTTGTAAGAGGAGGGTCTTGCCCATTAATTATCTTGTCATCCTTAAATTACCTTAAACACCATGAATTTTGTATGCCACGTTAGTGTGGACGTATAAAAATTCAATTGTTTGTAAGAGGAGGTTTACCTATTTTATTTTGTCAACCTAACTTTATGACAAATAAAATTACCTCAAACACCGTGAATTTTGTATGCCACGTTAGTGTGGACGTATACTAATTCAAACATTTGTAAGAGGGGGTTTTACCTAGCTTTATGACAAATTAATAGTTGGTATTCCTTTGGTCACACAAATAATAGCAGTGACTCCGTTGGGGAGGATACTATTAAATGTGCCTAAGTGTATATCATTACTTGATACTTAGTCCATTAAATAGGATTGTGCCCCTTTAGTTGGAGAAGATCGCACGCTCCTAAATAATTTCCTATAATCATCCATTTAGGAAGTTTGATCTAGTGATCTACAAACAAACTCATCCGTTGTAGAGGGAGGCACTCAGAGCCAACACGTAAGTTTGTTTGCATCACTTACAAACCAGTAATGGAGACCGTGGAATTTATTTACTAATCCCTCTCCCACTCAGTTTTTTAAGATGAGGATTTTATCATGCAAGTACACATCACATGCACACACACACATCACAGTAAATAAAAAGCAATAAATATGGAAAAATAATTTTCCAACTATTATAGCCTCTTCCATCACTGTCCTCCATGTGCTGCCAGCCCTAGGGCTCATGTCGTCGCGTCCATCGAGCTTCCTTTTCCGTTGCACCTCTGGTCCTCAAATAGCACCACGCCTCGCAAGGATACGATCTGCGACAAAATAGAACTTTACATATATCGATCCTATATTCCTCAAAGGAATGTACATAAAGTCTAGATCTAACAAAAAATATAAAATCCTAAAACTAATATAGCTCCTCCTGTATTTAATAAATGCAATCATGCACATACATAAAATGTGAGTTAGGGTCTACTTCATGGTCTCCCAAGAATCTAGAAAGGAACAAATAACTACTTAAACCTGTTGTTCATTAGTTAACTCATAACCAGTAGTTTTAAGTTCCCGAATCATGTTTGACATCTTTCTGAGATGTTAAACCATTGAAAGATTCGGATGCTTCTTGTAGCTGCCAAACTTAATCATCAACTGTCAAAGTTTGCTCAGACTTACTCCACTATATTTCTCCTTAAGAGCTACCCAGACTACATGAGTCGTAAGATACGACTCAAATTCAAAAACTAGGTCATCCACCATTGAACTAATCAATATTCCCTTAGCAATGGAGTCCTTCTTCCATGCCTTATAGGCATCAAGATCTCGTATGTTCTGTATAGCATGACCATCTACAGGTTCTTCTATAAAGTGCTTTATAACCTAAAGAACTTATTTTCCCTCAAGAACATATTATATCTTGAGCTACCAGATTTTGTAGTTATCTTCATATAATCTCTCTGTTATTGAGTTTAGCTATAATGTTCTTAATTATCATCATCTAATATAAATAAACATATTATTTAGTATTCAATGTAATTCATATGCATGCAATTTATGATTGACTCAATGTTAATTTGAGTTCGTTTATAAAATCAAGTGATAATTACGTTTCCACTCATCATTTGTATGGTCCAATCAAATCAACATTGATAATGTTGGTTGCTATACCTGGAGATCGCTCTAGTTTCCCTGTACAAAAATTTTGTACAAGCATAAAACTTTCCTAGCTACCCTTGTTCTCTACTAAAGTTCAACATGGATTGCAAACAGAACTTAACATTATTAATCCAACTTGTCCTTTAGAAGTTGAATTTGGATTGAGAACGATGCTTAACATTCTTACTCCAAATTTAACCGATGTGTTCTTCTTAAGTTAAACCAGATTGCAGAAGTTGATCAAATATCCATTTCAAGGATCGGCTTCCAGGTCAAACGTGGCGAGGCACATGGCCTTCTTGGGTATGGGAGCATCCACCACTGCCTAGACAAAGCCTTTCAAAGAAATTGGATATTTAAACTTCTTAAGTAACCTAGGTTTAGCTACGAAGACCTCAATAGAAGCATAATATCGAAACATGAAATCGAAATGAAAAATCGATTACAAAAATGATAACTAAAAAATCGATAGTCTCTTGTGTTTGATTTTTCAAGATCTATACAAAAGATGAACTAGTTATGATGCGGAATTAAATAACTAGTTATACCTTTTGTAGCTTATAGACCTCACGATCTTCTATTGTATTCCTCTTCTTATCTTGGGCATCGTGTGGACGACGATCTACCAAGACGAGACTCCACCAAAACCTTCTTCCTTCCAAGTTTTGGCCACCAACAATCTCCGAGAGATGAAGAACTTCGGCCACCAACCAAGCTCCAAGGGATGCTAAGAAACAATGTCTCCTATCTCTCCTTCTTCCTCTAACAAGATCCGGTCACCAACAACTCCTAGAGATGAGATGCCACCGGCCACCAAGGAAGAAGAATAGGGGAAGAAGAGGGTCGGCCACCACCAAGAAAGAGAAGAGAGGAATAATAGATGTGTTGTTATTAGGTGAGGCACCTCTACCCTCTCTTTTATATTCTTTGGTCTTGGCAAATAAGGAAAGTTTTAAACATAATTAAAACTTCCTTATATTCTTTGCTAATGTCTAAGAAGGAAAATTTAACTAAAACTTCCTTATAAACATTTAATGGCCGACCCCTTGTTCTCCAAACAAGGAAAGTTTTAAACAAAAAATTAAAACTTCCTTAATTGTTTCCGCTAAGAAATTTTAATTAAAAAATTTCTTTCTTTAAATCCCTTCATAGTTGGTTATAAAAGGAAAGTTTTATAAATTAAAATCTCTCTTTTCAAACATGTGGATGGTTATAAAAAGGAAAGTTTTATTAAAAATTAAAATCTTCCTTTAAACTACAAATAAGGAAAGATATCAAATCTTTCTCTTAATCTTTTGTAAAAAGCTATAAAAGGAAAGATTTATAATTTTAAAACTCTCTTTTAAAACCATGTCTTCCACATAAGGAAAGATTTAAAATTTATCAAAAAATTAAAATCTTCCTTTTAACTACAAATAATGAAAGATGTCAAACATTTCTCTTAATCCTTTGTAGAAAGTTATAAAAGGAAAGATTTATAATTTTAAAACTCTCTTTCAATGTGGCCGGCTACCTTTGCTTGGGCTCCAAGCTAGGGTCGGCCACAACTTGAACCCATCTAACCTTGGTTTGGCCGGCCCTAGCTTGGGCTCCAAGCTTGGCTTGGCCGGCCACCTTAAGGTGGGTAAGGAGTTGGGTTTGGTGGATATAAAACTTTATAAATAAGAGGCTACAATAGGGACCGAGAGAAGGAATTGGTTTTGGTCTCCTGATGAGCTTGAGCTTCCCGTGTTCGCCCCGAACATCCAACTCAAGTTCATCAATAATATCTCATTCCACTAAAGAGTTATTATTGCACTACCGCACCAATCCCATATTACTATTTGGGCTCCTTCTTATCATGAGTGTGTTAGTCTCCCTGTGTTTAAGATATCGAATGTCCATTAATTAAATGAGTTACTGACAACTTACTTAATTAATATATAGCTCCAAGAGTAGTACCACTCAACTTCATTGTCATGCCGGACTAGGTCCACCTACAGGGTTTACATGATAATCCTTATGAGCTCCTCAAGGGGTCATCATCAACCTAGATTACTAGGACATAGTTTCATTTTATAATCAACAACACACCATATAAATAATATCATTTCCCAACTTATCGAGTCTATTGATTTAACGAGCTAAATCGCACCCCTTGATAAATCAAAGAAATAAATATTAAGTATACGTGCTTGTTATTATATCATGATTAAGAGTACACACTTTCATAATAATAGAGATATTGTTCTTTTATATAGTCAGTATAAAAAGATACTACCTCAAATGGTCCTGCTCAATACACTCATAGTGTACTAGTGTAATTTATTAGTCAAGATAAACTAATACCTAATTACACTACAACCACTCCAATGGTTTGTCCCATTTCATCTTGGTTGTGAACAACTGTTTATAATTTATAAGGAACTGATAACATGAACTTCTGTGTGTCTCCTCACACCATGTTATCTTCAATATAAATTCAATGGGCAACTACACTTCGCATAAATGTAGACATTTGACCAATGTGATTCTTAAATGTTTATACAAAAAACTAGACTTTTAGTATACACTCTAACAGATAAATACTATTATATACATCCCAACAAATGAACTAATCATCAAATAAACAAATCATTAAAGTAAACAATGAACTAATCATGAAATGAACTAATCATTGAATTGAATATGAACTAATCATGATCAAGTTTGTTGACACATAACATAGCTTTTCATGAAATAACTCTGTTCATACATACCGATAGAAATTATTACATGACTCAAAAACTAAATGAGCTAATACTATTCGTACATAACGACAGTAATAATAAAAGAACTCTAATAAACTAGACAAGTTAACACTACTCCCACTAGGACAAACACCAGTGCATTGATCAAGTCAATCCCCTTGAACCTAGACTCATTTGAGGCAATCTCCAGTAGACCAATTTCAGAACTCTCTATTGGATCTATTTTCGGATCCTCTTGTGAATCCTCCTCAAACTCTTCAGGATCCTTTTGATTCACATGGTGAAGTAGCTCCACACAACTGTGCATATGAGATTCACCCCATACATAGTCTGCTCCCACCTTAGGATACTTTGGCAATGAACGCATCAAAGCCCAGATCCTATAATTGTCCAAGACCAGAAACTCTTCTCATTCAAGTTTCTAGAATAATTGATCAAGTCTTTCAATGTGTCTGTTGACTCCATAAACTGGGTTATATTCAATCTCCTAAATTTTCTCCCATAGTTGGTTCAGTTGCACTTGGCGACGAGTCAAGATGGTAATAGTTCGTGCCATCTGTAAATTAAATAAGTCAATACAAAACTGACTTAATTCAATTTATACAGGCATAGAACTAACATTATTAATCAAGAAAAATAATTTTTTTTATTTTCAAGAGTCTAAGTCAACTGACCCATTAAACTGATCGATTAGGAAACCAGATCCTGAACTATGTCTATTGTCCTCTTTAGAACTAATCTAATTAGACTGGGATGCCTTACCTTTGTTCTATTAATCTAAGCTCATTTAAGTCAATCTTAGACTTATTGATCAAACTTAGGTCCATTTAATTAAACCAATGTCTATTGGATTAAGTCTGACTCATTAGAACAAATCTAATTAGTTTAGTTAAACCAACTAATGGTTTAAATCACAAACCGGGTCAAATTAGACCAAAGTAATCTGGTCAAATTAGTATGTTTAAATAATTTTTAATGCATGCACAAAGAAACCATTCATCTTCTTCATCGCTTTCGCTGCACACCTTTACTCTTCACAAACCGTGACAAATGCAGTTGCCAACAATAGCAACCAACCGCCAGCATCCTAGGGTAGTTACCGGCCCTTTCCGATGTCAGTCGCTCTTGGCCCAACGTAGTCGTCAGTGTATGCTTGCACAGATACAACGAGAGGCAGCACACAGCTGCATTGGCGACCATGGGCACATCCCCGGCCAAGCGGGATGCTCTCGTCGGTCTCAGAAAAACATCGGCAGTGACCTTCCACCATGCGAAGCCCGACTTCGATGGAAATCGAGACGCTGTCGCATTTTTTTCGATCCGACGTAGCACTGTTCACAACAACAATATTTCTACCAGTGAGCGACGCTGTCACTGACATCATCCCTCTTTTGAGATGTTGTTCCTGGCAAGTAATGATCTTCCAACATAGGGGCAAGTTTCATGAATTTTTAGAACTAATGCCCTAATACCATTGTTGGTTCTAAAGCATGAAAAATATAGAAACACAAAATCTATAAAACTCACAATGATCTCTCATAGTAGATCTTGATCTTCACTTGTTGCCGGAAGAACAATCATGAACGAATCGGAAAGCTCTTCATAGTTCACAAACCAAATCCCTCTTCTGTGAATGGGCAAACCAATCTTGAATGTTCTTCACCCCTCTTATAATTTTATGCACACGAACGAACCTTGTACAGAGACCTTTCACATATGAGACGAACCTTTTCTCTTTGACTTTGTACAAACCTTGCACATAGCAAGCTCCCCTTGTCTTCTTTGGCTTGGACGTATATATATTAAAGGAAGATGACTCTTCCTCTTCTATTAACGGAGGAATTGAATAGGCTAGAAGATGAAGGGGAAAGGGTGTCATTTCATCTTCTTAACTCTAATAGATCTTACTTTGTATTTTTCTCCTCCTTGACTTATACCAGGATAAAGCCACTCAAGGTGGCCTATAGCCCAGGACAACCCCTGAACGGCTCCATATCTGGCAAACATTAGATGGAGTGTTGGTACCTATGATAACACATGTACACCATACCATGGAAGCCTAATTAGATCTAATACTTTATCAGATACGACATGAGTAGGGATTCCTATTCACTTGTATGTTTTGTGCACTTTTAATGATATACATATTTACTGTTTCATCAAAAATCTGCAAGTCGAGAACAAGCAAAGAATGCCATTGAGTATGTGACCAAGTCCGACTAAAAACCATAGTGTCATTTGGTCAAACAACTCAAGGGCTTTAGCCAGTTGACCGAATTGGTAGTAGCAGGACATGATTGTATTTCAACATGCTAAATCTCTTTGTGGCATTTTGTACACCTAGATTGTTGACACAAAGGGAAGTCATTTTGCATACATGTAGACCAAAGTGCTAGTACACCACAACACTGACGAAGAAGCCATGTTTTATAGTGCTAGTACAGTGGAACTCACCATTGCAAGCGACAACACACTAGAGTAAGTGAAGGTGTCGGAGTTTAGATAAAGGGAGAGGAGCATAAGCTTACGGAGGAGATGGCACAAGGAGCATACAAAGAGGAAGGCATTCCATAGGGAGATATCTTTGGAGGGAGCGGAGTCAAGAAGCTGGATGGTGAGGTGTGCTAGGTTGAAGGAGAGGTAGATCCTAACGAGGATAGGACAAAGGATGGGGTCGGGTGGAGGTTAGGGTCTGGATTTGGCTTGTACAGTCCTCCTTGAAGCGAAGGATTTGCCAGAGACAATGATAACAGCAATGGCGGTGGTGCAGTCGAGAGATTTCAATGCTGCCAAAATCGTGCCAACGGGAGAATATGTTGGGAATACAATAAAAAGGATGAAGATATCTCCATCTTTTGGATAAAGTCCAAAAAATAAAATCATAAGGACTTACATCTAAAATGGATAATATCATACCATGGTGAAGATATGTGAATTCTTTTAGTCCCAAAAATGATATTGAGACATGCTCTAGACCATATGTCATGTGGGGTGACCTTGAATGAAGTTGAGGAGGTCCAGAGTAGATCAAGAGTTATTGGATACTTGAGAGGAGTTCCGGAGTAGGTCAAGAGTGAGGGGAGGCCCGGAGCAAGTCAAAAATGACAAGATACTCGCAGGGAGACCCAAACTATAAGAGTAATGGTGATCCTTCATTTGAAGGGGGGATTTGTTGGGAATACAATCAAAGTTCACATTGAAAAGACATCAAAGTCCCGGAGTAAGTTTGGCTTGCTTTCTTTTTTAAGAGCTTGAACTTAATTCAAGTTTGGCTTGAGCTTAGTTCGTTTAAATATTATCAAACTCTCAGTTCAAACATATTTATTTGTTTGAAAATTTTATAGTATTAAGTTTGTTGATGGGTTATTAAGCTTAACAATATAAGTTTGTTTGTACATTTTAACAGTTTTTTTGTTTATTTTTACGATCCAATTAATCTTGGAGGTGACCAGACTGATCTCATAAAATTTTTCCACCGACCATTATGGTAAATCAGAAAGCACAGATGAGTCCTGCCAAACAATCCAACATCACAAGTTTTTCAAACTCTCGAGGTGTAATATACTCTGAGATGTATAATATATCAAATTGAAGCTTGTTCAAAGATCTACATTTATTGCTAGTTGTATCCCGTAATGGCCCAGTCTTATACCTAAACAATATTTTTTAAAGTCTTTTCAGAAGATCCCAAGAATTTTAGTCCTCTTTATTAAAATTATTTTCCATGTTGTAGTAGTTATAAAATCGTAGCTGCTACAACTACTATAGTTGTTGTAACAACTATAAAATTATAGCTGCTACCGCTAAAAGCTACAACTTTTGTAGTTGTAGTAACTATGAAACTGTAGCTACTATAACTTTTGTAGTTGTTGCGGCTACGAAACCATAGCTACTACAAATACAAGAGACAATTGTTATAGTTATAGCAACTATGAAATTGTAGTTGCTGCAACATGTCTAGCAGTTTCGTAACTACTATAACATGCCCATCTAGTTCAGAATTTAGGTGGGAGATATAAGTGGGATAACAATAGGAATAGTATTGGATGATAGTTGTGCCATGTTACATAGGGTGGGATGTCCTTTTGATAAAAATCAAAGTAGGTCACCTTCTGACAATTTGGAAAAATAAGGGCGCTCTTTTAACTTTTGCTCAAAGAAGAAATGCAAGAAAGTGTCAATGAAATACAATATGGCACTATGACAAAATCAATTCATACCTTAGAAGGGTTACAATTTCAACAAACAATAATGGTAAAAGGATTCACTAAACAACAACAAGATAGTTACAGAGACAATGTACATAAGTAGATAAACTTTAATAGTGAAAAGAAATATTCATCTATCACAATCATCGCAACACCCATAATTGAAGTCAATGCATCTACATCGATCTCTACTGCCATCATTCAAGTGAATAAAGCAATAATACCTAGCCATCACTAACAACATCCGACAAGTCATGGAGTCTTTTTCATCATAACTCATGAGGACTTGATACAAGGATAAGTGAAGGAAAAGAAAGTATTGACATGCTCATAAACTTTCAACAAAACCCCAAAGTAATACACTTCACTATCAAAGGGATTTTTCAAACTTAAGAAAGAATCATAAAAGGTCATTTATCTTAGTTAAAAAGAGATCTCAATTAGTGCATAGTACAAAGATATTTTATGCAAATCATAAAAAGAAGAAAAAGAACCTGGAGGACTAAGTTAGTTTTTTTGAAGGATATTGTGGAATGATATGATCCTCAAATAGATATATTTAAATAATCTCTTCAAATATTATCCTTTAGAATAGGTTACTAGATTTGTTATTAATTTTTATTTTTAAATATTATAAGTTATATTAGATGAGCCGGTGGTAAGGACGGGGGACCCTCATTGGCGGGAGGTCAACGACACGTAGAGGTCAACGGTCAAGAAGGTCAACCCCAAGGTCGTGCCGAACGGACAGAGGTCGTGCCGAGCGGAGTAGTGGGTCGACCGAGCATCCAGCCAACCGGACATCTGACCAGGGGTCTCCTGGACCGGACGAAAGACAGCCCGACCAAGGGTCGGGTTTCCGATGCTCAAGTAAAGTCTATGGGCAGAGCGGGACGCTTGGCTGAGCCGCATGACAATAAGGCGCAATTCCATCCGAGAACAGGAGCAGGGCTTCACCGCCCAGGCCAAGGTAGGCGCATTCCCGGAGACCATGAGCGCCGAGCGGCTGGTCCGCTCGGCCCAGGAGCAGGTGAAAACGCTAGGAGACAAAAAGGACAGCTGGTAACTTCATCCTAGAGACAACTGCCGCCGACAAACAGCATGGTCGGCGGCCGGAGCGGACAGAGTATCGTACGGTAGAAGTTTCCACCGTCACATCTGGGATATGCTCGGACGATTGCGGAATGGCCTCAGGCATGTTTTCCTGACACAACCCTACTGAGGTATGTTTGGGGAAGCGTGCATGCATCGAGAAGTGTGCCCGCGCCTCCCTAGGGTCCTATATAAGGACCCCCAGATTTTGACAGAGGTATGCAATCTGGATCACTATAGCCACAGTAGCGTTACTTTGCTCTTCTTCTTCACTGCCTGACTTGAGCGTCGGAGGGTTGTCATCCGGAAACCCCTCCCGGCTCGGCTTCTTTGCAGGTTCGCCGGAGATCCACATCATCAGCCGAAGACAGCGGAGAGCGCCACGTCCCCAGTGTCCATCGACTCAGCGCTCAGACAGGATCAAATTGGCGCCGTCTGTGGGAACGCACCTGAATCCTAGCAGAGACGATGGAAGAAGCTGGATGCCAACTCATGGTGATGCTCTCCCCCGAAGAATTAGATGCGCTCATCCAAGCGCGGGCGGCGAAGATAGTCGAGCAGCAGCAGAAGGCTCAAGCCGATCGGTTAGCGCAACAGGCAACGTCGGGATCAGGCGATCGGGCGGCACCAGACGACCGGCCGGAGCAGCTCTCAATATGGGGCCAGAACAAAGGTCCGACCGGTACTTAGGTGGAAGCTCCGCCCGCCCCGATACAGTTTCATCGGGCTTTATTCCAAACGCCGTCAGAAGTCGCTCAGGCCAACCTCGACCGAGGATCTTCGTCAGACGAAGCCCCCGCACGGGACAATAGAAAAGGCAAGGCGCCACGGACGGACTCGTCCCCCGAGCGGATCAATAGATAGTTCTCCGAGGCCATCCTGCGCGACCCACTACCGAGGCATTACGCGCCTCCGGCGATCGGGGAATACAATGGGACCACTGACCCGGACGACCATCTGGGTAAGTTCGACCCACTTTACATCAATATACAGATGGGGTGAAGTGCCGAGTGTTCCTCACCACCCTTTCGGGGTCGGCACAACGGTGGTTCCGGAGGCTGTCGGACGGATCAATAATAAGCTTCAAAGAGTTCTGCACGCCCTTTCTCCACCACTTTGCAAGCAGCAGACGCTATCAGAAAACCAGCGTCAGTCCATTCGCCATCAAGCAAGGACCGAGGGATTCGCTCCGAGCTTACATCCAACGCTTCAACCAGGTGGTCATGGACATCTCGACGGTCACCTCGGAAACTATGATGAACACGTTTACACAGGGGCTTGTGGACGGTGAGTTCTTCCGATCGCTTATCCGAAAACCGCCTCGCAGCTACGACCACATGTTGAACAAGGCCAACGAGTACATCAACGTGGAGGAAGCTCAGATGGCGAGGAAAAAGGAAGCACCTCCCGAGCCACTAGCTCATGCCGAGCGGAAGCCGTCTTCCAATTATCAACCACCGAGAGGACCCCGCGCAGAAGCCCCCCGGCCTCATCAGCAGGCAAGACCGCACGTCGTTCAACAAGTAGCGGCCGATCGACTTAAACCGAAAGGGAAGGTATGGACTCCCATGTTTTGTTCACTCCATCAGTCAGCAACTCACAACACCCGCGACTGTCGGAGCCTTCCCCCAATCGCTCATCCTACGCCGAGAAGCTATCGTCGTCGATCACCTTCACCAAGCCGACGACGTTAACACCAAAGTCCTGGCTTGCATTCAGAAAGAAGATCTCCTGAGCGGCAACATAACCAGCAGCACAGGGTCATTTCTCGGGCATCGCATGAGCGACCCCGACCATCCGCTCAGGAGGAGGAGAATAGAGGCACTGCGTCGAGGGGTGAAATCAACATCATCGCCGGAGGGCCGACCGGAGGCAACTCCAACAGGGCAAGGAAGGCGCACGCCAGGCAGCTGACGATCCATGCGGTTGGCTACAACCAGGAGCAGGCGAACGGGCCCGAGATCAGCTTTGGGCCTAGGGACCTCGAGGGAGTCGAAGTCCCGCATGATGACACCCTCATCATCCGAGCGGTAATAGCTAACTACACTATTCACCGCATCTTTATTGATACAGGCAGCTCGGTCAACATAATCTTTCGGAAGGCCTTCGACCAATTGCAAATTGATCGAGCCGAGTTGCTGCCGATGACAACCCCCCTCTACAAGTTCACCGGTAACGAAGTTCTGTCAGTCGGATAGGTCCGACTGGCTATCTCACTGGGGGAGGAGCCACTCAGAAGAACACGGACCACCAACTTCATCGTGGTCGACGCTCCCTCCGCGTACAATGTTATCCTGGGGCGACCGACTCTCAACGAGTTCTGAGCGGTCGTCTCCACCTTCTGCCAGAAGATCAAGTTCCCGGTGGAAGACCAAGTTGGGGAGGTCTGAGGAGATCAGCTTGCCGCTCGGCGATGCTATGTAGAGATGGTCCGAGCCGAGGCTAAATCCGCTCGGAAAGTGCCACGAGTCGAGGTAAACGCTATAACCGAAAAGCCACCTGCTCTAGTTTACGAAGAAAAGGAGGAGGTACGGATCCACCCTGCCCGACCGGAGGCCACGACATTCATAGCGTCTGACTTGGAAGCGAGCCAGAAAGAGAAGCTGATCAGATGCCTCCAGAAAAATTGCGACGTTTTCGCTTGGTCAACCCACGAGCTGCCATGAGTCTCGCCGAGCATAGCGTAGCACGAGCTTCACGTCCGACCGGATGCTCGGCCGGTAAAGCAAAGGAAGAGGGACTTTAGTGCTGAACAGAATATCATCATCCGAGCGGAGGTGGAGAAGCTCTTGGAGGCCGGCCACATAAGGGAGGTGCAGTTCCCGAGCTGGCTCGCAAACGTAGTGCTGGTCTCCAAACCAGGTAACAAATGGAGAGTCTGCATTGACTTCCGGGATCTGAACAAGGCCTGCCCGAAAGATTTCTACCCTCTGCCCCGGATCGATCAACTAGTAGACTCCACAGCCGGATGCGAGCTGATATGCATGTTGGATGATTATCAGGGCTACCATCAAGTGCCGCTCGCCTGAAAAGACCAAGAGAAGGTCAGTTTCGTCACCGCAAACGACACTTACTGTTACAACGTAATACCGTTCGGACTCAAGAACGCTGGGGCTACCTACCAACTATTGATGAACAAAGTATTCCGGGAGCAGATCGGGTGCAACTTGGAAGTATATGTAGATGATATACTTATCAAATCTTTCCGAGCGGCGGACCTTTATGCGGATTTGGAAGAAACTTTCCAGACACTAAGGAGATATGGGGTCAAGCTGAACCCACAGAAGTGCTTGTTCGGAGCAAAAGGTGGGTGTTTCTTGGGCTATATTGTGACCGAGCGGGGCATAGACGCGAACCCCAGCAAGGTGAAAGCATTGCAAGATATGCCTCCTCCCAGAAATCTTCGAGAAGTACAGCGCCTCACTGATCGAATAACGGCGCTATCACGATTCATCTCCTGAATGGCTGACCGAAGCCTCCCTTTCTACAAGATCCTGCGCAAAGCTACCAAGTTTCAATGGGACGAGGAATGCGATCGGGTGTTCGAGGAGCTGAAGACTTTATCTCAATTCTTTGCCCGTGCTGGCCAAACCGGTTGTAGGAGAGCCGCTCCGTATTTACTTGTCTTCGACCGAGCATGCTGTGGGCTCGGCACTAGTGAGGCCGAACTGCGAAGAGCAGTCTATGTACTTCTTAAGTCACATTCTAAAGGATACTGAATCTCGCTACACTGGTCTCGAGAAATTGGCTTTTGCCTTGATCCTCGCCGCGCTGAGATTGCGCCCTTATTTTTTGGCGCATACAATCATCGTGATGACGAACAGCCCGCTGCGAAGGGTGCTCCTGAATCCAGAAGCGTCCGGGCGGCTCATCAAGTGGACAACAGAGCTAAGTGAATTCGACATTTAGTATCAACCTCGCTCGGCGATTAAGGCGCAGTCCTTAGTAGATTTTGTGACTGAAGTGCAAAATTCCGAGCCCAAAGCTATGTGGAAAGTATTTGTGGACGGATCGTCCACTCGACTCGGAAGCGGAATTGGTATCCTGTTACTTTCCCCTCAAGAAGAGCGGATGCACCTGTCTGTCCGGCTGGACTACCGAGCAACCAATAATTAAGCGGAGTATGAGGCCCTCATAGCCGGCCTGCAAGCCGCGCGGCACGTAGGAGCCAGCCGGGTGACACTATTCTTAGACTCTCAGTTGGCTGCTCAGCAACTCTCAGGGTCATTTGAGATAAACAACGTGAGGCTCAGGCTCTACGCGGAGGCCTTTGAAAAGCTCAGGGCCAACTTCGTCGAAGTTGTAATACAGAAGATCCCCCGGCCCGAGAACCAGTATGCGGACGAGCTAGCCGAACTTGCTAGTTGATATCGCCGGTCGTCATCCAGCTACCAATCGAGCAAGTGTCCCTGGTGGCGCACATCGACCGGATGGAAGGCCTCACATTCCCGAGCAATTGGAGAACATCCATAATAGAATTTTTGCGATCGGAAGCTACGCCGTCCGATCGGGAGGAAGCCCAGCTATTAAGGAGGAGAGCCGGCCGGTTCAAGCTCATCGGGGATCAACTTTACAAGAAAGCATTCTCCCGGGCGCTGCTAAAATGCGTCAGCTCGGAGGACGCAGAGTACATTCTCCAAGAGGGGTACACCAAGGATCTTGCGGAGGTCATCCGGGCGATCGGTCTTTGGCTAGGAAGATCCTATTGGCCGGATACTTCTGGCCAACTCTACAGGAAGACGCCGCTCGGACCGTCGCTACCTGCCTTTCTTGTCAGAGGTACCACAACTTCTCCCATAGGCCTACGAAGGAAATGAATGCGTCCACAGTATCCTGCCCGTTCGACCAGTGGGGTATGGATATAGTGGGACCCTTCCCTATGGCGACCGGGCAACGGAAGTTTTTATTGGTGGCAGTCGACTATTTCTCCAAGTGGGTCGAAGCTGAACCACTTACCAAAATAACTGAGCAGATGGTCAAAAAGTTCATCTGGCAGCATATAATCTGTCGGTTCGACATCCCTCGTCGGCTCATCTCGGATAACGGGCGGTAATTCGTTAGTCAGGAGCTCGGAGAATGGTGCAAAGGATACGACATCGAACAACACTTCACTTCCATGGCGTATCCTCAAAGCAACGGTCAAGCCAAAGTAGCCAATCGGGAGATCCTGCGAATACTTTGGGTTCGGCTCGATCACATGGGAGGAAGCTGGGTGGACGAGCTGTCGGGCGTACTATGGGCCATTCGCACAACCCCAAAGGAGGGAACAGGGGTAACACCGTTCCACTTGGTGTACGAAGGCGAGGCGAACGTCCCAGTTGAGGTCGGAGTGGAGTCCGACCGGATCCAAAGCTACAATGGGGATAATGCTGAGCGAAGGCAGCTGGAGTTGGACCTGGTGGATGAAGCAAGAGCTAAAGCAGCCGTCCGGCTGGCGTACAGGCAGAGAATGAAGCAAAATTACAACATGCGTGTAATTCCCAAAGCATTTCAGGTCGGTGATCTTGTATGGAAGAAGGTGAAGTCGGTCGGCGATGGGAGCAAAATGACAGCTCTCTGGGTGGAGCCCTTCAAAGTCGTCGAGAAGCTCCGATCGGGTGCATACTACCTGGAAAATGAGGGCGGACGGCGGCTAGATCGACCATGGAGCGCAAACCACCTCCAGCCATACCATGTTGGATAAAAGGTGCACCAGTGTAATTCATTTAATGTATGTTCCGTTTGTCTGTATCCTTTGGCTGCAGGATTGAAGATAAGAAAAATTGCGAAGAATCTGAGCGTTATTCGTCGAACGACAAACTACGTGAAGACCATCGAGCGGAGACGTTAAACTCTAGAGTCGAACCGGCGACTATAAACCCCCGGCTTGAAGACCGTCGAGCGGCGACGTTAAACTCTAGAGTCGAACCGGCGACTATAAACCCCCCGGTTGAAGACCGTCGAGCGGCGACGTTAAACTCTAGAGTCGAACCGGCGACTATAAACCCCCCGGCCTGAAGACCGTCGAGCGGCGACGTTAAACTCTAGAGTCGAACCGGCGACTATAAACCCCCCGGTTGAAGACTGTCGAGCGGCGATGTTAAACTATAGAGTCGAACCGGCGACTATAAACCCCCGGCTTGAAGACCGCGAGCGGCGACGTTAAACTCTAGTGTCGGACCGGCGACTATAAACCCCCGGCTTGAAGACCGTTGAGCGGTGACGTTAAACTCTAGAGTCGAACCGGCGACTATAAACCCCTCGGCCTGAAGACTGTCGAGCGGCGACGTTAAACTCTAGAGTCGAACCGGCGACTATAAACCCCCCAGTTGAAGACCGCCGAGCGGCGACGTTAAACTCTAGAGTCGAACCGGCGACCATAAATCCCCCGGTCGAAGACCGTCGAGCGGCGACGTTAAACCCTAGAGTCGAACCGGCGACTATAAACCCCCCGGCCTGAACATCGTCGAGCGGCGACGTTAAACTCTAGGGCCGAAGCGGCAATCATAAATATCCCGCTCGGAAGACCGTCGAGCGGCGACGTTAAACTCTAGAGTCGGACCGGCGACTATAAACCCCCAGCTTGAAGACCATCGAGCGGCGACGTTAAATCCTTGAATTAAAACCGGCGACTATAAACGCGCCGGTCCGAAGAATACCGAAGGCCGCTTGGAAAGAATGCGATCAAAGAAGTAACGTCAACAGAAGCTGAGTTTCATTGACCCATCGTCAAGAAATACGCATATAAGTAAGTTAAAAGTCAAATTGAAAGACGATAATGTTAACTCGCCGAACGGCGAGTATACAGACAAAACTTCAATACATAGGCAAAGACAAGTAAAAGACGCTCCTCACTCTAGTGGATCAAAGATGGGCTCGGGAATGGTCTCTAACCGCCCATGTCTTTGGGAGGTATCAAGGCTGTCTCCGGGAGGTGGCCCTTAGCTTTCAGATAAATCGCTGTCGCCCGAATGGCTTCTTTGAAGGATATAACTAGCCGATCGCTAAACTTTTCGCTGAATTCGTCCGAGCGGAGATAGTTTTTCTTCATCACCTCGAAGCGGCTTGATTCACCATCTTGATATTCTTTTAGCGCGGCTCGGGAAGCGTCAAGAGCGTCTTAGAGATCTTTCTTGTCTAGTTGCAGTTTAGCTTCAGAGGCCGATCGGCCCGCCTGCTCAGCAACTCCTTGACACGCTACTCCAGTGCTCTGGCCTGCACATTCTTGGCCTCTAAATCGGAGATGGCTGTGTTTTTTCTATTGGTCGCCAGCTTCATCTCCCGATCGTGAGACTTGACCTGGGCTTCAAGGGCGGCTACCCTGGTCTCCAAGCCAGAGGACTTGTGCCGTTCAGCCGCCAATAACTTCTCCGATTTGCTCAGCTCGGCTCGGAGCGCGGCATATGAGGGCGCCTGAGCTGGTGCCCCTCCGGAAATTTGAAGCCTTTTTAATTCTTCCTCCAGTGCAGCCAGGCGGTGGCTAACCGCGATGTTCTCTACCCAAGTCTGCGCATAAAGAAAACAATATCACGGACCAAGTCAAATAAGGACGTATGGTGTTGAGAAACATACCCTGGTAGCTTGCTGCAAATAGCTGTCACCGAGCTGACCGGGAGTCATCATGGCGACACGGGCTCTCGCGTCCTCCCATATCCTGGCATGAGATCCGCGGATAGTAATATGATGCTCAGGGACGATTGGCCGATCAGCCGCTAGAAGAAATTCTTCCGTGGGGAGGTGGAGGATGGCCTTAACCACTCGACGGCCGCTCGGATCAGATTGAGCCGAAGTTGCGCGCCCGGATGACTCACCGAGCGGGGCAGATACTATACCAGACCGCCTGAGTCAAACGGGAGCTTGTGGCTGAGAACTTACAGGCGGCGCTCCAAGGGAAGCCATCGGCAGATCGAGCTGGGAAGGAGTTCGGTCCAAAGAAAGGGCCTCGACTGGAGCAGGGACCGGGGCGATTGCTACAGCAGGGGCATCAGTCGACTCAGTCACTGGCTCCACAGATGTGGCTGACTGGGTGTGGAGGTCCGTCCGGCGCTGTTTGCGTATTATCAGTGGGGAGTCCTCGGTCGAGTGCCCCGCTTATTCCGAGACTGGTTGTCCGGCGGATGAGATAGCATCATCGACCGGTGCTATTGCAGAAGTCCGAGCGGCCGACTCTCCAACCGCAGGTGAAGCTTCTACACTTTCCCCTTCGTGTGAGCCGACCGGTTCAATACCCAGATCGGCCATCTCCTTCGCGGTTGCCGCCTCCACCTCTGCAGCTTTAAACTTTAGCCGATCGACAACCTTGGCGCGCCACATGATGTTAGCTGCATAAAAGAAAAATAAATCAGTTAGACCAAAAAGAAGGGGGACAAGGAAAATGTTTACCCATGCTGCTCGGAAGCTTCGTTCTGATCGGGCTCAGTCCGAATATATATAGTACCTCCTCGTAGAGCAGCTTGTTGATGTTGAATCTCTGCCCGGCTAGCAAATTGGCTGCGTGAAGGTAGTCTGGCTAGCTCTTATATTTATCGAGATCCGACGGGCTCGGCACAGTGGTTTGCCATTTAGTACGAAAGGACGGCCGCTCGGGAAAATGAAGATAAAAATAGTTTTCCTTCCAATGCTTGTTCGAGGTCGGCATCTTGTCGAAGAAGACTAAACCGATCCGCGATTGGAAGAGAAAGGTTCCCCACTCGGACTGTTTGGGGTAGTAGAAGGAGTGGAAGGTCTTAGGGATTAAGGGGATGCCGTGCAGCCTAAAGAGGATAACCACCCCACACAGCAGCCTAAAGGAGTTAGGGACGAGTTGGCCGAGCGGAAGGCAGAAATAGTTACACACCTCAAGGATGAACGGATGAATTGGGAAGCGTAGACCGACCACGAATTGATCTCGGAAAAAACAAACAGTGCCGGTCGGAGGGTCGTGTGGCCGATCGGAAGGTGTGGCTAATATCAGTTCGTGGTCAGAGGGAAGTTCAAAAATTCGGGTAAGGCTCAACGCATCCCTCTCATCAAATCGGCTCTCGATGGTGGTATACCAGAGGCCGGGGGCGAGGTCGGAGGGACGAGAAGAACTGGCCATTGTCGAAGACAAAGAACGACACAGAGGAAACCGAAGTTTGACAAGCATGATGGTCGGAACAGTGGCCAAACGAGCACGAAAACAGCGAGAAGTGCAAAGAAAAGCACGAAGGAACTGAAAGGAAAAGGGCGAAAGGGCCTTACAAAGGATAGGACCGAAGGAGGCGGTGATGGATCACCAGAAAGCGAAGCAGCGAGCTCGCAGGAGCGTTGGACGAGAAGAAGTAGAAGCTTTCGGATGCGCACGCGATATCGTGAAGCGGCCGAAGAGGAAAGATGCTTATAAACATTGGGCTCGATCAACCGGCGTCGTCCGATCCAGGTTACGGGATCCAAGGAGGGGATCTGACCGTCAAATTCGAAAAAGCCGAAGGTCACATCAGACCTGACGGCTCGAGTGAACTGTGACGAATGCGCGACCACGTGGCGCTCGCTCACAGGTCGCATTTAATGAGCACCATCATGCGAGCATGGCTGCGTGCTCAGCATTAATGACGGTGATTTACACAAATACCGAGGAGTTTTCTAGGGATAATCAGCGTGACCGATGCCGGAACGGCAGGACAACGGCAGGCAAACGAAACTATCCAGGTACCAACCGGGGACACGCCGAGCGGCGTTACCTACTTGCATAGTCCCCGGTCGGCCGGACAGTAATCTCGGTGGATGAGCGGCAGACACGCCAACCAGACGTAGTCCAGTCAGTCGGACTTAGCGCCTCCTTCTACTAGACTTGATGGGGAGGCATGTGATCCGGTGGTAAGGACGGGGGACCCTCATTGGCGGGAGGTCAACGACACGTGGAGGTCAACGGTCAAGAAGGTCAACCCCAAGGTCGTGCCGAACGGACAGAGGTCGTGTCGAGCGGAGTAGCGGGTCGACCGAGCATCCAGCCGACCGGACATCCGACTAGGGGTCTCCCGGACCGGACGAAAGACAGCCCGACCAGGGGTCAGGTTTCCGATACTCAAGTAGAGTTTATGGGCCGAGCGGGACGCTCGGCTGAGCCGCATGACAATAAGTCGCAATTCCATCCGAGCACAAGAGCAGGGCTTCACCGCCCAGGCCAAGGTAGGTGCATTCCCGGAGACCATGAGCGCCGAGCGGCTGGTCCGCTCGGCCCGAGAGCAGGTGAAAACACTAGGAGACAAAAAGGACAGCTGGTAACTTCATCCTAGAGACATCTGTCGCCGACAAACAGCATGGTCGGCGATCGGAGCGGACAGAGTATCGTACGGTGGAAGTTTCCACCGTCACATCCGGGATATGCTCGGACGATTGCGGAATGGCGTCAGACATGCTTTCTGACACAACCCTACTGAGGTATGTTTGGGGAAGCGTGCACGCATCGAGAAGTGTGCCCGTGCCTCCCCGGGGTCCTATATAAGGACCCCCAGACTTCGACGGAGGTATGCAATCTGGATCACTGTAGCCACAGTAGCGTTACTTTGCTCTTTTTCTTCGCTGCCTGACTTGAGCGTCGGAGGGTCGTCGCCGGGAAACCCCTCCCAGCTCGGCTTCTTTGCAGGTTCGCAGGAGATCCACATCATCAGCCGAAGACAGCGGAGAGCGCCACGTCTCTAGTGTCCATCGACTCAGCGCTCAGACAGGATCATTAGATTTATTATTATTTACCTTTCAAAATATTAGAATAAGTTATTATATTTATTAATAACTTTTATATTGATTTGATATTATTAATTATATGACTATATATAGAGTCATTAGCAGTGGCGGATCTAGAAATTCAAGTATGGAGAGACAATTTTTATATGAAACAGGGGACAATATCCTTTATCTCTATCGATGGAACCCCATAATATTAGAGGTTCCACTGTCAGTAGGGGGGACCGCTGATGTCGCCCCCTCCCGGATCCGCCCCTGGTCATTAGTAATTTTTTGGGATAAACAATAAAGTGATTAAATTAAATACTCAAATTATTTTAGTTATTGGAGGTTGATTTCTCGGAGCGATCATTATTGGAGGTGGATCTTTTCAAAGTGATCATGTCAAAGAATTAAACATAATTGTTATTTATTTTTAAACACAATTCCTAATGGTTAAACATGGAAGCTCTTATATCATTTGTTGTAACGATAAGAACCTAAGTATCTTGGATTACTAAATAAAACATAAAGTATTTTTTTGCAATAAACATAAACCACATAAATTTTAAGCTACATAAATTAACTGAAAAGCCAGGATTCAATTAGCTCAAGCACTAAATTAATTATTCACCAACTTTATATCTATTAAGTACACACCTTTTCCGATTGTTCAAGATTAGCATCGATTTAGAGATATTCTGTTCGCTAGAAACTTTGTACGAATTGATTGATATATTTGAGCAATATTAACAACAGTTGAACTACCCAATCGATCGATTTGGAGGTATTCACTCTAATTTGATTAGCAATCATGTAAAATAGAGTTATGTTTGATCTTTTGGAAATTTTGGATGTGTTTTCTTTTTTGTGCTCTGGAATCTGGATTTATTACTGTGAGTTTGATGTCATATTCTTAAGTGTTCACTGGGTGGTTTATTTTAAGATACAAATCAGTTCGTAAGTAAAGTCTTTTGTTTTGAGATCTTGGAATGTAAGTATGGGGAGAAGTGATCTTAGTTGAAATATAAATGTAAATATTTGGAGTCTTTTGCATTGGCAGATCCAACAATTGAAGTATGGAGAAGCGATTTTTATATGGAACAAGGAGTGATATCCTTTATCTCCACCGGTGAAATCCCATAATACTAAGGGTTCCACCGCCAATGCCCCCCCCGGTGGATCCGCCCCTGGCCTTGTGATCTGTAGTAAGTGTTAGAGTGTATACTAAAAGCCTAGCTTTTTGCAAACATTTATTTTGAAACCGATTGATATAGGTGAGAACCGTCTACTCAGGGACATTATTATACTTAGTTTATTTGGCACCAATACAAGTAAGTATAATAACCAAAATCCAAATGCCTTTATTTATATAGAATATAATACAATAAGTCTAAAATACAATCATCAAATGATTGGCTCTAGGGCTCTAGCTAACACCATCTTAGTCGTGAGCAACTGTTTATAATTTATAAAGAACTGATAACATGATCTTCTGTGAGTGACACCACACACCATGTTATCTACAATATAAATTAATTGAACAACTACACTTAACAAATAAAATGTAGACATTTGACCAATGTGATTTTTTTATTTCAAAAATAAATATTTACAAAAGCTAGGTTTTAATATACACTCTAACAATCTCCCACTTATATTAAAAGACTAAGCTGCCATATCTGCTGCTATACATCTGATTCTCATCCCCTCCACATGCCGATCAAAAGCTTTCGCTGGAAGAGCCTTAGTGAAAGGATCTGCCAGGTTATCTGCTGATGCAATCTTGGCGACGACAATTTCTCCTCGCTTGACGATGTCTCGTATCAAGTGGTACTTGTGCTCTATATGTTTACTTGCCTTATGGCCTCGTGGTTCCTTCGAGTTTGCAACTGCACCGCTATTATCACAATAAATTGTGATGATTTTAGGCAAACCAGGAATCACATCTAAGTCCATTAGGAAGTTCCTGAGCCATACAGCTTCTTTGGCTGCCTCAGAGGCTGCCACATACTCAGCTTCCATGGTTGAGTCTGAAACACATTTCTGCTTAACACTCCTCCATACAATGGCTCCACCTCCTAAAGTAAATACATAGCCTGATGTAGACTTACTGTTGTCCCTATCTGATTGGAAATCTGAATCCGTGTAACCCACAGGGAGCAAATCGTCTGCTTGGTAAACTAGCATATAATCAATCTATACTCCTTCTTAGGTACTTCAATATATGCTTTACAGCAGTCCAATGTCCTTGTCCAGGGTTACTCTGATATCTGCTAACCATGCCCACGGCAAAATAGATATCAGGTCTCGTACACAGCATTGCATACATAAGGCATCCCACAGCCGAAGCATAAGGAACTGCCTTCATGTCCTCTATCTCCTTTGATGTCTTTGCAGACATTGTTGCCAATTAACAAAATGTCACTTACATATAGTACAAGAAATACCACCACGTTTCCGTTACACTTCTTGTATACACAAGACTCATCCGGACACATAAATCCATATGACTGCATTACTTCGTTAAATCGGATGTTCCAAGATCTTGAAGCTTGATTCAGTTCATAAATGGACCGATTCAGCTTACATACTAGATGCTCTTTGCCTTTTTCAATGAATCCCTCTAGTTGCTTCATATGGATGTTTTCTTCAAGACTTCTATTAAGGAAAGCTGTCTTGATATCCATTTGCCAAATCTCATAATCCATATGAGCGGCAATGGATAAGAGTATCTGGATAGACTTAAGCATAGCTACCGGCGAAAAAGTCTCCTCATAATCGATTCCCTCTTTCTGAGTATACCCTTTCACAACAAGCCTTGCCTTGAAGGTTTCTACCTTCCCGTCTGTCCCTCTTTTCCTTTTGTAGATCCACTTGCATCCAACGGCTTTTACACCATCTAGTGGTTCTACAAGCTCCCAGACCTTATTAGAATACATAGACTCTATTTCAGAATTTATTGCCTTTTGCCAAGATATTGCATCTATATCTCGGAGTACTTCGTCATATGTTCGGGGATCAGGTTCATGTTTACCCGGGATCAAGTCCGAAGACTCTCCCAAAAACATGAATCTTTCAGGTTGCCTCACAACCCTCCCACTACGACGAGGCACTACCTCTGGTTGTGTATCATGTGTGACACGTGTTGTAGTCTCTTGTGGTACTTCATCTTGTACTGTTGGTACTAAAGTAGACGTGTCCTTTCTTATTTCTTCTAGAATAATTTTACTCATGGGCTTATGGTTCATTACATAATCATCTTCTAAAAATCGAGCATTGGTGCTAAAAATGATCTTCTGATTTTTAGGATTATAAAATAAACCACCTTTCGTTCCCTTAGGATATCCCATAAATAGACAAACTTCTGTACGTGATTCCAACTTGTCAGTATCTCCCTTCAGCACATGTGCTGGACTACCCCATCCATATCCGGATATGATTCAGACTAAGCTTTCGCCCATTCCATAATTCCATGGGAGTAGAAGGAACTGTTTTAGAAGGTACCATATTCAGAATGTACACTACTATTTCTAAAGCATATCCCCAAAACGAATTTGGTAATTCTGAATAACTCATCATCGATCTAACCATTTCCATAAGAGTCCTATTCCTTCGTTCTGCCACACCATTCTGTTGGGGTGTACCAGGTGCAGACAATTGGGATTGAATCCCGTCTTCTGATAAGTAATTCCTAAACTCTCCAAAGAGGTATTCGCCACCACGGTCAGACCGTAGTGTCTTGATACTTTTACCAAGTCGTTTCTCCACATCAGCCCTATATTCTTTGAACTTATCAAAGCATTTAGACTTGCGGCGCATCAAGTAAATGTATCCGTATCTCGAATAATCATCTATAAAGGAGACGAAATATTCATAACCACCTCTTGCCTGGATAGACATAGGACCACACAAATCAGAATGAACCAGTTATAACACATCTTTGGCTCTATACCCCTTAGCCTTAAAAGGTCTCTTGGTCATTTTACCTTCCAAGCAAGATTCACAGGTTGGAAAGTTTTCCAATTCTAATGAACCCAAGAGTCCATCGGCTATAAGCCTTTGAATCCTACTTAAGTTAATATGACCAAGCCTTAGATGCCAAAGATATGTTTGGTTCATTTCCGAAGGTTCTTTTCTCTTATTAGAGTTAGAAGATGTGTTATTAATTTCCATATTTTGCATTATGGGAGAAATTGGATTTAAAGTATATAAATTGTCAATCAATCCACCAGAACAGATAATAACCTTATTTCTCTTTTTAACCACATTGTTACTAAAAGAAACTGAATATCCATCCAAATACAATTTAGAAACTGAAATTAAATTCTTTCTAAAACTGGGTACATAAAGAAACTTTCTTAAAACCAAACTTCTATTCCTATCAAAAGATAAGTAGACGTCTCCCACTGCAATAACCGCCACCTTAGTAGCATTGCCCATGTAGACAGTTATCTCTCCTTCAAATAGTTGTCAGGTTTCCTGGAACCCCTGCAAAGAGTTGTAGACATGATCAGTGGCTCCTGTATCTACACACCAGGTACTGGTAGATAACACCGCTAAACATGTTTCAACTACTAGAGTATGAGATATACTTTTATTGTTCTGATTCCTACAAGAACAATCCGCCTTCCAATGTCCTGACTGCTTGCAGATGAAGCACTTGCCCTTTGGCTTCTTCATTCCAGCTTTCTGTCCTGTACCCTGAGATTTATTCACCTTCTTTGCTGAAAAGACCTGTTTCTTCTTCTTCTTGCCTTTCGACTTAGAAGTAGAACTATTTTCAGCATAGTGAATCTTAGAACTGTGACGAAATATTCCTTCTGCTGCCTGTAGTTCTGTCAGAAGTTCGACCAACGTATACTCCCTTTTATTCATGTTATAGTTTAGGCGGAACTGCTCAAAACTTCTGGGTAGCGTTTGGAGAATTATATCAACCTGGGTTTCCCTATCGATTTCTCCTCCAAGGACTTGTATTTCGTTCAGATGCATCATTTTGAGGATATGATCCCTTACAGGTGTCCCCTCCGACATTGTGGCTGCCATTAACTTTCTTATTCCCTCTTGCCTAGCAGTCCGACTCTGGTGCCCAAAGAGTTTTTTGAGATTGTTCATTATATCATAAGCAGTTGGTAAATCTTGATGCTGATGTTGCAATACATTTGACATTGAAGCCAAAATATAACACCGCGCCATCTCATCTGTTTTTACCCATTTCATATGATACTCAATCTCCTCTGGGGTAGAATCACCATTAGGTGTATCTGGGCATACCTCTGGCAGTACAAACTTATAGCTTTCAGCAGTTAAGACAATATCCAGGTTTCTTTTCCAATCTATATAGTTGGGACCAATAAGTTTATCTCTTTCAGTATAATAGGCAATGGGTTGAAAGACATCCTAAGAATCACAAAATAAACTTTGGTCAGGACTCTAAATTTAAAATAATATTTAAATTTACCAACACCTCAAAACACCGTGAATATTGCATGCCACATTAGTGTGGATGTATACAAATTCAACATTTGTAAGAGGAGGGTGTAACTCATTAATTTTATTATCTTGTCATCCTAACTTTATGACAAATAAAATTAATAGTTGGTTTTACTTTGGTCACGCAAAACAATAGCAGTGACTCCGTTGGGGAGGATACTATTGAATGCGTCTAAGTGTATACCATTACTTGATACGTCCATTAAATAGGATTGTGCCCCTTCAGTTGGAGAAGATCACACGCTCCTAAATAATTTCCTATAACTATCCATAAAGGAAGTTTAATCTAGTGATCCGCAACAAACCCATCCGTTGCGGAGGGAGGCACTCAGAGCCAACATGCAAGCTTGTTGCATCACTTACAAACCATTAATAGAGACCGTGGAATTTATTTAAAACCCCATCTCCCATTTAGTTATTTAAGATGAGGAATTTTAACCTATGCTAGCATATAACATATGCACACACACAGTAAATAAAAGCAATAAATTTGGAAATTAATTTTCCAACTATTATGGCATTTTCATCACTGTCCTCCGTGTGCTCCAACCCTAGCTGCTGCCATCTTTAGCCACCGCCATTGGGTCGAGTTGTCGCATCTATCTTGCTTCTTATTCCGCTGCACCTCTGGTCCTCCGATAACACCACGCCTCGCAAGGATACAATCCGCGACAAATATAGAATTTTACATACATCAATCTTATATTCTATAAAGGAATGTACATGTATTATAGATCAAACAAAAATAAAATTCTAAAAATAATACAACTCCTGCTGTATTTGATACATACAATCATGCACACAAAATAATGCCCTTGACATGTCCAAGGGTCCAATCACACACAATATCTATATGCCATAATAGTTGGAACCTGCAACCACAAAGTTAGCACATCCTACTATTATCCTGCCTAAATTATGTATGGCATGTGCATAATCTATATGAAAACCAAAACACATAGAGGCAAACCCTAGCTCTGATACCAATTGTTGGTTAGTCCTAGGAAGATCGTACCGGTTCCACTGTACAAAATTTTGTACAAGTGTCGAACCTTTCCTAAATAACCTATTGTGTTCTTTAGAAGTTAAATTAGGAATCACAAACGGAACTTAACATCATTGATTCCAAATTTAACTTATCTGTTCTTAATGGTTTAGATTTGGATCGCAAGCAGAATTTAACACTATTGATCCAAATCCACCTATGTTATAAATTCCGTTAAATATTAATTTCCAAAATTTGCTTCCAGGACTGCATGGCGAGGCACATGACCTTCTTGGGTATGGGAGCATCCACCTAGGCAAAAACTTTTAAGGAAAGCTAATATTTAATTTCCTTATATAACTCTAGGTTTAACCAAAAGGAATAATCGAATCACAAATTTGAAAAACAAAACAATGAAAACACAACTTCGAAACAAATCCGAAAAACTAGAATCTAATGCCTCTTGTGTTTGGAATTCATACAAAGAAAAATAACTAGTATGATGCGGAAGAAAATTACTAGTTATACCTTCTCTTTGTATGCTAATGACCTCGAGATCTTCTGCCGTATTCCTTGCCTCGCCTTGGATGTCGTGTGGGCGATGATCCTCCAAGATGAACACCACCCAAATGAGCTTCTCCTCCTTCTAGTATTCGGCCACCACCGCTAAGGAGCAAAAGAGAGCAAAGGGAAAAGAGAGGGAGAGAGGGCCGACCACCAAAGAGATCACCAACAAGAGAATAAGAATTGTTATGTCATGTGGTCTCTCCTCCCCTTCTTTTATAATACTTGCCCAAGGCAAATAAGGAAAGACTTTTTACAAAAAATAAAATCTTACTCTTGTTTTTCCTTTTCCCCTTTTATTTTTCCTTTTCTTTCCTCTTGATTGAATCAATCACCAAATCATGGATTGATTGGATGATGATTTGATTTAAACTTTGATTGGTTGGCCCCTTGCTTGGGCACCAAGCAAGGGTGGCCGGCCACATCATCAAGGAGAGAAGAAAATAATTTTTATAAAATTTTACAAGAAGAGATCCTCTTATAAAATTTTACAAGCTCTCTTTCCTAAAGTGGATGTTAAAAAAGGAAAGTTTTAAAAATTAAAACCATGTTTTAAAATTTAAAACTTCTCTTCTAAAAATTTCCTTTTTTAACATGGTTACAAAAAAAGGAAAATTTAATTTTAAAACTTCTCTTCCTTTTTTCTAAAACCATGAGGATGGTTAAAAAAGGAAAGTTTTAAAACTTTTAAAACCATGTGACCTAATTCAAATAAGAAAAGTTTTATATTTTAAAAACTCTCTTTTAAAACTTGTAGTTTTCTACAAAGAGAAGATTTTAAAAATTCAAAACACCCCTCCTATTTGAATTAATCATGGCCAACCCCTACTTGCTTGGTCACCAAGCAAAAAAAGGGCCACCCCCCATAGAGGAGGATGTGGCCGACCCAAGCTTGGTCACCAAGCATTGGACTGGCCCCCTTCTTGGACACCAAGATGGGCTTATGTTCGATTAGACTTGAGGCTTTAATGAGGCTACGACAAGGACCTAGAGGAGAAATTTGTTTTGGTCTTCCGATCAGCTTGAGTATCGCACAACTCAAGTTCATCAACAATAACTCATCCCACTAGAGAGTTATTGTTGCACTACCGCACCAATCCCAAATTATATTTATGGGCTCCTTCTTATCATAAGTGTGTTATTCTCCCTGTGTTTAAGATAACGAATGTCCACTAATTAAGTAAGTTACTGACGATTCACTTAATTAATATCTAAGTCAAGAGTAGTACCACTCAACCTCATTGTCATGCCGGACTAAGTCCACATGTAGGGTTTAACATGACAATCCTTATGAGCTCCTCTTGGGGACATTCTGTTAGCTAGAGCCCTAGAGCCAATCATTTGATGATTGTATTTTAGACTTATTGTATCATATTCTATATAAATAAAGGCATTTGGATTTTGGTTATTATACTTACTTATATTGGTGCCAAATAAACTAAGTATAATAATGTCCCTGAGTAGACGGTTCTCACCTATATCAATCGGTTAGTTGAACCGATAGTGAGATGATATAGGGAACACTACTCTTAATCATTCCTAGTCGAGTATTAACATTCAGGGACAATGTTAATGCAATAAGACTAGCATGTAGGTCAACTCGATGACTTGATCTCACAAGTCATGGATATAGAGATATCAAGTTGACACATGGGTATACATTAGAGAATGTATACTGAATGACCCACCATGAGAAAGTATCATGGATCGTTATATGAGTGTCATATACTTTCTCATGTGGCTATTAGTATGACTACTAGTCCTTAGACCTGAAGGCAACATAGATCCCTACATAAGGAGTTATGTACTTTGGTTTCGTCAAACGTCACCCGTAACTGGGTGGACTATAAAGGTGATTACTGGGTATATAACAAATTATGCAGAGGGATGTGAGTTATGTAGATGGGATCTATCCCTCCCATATGACGGGAGCGACATCAATATTCTTGATAGAGTGAGACCACTAAGTGCATGGCCATGCCCAAATGAGTCAACATGAGATGTTGAGCTCATTTGATCGAGTGAGTCTACTTGGAGTTCAAGATTTAGATTGATTAGAGGATGACACGGTCTATGCCTCATATTGATCAATCTAGATGTCTAGGATAGAAGGACAATGTCACATATTGTGAGGAGTCACAATTAGTAGTCACAAGGTGATGTCGGATCTCGACATTCTTGTAACTTGGGTAGTAATGATGTGTTGCTAGATACCGCTCATTACTTATGCTCCTAAATGGGTTTAGAGCATTGCCAACGTTACAAGAACCTATAGGGTCACACACTTAGGACAATTAGATGGAGATTAGGTTCATATGATGAACCAAAAGGATTAGATTCATTTGATGAATCAAATTGGATTAAGAGTAATCCTAATTGGGCTAACTTGAGTTGGACTCAAGTTGATTCATGTATTCAATGAGTCTAATTTAGATTATGACTCATTAAATCAACTTAATTTAATGAATTAGATTCATTATATTAAGTTGACTTGAATCAAATTGTCACGCCCCAGAGGAGTCTCTGTCCGAAGAAATTTCGGCAGCATCTCCCCTGTACGGCGGACAATATGAAACTTTCTACATATCACATATACATCAGCCACAGGCGGCTGGAATGATAACAAAAAAAAAAAATAAAGACAAACACCACGCAGTTAATAAAGATATCCATAACAATAGGACTCTGACTCAAAATCCACCCTACTCCACTACACTCGTAAAGCTCAAATCCAACGAACTCACCTCTTCTGCCGTCCAGGCAGGCATATAGTAGAATAAAAACCAAACCATCCAAAAGTCCATCAAACGGTAACAATCCGTACAATATCCATAAATAAAATCCAAAACAAAACTAAAACATAGTCTGATGGAAGAAAAACCAAAATAAAGCAAATAACAACCTAGTAGAGAACTAGCTCTACGTGCAGATGGGGGGCCAGCGACTGGAACTGCTCCGGACAGCCTCAACCTGAAAATATCAACAATGGAGGCGGGGTGAGTCCAACACTCAGCAGGTACAACTGATATGCATAATAAAACAAATAACAGACAACACTAATCATGCGTCTCCTGAATATGAGGAGGATAAATGCAACTGAAATGAAATCAGAAGATAACTGTACTGACCGGATCAAAGTATAAAGGTAACAGGTCGTCAGACCGAGTGAGTCATAATCCTGTATGCATGTCAATCAATGCATCCAAACAAATGCAGCATATAAGTGCAGCAATCACAAGCAAATAAAAATGCAATAAATGCATATGTCAACCCCATACTCTGAAATCAATGCTCCTGTGCAATGACAGAGTAAACGGGATGCTGTCGGAGTACTCCTGTCCTGTGACCCCAAATCATAAATGGGGGAGCTCAATGCTCTCATCTCCCGGTACACGATGACGGGGAGGATATCTCTGCCGGCTACCACGCTGAGTCTCCTGACCAACGGAGCCAAACAAAGTCCACCATCTGCCGGCTACCACGCTGCTACCCTAAATGCCAACGGAGCCAAACAGAGCGGGACTGACTACCAACGGAGCCAAACAACAGAACCGCCACACACCAGCCAGATATACAAATCCATGGGTGATGTGTGCAGTACATGTAGCTGGCGATGAGCTCAACCAAAGTAGAGCCGACAATCGCACAGCATGCAATCATGATGCATGATACTGAACATGGCAATCTCATGAATAACATGGCATGATCCATATAAATAGATACAAAGTGTGTACCACAAGAAGACGTATCAAATAGAAGGTACACAAATCGAAGAGGGTATCAAATAAACCCTAGATCCAGAATATAACAGAGCATGTGGTTAGGTCACTACCTAAGGCATATGTGATCAGGTAGATAATATGCAGTGCAGAATAAATAAACAAACAACATGTACTAATCATGTAGTGACCAACCGAAATAAACAGGTAACACAATTACTGTTATATGTTAAACATATTATCATGCATATCAAAAGATACAAGTCAAAGTACCCGCCTCCAATCGAAATGGTCCAACTCGGACGTCGAGATGCTCGTCTCTAATCAAAGTCCTGTGTTAAATCGCACAGTTTAGCTAATTTAATTATAAACAAATAGCTAAACAAATTTCTAACCCACTAACCAGTTAGGGTTAGTTTCGTTAACCCCAATTACACCATTACATAACTTCCAAACCTAATTATTAATTATTGCTAACTCAACTAGCAATAATCTACCACAAATATCAAAACCCTAATCCTTACCTTAATTCAACAGGCAGGAAAGGTGTTGTCGATTGCTACAAAAAGTGGCTGCCGGAATAGGGCAACTCTAATATCGCCGATCTGTTGTACCAAGGATCTGAAAAACCAAAAGGTACCGATCTAATGTTATGATCAACAGTAGCTATAGAACAAGAACAGAACACTAGATCACGACCTAAACCCTCACCTTTCTGTCACAATACCGTATCACCACTGCTCTGAGGAGGAAGAAATGCTCACAGCTAGGGCACAGAGGATTCCCGGCCGGCAGCACTGCTGTGAGAAGGTCTCGGCTCCGGTTAGAGTGGCGGCAGAGAAGTAGAAGAGCACAGAGCGATCGGCGGTGGCTCTAGTCGCCGGCGGAAGAGAAGAAATTGGCCGGCACTGTGCAAAAGAGCAACAGCGGCAGTACACAGGGAGGAACTAGGCACCGGAGACTGGTGCTGAACCTGTGGCCGGCGCTCGGCTTCGTCTCGGCGCTGCCACCAATCGAGAGAAGGCGCGGGTTCTCGGGTGGCGGCGCTAGGGCACACGGAAAGAAGAAGAAAACAAGGTTCGGGGTTCGGCCGGCGGTAGAACTAAGGCAGAGAGGAGGGTCGCTGGCGTCGGCAGAGGAGAGAACCGCCGGGGCCGGCGGTTAGGGCAAGGAGTCGAGCACGAGGAAGAGGCGTCGGCGCGAGGAGAAAGGGTGCGCTCGGGTGCGCGAGTGAGAAAAGAAACGGCGAGGAAATAAAGAAAAATATAAAGAAAAAGAAAAGGAAAAGGAAAAGAAAATAAATCTTTTCCTCATTAAAACAGGGTAACCTAAACAGACCTTTCCCGGACCCTGTTTTTGTCCCCGTTAACATGTCCATACGAGCTCCGAAAAATTCTCGAAAAATTTCTAAAAATTCCGGAAAATTCCCTTATCATTTTCGGTATTTTACATTCTCCCCCACTAATAAAAATTTGGTCCCCAAATTTCGTTATCTACCATCAGCAAGTACTAACAACAGATATATAGTAGAAATGCTGAACGGTAAATAAATCACATACCTCAAGTGAAAAGATGGGATATCAAGATGGGGATATCGAGCTCGGATCGTATCCTCAAGCTCCCAAGTAGCCTCCTCGTCTGAATGAGGCTGCCATCCGACTTTAACCAGCCGGATAGTCTTGTTCCGCAACTGACGCTCCTTCCGGTCGAGAATCCGTACGGGAATCTTCTCATAAGTAATGTCAGGCTGAAAGGAGAACTGAGATTATCTATCAACACATGTATCAGATCGGGTACGTATCTCCTCAGCGTAGATATGTGGAATACGACGTGAACGCCTGCCAAAGACGGCAATAGTGCCACCCGATAAGCTACTGCTCCAATCCTTTCCGAGATCTGGAAAGGTCCAATGTATCGCGGAGCTAGCTTACCCCTGAGGCCAATCTCTTCACCTCTTTCGTGGGTGAAACTCGCAGAAATACCTGGTAGCAAATGAATAACTCTAAGGGTCTCCCACTCCGGTCAGCATAACACTTCTAGCAGTCTTATGCCTCTGACATCCTCCGTCCCATAGTAAGGACCACTCTGCCTCGCTGAGCTCTATGAGGTCCCAACAACTGGGCCTCTGGGATTCTCGTCCTGATTAACGACTGAGCAACTATGGTAACAAGACTACCCTACTCGGTCTATCCCTGCTCCTCAAGGTCTAACTCGGAGAAACCCCGAATCAAGTTTGTTACCACTACTCGGTGGCAAACTAGAGTCCCTCTAGACTTCTGGCTAAGTGCATCGACAACCACATTAGCTTTTCCCCTGTGATAGCTAATGGTACAAATCATAATCTTTCAGAAACTCCAACCATCTCTTCTGTCGGAGATTAAGTTCCTTCTAAGTGAACCGATATTTGAGACTCTGATGGTCAGTGAAAATCTCAATGTAATATCGTACAGGTAATGCCGCCAAATCTTCGGGGCAAAAATAATAGTGGCTAACTTCAGATCATGTACAGGGTAGATCTTCTTATGCTCCTTCAACCGACGAGAAGCATAAAGAGACTACCATATCGTGCTGCATCAGAACAGCGCTCAAATCCTGAATAGATGCGTTGGTGTAGAGGACATATCCGTCCTCTCCAGAAGGTAAAAACCAAAAATCAAAGCCGACACTAGTCTTCGCTTCAGCTACTAGAAGCTGGTCTTGCAATCCTCAGTCCAAGTAAACTTCACGTCTTTCATGGTCACGCGTGAAAGTAGCATAGCTATGCGGAGAAACCCTCGACGAAAGGTCTGTAATATCCTGCGAGTCACAAAAGACTGCGGATCTCCTACACTGATTTCGGCTGCTCCCAACCGTAACAACCTCTATCTCCTGTGGAACCACGGTACACTCCTACTGGTGACCGTGTGTCCCAAACATCATAACAAAAGACAATCCAAATCAGCACTACTGACAATCACATATAGATGTTCTCATCGAAACATCTCTAGATCTATGCAAGGGTGATGTGCGTGACTCACCGCGGATCCGAATTAGATCACAACATCGTCCACAAAGACAATGGAAACCTATCCAAATATCCTCGACAAACCAGGACCATCGAGTCCCTGAAAACATCTAAGGCACTGTAAGCCTATATGGCAAAAACCAATACACATAATGTCCGTATCACAGACATTCCTATTCATAAGATCTCCAATAATAAATCGAAAAATCTGATCATCAATAACATAAATCACCAAAGAATAAATCCTCCAGGGTGAGAGCAACGCTCCATCACAGGAAACACCACATATGTGGGAGCAACGCTCTACCACAAGAAATCCTCAATATGTGGGAGCAACACTCCACCACAAATAATCTGAAATATGTATCTGCAATAAATATAGGAGCAATGCTCCGCTACCAGCAATCCGTGATATGTGGGAGCAACGCTCCACCACAAAATAATATATAAGTACCCCAAGGCACCTAACTATCCAGCTAGAGGCTGTACAAGATCTCTCTACCACAATCACCATGGTTAACCTAGGCTATAACAACCTAGTAAACTAATCAAATCCATCATCAACTCTATCAGCATCCTAGTGGGTCATCCACTGATAGGAGAATTAGTTGATGGGTAAGTCCAACAATGACATAATGCAGACACTCCACATCCTGCATTCAGCATAAGTAAAATCATCATACTGCTACCAATGTATACACCTAGCACACATGCTCACACAACATATGTATGATCAACAAAATCCTCCAATTATTATACACCAAACATACTCACATCTCAGGTATATTCAGTATGATACATCCAACAATACATATCGAACACGTGTGCAAAATCAACATCGGTAAAATCAACAATACACCTCAAACAGCACTCACATAACATATCATATAACCGACATATGCTTCCAATAAAACATACTAAACCCAGGTGCACTCACATATCAAACATAATCCAAAAAGATACCTCAGATACCACATCAAACACATATGTACATATCACAGCTCAGATTAAATCGACAAAATGCCTCCATTAAAACACCACCGATGTACTTATACTACATCTCGGATTTAATCAACAAGCTATCTTCAATAATACCTCCGGATACATACTCCGAACTACCTATCTATGATCCACAACAAACCTTCAACCATATCAGAACATGGATACATATACCACTTGCAAATGGACAGTCTACCACAGGACTCCTACAACCCATAACAACCATAATATGCATGCAACATAGACATGCAAAATCAGCATACCAGCTCAATCAAAGACCAACCTTATACTACCAACACTCATGGGTTACGGGTATATCTAAACCAAATTCATGCATATGTATCAAGCATGAATACATCAATCAAAAGCAACCCAAATAGAGCAGCCTAATCATCCAATAACAACCCTGCTCTAGGTTCAAAGGAACCAGTATCGAACAAGGAAGATATACACACCATCGTATAACATTTCAAGTCAATGTCATACACTACCAAGACCATATCTAATGGAAAAAAAAAAATTTTATCATCATAAATCCAAATGTACTCTTCCAGTATACACTAGTAACGAGTGTATCTCATAAGTGTTAAGCAATTAGCTCTATACTTCCTTACATCAGCGGGGTCATATATCCCAATGCACCCTCTAAGTTATCCCACCAGGTATATACAATCCACGGTCAAAATCTTCATGGAATAGGATACATCGATCCTTTATAACCTATCCAAGCCGATAATGATATATGGCTAAATCAGTCATTTTTCACGTCAGTACAAAACATGTACTCAAATGTGCTCTAAATACATAACTAAGCACAAATAACCTAAAGGTTCAAACCTCTAAGAATAGAGTATGACAATCCTCTACTGATCAACCAACAAAACTAAATCATTCATCTACTAACTAATCAAGAATACCTTAATCCTCCACAAGCAACTAAGGTATATCAAACCACGATCAAATGGTATACTACATTATCAAATAACTAAATCAGTTCATGGGTCAATTCAACACTAATACATCATCTCAAACTAGAGAATGTCAATCCACATAATATCATATGAATAAATGTGTACGACCCAAAAGAAAAAGCTAGAATTCAATATCATCAAGACACCCTCATTTTTTTTTTTATCCTCAAAAATATCAGCCCACTAATATCAGATGAATAAGTCTCTACTCTCCATGAGGGTAAGTTAGCATTCAAAACATTAAATCATTATTTATCCACATAGTTCAATATCAGATGAAACAAATATCAATTTTATCATCCTATTAATTAACCACAATTAACCAGATTTATTAAAATCAAAAATCTCATAGGCACATAAACTCTCTAGCTTCCAATTTATAATCTGATCACCAACTATAAACATCAACCTGTGAACACCATACATGATACTCACTATATCACCATCAATGACAACCCAAATAAAAGATCATCAAAATAGTTATCCACTAAAAGATCATCAATAACCACATAACATTTACTTTCTTAAATCATTAGAAATCAACACATCAAAATATCTGATCTCACAATATCCCTCAACCTCAAACCATTCTCAACAATGATCAAACATGGTAACTCCCCAATAAACAATTTCATCGTATCGGGTACCCTAATATCCAAAAGATATGAGTATAAAAACTCAACTGACTAAGTCAACAGGAATAGGTAAGTGTCATCCACTACCCAACTAACAATAGCAGAGACTGGTATGTGCCTCCATCTCCTACTAGTAGTAACAGAAGATAAAACTACTGATGCTATGATAAGAAAATCACTAGAGATAATAATCCTTGATATCTATTAAGGTCAATCATGCTCAATGGATAACCCATCACATATAATATGTGCTACAACATCCAGACAAGTACTAAAGATAAAGTGCTAATACATGTCATAACTATCAAATTAAACATCATACCTATATGCCGTCTGGAGATGTTCCATCGCTGTCCAGCCCCCAAAATTGACCTCGGAATTCCGTACGAGAAAAACAAACACCGGAAATCCATATAAATCCAAAACGGAAGTCCATAACATAATCGAAACGGACAAATCCGTGCAACCGAAAATAACTGCCCAGACTAATCTGTCTCACAACTAGGGCTAGTATAAAAATGACCAAAATACCAAACGCAGGTATCACACCCTGCTCTGATACCAATGAATTGGTATCAGATAAATCCCGAAAATCCAACACACGGAAATCAAATAAATATCGCCAAACTTTGGCGCGCTGATACCCAATAAACTGATATCAGATTATTCAAAGTATCCATAATACGAAAACAAAGATCGTAAAAATCCAAAACACACAGCAAGTATCGTATACCTGCTCTGATACCACTAAATTGTCACGCCCCAGAGGAGTCTCTGTCCGAAGAAATTTCGGCAGCATCTCCCCTGTACGGCGGACAATATGAAACTTTCTACATATCACATATACATCAGCCACAGGCGGCTGGAATGATAATAAAAAAAAAAAATAAAGACAAACACCACGCAGTTAATAAAGATATCCATAACAATAGGACTCTGACTCAAAATCCACCCTACTCCACTACACTCGTAAAGCTCAAATCCAACGAACTCACCTCTTCTGCCGTCCAGGCAGGCATATAGTAGAATAAAAACTAAACCATCCAAAAGTCCATCAAACGGTAACAATCCGTACAATATCCATAAATAAAATCCAAAACAAAACTAAAACATAGTCTGATGGAAGAAAAACCAAAATAAAGCAAATAACAACCTAGTAGAGAACTAGCTCTACGTGCAGATGGGGGCCAGCGACTGGAACTGCTCCGGACAGCCTCAACCTGAAAATATCATCCAACACTCAGCAGGTACAACTGATATGCATAATAAAACAAATAACATACAACACTAATCATGCGTACAGTCTCCTGAATATGAGGAGGATAAATGCAACTGAAATGAAATCAGAAGATAACTGTACTGACCGGATCAAAGTATAAAGGTAACAGGTCGTCAGACCGAGTGAGTCATAATCCTGTATGCATGTCAATCAATGCATCCAAACAAATGCAGCATATAAGTGCAGCAATCACAAGCAAATAAAAATGCAATAAATGCATATGTCAACCCCATACTCTGAAATCAATGCTCCTGTGCAATGACAGAGTAAACGGGATGCTGTCGGAGTACTCCTGTCCTGTGACCCCAAATCATAAATGGGGGAGCTCAATGCTCTCATCTCCCGGTACACGATGACGGGGAGGATATCTCTGCCGGCTACCACGCTGAGTCTCCTGACCAACGGAGCCAAACAAAGTCCACCATCTGCCGGCTACCACGCTGCTACCCTAAATGCCAACGGAGCCAAACAGAGCGGAACTGACTGCCGGCTGCCACGCTGAGTCGCCTGACCAACGGAGCCAAACAGCAGAACCGCCACACACCAGCCAGATATACAAATCCATGGGTGATGTGTGCAGTACATGTAACTGGCGATGAGCTCAACCAAAGTAGAGCCGACAATCGCACAGCATGCAATCATGATGCATGATACTGAACATGGCAATCTCATGAATAACATGGCATGATCCATATAAATAGATACAAAGTGTGTACCACAAGAAGACGTATCAAATAGAAGGTACACAAATCGAAGAGGGTATCAAATAAACCCTAGATCCAGAATATAACAGAGCATGTGGTTAGGTCACTACCTAAGGCATATGTGATCAGGTAGATAATATGCAGTGCAGAATAAATAAACAAACAACATGTACTAATCATGTAGTGACCAACCGAAATAAACAGGTAACACAATTACTGTTATATGTTAAACATATTATCATGCATATCAAAAGATACAAGTCAAAGTACCCGCCTCCAATCGAAATGGTCCAACTCGGACGTCGAGATGCTCGTCTCTAATCAAAGTCCTGTGTTAAATCGCACAGTTTAGCTAATTTAATTATAAACAAATAGCTAAACAAATTTCTAACCCACTAACCAGTTAGGGTTAGTTTCGTTAACCCCAATTACACCATTACATAACTTCCAAACCTAATTATTAATTATTGCTAACTCAACTAGCAATAATCTACCACAAATATCAAAACCCTAATCCTTACCTTAATTCAACAGGCAGGAAAGGTGCTGTCGATTGCTACAAAAAGTGGCTGCCGGAATAGGGCAACTCTAATATCGCCGATCTGTTGTACCAAGGATCTGAAAAACCAAAAGGTACCGATCTAATGTTATGATCAACAGTAGCTATAGAACAAGAACAGAACACTAGATCACGACCTAAACCCTCACCTTTCTGTCACAATACCGTATCACCACTGCTCTGAGGAGGAAGAAATGCTCACAGCTAGGGCACAGAGGATTTCCGGCCGGCAGCACTGCTGTGAGAAGGTCTCGGCTCCGGTTAGAGTGGCGGCAGAGAAGTAGAAGGGCACAGAGCGATCGGCGGTGGCTCTAGTCGCCGGCGGCAGAGAAGAAATTGGCCGGCACTGTGCAAAAGAGCCACAGCGGCAGTACACAGGGAGGAACTAGGCACCGGAGACTGGTGCTGAACCTGTGGCCGGCGCTCGGCTTCGTCTCGGCGCTGCCACCAATCGAGAGAAGGCGCGGGTTCTCGGGTGGCGGCGCTAGGGCACACGGAAAGAAGAAGAAAACAAGGTTCGGGGTTCGGCCGGCGGTAGAACTAAGGCAGAGAGGAGGGTCGCTGGCGTCGGCAGAGGAGAGAACCGCCGGGGCCGGCGGTTAGGGCAAGGAGTCGAGCACGAGGAAGAGGCGTCGGCGCGAGGAGAAAGGGTGCGCTCGGGTGCGCGAGTGAGAAAAGAAACGGCGAGGAAATAAAGAAAAATATAAAGAAAAAGAAAAGGAAAAGGAAAAGAAAATAAATCTTTTCCTCATTAAAACAGGGTAACCTAAACAGACCTTTCCCGAACCCTGTTTTTGTCCCCGTTAACATGTCCATACGAGCTCCGAAAAATTCTCGAAAAATTTCTAAAAATTCCGGAAAATTCCCTTATCATTTTCGATATTTTACATTCTCCCCCACTAATAAAAATTTGGTCCCCAAATTTCGTTATCTACCATCAGCAAGTACTAACAACAGATATATAGTAGAAATGCTGAACGGTAAATAAATCACATACCTCAAGTGAAAAGATGGGATATCAAGATGGGGATATCGAGCTCTGATCGTATCCTCAAGCTCCCAAGTAGCCTCCTCGTCTGAATGAGGCTGCCATCCGACTTTAACCAGCCGGATAGTCTTGTTCCGCAACTGACGCTCCTTCCGGTCGAGAATCCGTACAGGAATCTTCTCATAAGTAATGTCAGGCTGAAAGGAGAACTGAGATTATCTATCAACACATGTATCAGATCGGGTACGTATCTCCTCAGCGTAGATATGTGGAATACGACGTGAACGCCTGCCAAAGACGGCAATAGTGCCACCCGATAAGCTACTGCTCCAATCCTTTCCGAGATCTGGAAATGTCCAATGTATCGCGGAGCTAGCTTACCCCTGAGGCCAATCTCTTCACCTCTTTCGTGGGTGAAACTCGCAGAAATACCTGGTAGCAAATGAATAACTCTAAGGGTCTTCCACTCCGGTCAGCATAACACTTCTAGCAGTCTTATGCCTCTGACATCCTCCGTCCCATAGTAAGGACCACTCTGCCTCGCTGAGCTCTATGAGGTCCCAACAACTGGGCCTCTGGGATTCTCGTCCTGATTAACGACTGAGCAACTATGGTAACAAGACTACCCTACTCGGTCTATCCCTGCTCCTCAAGGTCTAACTCGGAGAAACCCCGAATCAAGTTTGTTACCACTACTCGGTGGCAAACTAGAGTCCCTCTAGACTTCTGGCTAAGTGCATCGACAACCACATTAGCTTTTCCCCGGTGATAGCTAATGGTACAAATCATAATCTTTCAGAAACTCCAACCATCTCTTCTGTCGGAGATTAAGTTCCTTCTAAGTGAACCGATATTTGAGACTCTGATGGTCAGTGAAAATCTCAATGTAATATCGTACAGGTAATGCCGCCAAATCTTCGGGGCAAAAATAATAGTGGCTAACTTCAGATCATGTACAGGGTAGATCTTCTTATGCTCCTTCAACCGACGAGAAGCATAAAGAGACTACCATATCGTGCTGCATCAGAACAGCGCTCAAATCCTGAATAGATGCGTTGGTGTAGAGGACATATCCGTCCTCTCCAGAAGGTAAAAACCAAAAATCAAAGCCGACACTAGTCTTCGCTTCAGCTACTAGAAGCTGGTCTTGCAATCCTCAGTCCAAGTAAACTTCACGTCTTTCATGGTCACGCGTGAAAGTAGCATAGCTATGCGGAGAAACCCTCGACGAAAGGTCTGTAATATCCTGCGAGTCACAAAAGACTGCGGATCTCCTACACTGATTTCGGCTGCTCCCAACGGTAACAACCTCTATCTCCTGTGGAACCACGGTACACTCCTACTGGTGACCGTGTGTCCCAAACATCATAACAAAAGACAATCCAAACCAGCACTACTGATAATCACATATAGATGTTCTCGTCGAATCATCTCTAGATCTATGCAAAGTAGTGTACGTGACTCACCTCGGATCCGTAATAGATCACAACATCGTCCACAAAGATAATGGACACCTATCCAAACATCCTCGACATACCAGGACCATCGAGTCCCTGAAAACATCTAAGGCACTGTAAGCCTATATGGCAAAAAACCAATACACATAATGTCCGTATCACAGACATTCCTATTCATAAGATCTCCAATAATAAATCGAAAAATCTGATCATCAATAACATAAATCACCAAAGAATAAATCCTCCAGGGTGAGAGCAACGCTCCATCACAGGAAACACCACATATGTGGGAGCAACGCTCTACCACAAGAAATCCTCAATATGTGGGAGCAACACTCCACCACAAATAATCTGAAATATGTATCTGCAATAAATATAGGAGCAATGCTCCGCTACCAGCAATCCGTGATATGTGGGAGCAACGCTCCACCACAAAATAATATATAAGTACCCCAAGGCACCTAACTATCCAGCTAGAGGCTGTACAAGATCTCTCTACCACAAATCACTGTGGTTAACCTAGGCTATAACAACCTAGTAAACTAATCAAATCCATCATCAACTCTATCAGCATCCTAGTGGGTCATCCACTGATAGGAGAATTAGTTGATGGGTAAGTCCAACAATGACATAATGCAGACACTCCACATCCTGCATTCAGCATAAGTAAAATCATCATACTGCTACCAATGTATACACCTAGCACACATGCTCACACAACATATGTATGATCAACAAAATCCTCCAATTATTATACACCAAGTTGAACCGATAGTGAGATGATATAGGGAACACTACTCTTAATCATTCCTAGTCGAGTATTAACATTCAGGGACAATGTTAATGCAATAAGACTAGCATGTAGGTCAACTCGATGACTTGATCTCACAAGTCATGGATATAGAGATATCAAGTTGACACATGGGTATACATTAGAGAATGTATACTGAATGACCCGCCATGAGAAAGTATCATGGATCGTTATATGAGTGTCATATACTTTCTCATGTGGCTATTAGTATGACTACTAGTCCTTAGACCTGAAGTCAACATAGATCCCGACATAAGGAGTTATGTACTTTGGTTTGGTCAAACGTCACCCGTAACTGGGTGGACTATAAAGGCGATTACTGGGTATATATCAAATTATGCAGAGGGATGTAAGTGATGTAGATGGGATCTATCCCTCCTATATGACGGGAGAGACATCGGTATTCTTGATAGAGTGAGACCACGAAGTGCATGGCCATGCCCAAATGAGTCAATATAGGATATTGAGCTCATTTGATTTAGTGAGTCTACTTGGAGTTCAAGATTTAGATTGGTCAGAGGATGACACGGTCTATGCCTCACATTGATCAATCTAGATGTCTAGGATAAAAGGACACTTGTCGTATTTTGTGAGGAGTCACAATTAGTAGTCACAAGGTGATGTCGGATCTCGACATTCTTGTAACTTGGGTAGTAATGATGTGTTGCTAGATACCGCTCATTACTTATGCTCCTAAATGGGTTTAGGGCATTGCTAACGTTACAAGAACCTATAGGGTCACACACTAAGAACAATTAGATGGAGATTAGGTTCATATGATGAACCAAGAGGATTAGATTCATTTGATGAATCAAATTGGATTAAGAGTAATCCTAATTGGGCTAACATGAGTTGGACTCAAGTTGATTCATGTGTTTAATGAGTCTAATTTAGATTATGACTCATTGAATCAATTTAATTTAATGAATTAGATTCATTATATATTAAATTGGCTTGAATCAAATGGTTAGATTAGATCAACCATGGAAGAGATTTGGTCAAGTTTGACTTGACTTGAGAGGAAGATTAAAAGTCTAGTTTGACTTGACTTTATGCCACCTCATTGGTGAGTTGGCATTGATGTGGACTAATGATGTTACTCCACATCATCATCATGGTTGCCACCTCATGGGAGTTACTAGTGAGTGCCGCCTCATGGAGGTTACATTCTCTCTTTGATGACAACTTAATGCATTAATGAGGGGAGTTACACATGAGAAAGGTGGTCGGCCACATTTTGAATGGGGTGTGAATTGATTTTCATTATTCATTCAAGTGTGGAATTTTGCATCTTCTTCCTCTCAAGCTCTCCCTCTCCTCCTTCCTTGGCCGAACCACATAGGTGCTAGCACACCTTGGTTTTTGGTCACCTCCACCTAGTGTGTTCGTGTGGATACGTGTAGAGAGTTGTCTACATTGACAACTTCGAGATCCAGCGTACCGAGGACGAGCGGGATATGCAAAAGGGCACGCAACAAGGGTAAAGATCTTCATCATGTATGTAACGACCCGCCTTCTACTGATTAGGCTGTGAGGCCGATCGCTACATTATGCTGTGCTAAATTACTATTGCGGAAATCTGGATTGATTAAAATTTTACTAAACTGATTACTGTAAAATCTGAACTTAATATTCTAGGTGTACCTAGGAGTTGTACACATGCTAGGGAAGATAATCTATGCCTCTCGGATGTCCTGCTAGCTGTAATCAAGCATTTCAATCGATCCATGAATCGATTAGGCTGTCGGATCGATCCAGTGATCGATCCAGCTTGATACCAGCACGGAGAAAAACTCTGGATCGGTCGGCTGACCGATCCATAAGCTATATTGCTTCTGTATGCGGCTAGATCGGTCTACCGACCGATCCAGGAGTACACTGATCGGTCGGCTGACCGATCAGTGAGCTTCTGTACTCTCTGTTCGCATCTAGATCGGTCGGCTGACCGATCCATAACAGACGCTAACTCTCTGTTCGCGACTGGATTGGTCAGCTGACCGATCGATCTGTAGATCGATCTGGGCTTCTGATTTCGAATCAGAACCCCTGATTTCAGCACTATTTCGTGCCCAACTCATACACATCAAGTCTATAACAGCTAGAAACATTTTTAACATGTATTAGCTAACATTTTAAACATGATATCACGCATGGTTCACTAATTCATGGCATGCAAATGTACTACTATGTGTAGAATAATAAGGTTCTAACAATTAACTAATTTTGCTGAAAGTTCTAATGCATAAATAAAGCTTGTTAGATCCCTAAGATCTTTTATTCCAAGTTCCTTCCACACACATCTTCATCGCATTGTCCTCCAGCCTCTGCTAGTCCATTTTCCCTTTACCTTTATCTGCAGTATAAGGAAAAAGTATCTGTAAGCTTAAAGCTTAGTAAGAAACCAGCTACCTCACAAAACATGCACACGATGCAATTTATGTTTTGAAAACATTCTATTTGAAATACGTACTGAACATAGATAAGCATGACATAGCAAAGTTACTAAGCACAAATACTGAAACATAGCATGCATATCAAAATCTAAGCATGGAGCTAACTCATGGTATCAGTCAGGAAGAACTAAACTGAAACTGAAACTGAACTAAACTAAGCTGATACTGAATTAAATCCTGATCACATAGGTGACTGAGAGTTTTGAAAACTGTATACATAAGTAGATTAAAATAATAATCATGCTGCTGAGGGCCCTGGCAACTGTACGTGCTGTGCGCGCACCCCTAGCTAGACCCGGGATTGCAAGTTCCAAATCTAGTAGGGTTTACTAGGTTATCTGAACCTAGGGATGACTGTGGATATCTGATCCTGTACAGTGCCACTGCTGAAAATAAAATACTGAATAGTTGTACTGTTTTATTTAGCCGTTTCTAGGTTATCTGAACCTAGAGCTAGGTTGTCTGAACCTAGAGGCGACTGTGGGAGCCCACCCATTGGACATCTAGTCCCATGAAAGCTGTAATAAAGCTAATTAACTGGATCAATACGTCTATACGGCATTTGACTGAGCTGAATAAATGCCCATTGAATCAAAAGTTGTCCTAATCTTTTTATCGAGCATTTGGTGTGCTTTAACTCTCCTCTCTAGTAGGGAGACCACCTCTAGGCACCCGACAACGTCTAACACCTCAAACTGAAGAGGGCAAACGCGTCCGGCCCATCTAGAGGTGCTCGACTAATCCCTAAAGCTGCGAGGAGGGTTAAATACACCCTAGATGTCGACAAAAATCCGAGTATAACTAATCTAAAAGCATGCATTCAAACGGAAGCTACTTATACTGCAGGTGAGGGGTTTCTTACCTCCTATTCATAATTTCTTACGATTCTAATCGCGAGATTTTCCGGAGGAGACGATCCTTTCGACGATCTTCTCGCGTCTAAGCGTTCCTCTCGCGAAGGGAAACGTCCTCGTGTCGGAGATGTCGCCGGAAGGTGTCCTTGAAGCCCTAGGAAAGGAACCCTAGGTTTCTTCTTGTGGTTGGCGCCAAGAGGAGAGGGAAGGGGGCGGCGTGGCTAGGGTGAGGAGAAGGAAAAGTCACGTTAAAAAAAAAATAACTCTTCACCTATTAAATTCCCTATTTATATTAAGTGGGTAATTTCAGCCCAACTCTAATATAAATTTAATTGCCTCCCTTTCCTTTCAGCACGGCCCTGCTGGGTTCAACTGGTTACTAACATTATCCGTAAACCGTAGGTCTCGGGTTCAATTCCCGCTTAGGCCGTTTTCGTTTTCTATTTGTTTTTGCTACTTCCGTTACTCTAAAAATTCTGTAAAAATATCCTAAAATTCCAAAAAAATCATAGAATATTTCTAAAATAGTTTTGAGAATTTTCGGGTGTTACAATGTAGATCTAGAAGTTTTGTAACTCGTACTCGTATGTTTTCGAATTTTTCTTCGCACGAGATCAGTTGGCTAGGGTGATTCGGGGTTTCCGTGACATGAAAAAGTGATTTTCGCGGCCCGAAAAACCCAACAGATGGAAAGGAACAAACCATTGGAATAGTCGTAGTGTAATTAGGTATTAGTTTATCTTGACTAATAAATTACACTAGTACACTCTAAGTGTATTGAGTAAGATCATTTTAGGTAAGTTCTTTTTATACTGACTTAATAAAAGAGCTAGACCTGAGTTATTATGGAAGTGTGTGCTTTTAATCCTAATATAATAACAAGCACATATATTTAGTATTTATTTCTTTAACTTATCAAAGGATAAGATTTAGCTCGATAAATCAATAGGTCCGATAAGTTGGGAAATGATATTACTTATAGTGTGTGTTGTTGATTATAGAAGAAAACTGTGTCCTAGATATCTAGGTTGAGAATGTCCCCAAGAGGAGCTCATAAGGATTGTCATGCTAAACCCTACATGTGGACTTAGTCCGGCATGACAATGAGGTTGAGTGGTACTACTCTTGACTTAGATATTAATTAAGTGAGTCGTCAGTAACTTACTTAATTAGTGGACATTCGTTATCTTAAACACAGGGAGAATAACACACTTATGATAAGAAGGAGCCCATAAATGTAATTTGGGATTGGTGCGGTAGTGCAACAATAACTCTCTAGTGGAATGTTGATGAACTTGAGTTGTGTGTTCGGGGCGAACACGGGACACTCAAGCTCATCGGAAGGTCAAAACCAATTTCTCCTCTAGGTCCCTGTCGTCGCCTCATTAAAGCCTCAAGTCCATTCGAATATAAGCCCATCTTGGTGTCCAAGAAGGGGGCTGGTCCAATACTTGGTGACCAAGCAAGGGCCGACCACATCCTCCGCTATGGGGGGCGGCCCTTTTTTTGCTTGGTGACCAAGCAAGTAGGGGTCGGCCATGATTAATTCAAATAGGAGGGGTGTTTTGAATTTTTAAAATCTTCTCTTTATAGAAAACTACAAATTTTAAAAGAGAGTTTTTAAAATATAAAACTTTTCTTATTTGAATTAGGTCACATGGTTTAATAGAGAGTTTTAAAAGTTTTAAAACTTTCCTTTTTTAGCCATCCTCATGGTTTTAGAAAAAAGGAAGAGAAGTTTTAAAATTAAATTTTCTGTTTTTGTAACCATGTTAAAAAAGGAAATTTTTAGAAGAGAAGTTTTAAATTTTAAAACATGGTTTTAATTTTTAAAACTTTCCTTTTTTTAACATCCACTTTAGGAAAGAGAGCTTGTAAAATTTTATAAGAGGATCTCTTCTTATAAAATTTTATAAAAATTATTTTCTTCTCTCCTTGATGATGTGGCCGGCCACCCTTGCTTGGTGCCCAAGCAAGGGGCCGACCAATCAAAGTTTAAATCAAATCATCATCCAATCAATCCATGATTTGGTGATTGATTCAATCAAGAGGAAAGAAAAGGAAAAATAAAAGGGGAAAAGGAAAAACAAGAGTAAGATTTTAATTTTTTGTAAAAAGTATTTCCTTATTTGCCTTGGGCAAGTATTATAAAAGAAGGGGAGGAGAGACCACATGACATAACAATTCTTATTCTCTTGTTGGTGATCTCTTTGGTGGTCGACCCTCTCTCCCTCTCTTTTCCCTTTGCTCTCTTTTGCTCCTTAGTGGTGGTGGCCGAATACTAGAAGGAGGAGAAGCTCATTTGGGTGGTGTTCATCTTGGAGGATCATCGCCCACACGAAGTCCAAGGCGAGGCGAGGAATACGGCAGAAGATCTCGAGGTCATTAGCATACAAAGAGAAGGTATAACTAGTAATTTTCTTCCGCATCATACTAGTTATTTTTCTTTGTATGAATTCCAAACACAAGAGGCATTAGATTCTAGTTTTTCGGATTTGTTTCGAAGTTGTGTTTTCTTTGTTTTGTTTTTCAAATTTGTGATTCGATTATTCCTTTTGGTTAAACCTAGAGTTATCTAAGGAAATTAAATATTAGCTTTCCTTAAAAGGTTTTGCCTAGGCGGTGGTGGGTGCTCCCATACCCAAGAAGGCCATGTGCCTCGCCATGCAGTCCTGGAAGTCAATTTTGGAAATTAATATTTAATGGAATTTATAACATAGGTGGATTTGGATCAATAGTGTTAAGTTCCGCTTGCGATCCAAATCTAAACCATTAAGAACAGATAAGTTAAATTTGGAATCAATGATGTTAAGTTCCGTCTGTGATTCCTAATTTAACTTCTAAAGAACACAATAGGTTATTTAGGAAAGGTTCGACACTTGTACAAAATTTTGTACAATGGAATATCTTCCTAGGACTAACGAACAATTACAACTCAAATAAAAATAGAAATTGAGTCTAAATTGAGGCTACAAATTCCTACTATATAGACATGAGACTTAAGTGTTAATTAAGCTCATCTAAGACTTTAATTAGGTTGACTATACTGAATGACTTGCTCTTGGTCAAACCTTCTTCAATGGTAGTTTTAGCCTTCACATCTTCAGTTAGTACATTAAGTGCTTTCTTCATCTTTCTAGCCTTAGCCCTTGTAATTGGGCCTTCATTGATTCATAATGGATCATCATTAACATCTAGAATGGGTTGACCATTATCCATATCGTTAGCTTATTGTTCTCTTTCTTTGACTCCATCACAATTGTTCCTAAGCTTTTGTAGGTTAATTGAGAAAATTTGGTGTGATCCCCAGTCATGTATATGGAGCAACCACTATCCAATATCTATTTGGTTTCTTACAACTGGTAGGAATTTAAGATTAGTTTTTTATCTTAAGTTAATTTTAATTGTAAGTTGATCATGAATTTTAAGGCAATTTAATTTTATATTAATTTAAGTTAATTTAATTTATAAGTTAATTTAGGTTTGATTTAATTTTAATTTTATGTTCAGTTCAATTTTTTTTTTAATTTTTAATTTAGTTTAATTTTAAATTTTAAATTTAGTTTAATTTTTAAGTTTAGTTTAATTTTTAATTTTTAATTTATACTTTAGTTTAATTTTTAAGTTTAGTTTAATTTTTAATTTAGTTTAATTTATAATTTATTTTAATTTTTAAGTTTAGTTTAATTTTTAATTTTTAATTTTTTATTTTTTAATTTTAATTTAGTTTAATTTTTAAGTTTAGTTTAATTTTTAATTTTAAGTTTAGTTAATTTTTTTTAATTTTTAAATTAATTTAATTTTTTTTATTTAATTTTTAAGTTTTAAGTTTAATTTAATATAACTTAATTTAAATTTAGTTTTAATTTAATTTCTTTTTAATTTGTATTTCATTTAAATTTAATTTAATTTCATTTCATTTTAATTTAATTTAATTTCATTTCATTTTAATTTAATTTAATTCCATTTCATTTCATTTGATTTTAATTTAATTTCATTTTAATTTAATTTAATTTAATTTCATTTGATTTTAATTTAATTTCATTTCATTTGATTTTAATTTAATTTCATTTTAATTTAATTTAATTTAATTTTGTTTTAATTTAAGATCTTAGTCATCTCACCCGATCTATGTTTTCAATCATGGAATCCTATAATTTTTGTGAGATGAGTTAAGTTCAATTTCAGGGTTTGGTTTAACTTTGTATTAGATTCAGGTTTAGCTTTGGGTTCAACAAACAGACATTCTTTGGATAAACTTCTGGGCTATGGTGAGTCACCTGCATATCATTAGAGTAACCATGTCTTCGAGATTTTTCAAATAATCTCATTCACTGAACTTAATACAAAATCTTGGTCTAAGTAGTTAGGATCTGTAAGGGATCACTTCATTTAGTTACACTAAGTCAAATGCACCAGGTCGAAGTCATATCTTCCTAGACATGCATAGGCAGAGCTTCCCTAACCTACTATAATCCAAAACTTCACCAGTACCATATGTCAAATTAAACTTTTTGTCCCTTTTTAAGTTAATCCTAATTACCCTGTTGGGTAGGTTAATTTTTGAAGGTGCCAACTAGTTTAGAGTCTCCCCCTGAATTATTGATCTAAATTTCTTAAGTTTTGGTTTTGGGTTTATGTCGATTACTTTTGTAATTATAATAGACTTGATGATAGTTTGGTTTTGAGTTGGTTCTATAGTTTTTTTTCTATAATTTGTCTTTGGTTTAGTTGATTTACTTTTATGTTTTTGATTTGGGTTATTTGATTTTATATAATATATTTTATTTTTGGGTATAGTATTGGTTAATTCCTACTTGCGTAGTTAGGCACGCTTTTGGAACCTAAGTTTTTGTTAGTTAGAGCCCTAGAGCCAATCATTTGATGATTGTATGGACTCATGTATATCATATTCTTGTATATTAATAAAGGCATTTATTTGGTTATTATACTTATTTATATTAGTGCCAAATAGACTAAGTATAATAGCGTCCTTGAGTAGAAGGTTCATACCTATATCAATCGATTAGTTGAATCGATAGTGAGATGATATAGGGAACACTACTCTAAATCATTCCTAGTCGAGTATTAACATTCAGGGACAATGTTAATACAATAAGACTAGCATGTAGGTCAGCTCGATGACTTGATCTCACAAGTCATGGATATAGAGATATCAAGCTGACACATGGGTATGCATTAGAGAATGTATACTGAATGACCCGCCATGAGAAAGTATCATGGATCGTTATATGAGTGTCATATACTTTCTCATGTGGCTATTAGTATGACTATTAGTCCTTAGACCTGAAGTCACCATGGATCCCTACATAAGGAGTTATGTACTTTAGTTTCGTCAAACGTCACCTGTAACTGGGTGGACTATAAAGGCGATTACTGGGTATGTAACGAATTATGCAGAGGGATGTGAGTGATGTAGATGGGATCTATCCCTCCCATATGACGGGAGAGCGACATCGCTATTCTTGATAGAGTGAGACCACTAAGCGCATGACCATGCCCAAATGAGTCAACATTAGATGTTGAACTCATTTGATCGAGTGAGTCTACTTGGAGTTCAAGATTTAGATTGATTAGAGGATGACACGGTCTATGCCTCACATTGATCAATCTAGATGTCTAGGATAGAAGGACAATGTCACATATTGTGAGGAGTCACAATTAGTAGTCACAAGGTGATGTCGGATCTCGACATTCTTGTAACTTGGGTAGTAATGATGTGTTGCTAGATACCGCTCATTACTTATGCTCCTAAATGAGTTTAGGGCATTGACAACGTTACAAGAACCTATAGGGTCACACACTTAGGACAATTAGATGGAGATTAGGTTCATATGATAAACCAAGAGGATTAGATTCATTTGATGAATCAAATTGGATTAAGAGTAATCCTAATTGGGCTAACTTGAGTTCGACATCCTAATTGGGCTAACTTGAGTTCGACTCAAGTTGATTCATGTATTTAATGAGTCTAATTTAGATTATGACTTATTAAATCAATTTAATTTAATGAATTAGATTCATTATATTAAGTTGGCTCGAATCAAATGGTTGGATTAGATCAACCATGGTAGAGATTGGGTCAAGTTGGACTTGACTAGAGAAGGAAGACCAAAGGTCAATTTTGACTTGACCTTTTGCCACCTCATTGGTGAGTTGGCATTAGGTGGACCAATGATGATGTTCCACATCATCATGGAGTGCCACCTCATGGAAGTTACAAAGCCATTTTCTTATTAACTTCACATTAATTGCATTTAATGGGGAGTTATTCTTGATGAGAAGTGGCCGGCCACTTTTGAATTGGATTTGATTTTCATTCAATTCATTCAAGTGTGGTGAATCTTCCTCCTTCTTCCTCTCAAGCTCTCTCTCTCCCTCTCCTCCTTGCTTGGCCGAATCTCACCAAGGTGCTAGCACACCTTTGTGTGAGGTTTTTCTCCACCTACGTGTCCGTGTGGATACTTCTAGAGGACCGGCGCTTGACGGTCTAGAGATCCGGCAACTCCTTGGACGAGCGGGATAAGCGAAAGGCACGCTTCGAAGGTATAACCCTTATCTAGTGTAGATCTAAAGGTTTTACAAACTCGTACAAGAAAAGGTTTTTCGAAAAGTTTTTGTTTACGAATCTTTGCACGGATCTACGGCTTTGGGTGACTCGGGGTTTCCGCGACGCGAAAAAGCGGTTTTCGCGGCCCGAAGAACCCAACAGTGGTATCAGAGCCACGTGCAAAGACTTGTACGAGTTCGTTTGTATTTTTATGAAAAATATACCTTCTGTAATTTTCTGTAAAAATTGAGTTTTTAGAGTTTTTATGAGTAATTTTTCCGTAGAAGCGAAGCACAAGTGTCTCGGCACTTGTAGGCTTCGGCTACCGGAAAGTTTTCTTTTAAACGGCTTCGTTTTGCCCCAAATCCGTTTGGGACAGCGGGGTCGGGTGCCATTAGATCGCAAAGGAGCAACTCACGATGGTTAGATCGTGGGTAGGGGCATAGCCCCTAACCCCGCAAGGGAATTTGCTTCGCGATTGCACCCGAAATCGCTAAAAACGAACCCGCCGGGAAGATTTTTCCCAAACGGCAATGTCTCGACCCAAATCGTTTTGGGACAGTGGGTTTAGGCGCTGTTTGATCGCAAAGGAACCCTCGCGATGGTTAGATCGCGGGTAGGGGCGCTGCCCCTGGGCCCCGCAAAGGGATCCGTTCCGTGATTGCGCCCAAAACCGCTAAACGGGACCGCCGGGAAATTTTATTCGTAAAAATTGTAAAAATTAATTTTAAAATTATAGAAAATTATGAAAATATATAATTTTGAATTATATATTAATTTTGTGATAGTCATGGCCCAAAGCTCAATATGATTGGTTGTGTTGTAATTCATAATACGGCCTGCGTGCCGTTATGTGTTTGCGAGTGTTGTATTATATTCGCGACCTGCGTGTCGTGTCTTCTCTTATTTTCTTGTTGTAAATTAGATTTAGACTCGAATGTAACTCGAGTTTCAAATTGTAATGTACAAATTGGAGCGGTGGAGGGTCCACACGAGACGGAGTTCCGAGGCGGGCACGAGCAACACAAGGTGGTCAAAGGGAGGAGCTTGAAGAAGCTGTTGACCCTAGGTTGACCAATCGATCTTCTCATTGGCTTGAGAAGATCGTAGTAGGGCCATGACTAAATCACAAATAGATTAATTAATTGCTTGTGTATGTGATGCATATTTAATAAGTAGTTAATTAATTAGTGCCTTACGATTAGATTAGATCTAAGTCGTGCACATGATGCACCCTTGCGATTAGATTAGATCTAAGTCGTGCACAAGATGCATCCCTTTCGATTAGATTAGATCTCAATCGACTCAACTCTAATGCCTAACCGTGCCGTGATACCTATCACTACCTCGATCACATGTATTGTTGAATCTGCCAAAGCAGAGCAATAAATATTATCTTGGTAGGGTACGGAGGGACAATCTTGGTCCCGTCTATCAACGCATGGGTGAATACAAACTCAATTAGATTGAGTATTCATAGTTACTCGGTTGGATCGAGTCAACTATAGGCATTCTTCCAATAGTTGGAAAGATAGGTCAATATCACATCTATATTAATTCTCGGGAGTATTAGCCAAAGCTAACTCGAGTTTTAATATAAATGCGGATATTGATTCTATAAACAAGAGTTGCATAGAGATGTAATTGGTAATCGTTACCTACCGATCATACTAAGCCTTGGGCGTATTAGCCAAAGCTAACTCAGGGGTTAGTATGATGTGGATCTTGTCCCACAAGAATTATAGAATTCAGTGGGAGCATCATTTAATTAAAGGCCTAATTAAATGATTTTTAAAGAATATGATATTTATTTCTGCAAATTTTCTGTTGTAGATAACCATGACGTCGAACACGAATTCCTTCTCCCTGCGATCTGTCCTTGAGAAGGACAAGCTCAACGGAGCGAATTTCCTGGACTGGTACAGGAACTTGAGAATAGTTCTCACCCAGGAGCGTAAGCTGTACGTTCTGGAGCAGCCCATTCCGGAGGCTCCTCCTGCCAATGCCCCGCGAGCCGACAAAGATGCTTACAAGAAGCAACAAGACGACGCATTAGATGTGTCCTGTCTAATGCTCGCGACCATGAACTCAGAGCTTCAGAAGCAACATGAGTTGATGGGCGCTTTTGATATGGTTGAGCATCTTCGCCAACTATATCAGGGACAAGCGATGCATGAGAGATTTGAGATCTCGAAGGCACTGTTTCAGTGCAAGATGTCAGACGGGTCAACGGAGCGAATTTCCTGGACTGGTACAGGAACTTGAGAATAGTTCTCACCCAGGAGCGTAAGTTGTACGTTCTGGAGCAGCCCATTCCGGAGGCTCCTCCTGCCAATGCCCCGCGAGCCGACAAAGATGCTTACAAGAAGCATCAAGACGACGCATTAGATGTGTCCTGTCTAATGCTCGCGACCATGAACTCAGAGCTTCAGAAGCAACATGAGTTGATGGGCGCTTTTGATATGGTTGAGCATCTTCGCCAACTATATCGTGGACAAGCGAGGCATGAGAGATTTGAGATGTGCACTGTTTCAGTGCAAGATGTCGACGGGGCTTCTGTAGGTCCTTATGTACTCAAGATGATTGGGTACATAGAGAACCTACAAAGACTGGGTTCCACTTGGCCAAGAGTTGGCCACCGACTTGATCTTGCAGTCCTTGCCAGATAATAGTCAATTCGTTCTCAACTATAACATGAACGAGATTGACAAGCCACCGCCCGAGTTACTTAGTATGTTATGAACTGCTGAGATTAACCTTAAGAAGGTTAAGCCCATTCGGATGGTCCGTACACAAGGGCAAGGGCAAGCCCAAAGGTAAGGGAAAGTCCCAAACCAAGGGCAAAGGCAAGGCACTGAAGCCTAAAGGAGGGGTCGCCAAGGATGCTACCTGCTTCCACTGCGGTCAGACCGGGCACTGGAAGAGGAACTGCAAGGTATACTTGGAGGATCTTAAGAAGAAGCGAAGTGAGACTTCCACTTCAGGTATATATGTTATAGAAGTCAATCTATCTATTTCTACATCATGGGTATTAGATACTGGATGTGCTTCTCACATTTGTACTGATGTGCAGGCGCTGAGAAATAGCAAAGGGCGAGGTGGACCTACGAGTAGGCAATGGAGCACGGGTTGCTGCTGTTGTTGTAGGAACTTATCAGCTATCTCTGCCCTCTGGGCTTGTACTAGATTTAGATGATTGTTGTTATGTGCCTGCTCTTACTAAGAACATAGTTTCAGTTTCTTGTTTAGACAAGAAAGGATACTCTTTTATAATAAAAGACAAATGTTGTTCTGTTTATTTGAAAGATATGTTCTATTGTAGTGCACCACTAATAAACGGACTCTATATTCTAGACCTTGAGAGCCCTATCTATAACATTAGTACCAAGAGGTTCAAGTCAAATGACATGAACCAAACCTACCTCTAGCACTGTCGCTTAGGTCATATAAATGACAAGCACTTATCCCAGCTCCATAAGGATGGTTTGCTGGACTCATTTGATTTAGAATCATATGAAATATGCGAGTCATGCCTACGAAGCAAGATGACCAAGACTCCCTTTAGTGGGCATAGCGAGAGAGCAACTGATTTGTTAGGACTCATACATAGTGATGTATGTGGCCCTTTCAATGTTGCTACTAGAGGCAGTTATAGATACTTCATCACATTTACTGATGACTGCAGTAGATATGGTTATGTGTACTTGATGACACATAAGTCTGAATCCTTTGAAAAGTTCAAAGAATTCAAGAATGAAGTACAGAACCAGCTTGGCAAGAGTATTAAGGTACTTCGATCAGATCGAGGTGGTGAATACTTAAGCCATGAGTTTCGTGACTACTTAGCTGAGTGTGGGATTTTATCTCAACTCACTCCTCCTGGAACACCACAGTGGAATGGTGTATCCGAAAGGAGGAATCGTACCTTATTAGATATGGTACGATCTATGATGAGTCACACAGATCTTCCGACATATCTATGGGGATATGCTCTAGACACGACAGCTTTCATACTCAACCGAGTTCCATCAAAGGCCGTGATAAAGACACCATATAGGATATGGACTGGGAGAGATGCCCAGGTGTCTTTCATGAGGATTTGGGGCTGTGAGGCTTACGTAAGACGTCAAGTCTCAGACAAATTAGGACCCAAATCCGACAAGTGCTATTTCATTGGATATCCCAAGGAAACTAAGGGATATTACTTCTACATTCCCAGTCAGCACAAGGTAGTTGTGGCAAAGACTGGGGTCTTTCTAGAAAGGGACTTTGTTTCTAGAAAGACTAGTGGGAGCGCGTTCGATCTTGAAGAAGTTCAAGATGCGAACAATAGCACTGATGCCCAGATGGAAATTGAACTGGAACCACACAGTGTTGTGGATGATGTTCCCCAAAGAGTTGAGGAACAACAACCAGTTCAAGTAGGCATACCTCTTCGCAGGTCTGATAGGGTACGTCGTCAGCCTGAGAGATACTCATTTCTCTTGTCTGACCATGATGACATTGTGCTCATAGAGGATGAGCCTACCACCTATCATGAAGCTGTGATGAGACCAGATTCTGAGAAATGGCTAGAAGCCATGAGATCCGAGATAGAATCCATGAACACCAACAAAGTATGGACTTTGGTTGATCCACCTGAAGGGGTAAAACCCATTGGGTGCAAGTGGGTCTTTAAGAGAAAGACTGACATGGATGGACTTATCTATAAGGGTCGCTTGGTAGCTAAAGGTTTCAAGCAGATTCATGGTATTGACTATGATGAAACCTTTTCTCCAGTGGTGATGTTTAAGTCCATTCGGATCATGCTTGCTATTGCAGCCTACCATGACTATGAGATATGGCAGATGGATGTCAAAACCGTGTTTCTGAATGGAAACCTACTCGAGGATGTGTACATGACACAACCTGAGGGTTTTGTAGATCCACAGCATACTAGCATAGGTCCATTTATGGACTAAAGCAAGCTTCTCGGAGCTGGAATCTTCGATTTGATGATGCGATCAAACAGTTTGGTTTCATCAAGAACGAAGATGAGCCTTGTGTCTACAAGAAGGTTGTAGGGGACATAGTTGTCTTCCTCATATTATATGTGGATGACATACTACTCATTGGGAAGGACATCCCTATGCTTCATGACAAGACCTGGCTAGGGAGTTGCTTCTCAATGAAGGACTTAGGTGAGGCATCCCGCATTCTAGGGATACAGATCTATAGAGATAGATCTAAGAGATTGCTTGGCCTAAGTCAGAGTACATATATTGACAAGGTACTCCTTCGGTTTGCCATGCAGAACTCCAAGAAGGGATTTCTGCCGATGTCACATGGCGTGAGTCTTTCGAAGACTCAAGGTCCCTCTTCTAGAGAGGAGAGAGACCGCATGGATCAGATCCTTTATGCCTCAGCCATAGGATCGATCATGTACGCCATGCTATGTACTCGACCTGATGTCTCGTATGCTTTGAGCATGACGAGCAGATACCAGTCAGATCCAGGTGAAAGTCACTGGATAGCGGTCAAGAATATTCTTAAGTACTTGAGAAGGACTAAAGAATATTTCTTGATATATGGAGGCAATGATGAGCTAACTGTAAAGGGTTACGATGCTAGCTTCCAGACCGATCGGGATGATTACCGATCGCAGTCGTGGTTCGTATTTTGCATTAATGGTGGTGTCCACCGAAGAGTTCAAGCGGATACGAGTCGATTCTACAATGAAGCCGAGTATATTGTCGCATCGTGAGGCAAAGGAGGCGCTTGATCCGCAAGTTCATTATCGAACTTGGGGTGGTTCCTAACATCGCTAACCCATTGAGCTCTATTGTGACAACAATGGAGCTATAGCACGAAGGAACCTCGCCACACCAGCGGACCAAGCATATACTACGCTTCCATCTCATTCGAGATTATCGATAGAGGAGATGTGAATATTTGCAAAGTACCTATAGAGGCTAACATCGCAGATCCCTCGACCAAGGCTTTGGCACAGAGGAAGCATGATGGTCACACTAGGTCTTTAGGCCTTAGAGCCTATACTTGTTGGCACTAGTGCTAGGGGGAGGTTGTTAGTTAGTGCCGTAGAGCCAACCAGTTGATGTTGGTATGGACTCATGTATATCATATTCTTGTATATTAATAAAGGCATTTGTTTGGTTATTATACTTATTTATATTAGTGCCAAATAGACTAAGTATAATAGCCCTTGAGTAGAACGTTCATACCTATATCAATCGATTAGATGAATCCATAGTGAGATGATCTAGGGAACACTACTCTAAATCATTCCTAGTCGCGTATTAGCATTCAGGGACAATGTTAATACAATAAGACTAGCATGTAGGAAAGCTCGATGACTTGATCTCACAAGTCATGGATATAGAGATATCGTCGACACATGGGTATGCATTAGAGAATGTATACTTGAATGACCCGCCATGAGAAAGTATCATGGATCGTTATATGAGTGTCATATACTTTCTCATGTGGCTATTAGTATGACTATTAGTCCTTAGACCCAAAGTCACCATGGATCCCTACATAAGGAGTTATGTACTTTAGTTTCGTCAAACGTCACCTGTAACTGGGTGGACTATAAAGGCGATTACTGGGTATGTAACGAATTATGCAGAGGGATGTGAGTGATGTAGATGGGATCTATCCCTCCCATATGACGGGAGAGCGACATCGCTATTCTTGATAGAGTGAGACCACTAAGAGCATGGCCATGCCCAAATGAGTCAACATTAGATGTTGAGCTCATTTGATCGAGTGAGTCTACTTGGAGTTCAAGATTTAGATTGATTAGAGGATGACATGGTCTATGCCTCACATTGATCAATCTAGATGTCTAGGATAGAAGGACAATGTCACATATTGTGAGGAGTCACAATTAGTAGTCACAAGGTGATGTCGGATCTCGACATTCTTGTAACTTGGGTAGTAATGATGTGTTTCTAGATACCGCTCATTACTTATGCTCCTAAATGGGTTTAGGGCATTGCCAACGTTACAAGAACCTATAGGGTCACACACTTAGGACAATTAGATGGAGATTAGGTTCATATGATGAACCAAGAGGATTAGATTCATTTGATGAATCAAATTGGATTAAGAGTAATCCTAATTGGGCTAACTTGAGTTCGACTCAAGTTGATTCATGTATTTAATGAGTCTAATTTAGATTATGACTTATTAAATCAATTTAATTTAATGAATTAGATTCATTATATTAAGTTGGCTCGAATCAAATGGTTGGATTAGATCAACCATGGTAGAGATTGGGTCAAGTTTGACTTGACTAGAGAAGGAAGACCAAAGGTCAATTTTGACTTGACCTTTTGCCACCTCATTGGTGAGTTGGCATTAGGTGGACCAATGATGATATTCCACATCATCATGGATGCCACCTCATGGAAGTTACAAAGCCATTTTCTTATTAACTTCACATTAATTGCATTTAATGGGGAGTTATTCTTGATGAGAAGTGGCCGGCCACTTTTGAATTGGATTTGATTTTCATTCAATTCATTCAAGTGTGGTGAATCTTCCTCCTTCTTCCTCTCAAGCTCTCTCTCTCCCTCTCCTCCTTGCTTGGCCGAATCTCACCAAGGTGCTAGCACACCTTTGTGTGAGGTTTTTCTCCACCTACGTGTCCGTGTGGATACTTCTAGAGGACCGGCGCTTGACGGTCTAGAGATCCGGCAACTCCTTGGACGAGCGGGATAAGCGACAGGCACGCTTCGAAGGTATAACCCTTATCTAGTGTAGATCTAAAGGTTTTACAAACTCGTACAAGAAAAGGTTTTTCGAAAAGTTTTTGTTTACGAATCTTTGCACGGATCTACGGCTTTGAGTGACTCGGGGTTTCCGCGACGCGAAAAAGCGGTTTTCGCGGCCCGAAGAACCCAACAGTTTTAGTTTGTGTTTTATTTTGAGTTACTAGTGACATGAATGATTTACTTGTTGACTAGGCTTGTATCCAAGCCCAGATTTGTTATATATAGCCTTTTGATTTTTAAGGATTAGATCCAAGTTTTTGGATCTAGTTGTAAAATTTTCTAACAACCCTTTAAGTTTGTTAATTTCAATTTTTAATGTTGAGTTTTCCTCCTCAAGTTTTACAACTTAATTTGGATTAGAATTTTCGATTTGTTCTTTAAGGTGTTGATTTTCGTCAAGGGGTATCTTGTTTTGATTTTCTAGTTCAGTTAATTTTTTATTTAAGCATGCAATGACTTTAAAAAACTTTTTGCTTAAATTAAAGTATACCTCATCGGAACCTTCAGAAACGAATACAGACTCGTGGCTCGATTCGGGTTTGGACTCATCTTCCGATTTGCCTTCCGATTCTGATTCACAGACCATCAGCGCGAGATAGCTTCGGTGCTTCTGATCTTCAACATCTGATTCATCTGAAGATGATTCTTGGTTGTCTTGAATTTATCATTCTTCAGCTTTAGGCACTCATTCTTGTAGTGACCCTTCTTGTTGCATTCGAAGCATGTAACATTTTTATTGTTAGGGTCAGTAGTGGAGTTGATCTTCTGTAGGTCATTTCTATTGAAGTTCTTTTTTCTCCTGGTGAACATTTTTCTTACAAAGTTCATCAAGTATTCTTCGTCAGACTCACATTCAGGTTCAGGTTTGGTTCTTGACTTTTCTTTTGAGGAACCTACAAAAAGGGTAATTCTGGCATGTTTTGAGTTAGTATGCTCATGGAGTTCGAGTTCACAAAATAATTCGTCAAGTTTTAATTTAGAAAGATTCTTTGAAATCTTGTAAGCATCCATGATGGATGTCCATAGTGCATTTCGAGGCAATGCGTTTAGGGCATACTGTATCAAGTCGTGGTTCTCCATTTGGTGGCCGATGGTGTGGAGCCCATTGAGGATGCCCTTTATCCTCGCATGGAGTTTACTCGTAGATTCTCCTTCATGGATTTTTATATTAAATAATTTATTCAAGTAGAGATCTCTTTTGGTTACCTTCGTGTCACTGATTCCCTCATGCAATTCGATGAGCTTGTCCCACAGTTCTTTCGCATTTTCGTGTGGGCCCACGTGGTTCAGCTCTTCCTTCGTTAGCCTACATTGTAGTAGTGTGTTGAGAGCTTTGAAATTGGTCTGGGCTTTCTTCTTCATTTCCGGATTCCAATGTTCCGGGTCCATTGGATTTCCGGAGTTGTCGACGAGAGCCTTATAGCCTCTGGTGACACTGAACCACTGGTCGAAGTAGGTTTTCAGATAGACCTCCATTCACTTCTTCCAGTACGGGAAGTCGTCGCCGCTGAAGAGGGGAGGACGGACAGTGTTGTATTCCTCATTTTGGGTCATTGCTCTTGCACACAATAAAGACAAACAAAGATGATCCCAAGACTTTTGGTCTTGGATTAGTAGTGTGGGATAAAAATAAAAATATTAAAACTGAATTGGTGTTGCACCAATTCTGATTAGTTTGCTACGAGAAAATGTTTCCAAAGAAGTAATGATACCAATTTGGATTATGTCGAAAAAACTTAAAATCAAAAAATGAGAAAATAAAAATTTTCACCCCCTTTGCTTGATTGGTGGTTGTACCAAATCAGAGTGGTACCTGCTCTGATACCACTTGTTGGATCATGAAGAACGCTAGAGGGGGTGAATAGTGATCGTCGACAATAGAGACAGAATTAAACTGCGCAGCGGAAGAGAAAATTGAAAACAACGCTAACAAATCAATTTTTACTTGGTTCGGAGCCTTCATCGACTCCTACTCCAAGGCTCGCACTCATCGAGTGTTTTCGTTGGGCAATCCACTAACAATTCGCAAATCTTTACAAGAGGAATACAACAAATCTAAAATTTAAGTGCAGAAATAAGCAACTATACCAAGAACTTCTTAGAGATCTGGAAGGTTGTGCTTTCAGTTGTTGGAGTCGCGTCACTCTGTCTCGGAGTTGTGTTGCCCGGTCGTTGGAGCAGCGCCACTCGGTCGTCGGAGTCACGTCGTGGGGTCGCAAGAACTTCTTTGGTGGAAGAAGGCAATCGTAGAAGAAGCTTGTGTCCTGTGCTCCTGGTGGAAGGTTGCTTATATAGACAATTCCGGGTGCCTGGATCCCTTCCGGGCGCCTAGACCGTGACGTCAGCTCACCCAATCAGCATGCTCCAAATTGATGTTGAGATAGATTTTGGCATTCCGGGCGCCCGGATCCCTTCCGGGTGTCAGGACCTGACTTTTCCAGCAACTCATTTTCCTGCAAGAAAAAGTTAGTCCGAAATAATAAAAATTATATTACCCTGTAAAACAAAGTTAGCACAATATTACAAATAGAGTATAATTAGATTATATCTCCTCGAGACTAGAATCTAGTCAAGATCTCAACTTAGATTTTCGAAATGGGTCTAAGTTGGATCAATGCCTACTGTTCACTCAAACGGGGAACACGTCCTCACCAAGTCACTCCCCTCTAGTGACTTACCTTAACTTACCGCTTTGTCAGACATACGGTCAGCCCGTTGACATGTCTGGACTTCGTGCCAGCAATCCGGTCGACCCGTTGACCTAGCTGGACTTCATGCTAGATATCTGGTCAGCCCGTCGACCTATCTAGACTTCGTGCTAGCTATCCGGTCGGCCCATTGACCTAGCTAGACTTCGTGCCAGATATTCGGTCAACCCGTCGGCCTATCTGGGCTTCTCCTACACACGTTAACTCGTTAGATCACAATAAACCTAACTTAACTTGCTTTGTCATTCATCAAAACCTGAGTTAGACCGTTAGTGCATCCTGCACCAACACTACGATCTTCCAATGAGAAGATCGGAAGGTCAACCTAGGTTAAGACATCTTTTCCAAGTGCTTCCTTGGTCGTCGTGTGTTGTTGTCCTTCTCCCTTTTCACCATCGTCCAGTAGACTAGTTCTTTTCTATTTTGTACATTACAAAATCTAAAGAAACCTTGAGTTACATTTGAGGGTAGTCAACAAGAATGAAAAGGAGAGGCACGACACGTAGGTCATATTATGAATTACAACACACACATCCAATCACATCGGGGTTAAGGGTCATAACCATGCACCATGTCATATAACATTCACAATATCTTTATGATACTACTATGATTTCAACAAAGACTTATGAGTTGTAACGACACGCAACCACTTATGAGGAAGTTTGTATACTCATTGTATGAGTTGCTGCCATGCCCGAGACCATGCTGTCTACAAAACCTAACTTGCTCATAATCATGCAAATCATAGTAAATCTCTCATACAATTTCTATATCACATATAAAAATCTAACTACAATTTAGTATGCCTTAAATAAACTAGATCCTCTCCAGATGATCAATGTGAAGGAAAACCATATACTAAGTTTGATGAGAGGGGTTATACCTTTGTTGCGTGCCCTTCGCAAACCCCACAACAACTTTTCTTTGGATGTAAATCTCAATGCGATCAAGTGGCCGCGCCTCTATGGTATCTACATGAACACGTTCCGTCCGTCTCATGAACTCACGATTTGTAGAAGAACTGCCACTGTGGTGCTAGCCACACATGGAGGTTCGGCCATAGAAAGGATTCGGCCATGAGGATGAAGAGGAGGAAGAAGATGGAGGCAGAACACAAGTCATACTCTAAATGAATACAAAACCCCCTTTTGTATTCATTCACCCAATTAGTCTTAATTGGCATTAATTCTCCATTAATCCAATTAAATCTTGATCTTTCCTCATCCTTGGTGAATTCAGGTTCACCTAATGTCCAACTCATTGATCCTCATCAATCTAAATTGACTTCATGAGTCTAATTCGAATTGGACTCAATCCAATAGTTGGATCGAATTGAGTCTAACTCAATGATCTTCCTTCTTCAATGCATAATTAATCTCCATTAATCATCTTTAATGAGTTGGATATTAACATATTGGATTAACCAATTAATCCAATAAGGACATTAACCCAATAAGTCTAATCATCTCATAATTAGCTCTTAGGGCTAATACTAACATATATCAAATCAAATCTCATACAACTACAAGTTTAACTTTAAAAGGTCATAACTTTAGATTTAGAATGAACCATGGGTTATACAATATATCAAATCGAAGATCTTTGAACAATCTTCGATTTAATATATTGTGTGTCTCATATTTCAACCAGAATCAAAAGTTGTGGCTTCTCAAAGTTATAACTTATAGTTATAGAGCTACGATTTTGTAGCTACTACAATGTGTTGCTGATCTTTAGAAGACCAACAACAACATGTTGTTGAACTTCTAAAAACCAGCAACACGGGCTTCTGCATACTAGCAACCATTAGCTAGTTTCATTTCAAAAGTGGCTGACGGATCTAGAGATATCTGCTTCACTCTAAATAAAGTCCTATGTGTGCAGCCTAATCTCCTTATTACACACATGTCATCAAATATCATTATGATGTTAGCTAGAGCCCTAGAGTCAATCATTTGATGATTGTATTATGAACTTGTTGTATCATATTCTATATATTTAAAGGCATTTAGTTTTTGGTTATTATACTTATTTGTATTGGTGCCAAATAAACTAAGTATAATAACGTCCTTGAGTAGAAGGTTCTTACCTGTATCAATCGATTGGTTGAATCGATAGTGAGATGATATAGGGAACACTACTCTTAATCATTCCTAGTCGAGTATTAACATTCAGGGACAATGTTAATGCAATAAGATAGCATGTAGGTCAACTCGATGACTTGATCTCACAAGTCATGGATATAGAGATATCAAGTTGACACATGGGTATACATTAGAGAATGTATACTGAATGACCCGCCATGAGAAAGTATCATGGATCGTTATATGAGTGTCATATACTTTCTCATGTGGCTATTAGTATGACTACTAGTCCTTAGACCTGAAGTCACCATGGTTCCCTACATAAGGAGTTATGTACTTTGGTTTCGTCAAACGTCACCCGTAACTGGGTGGACTATAAAGGCGATTACTGGGTATGTAACAAATTATGCAGAGGGATGTGAGTGATGTAGATGGGATCTATCCCTCCTATATGACGGGAGAGACATCGGTATTCTTGATAGAGTGAGACCATGCATGGTCATGCCCAAATGAGTCAATATGAGATATTGAGCTCATTTGATTTAGTGAGTCTACTTGGAGTTCAAGATTTAGATTGGTCAGAGGATGACACGGTCTATGCCTCACATTGATCAATCTAGATGTCTAGGATAGAAGGACACTTGTCATATATTGTGAGGAGTCACAATTAGTAGTCACAAGGTGATGTTGGATCTAAACATTCTTGTAACTTGGGTAGCAATGATGTATTGCTAGATGCCGCTCATTGCTTATGTTTCTAAAGGAGTTTAGAAACATTGCCAACGTTACAAGAACCTATTGGGTCACACACAAAGAACAAGTGGATGGAGATTAGGTTCATATGATGAACCAATTGGATTAGGTTCATATGATGCACCAAAGATTGGATTCGGATTAATTCAAATTAGACTTATTGAATTAGACTCAATTATATTCAATTGTTAAATGAGTCTAATTTAAATTTGATTCATTGAGTCAATTTATATTAATGAATTGAGATTTATTAGATTAAAATTGACTTGAACCAAACGTTGGTTTTAACTCAACAAGGAAGAGAATTGGTCAATTTTGACTTGACCAAATGGAATTTGAAACATCAAGTTTGACTTGATGTATTGCCACATCATGAAGGTTGACTCATCCTACATGGCATGACTAACCTTGCCACATCATCTCCACCTCATCATGGTGTGCCACCTCATGGAGGTTACACATCCATTCCATTTAATGTGCCCGGCCACATTAAATGAAGGGGTTACAAGATGTGGCCGGCCACACTAATGTTAGAGGAGTTTTTGTTTTGTGGCATTCAAGTGTGGTTATGGTTGCATCTTCTTCCTTGGGTTCTTCCTCCTCCTTTGCTACTGTTGCCGTGGGTTTCAAGCAAGGAAGAAGAAAGGTGAGTGAATCTAATCCAAGAAGAAAGGTTAGTGAAAGTCACATAGAGTTTTTAGAAGAGTGTGTTCTCTTCTTTTCCTTTCTTCATCTTCCAATCCTATCCGAGAGCATCAAGAAGTGCTAGCACACTTGTGGTGTTCTCTTCTCCATCCTTGAGTGTTAGAGAACACTTCTTGTTCGTGTGGATACTACTAGAGGTGTGTACGTTTGAACATACTCGAGATCCGGCGCATCTTGGATGAGCGGGATTCGCAAAAGGCACGCAACAAGGGTAACTTTCTAAACATGTAGATCTAAGTGTAGATCTAGTTAGTAAATTCGTACATGTAAATTTTTTGTTCTATACTCTTCGCACGGATCCGTTGGCTAGGGAGTTTCGGGGTTTCCGCGACGCGAAAAAGCGGTTTTCGCGGCCCGAAAAACCCAACATATGATACACTATATTGAGAGGGGTGATATTTTTCAACTCGATTCAAGTATGATAAATTTTGCAACACGAAGACCAGTAACAATGCTATTACTGACTTAAATTTTAAGTGAGATTAAATTATGGAACGCACAATATATCAAATCGAAGCTCATTTAGAGATATTCGATTTAATATATTGTACGCCCCATGATTCAATCTGAGCCAAAAGTTATATCTCTAAAAAATTATCCTGCATACACGTTGTAGTAGCTATGAAGCCGTAGCGGCTACAATTCCAAGTTTAACTTTAAGTGGACATAAATTTTGATTTAGATTGAACCATTGGATGAACAATATATCAAATTTAAGATATTTGAATGTGATTTGATTTGAAATATTGCGTCTCATAGTTCAACCCGAATCAAAAGTTATTGTCTCTCAAAATTATAACTTGTAGTTGTAGCAGCTACGATTTCATAGATGCTACAACGTGTTATTAGTTTCTTAAGATCAGCAACACAAAGAGTTTTTGGTCTCTTAAAGATCAACAACACATTATTGATGACTTAACTATTGGACGCATAAACCATTGAACACATAATATATCAAATCGAATATCTTTAAAAATTTTGAGATGGCGTTTGACGACCATAACATAAAATTACAATAATAGTTTTATTGAGTTTTACAATAATAATACACTAGAAGAGCACAATAATTTAGACAAAGCAATAATTAGTAGTATACAACAATTTGATATTAAAAAAAATAAAAAATTAATATCTTCAAAAAAATGAAAATCCAAGGAACTCATTTATGATGTCGGTCAGTGAGTATGATCGTCATGACCCTTGTAATGCACTTTTGGCATCATTTATCAGACTTGGATTGAGTTGAAAAAAAAATCATTACTCTCAATATAGTGTATCACGATGGTGTTTGACAACATTAGCGTAATAAGGAGATTGAGCCGAGCACATATGAATTTGTTTGAAGTGAATTTGACATCTCTAGGTCCATTAATGACTTTTGGGACAAAATTGACTGATGGTTGCTGGTCTCCAGAAGTTTGTGTTGCTAATCTTCAGAAGATCAATAACATATTGTAGTAACTATGAAATTGTAGCTGCTACAACTATAAGTTATAACTTTGAGAGGTCATAACTTTTAATTAGTGTTGAATTGTAGGATGCACAATATATCAAATTGAACCTCATTCGAAGACTTTCAATTTGATATATTATGTGTCCCATTATTTAATTTGAGTATAAAGCTATGACCTTTCAAAGTTTACCTAGTATACACGTTGTAGCAGATATAAAATCATAGCTACTATAACTACAAGTTCAACTTTAAGAGATCTTAAATTTTGACTAGAATTGAACCACAATATATTAAATCGAAACTTATGGAGAGATCTTCGATTTAATATGTTATGCATTCACGAATCAAAAAGTTATGACTTCTTGAAGTTGTAACTTGTAGTTGTTGCAGCTACGATTTTGTAGCTGCTACAATGTGTTACTAGTATTCAAGAATTTAGTAATAAAGACCAGCAATAATGTGTCAAAGCGTAAACTTTGAAAGTTCATAATTTTTTATTGAGATTGAACCATAAGGCACACAATATATCAAATTGAAGATCTAATCTTCAATTTGATATATTATGTGTTTTATAATTCAACTTGAATCAGAAGTTATAGTCTCTCAAAGTTATAACTTGTAGTTGTAGAAGTTATGATTTCGTAGCTACTACAATGTATTGCTAGTCTTCTAAAGATCAGCAACATAAAGAGTTTTGGTCTTCTAAAGATCATCAACACATATTATTGATTAACCATTGGACGCATAAATCATTGAATGCATGATATATCAAATTAAAGATCTCTAAATAATTTGAGATGATGTTTGACCGTCATACCACAAAATTACAATAATAGTTTATTGAATTTTTTCAATAATAATACATTAGAAAACCACAATCATTTAGAAAAGCCAACAATTAACATTATAAAATAATTTGATATTCAAAAAAGTTATAACAACAATTAAAGATCTTTAAATGAGCATAGATTTGATATATTATGCGTTCTATTGTTCAATCCAAATCAAAAGTTATAGCATTTCAAGGTTATAATTTATAGTTGTAGCAACTATGATTTCGTTGCTGCTATAACGTGTTGTTGATCTTTGAAAGACCAGCAATCACATTGCTACTGACTTAAACTTTGAGAGACCATAACTTTTGACTGAGATTGAATCACGAGATACACACACAATATATCAAATCAAAGATCTCTAAACGAACTTTGATTTGATATATTGTGTCTTGTGATTTAATCCCAGTCAAAAGTTATTATCTTTTGAAGACTAGTAGTAAAATTAGCAACACAATACATTATGTTGCTGATTTTTCTAAATCAACAACAACGTGTTGCTGACTTTAAACTTTGAGAGATCATAACTTTCGACTCGGATTGAACTATAAGGTACATAATATATCAAATCGAAGATTTTTGAACGAGCTTTGATTTAATCTATTGTGCGTCTCATGGTTTAATCTTAGTCAAAAGTTATGATATTTTGAAAATCAGTAATAAAATTAGCAACACAATATATTGTGTTACTTATTTTTCAGCAGCATAAAATCAGCAACACAATATATTATATTGCTAATTTTACTGATGATCTTCAAAAAATCACAACTTTTGATTGAGATTAAACTATCGAATGCATAATTTATCAAATCGAAGCTTATTCAAAGATCTTCGATTTAATATATTGTGTGTCTCATGATTCAATCTCAATCAAAAGTTACAACGTGTTGCTGATTTTGAATCATGCGATGCACAATATATCAAATTGTAGTTGTTATGACGTGTTGTTGATCTTCAAATGACCGATTTATATTTTAAGAGACCATAACTTTGAGAGATCTTCAATTTGATATATTGGACTTCCCGTGGTTTAATTAATCCCAATCAAAAGTTGTACTCTCAAATTTTAAGTCAGCAAATCAGTGTTGTGTTGCTAATTTTTGAAAATTAGCAACATAGTGTTGCTGATTTTAAAAAACCAACTACAATGTGTTGTTGACTTAAATTTTGAGAAACTATAACTTTTGGTTTTCGAAAATCAGCAACAGGGCTGATTTTCGAAAACCAACAACACAGGTGCTGTTAGTTTATCTTTATTATCCTGTTTATGTTTATTATTTTTGATATGTTATATTGAAATTGTATATAATATCTGAAGATAATCTAGTCTATGATTTAACTTTTCAATTAATAATGTTCGCATTCTTTGCAAGCTCCTTAAGATAAACAAACAAATTGCTTGAAAGATAATACAACAAATTTTCTTTCGATAAAAAGATAAAAAGACACATAACATCCGTTACTGATCTCAAACACAAACCAACATCAACAATAAAACTAAACAATACAAGGAAAATAACCATTGAACAAGCATGAAACCTAGTGACAAAGAAAATGAGTTTATAGGAGCAATTAGGGACTCAAAGCTTCCTTGAAAAGGTAACTACTCAGGGTGTTTGGATGAGTTCCGCAACTAATAGTAAAAATCATCTCATGCCTTACTGGAGCCAACTCTCCTTAGGCGAAGTCATGAAATGTCTCACTAAAGGATTAGAATTAACGATGAGGTCAATCCACTAGCAGGCAATTGAGATTTTAGAATTGAAAGGCGCCTTGCGACCGAGAATGCTTCATTGAGATGCATTGCTCAGGTCTTCAACTGAGACTAGAGTGGCTTCTACGGAGAGGAACAAGTATTAAAAGATAGTCTTTGACATTCTACCTAACATTTATTTAGCAATGAACGGTGACAGTAGCATAATAATAATAAAATAACTTCAAAGGAAAAAAGGCAATTGATAGATAATAAGTTGTAAAGTACAAAACTTTAGAAGCTCAAATGGGAGCTTCCACCAAGCCATCAATTTCTTCCCTCGTCCTTTAACAAATCATTTTGTAAGCCAATATCCTCAATCTCCACATGCTTTTCACACCTTTCTTCCTCGGGCTTCTTATTTCCACCCTCCTCATCTTCATGTATATTCTCGATAATTTCTGGCACTTTAGCACCACCAAATTCGTCCTTTTGGCTACTAAGATGTGATCTTTTCTCCTCCTCCGGCTCATCGAATCCACATCCATCCGAATCAATACTGCCTCTTGAAAATTGACGTCCTTCCCCTTTATGTCCGAGTCGACCCAACTAGGGTTTTTTTGAATCGTCCATTGACACCGCCTCAAACGTCTCCTCATCGTGGCCATTTCCATCAAAGGAGGCTCTTTTACGACGCTCCTCGTGCGAATCTAACACAAAGTAGTCGAGCACGATGACTCCGTCTCTAGAGCCGTGCTCCTGCGAGGGTTTCCAATCATCCTCATAAGCGTCGAGGCCCATTAGAATTGTCACGTCCCGGAGGAGTCCCTGTCCGAAGAAATTTCGGCAGCATCTCCCCTGTACGGCGGACAATCTGAAACTTCTACATAACCCATATACCTCAGCCACAAGCGGCTGGAATAATAACAATAAATAAAAACAATCACTACGCAGTTTATATAGATATTCAGCCTCTGGCTGTCACAACCACGCAGTTAATAATAGTAATCACAATACTACACTGACTCGAAATCCACCCTACTCCACTACACTCGTAAAACTCAAATCCGACGAAACTCACCTCTTCTGTCGTCCAGGCAGGCATGTAGTAAAAACATATCGAATAGAACATCCATCAATATCAAAAGAAAAACATACGATGTCCAAGTATCCAAATAACCAAGTACACACATAAGCAAATAAAAACCAAACCAAATGGTAAATAAATCCTCGAGGTCTGCAGGGATCTAGCACTACGTGCAGTGAGGACTAGCGACTGGAACTCCCTCCGGACAGCATCAACCTGAAAATAACAACAATGGAGGCGGGGTGAGTCCAACACTCAGCAAGTACAATTGATATACAAAGTAGGGAAACAACACCTAGCACTAATCATGCGTACAGTCTCCTGATAAGAAAGATAAAAATGCATCTGAAGTAAACAGAAGAATACTGTACTAACCAGGTCCTGAGTATAAGGTCAAACAGTCCGAGGGATAAGGAAATCCTGTATGCATGTCAAACATAGGTATCCAAACAATATGCAGCATATAAATGAAGCAAACACAAGCACAAGCAATAAATGCATCATGCATATGATGCCAATGATGCGTCCTGGTCACCCCTGACACCAGTCGATCATCTCACACAATAGTGAAGCCGAGTGGGTAGGGCTGTGACAACCGTGCACTCTGTCGTCACTACTCCTGATGAGTGACCGAGTGGATGGGATGCTGTCGGAGTACACCTATCCTCCTACCCCAAATCATAAATGGGGGAGCGCAATGCTCTCAACTCCCGGTACACAGTGACGGGGAGGAATCCCTGCCGGATAACACGTTATGTCTCACTACCCATGAGTGGACCAACGGTGCCTAACAGAGTCCCTGCTGCAACACACTCTGCCTGAATCGACCACTAACCCATGAGTGGTGGTGTGTGCAGATCCATGTAACTGGCGATGTGCTCAACAATAATGTAGCGGACTATCGCACAGCATGCAATCATGCAAATGGTGCATGGCAATAACCATAAAAACATCCTGACCTAATCCATATATATAGAAAAGTGCACCCTAGGTCAACGGATCATATCGAATCAAAGGTACACAGAAGGTATAAAAACCTAGGTCCTGAACATGGTGAAGCATGGTATATCACTACCCCCTATAAGCATGTATAAACAAATAAAGTATACATGAGATGCAAATCAAGCAATCAATCAATCGTGTATCAGATAATGGGTAGTGACTAACCGAAAGAAATAAAGGACATAATTAATGCAACTTGTTAAATTCACTACTATGTATATCAAATGACATAAGTCAAAAGTACCCGCCTCCGAAAATAGAAAGGATCAATCTGATCCAAATTCGACGCCGAGATACCCGTCTCGCGTCAAGGTCCTGTGTCACCAATATAAACATAATGTATTTAGCTAACTCAAATGTATAGCTAAATAAAATCCTTAAGGCTTAATTAGGCAAAACCCAAATCCACTCATGCCACATATCACGATTAAATAGAATTAGGGCACCCTAACAAGTCCACAACTAGAATGAAATCTAGTACATATACAAACTTACCTCTACAACTTGTCCAAATCTGGTTGGAAACGTTGCTACTGTAAATCAACAGTCGGAGCAAGATTAAATTGCCAATCTCCCAAACCGATAAACCTAAATCACAATTCCAACACCTTCATTAATCAAATTAAACCCAAACTCAGTAAAAATTATACCACCTACACCTTACCTAAATTCACATCAAGTATCACTGATCCACTGAAGGTTTGTTACTGCCAACAAGGGTTGATTGCTGCTGGAAACCTCAAATTTACACTGCCGAATCACTGCTGAAATCACTTGTTGTTACCTCATCCGAACAACCTTACTCTGAAGAGGAGATGAAGCTCAGGCACGGAAGAACACCGGCAGTGGTACTCGGTTGCCAGCGAGATGGAGGACTAGGGCACGGTGTAATCTCTGCGCGTCGACGTCCAGTGGCTACTGATCACCGTGATGGGGCCGAGAGCAAAGGTGTCCGGCGGTGGCTCATCGGACCAGAGGAGAAGAGAGGAAGTCTCAGTGGCCGACGCTGCTTCGGTCCAAAGAGGGCAGCGGCAAGGGATCGGCAGAGGAAAGGCAGCCGGCTACTAGCGCTAGGCTGAGGAGGAGCGACGTCGACGAGGCGCTAGGGCAGAAAAAGAGAAGATGTAAGAGGAGAGGAGGAAACCGAGAAGAGGAAATGGAGAAAACCGCCGTGAGCGCCGGTTAGGGCTCGACGTCGGGAATGGCTCGGGCGTGCAGGGGTTTTCGGCGAGGAGGAGAGGAAGTAAAGAAAATAAAGAAAAGGCAAAATAAATAAAGAAAAGGAATTTAGAAATTCAACTTTTCCTCATTTAAATGGGGTAACCTAAACATGTTTTTTTCCGGAATCTCGTTTTACCCCCGAAAACTAATCCATACAAGCTCCGAAAAATTCCAGAAAAATTACCAAAAATTCCGGAAAAATCCCTTATTAATATTCGCCTATTTTCCGGTATTTTACAAGAATCTCCTAGTCACGAAATTCGAGACGACCTTCCATGGTAGGCGCAACGCTCAAGTAAGACGGGAGGCAAAGAGGGAGAAGATCGAGAGAGGAGAACGAGAGCAACATGGTGTTGTACTGATTTTTTGATAACAGTAAGAGATAAGGTGGAGGGTAAAATGATAAAATGGAAAATAAACTCAGCAAAAATTTGTTGTTTAGATAATTTCAAAACCAACTACTAAAATGAGGAAAATACAAAACCACTTGCACGTTTTGGTAAATTATCATCGTTTTTATTTTAAAAATTATCTATATTTAACTATCTAAAAACTCATTTTAAAAGTCAAATTCTAGTATTTAAATTAAAACCGCAGAATATTAGTATATAAAATAATAAAGTTGCACTGTAGTTCAGCATATTAATATAATGTGATAGATTTGGTAATAATAAAAAACTTGATATATTCGAATTGCAGGATCTTCCTTTGTCCATAGGATATTACCATATAATGTATTGGTGAGTATATATATATTTTTTAATACTTTAGCGATCTGTACTAATGATTAAATGCGAACTGTAATTTAATTCCTCCGTATCAACCTATTTTAAGAATTATTCATTATTAAATGGCTAATTTGAATATTTGTCATCACCCACCCGTGAAAGAGGACGTACTGTGGACACATAATCACCTGCCTCTTCCCCTTCCTCTTCCCCTTCGTCTTCCCCATAACTGCCCTTTCAATTAATTCATCTCATCGTCGCTTTCCCAAAATCCTTCGCCAATCTTCTCTCCGTTTCGAAGGCTTGCGGTCGACTGAGTGCGACTGCGAGAGCGAAGCGAGCAGGTTGGAGGAGAAGGCGTCGGCTTCCGTCGGGTTATGGGATTAGGGCGATGGCGGAGGAGAAACCGCTGGTAGAGATCTCCAAAGGTCTGAACGGCCTTGAAAAGATCGTTCTCAGGCAGGTCCGTGGCAGTTCGACAGAGGTCTGATCGCTCTCTCTCTGGATCTCATCATTTTCTAAGCTGTTAAGTTCAATTTTTATGTTTGTTGATGATTGTAATGCGAAGATCGTCGACTGCGCATTATTATGTTGGGATTCATCTGGTTAGGGGTTTTGGATGCGATTTGCCTCTTCCGAGGATCTTTGTCCGTTGCTGTTTGCATCATTAGCGTGTCATTAGCGTTCGGATGAGGAGGTTTTAGTGGACTTCAAATTCATGGCATTTTGTTTTTCCAAATATTTTCTATTATCTTGATTGAATCGAGTAGATGAGTAGATATGGTTTGACTAGAAGTGCACAAGTATCTTGTTTGCTTGAATTTTATTTTTCATGTTACTGAACAAAAAAGGAAAAAAATCATGGCAGATTTTACAATTTGTGGTGAAAAAACTATTGCCTTCAATATATTATATTGGTAAACGATAGATGCTCTCTTTATAAAGGTGAAAACATGACGATAATGGTTGTTAACATAAACAGAAAAGATAGTAGATCATATTCTATCATGGCAAATTCAAAATATATTGAAGGCATATCGTGAAATTATCTGAGATGAATTCGAATCAAATCAGTTCAACCAGGTAGGTGGTTCAGAATGAAACCTATAAGAGTCTAAGAGTAATATCCTTCCCTCAATAATAAAGTTGGGAAATACGTACAGGATGTAACACAAGTTTGATCAATCACAACATGATAATTGCAAAAGTTTGCTTGGGAAATTTGGCATGCAAAACTTGAATTTATTTCAAACTATCTACTTTAAGTTGATTAGTTATTGCATTCCATTCATTTTTTTTTCTCTAGTACTTCATGAGTAACACTCGTTATTTGATGGTGATATTAATTGAAATTGGATACGCTGAATAGTGTCTTATGTGCAACATGCCATCTTAGTGATGCAGGAGAGAATCTAAAATTGAGGTTTTTTAAGTAGTTATCCGTTAATTAAGTTTAGTTTATTTTTTATATTTAATTTTGTCCTAAATCTTAGGAAGAGTCTTGATAGTTAATTTATTCTAAATCTTATGGAATAAGTCTAGTTGGTTATTTTACTGTTTAGATTTTTTTGAGGGGTTTGAGAGCTATATAAACCTATGCTTAGATGATGTTTGGGGACAAGTTATTTTGATATTAAATCAATTGGTTTCGCTTAAGTCACGTTACGACTACATCTCTTTTGTTCTTTATATCCCGCTCTTATTTTCTCAAAAAGGTTTTCTTTTAAAACCCATCTTGAGCTACTTCTTATTTCGTTATTTCTCTCTGGTTTCTTCTTAATCCCTCTATAACTTTACGCCCCAGAATAATCTATATTCTGCTCAGCGTAAGTTGATATCAGAGCTCATTAAGATCCAATGGCGGGTCGTCGTGGACGTGGTCATGATTGTGAAAGGTAGATTCCGGTTGAGGAAGCCTCACATTGTGGTCGTAGCACCCAAGACGAGATTCAGTATCTACAGAGACAAGTCACAAAGTTATCTCAACGTCTAGCGACACGAGAACGTAAATATCGTAAGTTCCTTAATTCCCCTTTTGAAAAATCTCTAATTTCAAATCGAGAAGAGTTGTCTAAGCACAAGTTTGGTTTCGAGAAATACGGGTTCAGCCACCCCACCACCTACAACTTCGAGAGAACACCAACTCTCAATGCCTCTACGACCCCCTTTCTCTTACGCTGGTGGAGACAACCATGAGGATGCGGACCTCGACAACATCGAGTACGCCCAGTCCTACTCTCTCGATCGTCCAATGGCAGGAGGCAGTGAAGACGATGACAAGATCGAATTATTCGGTAATCCAATTTACGACGAAAACGAGATCGAAGCACTAGGTGAACCAATATTTGATGATGAAGTTGACGAGGTACTCTATGGTGATGACCATGAGATTTTGGTCTTAGTTGAGGATGCAGTTTGTGCCGTATCGGAAGACAATGCGAAGAAAAGGGAGACTATTGATGTTGAAGACATTATTTTGAACTTGAGGACGAGTTCTTTTCAACCTAGGGCGTCTGATGCAGGAGCATCCAGTCACACAATCATTTCGTACCATCCAACATGGCTATGTTCCCCTTGGAGTTGTTACGAGAAGAAAATAAAGCTACCAACATTCCTTTTGAATCTAGAAGGACGATCGAGATTACTTGCAAGGAAGATGAGTTCGTGGTCTTCTAACGTGGTTGCACTCTATTCGGAGTCTGGACGAGATGGAATCCCTTCAGACTTGCTAACTAATAACTCTACACTATTTTCTATGTTCAGATTTTTGAATAAGATGAAGCACGAAGACATGGTAGATACTTTGCTTCCTTACAAAAACGATAAAATAGACCTAGACTTGGATCTACCAGATGAGGTGCAACAACTCCTATTCGACTTTGCTAATTTCATGGCTAAAGACCTTCCTCCGGGACTTTCCTCTAGGAGAGACATTCAACACCAGATTGACCTCGTTCTAGGGTCAAGCTTACCTAACCGGTCGACATACCGTGTTAGCCCTAAGGATGCTGAAAAACTACAACGACAAGTTGTGGAGCTATTGAGACAAGGTTATACTCGTGAGAGTATGAGCCCTTGTGTTGTCCCTTTCCTACTCGTGCCAAAGAAAGACGATTCGTGGTGCATGTGTATTGATAGTAGAGTCATTACCACATTCACGTTGAAGCATCAATTCAGGAGTTAATTGTGTTGTAAATGCTCTAAGCTGTCATTCATCCCTGCTTACTATCATGAGCATTAAGGTTGTCAGCTTTGGATCTTTCTTAGATATACAACACATTATCAGTGAATTGCATAACGAAGGACATTTTGACCGAGATAAGACATTAGCCCTCATCTCTTTCGATTTCTATTGGACCAAGCTAACCAGTGATGTAGCTCATTTCATGGACCGTTGCTTTGTTTGTCAGCAATCTAAGGGAACCCTCACCAATGCAGACTCTTTTCTAGTTGTGGTGGATCGATTTTCCAAGATGGCTCACTTTGTGGTATGCAAAAAAACCATGAATGTTGTTCGGATTGTCACCCTCTTCTTCAAAGAGATTGTGCGTTTACACTGTATTCCTCAAACTATTACTTCGGATCGTGATACTAAATTTGTCAGTCAATTTTGGAAGACTTTATGGGAAAAGCTAGGGACAAAGCTAAACTTCAGTGGCGCCTATTACCCTCAGACAGATGGTCAGACTGAAGTAGTGAAGCGGAGCTTAGGAAATCTTCTGAGATGTCTCACAGGAACCAAAGTAGAATTCGCATACAATAGATCAAAGAACAGGACGTTTGAGTCCTTTCGAAGTTGTTTATGGACGAAACCCATCTGGGGTACTGGATTTAGTCCCTATTTCGCGCCCTGGATAAACTAACCCCAAGGTTGAGGAGATGGCTGAGCATCTTCGAGTTATTCATGAGCAGGTTAAGCAAGCTATTCAAGGAAGCAACACCGAATACAAGATAAGGGCAGAACGACATTGACGTCAGGTTCTTTTGACATTAGTGATATGGTTTGGGCTGTATTAACTCATGATCGTTTCCTTGGTGAATACAACAAGCTCAAAGATCGAAAGATTGGACCTTGCGAGATACTAGAAAAGATTAATGGCAATGCCTGCTACGACTTCCTAACTATTTAAAAACTTCTGATGTTTTTAATGTAAAACACCTAAGTCATTGTGCTCTGGAGCCGAATACACCCACCCTAAACTCGAGGATGAGTTCTCTTCAACTCCAGGCAACTGATACAGGAGAGAATCCAAAATTGGGGTTTTTTTGAAGTAGTTATCCGTTAATTAAGTTTAGTTTATTTTTTATATTTAATTTTGTCCTAAATCTTAGGAACCAAGTCTTGATAGTTAATTTATTCTAAATCTTAGGGAATAAGTCTAGTTGGTTATTTTTCTGTTTAGATTTTTTTGAGGGTTTTGAAAGCTATATAAACTTATGCTTAGATGATGTTTGGGGACAAGTTATTTTGATATTGAATCAATTGGTTTCGCTTAAGCCACGTTATGACTACATCTCTTTTGTTCTTTATTTCCCGCTCTTATTTTCTCAAGAAGGTTTTTTTTAAAACCTATCTTGAGCTACTTCTTATTTTGTTATTTCTCTCTTGTTTCTTCTTAATCTCTATGTAACTTCACGCCCCAGAATAATCTATATTCTGCTCGGCGTCACTTAACTATATAAGTGCAATAAAATATGTGAAAACTAATTGATTCCCACAAATAACAGAGTCATGCTCTTGATTTGCTTCTTTGATTTGCTAGTTACAAGATGCAGGAGGAAATAGCAAAGTGATTTACCCAATACCTCAATGATTTGCTGGTCTACTGTGCACAATTATTGACCATTCTCATACAAGAGGACAGGCTCATTGAAACTATCACTTATGCTTATTGTACTTTGATCCATAGTGGGCAAAATTGGCCAGTATCGATATTAGATCATCTGAGTTGGATTGGTATTGACAATGACCAATTTGATTTCATGCCAATAGTGTTTTTTTTTGAGAAATCTGTACCTTTCAAAGAATTGAGAGAAGTAAAAAAAATAAATAAATAAAAATAGAGATTAAAAAAATTTTAGCTAGAAATTAGTTAGATCTCATTGGAATATTATTTTAAATCTATTGGAATTTCACCAAGTTGGGAGTGAGAATGAAGGAAATCACGTAAAAATTTTATCAATTGGGAAGACTTCAAAAATCTTGACCGATCTAGCCTTTCCTTTATTCTAGCTTGATTCTTTAGAGAACTCAGAAGGGAAGAAGAAAAACTCTTCATCTCCATCTTAAATTATTCAGCCTTGGCTGAATTCAAGATTCATCACGAGATCAAGATCACTCATTCACTTTGCTATCACTCATTAGACTTGATGCTTCATTCATCTTTCTCTTTCTGCCGGTTGATTGAGCAATGTTATTGTGGATCAAGAGAGAATGTAATAATCTTTTTTGATCAATAACAATAAAAAAATTCTCTTCAATTTAAAATCAATTTAAATACAAGTAGATAACCAACTAAACCCTATGATATTGAATATTAAATAATAATATTTCTATTAAAATGTATATCAACAATCAAGCGTTATCGAGTAATTTATACTAGAAATATTATTTTTTAATCATGTGTTATCAATTTATATCTTTTTATTATTTATATCAACAATCAAGTGTTATCAAATTTATATCTTTTTTTTATTATTTATTAATTATATAGCAATAAGATGACAATATAGTATGTAATATTAATGATAATTGGATATATATATATATATATATATATATATATATATATATATATATTTCCGCTGATGCTACTAATCCAATGCCACCAATGCTTCATATTTTATAAACATCCTATCCCAATTCTAATACTGATTTTTGCAACTATGCTTTAATCTAAAAAAAGACAGCCTGATGCAGCAAGCTCCCGTCAATACGAGGTCCTGGGAAAGGGTCTATTGTACACAACTTACCTTGCTTTGCAAGAGGTTGCTTCCGAGACTCGAACATGTAGGTCATATGACAACAATATCACCGTTGCATCAAGGCTCCCCTTTTACAACTATGCTTTAATTTACTTGAATTTTTTCATATTATTATTTATCAGGGAAGATTTTTCATTGATTCATGTAGGGACTATCCCAAAATGATTTCACCTAGATAAGAAGAATTCAAGAAATAACTAAGAAGCAACTTGAAGGCAAGAAGTTCTTGCACAAAGATGCATAGTGAAAAGAAATGACCTAGAATGGGTATCAAATATTTGTACTTAATGAAATTGTCCATGTTAGGAGAGTCAAAAGTTGTTGAATTGTAGATCATTTTCCTCCACCGCAGAGAGCTGGTTTGAAGATTGCAACAAACTCTTCATTTCTTTTGAATTATAATATGAAAACTTTAGAAGGCTTGATTTTTTAATGAAAACTTTGCAGTAATTATAAACTAAATCTATTGAAGGAGGTTCTTAACTTATTACACTTTTTCATGAAGGCATTTCCACTAAGTATAACAGTCTGCTACTGTCTATGTGCAGGTATATTTACATGGAGGTCATGTGACATCTTGGAAAAATGACCATGGTGAAGAGTTGCTTTTCCTCAGCAGTAAGGTACCCTAGTTGTTTGTGATTTCTAATCTGATTTTGATAATAAAATCATCATAAGTATATGATGATCAGCAGTAAGTTGCCCTGGTTGTTTGTGGCTTCTAATCTGATTTTGATAATTAAATTTGTCATAAGTTCACTGTGAATTGCCTTAATATGTACCACATTGGTGAAAATTGATTATCTTTAGCATGTTGTCTTAGATCAATGCGGTAAAATTTGGTGTGGCCACCCTGTATATAGGTATTCTGTTTCAACATATTTCAAATACAATCTCTTTTGCGTGTGTTCCACAAAACATGATTATATTGTTGAATTTACTAAATATTGTTTTTATTACTGTTTCCACTATAGTTATTCTCCTTGAATAGACATTTTGCTGATATTAAACTGTTATGTTTAATATGTACACTTGTGTAATGAAACCATTTGTCAAAGATGCTGACATAGTGAATTGCTTATTATTTGCACTGTTTCTGAATATTTGGTGCTTAAGGAGCAGGGTCTATTTCCATATCATTTCTCTTTTTTTTCTGGAAAATATTGTGGGTGATTTTTAAAAATTTATTTCACTATTGATATTGCCAAAAATTGAGCAGCCTCAACTTCAAGGAACAAATGGGAGCGAGGTTTGGAAATATCAAATCTAGGAAAGAGAGACCGCCTTTCTCATATGCTCTTCCTCCCTATTTAGAACATTCGCTTGGTCCCATGGCCCATCCTCTCGGAAGGATTGATCCCATGACCTATCCTCTTGGAAGGATTCAGTTACTCTGGCACCCCCACCTAGTTCGCGACATGATCCTATCTTTTGAGGACATTCTATCCCTATTCCCTTAGTATTAGAGACATTCTTTCTCGGCGATATGGTACAACAAATTCTTACTTAGCTTAGAGTGGGTTAGGCTTACCAAAGGTAGGGATTACCATGAGGGCTGATATCTAATAGGGGGCTATCCCTTAATAGGCTTTACTTAAGGTGGCCAGGCCCTAATCTATTGAGAGCCCTTTGGGCCAAGACCTCCAAAGACCTCATTAGCTGAGATCTTTTGAGGCCTTTGGGCTGAGATCCCTTTGGGTCGAGACTTTTCATATGCTCCAGGTTATCTATGCCCCTTGACATTCTTGGCCTACTACCCATGCCTTGCTCTCGGGATCACTAGTCTACCCTCTTTGATCGAGTCGACGAGTGATAGTTGAGCGAGACTCTAGTCAAATCGCGTTTAGGCGGGAGTTCTCAAGATAACTGTCTTTTTCTTTCCATCATGTTGTCTGTTATTACCAAATCTGCCGTTGATCACCTCTGTGACCTCAAGCCCATTAGACGGTTAGGGAACCATGCCCAAGTCGGTAATCATGCATGGTCGTTTAATAATGAACCCTATTAGACAGTGTCCTTTCTTTTCTTCTGAGGTATATGACCATGAGTTGGCTACCTTATACGCACCATTTCATTCTCGCTTCTTGCTTCCCTCCCTTCTCACCGCCGCCTCCATCAACTGTAAGTTCTCTTCCTTCCTTTTATTTTTAATAGCAATGTGCGACTAATATTGGCATGTCTTATAGATGCTTCTGGTTGAGTGAGAATTCTACCGATAGAGCTATTGGTCAGGACTGTGAAGTTGGTTTCTCTAGGTCGATGCATCTGCATTCGACCTCCTTAAGGAAATGACTGACATAATATACAAACTCTTGCACTGATCCTTTCTGGCTTCCTCGGAAGTGGCCAAGTATACTCAGACATTTGTCGAGACTTGGGTTGGCTAAGATAGGCAATGTGGCCAAGTACTTTGTCTTGGAAGGCTTGCTCACATCGATCATCCCCGTTACAACGGGCGACCGTTCTGATAATTTTAAAGAAAGGTATGCTTTAGTCTACCGGCCTTCTAATAATTTTAAAGAAATGTATGCTTCAGTTTACTGTGCAAGATATGAAACTTACCAAAGTTGTTATATGCTCTCCTAGCCTTTGTACTTCCCGGATGTTTTAAGGAGATTGTATCTGCTTGAGGGCTTGACCTTTCTTTGAATTCGCCTTACTTTTGTTACAACATAGCCCAAGAACTTCCCACACTTGACCCGAAAGTGCATTTAGCTGGGTTTAATTTGGGGTCATACTTTCGGGTTGTAGTGAATGTCTCTTCCATGTCTTGTATTAGGGAATCAACTTGAGCTTACTTCACTAAGATGTCATCCACATATACTTCTATATTTTGTTTTATCTGCTTGTTCCATCAACCTTTGACAGGTTGCGCCTGTATTCTTTCATCCGAAACGCATCATAGGTTCCCTCCGAGGCAAGGACAAATCCAGGAATTAGAAATGGACTGGGCTTTGAGTATGAAATACATCGAAGGTGGATTGTACTTTGAGTGTGAAAGGGGTGGGTTATCAAAATAAAATGAACAAAAATTGAAGGAACAAATTAATTCTCCTTAATGTTAAATATGTTAAATTATAAGCTATAAAATACCTATGTAATTTGTTTTGGGATTGCATTAGAGTCCAGGACAATCCTATCTTAGCTTACTCTCTGATTACATAGGTAATATACAATTTATTAGACATTGACAACTGTAACAAGTATAAGTTCTTTATCATATTTTGACATATTTATTCAATATATATGATTAATTTGACCAATTAAATCCATCTTAATTTTTTTTTTATATTCTCTTCTGAGTTGAGTTAAGATAATTAATATTTTTACCTATATTTCATGTTTATTAGAAAATTATTTTTGATAAATTTAATTGAGATTGTAAGGGGGCGTTTGGTTTAAGGGAATAGGAGTGGGGAATGGGAATGAGAATCATTGATTACCATTGTTAATGTTTGGATTATAGGAATAGGAATACAAATAAGGGAATGAATCCTTGAAATTGGGTAATAACTCATTCCCATGTACCTCCCCTTCAATGAGTCATTACCCTATTTCCATCAATCAAAATATTCCCTTATTCCAAAAATACCCTTAACCTAAAACTAAAATTTTCTCCCTTAATATCAAATATCAAAATTTATTTATTTATTTTTTCTTTCATATCACTTCTCTCTCCTTGTTCTCTCTCATCATTTTATCACACACTTTCTCTCTCCTATCACACTCTCTTTCCTCTTTTTTCTCATTACACTTTCTCTCTCATCATACTTTCTCTCTCCTCAATCTCTTCCATCACATTCTCTTCCTTCTTTTTTTCATCATACTTTCTCTCTCATCATACTTTCTCTCTCCTCAATGTCTCCCATCACACTTTTTTTTCTCATCACACTTTCGCTCTCATTACACTTTCTCTCGCCTCAATCTCTCTTGTCACACTCCCTCCTTTTTTTCCTCAACACACTTTCTCTCTCATCATACTTTCTCTCTTCTCAATATCCCCCATCACACTCATTGTTCGCTTTTTTTCTCATCAAACTTTCTCTCTCATCATACTTTCTCTCTCCTCAATCTCTCTCATCACACACTCTCTCTCTCCTCATTTTTCCTCATTACATGTTCTCTCTCTTCATCCTCTCCTATCATAATTTCTCTAACATCATATTTTATCTCACATCTTCTCTCATCATGCTCTCTTCTATTACACTCTCTTTTCTCATTTTCTCTCACCATACTTTCTCTCTCTTCATTCTTTTTCATCACACTTTCTCTCTCATCATACTTTCTCTCTCTTCATTCTTTTTCATCATACTTTCTCTCTCATCATTCTCTTTCATCATATTTTTCTCTCACATTCATCTTTCTCTTACATCTAATTTTTTTTCTCTTATTTTCCTTTAAGGGTAAAAAAGGAAATATTGATTTATTCCGATAGAAAGTATGCAACTAACCAAACATTATTTTTAAGAGTGATATCCATGTTCATACCCATTCCCATTCCACAATACAATGATTCTCATTCCGATTCACATTCCCATACTCATACCAAACGCCATGTTTGGATTATAGGAATAGGAATGCAAATAAGGGAATGAATCCTTGAAAGTGGGTAATAACTCATTCCCATGTACCTCCCCTTCAATGAGTCATTACCCTATTTTTATCAATCAAAATATTCCCTTATTCCAAAAATACCCTTGAGCTAAAACTAAAATTTTCTCCTTTAATATCAAATATCAAAATATATTTATTTATTTTTTCTTTCATATCACTTCTCTTCTTGTTCTGTCTCATCATATTTTCTCTCTCATCATTTTATCACACACTTTCTCTCTCCTATCACACTCTCTTTCTTTTTTTCTCATTACACTTTCTCTCTCATCATACTTTCTTTCTCCTCAATCTCTTCCATCGTACTCTCTTCCTTATTTTTTTCTCATCATATTTTCTCTCATCATACTTTCTTTCTCCTCAATCTCTCCCATCACACTCCCTTTTCTCTTTTTTTCTCATTACACTTTCGCTCTCATCACACTTTCTCTCTCCTCAATCTCTCTTGTCACACTCCCTCTTTTTTTCCTCAACACACTTTCTCTCTCATCATACTTTCTCCCTCATCATACTTTCTCTCTCATCACACTCAATGTTTTCTTTTTTTCATCACACTTTCTCTCTCATCATACTTTATCTCTCACCATACTTTCTCTCTCCTTAATCTCTCTCATCACACTCTCTCTCTTCATTTTTTCTCATTATATTTTCTCTCTCTTCATCCTCTCCCATCGTACTTTCTCTCACATCATATTTTCTCTCTCATCTTCTCTCATCATGCTCTCTCCTACCACACTCTCTTTTCTCATTTTCTCTCATCACACTTTCTCTCTCTTCATTCTTTCACATCACACTCTCTCTCTCTTCATTCTTTCTCGTCACACTTTCTCTCTCATCATCCTTTCTCTCTCATCATTCTCTTTCATCATATTTTTCTCTCACATTTATCTTTCTCTCACATCTAATTTTTTCTCTTATTTTTCTTTAAGGGTAAAAAAGGAAATTTTGATTTATTCCGATAGAAAATATACAACTAACCAAACATTACTTTTAAGAGTGATATCCATGCTCATACCCATTCCCATTCCACTATATAATGATTCCCATTCCGATTCCTATTCCTAACAAAAAACCAAACGCCCCCTAATATATGATTATCTCAAAAGATTAATTGATTTATATAATAACAAAATACAATTACAAAAAAGAAATATAAATCTTTTCCAATAACGAAAGTATTTTAAATTTAAAAGTATATATAATAATTACATAAGATACTTTGCAATATGCAACAAAAATAAAAATAATAATGCAAGAATAATTAATGCAAGATCTTTTATTTTTTTAGTAATCCAGGTATTCAGCTATTCGAATTGACTAATCCTGGAAGTGACCGGTCCGGCCCCACAAAAGTTTCCCATCGACCACCAGGGAATGCAAGATCTTTCAAGATCTTATGCATAATTGGCGCATGGGTAATGAACGCTAGTTTTTTTGGGCAAGTGATTTAATGATGCATGATTTTTTTAGGCTAGGTTGGAGCCAAGTATAGGCCCAATGTAGATCTGTCTCTACTTGAAGGTGATGAAGCTAACTTTGTCCTAGTTGACCTAGAAGGCACTAAGGGTTGGCCTTTTGAGTATAGAATTATTTATAGAAAGGACCACCACCGTAAAAGGAGTTGTTCATGTTCGTTGGAGGGGTTCCTCTCTCTAAGAAAGGGACAAATGGATCTAACGCATGGGCTTGACCTCATGTCTCATGAAGCAGAAGAGGGATGTTGCCACTGGTAGTAGCTCTGTCGGATCTGACTGTATTCGATTGAAAGCCTCCTTGAGGAGGAGGTTTACGGAGCTACAACATCCACGAATATACGTGTCGCCTCATAATTGACCACCGTGGGACTACCAATGCGTACTTGGGGCGACGAGATACCTTCCATGTCTTGAATCCCAGGATCGGCGTTTTCACGGGTTCCTATCGGGGGTGTTGACTCCAAAACTCTCCATCCAATGACATGCGCGCACCACAATCTGTTTGAATCTTCATCAATGGTTCCTCTCGAGATGATATTTATGACACCCCTATTAGGAAGGTTATCCTGATTTCTCGTCCCATCCCGATGAATCGAGGAGGGAGTGTCTTGTCGAGTTTGAGTCCTTTCTCTGCCTCGTCTAGCAGGTTGGCCATTAGGCCCCTTAGACCTGGCTTCTTGATGAACGACTTCCTTATGAGTCATGAGTGGTTAGATACGTGAGCTATTTCGAACCATCCGCCTTGTTTCCTCGCCCAGTTAGTGACACCCCCGTGTAATGTGCCCATATTCTCGGTGATATGAGCAGAAAGGCCGAGAGGAGGTGCATTATAGATCCCCAGTGAGACTAATGGATTTTCATAGCAACTTATGGTCCTCGAAAATTTGCATGACTTATTCTTTGGACACTTTCAGAGAGGGTGCATCACGCGAAGTGTCAGGGTTGTTTAGCTTTGATGGTTGGTTAAGATCCTCCTTTTCGATCCTACTTGTCTCCCATCTTAGCGACCTCAGCTCGCTTGCTCCGTCTGACTTCGTCCACGTTAATGTACCTTTTCTCTGCCCCAAGAGATCATCATAGTTGGGCGGGGATTTCCTTATTAGGGGCCTGAAGAAATCTCCATCACGCAAACGCTAGGAGAATGCGCTAATAAGGACATCAATCGTGGCAGATGACACCTCCAAGGCGGTTTGCATGAAACGATGAATATGCTCCCTCAAGGTCTTGTTCTTGTTGCTTGAAACTGAACTGATACCTCTTGCTACTAGCAAAATGTCGCTGAAAGGCGATATTGAAGTCTTTGACTGAACAAATAGCTCCCGACTTGAATCGATTGAACCACCTTTGAATAGGTCCAATCATGAAAATTCAACACTTCATTTGTATATTGGTGGAGGGCCGCATTTTTGAACGACACAAGTGGTCCTCCAAGTTTGTGGAACCATCATATTCATTGATTTGTAAAGGTTGAAATTTTTTTGATAGTTCATCAGCTAACATGTTGGCCGAGAAAGGGATATTCTTGTGTGTCGGGTCTGCCTCCACCCAAGACTCCGACTACTCCTACGAAGTTCGAATCTTGTAGCCATTCTCCCCCCCCTTCCCTTTTCGTCTCTTGCATATCTACGGATGCTAGTATTTGCTAGGAATGCTTTTCCAAGACCTCTTCCACTATTGCTAAGACTATATGGCCAATCTTCTCCGCCCTAAGCAGGAGCTTGACTGCTTTAGGGCCGGCAAGATGTTGTCTCTCGCTAGACAAAATCTCTGAATTTTCACGATTACCTCTCCCCGAATTCCCCATCTCAATGCCTCAGCCCACTGTTCCCATAGACAACATCAATTGACGTTGCCAAAAAATTGAGCAACCTCAACTTTAAGGAACACATGGGAGCGGGGTTTGGAAATATCAAATCTAGGAGAGAGAGACCTGTTTCTTGTATGCCCTTCCTCCCTATTTAGAACATTTGCTCGATCCCATCCTCTCGGAAGGATTCAGTTTCCTCGGGCATGCCCACCTAGTTGACGACATGATCCTATCCTTTGAGGATATGCTATCCCTATTCCCCTGGTATCAGAGACATATTCTCTCGGCGATATGGTACGATAAATTCTTACTTAGCTCAAAGTGGGATTAGCTTCTCAAAGGTAGGGATAACCACGTGAGCTGATATCTAATAGGAGGTCATCCCCTAATAGCAGCAAAAGGTGAAGCCCCTTCCAGGACGACCTCACACACTCTGGAAGGGGGTGTGGTCATCCCCTAAAACCTTTACATAAGGTGGTCAGACCCTCATCTACCTTTGGGCCAAGAACTCTCGAAATCTCACAAGACGAGACCTTTCGAGGCCAGTGGGCTAAGATCCCTTTGGGCCGATACTTATCATATGCTCCGAGTTATCTATGCCCCTTGACGTTCCTGGCATGCTGCCCATGCCCTGCTCTCGAGATCAACTATGATTATGCAAGTCACATAACTCTATTTCCCTTCATTTCCGTGGGTGGAAATGGAGGGTTGAAGGAAGAGATTGGGAAAATTTTCCCTAGCTGCTTCTACAATTGCTTTGGATACGAAAGTAGCATGCAGATAATTTGATTGGAAATCTCAATAAAAATATTACACTTTTTTTTAAAAAAAAAAACACTTAATTAATCATTTATATGTTTTAAACTATTGATTTTACAATTTAAATTTTCCCTCCCTTTTTTACTTCCGATCAATTACAAACTAGGAAAAACTTTCCCTATCTTTGTTTCCTTTCAATTTTTCCTTACCCTTTTCTCTCCCTTGCTATTTACTTGACCTCTAGGAATAAGTTTTGCTAATTATTTTTTAACATTATCATAGTAATCACTTACTAAAGAAAACAATAGGATCTATTTTCATTTCTACATGTAAGAATGGTTTTTATTTGCTTAACTACAGTGCTGCAAACAATGTTTCGTACTGAGATACCATTGCAGGTATTTGGTTGCTTTGTCCATCTGTTATTGCCTCCTTTATTAGGTTTTTTAATGCTACAATCAGTTGTACATCATTAGTCCTATTGCCTTTGTCAATTTTCTTTGGGTGAACATCAGAATCTAGTGTCATCTAATATATGCATGCATGTAGCATAGTTTTCATTTTCATTATGTCATGTACATTTCTCTGTTTTTCCCAGGCCATATTCAAGCCTCCAAAACCTATACGAGGGGGTATCCCAATCTGCTTTCCACAAGTATGACAAATTTGTTGTTCATTTTTTTCTCATTGATTAATTGATATACCACTTAATGCAAGTAAATTGCAGTTTGGAGGCCATGGAAATCTTGACCAACATGGGTTTGCAAGGAATAGAGTTTGGAGTATCGACACTGACCCTCCTCCCTTTCCTACAGCAAGTGCCAATAAAGCTTTTGTTGATTTAATACTTAAGCCAAGCGAAGAAGATCTAAAAATCTGGCCGCATAGGTAACCAGTCAATAAACGCCAATCTTTTATCGGTTTGAGCTGTAAGAATATATGTTTTTTCTTGGATAACTCTAAAGTTGTAAGCTTGATTTACATAGCTACAATATTTCTGTTGCAGCTTTGAATTTCGTCTAAGGATTACTCTTGGTCCTGGCGGAGATCTTATGCTGACATCACGCATTCGAAATACCGACACTAAACCATTTTCGTTTACATTTGCCTACCATACCTATTTTTCTGTTTCAGATATTAGGTATGTGATTCACTTCTGGAAATCACTTAGCTCTGTTAGAATTTATTTCTCTGATTGCTAACTAAATAAGCAAAGAGAGTTATCCTATGCTATTCTCATTCCTAAACACAAAGTTCACTTAATGTTCATGGTCAAGTTTCCTAACTATGTACCGATATAACAAGATAGTACATTCTAAGTTGCTCACTCGGATTACTCTTTGACACTATTAGGCTGTATTTCAGGGTTTAAGGAAATGTGACTAGGGAAATACTGCCCTTTGTGTTGTTCCTAGTTGTTTTCATGGCAGAAAATGGCCAAAACGAAAGGAACATAATGGGAACTAACTGACTTCTTATAGGCGTCATCAATAAAGTAGTCATTCTAAGTTTCTCACTTGGTCCTTCATAATGGTTCAAGGCGAAAACATCAGTAATTGTTATTCCTACTGCAGAAGCAGTGTAAGGAAATGTGACCAGGGAAAGGCTTCATAGGCTTTTTTTGCCTACATTTCCTCAGGCGAAAATGGCAAAGATGAAGGAATGTGCTGTGGAATTGTTCCACTGGCACTGGCCATACTACCCATGATTTTAACTAGATCCTCATTTTTTTTAATTGTAAAAGGTAATGAGTTTTTTCAAAATATATTTTTAAACAATTAATTCAAAAAAACATTTAAACATTCATCTTCCCTTTCTTCCCTTCTAAGGAATCATAAACAAGGAAAAGTCACTTCAATACTTGTTCATTGAGTATATATAATTTCTCTTGACTGCAAATTATGTCCCAGTGAAGTACGAGTTGAAGGACTGGAGACCCTCGACTATCTTGACAACTTAAAAGAGAAGGAGCGTTTTACCGAGCAAGGAGACGCGATCACTTTCGAATCAGAAGTAAGAACATAACAGTGGGCATGGCTTGGTTCATTTGTAAATGTTTTGATTCCAAAAGGCTCTCCAACAGGTTGACAAGATATATCTGAGTACACCAACCAAGATTGCAATTCTGGACCATGAAAAGAAACGGACTTTTGTGCTACGGAAAGATGGGCTTCCAGATGCAGGCAAGTTTCAGTGTCATTCTACAGTTTCAGTTGTACCAACGGATATCTACTGCTTGTCTTGATAATATTAGATCTGTTCCTTGTCAGTGGTATGGAATCCTTGGGAAAAGAAGGCCAAGTCCATGGTGGATTTTGGAGACGATGAATACAAGCATATGCTCTGTGTGGAAGCTGCAGCTGTGGAGAAAGCCATCACGCTGAAGTCTGGAGAGGAATGGAAAGGGAGGCTGGAGTTGTCAGCTGTTCCATCGAGCTATCGTAGCGGGCAACTGGATCCTCAAAGGGTGCTCCAAGGATGAAACTTCTCATCAAGGTAATCTCCTATTTCTCGATTCACATAGCTCGCCAAATGATTATTGCCAACTCTTCTAAATTAATAACCTCATGGTTGCAAACTATTCTCTCCCAACAATCTAGTCCTATCCTGTCACATCAAACCCCACAAGTTTCTTATGCAATTCTCCTTTGTTATGGCAAGAGCTATTATTTTCTCTCCCAAACACTCTTACATCTTGTGAGGCAAATTAATGTAGTTATAGCGTGGAGTAACCTCTTTTCCTTGATACCCACTTATCTCATCAACTCTCTCTACTCTTTTCATTTCCGCCAAATGAAACACAGGAAAAGAGCCTCTCGCAGATCCTCTTTTCATTTCCGCCAACTAAAACAGAAAAGGACCTCTAGTAGAGACCAACATAGGCAAGGCCATCCCTCTTAAACTCATACTAAAGATTTATAAATTGTTTAAAAAATATTTACTACTTCTTTAATATCTTACTCAAAGTGGAGAGACTCGGTGCAACAGTTTCATGTGATCTGGTGATCACTAGTTTAAGTCACGGAAATAACCTTTAACAATAGACAGGGAAAAGTTGCGTACAATAGATTTTTTCTCGAGATCCTACATTGGCAGGAGTTTCGTGTATTGGGTTGACTTTTTTTTAATAATCGGCCCTAAGGAAAATCCCCCAACTTTCGTCCACTCTCAGGGAAAAATTTCTACCTTATTATCAAACACTGCTAAAACTTATTTTTCATTCTAATTTACAAATTTAACGTTTGCAACTCATTTTATCAGGCACAGACCTCAATCTCTGCAATATTTGTGGATTGCAGGATCTCTTTTCTCATTCCAGGCTGAGCTTTGTTACTCTGTTTTCTTTTCTCAATTTTCTGTAGCTTCCATGGATACTGTTAAAGACCTATTCTGAAGCACAGAACAGAATACTCAAAAGCCAATGATACTTGTTTTTATTGGCTTTTGTTCATCATAAACATTAAGATTTCGAGAGACTTGTATTCTATTTGACTCGTGTCGTGATATTATATTTATTAGCAATTAATTTCGTGGACCTATGTTTATTCTACTGCATTCATTATTTTTATTCTTATTGGCTAATAAAGCGACCATGCAGGCCTTTATTTATAACTCAAGCATTGCTAATCAGGTTGCCACTCAGTTGAAACGGCATTCTCTTATGAACTTAATGCCCAATGGTATATGCTTTGTGAGCGTTGGCCTTCTTCAGCTACAAAAAATGCTCGTACCCCGTAACAAGCACCATGTTGATTGGCTGCAAAAGCATATGGAATGGGAGGTTTATAGCATGCGATTAAATCTTTGAATATAAATCATCTTTGAATATAAATCCTTCTCCCATTGTAGAGGTGGGGTTTATAGGTTTTTTTATAAATCGATATTAAAATTTTGGGACCAGATTTATTTTAAAAAAATAGTGAAGAGAAGATGGAGAGAGGATTTTAAAAAGGAGATTTTTAAAAGAGAAGTTTTAGGATAGCCGAGATTTTTTTAAAGGATTAAGGTTTTTAATTTTTAATGTGATAGTGATATGGTGGAGTATAAATTATTTCAAAAGGTTTATGACTACATATGGCCTTAAGTAAGTGACGATGTAGGGAAGCAATAGGTGCCATGTGGCAAGTGTGGGACTTGGTCAAAGCAGAACTACCTCAGTCCAATTTGAGAACGAGCTTGGGTTAGGTTCTCAGATCTCGGGGTGTGGTCGTGTAATTACAATCCGACCTGAATTGAGCACGAAGGGAGGGTGCTCCATCGGGTAGATGGATAAGTGGGAGAGTGAGTAGGACATTCTGAGGACATAGACGGATATGCGGGAAGTGCACAGTGAGGTCTTTTCTCACACTCTCAGTTTGATATAAAAGACTGCTTGTGTAGGTGGGCAGAAGAATTCGACACTTTTTCTCTACTATCCAACTACACAGTTCGTTTGAGATTTTGCTTCTTTTGTGCATCTCTGTGGTTGCAGTCTTCTTGCTTAGTCTTCTTGCTTGCCCGTCACAGCTGTGGAAAAACTCTCTACACGACCTCGGTGATTGTTATTCCATTGGTTTCGTCTGGGCCGAATGTATCCCTAGTCACCTTTCTTTTCCGCCCTGGATCAACAATTGATGGTCCTTGGTTTACACGATCAAAATGTGACCCGATTGACTGGCAACCTGATTAACTGCTAATATGATAAGAGCCGATCCGGTTCGATCTACTCATGATGACCTGTCCAGAGTACTTACGAAGTCGGCCCACATCTAATCTCAACCAAACCAGATCAGGTGATCTTTCAAAGGCCCTGCACCGTGTTGGAATTAATGAAATGTGAGAGTTGCTCCATACATAATATTGTGCAAAAAGGCGGGTCCCGCCGTCCAGCGGCCCCCTAGGCCTGGCCCCACAGGGATCCTAGGAGGAGGTAAATCAACGGTGAATGCTGGTCCGGGTAAAGCGTGGTGTCTCCAGAATTTAACACAGCCGACCCAGATTATTCATCCAGTGCGCGTCCGTGGACCTTCGATCCTACGACTCATTGTGCAAAGATGCCACGCCTTAACCAGTTGATCCAGCACGCGGGGGCTGCTCCATACATAATATGAAAAGATGGGGCAATATCCATGGTAGCGGAACCTAGTTTTTTTTTTTTTTTTAATTTTTTAATTGATACCAAATATCCAACTTACATAAATTAATCATAATTGTTATGATACACTACATAGTAACTCTTGAATGGAAATTGAAATGTCTTCTCGGATGGATTTAGTGGCTAGTGCATGAGGTGTTACCATAATAAGGTCTGGGGTTCGAATCTCGACAAAGTCTAGGTAAATGTCTCCCTTATGTGCTAGTCACTATTCCAAAAGCTAGTAGCCGTTCGTGATTTACCTCCTCCGTGTTGGACATAGTTAGTATTTGTATGTGATGTTGCAATAGATCATGAGATCAATTTCTAGCATGTGTGAAATGTATTACAAGTCACCTGATATCATGCAAAGGGTCATTATGTTAAATGAAATCCTTTGTGATTTATCTCCTTTCTAGATCGCATGGAGCATGTAGGATGCGGTCGTTGACTATTTTCGATGGGAAATATACTAGTATCCTCTTTTTCAAAAGAGAAAGAGGTTCATCTTTATAAAAGTTAGGAATGGTAACAAGTTTTTTGTTACTTTTCGAAAACTAAGTATGAAAGATGATTTAAGAAAGTATACGAATGCTGACAATAAGAATCTAGAGTCTGAGCGCAGTTGTCGGAACAGTAGGTCATCATGTCATCAGAGTTTTGGAGCGATGTAGACTTAGAGCACTTGGAAGAATTATTGTTTGAGCCTCGGAACGTGCCGTTCTTTTATAGGCCTTGATCGATCTATCGATATGCCTGATCGGTATATCGATCATCATAGAATTTTGATCCAGATCTTCAAGATCAATACAACGATCTAATGGATTGGTCTACCAATCCAACTTTGTGTTAGTTAGAGCTCTAGAGCCAATCATTTGATGATTGTATGGACTCATGTATATCATATTTAAATTAATAAAGGCATTGGTTTTTGGTTATTATGCTTATTTGTATTAGTGTCAGATAAAATAAGTATAGTAACGTCCTTGAGTAGAACGTTCATACCTATATCAATCGATTAGTTGAATCGATAGTGAGATGATATAGGGAACACTACTCTAAATCATTCCTAGTCGAGTATTAACATTCAGGGACAATGTTAATACAATAAGACTAGCATGTAGGTCAGCTCGATGACTTGATCTCACAAGTCATGGATATAGAGATATCAAGCCGACACATGGGTATGCATTAGAGAATGTATACTGAATGACCCGCCATGAGAAAGTATCATGGATCGTTATATGAGTGTCATATACTTTCTCATGTGGCTATTAGTATGATTATTAGTCCTTAGACCTGAAGTCACCATGGATCCCTACATAAGGAGTTATGTACTTTAGTTTCGTCAAACGTCACCCGTAACTGGGTGGACTATAAAGGCGATTACTGGGTATATAACAAATTATGCAGAGGGATGTGAGTGATGTAGATGGGATCTATCCCTCCTATATGACGGGAGAGACATCGATATTCTTGATAGAGTGAGACCACGAAGTGTATGACCATACCCAAATGAGTCAATATGAGATATTGAGCTCATTTGATTGAGTGAATCTACTCGGAGTTCAAGATTTAGATTGGTCAGAGGATGACACGGTCTATGCCTCACATTGATCAATCTAGATGTCTAGGATAGAAGGACACTTGTCACATATTGTGAGGAGTCACAATTAGTAGTCACAAGGTGATGTTGGATCTCAACATTTCTTGTAACTTGGGTAGCAATGATGTATTGCTAGATGCCGCTCATTGCTTATGTTTTTAAAGGAGTTTATAACATTGCCAACGTTACAAGAACCTATTGGGTCACACACAAAGAACATGTGCATGGAGATTAGGTTCATATGATGAACCAATAGGATTAGATTCATATGATGAATCAAAGATTGGATTCAAATTAGACTTATTGAGTTAGACTCAATTAGATTCAATTGTTGAATGAGTCTAATTTAATTTGATTCATGAGTCAATTTATATTAATGAATTGAGATTCATTAAATTAAAATTGACTTGAATCAAAGCTTGGATTTAACTCAACTAGGAAGAGCATTGGTCAAGTTTGACTTGACCAAATAGAGGTTGACACATCAAGTTTTGACTTGATGAATTGACACATCATGAGGATGACTCATCCTACATGGCATGCCACATCATCCCCTTATATAATGGTGTGCCACCTCATGGAGGTTACACACCATTAATCCTCTTAATGTGGCCGGCCACATTAATGTGGGGGTTACACATGTGGTGGCCGGCCACACTAAGTGAGGAGAGGGTTTCATTTGGTGGAAATTGAATGGTGTTCAATGCTTCTTCTTCCTTGGGTGCTTCTCCCTCTCTCTAGCTTGTTGATGGTCGTGGCTTCATGGTGGAGAAGAAGTGAGAGTTGATTCCAAGCAATTAGGTGGTGTGAAGGTCACAAAAGGAGAGTACCTAGAGGAGTGTGTGAGTTCCTTTTTCCCTTCTCTCCTTTCTCACCTTTTAGATCCAATCCGAGAGCCCTAGAAAGTGCTAGCACACTTGTGGGTTCTCCTCTCCATCTTTGAGTGGTAGAAGACCACTCCTTGTTCGTGTGGATACCGCTAGAGGACCGTTCGCTTGACGGTCTCGAGATCCGGCTACCTTTGGACGTTGCGGGATTACGAAGGGCACGCATCAAGGGTAAATGTTTTTCCCTCGTAGATCTAAGAGTCGATCGTGTTTTAAACTCGTACTCGTATTTTTCGAAAGTTTTACCTTGCACGAGATCCGTGGCTTGGGCGATTCGGGGTTTTCGCGGCCCGAAAAACCCAACAGTGGTATCAGATCCACGTGCAAGGCTTGTACGAGTTTGTTTTTATTTTTATGAAAAAATAAAACCCTTCTGTGATTTTCTGTAAAAATTAGTTTTTTATGATTTTATGGGTAATTTTTCCGTAGAAGCGAAGCACAAGTGTCTCGGCACTTGTAGGCTTCGGTTACCGGAAAGATCTTTCAAAACCGGCTTCGTTTCGTCCCAAATCCGTTTGGGACAGCGGGCTTGGGTGCCATTAAATTGCAAAGGAGCAACTCACGATGGTTAGATCGTGGGTAGGGGTACTGCCCCTAACCCCGCAAGGGGATTTGCTCCGCGATCGCACCCGAAATCGCTTAAAACGAACCCGCCGGGAAGATTTTTCCGAAACGGCAATGTCTCGGCCCAAATCGTTTTGGGACAGCAGGTTTAGGCGCTGTTGGATCGCAAACGAACCCTCGCGATGGTTAGATCGCGGGTAGGGGCGCTGCCCCTGGGCCCCGCAAGGGGATCTGTTCCGCGATTGCGCCCGAAACCGCTAAACGGGACCGCCGGGAAATTTTACTAGAAAATTATGAAAATATATAATTTTGAATTATATATTAATTTTGTGATAGTCATGGCCCAAAAACCCAATATGATTGGATTGTGTTGTAATTCATAATACGGCCTGCGTGCCGTTATGTGTTTGCGCGTGTTGTATGTTTTTATTTTTCCGCGACCTGCGCGTCGTGCCTTTCTCTTATATTCTTGTTGTAAATTAGATTTAGACTCGAATGTAACTTGAGTTTCAAATTGTAATGTACAAATTGGAGCGGTGGAGGGTCCACACGAGACGGAGTTCCGAGGCGGGCACGAGCAACACAAGGTGGTCAAAGAGAGGAGCTTGGAGAAGCTGTTGACCCTAGGTTGACCAATCGATGTTCTCATTAGCTTGAGAAGATCGTAGTAGGGCCATGACTAAATCACAAATAAATTAATTAATTGCTTGTGTATGTGATGCATGTTTAATAAGTAATTAATTAATTAGTGCCTTACGATTAGATTAGATCTAAGTCGTGCACATGATGCACCCTTGCGATTAGATTAGATCTAAGTGTGCACAAGATGCATCCTTTTCGATTAGATTAGATCTCGATCGAACCAACTCTAAATGTCTAACCGTGCCGTGATACCTATCACTACCTCGATCACATGTATTGTTGAATCTGCCAAAGCAGAGCAATACATATTATCTTGGTAGGGTACGGAGGGACAATCTTGGTCCCGCCTATCAACGCATGAGTGAATACAAGCTCAATTAGATTGAGTATTCCTAGTTACTCGGTTGGATCGAGTCAACTATAGGCATTATTCCAATGGTTGGAAAAGATAGATCAAAATCACATCTATATTAACTCTCGGGCGTATTAGCCAAAGCTAACTCGAGTTTTAATATAAATGTGGATATTGATTTTATAAACAAGAGTTGCATAGAGATGTAATTGGTAATCGTTACCTACCGATCATACTAAGCCTTGGGCGTATTAGCCAAAGCTAACTCAAGGGTTAGTATGATGTGGATCTTGTCCCACAAGAATTATAGAATTCAGTGGGAGCATCATTTAATTGAAGGCCTAATTAAATGATTTTAAAAGAATATGATATTTATTTCTGCAAATTTTCTGTTGTACATAACCATGACGTCAAATACGAACATTTTCTCTCTGCGATCTGTCCTTAAGAAGGACAAGCTCAACGGAGCAAATTTCCTGAACTGGTACAGGAACCTGAGAATAGTTCTCACCCAAGAACGTAAACTGTACGTTCTGGAGCAGCCCATTCCGGAGGCTCCTCCTGCCACTGCCACGCGAGCAGACCGAGATGCTTACAAAGAAGCATCAAGATGACGCATTAGATGTGTCTTGTCTTATGCTCGCAACCATGAACTCTGAGCTTCAGAAGCAACATGAGTTGATGAGCGCTTACGATATGGTTGAACATCTTTGTCACCTATATCAAGGATAAGCAAGGCACTGGAAGAGGAACTCCAAAGAATACCTTAAGAAGAAGAGAAATAAGATTTCTACTTGGTATAAATGTTATAGAAGTCAACCTCTCTATTTCTTCATCGTGGGTATTATATACCGGATGTGCTTCGCACATTTGTACTAATGTACAAGCACCGAGGAATAGCATTGACGAAGGGTGAGATAGACCTACGAGTAGGCAATGAAGCACGAGTTGCTGCTATTGCTGTAGGAACTTATCATCTATCTCTTCCCTCTGGGCTTGTACTAGAATTAGATGATTGTTGTTATGTGCCTGCCTTGACTAAGAATATAATTTCCGTTTCTTGTTTGGACAAGAAAGGATTTTCGTTTATAATAAAGAGCAAATGTTGTTCCGTCTATTTAAACGATATGTTCTATTGTAATGCACCTCTGATAAACGGACTCTATATTCTAGATCTAGAGAGCCCTATCTATAACGTAAATACCAAGAGGTTCAAGTCAAATGACATGAACCAAACATACCTCTGGCACTGTCGCTTAGGTCATATAAATGACAAGCGCTTATCCCAGCTCCATAAGGATGGTTTGCTGGACTCATTTGATTTTGAATCGTATGAGATATGCGAGTCATGCCTACGAGGCAAGATGACCAAGACTCCCTTTAGTGGGCACAGCGAGAGAGCAACTGATTTGTTAGGACTCATACATAGTGATGTATGTGGCCCTTTCAATGTTGCTGCTAGAGGCGGTTATAGATACTTCATCACATTTACTGATGACTTCAGTAGATATGGTTATGTGTACTTGATGACACATAAGTCTGAATCCTTTGAAAAGTCCAAAGAATTCAAGAATGAAGTACAGAACCAGCTTGGCAAGAGTATTAAGATACTTCGATCAGATCGAGGTGGTGAATACTTAAGCCATGAGTTTCGTGACTATTTAGCTGAGTGTGAGATTCTATCCCAACTCACTCCTCCTGGAACACCACAGTGGAATGGTGTATCCGAAAGGAGGAATCGTACCTTATTAGATATGGTACGGTCTATGATGAGTCACACAGATCTTCCGACATATCTATGGGGATATGCTCTAGACACGGCAGCTTTCATTCTCAACCGAGTTCCATCCAAGGCCGTGATAAAGACACCATATAGGATATGGACTGGGAGATGCCCAGGTGTCTTTCATGAGGATTTGGGGTTGTGAGGCTTACGTACGACGTCAAGTCTCAGATAAATTAGGACCCAAATCCGACAAGTGCTATTTCATCGGATATCCCAAGGAAACTAAGGGATATTACTTCTACATTCCCAGTCAGCACAAGGGGTCTTTCTAGAGATGGACTTTGTTTCTAGAAAGACTAGTGGGAGCGCGTTCGATCTTGAAGAAGTTCAAGATGCGAACAATAGCACTGATGCCTCGATGGAAGTTGAACTGGAACCACAAAGTGTTGTGGATGATGTTGTTCCACAAGAAGTTGAGGAACAACAACTAGTTCAAGTAGACATACCTCTTCGCAAGTCTGATAGGGAGAGATACTCATTTCTCTTGTCTGACCATGATGTCGTTATGCTCATAGAGGATGAGCCTACCACCTATCAGGAAGCTGTGATGAGACTAGATTCTGAGAAATGGCTAGAAGCCATGAGATCCGAGATGGAATCCATGTACACCAACTAAGTATGGACTTTGGTTGATCCACCTGAAGGGGTAAAACCCATTGGGTGCAAGTGGGTCTTTAAGAGAAAGACTGACATGGATGGACCTATCTATAAGGGTCGCTTGGTAGCTAAAGGTTTCAAGCAGATTCATGGTATTGACTATGATGAAACCTTTTCTCCAGTAGCGATGTTTAAGTCCATTCGGATCATGCTTGCTATTGCAGCCTACCATGACTATGAGATATGGCAGATAGATGTCAAAACCGCGTTTCTGAATGGAAACCTACTCGAGGATGTGTACATGACACAACCTGAGGGTTTTGTAGATCCACAGCATACTAGTAGAGTATGCAAGCTGCATAGGTCCATTTATAGACTAAAGCAAGCTTCTCGGAGCTGGAATCTTCGATTCGATGATGCGATCAAACAGTTTGATTTCATCAAGAACGAAGATGAGCCTTGTGTCTACAAGAAGGTTGTAGGGGACATAGTTGTCTTCCTCATATTGTATGTGGATGACATACTACTCATTGGGAAGGACATCCCTATGCTTCAGTCTGTCAAGACCTGGCTAGGGAGTTGCTTCTCAATGAAGGACTTAGGTGAGGCAACCCGCATTCTAGGGATTCAGATCTATAGAGATAGATCTAAGAGATTGCTTGGCCTAAGTCAGAGTACATATATTGACAAGGTACTCCTACGGTTTGCCATGCAGAACTCCAAGAAGGGATTTCTGCCGATGTCACATGGCGTGAGTCTTTCGAAGACTCAAGGTCCCTCTTCTAGAGAGGAGAGAGACCGCATGGATCATATCCCTTATGCCTCAGCCATAGGATCGATCATGTACGCCATGCTGTGTACTCGACCTGATGTCTCGTATGCTTTGAGCATGACGAGCAGATACCAGTCTGATCCAGGTGAAAGTCACTGGATAGCGGTCAAGAATATTCTTAAGTACTTAAGAAGGACTAAAGAATATTTCTTGATATATGGAGGCAATGATGAGCTAGCTGTAAAGGGTTACAGTGATGCTAGCTTCCAGACCGACCGGGATGACTATAGATCGCATCGGGGTTCGTATTTTGCATTAATGGTGGTCTTGTCGGAAGAGTTCGAGCGGGATCGATGGTGATTTTACAACGAGTACATTCTTGCATCGGATGCGAAAGGAGGCGATTGGATCCGTAAGTTCATCACTGAACTTGGGGTGGTTCCTAGCATCGCTGACCCAGTTGAGCTCTATTGTGACAACAATGGAGCTATGGCACAGGCGAAGGAACCTCGCTCACACCAGCGGACCAAGCACATACTACGGCGCTTCCATCTCATTCGGGAGATTATCGATAGAGGAGATGTGAAGATTTGCAGAGTACCTACAGAGGCTAACATCGCAGATCCCTTGACCAAGGCTTTGGCACAGAGAAAGCATGATGATCACACTAGGTCATTAGGCCTTAGAGCCTATACTGATTGACACTAGTGCTAGTGGGAGATTGTTAGTTAGAGCTCTAGAGCCAATCATTTGATGATTGTATGGACTCATGTATATCATATTTAAATTAATAAAGGCATTGGTTTTTGGTTATTATGCTTATTTGTATTAGTGTCAGATAAAATAAGTATTGTAACGTTCTTGAGTAGAACGTTCATACCTATATCAATCGATTAGTTGAATCGATAGTGAGATGATATAGGGAACACTACTCTAAATCATTCCTAGTCGAGTATTAACATTCAGGGACAATGTTAATACAATAAGACTAGCATGTAGGTCAGCTCGATGACTTGATCTCACAAGTCATGGATATAGAGATATCAAGCTGACACATGGGTATGCATTAGAGAATGTATACTGAATGACCCGCCATGAGAAAGTATCATGGATCGTTATATGAGTGTCATATACTTTCTCATGTGGCTATTAGTATGACTATTAGTCCTTAGACCTGAAGTCACCATGGATCCCTACATAAGGAGTTATGTACTTTGGTTTCGTCAAACGTCACCCGTAACTGGGTGGACTATAAAGGCGATTACTGGGTATGTAACGAATTATGCAGAGGGATGTGAGTGATGTAGATGGGATCTATCCCTCCTATATGACGGGAGAGACATCGATATTCTTGATAGAGTGAGACCACGAAGTGTATGGCCATACCCAAATGAGTCAATATAAGATATTGAGCTCATTTGATTGAGTGAGTCTACTCGGAGTTCAAGATTTAGATTGGTCAGAGGATGACACGGTATATGCCTCACATTGATCAATCTAGATGTCTAGGATAGACCTTACACTTGTCACATATTGTGAGGAGTCACAATTAGTAGTCACAAGGTGATGTTGGATCTCAACATTTCTTGTAACTTGGGTAGCAATGATGTATTGCTAAATGCCGCTCATTGCTTATGTTTTTAAAGGAGTTTATAACATTGCCAACGTTACAAGAACCTATTGGGTCACACACAAAGAACATGTGCATGGAGATTAGGTTCATATGATGAACCAATAGGATTAGATTCATATGATGAATCAAAGATTGGATTCAAATTAGACTTATTGAGTTAGACTCAATTAGATTCAATTGTTGAATGAGTCTAATTTAATTTGATTCATGAGTCAATTTATATTAATGAATTGAGATTCATTAAATTAAAATTGACTTGAATCAAAGCTTGGATTTAACTCAACTAGGAAGAGCATTGGTCAAGTTTGACTTGACCAAATAGAGGTTGACACATCAAGTTTTGACTTGATGAATTGACACATCATGAGGATGACTCATCCTACATGGCATGCCACATCATCCCCTTATATAATGGTGTGCCACCTCATGGAGGTTACACACCATTAATCCTCTTAATGTGGCCGGCCACATTAATGTGGGGGTTACACATGTGGTGGCCGACCACACTAAGTGAGGAGAGGGTTTCATTTGGTGGAAATTGAATGGTGTTCAATGCTTCTTCTTCCTTGGGTGCTTCTCCCTCCACTACAACAAAATCGCTCATAGACATCGGTTTTCCACCGGTGTCTATTTGATTTTCGACCGATGTCTATGAAGCCGATGTTAAAAGTCTGCCATTTTAGACATCGGGTTAAAACCGGTGTAGTATCACTTAACGACACCGGTTTTCGAATTGGTTATTAACCGGTGTAGTATCACTTAACGACACTGTTTCATACACGGTGTAAAACCGATGTAATATTGTATGTTAATAACACCAGTTTTGGCAGCGGTAAATGACCGATGTAATATTACTTTATAACACCGGTTTTACATCGGTGGAAAACCGATGTAATATGTATTTTTTTTTAACAGCACAGATTTGATTTTAAAACCGACAATAACAAAAAAAAATACACAAATATTCACAAATTGTACAAATATTCTTCATTCAATAATATCCATAAAATACACAAATATTCACAAATTATATAAATAATCTTCTTACAACAATATCCATAAAATACCCAAACATTCTTTTTACATCAAAAGCTAGCTAATAGATATCAAAATTAAGGTAGAACATTCTTTTAACACATCAAGGTAGAACCGCACTTCAAATGTAATCTAGCATGCATTCAGCCCACTCGAACTGCATTTCATCAATTTCAACTCTGGAGTACTTGAGATTTGTAAACTGTAAAAACACATAAATCCACCCTATGTCAAATAACTAAAACAAATGTGTACATGTATCAAATAAAAAATATAAGATCACAAGTGCTTGTCATAAACATGCTTACCAGCGTGTTGAAACCTATTCTGTGAATGGTGGCTTCGAATGAACTTCACGAGCAAGGCCAAAATTTGCTATCTTCACAAAGTCCTTGGTTACCAATAAGTTCTCTGCAAAGGTCATAATCTAGTTTAATAGAATGCTAACTTCACCAGAATAATTATAGGTGCATAAATCACATTTAACAAAATAAATGCTAATCCTAGATAACAACGTTGTAGGAATAGATCTGTTAAGAGCACACAAATGAATCCAGTATTTTTCATAAACATGAATCTTCTGCCTGCATTGAATATATTGTACATGCTTTGCTATCCTTTGCACTCCTTAGGATGTCTCAAGGTTCCACATGTTGTAAGGTAAAAAATACAGAAGTAATGCTTGATAGTAGCATACAAAGGCAGAGCCACATTAGCTGGTTGTGGTCAGATTCACACGTTCCTGGGTAGAGGAAGCCAGGGAGGTCAATATAGTACCTATAATTGTTAGCAGTGATAGGTTTTGTCAGGTAAAATGTTTGTCTTCATGTAGTAATGCAGAGACCTAAATGTTGCCCCAAGGCTTAACTTGATGGATCAAAATATAATACTTGAACTACATAAACCTGATAACAATTCCCAACGACCAACGCAAAAAATACCTTTATCTTGTCATTGTCTTGATCCCAGCTGAACGATCCAAGAGTGACATAGCTTGAAACCACCAGCATCAACAGGCGCCTTTTCCACTGAGACTGCAGCCTTTTGTGCTGCCGCTGTCGCAGAAAGAACCCTCGCCAACTACAACAACAGCCCATCGAACAAAGGTAACTCAACATGAAGAGAAAACCACAAGAGAACTATCAATTTCCAACTAGGGGCAAAGACAACAAAGAAGATGATAGACAAATTATATGACTTTCTTCTATTAAATGAGGCAATATGCAGTAACTCTCAAACTAGCAATGAAAAAGGCAGATATAGTACTCTACCTGTTGCTTGTATATAATAGCCAAGTTGTTGAAGGGCACAAATATCCCTGTTGTAACTGCTAAAATTGCCTTATAGAATGATGCAACAACACTCATCATATTACTGCATGAAGAGAAGTTTCATTAAGGAACAAAAATAAACTATCCGCACAGTTGTCATCAAACATTTCTAAAGCTTACCAATCCATGTATATATATGTTGCCAAGGCTTGACAATGCTTGTGGATGGTTAGGTTGTAAAGCAAAGCATGACTTGGGAAAAATTATTAAAATGAAGTTATTAACAAAGAAATCAGGATACACTTCTCTTGCTCTTACAAAGCATGCATGATATGCAAAGAAACTAGCAAAACTATAAATAAATCTCTTTATGAAGAATGAATAATACTGCCATCTCGACTTGTATGAGATACTGGCATGGCTCATTACTAACCATCCACTTGAGAGAGAAAATGATAAATCAATAGTTTCACAAAAGAAAAACATAGTATTAGAAATATAGCTACATGAAAACAGAGCCAAGATACAAGTTTTAGAAGTGCCAAGAACTGAGAAAAGGTATCAAGGAGCCAAGAGTTACCAAGAACTTGCTGAGCAGTCAACCTCTTCTTAGGATCTGGCTCACGCATATGCCTCACAAGGTCTTTAGCGCTATCAGAAACCTTTGGCCATGGTTCTCTTTTAAAATCTACGTTAGAACGAAGAATTGCTTGGGCAACACCTTGTTCAGTTTCTGCATTGAGACAAGGAATTACACGACTGGTTCTTAGAAGCATGCCAGATGCAAACATCTTGGTTTGATGGACTTGCAAGAAATTATAATTGAGTGATATACAGTTGGAAGTCTAAAATGGCTTTATTATCCTATGAATGAAAAATACCTGCCCAAAATGGAGGCACCCCACAAAGAAGGATGTATAAGATAACACCTGCACTCCAGACATCAACTTCAGGCCCATAATTTCTCTTTAGAACCTCTGGTGCCATGTAATAAGGACTGCCGACAATTTCGTTAAAGCGCTCACCTGGGATCGAAAGGAAGACTATTAAAATTCAGAAACTAACTAGCTAGCTTGTAATATTAAGACCACCTTTTCCATGAGTAATTGTAGGTAGAAAGTGGGCATCTGTAAGACGACCAACTGAAAAAGAAACATATGAATCTTTACTTTTAACAACTTAGATAACATGTAAGACGACCAACTGAAAAAGAAACATCCTGCAATTGAATTACCAGGTCTGAAAAACACAGACAACCCGAAGTCAATCGTCTTCAATGGGGCATTTTCCCTTTTGTTCCCAAACAAGAAGTTCTCAGGTTTAAGATCCCGGTGCATAACTCCATTCTTGTGGCACTCCTGGAAAGATATGATGAAAACAAAACAAATTAGAGTACTCCTGGAAAGATATTATAAACTCCAGAGAAGCCACCACGCGCTATAACCAAAGGAACAGCACCTGCAAAAGGATATGAAGGCCAATTGCCACAGTGGTTGATATAACATCAACTTGCATATAGAATTAGCAACTTCTTGCTACATTAGTTGGATCATAGGTTTAACATACACAACTGTTTTCCAATAACGTTATAGACAAATATCTGAAATAACACAAGGTTTTACTGGTAAACTGCAGCATTAAGCACAACACCAGAGACAAGTTGTATTATTATCAATTAGTACTGTTGAAATCCAACCTGTCTCAAAATAAAAGAAATGTACCTCTAACTCTGAATCATGATGGCTTGAGGGGGTGCTATGAATGAATAAAGGATCTATACCATAATTCTACACCAAAAATTTACAGGTAAGAAGAAAAAAATCCCTTGCGATCAATATTTACCAATATGCCTTTGTAACCCCTCAAATTACATTAACTCTCTCCTATCTAGAGATGGGCATGCCCTACAATCGACATTATTGCCTATTGCTTTATTATCTATGATTTTGGGCTAGTATAATATAGTGTAGTAGGAAAAATTAATCAATTCTTGATACAACAAATTGCGAAAATACCTGGTATTAAAAAAAACATAAGCTCACAGTCAAAAAGGGTTGTTTTTCTTTTGAGCATGTACAATCAACAAAAATCAATCCCTTTATTAAGAGCATAGCAGAGATATAACAAAACCAGAATCATACCATTCAAGGTCTGCCATTTTGCAGGAAGATTTGCAGCTGCAGCCTCATGAAGAAGAAGGACCAAAAGAGTTATTCTAAGCAACATATCCTAAATTCCTAATGCAAGCCCTGCAACTCGTACACTAGAATTCTTATCAAAATGAAGAGATACTTGCCTTTATCAACCAAGATAAAATTCAAAAGTATCGAAGAACGCCTACCTCAAAACAAGAAAGTTAATTATTACAAAGATCCAAAAATAATGATTTCTGATCTCTCGTCCCAGGAAAACTAAAAAAGGGGCAAACCCATAGAAAGCAATAGAACTCGTGGGACAGAGATGTGCCTAAAGAGTAAAAAAATATAGAAGTAACCGAAGAGCTTAAATCCCTCACTTTTCCAACTCTTTTCTTAGCGAAGGCATTTGTTGTAACCTCCATTCCGGCAAACGTTCGTCCTCCTCTCCGGTGAAATCCACCGATCGAGATCCGTCGCCGTTGTTCACCGAGATCAGAGAAGGGAGGAAGGGATCGGGGAGAAAGAAGGTTCGGCTGTAACTAACCTCTCTTCCTCTCAACGCTCCAAGGTCCGCTCTTCGCCGGCGCCACCGAGAGAAGAAGAAATCGCCGGTCTCGGTCGCGTGAAGTCCGAAGTCGCGAGAAGCAGAGGAAGAACAGAGGAGAAAGTCGGGGGAAAAGAAAAGGCTTCGGCGCTTTACAGAGAGGTTAACCCCAAACCCCATCCTCAACCTTTAGCAATCAGACGATTAAGAAGGGGCAGAGATTCAAGAAGGGGAAGAGGGAGATGAGGCTGAGAAAGATGGTCGGAGGTTTAGGTTTAGGCTGAGAGAGATGGTCGGATGGTCGGAGGTTTAGGTTTCGGTTTAGGTTATCGCGAGAGAGATGGTCGCGCGGAGGAAGGGGCGGGATAAAGATTTAGGTTTGGAGGGAAAACACTTAGGCATATTTTGGCTTGTGGGGAAAATTAAAATATTTTATTTGGGTTCATTAACATCGGATTTTAAAAACCGATGTTAAAATCGATGTCTATTAACAAAAAAAGGGGCGCTCATAGACATCGCCTAAAAAACCGATGTCTATGAGCTAAAATCTGCGCTCATAGACACCGGTTTTTAGAAAAACCGATGTAAAATACTCAAAGACATCAGTTTTAGCCTAAAACCGTTGTTGTTCCACTGATGTCTATGAGCGATTTTGTTGTAGTGCTCTCTCTAGCTTGCTGATGGTCGTGGCTTCATGGTGGAGAAGAAGTGAGAGTTGATTCCAAGCAACTAGGTGGTGTGAAGGTCACAAAAGGAGAGTACCTAGAGGAGTGTGTGAGTTCCTTTTTCCCTTTTCTCCTTTCTCACCTTTTAGATCCAATCCGAGAGCCCTAGAAAGTGCTAGCACACTTGTGGGTTCTCCTCTCCATCTTTGAGTGGTAGAAGACCACTCCTTGTTCGTGTGGATACCGCTAGTGGACCGTTCGCTTGACGGTCTCGAGATCCGGCCACCTTTGGACGTTGCGGGATTACGAAGGGCACGCATCAAGGGTAAATGTTTTTCCCTCGTAGATCTAAGAGTCGATCGTGTTTTAAACTCGTACTCGTATTTTTCGAAAGTTTTACCTTGCACGAGATCCGTGGCTTGGGCGATTCGGGGTTTCCGCGACGCGAAAAGCGGTTTTCGCGGTCCGAAAAACCCAACACTTTGGCCAATGTCACTTCGCCACGTCAACTTGTTGATGAGAGTCTACTGTCACGTCAGCAACTCGATCCTTATCCTTGACCGATCCTTCTGCCATGACAATTGGTCAACTCTTATCTCTTTGCCATGTCAGCCAGTTAGCCCTTATCCATCTTGTGCCATCATGTACAACGTTAGCAATCTGAGACCCAACCGGTCCACGTCAAATTCCACATTAGCACACTCAAGGACTAGGTTGACACATAGGTATTCAATCTACCGATCCTGTTGATCAATCTACCGAAATCATTCAGTCTATCGATCCAGCCTATCGGTATACTGATAGGATTAGCACAAAAAAAGGATTAGCACAAAAAAGACACTAATATGGAAATTTAAGTTCAAGAGTTGTCAAACTATCCGATCTTGACTTTGGAATTTCAGTGAATCCCTTAGTCGGATCGATGGCTAAGGATGCCGCCTTAAAAGGACTTGTCCTTACCCATTTTTTCTTTTGGAAGAATCACTTCATTCTAGGAGCTTACCTTAATTTACCATTGGCCAAACTTAGATCCTCTAGATCCATTTGGATTTTCTTCGTTTAGTATCCAATCGTTTAATTCCCAGAACTTCCTAACTTGATCTCCGATCCTCTTTGACCAAATCAAGCCTTTCCTGCTAGATATCTAGTCTACTGAGCTGTCTAAACTTCCCATCTGATGCCCTGCTAAGTCTTCTACTTAATATTTAGTTTAGTTGATCTATTAGAACTTTTTCTTATCTAGTATCCAGTCAACTCAGTCTGGTTAAATCATAATTAACTTTCACTTTAAACATTTATCAATCATCAAAATATATATATAATTATCTCGTTCCCTATATATTAATAATCTTTCTCGTTTTTTAATTATGATAACTTGAATCAACAGTTAAGGGAAAAACATAATAAAGTATTTTTTTTTAGAAAAGCAATCCTCCTGAACTTAGTGTCTCTCCAGAAACTAATGTATTTTTGAGAATCATGAAATACTTTTCAAAAAATAACTTCTCCTTAACTTTGTCTCTTCTATTTTGACGTAAATAAAAAACCCCATGGACACAAGTTTCAAAAAAAAATCGAAGATTTTGAAAATACTTAGAGACTTCTAAGCACTTAAAAATTCCTAGATAGATTACAGATGCAAATATTCTAAGTCTTAAAGAAACTAATTTTCAAAAGACTAATACTTTTTGTTAACGAAAATTTTCAAAGATAAGGGATTTGGGAATGAAATTTTTGAAAATGTGACAAAAATCTATGAAGTTTTGAAAACAAAAGAAAAATTACAGAAAAAAATTGTTAAAAAAATATAAGGAAAAGCGATTTAAAAGAAATTTAGAAATTTTAAAGGAGATAGAAAAATTTAGAGAAATCTTTTTTTTAAAAAAAAAATTAACAAGTTGGGAAAGAAAGAGAGTAAAAAAGCAAAAAAGATAATTTTAAAGATAATTTTTGTTAAAAAAAATTCAAGGGAAAAGAAATTTTTAAATTTTTAAAAGAGAGAAAATTCATGGAGAATTTTGAAAAAGTTTAGAGAAATCTTAAAAAAAATAACAATTTGGAACAAGAAAGGCAATAAAAACAATTTTAAAAAGAGTTTGAGAAGAGAAAAAAAAAATTAAAAAAAATCTTGTGAAAAAAGAAATCTCAAAAAAATCCTTTCAAATATCTCCCTTTTTGAAATAATTTTTTACACATAATAAGGAATGAATAAAGAAGGTTGTAATAAAATATTAACTTATGAAATCCAACCAGTAGTATAAATCCTAAGAGTGCAAGCATATGTAATAAATAAGCAAAATTACCAATTAATTAATAGTCAAACATACATGCCACAAGTCAAGTCAAACAGGATAGCAAAATAATCCTGGTAAGTGAGTTTATCCTTAGAGACAGCAAGATAAGCCTAGTCAAGTCAGCTAACTTTAATTAGAAGGAGTTGGCTGCTGCCTAATGTGTCAGGCTCACATTATGTTCATCACCTCCTGATGTTGATCCTCCATGTGCTGTCAGAGAAGATCGAAGTGTTCATCGTTTAATTGATTGATTCGCTGCTTGATCGACTCGAGACGTTCGTCAATGTGCTCTCGGAAGTTAGAGTCAGTATTCAGTGAATTCGGTTAATTTGATATTAAATTTATATAAATTTTTTTTATTATTATTTTAAATAAATTTAATTAATTTGGTGTTAACTGAAATAACTAATTCGGTTAATTCAGTTTTAGTAAAATTTTGATTTGATTCAGTTAGCCAATACTAAATCGATTTTCGATTAATTCGGTTAATTTATGGACCGAATTAACCGAATGTTCACCCCTACTCGGAAGCTAACATATGGGTCGTCGGGCTTGGAAGGACTAGCGTGAGTGAACGACAATCCAGGTAGGGGCTGAGCATACTTGCTAGGGTACTCGGAGTTAGAGGAGAGGAGGTGGATGAATAACTCTCTATTTCACTTTGATGATAATTTACAGCGGAATAAGTTCGAAATAATATTGGCGTCTTAATTTACTTGGTATCCACCTCAAGCGAGGTGACTAATCCAAAGATCCAGTCCTTTCCCACACATCCACTATGAAAGAGCTCCTTTTCGGAAACAATCTGGAGGCAGAGAACCCTCGTACAAGCTCACACACAGACATACAAGAAGAATAAAAAGAAATTAATACAATAAGAAATCTTACAAGATTTATAGCAAATGAAACCCTAACTTCTTTCTTCTTGCTTGTAGACAGTTGGCGCCTTAATTGATTAAGTCTCTTCTTAATCGTTAACAACGTTAGCAACTTGCTTCAAACGACTATATTTTCAAGCGTAATCAATTGTCTTAATCGATTACGCATTCCTAATTGATTAGAAAGCTTTCTGTTCACGTGAGAATCGTCTGTAAGCGATTAAGCTTCTCTGCTTAATCGATTTAGCTTCATTCTGTTTCTTGCGACTTTAAGCTTAAGCGATTAAGCTTAAAACATGGTGTAATCGATTGCCCTCATCAATTATCGAACCATAACTTCCAAAACTAAGTTTAGGGTTCCTCTATCCAACATCCGGTCAATCGTGACCTATTGGAATTTGACCTGCTGGGACTTCTTCACCAAGTGTTCGGTCAATCCTTTGACCCACTTGGACTCTTTTCCTTGTGCTAAGTGCCCGGTCAACCTTGACCCACTTGGATTTATCATCTCATGCCAAGTGTCCGGTCAGCCTTAACCTACTTGGACTTCTAATCACCAAGTGTCAACCTTTGGCGCACCTAGATTTTCAACTGTCTGGCTTCGCTCTCCAGGACTTTTTCACTGCCTAACTTCACTCACTAGGGCTTTTCACCTGACTTTACTCACCAAGGCTTTTCATCACATAGTTTCACTCACTAGGATTTCCATTTGCCTAGCTTCACTCACTAAGATTTTTCACCTAACTTCACTCACTAGGACTTTTTATAACTTAGCTTCACTCAGTAGAATTTTCATTTGCCTAGCTTATTCACTAGGGTTTTTCACCTGACTTCACTCACTAGGATTTTCCAACTATCTAATTTTACTCACTAGGGCTTTTCACCTGACTTCACTCACTAGGATTTTCCAACTACCTAATTTTACTCACTAGGGTTTTTTTCACCTGATTGACTTCATTCACCAGAACTTTCACATTAAGCGTCCAGTCAACATTGATCCACTTGGATTTTCTTCTTCTGCTAACTTTCCCGTTGGTCTTGTTCTTGCCTAACCTCTAGTTAGGACTTTCCAGTCAAGTATCTAGTTAACTTGACCTACTTGACTCTTCTTCACATCAAACTGGTCAAACCTTGATTAGAGGAAAATTACACTAACAATCTCCTCAAACGGACAATTGCACCTACAATCTTTATATATTGTTAAATATCAAAACTCAAAACTTAAGTTTGAATCAATTCAAACTTAATCAAACTAATCAACTTTAACTAGAGACATTGCACCAATACTTGTATATGTGTAGGCCTACGCCGTGCCTTACAGAATAAGATCCTTTCTGTGGTTAGTCCTATGTCAGCTAAGGACAAGTGTCTAAGTCCTATTTTATCAAAATCGGTAGACATGAACTTAATTTGACCTATAGTTATGTTGATGTTTAGGGAAGCCATAAGTCGGGTGATGACGTCCATAGGTCATATGTACCCCCTACCAGAGGTACTATAGCCTGAGTATTAGATGATGACCCTAAAGATCATTAGTCCTATCATATCTAGCTTATATATAAATGCATACATAAGGAACAAGTGACAGGGTCCAATGACTGATAGGTTTTTGGTGGCCAGTGGCAGGACACAGTTTACAATGACTTTGTAAAGGATGTTATCCTCAAACCTTAGGTTGGCGGCTGTTGGTTGCTACTTGGAATACCGTTCCAGTTTTTTTGTACAAAAATTTATACAAGTATAGAACTATCCTAGCTACCCATGTGCTCAACTAAAGTTAAATTTGGATTACAAACGATGCTTAACATTATTAATCCAAATTTCCCTTTAGAAGTTAAACTTGGATTGGGAACGAAACTTAACATTCATACTCCAAGTTCAACCGATGTGATCTTCCTAAGTTAAACCATATTACAGAAGTTATCAAATATCTATTTCAAAGATCAGCTTCCAGGTTAAACATGGCGAGACACTAAGCCTTCTTGGGTATGGGATCATCCACCACTTCCTAAACAAAACCTCTCAAAGAAATCGGATATTTAACTTCTTACAGTAAACTAGGTTTAACTATAGAGACCTCAATAGAAACAAATTATCGAAACATGAAATCGACAAAATAAAATTGATAACAAAAACGACAACTTAAAACCGATAACCTCTTGTGTTTGGTTTTTCAAGATCTATACAAAAGGATGAACTAGTCATGATGCGGAAACAAAAACTAGTTATACCTTTTGTAGCTTATAGACCTCTTGATCTTCTATTGTATTCCTCTCTTTCTCTTGGACGTCGTGTGGGCGACGATCTTCCAAGATGAAATCCACTCAAGCTTCTTCCAAGGCTTCCATGATCCGACCACCAACTAACATCCAAGGGATGCTAGACAATAGAGCTTCCTTCTCTTCTTCTTCTCCTTCAAGCAACCGACCACCAAGAGGTCTCCCACAATTGATGCCGTCGACCTCCAAGGAAGAAAATGAAAGGAGAAGAGAAAAGGAACAAGAGCCGACCACCAAGGATTGGAAGAGAGGAATAGAAGATGTGTTATGAGGTGAGGCACCCCCTCCTTCTCTTTTATAATCCTTGGTCTTGGTCAAAAAGGAAAGTTTTATAACAAAAAATAAAACTTCCTTTTTATCATGACATGGCCGGCCACAAGCTTGTGCTCCAAACAAGGAAAGATTTTATACAAAATTAAAATCTCTTTTTTAAAATCTCTTTTGTGGATAGTTATAAAAGGAATGTTTTATAAATTAAAATCTCTCTTTTAAATCTTTTTATGGACATCTATAAAAGAAAAGATTTAAAATAAAACATGATTACAGAAAGGAAAGTTTTATAACAAAAATTAAAATATTTCTTTCACATTATAGATATCTACAAATAAGGAAAGATTTCAAATCTCTCTTTTATTCCTTTGTAGAAAGTTATAAAAAGAAAATATTTTAAAATTTAAAACTCTCTTTTAAAACCATCATAAAAGGAAAGTTTTTAATAAAATAAAAACACCTTTTATTTCCTTTTGGGACCAATTTTAAAAAGGGAAGTTTTATATTAAAATTATCCTTTTAAATCCTTTTTATGGATCTCTATAAAAGGAAAGATTTTCCAAAAAAGAAAACTTCCTTATCTTCTTGTGTGTGGTCGGCCCCTTGCTTGGGCACCAAGCAAGGCTTGGCCGGCCCTAGCTTGGGCTCCAAGCTTAGCTTGGCCGACCCCTTGCTTGGTTTCCAAGCAAGGCTTGGCCGACCCTAGCTTGGGCCTTAAGAAGCTAGGCTTTTGGGTGGATATAAGACTTTATATAAGAGGCTACAATAAGGAAATAGAGGAGGAATTGACTTTGGTCTCCTGATGAGCTTGAGCTTCCCGTGTTCGCCCCGAACACCCAACTCAAGTTCATCAATAATAACTCATACTACTAAAGAGTTATTATTGCACTACCACACCAATCCCATATTACAATATGAGCTCCTTCTTATTATGAGTGTGTTAGTCTCTCTGTATTTAAGATATTGAATGTCCACTAATTAAATGAGTTACTGACAACTCAATTAATATCTAGCTCCAAAAGTAGTACCACTCAACCTTATCGTCATGTTAGACTAAGTCCACCTACATGGTTTACATGACAATCCTTATGAGCTCCTCAAGGGGGCATCATCAACCTAGATTACTAGGACACAGTTTCATTCTATAATCAACAATACACCATATAAATAATATCATTTCTCAACTTATCAGACATATTGATTTAACGAAATCACACCCTTTGATAAATTAAAGAAATAAATATTAAGTATACGTGCTTGTTATTATATCATGATTAAGAGTATACACTTCCATAATAACATAGGTTTTGTTCTTTTATATAGTTAGTATAAAAAGAAACTACCTCAAATGGTCCTGCTCAATACACTCATAGTGTACTAGTGTAATTTTATAGTTAAGATAAACTAATACCAAATTACACTACAACCACTCCATTGGTTTGCCCCATTCCATCTTGGTTGTGAGCTACTATTTATAATTTATAAGGAACTGATAACATGATCTTTTGTGTGACACCACACACCATGTTATCTACAATATAAATTAAATGGACAACTACACTTAGCATAAATATAGACATTTGACCAATGCGATTCTTATTTCAAAATAAAAGTTTATACAAAAAGTTAGACTTTTAGTATACACTCTAACAATCTCCCACTTATACTAAAAGACTATGCTGCCATAAATGCTGTCATACATCTGATTTTCATCCCCTCAACATGCTTATTAAAAGCTTTCGCTGGAAGAGCCTTAGTGAAAGGATCTGTCAGGTTATCTGCTGATGCAATCTTGGCGACAGCAACTTCTTCTCGCTTTATGATGTCTCATATCAGACGATACTTGTGCTCAATGTGTTTACTCACCTTATAGGCTCATGGTTCCTTTGAGTTTGCTACTGCACCGCTATTATCACAATAAATTGTGATGATTTTGGGCAAACCAGGAATCACATCTAAGTCCATTAAAAAGTTCCTGAGTCATACAGCTTCTTTGACTGTCTCGAAGGCTGCCACATATTCAGCTTCCATGGTTGAGTCAGAAACACATTTCTGCTTAACACTCCTCCATGCTATGACTCCACCTCCTAAAGTAGACTTACTATTGTTGTAACGACCCACCTTCTACTGACTAAGTTGTAAGGCCGATCGTCACATTATGCTGTGCTAAACCATTCCTTGACCATTACTAACACTAGATGCGGAAGCTGTACTAATTAAAATTTTGCTAACTAGAATCATTTCTCGATTCTACATGTGATAAGGGGTGTAATCTAAGCTATTCATGCCATTATTACCTCCCCTTATGGTCAAAGAACTTATCCAAGGGTTTCTAGCTAATATCAGGCCTTCCAATCGATCCACGGATCGATTGGACTGATCGAATCGATCCAGAGATCGATTCAGAGGCCTACTGTATCCGGGACATGAGTTGGATCGATCCAGTAATCGATCCAGCACGCTACTGTGCTCGGGACGATATTCTGGATCGATTGGCTGATCGATCCAGGCTGACCAATCGATCCAGTAATCGATTCCCGAACCTTCTGTTCGCGACAGAAATCGCTGGATCGATCGGATAATCGATCCAGAAACCTACTGTTCGCGGAGCAAGTCGCCCGATCGATCAGCTGATCGATTGGGACCCCCCAATCGATCCACCGATCGATTGGGGTGTCTGATTTCACACTGAAGCTCTGATTTCCAGCACTGATTCGTGCCAAAAATCGCATACAAAAGTTCTAGATACATGAAACACACTCTAGCATGTAAATACTAACATTCTCAACATGATAACTAAACAAGACATGGTTTACTAAGCTGAAACACCTAGTACAAGACTAAGTCATAAAACTAGGCATGTTAAGTACTAAAACTGAAATAAAAGCGTATAGATCCCAAGGATCTTTATTCCAAACCCCTTGCACACACACATCATCGTAGCATCGCCCTCCAGCCTCCGCTAGTCCATTTTTCTTTTACCGGTATCTGCAGTATAAGAGAAGTAGCATCTGTAAGCTAAGAAGCTTAGTAAGAAACCATCTACCTCACAAAAACATGCAACGATGCGATTATGTTTTTAAAACATGCAGTTTGAAAACTGAACTGAGCATGGCAACATGGCATGACATATAAACATGTACTGAACTGATCATGGCATACAAACAAGCTGAGCATAGCATACTGTATCTGAACTAAGCATAAATACTGAACTGGTCATGCATATACATCTAACTGGTCATGAACTCAAATCATGAAACTTAACTGAGATAATTAACTGGAACTGAAACTAAGTTAGTGTTTCCATCACTGATTACATATTTGGAAAACTATATATAATAATAGATGAAAATACTAAACATGCTGTTGGGCCCTGGCAACCGTACTTACTGTGCGCGCATCCCTACGAGACCCGGGATTGCAAGTTCCGAACCCAACAGGGTTACTAGGTTATCTGAACCTAGGGACGACTGTGGGAGTCCAACCCATGGATATCTGATCCAAGTACAGTGCCAACTAAATAAAAGTAAAATACTGAATACTGTTTTATTTTACTTTGTTGTTCTAGGTTATCTGAACCTAGAGGCTACTGTGGGAGCCCACCCAATGGATATCTGATCCATATAGTTGTAATAACTGATAATAACCTGAGAAAAATGTTTCTAATACATTTCACATGCTGTTAGGACGCCTACTGGTGCATCCTTCTGAACTGGGCATTCTACCGAATGCTTGGTGTGCACTAAAAGCACACCCTAAACTGAAAACTGTAAAACTACTGAACTAACGCCAAAACTAACAAGCGAGAGCAATTATACTGCAGGTGAGGGGGTTCTTACCTCAATCGCAAGGTTTTCTTACAATTCCTTTCGCTAGAAATTCCGGTGAAGACAAATTTCTTGACGATTCGCTCGCGTCCACGTGCTCTACTCGCGGAGGGAACTTCCTTGTGTTGAAATCGTTGCCGGATGGTAACCTTGGGACCCTAGGAAGAAAGCCCTAGCCTTTCCTTGATGTGGCGCCGAGAGAAGGAGGAAGAAAAGGAGGGGGCGGCGTGAATGGTCTCGGTGAAGAGGGATTTGCCGAACCAAAATAAAAATAACCCAACTCCATCTTAAGTTTATTATTTATATTAAGTGGTTTAATGAACCCAACTCTAATATAAATATATTTGGTCCTCCTTTCTTTCAGCACGGCCCTGCTGGGTTCACCGGTTACCAAACTTATCTGTAAACCATAGGTCTCGGGTTCGATTCCCGCCTAAGCTATTTTACGATTCCAATTATTTTTTTTTTGCCACTTCCGCTACTCGGAAAATTCCGGAAAAATATCTAAAAATTCCACAAAAATCATAGAATAATTCTAAAATAAATTCGGGAATTTTTTGGGCTTTACAATCCCCCATACCTTATAAAAAGTTCGTCCCCGAACTTAAAACAATTCTGGGTACTTCTGTCTCATGCTGGCCTCTGTCTCCCAAGTCGCCTCTGCTGCTGTGTGATTTTGCCAACCGACTTTGACTAATGGCACTTCCTTGTTCCGTAATTTCTTTACTGCTAGGTCTATTATCTGAATAGGCCGACTGTCATAGCTGAGATCATCACGGACCTGTACCAACTGGGGCTCAATCACCTGGGTGGCGTCTGGAATATGCTTCTTCAGCATGGAGAGATGAAATACGTTGTGGACGGCTGACATCTCCTGAGGTAGCTCTAGCTCATATGCTACCTTGCCCACTCTCTTCGTGATAAGGTATGGTCCCACATATCTGGGAGCTAGCTTGCCCTTCTTCCCAAAACGCATGACTCCCTTCATGGGAGCTACTCTGAGGAAAACTGTATCCCCAACTGAAAACTCTAGGGGTCTGCGTTGTGTATCAGCATAGCTCTTCTGACGGCTCTGTGCTGTCTCTATCATCTGGCGAATCTGCTGTATGGCTGCTGTGGTATCTGCTACTAGATCCGTCTGAAGCTCTAGTTCCTTCTGTTCACCACTCTCATACCAGCAGATTGGTGATCTGCACCTCCGCCCATAGAGTGCCTCATAAGGTGCCATGTCGATAGTGGCCTGATAACTGTTATTGTATGCAAATTCTGCTAGACTCAGATATTTGCACCAACTTCCCTTGAAATCTAGGGCACAAGCCCGGAGCATATCTTCGAGTACCTGATTTACTCGCTCCGTCTGACCATCTGTCTGAGGATGGAAGGCTGTGCTGAATTTTAACTGGGTGCCCATAGCTGTCTGTACACACTTCCAGAAGTGTGATGTAAATCTGCTGTCTCTGTCTGATATAATGGTTCGTGGGACTCCATGCAGCCTGACAATCTCCTTGAGATACAATTGAGCTAGCTGCTCCATGGAATAGGATATTCTGATAGCTAAAAAGTGGGCTGATTTAGTCAACCTGTCGACTATTACCCAGATGGCATCGAAACCATTCGTGGTTCTGGGTAATCCCACTATGAAGTCCATAGAGATATCCTCCCACTTCCATTATGGAATCTGGATCGGCTGCAGAACTCCTCCTGGTCGCTGATGTTCTGCCTTAATCCTCTGACAGGTTAGACAGATGCTGACGTATCTGGCGATATTTCGCTTCATCCCAGGCCACCAAAATCGTTTCTTTAGATCCTGATACATTTTGGTGGAACCAGGATGCATCGCATAGGGAGTCCTGTGAGCCTCGTCTAGAATCTGTTTTCGTAGTTCCTCTTGATCTGGAACACAAAGTCTGTCACCACAGTACACTACCCCGGACACTGAACTCTCCACTTTCTGATTCTGCTAACCCTTGCTTGATTTTCTGGATTTCAGGATCCTGCTCCTGAGCTGTCTGGATATCATCAAGCAAGGTAGATGCTAAGGACATAGTGGAAAGCTGCCCGACTATAAGCTCGAGACTAAAATTTGTAATCTCCTTCCTTAGGGGTGGTGACATAGCTGCTAAGGATAATAAGGTAGCGTTGGACTTCCTGCTGAGTGCGTCTGCTACCTTATTAGCTTTCCCTGGATGGTAGAGGATGTCTATGTCATAATCCTTGACCAGCTCTAACCATCTGCGCTGTCGCATATTCAGATCCTTCTGAGTAAAGAAATACTTCAGACTTTGATGATCTGTATACACCCTGCACTGAGCCCCGTACAAATAATGTCTCCAAATCTTGAGAGTGAACACCACTGCTGCAAGCTCAAGGTCATGAGTAGGATAGTTCCTCTCATAATCCTTGAGTTGCCTGGAGGCATAGACGATCACCTTGCCCTGCTGCATCAGTACGGCTCCTAATCCCAATTTAGAGGCGTCACTGTAGATGTCGAAGCTGTCTGTGTTTTCTGGTATAGCTAAAATAGGAGCACTGGTCAATCTCCGTTTTAGTTCGCTGAAGCTGTTCTCGCAGTCCTCTGTCCACTGAAATTTCTTGTTCTTCCTGGTGAGAGCTGTCAGTGGGGAGGCTATCCTGGAGAAGTCCTCTACGAACTTCCTGTAGTAGCCTGCTAGTCCCAGAAAGCTTCTGATTTCACTGACATTCTTGGGTCTCTTCCAGTTACTTACTGCTTCTATCTTGCTGGGATCTACCATAACACCATCCTTGGAGATGATGTGACCTAGAAAGGCTACCTGGTCTAGCCAAAATTCACATTTCGTGAATTTGGCGTACAGCTGGTTCTGCTGAAGGATCTGCAAAACTGTCTTCAGATGCTCTGCATGGTCCTCCTGAGTGCCTGAATAGATAAGAATGTCATCGATGAACACGATGACAAACTTGTCTAAATATTCTCTGAATACTCTGTTCATGAGGTCCATGAAAGTAGCTGGAGCATTTGTCACGCCGAAAGGCATGACTACGAACTCATAATGTCCGTATCTGGTCCTGAAAGCTGTTTTAGGTATATCACCTTTCTTGACTCTAACCTGGTGATATCCTGATCTGAGGTCAATTTTAGAGAACACTGTGGCTCCCTTTAGCTGGTCAAACAGGTCATCTATCCTGGGGAGAGGGTACCTATTTTTAATTGTGACCTAGTTCAAGGCACGGTAGTCTATGCATAGGCGCATGCTTCCATCCTTCTTCTTCACGAACAACACAGGTGCTCCCCATGGTGAGTGACTAGGGCGTATGAAACCCTTGTCAAGAAGCTCCTGTAATTTCTCCTGAAGTTCCTTCAGTTCTGCTGGAGCCATGCGGTACGGTGCCTTGGAAATTGGATTTGTGCCGGGAATGAGCTCTATCTCAAATTCAATCTCCCTGTCTGGTGCTAAGCCTGGTAACTCTTCAGGGAAGACTGCTGGGTAGTCACAAACGACTCGAACCTCTGATAGCTGTTGGTTCTTGTCCTGGCTGGTGTTGACTACATTTGCTAAAAATCCCATGCATCCTGAATCCATCAGCTGCTGTGCTTTCAGTGCTGAGAGAAACTTCCTGGCTTTTCTCTTTGGTTTTCCCATGTACTCCTGCTTCAGGTTGGAATATGACCTTCTGTTTACGGCACTCTATAGAAGCGCCGTATCTGATCAGAAAATCCATTCCAAAGATGACATCGTAGTCAGTCATTTCTAGCACTATCAGATCACCAAAAAGTTCTCTGTCTGCTATAATGACTGGCACTGCTCTGAGCCAGTGTGTAGATGCCATAATGTCTCCTGAGGGTAGTGTTGTCAGAAACTGACTATTGAGTACCTCTGGAGGTGTTGCTAATTTCTCGGCAAATGCCCTGGATACATAAGAGTGGGTTGCCCCAGTATCGAATAAGACAGTTGCATTATGCTGTAAAATACTGATCTGACCTGTGACAACTGTCGAGGCATTTGCTACGTCCTCTCTGGTCAGTGAGAAAATCCTAGCATTTGTGTTAGCTGTGGGGGCTTCTAATCTGCCCTGACTGATCTGTGGACCATCTAAGGCAACATACATCTGGTGTAGCTGCGCTGGCTGAGCTCCATACTGTATCGGCTGAGGCTGAGGAAGACTGTTCTTGTTCAGGCACTGCTTAGCCATGTGCCCTTCCTGTCCACATTCAAAACAACCTCGCGTACCCTTGCGGCAAAATCCTGGATGATGTTTCCCACAAGTAGCACACTTGGGGTGTCTGGAATGTTTTCCAGCTGGTCCTCCTTTTGGGTCACTGCTTGCCTTGCGTTTCCCCTTCCAGTTGGAGCTATGTCCCTGTTGTTTCTGCTGAGTACCTGAGCCAGCTTGTCCCTTGGGCTCTGTGGAAACCTGCTTCTGCTAGGTGATGCTGTGCTGATAGTGCTCGGTGATCAGAGCACTACTCACTGGCTCCTCTGTGGTTTGTGGCCTATGAACGCCACCAGCCACATTCATTGCGATCTCTGGTCCGAGCATCTTCAGCATCAAGCGTACTCGTTCCTTCTCTGAGCTGACTAGTTCTGGACACAAACGGACCAACCTGTTGAATTTCTTCACGGCTTCCTGAACTGATAGGTTGCCCTGACGAAATTCTGTAAACTCGTCATAGTGTCGGTTCGTGACTTGCATGTGAAAGAATTCCTCGAAGAATTCTTTCTCGAAGTTGGCCCATGTCATCTGGTTTACTGGCCACTTCGATTTAATCCGCTCCCACCACATGCGTGCGTCTCCTGTTAAACAGAAGGAGGCACACTTCACCTTTTCGTGCTCTGGCCAGTCTAGAAGCTCCATCGTGCTTTCCAGTGTTTTAAACCATGCCTGAGCATTCCATGGTTCGCTGGTGCCTGAGAAGTTCTCAGGCTTAATTCTCTGCCACTGGATAAGGTAACCTTCTCTCTTAGCCCCTGCTACTGGGGCTACTGGGACTGGTACTGCAGGCTGAACTGGTACAACCTCTGTGATTACTGGAGTCGTGAGGTTTGGTACTGGAGTGACTGGGGAAGTAGTCTGCTGGTTAGCCTTTAAGGAGGCTATTTCCTGCTGCTGCTGTAGCTGAGCCACTAGTGCTGTAAGGTCTGGGGGAGGCACTGAACTACCTGCCTCATGCTGGGGCTCAGCCGCTGATGCTTTCTTAGCTGGACGTCCTCGTACCATTTTCTAAATAGCAGAGAACACATATATATAACTAGGCTATCATGTTATAGTTAACTACTGGTAACATGTTAAATACTATCACTGTAAACATGAATTAATTAACTACCAACATGAGAACAAACATAAAAGCACATATAACTGATATGAAAGCTGAAAACAAAACTGAGTGAGAGATGTTCTTACTTGGAAGCTGTAGGCACAATGCTGATGTGTGTGTAGGAAGTATGGAACACTGCTCTGATACCACTCTGTAACAACCCACCTTCTACTGACTAAGCTGTAAGGCCGATCGTCACATTATGCTGTGCTAAACCATTCCTTGACCATTACTAACACTAGATACGGAAGCTGTACTAATTAAAAATTTTGCTAACTAGAATCATTTCTCGATTCTACATGTGCTAAGGAGTGTAATTTAAGCTATTCATGCCATTATTACCTCCCCTTATGGTCAAAGAACTTATCCAAGGGTTTCTAGCTAATATCAGGCCTTCCAATCGATCCACGGATCGATTGGACTGATCGAATCGATCCAGAGATCGATTCAGAGGCCTACTGTATCCGGGACATGAGTTGGATCGATCCAGTGATCGATCCAGCACGCTACTGTGCTCGGGACGATATTCTGGATCGATTGGCTGATCGATCCAGGCTGACCAATCGATCCAGTAATCGATTCCCGAACCTTCTGTTCGCGACAGAAATCACTGGATCGATCGGATAATCGATCCAGAAACCTACTGTTCGCGGGGCAAGTCGCCCGATCGATCAGCTGATCGATTGGGACCCCCCAATCGATCCACCGATCGATTGGGGTGTCTGATTTCACACTGAAGCTTTGATTTCCAGCACTGATTCGTGCCAAAAATCGCATACAAAAGTTCTAGATACATGAAACACACTCTAGCATGTAAATACTAACATTCTCAACATGATAACTAAACAAGACATGGTTTACTAAGCTGAAACACCTAGTACAAGACTAAGTCATAAAACTAGGCATGTTAAGTACTAAAACTGAAATAAAAGCGTATAGATCCCAAGGATCTTTATTCCAAACCCCTTGCACACACACATCATCGTAGCATCGCCCTCCAGCCTCCGCTAGTCCACTTTTCTTTTACCGGTATCTGCAGTATAAGAGAAGTAGCATCTGTAAGCTAAGAAGCTTAGTAAGAAACCATCTACCTCACAAAAACATGCAACGATGCGATTATATTTTTAAAACATGCAGTTTGAAAACTGAACTGAGCATGACAACATGGCATGGCATATAAACATGTACTGAACTGATCATGGCATACAAACAAGCTGAGCATAGCATACTGTATCTGAACTAAGCATAAATACTGAACTGGTCATGAACTCAAATCATGAAACTTAACTGAGATAATTAACTGGAACTGAAACTAAGTTAGTGTTTCCATCACTGATTACATATTTGGAAAACTATATATAATAATAGATGAAAATACTAAACATGCTGTTGGGCCCTGGCAACCGTACTTACTGTGCGCGCATCCCTACGAGACCCGGGATTGCAAGTTCCGAACCCAACAGGGTTACTAGGTTATCTGAACCTAGGGACGACTGTGGGAGTCCAACCCATGGATATCTGATCCAAGTACAGTGCCAACTGAATAAAAGTAAAATACTGAATACTGTTTTATTTTACTTTGTTGTTCTAGGTTATCTGAACCTAGAGGCTACTGTGGGAGCCCACCCAATGGATATCTGATCCATATAGTTGTAATAACTGATAATAACCTGAGAAAAATGTTTCTAATACATTTTACATGCTGTTAGGACGCCTACTGGTGCATCCTTCTGAACTGGGCATTCTACCGAATGCTTGGTGTGCACTAAAAGCACACCCTAAACTGAAAACTGTAAAACTACTGAACTAACGCCAAAACTAACAAGCGAGAGCAATTATACTGCAGGTGAGGGGTTTCTTACCTCAATCGCAAGGTTTTCTTACAATTCCTTTCGCTAGAAATTCCGGTGAAGACAAATTTCTTGACGATTCGCTCGCGTCCACGTGCTCTACTCGCGGAGGGAACTTCCTTGTGTTGAAATCGTTGCCGGATGGTAACCTTGGGACCCTAGGAAGAAAGCCCTAGCCTTTCCTTGATGTGGCGCCGAGAGAAGGAGGAAGAAAAGGAGGGGGCGGCGTGAATGGTCTCGGTGAAGAGGGATTTGCCGAACCAAAATAAAAATAACCCAACTCCATCTTAAGTTTATTATTTATATTAAGTGGTTTAATGAACCCAACTCTAATATAATTATATTTGGTCCTCCTTTCTTTCAGCACGGCCCTGCTGGGTTCACTGGTTACCAAACTTATCCGTAAACCATAGATCTCGGGTTTGATTCCCGCCTAAGCTATTTTACGGTTCCAATTATTATTTTTTTTTGCCACTTCCGCTACTCGGAAAATTTCGGAAAAATATCTAAAAATTCCACAAAAATCATAGAATAATTCTAAAATAAATTCGGGAATTTTTCGGGCTTTACAATCGTCCCTATCTGATTGGAAGTCTGAATCCGTGTAACCCACAGGGAGTAAATCATCTGCTTGGTAAACCAACATATAATCTCTAGTCCTTCTCAGGTACTTCAATATATACTTTACGGCAGTCCAATGCCCCCGTCCTGGATTACTTTGATATCTGCTAACCATGCCCACGCAAAATAGATATCCGGTCTCGTGCATAACATAGCATACATTAGGCTTCCTACAGTTGAAGCATAAGGAACTGCCTTCATTTCTTCTATCTCTTTTGATGTCTTCGGAGACATCTCTTTAGATAAAGATACTCTATGGTGAAAAGGTAAAAAACCTTTCTTGGAGTCTTGCATGCTAAAACGAGCAAGGATTGTATCGATATATGAAGCTTGGGATAAACACAACATTCTTTTCTTGCGATCCCTTATTACTTTGATCCCGAGAATATGTGTGCATTCTCCCAAGTTCTTCCTATCGAATTACTTGGACAACCATACCCTTACTTCTGACAACATTTTGATATTGTTTCCAACTAACAAAATGTCATCTACGTATAGTACAAGAAATACTACCACATTTTCATTACACTTCTTGTATACACAAGACTCATCCGAACACTGAATAAATCCATAAGACTGGATTACTTCATTAAACCGGGTGTACCAGTGCAGACAATTGGGATTGAATCCCAACCTCTGATAAGTAATTCCTAAACTCTCCTTAGAGGTACTCGCCACCATGATCAGACCGTAGTGTCTTGATACTTTTACCATGACGTTTCTCCACATCAGCCTTGTACTCTTTGAACTTATCAAAGTACTCAGATTTGCGGCGCATCAAGTAAATGTACCCATATCTCGAATAATCATCTATAAAAGAGACAAAATATTCGAAACCACCTCTCGTCTGGATAGTCATAGGTCCACACAAATCAGAATGAACCAATTCCAACATATCTTTTGCTCTATACCCCTTGGCCTTAAAAGGTCTCTTGGTCATTTTTCCTTCCAAGCAAGATTCGCAGGTCAGTGGCTTGTCAATTTCGTTCATATTGTAGTTTAGAACGAACTGACTATAGCTATCCGACAAGGATTGCAAGATCAGGTTAGTGGCCAGCTCTTGGCCAAGCGGGAATCCCAACCTTTGTAGGTTTTCTATGTACCCAATCATTTTGAGTACATATGGGCCTACGGGAGCCCCATCTGACATCTTGCACTGAAACAGTGCCCTTGAGATCTCAAATCTCTCATGCCTCGCTTGTCCTTGATACAGTTGACGAAGATGTTCAACCATATCGTAAGCGCCCATCAACTCGTGTTGCTTCTGAAGCTCAGAGTTCATGGTCGCGAGCATTAGACAGGACACATCTAATGTGTCATCCTGATGCTTCTTGTAAGCATCTTTGTCAGCTCGCGGGGCATTGGTAGGAGGAGCCTCCGGAATGGGTTGCTCCAGAACGTACAGTTTACGTTCCTGAGTAAGAACTATTCTCAAGTTCCTGTACCAGTCCAGGAAATTTGCTCCGTTGAGCTTGTCCTTCTCAAGAACAGAACGCAGGGAGAAAGTGTTCGTATTCGACGTCATGGTTATCTACAACAGAAAAATACAAAAAATAAATATCATATTCTTTTAAATCATTTAATTAGGCCTTTAACTAAATGATGCTCCCACTGAATTCTATAATTCATGTGGGACAAGATCCACATCATACTAACCCTTGAGTTATCTTTGGGTAATACGCCCAAGATTTAGTATGATCGGTAGGTAACGATTTACCAATTACATCTCTATGCAACTCTTGTTTATCCGCAGTTATATTAAAACTTGAGTTAGCTTTGGCTAATACGCCCAAGAATTAATATAAATGTGATTTATGTCCTATCTTTCCAACCGTCGGAAGAATGCCTATAGTTGTACTCGATCCAACCGAGTTAACTAGGAATACTCAATCTAATTGAGTTTGTATTCGCCCATGCGTTGATAAGCGGGACCAAGATTGTCCCTCCGTACCCTACCAAGATAATTTGTGTTGCTCTGCTTTGGCAGATTCAACAACACATGTGATCGAGGTAGTGATAGGTATCACGGCACGGTAGGCATTAGAGTTGACGTGATTTAGATCTAATCTAAACGATGATGCATATCATATACTCGATAGATCTAATCTAATCGAAAGGGTACATCATATGCACAACTTAGATCTAATCTAATCGTTAGGCACTAATTAATTACTTAATCATGCATCACATATACACAAGCAATTAATTAAATTAATTTGTGATTAGTCATGGCCCTACTACGATCTTCTCGAGCCAATGAGAAGATCGGATGGTCAACCTAGGGTCAACAGCTTCTCAAGCTCCTCCCTTTGACCACCTTGTGTTGCTCGCGCCCTCCTCGTAACTCCGTTTCGAGTGGACCTTCCACGACTCCAATTTTGTACATTATAATTTTGAAACTCGAGTTACATTCGAGTCTAAACTAATTTACAACAAGAATAAAAGAGAAAGGCACGACGCGCAGGCCGCGTATCAAAAATATAGCACACACAATCACATGACGGCACGCAGGCCGTATTATGAATTACAACACAAAATATACCAATCCAATTGGGTCTTTTTGGGCCATGACTATCACAAATTATACATAATTCTAAATTATGTATTTTCTATAATTTTCTGCAATTTTAATGCCAAATTTTACGAGTAAAAATTCCCGACGGTCTCGTTTAGCGGTTTTCGGGCGCAATCGCGGAATGAATCCCCTTGTGGGGCCAGGGGCAGCGCCCCTACCCACGATCTAACCATTGCGAGTGTCCCTTAGCCATCCAATAGCGCCTTAGCCCGCTGTCCCAAAAAGATTTAGGGCGAAACCTTGCCGTTTTGGAAAAAACTTCTCGGTAGTCGAAGCCTACAAGTGTCGAGACACTTGTGCTTCGCTTCTACGAGAAAAATACCCATAAAAACTCTAAAAATCATAAAATTACATAATATCACAGAACCTATATTTTTCATAAAAAAATCAAATTAAACTCGTACAAGTCTTCGCACGTGGCTCTGATACCACTGTTGGGTTTTTCGGGCTACGAAAACCGCTTTTTCGCGTCGCGGAAACCCCGAAGCCCCCGCCACATAGATCCGTGCGAAGAAAAAATGAAAACAAAATACAAGTACGTGTTTCTAATCAAGATCCACACTAGATTTACAAAGAGGAAACCTTTTATACCTTCGATGCGTGCCCTTTTTCGTATCCCGCTCGTCCAAGGAGATGCCGGATCTCAAGTTGTCAAAGTAGACAACTCTCTAGAAGTATCCACACGAACTAATTAGGTGGAGAAGACCAAACACTAGGTGTGCTAGCACCTAGATAGTGTTCGGCCAAGAAAGGAGAGGGAGAGCAAGGAGAGAGCAAGAGGAAGAAGATGATGTGAATTGCCTTGAATGAAAAATGAATTCTCATTCACCAAAAAAGTGGCCGCCCACAAGCACAAGTGTAACCCCCATTTTGCACTAAGTGTGGCCATTAAAAAGATTTGTAACCTCCATGAGGTGGCACACACATGTGCTAAACATGATGATGTGGCACCTCATCATTGGCCACTTAATGCCAAGTCACAAATGATGTGGCATAAAGTCAAGTCAAACTTGACTCTTCCTCTTCCTCTCAAGTCAAGTCAAACTTGACTTAATCTCTCTCATGGTTGATCTAATCCAACCATTTAATTCAAGCCAATTTAATATAATGAATCTAATTCATTTAATTAAATTGATTCAATGAGTCATAATCTAAATTAGACTCATTGAACACATAAATCAACTTGAGTCCAACTCATTAGCCCAATTAGGATTACTCTTAATCCAATTTGATTCATCAAATGACCCTATAGGTTCTTAGTGTGTGACCCTATAGGTTCTTGTAACGTTGGCAATGCCCCTAAACCCATTTAGGAGCATAAGTAATGAGCGGTATCTAGCAACACATCATTACTACCCAAGTTACAAGAATGTTGAGATCCAACATCACCTTGTGACTACTAATTGTGACTCCTCACAATATATGACAAGTGTCCTTCTATCCTAGACATCTAGATTGATCAATGTGAGGCATAGACCGTGTCATCCTCTGACCAATATAAATCTTGAACTCCAAGTAGACTCACTAAATCAAATGAGCTCAATATCTTATATTGACTCATTTGGGCATGGCCATGCACATCGTGGTCTCACTCTATCAAAAATATTGATGTCGCTCCCGTCATATAGGAGGGATAGATCCCATCTACATCACTCACATCTCTCTGCATAATTCGTTACATACCCAGTAATCGCCTTTATAGTCCACCCAGTTACGGGTGACGTTTGACGAAACCAAAGTACATAACTCCTTTTGTATGGATCCATGGTGACTTCAGGTCCAAGGACTAGTAGTCATACTAATAGCCACATGAGAACGTATGCTCCTATTGTAAGCAAATTCAACATGAGGTAGACAATCTTCCCATATTCTCAAATTCTTGTTAATGACCGCACGAAGTAAAAAGGACAAGGTTCAATTGACCACTTCAGTTGCCCATCAGTTTGGGGGTGACAAGTAGTAGAGAACAACAATTTAGTTCCTAATTCCCCCCACAAAGTCTTCCAAAAATAACTCAAAAATTTTGCATCTCTATCAGAGACAATGGTCCTAGGCATGCCATGCAACCTAATAACCTCTTTAAAGAACAATTCAGCTATATGCGATGCATCATCGGTTTTATGACATGGAATGAAATGCGCCATTTTAGAAAATCTGTCTACCACAATAAAAATTGAATCTCTCCCTCTCTTGGTCCGGGGTAATCCCAAAACAAAGTCCATTGAAATATCAGTCCAAGGTTCACTAGGTATAGGCAAAGGAGTATACAAGCCATGGGGTTTCAATTTAGATTTAGCTTGTTTGCAAGTGATACACTTCTCACAAATTCTTTCCACGTCGCGTTTTATATGAGGCCAAAAGAAATGATCCTGTAAAACCCCTAAAGTCTTAGTAACGCCAAAATGACCCATCAATCCACCACCATGGGCTTCCCTAGTGAATAATTCACGTAACGAACACATAGGCATACACAATCTATTTTCACGAAATAAAAACCCATCATGCCTATAGAACTTACCAAATGCAACCTTATCGCATGCTTTGAACACCTCAGAAAAATCAGTATCGTTAGTATATAAATCCTTGATATATTCAAATCCAAGTAACTTCGTATCTAAAGTGGACAGTAAAGCATACCTTCGAGATAGTGCATCAGCAACTACGTTCTCCTTTCCTTGCTTGTATTTGATCACATAAGGAAATGTCTCAATGAATTCTACCCATTTAGCATGGCGTCGGTTCAACTTATGTTGGCTCTTCAAATGCTTTAGAGATTGATGATCTGTGTGAATAACGAATTCTTTTGGCCATAGGTAATGTTGCCATGTCGCCAATGCTCTCACCAGAAATAGACAGAACCTTTCATAGAAGAAAAATTCTGCAAAGACAACAAACAGAACAAGAACATTCTAGCATGGCTAATTGACCACTAAAATATTATGCAGCACCTTATGCTAGGGGTTTACGATCTAGTATTTCAAGACTTTCAGTCGAAGCAAAAAATTCTGAGATCAAACCGGCTATTATTTCTATGGTGTAGCAAAATTAGTTTGGTGGAGGACCGCATGAGGACCCAAACCAACATTTGGAGGTCTTCTATGAGATATACGGCACAATGAAGATGAATGGTATTCCTTCTGAAGTAGTGAGACTATTGCTATTTGGGTTTTCTCTAAGAGATAGAGCTAAGCAATGGTTGAATTCTTTAGCTCCAAATAGCATCACCACATGGGAGCAATGTGAGCAACAATTTCTTGATAAATTCTATCCTCCCGGTAAAACTGCTCATATGAGGAATCTCATTGCGAGTTTCAAACAAGCTGACTCAGAATCTTTATTTGAAGCTTGGGATAGATATAACAATATGCTCAGACAATGCCCACATCATGGCTTGGAAAAATGGTTAGTGTCACACACATTCTATAATGACATCAATTATCATACCAGAGTGTCCCTTGATTCAGCTACTGGAGGGGCACTCATGAACAAAAGTTTAGATGAAGCTGAGGAGATAATTGAAAGTGTAGCACAAAAGTCATCCTAATTTTTCTTATAGAAATAATCAAGAGCAAGGACCACCTTTGGGTGCAAGACCTAATTTTCAGTCTGGGCAGCAGAATTTTCAACAATAATTTTCTCAAGGCTATCAGTTTTCTAAAATTGAAAAGATACTTGAGGAAATTATCTCTAATCAAAATGAAATGAAGCTAGACATTTTAAAGTTGACTCAGAGAATGGATAATTTTGAAAAGCATCAAAAGATTCAAGATAGCCAAATTGCGCAGTTAGCCTCATCATCTTCAAGAGCACCAGGGCAATTTCCTGGAAAACCTGATGTAAATCCAATAGAGCATTGCAATCGCATTGAACTTAGGAGCGGACGGACCTCGGAGATTCCCAAGTGACTGCTCCAAAAGGGATGAAAGCTGAAGAAGAGCTCTCTCCTCCAACACTTGAACCAAATCAGATTCAAGAAAATGAGGAGAGTACCATTAAGGTTGAAGAGACTCTTCCACTTTACCCACAAGGTCAAGTAGTCCCTTTTCCTCAAAGATTAGTGATGCTAAAGAAGGATGAAGAGTTTGGCAAATTTTTGGAGAAAGTCAAAGAAATATGTGTTGAAGTACCTCTTATTGATGCAATACTACAAATGCCCAAGTTTGCCAAATTCTTGAAGGACATCATGTCAAATAAAAGAAGAAGAGGAGACATAGAGACCATAGCACTCACGGAGGAATGTAGTGCTCTTTTTGAGAAGAACACTCCCCCAAAGTTGAAGGATCTAGGAAGCTTTTTATATTCCTTGCAACATAGGAGCTGAATTCATTGAGAAAGTTTTTTGTGATTTGGGGCAAGTATTAGCCTCATTCCTTATTCCATTTGTAATAAATTAGGTCACAAAAACATTAAACTTACTACTATGGCACTGTATCTAGCTGATTATTCCTATGTTACCCATGGATGAGGACTTGAAGATGCCTATCAGGTTGGGTATACCATTCCTTACTGATTTTGTAGCTAGCATGGAGGATCCAAAAATTCCTAGAGGTAGGTGGGAGGTAATTGGTAAGGAACGGTTGGAATATGATTTATCTAATGCCTCTAACCATGTCTCTTCTCTTTTAAATGCTTGTAGCAGGGCAAGCATTTACAAACTTGAGGAATGGAATTTCGATCCTCATGGGAGGTCACCATATGAAGAGAACAATGTGGTGGAAAATGTTGGGAGCCCATTTCCTCCAAAACTCGTGATATCAAGTGTTTTAAATGTCAAGGGCATGGTCATATAGTTGAGAACAATGTGGTGGAAAATGTGTGAACAAAAGGGTGATGGTAATAAACGCCCAAGGTGAACTTGAGTCGGAAGATGAGGATGAAATAGTTGAAGAAGTGCCATAAAAAGAGGACAGTGATGATGAACAACATGTTGTTATCGGAGACTTATTGGTGGCCCGACGAGTTCTCAATTTACAAGCTAAGGAGGAAGAAGGTAATCAAAGGGAAAACTTGTTTCATACCCGTTGCTTTGTCAATAACAAGGCTTGTAGTGTTATTATTGATGTGGGGAGTTGCACCAATGTGGCAAGTACTGATTTGGTGGAGAAATTGTCACTACCAACTTAGAAACATCCGCGACCTTATCAACTCCAGTGGCTAAACGATTGCGGAGAAATCAAGGTAACAAAACAAGTCTTGGTAGCAATCTCCATTGGCAAATATGAAGATGAGCTGTTCTGTGACGTGGTTCCCATGCATGCATGCCATCTATTGTTGGGAAGACCTTGGCAATTCAATCGAAAGGTAACACATGATGACCCCACAAATAAGTATAGTTTTACTTTGAAAGGGCAACCTATTATTCTTGTACCGTTGACTCCAAGACAAGTTATGGAGGACCAGTTGAGACTACAAAAAGCAAATGAAAAGAAGAAAGAAAAAGAAATTGAGAGAAAAAAAATTGAGAAAAAAGAAGTAGAGGGAAAGAAAAATGAGAGGAAAGAAGATGAGAGGAAAGAGACAAGGAGTGGGCAAGGAAAAAAAAGGAGAGAGAAAGAAAAATATATTTTATGCCAAAAAAAGTGAGATTAAGCTAGCTTTGTTTTCAAATCAGCTGCCCCTTATCCTTGATTTTTGGATACGTGGTAGTCCTAAAACAAAATCCATAGACAAGTCAGTCCAAGGAAAATTATGAATAGGCAAAGGCGTGTAAAGTCCATGAGGTAATGCCTTAGATTTTGCTTTTCTACACACAATGCACCGTGCACAAAATTTCTGCACATCGTGTTTCATGTGTGGCCAATGAAAATGTTCAAGCAGCATTTCTAAGGTCTTTTGAACCCCAAAGTGTCCCTTTAAACCCCCCTCATGTGCTTCCCTAACTAGCAATTTACGCATGGATCCTTTAGGCACACAAAGTTTGTTATTGTTAAACAAGTAGTATCATTCCTTCCTTGGAAGGAAGGTATTTGGACTTTCACACCTCCTAGATCATCTTCTCGTCTATGGTCTCTACCTCCTCTTTCATGTCTTCTTCCCCCTTCATGCCTCCTTCTTTCTCTTGGTGGATCATAGAATGGTTCACTCTGACGAAATTCTTCATGATTAGAATTGCCCCCACGGTTCGAAACTTTTTTTCCTTCAAGTCGGTCCATCCTTTCGTGTATTTCTTCAAGTTGTCTTTGAAGTATTCTCTCAAATTGTTGAGTAAGTGCCTCCATTTGAAGCCAATTAAGATCTCGCCTAGGGGAATTAGGTGAATTTTCCCCACTCATGCTTGCAACAAAAAAATAGAAGATGACAAGGAAAATTACAAAAGAAATGTTAGACGGACCTCACCACTCTACTCACATGGTTGCACTCAAATTTATCCACTCAGCTTCCTTTATAAGTTCTTAAGGAAAGAATCTTATCAATATCTTTCTCAAGACAACAAGTAGACAATCAAGTGAATAAGAAACCAACAAAAGAAATATGAGTAGAACAAGAGAAATAAACGGACAAAACGAGAAATTCAGCAATGACCAAGAGCAATGGAAGGAATATATCTTTGAATTCAGATTTCACAAAGAAAGAATATTGAGTCATTTCAATTCACAAATCCTCCTCCTTTTTTTTTCTCTCTTTTTTTTCAATCAGAAATCAATGACTCTAATGATTTTTTTTGTTTTGTTTTTTTTTTTCGAATTTTCCTTCTTTTTTTTTTTTTTTTTGAGTTGAGGACCCAAATAGCGAATAGAAATTTATGATAGATAGGGACGAAGAGATCAACAAAGATGGACAAGAACAAAGATGAAAACAAGACACAAACCTGAAAATCAAGGAGCCAAGGCTCTGATACCAAATGATAAAGAAACCTTGTAAATAGATCGCCTTGAAATTCAGCTTGGGGAAGGGTATTGACGCCACACTCAAGCAAGATGAGAAGGTGAGTGATAAGTCATGGAGTTTTGATCGCCACAAGTTGCCTTGATAAGCTCGAAATTAGTTCTTTGCCTAAGAACAAGAAGGAAACTCTCACAAAAGAGAAACTCAAATTTTCATTCAAACTTACATGATTTGTCATACAAGAGTTCTCCTATTTAACATCCCTTAAGATCCCCTATGCACTAATTATGCAATAAATATCATGCTTGCATGCATGAGTTTTATTATCCACTAATGCAACCACTAATCCCTAATACTAGCTTAATGCAACCATGCATGCATGGTATTTGTTATACTAGCTTAGGAACTTTCAAAAATGCATTAAAACCCCACAAAGGACATCAAAAGTCACTTTAGAAAAACCCCCCCATGCATGCACACGAAAATGGTCCTCATGTTGGTCCAATTTCACTTTCAAATTGAAGGAATGTGATCCACTTAGTTGTTGCCTCCATTGTGCATTGATCCTCCTTTTCCTTGAGCCTCATTATTAAGCCTTCCAAAGCTTGCTTCATTCTCTTAGTCTTGGACCTTGTCATGGGTCCCCCAATTCCCTTCAATGCCTCTTATTGGCTCACATCATGCAGGCTCCAACTATTATGACTTATAGTGATTGTGTGTGATTGGACCTTTGGACATGTCAAGGGCATTTTATATGTGTGCATGATTGTGTGTATTAAATATAGCAGGAGCTATATTACTTTTAGGATTTTACATTTTTGTTTCGATCTAGATTACATGTACAATCCTTTGTGAAATATAGGATCGATATTTATAAAATTGTATTTTTGTCGCGGATCGTATCCTTGCGAGGCGTGATACTATTTGTGGACCAGAGGCGCAGCGGAAAAAGAAGCAGGATGGATGTGGCGACTAGACCCGATTGCGGTGGCTAAAGATGGCAGTGGCTAGGGTTGGCAGCACACGAAGGACAGTGATGGAAAATGCCATAATAGTTGGAAAATTGTTTTCCATATTTATTGCTTTATTTGCTGTGATGTGTGTGTGCATGTTAAAATTCCTCACCTTAAATAACTAAGTGGGAAAGGGATTAGTAAATAAATTCCACGGTCTCCATTATTGGTTTGCAAGTGATGCAACAAACTTGCGTGTTGGCTCTGAGTGCCTCCCTCCGCAATGGATGAGTTTGTTTGCAGATCACTAGATCAAACTTCCTTTATGGATGGTTATAGGAAATTATTTAGGAGCGTGTGATCTTCTCCAATTGAAGGAGCACAATCCTATTTAATGGACTAAGTATCAAGTAATGGTACACACATAGGCACATTTAATAGTATCCTCCCCAACGGAGTCACTGCTATTATTTGTGTAACCAAAGGAATACCAACTATTAATTTTATTTGTCATAAAGTTAGGATGACAAGATAATAAAATTAATGGGTAAAACCTCCTCTTACAAATGTTTGAATTTGTATACGTCTACACTAACGTGGCACGCAAAATTCACGGTGTTTTGAGGTGTTGGTAAATTTAAAAATATTGTTCGAGGAATCAATATCTTGACCAAAAAGTTTTTTTTTTATGATTCTTAGGATGACTTTCAATCCACTAGCTATTATACTAAACGAGAACAAACTTACTGGTCCCAATTACATAGATGGGAAAAGAAACCTGGACATTGTCCTAACTACTGAAGGTTATAAGTTTGTATTGTTAGAGGTCTGCCCTAATGTGCCTAATAGTGATTCTAGTGGAGAGGAGATTTAGTATAATAAGAAATGGGTCAACGCAGATGAGATGGTGCGGAGTTACATTTGGTTTTTACATCAAATTGTGCTACAACATCAACATCAGACCATGCCTACTGGCCATGACATGATGTACAATCTCAAGGAACTCTTCGGACACTAGAATCGGGCTGACAGACAGGACTCTATGATCTCTAGGTACTTAACTAAAAGCAGGAATGAAGAAGCCGAAAGGCAAGTTCTTCATTTGTAAGCAGTCTGGACATTTGTAGGCGGATTGTCCTCGTATGAAGAGAACAATATAGGTATAGTAGTTGGAACATGTTTAGTGGTGTTATCTACCGGTACCTGGCGTGTTGATATGATAACCACTGATCATGTCTGGAAATCATTGCAGGGGTTCCAAGAAACCCGACAACTACACGAAGGAGAAATCACTGTTTACTAGGCAATGCTACAGAAGTAGCAGATGTTGCAGTGGGAGATGTTTATAGGAATAAAATATTGGTTTTAAAAAATTATCTTTATGTATTAAGTTTTAGAAAGAACTTGATTTCAGTTTCTAATCAATACAAGGATGGATATTCTGTCTATTTAAGATAGAAAAGATGTTATCAAGATAAATAGGGAAGTTATCTGTTCTGGTACGTTCGTTGGCAATTTGTGTACTCTAAATCCAATAACTCTCACGATGCAACAAATGGAAATTAATAGCACATCTTCTAATTGTAATAAGAGAAAGGGACTTTCAAAAAATGAACCAAACATATCTTTGGCATTTAAGGCTTGGTTATATTAACTTGAGTAGGATTCAAAGGACTCTTGAGTATTGGAAAACTTTCCAACTTGCGAATCTTGCTTAGAAGGTAAAATGACCAAGAGACCTTTTAAGGTCAAGGGGTATAGAGCCAAACATGTGTTGGAACTGGTTCATTCTGATTTGTGTGGTCCTATGTCTATCCAGGCAAGAGGTGGTTTCGAATATTTTGTCTCTTTTATAGATGACTATTCGAGATATGGGTACATTTACTTGATGTGCCGCAAGTCTGAATGCTTTGATAAGTTTAAAGAGTACAAGGCTAATGTGGAGAAACATCATGGTAAAAGTATCAAGACACTACAGTCTGATCGTTATGGCGAATACCTCTTTGGAGAGTTTAAGAATTACTTATCAGGGGTCGGGATTCAATCCTAATTATCTGCACCTGGAACACCCCAACAGAATGGTGTGGCAGAACGAAGGAATATGACTGTTATGGAAATGGTTAGATCAATGATGAGTTATTCAGAATTACCAAATACGTTTTGGGGATATGCTATGGAAACAACATTATACATTTTGAATATGGTACCTTCTAAATGAGTACCCTTTACTCCCATGGAATTATGGAATGGGCGTAAGCCTAGTCTGAGTCATATTCGGATATGAGGTAGTCCAGCACATGTGTTGAAGGGAGATACTGACAAGTTGAAATCACGTACAGAAGTTTGTCTGTTTGTGGGATATCCTAAAGGAACAAAAGGTGGTTTGTTTTATAATCCTAAAAATTAGAAGATCATTATTAGCACCAATGCTCAATTTTTAGAGGAAGATTATGTAATAAACCATAAGCTAATGTGTGAAATTGTTCTATAAGAAATGAGAGAGGGCATGCCATCTTTAGTACCAACAGTGTAAGATGAAATATCACAAGAAACTGCAACACGTATCACAAATGATGCACAACTACAGGTAATGCCTCGTCATTGTGGGAGGGTTGTTAGGCAACCTGAAAGATTCATGTTTTTGGGAGAGTCGTTAGACTTGATCCCAAGTAAACATGAACCTGATCCCCATATATATGACGAAGCACTCAAGATGCAGCATCTTGGCAAAAAGCAATGAATTCAGAAAAATAATCTATGTATTCTAACAAAGTCTGGGAGTTAATAGAACCATCAAATAGTGTAAAAGCTATTAGATTTAAATGGATCTAAAAAAAAAAAGGGGGACAGATGGGAAGGTGGAAACCTTCAAAGCAAGGCTTGTTGCAAAGGGGTATACTCAGAAAGAGGGAATCGATTATGAGGAAACCTTTTCGCCAGTAGCTATGCTTAAGTCTATCCGGATACTCTTATTTATTGCTGCTCATATGGATTATGAGGTGTGTCAAATGAATGTCAAGACAACTTTCCTTAACGGAAGTCTTGAAGAAAACATCCATATGAAGCAACTAGAGGGGGTTTTTGGAAAGGGCAAAGAACATCTAGTGTGTAAGCTCAAGCGGTCTATTTATGGACTGAAGCAAGCTTCTAGGTCTTAGAGCATCCGGTTTAATGAAGTAATCCAGTCGTATGGATTTATTCAGTATCCGAATGAGTCATGTGTATACAAGAAATGTGATGGAAACGTGATGGTATTTCTTGTACTATACGTAGATGACATTTTATTAATTGGAAACAATATCAAAGTGTTGTTGGAAGTAAGGGTATGGTTGTCCAAGCAATTCGATATGAAGAACTTGGGAGAATGCGCACATATTCTTGGGATCAAAGTAATAAGGGATCGCAAGAAATGAATGTTGTGCTTATCCCAAGCTTCATATATCAATACTATCCTAGCTCGTTTTAGCATGCAAGAGTCCAAGAAAGGTTTTCTACCCTTTAGGCATGGAGTATCTTTATCTATGGAGATGTCTCCGAAGACATTAAAAGAGATAGAAGAAATGAAGGCAGTTCCTTATGCTTCAGCTATAGGAAGCCTAATATATGCTATGCACGAGACCAAATATTTGTTTTGCTATGGGCATGGTTAACATATATCAAAGTAACCCAGGACTGAAACACTGGATTGCCGTAAAGCATATATTAACGTACCTTAGAGGGACTAGAGATTATATGCTAGTTTACAAGGAAGATGGTTTGCTCCCTATGGGATACACGGATTTTGACTTCCAATCAGATAGGGACAATAGTAAGTCGACCTCGGGGTTTTGTGATTACTTTAGGAGGTAAAGCCATAACAATGGAGGAGTGCTAAGCATAGATGCTTTTCGGACTCCACCATGGAAGCTGAGTATGTGGCAACCTCTGAGGCAGCCATAGAAGTTGTATGGCTCAGAAACTACATGATGGACTTAGATGTGATTCCTAGTTTGCCCAAAAATTATTACAGTGTATTGTAATAATAAGTGGTGCAGTAGCAAACTCGAAGGAACCACGAGCCCATAAGGCAAGTAAACACATAGAGCGCAAGTATCACCCAATATGAGACATCGTATAACGAGGAAAAGTTGTTATCGCCTAGATTGCATCAGATGATAACCTGTAAGATCCTTTCACTAAGGCCCTTAAGGCAGAGCTTTTGAGGGGGTGGGAATCAGATGTAAGGCAGGGTATATGGCAGCATAGTCTTTTAGTATAAGTGGGAGATTGTTGAATGTATACTAAAAGCCTATCTTTTTGTATAAACATTTATTTAGAAATAAGAATCACATTGGTCAAATGTCTACATTTATATGCTAAGTGTAGTTGTTCAATTAATTTATATTGTAGATAACATTGTATGTGGTGTCACACACAGAAGATCATGTTATCAGTTCCTTATAAATTATAAACAGTAGCTCACGACTAAGATGGATAGAAATAAACCATTGGAATAGTCGTAGTGTAATTTGGTATTAGTTTATCTTGACTATAAAATTATACTAGTACACTCTGAGTGTATTGAGCAGAACCATTTCAGGTAAATTTTTTTTATACTGACTGCATAAAAGAACAAGACCTTTGTTATTCTGGAAGTGTGTGCTCTTAATCATGATATAATAACAAGCACATATACTCAATATTCATTTCTTTAATTTATCAAAGGGTGTGATTTAGTTCGATAAATCAATAGGCCCGATAAGTTGAGAAATGATATTATTTATATGGTGTGTTGTTGATTATAGAATGAAACTGTGTCCTAGTAATCTAGGTTGATAACGTCCCCAAGAGGAATAAGGATTGTCATGTAAATCCTGCAGGTAGACTTAGTCCGACATGACGATAAAGTTGAGTGGTACTACTCTTTGAGCTAGATATTAATTAAGTGAGTTGTCAGTAACTCATTTAATTACTGTACATTCGATATCTTAAACACAGGGAGATTAACACACTCATGATAAGAAGGAGCCCATATAGTAATATGGGATTGGTGCGGTAGTTCAATAATAACTCTTTAGTGGTATGTGTTATTACTGATAAACTCGAGTTGGGTGTTCAGGGCGAGTACGGGAAGCTCAAGTTCATTGGGAGACCAAAACCAATTCCTCCTCTCGGTCCTTGTCGTAGCCTCTTATTTATAAAGTCTTATACCCACCTATACCCACCTTCTTACCCATCCTTAGGCGGTCGGCCAAGCCAAGCTTGGAGCCCAAGCAAGGGTCGGCCAAGATAAGCCTTGGATAGACCAAGTGGTGGTCGGCCACAGAAAAAATAAAAGGAGTTTATTTTAAAATCTTTCCTTATGTGGAAACCATGGTTTTAAAAGAGAGTTTAAAATTTAAGTCTTTCCTTTTATACCTTTCTACAAAAGATTAAGAGAAATGTTTGATATCTTTCCTTATTTGTAGTTAAAAGAAAGATTTTAATTTTTGATAAAACTTTCCTTTTTTGTAACCATCCTCATGGTTTTAAAAGAGAGTTTTAAAATTTAAATCTTTTCTTTTATAGCTTTTTACAAAAGATTAAGAGAAAGATTTGCTATCTTTCCTTATTTGTAGTTGATCCGGTGGTAAGGACGGGGGGCCCTCGTTGGCGGGAGGTCAACGACACGTGGAGGTCAATGGTCAAGAGGGTCAACCCTAAGGTCGTGTCGAGCGGACAGAGGTCGTGCCGAGCGAAGTGGTGGGCCGACCGAGCATCCGGCTGACCGGACATCCGGCCAAGGGTCTCCCGGACCGGACGAAAGACAGCCCGACCAGGGGTCAGGTTTCCGATGCTCAAGGTAAAAGAGTCTATGGGCCGGGCGAACAGGCCGCTCGGCCGAGCCACAGGACAATAAGGCGCAATTTCATCCGAGCACATGAGCAGGGCTTCCCCGCCTGGGCCGAGGTATGCGCATTCCCGGAGGCCATGAGCGCCGAGCGGTTGGTCCGCTCGACACGGGAACAGGTAAGAGCATAAGGAGACAAAAAGGATAGTTGGTAACTTCATCCTCGAGACACCTGCCGCCGACAAACAACATGATCGACGGCCGGAGCGGACAGAGTATCGTACGTCACATCCGGGATATGCTCGGACGATTGTGGAATGACGTTAGACATGCTTTTCTGACACAACCCTACTGAGATATATTTGGGGAAGCGTGCACGCATCGAGAATCATGCCCGCGCCTCCCCGGGGTCCTATATAAGGACTCCCAGACTTCGACGAAGGTATGCGATTCTCATCACTGTAGCCAGAGTAACGTTGCCTTGCTCTTCTTCTTCTCCACTGCCTGACTTGAGCGTCGGAGGGTCGTCGCCGGGAAACCCCTCCCGGCTCGGCTTCTTTGCAGGTTCGCCGGAGATCCACATCACCAGTCGAAGACAGCGGAGAGTGCCACGTCCGACTCAACGCTCGGACAGGATCAAATTGGCACCGTCTGTGGGAACGTTCCTGAATCCGAGCATAGACGATGGAAGAAGCTGGACGCCAACTCATGGTGACACTCTCTCCCGAAGAACTAGACGCGCTCATCCAAGCGCGGGCAGCCAAGATAGTCGAGCAACAGCAAAAGGCTCAAGCCGATTAGATAGCGCAACAGGCAACGTCAGCATCAGGCGGTCGGGCGGCACCAGACAACCGGCCAGAGCTGCTCTCAATATGGGGCCAGAACAAAGGGTCGACTGGCACTCAGGTGGAAGACCCACCCGCCCCGATACCGTTCCATCGGGCTTTATTCCAAACGCCCTCAGAAGTCGCGCAAGCCAACCTCGACTGGGGCTCTTCGTCCGATGAGGCGCCTCTTCGCGACGCAAGGAAGGGCAAGGCGCCACGGACAGACTCGTCCCCCAAGCGAATCAATAGACAATTCTCTGAGGTCATCCTACGCGACCCATTACCAAGGCATTACGTGCACCCGACGATCGGGGAATGCAATGGGACCACCGACATGGACGACCATCTGGGTAAGTTTGACAACACAGCCACATTGTATCAATATACAGATGGTGTGAAGTGCCGGGTGTCCCTCACCACCCTCTCGGGATCGGCGCAACGATGGTTCCAGAGGTTGCCGGGTGGATCGATCACAAGATTCAAAGAGTTCTGCACGGCATTCCTCAATCACTTCGCGAGCAGCAGACGCTACCAGAACACCAGCGTTAGTCTGTTCGCCATCAAACAAGGCTCGAACGAGTCACTCCGAGCCTACATCCAGCATTTTAACCAGGTGGCCATGGATATCCCGATGGTCACTTTAGAAACTATGATGAACACGTTCACACAAGGGCTCGTGGACGGAGATTTCTTCAGTTCGCTCATCAGAAAGCCGCCTCGCAGCTACGACCACATGTTGAACAAGGCCAACGATACATCAACGTGGAGGAAGCTCATATGGCGAGGAAAAAGGAAGCACCATCCGAGCCATCAGCTCATGCCGAGCGGAAGCCGCCTTCCAATTATCAACCACCGAGAGGACCCCGCACAGAGGTAGCCCGTCCTCATCAGCAAGCAAGACCGCATGTCGGTTAACAAGTAGCGGTCGATCGACCTAAGCCCAAGGGGAAGATATGGACTCCAATGTTTTGTTCGCTCCATCAGTCAGCAACTCACAACACCCGTGACTGTCGGAGCCTCCCCCCAATCACTCATCCTACACCTAGGATCTATCGCCGTCGATCACCTTCGCCGAGACGACGACGTCAGCACCAAAGTCCTAGCCGGTGTACAGAAAGGAGATCTCCCGAGCGACAACATAACCAGCAGCACAGGGTCATTCCTCAGGCATCGCATGAATGACCCCGACCATCCGCTCAGGAGGAGGAGAATAGAGGCAATGTGTCGAGGGGGTGAAATCAACATCATCGCTGGAGGGCCGACCGAGGGCGACTCCAACAGGGCACGGAAAGCGCATGAAAGGCAGCTCACGATCCATGCAGTTGGCTACAGTCAGGAGTGGGTGAACGGGCCCGAGATCAGCTTTGGGCCTGGGGACCTCGAAGGTGTCGAAGTCCCGCATGATGACTCCCTCATCATCCGTGTAACGCCCCGCCCCTCCTGCTAAGGCGATGGGGGTTACTTGGACATATACATGCTTAATACAGCGGAAGTCTTACTTAGAGAATTTAAAAACTTTTCTTACTTTAACATTACCATAGACATAAAAGAACCACATAGCATACCCATCATAATTTTTAAGTCTCAATACCCAAACACATACTTAATGTCATGGAGTCATAAAGTAAAAATATCAAGATGACATATTTCTTATTAAACAAAAGCAGGTCTTTTCCTTTAGCCAATCCACTACCACACACATCCTTCTAGCCCCTCCTGCTGCTCCCCTAGTACACCCATTCCTTGCCTTTATCTGTGGTACAAGAAAGTAAGCTGTGAGCACTCATGGCTCAGTAAGTTCCTTTCCTACTCACAAAAAAAACGTAAAGCATATTAAAATCACAAGTCAAGAGGCACAAAGACAAATTTATCATATCAAGCAGCATATCATGGCATATCGTAACATAACATAAAGTAACATGACATAATATAACGTGATCATCAAATGTATCCTGACATAGCATAGCATCATCATAAACATCATGGCATAATCATAGAGTATAGCAAGGTAAATTCCTAAACATACATCATGCAACATATGCAACATGTCTTTTGAAAACTTATAATATACATACTTAAACATAATCTCAACATGATTAGGGCTCCGACTTGTACCACATACATAAATGCGCGCGTCCTATGTAGGTCCAAGGTAGCAAGTCTTGAACCCTACAAGGCATACATACTAGGCCCGTTTCTTAGTCCATCGACCTAGGGGCACTTAGGAGCCCATCCCTAACGAGGCCCGTTTCTTAGTCCATCGACCCCGGGGCGCTTATGGAGCCCACCCTTGGTACAAGCCATACATAAAGTAAAATAGCATGTCATACATATCATAGTTCTTATCCTTTCATGCATATCATGTTTCTTAACATATCATAAAACATGCATATTTGGGCACACAGCACATTGAACATATCACTTATCATATCATAAAGCATGCATATTTGGGCACACAACACATGCATGGATCATAAGCTTGCATAATGAACATGTCATTTTATCATATCATAAAGCATGCATAATTGGGCACATAGCACCTACATGGATCATAAGCATACATAAAAGAGCATATCACTTATCATAAGAAGACATAACCATTCATGGAATCATTAAATAACATTTCTTGATTCATTACATAGCATGTGAGGTACATCTAGGTCACTAAACCCATATGGCCGAAAGTCATGAGTAGGGCATGATCTCTAGACAACACACAAACATAAAAATCTCATGATATCTTCACATACTAGCATAAGAAAGGTCATAAGCATGTTAACCTAAATTTTTAAGCCCTCCTAGGTTTCTAATTCTTTCATGGCTGAAACCTTCATGAAGAGCAATCAAGTTCTAAGCAACATGCAACCATGTAAACCCTAAACACATATCATATCATATTTCATAAGGAACAACTTAAGCATGTTTAGTTTGGGTTCTAAGTTCCTTAAGCTTCTAACCTTATCATGGCCGAACCCTAGCATGTCTCATTCTAGGTTACAAGTAGCATGAAAGTGTTGAGCCCTAAGCCAATATCTTATACATTTTCATGAGGAACATCATAAGCACATTTGTTTTAAATTCCAAACTTCCTAAACCCATTAACTCAAGGTGGCCGAAACATATCAATCATGGAACTAGGTTTCTAGTGGCATAAGAGCATGAAAACCACAACTACATTTCATAGCATACATCACAAGAACATCATAAGCATATACAAGTTGGGTTCTAAATTTCTCTAGGCCTTTAAACTAGTAGTGGCTGAAACATATCAATCATGGAACTAAGTTTCTAGGGGCACAAGAGCATGGAAACCACAACTACATTTCATAGCACTTATCACAAGAAACATTATGAACATATATAAGTTGGGTTCTAAATTTCTCTAGGCCTTTAAACTAGTAGTGGCCGAAACATGTGAGCTTGGTTTTGTTTTTCATATGGCCTAAAAGCATGGAAACCCTACACAATTTTCATGGCAACATTACAAGGAACAACATGGGTAAACTTAGTTTAAAATCTAAGCATCCTAGCTTTAAAACTTAGTGTGGCCGAAAGTTACATGTAACCAAATTTCTATGTAACAAGCAACCATAAGAACATCAACTAGTTTCATATCATTTTATCAAGAAGGTCATGAGCCTCCTAGACTTGGTTTAAACTTTCCTATACTTCAAATCTCATCATAACCGAATCTTCATAAGCATGTAATAGGATTCATAGTCAACATACAATCATGGCATAACATTATAGCTTCATATCTTGTCTTAGGAAAAATCTTAGCATGCTTAATTTTTAGGTTTAAAACTCTCCTAGGCCTTTAGTTCTTCCATGGCCGAACATTCATGAGCATGGAAATGGAGTTCAAACAACATACAAGTAAGAGAAAAAGTTAACAACATCATTATCATAGGGTACATAACACAAGAATAAGGAAACATGCTTAGTTTGAGTCTTAAGCTTACCTAGTCCTCTTGTTCATGCTTGGCCGACAGTCCTGGATCGTTTTCATTGTTCATTCTAGCATGGAAACATTAGATTAACCTCTTATATAAGATACATGTCACAAAAATAAATAATAAGCATATCTAGTTACAATTTTCTTAAACACTTCCTCTTGTCTTGGCCGAAATTCTCATAAAGCAAACCTTAGGTTTTTAAGCGATCTATCTTCATGGAAAACCATATAAACTATTGTACCACAGGTGAGGGGAAGCTTACCTAGTGTTCCCTTGTTAATCCTTAAAGAAATGGTACCCTTGGTGAAGAGGAAGGAGGCTAGCACTCCTTTTGATTTCTCTTGCTTGGAAGGGTGCACCTTGAAGGCTCCTTCTTGTAATTTAGTTTCCTCTTAGGGAGAAACCTAAACTTGGCTTGTGGAGATGAGGGAGGAGGGCTTCTAGTTTCGGCAATGGTGAGGGAGAAGGAAGAAAAATGAAATCCTTTCCTTTCTTTCCTTTTTATGCTAAGTGGGTGGAAGATACAAAGATGAACTTTGCTTCCCTTTTTCCTTAATTCATGCATGTATTTTTCTAATGAGAATATGTCCTCATTCCTTTCCTTTAATTCTTCTCTTCATTATTCTCTTAAACTCCACGAAAATAGAGAAGGAAAAGGAAGAAAGACAACTTGTCTTTTGCTTACTCCTTTTCTTAACCAAGAGGTAAACAAGAGGAATAACCCTACTTGATTTTCTCTTGTTCCCTCACTTAATCATATCCTCACTTTTAACTACAATTCCCACCATTTTCCATTCATATGTTATTCATTATCCTAGTGGTTATCATACATAACTTTATTTCTATCCTTTGTGAGAGGTTCAAGGTTCAAACCTTCACCTCTTCTTTTTATTTCTCTTATTTCTTTTTTTTTTCTTTTGATTCTTCTTTTATGCTCTAAAGCAAATAACACCCATATACTTATCTTATAATTTTGTGGGTGTTACAATCCGAGCGGTAATAGCTAACTACACTATTCACCACATCTTTATTGATACAGGCAGCTCGGTCAAGATAATCTTCCGGAAGGCATTCGACCAATTGCAAATCGACCGAGCCGAGTTGCTGCCGATGACAACCCCCCTCTACGGGTTCACCGGTAATGAAGTTTTGCCGGTCGAGCAGGTCCGGTTGGCTATCTCGCTGGGAGAGGAGCCGCTCAGAAGAACGCGGACTGCCAACTTCATTGTAGTCGACGCTCCCTTCACGTACAATGTGATTTTGGGGCGACCGGCTCTCAACGAGTTCCGATGGGTCGTCTCCACCTTCTGCCAGAAAATCAAGTTCCCAGTAGAAGACCAAGTTGGAGAAGTCCGAGGGGATCAACTGGCAGTCCGGCGATACTACGTAGAGATGGTCCGAGCCGAGGCTAAATCCGCTCGGAAAGTGCCACGAGTTGAGGTAAACGCTATAACCGAAAAGCCACCTTCTCTAGTTTATGAAGAAAAGGAGGAGGTTGTCACGCCCCGGAGGAGTCTCTGTCCGAAGAAATTTCGGCAGCATCTCCTCTGTACGGTGGACAATATGAAACTTTCTACATATCACATATACTTCAGCCACAGGCGGCTGGAATGATAACAAAAAATAAAAAAAAACAAACACCACGCAGTTTATAAAGATATTCAGCCTCTGGCTGTCACAACCACGCAGTTAATAATAGTAATCAATAACAATAGGACTCTGACTCGAAATCCACCCTACTCCACTACACTCGTAAAGCTTCAATCCAACAAACTCACCTCTTCTGCCGTCCAGGCAGACATATAGTAGAATAAAAACCAAACCATCCAAAAGTCCATCAAACGGTAACAATCCGTACAATATCCATAAATAAAATCCAAAACAAAACTAAAACATAGTCTGATGGAAGAAAAACCAAAATAAAGCAAATAACAACCTAGTAGAGAACTAGCTCTACGTGCAGATGGGGGGGCCAGCGACTGGAACTGCTCCGGACAGCCTCAACCTGAAAATATATCAACAATGGAGGCGGGGTGAGTCCAACACTCAGCAGGTACAACTGATATGCATAATAAAACAAATAACAGACAACACTAATCATGCGTACAGTCTCCTGAATATGAGGAGGATAAATGCAACTGAAATGAAATCAAAAGATAACTGTACTGACCGGATCAAAGTATAAAGGTAACAGGTCGTCAGACCGAGTGAGTCATAATCCTGTATGCATGTCAATCAATGCATCCAAACAAATGCAGCATATAAGTGCAGCAATCCCAAGCAAATCCACAATGCAATAAATGCATATGTCAACCCCATACTCAAATCAATGCTCCTGCAATGACAGAGTAAGCGGATCTTGTCGGAGTACTCTGTCCCGTGACCCCAAATCATAAATGGGGAGCTCAATGCTCTCATCTCCGGTACACGATGACGGGAAGGATATCTCACGCTACCCATGAGTCCGACCAACGGAGCCAAACAAAGTCCACCATCTGCCGGCTACCACGCTACCCTAAATGCCAACGAGCCAAACAGAGCGGGCCACCGCCGAGTCGCGACCAACGGAGCCAAGCAGAACCGCCACACACCAGCCAGATATACAAATCCATGGGTGATGTGTGCAGTACATGTAACTGGCGATGAGCTCAACCAAAGTAGAGCCGACAATCGCACAGCATGCAATCATGATGCATGATACTGAACATGGCAATCTCATGAATAACATGGCATGATCCATATAAATAGATACAAAGTGTGTACCACAAGAAGACGTATCAAATAGAAGGTACACAAATCGAAGAGGGTATCAAATAAACCCTAGATCCAGAATATAACAGAGCATGTGGTTAGGTCACTACCTAAGGCATATGTGATCAGGTAGATAATATGTAGTGCAGAATAAATAAACAAACAACATGTACTAATCATGTAGTGACCAACCGAAATAAACAGGTAACACAATTACTGTTATATGTTAAACATATTATCATGCATATCAAAAGACATAAGTCAAAGTACCCGCCTCCGAAAATAGAAAGGATCGTATCCGGTCCAAATCTGACGTCGAGATATCGTCTCGCGTCAAGGTCCTGTGTAAACAAATACATTTACTTTTATTTAGCTAGAATACAATAAATAGCTAAATAAATCCTAAATATAAATTTAGAGATAAACTCTAACCCATCAATCTCAATCTACCTAAATTAAATCCAACGGTTAATTAGGGTTAAATTTCAACTCCCTAACCCTAAGATTAGGGTAAAACCCTAATCAATATACACAACCCAAACCTACTCATATTCATCCATCTAAACAATCGAATCAAAACCATATTCTAAAGCATATATAAAATGCCCTACACCTTACCTCAAGTCAACCGAATCAAGTAGGAGGAAGTGGTGATCTCCAACAGCAACTTTCCATAGCAACCAACCTACTGTTGATGCTGGAACCAAGCAAATCCGCAACAAAGCAAACCCTAATTTGGAGTCCCCTCTTTGTCTCTCTGCCGGCAACTGATGGATGAAGAAGGAACCGGCAGTAAATCTCGGGGTTAGGCCACAGAAGGAAGGAATTCAACTAGAGTAGAAGGAAGGCGACCTGTGGTGTGCCAGCGTTGCTCTGTGAAATGGCAATCTAGGGCAGAGAAGTCTCGGCACGTGGAATCCCACGGCAGAGACCAGGGCAAAGGGGGCGGCCGCCTGCCGGCTGTGGTGACGGTGAGCAACTCCACAGTGAGAGAGTAGGTTTCCGACGATTGGGGTCGGCGTCGGCTTCACCTCGTCGGCGGCAGAAACTAGGGCTGAGGAGCGGCTGGCCGACACTGCTCGGTCCAGAGAATCGGCCGGTGCTAGGGCTCAGGGTGGTCGACGGTGGCTAGGGCTGACGATCGAGCGTCACAGAGGCAGTGAGGAGGGGCGTCGGCGGTTAGGGCAAAGGGAGAGAGCTCGGGCGGCTGCTCGGTGCGCGAGGGAGAAAACACAGAAACAGCGCAGGGGAAAAATAAAAAGAAAAAGAAATTTAAAAGGAAAAGGAAAAGGAATAAGGAATTTATAAAAGAAACAATTCCTCGTTAAAATGGGGTAGCCTAAACAGGCTTTTCCGGGTCTCATTTTTATCCCCGTTAACTCGTCCGTACGAGCTCCGAAAAATTACCGAAAAGTATCCAAAAATTCCGGAAAATTCATTTATTAATATTCCCTATTTTTTTTTTCCCGGTATTTTACATTCTCCCCCACTAATAAAAATTTGGTCCCCAAATTTCAGTATCTACCATCAGCAAGTACTAATAACAAGTAACAATAATAAATGCTGAACGGTAAATTAAATCACATACCTCAAGTGAAAAGATGGGGTATCGAGCTCGGATCGTATCCTCGAGCTCCCAAGTAACTTCCTTATCCGAATGATGCTGCCATCCGACTTTAACCAGCCGGATAGTCTTGTTCCGCAACTGACGCTCTTTCCGGTCGAGAATCCGTACCGGAACCTCCTCATAAGTAATGTCAGGCTGAACTGGAACTGGAATATCTGTCAGCACATGCGTCGGGTCGGGCACGTATCTCATCAGCATGGATACGTGGAATACATCGTGCACACCAATCAAGGACGGCGATACTACCAACTAGTGAGCTACTGCTCCAATCCTTTTTAAGATCTAGAAAGGTCCAATGTATCACAGAGCTAGCTTACCTCTGAGGTCAATCTCTTCACCCCTTTCTTGGGTGAAACTCGCAAAAATACCTGGTCACAAATGGAGAACTCTAAGAGTCTCCCACTCCGGTCAGCGTAACTCTTCTAGCAATCATATGCCTCTAACACCTTCTGTCCGATAGTATGGACCACTTTGCCTCACGTTGAGCTCTATGAGGTCCCAACAACTGGGCCTCTCGGATTCTCGTCCTGATTAACGACTGAGCAACTATGGTAACAAGACTACCCTGCTCGGTCTATCCCTGCTCCTCAAGGTCTAACTCGGAGAAACCCCGAATCAAGTTTGTTACCACTACTCAGTGGCAAACTAAAGTCCCTCTAGACTTCTGGCTAAGTGCATCGACAACCACATTAGCTTTTCCCCGGTGATAGCTAATGGTACAAATCATAATCTTTCAGAAACTCCAACCATCTCTTCTGTCGGAGATTAAATTCCTTCTAAGTGAACCGATATTTGAGACTCTGATGGTCAGTGAAAATCTCAATGTAATATCGTACAGGTAATGCCGCCAAATCTTCGGGGCAAAAATAATAGTGGCTAACTTCAGATCATGTACAGGGTAGATCTTCTTATGCTCCTTCAACCGACGAGAAGCATAAAGAGACTACCATATCGTGCTGCATCAGAACAACGCTCAAATCCTGAATAGATGCGTTGGTGTAGAGGACATATCCGTCCTCTCCAGAAGGTAAAACCAAAATCGGAGCCGACACTAGTCTCCGCTTCAGCTCCTAAAAGCTGGTCTTGTCATCCTCAGTCCAAGTGAACTTCACGCCTTTCCAGGTCAGGCGTGTCAGTGACATAGCTATCCAAGAGAAACCCTCAACATATCTCCGGAAATATCGAGCCAAACTAAGGAAGTTGCGAGCCTCTTCTATAGACTTCGTCTACTTCCAATGGCAACAACCTCGATCTCCTGTGGAACCACGGTATACTCCTACTGGTGACCGTGTCTCAAACATCTCACAGAAGACAATCAAAATATGCATACTGATCTTCACATCTAGACGTTTCCATTGTAACATCTCTAGAACTATGCAAAGATGAAATGCGTGACATACCGCTGATTCGTAATAGATCACATCATCGTCTACAAAGACAATGGAATCCGATCCAAACATCCTCGACATACCAGGATCATCAAGTCACTAAATACATCTAAGGCACTGTAAGCCTATATGGCAAAACCTAAGACACAAAATGTCCGTATCACAGACATTCCTATCCATAAGATCTCTGATAATAAGTCAAAAATCTGATCATCCATAACATAAATCATCAAAGAATAAATCCTCCAGTGTGAGAGCAACGCTCCATCACAGGAAACACCACATATGTGGGAGCAACGCTCTACCACAAATAATCTGAAATAGATATCTGCAATAAATATAGGAGCTATGCTCCACTACTAGCAATCCGTAATATGTGGGAGCAAAGCTCCACCACAAAACAATACATAAGTGTCCCAAGGCACCTAACTATCCAGCTAGAGACTGTACAAGATCTCTCTACCACAACCCACTGTGGTTAACCTAGGCTATAACAACCTAGTAAACTAATCAAATCCATCATCAACTCTATCAGCATCCTAGTGGGTCATCCACTGATAGGAAAATTAGTTGATGGGTAAATCCAACAACTGACATAATGCAGTCACTCCACATTCTGCATTCAGCATAAGTAAAATCATCATGCTGCTACCAATATATACCTGGCACACGTACTCACACAACATATGTATGATCGACATATTCCTCCAATTAATATACGCCAAACATACTCACAACATAGGTATAAATCATCTTGATACCTCCAACAATGCATACCGAACCCATGTACAAAATCAACATAGGTAAAATCAACAATACACCTCGAACAACACTCATATGACATATATACACCTATGTCAAGAGTATAACCAACATATACTTCCAATAAAGCATACTAAATCCAGGTGCGCTCACAAATCAAACATAATAAAAAAGATACCTCAAATACCACACCAATACATATGTACATTTCATAACTCAGATTAAATCGATAAAATACCTCCATCAAAACACCACCGATGTACTTATACTACAACTCGGATTTAATCGACAAGATATCTTCAATAATACATTCAGATAGATACACCGAACTACATATCTATGATCCACAAGAAACCTTCAACCATATCAGAACATAGATACATATACTACTTGCAAATGGACAGTCCACCCAGGACTCCTTCAACACATAACAATCATCATATACGTGCAATATAGACATGCAAAATCAGCATACAAGCTCAATCAAAGAGACCAACCTTATGCTACCAACACTCATGGGTTACGGGTATATCTAAACAAAATTCATGCATATGTATCAAGCATGAATACATCAATCAAAAGCAACTCAAAATGGAGTAGTCTAATCATCCAGTAACAACCCTGCTCTAGGTTCAAGGAACTAGTATCGGACAAGAAAGATATACACACCATGGTATAACATTGTCAGTCAATGTCATACACTACCAAGACTATATCTAATGGGAAAAATTTTATCATCATAAATCCAAATGTACTCTCCCAGTATACACTAGTAACGATTGTATCCCATAAGTGTTAAGCAATTAGCTCTACACTTCCTTACACCAGCGGGGTCATATATCTCAATGCACCCTCCAAGTTATCCCACCAGATATATACAGTCCATGGTCAAAGTTTTCATGGAATAGGATACATCGATCCTCTATAACCTATCCAAGCCGACAATGATATACGGCTGAATCCGTCCTTTCCACGTCAGTACAAAGCATGTACTCAAATGTGCTCTAGATACATAACTAAGCACAAACAACCTAAAGGTTCGAATCTCTAAAAATAGAGTATGGCAATCCTCTACTGATCAACCAACAAAACTAAATCATTCATCTACTAACTAATCAAGAATACCTTAATCCTCCACAAGCAACTAAGGTATATCAAACCACAACTACCCAACTCGACAAACATAAATCAGTCTTCTACTGACCGATTTAACAAGACTAAATCAATATTTACTGACGAAAATTAACTAAGATAAAATAGTATACAACGTTGTCAAATAACTAAATCAGTTCATGGGTCAATTCAACACTAATTACATCAACTCAAACTAGAAAATGTCAACCCACATAATATCATATGTATAAATGCGTATGACCCAAAAGACAAAAGTCAGAATTCAAGAACATCAAAACACCCTCATTTTTTTTTATCCTCAAAAATATCAGCCCAAACCATATCAGGTGAATAAGTCTCTACTCCCCATAAGAGCATATTAACATTCAAAACATCAATCATTATTTATCCACATAGTCTAATATCAGAGGAAGCATATATCAATTTTTATCATCCTGTTAACTAACCACAACTAACCAGATTCATTAAAATTTCATGGGCACACTCAACCGTAAACTCTCTAGCACCCAATTTATAATCTGAGCACTAACTATAATCATCAAAACTGTAAATATCATACATGACACTCATTATGTCACCATCAATGACAACCCAAATATAAATCATCAAAATAGTTATCCACTAATAGATCATCAAAACAAATATCTAGTAATTGATCATCAGACAACCACATAACATTTACTCTCATAAACCATTAGAAATCAACATATCACAATATCTGATCTCACAATATCCCTCAACCTCAAACCATTCTCAACAATGATCAAACATGATAACTCCCCAATAAACAATTTTCATCGTATCGGGTACCCTAATATCCAAAAGATATGAGTATAAAAACTCAACTGACTAAGTCAACAGGAATAGGTAAGTGTCATCCACTACCCAACTAACAATAGCAGAGACTGGTATGTGCCTCATCTCCTACTAGTAGTAACAGAAGATAAAACTACTGATGCTATGATAAGAAAATCACTAGAGATAATAATCCTTGATATCTATTAAGGTCAATCCTGCTCAATGGATAACCCATCACATATAATATGTGCTACAACATCCAGACAAGTACTAAAGATAAAGTGCTAATACATGTCATAACTATCAAATTAAACATCATACCTATATGCCGTCTGGAGATGTTCCATCGCTGTCCAGCCCCCAAAATTGACCTCGGAATTCCGTACGAGAAAAACAAACACCGGAAATCCATATAAATCCAAAACGAAAGTCCATAACATAATCGAAACGGACAAATCCGTGCAACCGAAAATAACTGCCCAGACTAATCTGTCTCACAACTAGGGCTAGTATAAAAATGTCCAAAATACCAAACGCAGGTATCACACCCTGCTCTGATACCAATGAATTGGTATCAGATAAATCCCGAAAATCCAACACACGGAAATCAAATAAATATCGCCAAACTTTGGCGCGCTGATACCCAATAAATTGATATCAGATTATTCAAAGTATCCATAATACGAAAACAAAGATCGTAAAAATCCAGAACACACAGCAAGTATCGTAACCTGGCTCTGATACCACTAAATTGTCACGCCCCGGAGGAGTCTCTGTCCGAAGAAATTTCGGCAGCATCTCCTCTGTACGGTGGACAATATGAAACTTTCTACATATCACATATACTTCAGCCACAGGCGGCTGGAATGATAACAAAAAATAAAAAAAACAAACACCACGCAGTTTATAAAGATATTCAGCCTCTGGCTGTCACAACCACGCAGTTAATAATAGTAATCAATAACAATAGGACTCTGACTCGAAATCCACCCTACTCCACTACACTCGTAAAGCTTCAATCCAACAAACTCACCTCTTCTGCCGTCCAGGCAGGCATATAATAGAATAAAAACCAAACCATCCAAAAGTCCATCAAACGGTAACAATCCGTACAATATCCATAAATAAAATCCAAAACAAAACTAAAACATAGTCTGATGGAAGAAAAACCAAAATAAAGCAAATAACAACCTAGTAGAGAACTAGCTCTACGTGCAGATGGGGGGCCAGCGACTGGAACTGCTCCGGACAGCCTCAACCTGAAAATATATCAACAATGGAGGCGGGGTGAGTCCAACACTCAGCAGGTACAACTGATATGCATAATAAAACAAATAACAGACAACACTAATCATGCGTACAGTCTCCTGAATATGAGGAGGATAAATGCAACTGAAATGAAATCAGAAGATAACTGTACTGACCGGATCAAAGTATAAAGGTAACAGGTCGTCAGACCGAGTGAGTCATAATCCTGTATGCATGTCAATCAATGCATCCAAACAAATGCAGCATATAAGTGCAGCAATCACAAGCAAATAAAAATGCAATAAATGCATATGTCAACCCCATACTCTGAAATCAATGCTCCTGTGCAATGACAGAGTAAACGGGATGCTGTCGGAGTACTCCTGTCCTGTGACCCCAAATCATAAATGGGGGAGCTCAATGCTCTCATCTCCCGGTACACGATGACGGGGAGGATATCTCTGCCGGCTACCACGCTGAGTCTCCTGACCAACGGAGCCAAACAAAGTCCACCATCTGCCGGCTACCACGCTGCTACCCTAAATGCCAACGGAGCCAAACAGAGCGGAACTGACTGCCGGCTGCCACGCTGAGTCGCCTGACCAACAACAGAACCGCCACACACCAGCCAGATATACAAATCCATGGGTGATGTGTGCAGTACATGTAACTGGCGATGAGCTCAACCAAAGTAGAGCCGACAATCGCACAGCATGCAATCATGATGCATGATACTGAACATGGCAATCTCATGAATAACATGGCATGATCCATATAAATAGATACAAAGTGTGTACCACAAGAAGACGTATCAAATAGAAGGTACACAAATCGAAGAGGGTATCAAATAAACCCTAGATCCAGAATATAATAGAGCATGTGGTTAGGTCACTACCTAAGGCATATGTGATCAGGTAGATAATATGCAGTGCAGAATAAATAAACAAACAACATGTACTAATCATGTAGTGACCAACCGAAATAAACAGGTAACACAATTACTGTTATATGTTAAACATATTATCATGCATATCAAACGACACAAGTCAAAGTACCCGCCTCCGAAAATAGAAAGATCCAATCCAACTCCGAGATACTCGTCTCGAATTAGAGCCCTGTGTAAACAAATACATTTACTTTTATTTAGCTAGAATACAATAAATAGCTAAATAAATCCTAAATATAAATTTAGAGATAAACTCTAACCCATCAATCTCAATCTACCTAAATTAAATCTAACGGTTAATTAGGGTTAAATTTCAACTCCCTAACCCTAAGATTAGGGTAAAACCCTAATCAATATACACAACCCAAACCTACTCATATTCATCCATCTAAACAATCGAATCAAAACCATATTCTAAAGCATATATAAAATGCCCTACACCTTACCTCAAGTCAACCGAATCAAGTAGGAGGAAGTGGTGATCTCCAACTGCAACTTTCCATAGCAACCAACCTACTGTTGATGCTGGAACCAAGCAAATCCGCAACAAAGCAAACCCTAATTTGGAGTCCCCTCTTTGTCTCTCTGCCGGCAACTGATGGATGAAGAAGGAACCGGCAGTAAATCTCGGGGTTAGGCCACAGAAGGAAGGAATTCAACTAGAGTAGAAGGAAGGCGACCTGTGGTGTGCCAGCGTTGCTCTGTGAAATGGCAATCTAGGGCAGAGAAGTCTCGGCACTTGGAATCCCACGGCAGAGACCAGGGCAAAGGGGCGGCCGCCTGCCGGCTGTGGTGACGGTGAGCAACTCCACAATGAGAGAGTAGGTTTCCGACGATTGGGGTCGGCGTCGGCTTCACCTCGTCGGCGGCAGAAACTAGGGCAGAGACTAGGGCTGAGGAGCGGCTGGCCGGCACTGCTCGGTCCAGAGAATCGGCCGGTGCTAGGGCTCAGGGTGGTCGACGGTGGCTAGGGCTGACGGTCGGGCGTCACAGAGGCAGTGAGGAGGGGCGTCGGCGGTTAGGGCAAAGGGAGAGAGCTCGGGCGGCTGCTCGGTGCGCGAGGGAGAAAACACAGAAACGGCGCAGGGGAAAAATAAAAAGAAAAAGAAATTTAAAAGGAAAAGGAAAAGGAATAAGGAATTTATAAAAGAAACAATTCCTCGTTAAAATGGGGTAGCCTAAACAGGCTTTTCCGGGTCCCATTTTTATCCCCGTTAACTCGTCCGTACGAGCTCCGAAAAATTACCGAAAAGTATCCAAAAATTCCGGAAAATTCATTTATTAATATTCCCTATTTTTTTTTTCCCGGTATTTTACAGAGGTACAGATCCACCCTACCCGATCGGAGGCCACGACTTTCATAGCGTCTGACCTGGAGGCAGGCCAGAAGGAAGAGCTGATCGGTTGTCTCCAGCGAAACTGCGACGTCTTCGCTTGGTCAACTCATGAACTGCCGGGGGTCTCGCCGAGCGTAGCGCAGCATGAACTCCACGTCCGACCGGATGCTCGACCGGTGAAGCAGAGGAAGAGGGACCTCAGCGCTGAACAGAACGTCATCATCCGAGCTGAGGTTGAGAAACTACTGGAGGCCGGCCACATACGGGAGATGCAATTCCCGAGCTGGCTCTCGCCAATGTGGTGTTGGTCTCCAAGCCATGCAACAAATGGAGAGTCTGCATCGACTTCCGGGATCTAAATAAGGCATGCCCAAAGGATTTTTACCCTCTGCCCCGGATCGATCAGCTGGTAGACTCTACCACGGGGTGCGAGCTGATATGCATGCTGGATGCATACCAGGGATACCACCAAGTGCCGCTCGCTCGGGAGGATCAGGACAAAGTGAGCTTCGTTACTGCGGACGGCACCTACTGCTACAACGTGATGCCGTTCGGATTCAAGAACGCTGAGGCTACCTACCAACGACTGATGAACAAAGTATTCTGGGAGCAGATCGGGCGCAACCTGGAATTCTATGTGGATGATATACTAATCAAGTCACTCCGAGCGGCCGATCTTTGTACAGAAATAGAGGAAACCTTCCGAACACTGAGAAGGTATGGAGTCAAGCTGAACCCCCAAAAATGTCTATTTGGAGCAAAAGGCGGGCGATTCTTGGGATATATCGTGACCGAGCGGGGCATTGAGGCGAGAACCCTAGCAAGGTGAAAGCACTGCAAGACATGCCGCATCCCAGGAATCTGAGGGAAGTTCAACGCCTCATAGGCCGGATAACGACATTGTCGAGATTCATCTCTAAGACAGCCGACCGGAGCTTGCCATTTTTCAAGATCTTACGCCGAGCAACCAAGTTCCAATGGGATCAGGAGTGCGACCGGGCGTTCGAAGAGCTAAAAGTCTATCTCAACTCACTACCTGTGCTGGCTAAACCAAATGTGGGTGAGCCGCTCCGTATATACCTGTCATCAACCGAGCATGCTGTCGGCTCGGCACTGGTAAAGGGAGTCGGAGAGGAGCAGCCAGTGTATTTCCTGAGCCACATTTTAAAAGATGCTGAGTCCCGCTACACTGGTCTCGAGAAGCTTGCTTTCGCGCTAATCCTGGCCGCACGGAGGCTCCACCCTTATTTCTTGGCGCACACAATTATCGTTATGACGAACAGCCCGTTAAGGAGGGTGCTCCTAAATCCAGAAGCGTCCGGGCGGCTCATTCAGTGGACGACGGAGCTCAGTGAATTCGACATCCAGTGTCTGCCCCGCTCGGCGATCAAGGCGCAATTCTTGGCAGATTTTGTAACTTAGGTACAAAATCCCGAGCCCGAAGCTTTGTGTAAAGTATTTGTGGACAGATCGTCCGCTCGGCTCGGGAGCGGAATAGGTATTTTACTACTTTCCCCTCAAGAAGAGCGGATGCACCTATCCGTCCGTCTGGATTATCGGGCAACAAATAACGAGGCGGAATATGAGGCCCTCATAGCCGGCAAAAAGGCCGCGCGGCATGTGGGAGCTTACCTGGTTATGCTGTACTCTGACTCCCAGTTGGCCGCTCAGCAACTCTCGGGGTCCTTCGAGAAAAACAGCGCAAGGCTCCGGCTCTGATAAAGACACCTTGTAAATGGATCGCCTTGAAATTCAACTTGGGGAAGGGTATTGACGCCACACTCAAGCAAGATGAGAAGGTGAGTGATAAGTCATGGAGTTTTGATCGCCACAAGTTGCCTTGATAAGATCGAAATTAGTTCTTTGCCTAAGAACAAGAAGGAAGCTCTCACAAAAGAGAAACTCAAATTTTCATTCAAACTTACATGATTTGTCATACAAGAGTTCTCCTATTTAACATCCCTTAATATCCCCTATGCACTAATTATGCAATAAATATCATGCTTGCATGCATGGGTTTTATTATCCACTAATGCAACCACTAATCCCTAATACTAGCTTAATGCAACCATGCATGCATGGTATTTGTTATACTAGCTTAGGAACTTTCAAAAATGCATTAAAACCCCACAAAGGACATCAAAAGTCACTTTAGAAAAACCCCCCCATGCATACACACGAAAATGGTCCTCATGTTGGTCCAATTTCACTTTCAAATTGAAGGAATGTGATCCACTTAGTTGTTGCCTCCATTGTGCATTGATCCTCCTTTTCCTTGAGCCTCATTATTAAGCCTTCCAAAGCTTGCTTTATTCTCTTAGTCTTGGACCTTGTCATGGGTCCCCCAATTCCCTTCAATGCCTCTTCTTGGCTCACATCAGGCTCTACGTGGAGGCCTTTGAAAAGCTCAGAACTAACTTCATCGAGGTTGTCATACAGAAGATCCCCCGAGCCGAGAACCAGTCAGCGGATGAATTAGCCAAACTCGCTAGCTCAATATCGTCGATCGTCATCCAACAGCCAGTTGAGCAGGTGTCCTTGGTGGCGCACATCGACCGGATGGAAGGTCTCACATTCCCGAGCGATTGGAGAACAGCCATAATAGAATTTTTGCGTTCGGAGGCCACGCCATCTGATCAAGAGGAAGCCCAGCTACTGAGAAGGAGAGCCTGCTGGTTCACACTCATTGGGGACCAACTTTACAAAAAGGCGTTCTCCTGTCCGCTGCTGAAATGTGTCAGCTCGGAAGACGCAGAATATATTCTCCAGGAAGTACATCAAGGATCCTGCGGAGGCCATCCGGGCGGTTGACCGTTGGCTAGGAAGGTCCTGCTGGCCGGATACTTCTGGCCAACTCTACAAGAAGACGCCGCTTGGACCGTCGCTACCTGTCTTTCCTGTCAGAAGTTCCACAGCTTTTCCCATAGGCCAACGGAGAAGATGAAGGCGCCTACTGTGTCCTGCCCGTTCGACCAATGGGGTATGGATATAGTGGGGCCTTTCCCTATGGCGACCGGGCAACGGAAGTTTTTATTAGTGGCGGTCGACTATTTCTCCAAGTGGGTCGAAGCCGAACCGCTGGCCAAAATAACCGATTAGATGGTCAAAAAGTTCATCTGGCAGCATATAATTTGTCGGTTTGACATTCCTCGTCGGCTCATTTCGGATAATGGGCGGCAATTCGTTGGTTAGGAGCTCGGAGAATGGTGCAAAGAATACGGCATCGAACAACACTTAACTTCCGTAGCGGATCCTCAGAGCAATGGTCAAGCCGAAGTAGCCAATCGGGAGATCCTGCGAATACTTCGGGTTCGGCTGAATCACATGGGAGGAAGCTGGGTGGACGAACTGCCCGGCGTGCTATGGGCCATTCGCACAACCCCAAAAGAGGGAATGGGGGTAACACCATTCCACTAGGTATATGGGGGCGAGGCGGTCGTCCCAGTCGAGATCGGAGTCGAGTCCGATCGGATCCAGAACTACGATGGGGCCAATGCCGAGCGAAGACAGCTGGAGTTGGACCTAGTCGACGAAGCACGAGCTAAAGAAGTCGTGATGGCGTACCGGCAAAAAATGAAGCAAAATTACAACAGGCGTGTAATTCCCAGAACATTCCTGGTCGGCGACCTAGTATGGAAGAAGGTAAAGTTGGTCGGCGATGTGAGTAAGATGGCAGCTCCCTGGGCGGGGCCCTTTAGAGTCGTCGAGAAGCTCCGGTCGGGTGCATACTATCTGGAAGATGAGGACGGACGGCGGCTAGAATGACCGTCGAGCGCAAACCATCTCCAGCCGTACCGAGCGGGGTAAAAGGTGCGCCGGTGTAATTTATCTCATGTATGCCTTGTTCTTCTGTATCCTTTGGTTGCAGGAGTAAAAATTGAAAAAGACAAAGGATATGAGCATTTGTTGCCGAACGGCAAAACTCCTGGAAGACCGTTGAGCGGCGACGTTAAACTCTAGAGTCGGACCGGCGACTATAAACCCCTGGGGGCTTGAAGACCGTCGAGCGACGACGTTAAACTCTAGAGTCGGACCGACGACTATAAACCCCCGGCTTGAAGACCGTCGAGCGGCGACGTTAAACTCTAGAGTCGGACCGGCGACTATAAACCCCCTGGATGGGACGGCGTCGCGCCGGTATACTAAGGCCCAGCGTCTAGGGCTGATGATCAGCAAACCTTGATCCTAAGGACGGAGAAAATAATGGCGTGCGCCTACCAGCGCCGACCAACGAAAAACTAACAGAAGTCCCATGCGGAATGAAGGTCGTTCGACCGAGCGGTGCAGTTACAAGAAACACTTCATTCAAGATAATTCATTCAAGATAACAGAGCAAAAATGGGCATTCCAAAATTATACTTATAAGTTCGCCGATCGGGAGGATTACAGAAAACACTTTATTCAAGATATTCGAAAACAAGCTTCGGAATGGTGGTGAGAAACGCCGCATGCTCCGTAGCAAGGATGACCACGGATTCGGGAAGCTGACCATTGGACTTCAGATAGTCCGCTATGGCGGTGATGGCCAACTCGAAGGCAATGGCCATCCGGTCGCAGACCTTCTCAACAAATTCCGCTGAGTGGATGTACTTCTGCCTCAAGGTAGCGACATGGCCTGGCTCCGCCTCCTGGTACTCCTTGAAGGCGACACGGGAAGCATCAAGAGCCTCCTGCAAGGCCTTCAAATCGTCCTTGAGAGCCGCCGCCTCGACCGAGCGGCCCTTCTTCTTGCGGTCCAGCAGATCCGCCAACTCTTTTACCCGCTGTTCCAGGGCGCGGGCCTCCACATTCTTCGCTTCCAGATCGGCGATAGCGGTATTCTTCCAAGTGGTTGCTAGTTCTATCTTGCGGTAATAAGTTTTGACCTGCTTTTCAAGCTGGTCAAGCATGTATGTCGGACCTCCTTCTGCAGCTCGGCATAAGAAGGACCTTGAGAAGAAGACGGGCCGCCCGGACTCTTCAGTCTCTTCAGCTCCTCCACCATGGCCAAGCGGTTGGCGACAGCAATGTTTTCCACCCATCTCTATACACAGGAATGTTAAAATGCCAACCGGGAAGACTACATAAAAGAGCAGAACTGTGGCTTACCCCTGTGGACTGCTGCATGTGACTGTCAGCCAGTTTGTCGAGCAGTATCATGGCAACACGGGCCCGGGCGTCCACCCACATCTCAGCAAGGGGCCCCTTGATAGTGATCATGTGTTCGAGAGCCGTCGGCTGATCAGACTCGGCCATAAACACCTCAGTGGGGAGGTGCAGGGTGGCCTTAATAGTGCGGCGCCAGCCCGGAGTCGTGTGAGTGGACGCCGAGGGATCGGAAGATGGGCTGGACATCGAGGACAGAATGCCCGAGCGGCGGACTCGGCGGGGTACGGGAGGAAGAGAGCTGACCGGCACCGCTTCGATGGGGTCCGCAGGCGGATCCAGTTGGGAGGGGGTCCGGTTAGAGGAGAGCACCTCGACCGATGGCGCTTTGTCGCGGGGAGATGCAGTGCTCGTCCGCTCGGACTCTTGCACTGCGGAGGTGGCCGAATGGAGGGGCATCTCAGCACGCCGTCTTTTCCTGGCGAGCGGGAGCTCGTCCTCCGGATCGGAGTCTTCCTCTCGAACGGTCGGTTCCTTGCTAGAAGTTGCACCGCCAGTCGCATCCACAGGTGAAGCCTGAGCGGCCGACTCCCCTGCATTTGCCTCACTCTCACCCTCGTGAGAGCCGACCGGAGCGAACCCAACTGCTCCATTTCCTTGGCAGCGGCCGCCTCAAGCGCCGTCGCTTTTCTCTTCAAGATCCCGAACAGCACAGACTCCATTACGATGTTCGCTGCAAGGAAAAGAGAAGAAAATCAGTTAGAACTCAAGGCAAATACACAAGTAAATTTCTTACCAAAGCTGCTCGGGAGGGGGATCCGGCTCGGACTCAAGCCAAACATATACTTAATGCCTTCAGGAAGAAGCTTGTTGATGTTGAGCTTCAGACCGGCGAGCATATTGCTGCCTGAAGATAATCCCGTCGGGTTTTATACTTCTTCAGTTCGGGGGAGGTGGGCGGTCCGACCTGCCATTTGGTCCGGAAAGGAAGCTGACCGAGGATACGAAGAAAAAAGTAGTTCTCTTTCCAATGTTTGTTAGAAGAGGGCAGTTTATCAAAGAAGACCAAACCAGGCCTAGCCAGAAACAAATAAGTGTCTGGCTCGGACTGCTTGGGATAGTAGAAATAATAGAAGACTTCCGAGCGGAGGGGAATGTTGTGTATTTTAAATAATACCACAACTCTGCACAGAAGGCGAAAAGTGTTGGGAACCAACTAGGCGAGCGGAATGCTGAAGAAATCGCAAACTTCGGCGATGAAGGGAAGGAGAGGAAACCACAGACCGGCTGTGAATTGGTCGCGGAAGAAACAAATAGCGCCGCGCGGCGGTTTGTGCGACCGAGCGGAAGGAGAGGGTAAAATCAGTTCAAAATCAGAAGGGATGTCAAAAGCGTTAATCAGGGTCTCGGCATCACGCCGATCGAACCGCGAGTCCATGGCAGTATACCATGTGCAGAGAGCAAGGTCCGCGGGCTGGGAAGAGCTGGCCATCACCGAAACAGTGGAAGAAGCAGAAATCGGGAGAAAACACAAGGGTTCGAGGGAAATGAAAGGAACAGTGACCAAAAGGCGAGAAAACTTTCTTGATTGATCAAACACATGTTTGATCGAACATGCGGGTTGCTAGGAAAAGTTCTGTTCTTGTACAATTTTTTTGTACACAGAAATTTAAATAGAACGAAATTCCAGCGCCTTCAAGAAGTAATATCTGTGGGTCCCTTGATTAGTATAATACAAAAATGCATGGTCATGCTCAAATGAGTCAATATGAGATATTGAGCTTATTTGTTTTGAGTGTGTCTACTTAGAGATCAAGAAACACAAAGATTGATTAGAGGATGATATGGTCTATGTCTCATTGATCAATCTAGATATCAAGGATAGAAGGACAGAGTCATATAAGATAATAGCTATGGAAAGGTGAAGTTGGATTTCGACATTCTTGTCACTTGGGTAGCAATGATGCATTGCTACTTATGTATCTAAAATGTTGATTTGGATACATTGTCAATGTTATGAGAGTCTATTGGGTAACACACAAAGGACATGTTGGTTTGGAGATGGGTATTTTAGTTTGACTAAAATACTAAGGATCTTAAGAATAATGGGTTAATCCATTGGTGTCATCTTTGTGGTGATTGGCGCTAGTGCTAGTGTGAGATTTTAGTATTAGCCCTAAAAGTCAATTATGAGATGATTAGACTTTTTGGGTTACTCATTGAGTTAGTCTCAAAGGAATCCACTTATTGGATTGAGTCCAATATGAATTAGACACATTGGATTAATGGGTTAGACTCATTAGGTTATTGGAGTAATGGTTAATCTAATATAATAATCTAGCCCAATAAGAGGAATATAAAGAGACAAAAACCCTTGGTATTCATTGAATGAATATAAATAGGTTTTTGATTGAATTTTTCATTATGATGAAAAAAAGAGACTCTTCATCTTCTCTTTCTTCCTCCTCTTCTTCCTCTTGGGCGAATTTTTGCTCTTGGTCGAACCTTCTAAGTGGCTAGCACCACAAAGTTGGTTATTCTCCAAATCGTGAGTTCGTGTAACGGATAGAACGTGTTCGTGTGGATACTGTAGAGGCGCGACCACTTGATCGCACTGAGATCTGCATCTAAAGAAAAGTTGCTATTGGGATTACGAAGGCACGCAACAAAGATATAAATCTCATCAAAATTAGTATATGTGTGCTTTCTCCTTTGTATGGATCTTCTAGAGAGGATCTAGTTAAATTTTTTGCTACACTTTTCGTGTGTTTAGCACGCTAGATCCCTACACTCAATGCAATCCAAGGTCTTGATCAAGTTTGTGGCAAGATTTCTCCACCGACAAGGAAGATTGTGCTAGCTGAAGTTTGTCGGGGATTAATCTATTGGCGGATAGGGATCATCCACCTTTTGAACAGCCATGAAGTAGGAGCTATATCTCGGAGCCATGATAAACAAACGTGTAGTGTTGTTTGATTTCTTTTCTTTGTAGTCTTTAGATTAACTTTCTTTATATTGTTTGTATTTCTGCTACGCAATTAACCTTGTAGGAAGTTAACAATTTAGGGTAAATGACTATTTAACCCCCTTCTAGCCAAGCCATGATCCCCAATAGGAAGCTCTCTTCAACACCTTAGAAAAGGGTAAACTCCTATCGGCCGAGTGGGAGATTAATCGAGAGAGTGTCGTAATGCTCCCGAACAGTCGTTGCGCTTCCTTGAGATTATGGGGAGGCGACATATTCTAGAGCACCTAGACTTTTTCAGGGTTTACCTTGATTCCTAGTTCAATAACTATGTACTCGAGAAACTTCTACTCTTGACTCCCAATAGACACTTATTGAGGTTAAGTTTGAGTTCGAACTACCTAGGCATACAATATGTTTCTTCAATAGCTATGATCAAGGTCTCAGATTTAACAAACTTGATCAAAATGTCATCCACATACACCTTGATATTCCTCCCAATTTGGTATTTAAATATCCAGTCAATAAGTCATTGATAAATTGCCCTTGTATTCTTTAACCCAAATGACATGATAGTATGACAAAATATTCCGTTAGCGATGATGAAATTGACCTTTTCTTGATCTTCATATGCCAAGGGGATTTTTATGGTAGCCTTGATAGACATCTAGCATGCAAATGAGCTTGCAGCCAGAAGTTGAATCTACTAGCTAATCAATGCAGGGAGAGGGTAACAATCCTTTGGGCAAATCTTATTAAGGTCGTAAAAGTCTATACAGACCCTCCACTTGTCGTCCGACTTAGACACTAGTACTATGTTGGTGAGCCAAGTCAGGAATTGAACCTCCAGTATGTGGTTGGCTTTCATTAACTTGTCGATTTTGGCCTGAATCACTTGGTCCTTCTCTTGAGAGAAATTTTGTTTCTTCTGTCAGACTGGCCAAACATCTAGGTGTGTGTTAAGCCGATGAACCATCATAATCAGGGAGACACCTGTGACATCCTCAATGACCAAGCGAAAATGTCATGGTTGTGCAAGAGACATGCAACTAACTTTTGTTTAGCCCTGAAGGGAGATCGATGGCTACTCGAGTGACTTCATCTGGCTGGTCGGGATAAACTTGCACATTTTCATGGTCCTCCATCAGTCGGGATTTTGGCGCCTCCTGGACTGCATTGACAATAATATCTTGAGTTCGGCAAGTCTTATGCTAGTTGGTTTGAATTACATCCACGTAGAATTTTCTTGTCACCGATTGATCACCTTTCACCTCCCAGACTTAGGAGCCAGAAACTTGATTTTCTGATGGAAAGTGGAGATTGCTGCCAGAATGGTACTTAACACCAACCTCCCCAGTATGACGTTGTAGGCAGAAATTGTGTTCATGATAATAAAGAGGGTACACTAAATCCACATTAATGATTCTTCCCCCAATGAGAGAGAGAGAGATTAATCTGATCGAGCAGTTGCACCTCATGCCCTGTGAAACCATACAAGGGGGTATGTATAGGATGAAGGACCTCCCTATCCAATTGCATTTGTTCAAAAGCTATTTTGAAAATGATGTTGATAGAACTGCCCAAATCTATGAACACTCTCTTTACCTGGTAGTTGGCGATGAAAGCCTCAATCACTAAATCGTCATCATGAGGAGGAGAAGGGCCTTTTCCTCTTTCCTAACTAGTGTTGATTGCATAACTCTCTAGCCATTTACCATGGGTCTTTCAGGTGCAAGTGGAATCTCTATTTATTGGGTCTCCCAAAATCATGTTTATAGTTCCTAGGGGGTCAATTTTATCTTTGCCCTTTTTTCATTGCCCTTCCCCTCATCTGCCTCTCGATGAGGTTGAGAGGAACCTCGGGATGATCTAGGAAAGCGAGATCGCTGATTCGACTGGTGATCAATATCAGCATCTCGGTCAGGACGGTGACAAGATTTATATGGCTCGAGGGAGCTTCTCTTACTGGGTCCAACTAGATTTTCATTGATCAACCACTCGTCTTAATTCCTTTGAATACTAGTGGAAGTCTTGAGTGGAGTGAATGTTCAACAGATGGTAGGTGCAATAGTGATCTCCATCGGGAAATCCCTGATTAAATTCTGAAGCAAGAGTCTGTTACGATCTTGAGTGTAAAACAATACAAGCACAATGGAATATTATCAAGATCCTTCCTAGAAGATCCATGTGAAGGAAACTGTATACTAGTTGAATTGAGAGTTCTACCTTTGTTGCGTAAACATGAACTCCCGACAATAACTTTGTCCTTGGTGGATCTCAGCATGATCAAGTGTGTTAGTGAGAGCCCTAGAGCCAATCATGTGATGGTTACTTTTTGGACTCTTTGTATCATATTCTTGTACATATATTTCTGATATATAAATAAAGGCATTGTGATTATTATACTTGTGTGTATTTGTGCTATATAAATAAGTATAATAATGTCCTAGGGTAGTAGGTTCATATCTATATCAATCGATTAGTTGAATCGATAGTGAGATGATATAGAGAACACTACACTTAATTATTCCTAGTCAAGTATTAACATAGAAGGACAATGTTAATGCATTGAGACTAGCATGTAGGTCAACATGATGACATGATCTCACAAGTCATGGATATGAGATATCAAGTTGACACATGGGTATACATTGGAGAATGTATACTGAATGACCCGCCATGAGAAAGTATCATGGATCGTTATATGAGTGTCATATACTTTCTCAAGTGACTATTAGTATGACTTAGTCCTTAGACCTGAAGTCACCATGGTTCCCTACATAAGGAGTTATGTACTTTGGTTTCGTCAAACGTCACCCGTAACTGGGTGGACTATAAAGGCGATTACTGGGTATGTAACAAATTATGCGGAGGGATGTGAGTGATGTAGATGGGATCTATCCCTCCTATATTACAGGAGTGATATCATAGTCTTGATAGAGTGAGATCACTAAGTGCATGGCCATGCCCAAATAAGGCAATATGTGATATTGTGCTTATTTGATTATAGTGAGTCTACTTGGAGTTCAAGACACTTAGATTGATTGGAGGATGACACGGTCTATGCCTCATATAAGATCAATCTAGATATCAAGGATAGAAGGACAATGTCACATATTGTGAGAGTCACAATTATTAGTCATATTGGTGATGTTGGATCTCAACATTCTTGTAACTTGGGTAGCAATGATGTGTTGCTAGATACCTCTCATTGCTTATGTCCCTAATTGGATTTAGGGACATTGCCAACGTTGACAAGAACCTATAGGGTCACACACATAGAGCAATAGATGGAGACTAGTTCATATGATGAACCAAGAGGAAAGATGAAGTCAAGTTTGACTTGGCTAAATATGGAAAGTCTATAAAAGGCAAGTTTGACTTGACCTAAATCCACAAGTTTGACTTGACTATGAGTTAGACTCAAGTATGATCCAAATGTTGGATAAATCAATTAAGGGAGTTAATTTGGTCATGTTTGACTTTGGCCAAATTAGGAAGGTTGAAAGTCAATATTGACTTGACTTGGATGCCACCACATTTGATGAGGTGGCATGGGAGAACCAATGGGGATGCTACACATCACCATGCCACCTCATGCTTGCCACCTCATGGGAGGTTACCCATGAGTGGTCGGCCACATTAAAGGGGCAATTAAGAGCATTAATTGCCCACTTAATGACATTTATGTGGCCGGCCACATGATATGGTGGATTGATTGAATTTTTGAATTCAATTTTTTTGATTCTTCTTCTTCCTTGGTGCTCTCGGCAACTTCTCCCTCTCTTCCTCCTCTTCTTGGCCGAAAACCACATAGGTGCTAGCACACCTTGTTTCGGTCATCTTCTCCACCTAATTGCTTGTGTGGACACATATAGAGGGGCTCTACTTTGTGCCCTCTAGATCCAACTTCAACCTTAGTCGAGCGGGATAAGCGAAGGGCACGCATCAAAGGTAGTTTTTCTTTAAACTATAGATCTAGGAGTAGATCTAACATATTCGGGTATTAAGCATGATATAAATACGTGGAATTTTTCGAATCGGATTTTTCTTTGCACGAGATCCTTGGCTAGGGTGTTTCGGGGTTTCCGCGACGCGAAAAGCGGTTTTCGTGGCCCGAAAAATTCTAACAGTGGTATCAGAGCCATCGTGCGAAGCACGTATTTATTTTTTTTTCTGTATTAGATACAAAATTTAGATGCTTTTAAGTTTCTGTGATTTTTCTAAATTTTAGGAAATTTTGGGTATTTTTCTCGTAGAGGCGAAAGAACGAGTGCGAAGCACTTGTACACTTTTGTCACCGAGAAAAATTTCTCCGAAACGGCAAGTTTCACCCAAATAGATTTTGGGACAGCGGGTAAGGGCGCTGTATAATCGCAAGAGGACACTCGCGAAGGTTATTTCGCGAATAGGGGCGCTGCCCCTAACCCCGCAAGGGGCCTTGTCCCGTGATTACGCCCGGAACCCGCTTAGCGGGACCGCCGTGGAGAAGGGACTCAAAAATTCAGAAAAATCAGTAGAAAAAATTTTAAATAAAAAAAAATACACAATTCTGAATTATGTACAGTATGTGTTGGTCATGGCCCAAGTCCCAGAATTTTTATGAAAAATTATGCGTGTAATTCATAATACGGCCTGCGTGCCGTCATGTGTTGTGTGTGCTGTATTGTGGATGCGACCTGCGTGTTGCCTTTTTCCATTATTTTATTTCTATAAAAATTAGTTTTAAGACTCGAATGTAACTCGAGTATAAATTTTGTAATGTACAAAATTTGAAGATGACGAAATTCCGGAGAAGACGGACTCGCGGGAGCATGCCGGCAACACATGGGGATCGGAAGGAGGAGCTTGGAGAAGCTGCCACCTAGACCCTAGGATGACCATTGGATCTTCTCTTTGGCTAGAGAGGATCCTAGTAGGGCCATGACCAATCACATAATTTAAATGTATATATTTTATTTTTGCTTATGTGTATGTGATGCATGTTTGTGTAGAATAGAATATGCATGAGTGTATGTGATGCACATGTGATGTGGGAACCACATCTTGATGTGCACAATACACATTTAGGATTTAAATTAGATTTAATTTACGCCTAAATATGATGCACATCGTCGATTAGATTAGATCTAAATCGAAATCAACTCGTAAACGCCTACCGGGCCATGATACCCATCACTACCTCGATCATATGCGATTGTCGTATCTGCCAAAGCAGAGCAACGCATTTAATCTTGGTAGGATGCGGAGGGACAACCTTGGTCCCGCCTATCACGCTCGGGTTAGATTGAGCTCAATTAGATTGAGTAGCTAGCAAAGCTCAATTGGATCGAGTGAAGCTATAGGCGTATTCCAATAGTTGGAAAGGTAGGACAAGATCACGTTTATAAATAATCTTGGGCGATTTAGCCAAAGCTAACTCAAGATTATTTGTAAAAGTTAAATCTTGATCCTATAAACAAGAGTTGCATGGAGATGTAATTGGTAATTAGCTACCTACCGATCATACTAGGTCTTGGGCGATTCAGCCAAAGCTGACTCAAGATGTAGTATGATGTGGATCTTGTCCCACAAAATTCAGTGGGAGCATCATTTAATTAAAGGCCTAATTAGATGATAGAATATGATATTGATTCTCTGCATGTTTAATATGTTGTAGATTGCCATGTCACCAAACGCGAACACTCTCTCCCTACGATCTGTCCTTGAGAAGGACAAGCTCACAGGAGCTAACTTCCTGGACTGGTACAGGAACCTGAGGATAGTCCTCATGCAGGAACGTAAGCTGTACGTTCTGGAGCAAGCAGTTCCTGAAGCACCACCAGCCTCTGCCGCCCGTAGCATTAAGGATGCTCATCAGAAGCATCAAGACGATGCGTTAGACGTGTCGTGCCTAATGCTATGCTGCATGTCCTCTGAGCTTCAGAAGCAACACGAGAACATGAATGCCTTTGATATGATTGGCCATCTTAAGCAATTATATCAAGGGCAAGCCAGGCATGAGAGGTTTGAAGTGACTCAGGCCCTCTTTTCATGTAAGATGAAAGAGGGAACCCCTGTAGGAACTCACGTACTCAAGATGATTGGGTACGTCGAGAACCTAGAGAGGTTGGGGTTCCCATTGGGCCAAGAGCTGGCCACTGACTTGATCCTGCAATCGTTGCCGGCAAGTTACCGTCAATTCGTCATGAACTATAACATGAACGAATTAGACAAACCACTGCCCGAGATGCTCAACATGTTGAGAACTGCTGAGCCCAATCTCACCACTACCAAGACCAGTACCGTCCTGATGGTACAAAAGGGCAAGGGTAAGGGCAAGTGGAAGCCCAAGGGTAAGGGTAAGACCCAGACCAAGGGCAAAGCCAGCTCTTCAGCACTCAAACCCAAGGGCGGGGTGCAAAAGGATGCTACCTGCTTCCACTGTGGTCAGACAGGGCACTGGAAGAGGAACTGCAAGATCTACCTGGAGGATCTTAAGAAGAAAAGAAGCGAGGCTTCTACTTCAGGTATAAATGTTATAGAAGTCAACCTTTCTATTTCTACATCATGGGTATTAGATACTGGATGTGCATCTCACATTTGTACTAATGTGCAGGCGCTGAGAAGTAGCAGGGCATTGGCAAAGGGCGAGTGGACCTACGAGTAGGCAATGGAGCAAGGGTTGCTGCTGTTGCTGTAGGAACATATTTTCTATCTCTGCCCGTTGGGCTTGTATTGGAACTAGATAATTGTTGTTATGTCCCTGCACTAACAAAGAATATTATTTCAGTTTCCTGTTTAGATAATAAAGGTTTTTCATTCATAATAAAGGACAAATGTTGTTCTGTTTATTTGAAAGATATGTTCTATTGTAGTGCACATCTGATGAATGGCCTCTATATTCTAGATTTAGAGAGCCCTATCTATAACGTGAGTACCAAGAGGTTGAGATCAAATGAGTTGAACCCAACCTATCTCTGGCATTGCCGCCTAGGCCACATAAGCGAGAGCTTGTCCCAGCTCCATAAGGATGGTTTGTTGGACTCATTTGATTTTGAATCATATGAGACATGTGAGTCATGCCTTCTAGGCAAGATGACTAAGACTCCCTTTAGTGGACATAGCGAGAGAGCGACAGACTTGCTAGGACTCATACATAGTGATGTATGTGGCCCTTTCAATATCGCTGCTCGGGGTGGTTATAGGTACTTTATCACATTTACTGACGACTTCAGTAGATATGGTTATGTGTACTTGATGACACATAAGTCTGAATCCTTTGAAAAGTTCAAGGAATTCAGAAATGAAGTACAAAACCAGCTCGGCAAAAGTATTAAGATACTTCGATCAGATCGAGGTGGAGAATACTTAAGCCATGAGTTTAGTGACTATCTAGCGAGTGTGGGATTCTATCCCAACTCACTCCTCTGGAACACCACGGTGGAATGGTGTATCCGAAAGGAGGAATCGTACCTTATTAGATATGGTACGATCTATGATGAGTCACGAGATCTTCCTATATCCTTTTGGGGTATGCTCTGGACACGGCAGCGTTCACACTTAACCGTGTTCCATCAAAGGCGGTCATGAAGACACCATATACGATATGGACTGGGAGGAGTCCCAAGATGTCTTTCATGAGGGTTTGGGGTTGTGAGGCTTACGTTAGACGTCAAGTCTCAGACAAACTGGGACCCAAATCTGATAAGTGTTATTTTATAGGATATCCCAAGGAAACTAAGGGATATTACTTCTACATTCCTAGTCAGCACAAAGTGTTTGTTGCTAAGACTGGGGTCTTTCTAGAAAGGGACTTTGTTTCTAGAAAGGCTAGTGGAAGTTCGTTTGATCTTGAAGAAGTTCAAGACAACGACCAAAACACTGAGCCATTGATGGATACTGAACAGGAACCACAAAGAGTTGTGGATGATGAGATTGTTGCACAAGAAGTTGTGGAACAACAACCTGTTCATGTAGACCTACCTCTTCGCAGGTCTGATAGGGTGCGTCGTCAGCCTGAGAGATACTCATTTCTCTTGCCTGACCAGGATGACGTTATGCTCATTGAGAATGAGCCTACCACCTATCAGGAAGCTGTGATGAGCCCAGATTCTGAGTCATGGCTAGAAGCCATGAGATCCGAAATGGATTCCATGTACACCAACCAAGTTTGGACCTTGGTTGATCCACCTGAAGGGGTCAAACCCATTGGGTGTAAGTGGGTCTTTAAGAGAAAGACTAACATGGACGGACTTACTCATACCTATAAAGGTAGACTGGTAGCTAAAGGTTTCAAGCAGATTCATGGTATTGACTATGATGAAACCTTCTCTCCAGTAGCGATGTTTAAGTCCATTCGGATTATGCTTGCTATTGCAGCCTACCATGATTATGAGATCTGGCAGATGGATGTCAAGACAGCGTTTCTGAATGGAAACCTCCTCGAGGATGTGTACATGACACGACTGAGGGTTTTGTAGATCCACGACATACTAGCAGTATGCAGGCGCATAGGGCCATTTATGGTGCGAAGCAAGCCTCTGGGGCTGGAATCTTGATTCGATGATGCAATCAAGCAGTTTGGTTTCATCAAGAACGAAGATGAACCCTGTGTCTACAAGAGGGTTAGTGGGAGCACAGTTGTCTTCCTCGTATTGTATGTGGATGACATACTTCTCATTGGGAACGACATTTCCTCGCTACAGTCTGTGAAGACTTGGCTAGGGAATTGTTTCTCAATGAAGGACTTAGGTGAAGCAGCCTGCATTCTAGGCATTAAGATCTATAGAGATAGATCTAAGAGATTGCTTGGCCTAAGTCAGAATACATACATTGACACGGTATTACTTCGGTTTGCCATGCAGAATTCCAAGAAGGGAAATCTGCCGATGTCACATGGTGTGAGTCTTTCGAAGACTCAAAGTCCCTCTTCTAGAGAGGAGAGGGACCGCATGGATAAGATCCCCTATGCCTCGGCCATAGGATCTATCATGTACGCCATGTTATGTACTCGTCCTGATGTCTCGTATGCTTTGAGCATGACGAGCAGATCAGATCCAGGTGAGCATCACTGGATTGCGGTCAAGAATATCCTTAAGTACTTGAGAAGGACTAAGGATTATTTCTTGATATTTGGAGGTGATGAGCATCTAGTTGTAAAGGGTTACACTGATGCTAGCTTCCAAACTGACCAGGATGATTACAGATCGCAGTCAGGGTTCGTGTTCTGCTTGAATGGTGGAGCTGTGAGCTGGAAGAGTTCGAAGCAGGACACAGTTGCAGATTCTACAACGGAGGCTGAGTATATTACTACATCAGAGGCAGCAAAGGAGGCAGTTTGGATCCGCAAGTTCATTTCTGAGCTTGGGGTGGTTCCTAGCATATCTGATCCCGTAGAGCTCTACTGCGACAACAATGGAGCTATTGCGCAGGCTAAGGAACCTCGCTCACACCAGCGGACAAAGCATATACTACGGCGCTTCCATCTCATTCGAGAGATCATCGATCGAGGAGATGTGAAGATTTGTAGAGTACCCACAGAGGCTAACGTCGCAGATCCCTTGACCAAGGCTTTGGCACAGACTAAGCATGATGGTCACACTAGGTCATTGGGTATTAGATACTACAGCGATTGGCACTAGTGCTAGTGGGAGATTGTTAGTGAGAACCCTAGAGCCAATCATGTGATGGTTACTTTTTGGACTCTTTGTATCATATTCTTGTACATATATTTCTGATATATAAATAAAGGCATTGTGATTATTATACTTGTGTGTATTTGTGCTATATAAATAAGTATAATAATGTCCTAGGGTAGTAGGTTCATATCTATATCAATCGATTAGTTGAATCGATAGTGAGATGATATAGAGAACACTACACTTAATTATTCCTAGTCAAGTATTAACATAGAAGGACAATGTTAATGCATTGAGACTAGCATGTAGGTCAACATGATGACTTGATCTCACAAGTCATGGATATGAGATATCAAGTTGACACATGGGTATACATTGGAGAATGTATCTTGAATGACCCGCCATGAGAAAGTATCATGGATCGTTATATGAGTGTCATATACTTTCTCAAGTGACTATTAGTATGACTTTAGTCCTTAGACCTGAAGTCACCATGGTTCCCTACATAAGGAGTTATGTACTTTGGTTTCGTCAAACGTCACCCGTCACTGGGTGGACTATAAAGGCGATTCTCGGGTATGTAACAAATTATGCGGAGGGATGTGAGTGATGTAGATGGGATCTATCCCTCCTATATTACAGGAGTGATATCATAGTCTTGATAGAGTGAGATCACTAAGTGCATGGCCATGCCCAAATAAGGCAATATGTGATATTGTGCTTATTTGATTATAGTGAGTCTACTTGGAGTTCAAGACACTTAGATTGATTGGAGGATGACACGGTCTATGCCTCATATAAGATCAATCTAGATATCAAGGATAGAAGGACAATGTCACATATTGTGAGAGTCACAATTATTAGTCATATTGGTGATGTTGGATCTCAACATTCTTGTAACTTGGGTAGCAATGATGTGTTGCTAGATACCTCTCATTGCTTATGTCCCTAATTGGATTTAGGGACATTGCCAACGTTGACAAGAACCTATAGGGTCACACACATAGAGCAATAGATGGAGACTAGTTCATATGATGAACCAAGAGGAAAGATGAAGTCAAGTTTGACTTGGCTAAATATGGAAAGTCTATAAAAGGCAAGTTTGACTTGACCTAAATCCACAAGTTTGACTTGACTATGAGTTAGACTCAAGTATGATCCAAATGTTGGATAAATCAATTAAGGGAGTTAATTTGGTCATGTTTGACTTTGGCCAAATTAGGAAGGTTGAAAGTCAATATTGACTTGACTTGGATGCCACCACATTTGATGAGGTGGCATGGGAGAACCAATGGGGATGCTACACATCACCATGCCACCTCATGCTTGCCACCTCATGGGAGGTTACCCATGAGTGGTCGGCCACATTAAGGGGGCAATTAAGAGCATTAATTGCCCACTTAATGACATTTATGTGGCCAGCCACATGATATGGTGGATTGATTGAATTTTTGAATTCAATTTTTGATTCTTCTTCTTCCTTGGTGCTCTCGGCAACTTCTCCCTCTCTTCCTCCTCTTCTTGGCCGAAAACCACATAGGTGCTAGCACACCTTGTTTCGGTCATCTTCTCCACCTAATTGCTTGTGTGGACACATATAGAGGGGCTCTACTTTGTGCCCTCTAGATCCAACTTCAACCTTAGTCGAGCGGGATAAGCGAAGGGCACGCATCAAAGGTAGTTTTTCTTTAAACTATAGATCTAGGAGTAGATCTAACATATTCGGGTATTAAGCATGATATAAATACGTGGAATTTTTCGAATCGGATTTTTCTTTGCACGAGATCCTTGGCTAGGGTGTTTCGGGGTTTCCGCGACGCGAAAAGCGGTTTTCGTGGCCCGAAAAATTCTAACAAAGTGTTTGCGCCTCTTCCGGTATCCACACAAACACGTTCTGTCTGTCGCACAAACTCACGAACTCGGAAAAGAAGAACCACCGAAGGTTGTGCTAGCAACCAATTAAGGGGTCTCGGCCACGGAGAAAGAAGAAGGAGAACACAAGTATATTCACAAAAATGAATCAAATCCCCGTTTGTATCCATTCAATCAGCTGCCTTAATTGACATTAATACTCCTTTAATCCAATATGTCTTTTAGTCTTCATCCAATGCATAATCAATTCAAAATTGATCATTCCTCTTCCTTGGTGAATTTGAATTCACCAAGTCACTCAATGAGCCTAACTCATTGATCCTCATCAATCTAAATTGACTCAATGAGTCTAATTCGAATTGGACTCAATCCAATAGTTGGTTCCAATTAAATCTAAATCAACGAGTCTAATTTGGATTAGACTGATCCAATGATCCATAATATGAACCCATTTCCAAATTAATATGTTCTTTGTGTGTGCCCCAATAGGTTCTCGTAACATTGGTAATCCCTATAAAACTATTTTAGATACATAAGCAATGAGTGACATCTAGCAAGACATCATTACTACCCAAATGACGAGAATGTCGAGATCCGACCTAACCTTTCAGTGTCTATTATCTTGTATGACTCAATTCTTCTATTCTTGATATCTAGATTGATCAATGAGGCATAAATCATATCATACTCTTATCAATCTTTGTGCTTCTTAATCTCTAAATAGACACACTCAATCAAATAAGCTCAATATCTCATATTGACTAATTTGAGCATAGTCATGCATTCTTGTGTCCTGCTAATCAAGGGGTCCATAGATATTACTTCCATCATGTGAAAGGAATAGATCACATCTACATCACTCACATCCCTCTGCATTACTTATTGCATACCCAGTATTTGACTTTATAGTTCACCCTATTATAAGTCATGTTTGTCGATACCAAAGTATACTACTCTTTAAGTAGGAAATCCTAGTGACTTTAGGTCTAAAGACTATTCATACTAATAGTCACTAATACGGGTTATGACAAGCGGATTTAGGAAATAACAAGGATATCAAAGTTAAAGTGAAGTGTCAATCAAGGTTATGACAGGGTGATGTTTGTTAACTAGTTATGTTGATCGCCCTACACCAAAGTCCTAAAAGCGTGCTTGAGCATTTTCTAAGTAGGAAGCTTAGATAGGGTTGACCGATTATAAACCTGATCTAACATAAGGTTATCTGTATGCGCTTGACCGGGCAAAGCCTAATCGAGCTTAACAACCTTATAAAGCTTTCAGCATATGATCGACCGAGAGAAATCTGAACAAATATAAGGTTGCCTGTATACGCTCGACCAGGCAAAGCTTGATCGAGTTTAAAGGGACTCAGCCTTATAAAAGCATTTAGCATATGATCGGCTGAGCGAAGGCCGAACGAACATAAGGTTGCATGTGTATGCTCGACCGGGCAAAGCCCGATCGAGCTTAAAGGCAGTCAGCCCTGCTTTTAACATACAATCAGCCGAGCGAAGATAGAACAAACATAAGGATGCCTGTGTACGCTCGACCGGGCAAAGCCTTATAAGAATCTCAATATACGACCGACTTAACTACCAGCCAGAATATATTCAACAGAAAGTATTTTCAATATACGATAGGCTTAATGATGGGCTGAGATATATTTAACAGAAAGTATTCTCAATATACGAACGACTTAATGACCAACCAGGATATATTCAATAGAAGGTATTCCCAATATACTACCGGCTTAACAACCGATCGAGATATATTCAACAGAAGGTATGCTCATTATACGACTGGCTTAATGACTAGTCGGGGTTATTCAATAGAAAGTATTCTCAATATACGATCGGCTTAACAACCGGTCATGATATATTGAATAGAAGATATGCTCAATATACGACCGGCTTAAACATGGGATGGGATATATTTAACAGAAGGTATTCTTAATATACGACTAGCTTAATGACAAACCGGGATATATTCAATAGAAGGTATTCTCAATATACTACCGGCTTAACAACCGGTCGGGATATATTCAATAGAAGGTATGCTCAATATACGACTAGGTTAATGATCGGTCAGGGTATATTCAACAAAAGGTATTCTCAATATACGATCGGCTTAACAACTGGTCGGGATATATTCAATGGAAGATATGCTCAATATACGACTAGCTTAATGACCGGCCAAGATATATTCAACAAAGGGTATTGTCAATATACGATCGGCTTAATGACTGGTCAAGATAAATTCAACAAAGGGTATTCTCAAAATACGATCGGCTTAATGACTGATCAAAATATATTTAGCAGACAAGTAGTTAACAATCTTATGATAGCCTAGCGAACTTATCGGGAAATATTCTCTCGAAGCTTCTTCATTAATTAATCAGTTACAGTGATACACCCCTTTGTATATTTCATCAAGGGTCCAAGTTATAAACAACAAAGGAGGTACATCTGGAATAGAAAAAGATTTCTCAGAAGATTATTACACGACGTCTAGGTTGTACTTCTCTCATCTTCTAATAAACTCTAACAAACCGGGGACCACCTCACAATCACGGAGGTTATGTAAGGTAGTATAAAAAGGAGAATCCTCTCCGCTGGTAAGGTACATAATATAACGTAAGGAAACACAAACATTTACATCTGAAGCCCTACTTTCCTGCATTTTTCGTTACTGTTCTTCTTCCACTTTCCAAAAGAGGAGACTCACTTAAGTGTTAGAGGGCCTAGCCAGGGATTTCCATCCCGGACTTAGGTCACTAACACTTTATTGGCTCGTCTGACTGTGCACGGGATCGTTGAGGACTTCTATTCATATCTCAAGAAGCTTATTTTTCATCGAGCGACCACCTATCAGAGCCATGATGGGCGTAAATATTATGATCATTTATGCATGTTTTAATGCACATTCACTTGCTTTATACGTATACATTCCTTGCATGATCACCTCTATTATCATATATTCATCATATATACTCTTTTGTTCAGATATCTGCTCTTTGTTTGGTTTTGTTTTGACAGAGACAACTTTTGGAGCGAAAACGATGATTGTCGACGCACCGGAACAAAGCAGAGAGCACGGTCGTGCAACCTTGCATGACTATGTGGCCAATCCAGAGAGGAATCAGAGCACGATCGTGCAACCCTGCATGGCCGTGCCTCACAACCAGCAACCAAGCAAGGAACGACCATGCAACCCTGCACGGTCGTGTCCCAGGAGCTGAGCCCGGAGTTCATATGGTCGTGCCAATTGGCATGGCCGTGCAGTGCAGCCAGAGACAAAGAGGGGCACGGTCATGCCATCCTTACGCGGCCGTGCCGCCGCAGTTGCGACCTAACCTACAAAAGGATTTTAACCCTTTTCCTCAAGGGGCAGTGAGGGAAGCGAGCCGTCAACAGGAGATCACTCTGGTGCTATTCCACGCCGTCCAGGACATCGGCCCAGCGATCTTTCATCACCACATCAACTCCAGAAGCAAAGGATTGGATCCGTAGATCACTCGTCGTCGTTGGATAAGCATACTTCTTCTTTCTCCCTTCGTGTTTGAGAATTGTATGTTTAAATACATCATGTCTTCGGGTTTTTCTCCGGCGTCTATGGAGTAGAGTCCTTGTTCTAAGATGAGGGAGTAATTGTGGATTGGTTTTGATGTAAGACTCGTATTATGCTTATATTAATTGGATGATTTTGCTTGCTTTGTTTCGACTACTCGATCTCTATGTGGTGTTGATTGAATGTGTAGAAATTGCCAACCTAGTAGAGGGAATACCATAGATTGTACACCCGAGGGGCCCCAGTGACAGGGGTAACCCGCTCACGGACATCTAAGGTACTTCCTTGAAAGGAGAGGCGACTCCTCCACAAGGAAGTAAGAGACCAAACTAAGCTCCTTAATTCTATCCTTGATAACATCAATTAGAGTTGTCCTTGTGATCTACCGAGGTGCCCTAGTGACAGGGGTTAATCGTAACAGGATTTCATAGGGATTGTCTTTGTTTGGTGCTTAAGGATAGTTGCTTTAGCTTCCGGTGAATGTATGCCGATGGACAATGAGTATAGGATAGTATGTGATACATCAATACCACCACAATGAAACCGAACTCCTAGAACTCTTTATAAACCAGGTTGATTACTTCTCGTTGCTAATTCTCGTTTCCGCTTTCCAATCTCTTTTCTTAGATTACTTACGACTATTGATAGTCTAGCTAATCCTAAGTGTGTCATCACTAGTGCTTATAACCAGTCCTCGTGGGATCGATAATCTTTTTTACTGACGATGAATCCGTGCACTTGCGGAATCGTAATAAGTTTTTGGCGTCGTTGCCGGGGGGCTGCGTCTATATTATTAGTGATAGTCATACTAGATTAGACTAGACTTTATTTTCTTTTTTTCCTTTATCGTTTCCTAATATTTTGTATTTACAGCTAAATAATTTTATTCTTGTTTTTTTTCTTTACCTTTCACATTTTTATTAAAACGCCAAAAATAATATTATTTCATCTCTCCTTCTTTACTATATCTCATATTTTACTTTTGCATGCGAAGAGTTAATCTTTCAGGACAACTTCTACCGTTCGATCCAGAGATCGATAGGACATTCTTGAGAAGAGGAAACATTCAAAAAGCATTTCAAGCAGTACAAGAATCTTCAGAGATGGCTGAGAAATTGTTGAAGGATTACGCAATTAGAATATATGAATTCTAATAGGACAACTCACTTTAATTAATTTCTTAATCCAAGAGTAGTACCACTCAACCTTATCGTCATGTCGGACTAAGTCCACCTGCAGGTTTTAACATGACAATCCTTTTGAGCTCCTCTTGGGGACATTATCAACCTAGATTACTAGGATATAGTTTCCTTCTATAATCAACAACACACACTATAAGTAATATTATTTCCCAACTTATCGGGCCTATTGATTTATCGAGCTAAATCTCACCCTTTGATAAGTCAAAGAAATAAATACTAAATATATGTGCTTCTTATTATATTAGGATTAAGAGCACACACTTCCATAATAACTAAGGTCTTGTTCTTTTATTAAGTCAATATAAAAAGAACTTACCTTAAATGGTTCTGCTCAATACACTCAGAGTGAACTATTGTAATTTATCAGTCAAGATAAACTAATACTAATTACACTACGACTATTCCAATGGTTTGTTCCTTTCCATCTCAGTCGTGAGCTACTGTTTATAATTTATAAGGAATTGATAACATGATCTTCTGTGTGTGACACCACACTGTTGGGTTCTTCGGGCCGCGAAAACCGCTTTTTCGCGTCGCGGAAACCCCGAGTCACCCAAAGCCGTAGATCCGTGCAAAGATTCGTAAACAAAAACTTTTCGAAAAACCTTTTCTTGTACGAGTTTGTAAAACCTTTAGATCTACACTAGATAAGGGTTATACCTTCGAAGCATGCCTTTCGCTTATCCTGCTCGTCCAAGGAGTTTCCGGATCTCTAGACCGTCAAGCGCCGGTCCTCTACAAGTATCCACACGGACACGTAGGTGGAGAAAACCTCACACAAAGGTGTGCTAGCACCTTGGTGAGATTCGGCTAAGCAAGGAGGAGAGGGAGAGGGAGAGCTTGAGAGGAAGGAGGAAGATACACCACACTTGAATGAAAATGAATTCACATCCATTCACAAAGTGGCCGGCCACTTTCTCCACAAGAGTAACTCCCCATTAAATGCAATTAATGTGGAGTTAATAAGAAAATGGCTTTGTAACTTCCATGAGGTGGCACACCAGGATGATGTGGAACATCATCATTGGTCCACCTAATGCCAACTCACCAATGAGGTGGCAAAAGGTCAAGTCAAAATTGACCTTTGGTCTTCCTTCTCTAGTCAAGTCCAACTTGACCCAATCTCTACCATGGTTGATCTAATCCAACCATTTGATTCGAGCCAACTTAATATAATGAATCTAATTCATTAAATTAAATTGATTTAATAAGTCATAATCTAAATTAGACTCATTAAATACATGAATCAACTTGAGTCGAACTCAAGTTAGCCCAATTAGGATTACTCTTAATCCAATTTGATTCATCAAATGAATCTAATCCTCTTGGTTCATCATATGAACCTAATCTCCATCTAATTGTCCTAAGTGTGTGACCCTATAGGTTCTTGTAACGTTGGCAATGCCCTAAACCCATTTAGGAGCATAAGTAATGAGCGGTATCTAGCAACACATCATTACTACCCAAGTTACAAGAATGTCAAGATCCGACATTACCTTGTGACTACTTTTTGTGACTCCTCACAATATGTGACATTGTCCTTCTATCCTAGACATCTAGATTGATCAATGTGAGGCATAGACCGTGTCATCCTCTAATCAATCTAAATCTTGAACTCCAAGTAGACTCACTTGATCAAATGAGCTCAACATCTAATGTTGACTCACTTAGTGGTCTCACTCTATCAAGAATAGCGATGTCGCTCCCGTCATATGGGAGGGATAGATCCCATCTACATCACTCACATCCCTCTGCATAATTCGTTACATACCCAGTAATCGCCTTTATAGTCCACCCAGTTACGGGTGACGTTTGACGAAACTAAAGTACATAACTCCTTATGTAGGGATCCATGGTGACTTCAGGTCTAAGGACTAATAGTCATACTAATAGCCACATGAGAAAGTATATGACACTCATATAACGATCCATGATACTTTCTCATGGCGGGTCATTCAGTATACATTCTCCAATGTATACCCATGTGTCAGCTTGATATCTCTATATCCATGACTTGTGAGATCAAGTCATCGAACTGACCTACATGCTAGTCTTATTGCATTAACATTGTCCCTGAATGTTAATACTCGACTAGGAATGATTTAGAGTAGTGTTCCCTATATCATCTCACTATCGATTCAACTAATCGATTGATATAGGTATGAACCCTCTACTCAAGGACGCTATTATACTTAGTCTATTTGGCACTAATACAAATAAGTATAATAACCAAACAAATGCCTTTATTAATATACAAGAATATGATATACATGAGTCCATACAATCATCAAATGATTGGCTCTAGGGCTCTAACTAACAGACACACCATGTTATCTACAATATAAATTAATCGAACAACTACACTTAACTTATAAATATAGATATTTGACCAATATGATTTTTATTTCTAAGTAAATGTTTATACAAAAAGCTAGACTTTTAGTATACATTCCAACATATGCAGCACCTTATACGCGAGCGGTTCGGTCTAGCATCACTCTACCGCCAATCGAAGCTAACAATTTTGAAATCAAGCCTGCAGTAATTCACATGGTTCAGCAGAATCAATTTGGAGGAGGACCGCATGATGATCCAAACCACCACTTAGAGCTTTTCTACGAGATCTGTGGTACCATGAAAGTGAACGGAGTCCCTCCAGAATCTGTAAGGTTATTGCTCTTCGGATTCTCCCTGAAAGACAGAGCCAAGTAGTGGCTAAATTCCCTTCCAGCAAATAGCATTACATCCTGGGAGCAGTGTGAGCAAAAATTCCTGGACAAATTCTATCCACCGAGCAAAACTGCACACATGAGGAACTTGATTGCAAGCTTCAAACAGATAGACTCAGAATCATTATTTAAAGAGAATGTGGCACAGAATCATCATTAGTGGGCATCAGAAAGATCTGGTGGTTCTTTCTCAGGGAATCCAATAAAAGCGTCAAGAAAATTCGACTTAGATGCAGTCACTCTCATGTCTGCAAAGCTAGACGCTCTGACCAAGAAGTTTGAGACCATGGGAAACAACAACAACACGGCCAATGCGATAGTTTGTGTTTGCGAAACTTGCAGAAGTACGGATCATGCTCAAGATACAAGCACAGATAAACCAACTTGAGCAATGTGATGCGATAGTCAGCTATAACCAAAGGCAAAACAATCCGTTCTCCAACACATACAATCCGGGTTGGAGGAATCACCCAAACTTCTAATACCGGAACAAACAAGACCAAGGGCCAGCAAAACAAAGCTATCAACCTAGACAATAGAGCTACTCACCTGGGCAGCAGTGCTACTCATCTGGACAATAGACTTTTCAACAACAACCTTTACAATTGTCCAGAATTGAAAAGATGCTTGAAGAAGCTCTCTCAGAGCAAAAAAAGATGAAGAATGAGATCAAGCTGTTAACTCAAAGAATGGAAAATTCTGAGAAACATTAAAAGATGCAAGACAGCCAGATAGCCCAGTCCATCTCAAGAGCACAGGGAATATTTCTAGGGAAGTCAGATATAAACCCAGTGGAACACTGCAACCGCATCGAGCTGAGGAGCGGACGAACTGTGGGAGACCCCCAAATCATACTCAGAAGGGACCTGACTCAAAGGAAGAGCCCTCTCCCCTAATGCCCAATCAGACCAAGAACAGGGATGGAGAGGAGGTTACTAAGAAATTGAAGGAACTCTTCAAATTCCCCCACAAAGTCAGACGATTCCTTTCCCTCAGAAACTGATAACCTCGCAGAAGGATGAAGAGTTCAACCGATTCCTGAAGAAGATTAAGGAAATTTGCATAGAAGTACCACTGATAAATGCACTGCATCAAATGCCGAAGTTCGTAAAGTTCTTAAAGGGTATTTTATCTAACAAGAGGCAGAAGGGCGACTTCGAGACCGTAGCATTAACAGAGAATTGCAGCTCTCTACTTATGACAAATATTCCACCAAAATTTCAAGATCTAGGAAGTGTTTCCATACCATGCAAAATTGGTTCTGAACTCATACCGAGAGCTTTCTATGACTTAGGGGCCAGCGTTAGCCTACTTCTGTACTCTTTATGTAAGAAGTTAGTACTCCAGAACATTAAACTGACTACTATGGCACTGCAATTAGCAGACCATTCATGTAGATACCCAATGTGAATAGTGGAAGACGTGCTAATAGAAGTGGGTTGATGTATCGTTCTCACAGATTTCATTATCTTGGATATGGAGGAGGGTCCCAAGATACCGATCATACATGGAAGACCATTCCTTGCCACAGCTGGAGCCATCATTGATGTGAAAAGTCACAAGTTATCCTTGGAGATTGGCAAAGAAAAGATTGAATTTGATTTTTTTGATTCCTCCATCTGCGACCCCTCTTCTCAGGGAAACTCTAGCAAGATCAACTTACACAAAGTCGAGGAGTGCAGTTTCTATGGGCATTCCCCTCCAACGAGCAATAAGAAATACATTTATCCTGCACGAGTAAAACTAAAGGCGCAGACTGGAGTGTTAACCCTAGGAGGAGAGTTGTACTTCCACAAGTTTAGTTCACATTAACTGAAACGGGGTCGAGCTAAAGACCTAAAACAAGCGTTTCTTGGGAGACAACCCAAGGGTTTTTCATTCTAGTTCATTGTTCTAGTTTCAGTAAGTTTAGTTGAGTAGTTTTATTATTTCTTTATTTTTGGGTATTCGTTTTCAGGATGTGCAGAGCCTCCACGAGCTGGCCGTGAGCATTTCATGGGCGTGGAGACATCGGGAAACCAAAATGGCAAAAGGCGAGTCTCCGAGTGAAGCCGACAAAGGATAAAGGCCACTGGCCATGCAACCTTGCACGACCGTGTGGCCTATGCAGAGAAAAGAAGAACACGGGCCGTGCCAATCGGCACGGCCATGCGAGACTGCCAAAGAGGGAGAAGACTCAGGCTGTGCCAATTAGCACGGCCGTGCGACATGTGCAGAGAAGAAGGAGGAATGGGTCGTGCCAATTGGCACGGTCGTGCGACCTTGGCCGAGGGGAGAAAAGAGGAGGTCGTGCCAATCGGCACGACCGTGCGAAATCCCACCTAACCCGGTCGTGTCTATAAGATACGGCCATGCCCCTACCCGTGTGCGCCACCTACTCCTCCAAAAACCCTAATTTCTATCTCCTTCTCTACCAAAAAGCCTTCTCCTCCCCACTACACCTCATAAAACCCTAATTCCCACCTCTATAGCTCATTTTTGCTTAGATCTACATTTAGATCTAACACTTCTTGAAGCCACAAATCTGGAAAGAGAGAAGAAACTTCCCTATTTTTCCTTCCTTCTCCTCCTATTCCATCCTCAAGACCCATCTCCACAAGAAATTCCTCAAAACCTTGCACCATGTCACAGATCTTGAAGAGACTTCGTCGAGGAAGCAGTGGATTTGGCGAAGGAGATGCACCGGGAGGAGACAAAGGCAAAGGGAAGGCGTCTTCTTCAAAAGGCAATGGAAAAAGGGTGGCACGCGACAAAGGTAACGAAAACAAGTTCAATATTATTTTTAGAAATCATGAACAAAAAACTAGATATGATATCCTTGTCGCTAGAAAAATTACATGCACTAAATATATGGATCCCATTACTATGGATATGCTAGGAATTACGGATGATGTAATTGGATGATTAGTTCTTTAGATTGGAATGATATTATGTACGCTCATGCACCGACTTACCCCCGCCTAGTCCTTGAATTTTTTAGCTCGATTGATGTTAAATTTTCTTCTAAGGATGACTACGTAGGGGTCATAACTTTTAGAATGATGAATAAAGAAGTTCGGTGGACTTTTAGTGATTTCAATAATTGTTTTAGTTTACCCATTGGTGGTGCCCGTGGATTTGATGATGAAATAAGATAGAATGAATTTTGGACGTCAATAATTGGATCAAAAGACCCTTATGAACCCTCTAGAGCCAAGGCATCCCACATGCAAAACCTGACTTTTAGATACCTTCACCGAGTGATGAGCAAAACGATCTTTGGTCGAGGAGAGAGTGATGGGGTGGTTAGAAAGATAGAACTCTATTATCTTTGGGCGATGTTGAATAAAGCCGATTTTGATTCCGGATTTCATTTCTTGCAAACTTTGTTGAGGGCAGCTAAGACATCTTCGGGGATGATAGTGTTTGGGGGATTGATCACCCAAAGAGCATTCAATCTGGGTTGTGAGCTTGATGGACTAGAGGTGATTCATGGTAATGACAAGATCGATATCGATTCTTGTCTTGCTATGAAGATGATTTGTTGGGATGAGAATGAGTTTGCCTTCCCTAGGAACAATGGTTTTCTATTACCCCTTCCTTGCCCCGAGTGCACTTCAGTTCGTGACCCCGCGAACTGAGTGATTACGGATTTACATCTTGAGACTGTACCCTCTATTATAGAAGAAACCGAGTACCACCAAGAGCCCTCGTCATCAGGATTCCCGCAGCTTTCTGGACATCCGGAACCTCCTAGGCACTCTTTTGCATATGGCACGGGATCCTCTAGGTTTGATTTTTCTAACTTTCGTGCCTCTTTAGACTCCCTTCATGAGAAGCAAAATACCCAACAGAGATTGTTGGAGGGTCACTTCAAGTTATCTGACGACCAGTTTAGGGAGGTACAAGATCATTTTCAGTTTACTAGGGACTTCCATAGTCAGGTGACAGGGTTCGTTCAGGATTATGAGGTTGACCAGGAAAGAATGAGAAATTTTATGGATGATATGGATATCACTAGACAACAAGTAGATGCCCTTTATCAATATCATCAACACATTGGTCATCTTCCTGGTATGCCTAGATTTCCCCCTAGCACACATCGGGGACCCCCTTATCCCCCACCCCCGCCACCGTATTGATTTCATCGGAACGATGAAAAGTCTAAGTCTGGGGGGTGTTGTGTATGTCTGCACAACCTGAATCGAGTCGAGTTTTCTTTTCTTTTTACATTTTATTTTGTTTTGCATATTTTATTAGTCTGTTTTGTGTATTCTCATTTTACTAGTTTCATATTTTTATTTGCATCTCATTTGCACTTTGCTTTGTTTATTCGCATTTTATGAGATTCATATTTCTAGTTTTGAGGCATATTTGAGAACATCAAACCTTCTACTTTTTCTGCTACTTGTTCGATAGCAAAATGACTAGCATTTTCTTAGTTTATGTGTTGTCAAGATAGTGTATCTCCTTTCTCTATCTCTAGTAGCATGAAATAAGCTAAGTATTGTATGGAGTTTGGTATAAGTTTTGGCCTAACCTTAAGGATCTTATTTACACTACACTTAAGTACTTAAGCTTGAATAGTAGAAATACTTTTGGAATAGTTATGATTCATCCAAATTGTTTAGTACTTTTGTTTCCATGGTGATTTCTTATTTACATTTTGGTTACTGGATGACCTCGGATCATGGAAGCTCATTTGGAAAAATCTAAATCCAAACATATGCATCCCGCATGTGTGATTAGTGCTACACTATAGCACCAAAAAAAATGAATAAGGGATAAAAAAATAGTTGTCATGAGTGGAAACTAACAATTCACCCCTTTGAGACCGAGTTTGGTTACTTGGGAAATAAATGTTATGTTTCTCTTGATTCCGAGAAGTATCCTTTGAGACCTTGTGTAATTTAAGAAAAATGAACCAAGTGTGTGGCTTGTAAGTGCCTATCACCGGGAACATTAGGAATTCAATTGTATGACGACTTAACTAGGACAAAGAATTGAAACTTGAAGAGTTTTAGCTACTTATTGCACCGAGCACAAAGAACATATGCTTAGGCCATACTTAGGTAACTCCACAATCATGCTTATCAATAAAACTAGCTGATAGAGTTAGGTGAATGCACTAGGGATTATGAAACACTGCCAGGCACTCATGAACATAATTTGTAGCGTTTTGCTTGAGGATAATCAAAGGTTCAAGTCTGGGGGTGTGATATGCGTAAATATTATGATCGTTTATGCATATTTTAACGCACATTCACTTGCTTTATAGGTATACATTCATTACATGATCACCTCTTTTATCATGTATTCATCATATAGACTATATTGTTCGAATATTTGCTCTTTGTTTGGTTTTGTGTTGACAAGGACAACTTTTGGAGTGAAAACGATGATTGTTGATGCACCGGAACAAAGCAGAGACCACGGTCGTGCAACCTTGCATGGCCGTGTGGCCAATCCAGAGAGGGATCAGAGCACGATCGGTACAACCCTGCACGGTCGTGCCTCACAACCAGCAACCAAGCAAGGAACGGTCGTGCAACCCTGCACGGTCATGCCCTCCCATGACCGCAACCATTGGCACACAGTCGTGCAACCCTGCACGGTCGTGTCCTAGGAGCCGAGTCGTACTTCACATGGTCATGCCAATTGGCACGGCCATACAGCGCAGTTAGAGACAAAGAGGGACACGACCCTGCCATCCTTACACGGTCGTGCCGCCGTAGCCGTGCCTTAGCCTATAAAAGGGTTTTAACCCTTTTCCTCAATGAGGAGCAGGGGAAGCGAGCCGTCAACAGGAGAATCACTCTGGTGATGTTCCACGCCGTCCAGGACATCGGTCCAGCGATCTCTCATCACCACATCAACTCCAGAAGCAAAGGATTGGATCCGTAGATCACTCGTCGTCGTTGGATAAGCATACTTCTTCTTTCTCCCTTCGTGTTTGAGAATTGTATGTTTAAATACATCACGTCTTCGGATTTTTCTCCGGTGTCTATGGAGTAGAGTCGTTGTTCTAGAATGAGGGAGTAATTATGGATTGGTTTTGATGTAAGACTCGTATTATGCTTATATTCATTGGATGATTTTACTTGCTTTGTTTCGACTACTGAATCTCTATGTCGTCTTGATTGATTGTGTAGGAATTGCCAACCTCGTAGAGGGAATACCTTAGATTGTACACCCGAGGGGCCCTAGTGACAGGGGTAACCCATTCATGGACATCTAGGGTACTTCCTTGAAAGGAGAGGCGACTCCTCCACAAGGAAGTAAGAGACCAAACTAAGCTCCTTAATTCTATCCTTGATAACATCAATTAGAGTTGTCCTTGTGATCTACCGAGGTGCCCTAGTGACAGGGGTTAACCGTAATAGGATTTCATAGTGATCGTCTTTGTTTGGTGCTTAAGGATAGTTGCTTTAGCTTCCGATGAACCGATGGACACCACAATGAAACCGAACTCCTAGAACTCTTTATAAATCAGGTTGATTACTTCTCGTTGCTAGTTCTTGTTTCTGCTTTCCAATCTCTTTTCTTAGATTACTTATGACCATTGATAGTCTAGCTAATCCTAAGTGTGCCATCACTAGTGCTTATAACCAGTTCTCGTGGGATCGATAATCTTTATTACTGACGATGAATTTGTGCACTTGCAGAATCGTAACAAGCCAGCGCACCATCTCATCACCTTCAAATAGGATCAATCACTATAAGAATGTTTATGATACTCATATAATGATCTATGAAATATTCTCATGGTGAATCATTCAGTACATATTCTCTAATATATATACCCATGTGTCAGCCTAATATCTCATATCCATAACTTATGAGATTAAGTATCTATTAACCTACATGCTAATCTCAACGTATTAATATTATCCTTGTATATTAATGTTTAACTAGGAATAGTTAAGAGTAGCATTCTATATATATCTACAATATTCCACTATCAATTCAACCAATTGATATATTATAAATTAGAACCTACTACCCTAGGACATTATTATACTTATTCATTTGGCACTGAACTAAAGTAAATATAATAACTAACTTTACCTTTTCTTAATGAAATATGATACAAAAAGTGTAAATGTCAATCATCTCATAATTGGTACTAAGGACTAATACTAACAGAGTCAAGACTGCTTCCATAACCTGCACCACCTTTTCCCCTCTCTAATTTGTGAATTCCCGATCCCGTAAAGGAGGGGGAGGGGCTTTGCAATCTGGTTGAGTAAAGTGAGAGCTAGAGTCGGTGCTTCCTTTCTCTTTGTAGATTGAGCTTCTTTGACTTGAGCATACTTAAGTGTACGGGGCTTGCTACCCATCAAAGTTGATTGGGACCATCTTCACCAGCGATCTAAAGAAGTCTTCATAGATCAGTCCTTACAAGAAAGGAGTAACTAGGATAGCATCCATGAACACTCTATTCAACCTTTGTAGATACTCCTTCAAAGGTTCTTTGGGTTTTTGCTTGAGAACAAACAAATAATGCAGAGATTTTTGATACCTTCAACTGGTGGTGAAGTGCTACATGAATACAGTCTTGAACTCCTCCAAAGTCTGAAAATAGGAGGCGACAGATGACTGAATCACCTCTATGTCAAGCTCGAGAGTGTTGTCAAGAAAACTTGACATTTGACTTCATATGTATACTGATGTCATAGGGAGTCATTTTTAAATTTGTAAATATGATCCTTAAGGTCGGTAATACCTTTATATTCTCATATTTACAACGCCTGTAAATGTCTTGATAACTCATCCTAAAGGATGTTTCTTGAGAACGAAGGGCCTCGGCTTCGCCAGATGTGGGAGTCTTTCCCTTCAAAGGATCTTGATGAAGGGTCTCTCTCAATGATTCCACAGAAGATTTCCTCATAATAATAGATGTACCAATTAGTGTGGGCCAGGCCATCCTATGATGAGGCACCAACGTAGCTTCAACCGACCGAGGAGGTGGCTCGGTTAGGGGATGGGTTTCCAGTGGGAGTGGGAGTGGTTGTTAGGTCTATATACAATACTGCATATACCATCGCACTACTAGCTTATCAAAATCTTTCATTGCCATGGTGATGGCATTGGGTTTTTTGGTTTTATCTATCCTAACATCTCAATTCAAGTCTTGACTCAGTGTTCCCATAGACGGTTCCAATTTGATCATGCTTGAGAACACCGACGAACGAACCACCGGTGAGTAGGTGTAGAGGCCTCCTTGATCACCAATCGCCTACAACAATGAGGATTGGTGGGGAGATCTATTGAAGCTTAGAAGGGTGAAGATTAAAGAAAGAGGGTTAGAATGATGGCTAGGAGATTGCTCGATGCAGTCACTCCTACGCTCAATTTAGTTTTCTATGAAGGTGGAGGAATAAGAATGAAAGGAAGGTGTTTAGGGTTTTTAATGTGTGTCCATCTGTGTACCTACGCGTTTGGCCAAGAATCTAGAGACTTAGCGTAGTTGTCAAAGCAGCAACTCATCGTGGTCAGAGTTTTAGAGTGTGGGGGACTTGGAGCTCTTGGAAGAATTGTCGTCTAAGCCTTGTTCTTTTATAGGGATCGATCGGTCTACCGATCCGGCTTAATCGGTCTACCGATCCACTTGATTGGTCTATCGATCCAGCTGATTGGTACTAATCCGCCTGATCGACATCATAGAATTTGGATCTAGATCCTTAGGATCAGTACACCAATCCCATGGATCAGTGTACCGATTTAGTTTTAGCTAATGTCGCTCTACCACGTCAGCTTGTCGATGAGAGTCTGCTGCTACGTCAGCAACTCAATTCTTATCCTTGACTGGTCCTTCTACCACGCTAGTCATTCAACTCTTATCTCTTGCCACATTAGCTAGTTATTCCTTATCCTATGCCATGTCAACAATCTGAGACCCAACTAATCCACGTTGGATACGTCATCACACTAAAGAACTCAGCTGACACATGGGCATTCAGTCTACTGATCCCGCTAATCGGCCTATCAAACATGTTCGATCTACCCATCCAACTTATCGGTATATCAATCCTGCAAAATAAGACTTAGCATAGAGACAGTAATATGGAAATTTAAGTTCTGACAATCACATGATTAACCGATCACGACTTCAGAATTCTAGTGAATCCTTTGGTTGGATCGACGCCTAAGGATGTCCCCTTAAATAGGACTTGTCATTATCCATTCTTTCTTTCAAAAGAACCACTGACTCTATGAGCATACCTCAACTTATCGTTGGCCAAATTTGGGTCCGCCAAACCCATTTGGACTTTCTCCGCTTAATATCCGATCGTCCAACCCCTAGAACTTCCTAACTTGTTCTTCAATCCTCCTTGACCCAATCAAGCCCTTCCTACTAGATATCTGATGCACTGATTTGTCTAGACTTTCTGCTTGGTGCTCTTGATTTGCTATGACTTCTGCCTAGTATATGATTCTGCTGACCTATTAGGGCTTTTCCTTGCATTGTATATTGTCAACTTGACCTACTAGGACTTCCCAAGTTAAGTCTATTAGGACACTTTGAGAGCTAGAGGGGGATAAATAGCTTCTTTTACTTCATCTTGTCGATTTGTTACAGCGAAAACTTGAAGCAATGCTAACACCTTCGTTTACTTGGTATCCACCTCCTTGAGGTGACTAGTCTAAGGATTCACATCATGCACACAACTCCACTATAAATGTACTCCTTGGTAAAATCTGGAGGTGGAAAAGCCTCATACAAACTAATAACAAAAATGCAATGAAAATAAAGAAGTAAATACATAATATAATAAACACCTTGCTAACTTGATCTCTTATTGCTTGTAAATGTCTGTTGATTAGTTGATAATGCAACAACACTTCTTTCCCAACGTCACAATAATCAGCGCCTTCGAAATGTCCACGAAAACCCTTTTTTAGCTTTTCCCTAATTGATTGTCACGTCATCCAACCGTTCTAACACCTACATAATGTTTCCTTTTTTAAACCCTAATTGATTGGTGAGCCATCCAATCGATTCAGAAGGCTTTAATCAATTACCTAATCAATTCCCCAACCTTCTGTTCACTCAAGAAAAGTCTTAATCAATTATCCTATTCTATTAAAAGAGCCTTAATCAATTGCCTAATTGATTCCAAACCCTACCGTGCTTCGCGAACTTCTCCCAATCGATTGTACCAATTAATTGGCTTGGGATGAATCGATTGACCAATTGATTCCCCAACTCACCGTGCTTCTCGTGACAAATAGCTCTTATCAATTAGCAAACTTCCAAATCAATTAAGATCTTAATCGATGAACCCAATCGATTAATATGGTCAGAATTGATTGATCCAATCGATTCTGGTACCTTCACAAGAAATGTCACTCTAATTGATTAGCCATGTCCCAATCGATTGACCAACCCTAACTCACTTGATTCGAGTCTAGGGTTCTCCTTGCCCAACATTAGGACAACCATGACCTATTGAGCCTTCCCCACCAAGTGTCCGGTCAACCTTTTGACCCACTTGGACTTACTCTTATGTTAAGTGTCTGATCAACCTTTGACCCACTTGGACTTTCTCTTTGCCAACTTCCCATTAGACTTCTGATCACCAAGTGCAATCCTCCTTGACTCACTTAAATTTTCACTAGCTTAACCTCCAGCTAGGATTAGTCATTTGGTAGACTTCCACCCTATGTAATCTCAGTTAAGGCTTTCCCTTGCCTAACCATAGTTAGAATTTTTCTCTTACCAACGTGTGATCCTCCTTGACCCACTTAGACTTTTCTTTGCCTAACCACAGTTAGGTCTTTTCTTTTCCTAACCTCCAATTAGGACTTTACCCTTGCCTAATTCTCGAGTTAGGACTTTACCTTCCCTAGCCTATAGTTAGGACTTTCTAAGTCAAGTATTCGGTCCTCCATGACCTATTTGACTTCTCTCTCACATATTGTCAAGTATTAGATTAGCCTTGGCATACTTGACCTATTCTCACATATTGTCCAAGCATCGAAACTCAAGCTTGAATTCACTCAAGTTTACTCAAATTGGTCAACTTGATCGGAGGATGATTACACTAACAATCTCTTAACAAAGTCACCTACACAATTGATCAGTCTCGTTTGATCACAATTAATCTTAATTTTGAAGCTTTGTCAATCATCAAAATACAAGTTCAATTATCCGGTGCTCTCTACATGATGTGAGCCCAGAAGAGGTATTGAAGGGAATTGGGGGACCCATGACGAGATCCAAGACTAAGAGAATGAAGCAAGCTTTGGAAGGCTTAATAATGGGGCTCAAGGAAAAGGAGGATCAAGCAACAACTAAATGGATCACATTCCTTCAATTTGAAAGTGAAATTGGACCAACATGAGGACCATTTTCGTATGCATTTTTGGGGGGATTTTTCTAAAGTTACTTTTGATGTCCTTTGTGGGGTTTTAATGTATTTTTTAGAGTTCCTAAGCTAGTATAATAACTACCATGCATGCATGGTTGCATTAAGCTAGTATTAGGGATTAGTGGTTGCATTAGTGGATAATAAATACCATGCATGCAAGCATGATATTTATTGCATAATTAGTGCATAGTGGATCTTAAGGGATGTTAAATAGGAGTACTCTTGTATGGAAAAGGAAGTAAGTTTGAATGAAAGTTTTAGTTTCTCTTTGGTGAGAGCTTCCTTCTAGTTCTTAAGCAAAGAACTAATTCCGATCTTATCAAGGCATCTTGTGGCGATCAAACCCCATGACTTATCACTCACCTTCTCATCTTGCTTGAGTGTGGCGTCATTACCCTTACCCAAGCTGAATTTCAAGGCGATCCATTTACAAGGTTTCTTATCATTTGGTATCAAAGCCTTGGCTCCTTGATTTTCAGGTTTGTGTCTTGTTTTCATCATTGTTCTTGTCCATCTTTGTTGATCTCTCCGTCCTTATCTATCATAAATTTCTATTCGCTATTTGGGTCCTCAACTCAAAAAAAAAGGAAAATTCGAAAAAAAAAAAAAAAAGAGAGAGAGGAATCATTAGAGTCATTGGTTTCTGATTGAAAAAAAAAAAAAAAGAGGAGGATTTGTGAAAAGGACTCAATATTCTTTCTTTGTGAAATTTGAATTCGAAGATATATTCCTTTCATTGCTCATGATCATTGTTGAAATTCTCGTTTTATCCGTTTATTTCTCTTGTTCTACTCATATTTCTCTTGTTGGTTTCTTATTCACTTGGTTGTCTACTTGTTGTCTTGAGAAAGATATTGATAAGGTTCTTTCCTTAAGAGCTTATAAAGGAAGCTGAGTGGATAAATTTGAGTGCAACCACGTGAGTAGAGTGGTGAGGTCCGTCTAACATTTCTTTTGTAATTTTCCTTGTCATCTTCTTTTTTTTTTTCTTTGCAAGCATGAGTGGGGAAAAATCACCTCATTCCCCTAGGTGAGATCTTAATAGGCTTCAAATGGAGGCACTTACTGAACAATTTGAAAGAATGCTTCAAAGACAACTTGAAGAAATACACGAAAGGATGGACCGACTTGAAGGAGAAAATGTTTCCAACCGTGGGGGCAATTCTAATCATGAAGAATCTCGTCAAAGTGACCCATTCTATGATTCACCAAGAGAGAAGGAAGCATGAAGGGGGAAGAAGACGTGAAAGAGGAGGTAGAGACCATAGACGAGAAGATGATCTAGGAGGTGTGAAAGTCCATATACCTTCCTTCCAAGGGAGGAATGACCCCGAAACATATCTTGAGTGGGAGATGAAAATAGAGCAAATCTTCTCATGCCACAATTACAATGATGCAAAGAAAGTAAAGGTGGCTGCCCTTGAGTTCACCGATTATGCCTTAATTTGGTGGGATCAATTGCAAAAGGAGAGAAGAAGGTATGGAGAGCATCCTATCAACACTTGGGACGAAATGAAGACTTTGATGAGAAGAAGATTTGTGCCTTTCCACTACCATAGGGAATTGCACAACAAATTAAAAAGACTCACCCAAGGGAGTAGGAGTGTGGATGATTATTACAAGGAGATGCAGGTGGCTGTGATTAGAGCCAATATTGTGGAGGATAGGGAAGCTACCATGGCTCGGTTTCTCCATGGCCTAAACCGAGATATTGGAGACATTTTGGAGTTACAACATTATGTGGAGCTTGACCACTTAGTGCATCAAGCAATGAAAGTAGAGCAACAATTAAAGAGAAAGGGTGTTATGAAGAAATCAACTTCTCCAAACTACTCTTCAAGTTGGAAGGACAAGCCAAAGAAGCGGTTCTTCTTCAAATTCTAAAGAGGCAGCAAGCACTAAGAAGCCTATTCCTACTACCTCTTCTTCCACTTCTAAGAGTAGGGATATCAAGTGTTTTAGGTGTTTGGGAAAATGTCATATTGCATCCGAATGCCCGAATAAGAAGAGTATGGTGGTGAGAGATAATGGGAGTATCTCTAGTGAAGAAATTACTTCTCATTCCTCTTCCTCAAGCAATGAGGAAAATGATGGAGCAGCCTATGCGCAAGATAGAGCTCTCTTGGTGGTTAGGAGATTATTGGGAAGCCAAGCCAAGGCTGCCTTATTCAAGATAAGACATGCTCTATAATCATTGATGGTGGAAGTTGTACCAATGTGGCAAGCACTAGGTTGGTCACCAAACTCAACCTCAAGACTACACCACATGCAAGACCATATAAACTTCAATGGCTAAGTAATAGTGGTGAATTGGTAGTGAACCAGCAAGTGTTGATTAATTTCTCCATTGGCAAATATGAAGATCAAGTTCTATGTGATATTGTGCCTATGGAGGCAAGCCACATTCTTCTTGGAAGACCTTGCCAGTTTGATAGGCGAGCTCACCATGATGGATTCTCCAACAAGTTCTCTTTTGTCCACAATTCTCGCAAAGCCACACTTGTACCATTATCACCTAGAGAGGTTTGTGAGGATCAAATAAAAATGAGAGAGAAAAGAGAAAAAGAAAAAGAGGAGCGAGAGCTTAAGAAAAAGAAAGAGTGTGTGAAAAAGTAAATACTTGATTTTGAGGACAAAATTCAAAAGAAAAGAGAGAATGAGGAAAAGAAAGAGAGAAAAATAGAAAATTTGTTTACAAGAGGAAGTGAGGCGAAAGAAAGCTTATTTGACAAGGCAGTCTATATTTCTTCTTTTGTGCAAGGAAACCTGCATGGAATCTAATACTAACTCCTTGCCTAGTGATGTTGTTGTTATTTTGCAGGATTTTGAGGATGTGTTTCCCAAGGAAGTACCTCAAGGTTTGCCTCCAATGAGGGGGATTGAACACCAAATAGACCGTATTCCTGGCGCTTCTTTGCCCAATAGGCCAGCTTATAGGAGCAACCCTCAAGAAACAAAGGAGATACAAAATCAAGTGGAGGAGTTATTGCAAAAAGGATGGGTTAGAGAAAGTTTCCGTAATTTTGGTGCCTAAAAAGGATGGATCATGGAGGATGTGCACTGACTGTAGAACCATCAACAACATCACAATTCGGTATAGACATCCTATCCCTAGACTTGATGAATTGCATGGTGCTTGCTTCTTTTCTAAAATTGATTTGAAAAGTGGGTACCATCAAATTAGGATAAGGGAAGGGGATGAATGGAAAACAGCTTTCAAAACCAAATATGGATTGTATGAATGGTTGGTAATGCCTTTTGGGTTAACTAATGCGCCAAGTACTTTTATGAGGCTTATGAACCATGTCTTACGAGAATTTCTTGGAAAATTTGTGGTAGTATACTTTGATGATATTTGGTATATTCCAAGAGTTTTGTTGAGCATATTGCACATCTCCAATCTGTCTTGCATGTCCTTAGAAAGGAAAAACTATATGCTAACTTGGAAAAGTGTTCTTTTTGCACTAATCATGTGGTTTTTCTTGGTTTTGTCATAAGTTCTAAAGGAGTGCAGGTTGATGAAGGGAAAGTTAAGGCCATTAAAGATTGGCCAACTCCTAAAACTGTGAGTGAGGTTATGAGCTTCCATGGGTTGGCAAGTTTCTATAGGAGGTTTGTGAAGGACTTCAGCACATTGGCAGCACCCCTAAATGAAATTGTTAAGAAAATTATGGGTTTTAGATGGGGAGAGAATCAAGAAAAGGCATTTCAAACACTTAAGGATAAACTCACACATGCACCCATTTTTACTTTACCTGATTTTTCCAAATCATTTGAAATTGAATGTGATGCATCTCATGTGGGTATTGGGGCTGTTTTACTTCAAGATGGTCATCCCATTGCATATTTTAGTGAGAAACTAAGTGGTGTCACTCTCAACTATTCCACTTATGATATAGAATTGTATGCACTTGTTAGAGCATTGCAAATATGGCAGCATTATCTTTTGCCTAAAGAATTTGTCATTCATAGTGATCATGAATCTTTGAAGTATTTTGAAAGGGCAAGGGAAGCTCAACAAAAGGCATGCCAAATGGGTCGAATTTCTTGAACAATTTCCTTATGTGATTAAGCATAAGCAAGGAAAGGTAAATGTTGTAGCAGATGCACTTTCAAGAAGGTATAACTTGTTAGTTACACTTGAAACTAAATTGCTTGGCTTTGAACATATTAAGGAATTGTATGTACATGATAATGAGTTTTCCCAATTATATAGCAGCGTGTGAAAAGAAATCACAAAATGGGTTTGTTAGGCATTACAACTACTTGTTTAAGAATAACAGACTTTGTGTGCCTAAAGGATGCATGTGTAACTTGCTAGCTAGGAAGCACATGAGGGGGGTTTAATGGGACACTTTGGGGTTCAAAAGACCTTAGAAATGCTGCTTGAACATTTTCATTGGACACACATGAAACACGATGTGCAGAAATTGTGTGCACAGTGCATTGTGTGTATAAAAGCAAAATCTAAGACATTACCTCATGGACTTTACACGCCTTTGCCTATTCCTAATTTTCCTTGGACTGACTTGTCTATGGATTTTGTTTTAGGGCTATCACGTACCCAAAAAGGTAAGGACTCCATTTTTGTGGTAGTTGATAGATTCTCTAAGATGGCACACTTCATACCTTGCCACAAAGTGGATGATGCAACTCATGTGGTAGATTTGTTTTTCAAAGAGGTGGTAAGACTTCATGGCATGCCTGATGTATGACCAAGGGCTGAAGATAGGAGAGATCAGTTATCACTTCCGGAAGGCTCAATTACAAGACTACAGGCAAAGCGTTTCAAGGAAGCACTAAATGGGCTAATCAAAAAACATTGGGAGGAGTATGAGCAAGGAGAAACCAAGATAATCGCAACTGCTAGTCGTGGCATAATCCACGTAATTGGGCATAACCATCCATGACTGGCCGCGCTTAACGGAAGAACGCTAATAAGCTTGCAAAGCATGGAAATTCGTTCATGCATGAAGACTTAAGTATTTTAGATTGTTTAATGAAGCATGCAACTTGAGACTCTAATTGTGCATGTACTTATCTTGTATTTTTCCTTATTCACTCCCATTATATAAGGGAGGGACATCTTAGTATGAAGCAACTTAATTTTTTTGGTGAGATTGTGTACTCTCTTAGTTCTTGAAAGAACTTGCTGAACTTATCGAGTCTACTCTCATGGCGTTCAACCCATCGAAACTTATCACCCCTAGGTGTGGCGTTTCTTTCCTTTGTAGGCTTGGTTCGTGCCAATTCATGGTTGCAGGTCAAGGCTCACACTCTTGTCGTTTAGTTCTTGGGGTTCTATCCACCTTTGTTTCGGGTTCCATCACATTTATTGGTGGGGTTCGTATCATCTGGTATCAGAGCTTCGGTTCAAAGGCAAGTGCAAATCTATCTTTACTTGTTGTTCAGCCAAAAGCAAAAAAAAAAATCATGGAAAAAAAAGAAAAAAAAAGAGCGCAACGAAAAGACAAGGAAAGAAAGAAGAAGAAGAAGAAAGCGCAAAAAAAAACTGCTTGTGTGAGTCGAAGTAAATTGTCTTCAACAATTCTTTTCTTGTTTTCCTTATTCTCAAACTTCTACTCTTTCATTTTCTCTTAAAATTCTGTCATCATAAGTTTCGGTGGTATCTTTTGAATTGCTACGTGATATTCTGATTTGTTCTAGAGTTTGATCAAGAACTGAGAGATATCATCAATTGAGAGCTACCACCCAAACGTGAGTTGAGTGCTTGTGAGGTTTTCTTTCATTTTGCAATCATGTCCAACAACCAGGAGGATGGAGCAAATGAGGGGGCTAGGCCACTTCCGAACTTGCAATTACAAGCATTGATGGGGGAGATGCAGCGGATGATGAGGGTGGAATTAGAATCTATCCATGAGAGGTTGGATCGGGTGGAGGATGGGACACCAAGAAGACATCAACAAGACCGTATTACTAGACCACAACGAAGACATGCCCAAGTGATTGATGTCGAAGAAGATGAAGAGGTTATTGTGGAAGACTTTGATGAGCAAAACTACAATCGGGGCAGGATTAGACATCGAGGAGATAGAAACAGAACTAGAAGAAATAATGATTTAGGAGTGATTAAGATGAAAATTCCAACCTTCCAAGGAAGAAATGACCCAGAAGCTTACTTGGAATGGGAAACTAAGATGGAAATGGTGTTTGACTGTCATGAATTCTCAGAGTTTAAAAATGTGAAGTTAGCTGCCATTGAATTCACTGATTATGCTATTATTTGGTGGGATCAAGTGGTGATGACTCGGAGAAGGAATAGAGAGCAACCTGTGTCCACTTGGGAGGAGATGAAAGTGCTCATGAGAAGGAGGTTTGTACCCAGCCATTATTATAGAAGCTTATATCAGCGGCTTCAAAGGTTATCTCAAGGCTCCAAAAGTGTGGATGAATATTTTAAGGAGATGGAGTTGTCCATGATCCGAGCTAATATCGATGAAGATCGAGAAGCCACCATGGCCAGGTTTTTACATGGTTTAAACCCAGAAATTGCTGATATTGTTGAATTGCAGCATTATGTTGAGCTGTCAAACATGGTCCACCAAGCACAAAAAGTGGAAGAACAACTCAAGAGGAGAGAGGATTGGCTAGGAGGGGAAACCAATGACTACTCATGGCACATGGCGGGCAGCTCCAAGAAAGGAGGAACAACCTCAAAATAAGCCAAAGTTTGAACCCTTCAAGAAGCCCAAACCTACACCATCTACTACTCAAGGTAATCGCAAGCCCATTTCCTCCAAAACTCGTGATATCAAGTGTTTTAAATGTCAAGGACATGGTCATATAGCTAGTCAATGTGTGAACAAAAGGGTGATGGTAATAAACGCCCAAGGTGAACTTGAGTCGGGAGATGAGGATGAAATAGTTGAAGAAGTGCCACAACAAGAGGACAGTGATGATGAATAACATGCAGTTATCGGAGACTTATTGGTGGCCTAACGAGTTCTCAATTTACGAGCTAAGGAGGAAGAAGGTAATCAAAGGGAAAACTTGTTTCATACCCGTTGCTTTGTCAATAACAAGGTTTGTAGTGTTATTATTGATGGGGGGAGTTGCACCAATGTGGCAAGTACTGATTTGGTGGAGAAATTGTCACTACCAACTTGGAAACATCCGCGACCTTATCGACTCCAGTGGCTAAACTATTGCGGAGAAATCAAGGTAACAAAACAAGTCTTGGTAGCAATCTCCATTGGCAAATATGAAGATGAGCTGTTGTGTGACGTGGTTCCCATGCATGCATGTCATCTATTGTTGGGAAGACCTTGGCAATTCGATCGAAAGGTAACACATGATGGCCTCACAAATAAGTATAGTTTTACTTTGAAAGGGCAACCTATTATTCTTGTACCGTTGACTCCAAGACAAGTTATGGAGGACCAGTTGAGACTACAAAAAGCAAATGAAAAAAAAGAAAGAAAAAGAAATTGAGAGAAAAAAAATTGAGAAAAAAGAAGAAGAGGGAAAGAAAAATGAGAGGAAAGAAGATGAGAGGAAAGAGACAAAAGGAGTGGGCAAGGAAAAAAAAAGGAGAGAGAAAGAAAAATATTTTTTATGCAAAAAAAAGTGAGATTAAGCGAGCTTTGTTTTCAAATTAGTTGCCTCTTATCCTTTTGTATAAGGAGGCACTCTTGAGCACTAACGACCTTAACAATTCTTTGCCTAGTGTTATTGTTTCTCTCTTACAGGAATTCGAGGAGGTCTTTCCTGAAGAGGTTCCGCATGGTTTACCTCCCATTAGAGGAATTGAGCACCAAATTGACTTCATACCTGGTGCCTCCATTCCGAATCGACCTACCTATAGAAGCAATCCGGAGGAAGCAAAGGAACTTCAGAGGCAAGTTAATGTATTATTAGAAAAGGGGTATGTTCGAGAAAGCATGAGTCCTTGCGCCGTGCCTGTGTTACTAGTTCCCAAGAAGGACGGAACATGGAGGATGTGTGTGGATTGTCGAGCCATCAACAACATCACAGTAAAGTATCGCCATCCAATTCCTAGGATTGATGATATACTTGATGAATTGCATGGTTCTTGTGTGTTCACAAAAATTGATCTTAGGAGTGGATATCATCAGATTAGGATGAAGGAAGGTGATGAATGGAAAATTGGTTTTAAAACTAAGCATGGCTTAGATGAATGGTTAGTAATGCCTTTTGGCTTAACTAATGCTCCTAGCACTTTTATGCGTTTGATGAACGATGTTTTGCGTGCTTTCTTAGGGAAATTTGTAGTTGTGTATTTTGATGATATTTTGATTTTTAGCAGAAGCTTAGAAGAGCATGTTACACATTTAAGATTAGTTTTGAGTGTGCTAAAAGAAGAAAAGCTTTTTGCTAACCTCGATAAATGCACCTTTTGTACGGAGAAAGTCGTGTTTCTTGGTTTTGTTGTTAGTACTAAAGGCGTTGAGATGGATGAGGAAAAGGTGAAAGCAATCCAAGAGTGGCCAACACCGACAACAATTAGCCAAGTGAGGAGTTTCCATGGTTTGGCCAGCTTCTATCGACGGTTTGTTTGTGATTTTAGCAATATTGCAGCTCCTCTTACTAAAGTCATCAAGAAAATGAGTCATTCAAGTGGGGAGAGGAGCAAGAGAGGGCCTTCAACACTTTGAAAGAAAAGCTAAGTTCTGCTCCTTTACTAATCCTACCAGATTTTTCTAAAACCTTTGAAATCGAATGTAATGCTTCTGGTGTTGGTATAGGTGCTGTGCTTATGCAGGAAGTGAGACCCATTGCTTATTTCAGTGAGAAGTTGAGTGGAGCCACTCTCAACTATCCCACATATGACAAGGAAATGTATGCATTGGTGAGAGCATTGGAGACATGGCAACATTTCCTATGGCCAAAAGAATTCGTGATTCACATAGATCATCAATCTCTAAAGCATTTGAAGAGCCAACATAAGTTGAACCGACGCCATGCTGAATGGGTAGAATTCATTGAGACATTTCCTTATGTGATCAAATACAAGCAAGGAAAGGAGAACGTAGTTGCTGATGCACTATCTCGAATGTATGCTTTACTGTCCACTTTAGATACGAAGTTACTTGGATTTGAATATATCAAGGATTTATATACTAACGATACTGATTTTTCTGAGGTGTTCAAAGCATGCGATAAGGTTGCATTTGGTAAGTTCTATAGGCATGATGGGTTTTTATTTCGTGAAAATAGATTGTGTGTGCCTATGTGTTCGTTACGTGAATTATTCACTAGGGAAGCCCATGGTGGTGGATTGATGGGTCATTTTGGCGTTACTAAGACTTTAGGGGTTTTACAGGATCATTTCTTTTGGCCTCATATGTAAAATACCGAAAAAAAAATAGGCGAATATTAATAAGGAAATTTTTCGGAATTTTTGGAAATTTTTCGGGAACTTTTCGGAGCTCGTACGGACAAGTTAACGGGGATAAAAACGGGGCTGGAAAAGCCTGTTTAGGCTACCCAGTTTTAATAAGGAAAAGTTTTATTTTTCTTTTCCTTTTCCCTTTTCTTTTTCTTTACATTTTCTTTATTTTCTTTAAATCCTTCGTTTCTCTCCCTCGCGCACCTGAGCCTTTTCATTTCTTCTTTCCGACGGCGCTCGTTTTCCCTTCTTTGCCCTAACCGCCGGCCACGGCAGTTTCCTCCGCCGCCACATCTTCTTCTCCTCTGCCGTAGCCTCTTGCCGTGGGGTTCCTAGCGCCGGCCACTGGTGCCCTAGCCACAGTCGACGCCGCCTGGAGAAGTGCCGACAGTTATCTTTCCCCTGCTGCCGATCCTCTGCCGCCGGCGACGAGAGCAGCACCGCCGCCTCACGAGACATCGCCGCCATTCTCCCTTCTTTCCTTTGTGCCAGCCACTGAGCGCCGACGCCTCTGCCCTAGCCACCTCGCGCCGCCACCACTGCCGACGCCGACCCTCTCCTTGCTGCCACTCTAGGTCACGGATTGGTGGGGTTTTTGTGCTTTAAGGGGTGTTTCTAATTTCCGGCAGCCACCTTCTAGCGGTAAACAACCCTATTGAGCAGCAACTCTTGGATTCCAGCAGCGAGGTTGATTTGGATTTCTAGGTTGTGGAACTTGAGGTAAGGCTTAGGGTTTGTTTTTTTGTTTTCAATTCTGTGATCTAGTTCTTATCCCTGCCGTGAGCAGCACTTGGGTTGTGTGGAAGGTTATGCTAACTAAGGGTGGTAGTCTCTAATTTTAGATTCAATTCGACGGTGGTGTATCTGGTTTCAGCGGCTGCCGTGTCCCGACAGCAACTACTTGTTGTGGATCAATAGAGGAGACTTTGGTGTTGAGGTAAGATATTTAATTAGGTTGGATTAGGTATGAGTTAGATTTTTGTAATTGGTTGTATATGTATAATTGAAATTAGGTCTATGTTATTGTGTTAATTGGGGTTTGACCCTAATTTAGTGCAAGAGATTTTTTATTTAGCTATTTATAGGAATGTAGCTAAATAAAATATATATTTATTGGTGACACAGGACTTTGACGCGAGACGAGTATCTCAGAGTCAGATTGGACATTTCTATTTTCGGAGGCGGGTACTTTTGACTTATTGTCTTTGATATGCTTAGTAATGAAAATAATATGTTGCATTAATTGTGTTTCATATTTGTTTCGGTTAATCACTGCCCAATACATGTTACCTGTTTGATTAGTTGTTTGATTGCATCTCGTATTGATCTTGTACCTGATTTATCATGCTCATGGGTAGTGATATAATCATGTTTCACATGTTCAGGACCTAGGTTTGATACCTTATTGATCAGTATATCTTGATTTGATCTATTCACTATGGTGCCCATTGTTATATGTCCAGAGGTTGGTTTAGTATATTACCATGCTTAGTGACATGCACCATTTGCATGATCGCATGCTGTGCGATAGATTGCTCCATTATTGTCGAGCACTTTGCCAGTTTTCATCACTGTTCGGTGCTCCGTTGTGACGCTCATGGGTAGCGTGACACAGCGTGGTAGCACGTCAGTTTGACTCTTCCGGTGCTCCGTTGATCCGCTCATGGGTAGTGTGACGCAGCGTGTAGCACGTTAGAGATTCCTCTCCGTCATAGTGTACCGGGAGATGAGAGCATTGCGCTCCCCCATTTATGATTTGGGGTAGGAGTATGTATGTACTCCGACAGCATCCCGTCCACTCGATCACTCATCAGGAGTAGTGTTGCAGAGTGCACGGTTGTCACAGCCCTACCCACTTGGTCCCACTTTTGTGGTGAGTTGGCTGACTGGCGTCAGGGGTGACCATGACATTGGCATCATATGCATGATGCATTTATATGCTGCATATTGTTTGGATACCTATGTTTGACATGCATACAGGTCTTCTATACCTTTCGGACTGTTTGTCCTTATACCGGGTCCTGGTTAGTACAGATTCTCTCCTGTCTTCTTCGGTTTGCATTTACCTTTATCTTTATCAGGAGACTGTACGCATGATTAATGTTAGGTGTTATTTCTTTACTTTGCATATCAATTGTACCTGCTGAGTGTTGGACTCACCCCGCCTCCATTGTTGTTATTTTCAGGTTGATGCTGTCAGGAGGGAGTTCCAGTCGCTAGTCCCCACTGCACGTAGTGCTAGATCCCCTGCAGACCTCGAGGATTGATTGACTTTTGAGTTTTCTTCTCGTTTGTCTATGTTTAGACTTGATTTGTTTGATACTTGGACGTTGTATTTATTTTTGTGATGTCGATGGATTTTATTTGGTCTTATTCTACTACATGCCTGCCGGGTCGGCATAAGAGGTGAGTTTCGTCGGATTTGAGTTTTACGAGTGTAGTTGAGTAGGGTGGTTTTCGAGTCAGAGTATTACTGCTTTGTTTGATTATATATAGCTGCGTGGATGTTTGTGTGGTTGTGTTATATTTATTGTTATTATTCCAGCCGCATGTGGCTGAGGTATGGAGATATGTAGAAAGTTTCAGATTGTCCGCCGTACAGGGGAGATGCTGCCGAAATTTCTTCGGACGGTGACTCCTCTGGGGCGTGACATCATATGAAACGCAACGTGGAAAGAATTTGTGAGAAGTGAATCACTTGCAAACAAGCTAAATCTAAATTGAAATCTCATGGCTTATATACTCCTTTGCCTATACCTAGTGAACCTTGGACTGATATTTCAATAGACTTTGTTTTGGGATTACCCCGGACCAAGAGAGGGAGAGATTCAATTTTTGTTGTGGTAGACAGATTATCTAAAATGGCGCATTTCATTCCATGTCATAAAACCGATGATGCATCGCATATAGCTGAATTGTTCTTTAAAGAGGTTATTAGGTTGAATGGCATGCCTAGGACCATTGTCTCTGATACAGATGCAAAATTTTTGAGTTATTTTTGGAAGACTTTGTGAGGGAAATTAGGAACTAAATTGTTGTTCTCTACTACTTGTCACCCCCAAACTGATGGGCAAACTGAAGTGGTCAATCGAACCTCTTCCTTTTTACTTCGTGCGGTCATTAACAAGAATTTGAGAATATGGGAAGATTGTCTACCTCATGTTGAATTTGCTTACAATAGGAGCATACATTCTGCGACTAAATTTTCTCCATTTGAAATTGTTTATGGTTTCAATCCCTTGTCACCATTAGATTTGATTCCTTTAGCTGTAAGTGAGCATGTAAACTTAGATGGTAAGTAGAAGGCTGAATTCGTAAAGAAGATTCATGAACAAACACGACTGAATATTGAGAAAAGAACTTAGCAATACATGCAACAAGCTAACAAGGGGCGCAAGAAAATTGTGTTTGAACCAGGAGAATGGGTTTGGTTGCACCTCCGAAAGGAGCGATTTCCGGACAAACATCGTTCTAAACTTCTACCTCGAGGGGATGGCCCATTTCAAGTATTAGAGCGCATCAATGATAATGCCTACAAACTTGAACTACCAGGTGAGTATGGCGTACATTCTACTTTTAATGTTGCTGACTTATCCCCGTTTGATGCAGGTGATGATTTGAGGACAAATCCTTTTCAAGAAGGGGAGAATGATGTATGCCCAAGGGCTGAAGATAGGAGAGATCAGTTATCACTTCCGGAAGGCCCAATTACAAGACTACGGGCAAAGCGTTTCAAGGAAGCATTAAATGGGCTAATCAAAAAACATTGGGAGGACTATGAGCAGGAGAAACCAAGATAATTGCAACTGCTAGTCGTGGCCTAATCCACGTAATTGGGCATAACCATCCATGTCTGGCCGCGCTTAACGGAAGAACGCTAATAAGCATGCAAAGCATGGGAATTCGTTCATGCATGAAGACTTAAGTATTTTAGATTGTTTAATGAAGCATGCAACTTGGGACTCTAATTGTGCATGCATTTATTTTGTTTTGGGTTTCTAGATAGCTTGCATGAGGCATATAACATTGGGACTCTAATTGTGCATGTACTTATCTTGTATTTTTCCTTATTCACTCCCATTATATAAGGGAGGGACATCTTAGTATGAAGCAACTTAGTTTTTTTGGTGAGATTGTGTGCTCTCTTAGTTCTTGAAAGAACTTGCTGAACTTATCGAGTCTACTCTCGTGGCGTTCAACCCATCGAAACTTATCACCCCTAGGTGTGGCATTTCTTTCCTTCGTAAGCTTGGTTCGTGCCAATTCTTGGTTACGGGTCAAGGCTCACACTCTTGTTGTTTAGTTCTTGGGGTTCTATCCACCTTTGTTTCGGGTTCCATCACATTTATTGGTGGGGTTCATATCAATGCCTAGGTGCATTGTTTCAGATCGTGACACCAAATTTTTAAGCCATTTTTGGAGGACCTTATGGAATTTGCTGGGAACATAGCTGCTTTTCTCCACCACATGCCACCCACAAACTGACGGCCAGACTAAGGTGGTAAATAGGACACTTTCTACTATTCTTAGAGCAATTATTAAGAAGAACATTAAATCTTGGGAAGAATGTTTACCTCATGTTGAATTTTCTTATAATAGGGTTGTCCATTCTACTACTCAATTTTCTCCTTTTGAAATTGTTTATGGGTTCAATCGACTAACACCTCTTGATTTGCTTCCTTTACCTAGCACTTCTTCTTTAGTTCACAAGGATGGCAAAACAAAGGTAGAATATGTGAAGAAGCTTCATGAGCAAGTTAAAGCTCAAATTGAGAAGAAAATGGAGCAATATGCAAATCGAGCCAATAAAGGGAGAAAAAGAGTTGTCCTTGAACCCGGTGATTGGGCGTGGGTTCATATGAGGAAGGAACGGTTTCCTACCCAAAGGAAATCAAAGCTTCAACCAAGAGGAGATGGATCATTCCAAGTGTTGGAAAGAATCAATGACAATGCTTACAAAATTGATTTGCCGGGTGAGTATGGTGTTAGTGCAACATTTAATGTGGCTGATTTGAGTCCTTTTGATGTAGGTGATGACGACCTAAATTCGAGGACTAATTCACCTAAAGAAGGAGGGAATGATGTGAGCCCAAAAGAGGTATTGAAGGGAATTGGGGGACCCATGACGAGATCCAAGACTAAGAGAATGAAGCAAGCTTTGGAAGGCTTAATAATGGGGCTCAAGGAAAAGGAGGATCAATGCACAATGGAGGCAACAACTAAATGGATCACATTCCTTCAATTTGAAAGTGAAATTGGACCAACATGAGGACCATTTTCGTATGCATTTTTGGGGGGATTTTTCTAAAGTTACTTTTGATGTCCTTTGTGGGGTTTTAATGTATTTTTTAGAGTTCCTAAGCTAGTATAATAAATACCATGCATGCATGGTTGCATTATGCTAGTATTAGGGATTAGTGGTTGCATTAGTGGATAATAAATACCATGCATGCAAGCATGATATTTATTGCATAATTAGTGCATAGTGGATCTTAAGGGATGTTAAATAGGAGAACTCTTGTATGGAAAAGGAAGTAAGTTTGAATGAAAATTTTAGTTTCTCTTTGGTGAGAGCTTCCTTCTAGTTCTTAGGCAAAGAACTAATTCCGATCTTATCAAGGCAACTTGTGGCGATCAAACCCCATGACTTATCACTCACCTTCTCATCTTGCTTGAGTGTGGCATCAATACCCTTCCCCAAGCTGAATTTTAAGGCGATCCATTTACAAGGTTCCTTATCATTACATTAATAGGATAGTCCGGAAGAGGCCCAAATGAGGATTATCATCTTTGCTACAATTGAATGGAAATTGAAAAAAAAAATACAGCTCCAGTTTCTTCGAAAATTATTTGATCTTAGTGCAACAAGAATGAGTGTCCCGTATCATCTTGACTTATTGAGTAGATTTTGTTACTACTCTATTTTTGCAACAATGCTGAGTTGGATTATTTCTCCTCTCACACTACACAAAAAACCAAGAATTTCAATAGAATTTTTCATCATTATTCTATTGTTCCAGTCGTTTAGCGATGGAAATAATATGGAAAATTGTTTATCATGAGATAATTTGTCAAAAACTATTTTACCGACAAAATTTAAATTCCATTAGTATATACCGACAGAATAAATTCCTATAGTAATATATTCTGACAGAATATAAATATTCATAGCAAATTTACCAATGGAATCAATTATTCTGTCGATATTTACTGAGGGAATTGTTGGGACCTTGACGTCCGTTGGAGGGGGGTGAATAGTATCTCACCTAAAACTCGCTTCCTACAATGGTTAGTGTGCAGCGGAAATACAAACAAACAAGTAGAAAGCTAATCTAAATATAAGACAAGAAATGCAAACCAAGCTACACGATCATTTAACGTGGTTCGGAGATCAGGGCTCTTACTCCACGATTGTCCGTAAAGTGGACGATCCCGATCAGTCGGTGGATGACTCTCCTACAAACTCCGGCTAGCTAACATAGCTTCTTGTGGGTGGAGAAACCTCACCACAACTCTCACAAGAACACTTGAAACGCTAGGACACAGGTAGACTACTAATAGGAGTTAACCACCTCTATTTCGTCAACTTCAACCAAGCTCTCAAGGCTTGGTTATATAGACCACGGGATGGAAAATCCTGCCTACCAATCGACTGTCAAAACCATTAGTTGACTGCCCTCTTGTGAAAATTCGATCATTATATCCCAACGCCTCGATACCAGTCGACTGGTAAAAGTACCAGTCGACTGCTCCACATTGGCCGAGCGAATAGAAGCATTCTGTTCGCTCCTAGCCGACTGCCCAGTCGATTACACCAGTCAACTGATGAAACCACCAGTCGACTGCTAGGCACTGCTACAGTACTACTATAGTAACGCTACAGAAAAACCCTAATTCTAGGATTTTACCCTCGAGTACATTCACTCAACACTTGTCCTCGCCCGACCAACCTAGACCTAGCCTTCTAGCCTCCTCCATCAGCCTTGCATCCCTCGGATGCCTCCTCATCTTTCATGTCTTGCCTTTTGGACCTTCTATTGGCCTTGTCATTGTTGTCGGGTCTTCCTTTGCCAAGAGGTCGCACCTCCGGGACTTCGTCCATTGCCAAGTCACACTTGGACTTACATTGCCAAGACTACATGCTTGGACTTACACCACCAAGACTCATCCTTGGACTTCCTTGTTGTACCTGTATTCTACACACTCACAATGCATATCAAATACAACAATAAATCTAACTTAAATCTTTGCCCAAACATCAAAACCTAGGGTACCCAGATTGCTCCAATAATCTCTCTCTTTTTGATGTTTGTCAACCCGTTTAAGTTAGGGAAACAATAATAATGTAAATAAATATGCAATCTACACATGCATAAATCATGGAACCTAATCCTAGGCTCCCCCTTTATCTAAGCTCCCCCACAAAAGGCAAACTTCCGCCCCTTTGCTAATAAATGAGCAATCGCTCCCCCTTCTCCTAAGCTCCCCCCTTGAGTTAGGATTTCTTGCAAAGGTATGTAGGTTTCCCACTTAAACCTAAATTTCTCCCCCTTTACCATACATCAAAAAGAGCTCCAATAATATCCTAATTATTGTACTCTTTGACCTCTAATGACCATAAACATCATGTATTAATCCCCCATAAGATTACATATACGTTTCCTACTCTTTTGGTCATTTTCTAATGTTGGAAAACATTTTCAGACCGTATCAGTCGACTGCTATAAGTCTCAATCAACTACCATCGTCAAAATGAGCTTACAGAGACATTCTATGCTCGTGAACAGTGTTACCAGTCGACTGGTACACTATTTCAACAAAAATTGACCTTTTCTAACCAACTTCAGAGACTCACCAAAAATTCTACAAACCTCCAAAAATTTCCAAATTTTGTGGAAAGGTATATTTTATCCATTTCTACTTGGAAAAAATATATATAAAAATAGATTTATCATAGATCCCAAGATTGATACAAAATTCAAAACTAGCTAAATGGTTCAATTGAACCTTGACCTAAAGTCTTAGTTTTGGCTTCCTCTTGATATATCTGCCCATACTAAACCATAATGCATCCCTAGCATTAGTTTATATGGCATATATACATCCAAAACTAATTTTCATGCAATATGAAACCTTTTTCATATTTTCATGCATGATACTCAACCCAATTGTGTCAATTTCTTGGATTTGAGACTCAAGTCTGTCTCTAAACCATTTTGACACATTTGATGACCCATTTTGAGTCCCAAGCATGGTCTGCTTGAGATTCATTTATCATATATCCTAAAGACTCTTTGAGCTCCCCCTAGAGCTCTTAGTCTTAGCCACCTCTCTAGGTGACTCATCCACTATGGATAGGCCACTTCGATGCACCTCGGGTGACACTTGGCCTACAAAACTCACCTTAACTTTAAACACCTTGTTTTTAGTTAATTTTGTCTTGTCCTTAACCTTGGATACTTCATCCTTGCCATAATTATATGTCACCCTAGCATATTCCTTTTTTTTAGCCATGAATGACTTTCCCTTGTCCTTGGTCACTCCTCCCTTACCAATGTCATATATCACCTTAGAACTTGACCTCCTTTTGGTCTTGGAGGGACCCAATTTGATATTTTTGGATCTTTGACCATCCAAATGTTGGTTAGTCCTAGGAAAATGTACCGGTTCCAGTGTACAAAAAATTTTTGTACAAGTGTCGAACCTTTCCTTAAATAACCTATTGTGTTCTTTAGAAGTTAAATTAAGAATCACAGACGGAACTTAACATCATTGATTCCAAATTTAACTTATCTGTTCTTAATGGTTTAGATTTGAATCGCAAGCGGAACTTAACACTATTGATTCAAATCCACCTATGTTATTAATTCCATTAAATATTAATTTCCAAAATTGGCTTCCAGGACTACATGGCAAGGCACATGGCCTTCTTGGATATGGGAGCAACCACCACCGCCTAGACAAAGCCTTTTAAGGAAAGCTAATATTTAATTTCCTTAAATAACTCTAGGTTAACCAAAAAGAACAATCGAATCACAAATTCGAAAAAGAAGAAAACACAAACTCGAAAAATAAATTCGATAAAGTAGATCTAATTGTCTCTTGTATTTAGAATTCTTACAAAGAAAATAACTAGTATGATGCGGAAGAAAACTACTAGTTATACCTTCTCTTTGTAAGCTAATGACCTCAAGATCTAATGTCGTATTCCTCGCCTCGCCTTGGACGTCGTGTGGGCGACGATCCTCCAAGATGAACACCACCCAAAAGCTTCTTCCTCTTCTTCTAAAATCCGGCCACCACCACCACCAAGGAGAAGAGAGCAAAAGGGAAAAGAGAAGGGAGAGAGAGGGCCGACCACTTGAGGTTCTCCAAGCAAGAGAATAAGAATTGTGTCTCATGAAGTCTCCTCACCCCTTCTTTTATATTAGTTGCCCAAGGCAAATAAGGGAAGAATTTTTACAAAAATTAAAATCTTCCTCTAGCTTTTCCTTTTCCCTTTTAATTTTCCTTTTCTTTCCTCTTGATTGAATCAATCACCAAAAAATAAATTTGATGATTTTATAATTTAAACATGGCCAGCCACCTTGCTTGGGCACCAAGCAAGGGTGGCCGGCCCCTATAAGAGGAAAAGAATATTTATTTTTTAAATTTTTACAAGAAAAAAAACTCTTATAAAATTTTACAAACTCTCTTTCCTAAAGTAGGAGTAAAAAAGGAAAGTTCTAAAAATTAAAACCATGTTTTAAAATTTAAAACTTCTCTTATAAAATTTCCTTTTTTAACATGATGATAGAAAATTTAAATTTTAAAACTTATCTTCCTTTTTTCTTAAACCATGAGGATGGTTAAAAAGGAAAGTTTTAAAACTTTTAAAATTCTCTATTAAAACATGTGGCCTAATTCAAATAAGGAAAGTTTTTAAAATTAAAATCTCTCTTTTAAAACTTATAGTTTTCTACAAAGAGAAGATTTTAAAAATTCAAAAACAACCCTCCTTGTTTGAATATTGTGGTCGGCCCCTACATACTTGGACAACAAGCAATAGGGTCGGCCCCTATAGATGAAGATGTGGCCGGCCCTTACTTGGTCACCAAGAATTGGACCGACCCCCTTCTTGGACACCAAGATGGGCTTATATTTGGATGGACTTGAGGCTTTAATGAGGCTACGACAGGGACCTAGAGGAGAAATTGGTTTTGGCCTTCCGATGAGCTTGAGTATCCCGTGCTCGCCCCGAACACACAACTCAAGTTCATCGATAATAACTCATTCCACTAGAGAGTTATTATCGCACTACCGCACCAATCCCAAATTACATTATGGGCTCCTTCTTATCATAAGTATGTTAGTCTCCCTATGTTTAAGATTACGAATGTCCACTAATTAAGTAAGTTACTGACAACTCACTTAATTAATATCTAGCTCCAAGAGCAGTACCACTCAACTTCATTATCATGTCGGACTAAGTCCACCTGCAGGGTTTAACATGGCAATCCTTATGAGCTCCTCTTGGGGACATTCTCAACCTAGATAACTAGGACACAGATTCCTTCTATAATCAACAACACACACTATAAATAATATCATTTCTCAACTTATCGGGCATATTGATTTATCGAGCTAAATCTCACCCTTTGATAAGTCAAAGAAATAAATATTAAATATATGTGCTTGTTATTATATTAGGATTAAGAGCACACACTTCCATAATAACTAAGGTCTAGTTCTTTTACTAAGTCAGTACAAAAAGAACTTACCTAAATGGTCCTACTCAATACACTTAGAGTGTACCAGTGTAATTGATTAATCAAGATAAACTAATACTTAATTACATCTTAGTCGTGAGCAACTGTTTATAATTTATAAAGAACCGTCAACATGATCTTCTGCGTGTGACACCACACACCATGTTGTCTACTATATAAATTAATTGAACAATTACATTTAACAAATAAATGTAGATATTGACCAATGTGATTCTTTTATTTCAAAAATAAATGTTTACAAAAGCTAGGCTTTTAGTATACACTCCAACACCAAATACATGTTAAGTCCTTTTGGTCCAATAATGAACCTCTCTAGGACTTTCTCCATTTCCTCAAGCTTTGCCTTCAAGGCTTGATTTTCCAATTCTATGGTTCTAACCCTAGAATCATGGACATTCCTAGACCTGCCCTTCCTAGATATGTGTTTCCCCTTCTTGGGATTAATGCCTAGGTTTTCAACCACATTCTTCTCCTTAGGCAAGATAGGTTGTTTCTTTTTAGGTCTATCATTTGAAAATGATTTCCTAGGGTTATCACCTACATTAACCCTATTCCTATCATTATATATAAATCCATGATTATGCTTGGATAAATAATAAAAATTATTTCTAAAATGCATGGAAAAATTTAAATTTGAACTTGAATTCAAATTAGGGTTTACCTCCCTTACCCTTGAAGCTCTCTTCTTCTCCCACTTCTTCAAGTGCGCCAATTTCTTGAGCTCTCCTCTCCTTGGGCACTTTGTGTGGTAGTGTTCCCCACTCACCACATGTGAAACACCTAATGTGCCTCTTCTTCTTCCTACAACTCACATTAGTTAAATCAACCTTGTTGAGTTTAGGCTTTACCTCCCTTACCTTTTAGAGCATTGGACACCTACTCTTGTAGTGTCCCATCTGACCACACTCAAAGCATTTGATGTGATCCTTTGTGCTCTTCTTGGTAGTTGAGGTGGAGAGTTGAGCTTCCAAGATCTCTTCCTTGCATTGCTCTTCTTCCTCTTCACTTGAAGATGTGGACGGTTCCACTTCTTCCTCCCTTGAAGATGTGGATGATACCTCCTCATCTTCCTTCTCCTCCTTGGATATTGAACCCGTGTCAACATCCAATTGATTCTTCTCTTCTTGGACCAACAAGCCCTTCTCTTTAGGCTTCTCCTATTCTTGGATTTGTGTAGGACTCTCATGAAGCACAATCACCTTTTTCCAAAAGTCACTTGCGTTCTCGTATTCACCTACATTCAATATCGCATTAGGAGGCAATAAATTAATTAAAATTCTAGTTACCTCCTTGTCCGTCTCTGATTACTCCCTTTGCTCCTCTATCCAATACCGAGGTCGGAGACGCTTTCCCTTCTTGTCCGTTGGAGCTTTAAACGGTTCCTCCAACGCAATCCATTGGTTCCAATTCATTTGGAATCACATCTCCATGTGTTTCCTCCAATAGTCAAAGTCCTCGCGCTCGTATGGAGGTGGGATTCGGATGTCCCATCCTAGCAGACCTTCCGACTCCATCTTCTTCCTCTAGCACTTGTTCCCTTGGCGATTAGTCCAACAAGTGCTCACCTTGCTCTGATACCATTTGTTGGGACCTTGACGTCCACTAGAAGGGGGGGTGTAAAATACCGAAAATAGGCGAAAAATCATAGGGGAATTTTTCCAGAATTTTTGGAAATTTTTTGGGAATTTTTCGGAGCTCGTATGGACGAGTTAACGGGGATAAAAACAGGGCCCGGAAAAGCCTGTTTAGGCGACCCATTTAAGCGAGGAAATGTTTATTTTATATTTCCTTTTTCTTTTTCTTTATTTTTTTTTCCTTTTCCTCTCCGTTTCTTTTCTTCTGTCGCCGACCCGAGCCTCACCCGACGCCACTTCTCGCGCCGATTTGCCCTAACCTCCTCTGCACCGATACCAGCCGCCTCCAGCCGCCTCCTCCTCTTCTCCGAGGCCAATCTTCTCCCCTCTTCTCGTTTTCTTCCTCACCGAGCCCTTCTTCCCTCGGTCGCACCACTTCTCCTCCACCCAGCCGTGCCCTAGAACGAGCGCCGACCGCTGTGCCGTGGATCTGAGCCCCACCGCCGACGCCCTCTTCCTTTGCAGAGCGTCGCCGTCGCACAGGACAGAGCCGGCCATCTCCACATTGTGCCCTAATCACGGATGCCGACGCCTTCCTCCTCTCCTCTGTCGATGCCGACGCTGTGAGAGCCATCACCGGCCGACTCTTTGTGCCGACACCCGAGCCCCAGTGCCGTCGCCGTGTGCCCTAGCACTGTCGTTGGTCAACAGATTCGACCCAACGTCGTTGTCGATACCCTGGTTCACCCCTATACAGTGGGTTCCTTCCATCTCCGGTCAAGGGTAAGCTGCTAGCGTGAATTTGGGATCTGATTCTATACATTTTGTTAGGTTTTTGATCACCTCAGTGAAGGGTTTATTTCTTGTCTGATTCCCCTCTGTCTTTCAGCAGGAAAGCACTATTACTGGTTGTCGGAAAATCATGGAGGTAGAGGATTTGCTTGATTTCGGCCACCCCATCCCTGTCAGCAGATTGGCACGCCTTTAGTGGTTAGGTTTTGATGGTTGATCACGGAGAAAGTGCCAAGTAGGATGGATTCCAGTAGGTGGTGGGCTTTTCGGTGGATCTAGAATTTGGGGTTTTCAGTTGATCCATATCTAGGCTGTGAGGTTTGCTTGTTTTGGTTTGGCAGCAATCCATCCATTAGTGTTCCTTGTTTCGGCATCAGCAGTAGCTGAGAATTGAGGTATGGTGTAGTGATTTGATTATATGAACATGGGTAGATTTGAATTAGGGTAATGAAATGATTAATGTATAATTAGTTGTTTATATGTATGATGTGATTAGGGTTTTACCCTAAATTAGTTGTAAGGATATTATTTAGCTATTTATTGAATTTTAGCTAAATAAAAATGTATATGTGTTGGTGACACAGGACATTGACGTGAGACGAGTATCTCGACGTCGGATTTGGACCGATACGATCCTTTCTATTGGAGGCGGGTACTTTTGACTTATGTCATTTGATATACATAGTAGTGAATTTAACAAGTTGCATTAATTATGTTCCTTATTTGTTTCGGTTAGTCACTACCCAATACCTGTTATATGATTGATTGATTGTTTGATTTGCATCTCATGTATACTTTACCTGCTTATACATGTTTATAGGGGTAGTGATATATCATACTTTACCATGTTCAGGACCTAGGTTTTATACCTTCTGTGTACCTTTGATTTGATTTGATTCGTTGACCTATGGTGCACTTTTATATACACATGGATTAGGTCAGGATATTTTGTGGTTAGTGTCATGCACCATTTGCATGATTGCATGATGTGCGATAGTTCGCTCCATTATTGTTGAGCACATCGCCAGTTACATGGATCTGCACACACCACCACTCATGGGTTAGTGGTCGATTCAGGCAGAGTGTGTTGCAGCAGGGACTCTGTTAGGCACCGTTGGTCCGCTCATGGGTAGTGTGACACAACGTGTTATCCGGCAGGGATTCCTCCCCGTCATCGTGTATCGGAAGTTGAGAGCATTGTGCTCCCCCATTTATGATTTGGGGTAGGAGGATAGGTGTACTCCGACAGCATCCCGTCCACTCGGTCACTCATCAGGAGTAGTGACGACAGAGTGCACGGTTGTCACAGCCCTACCCACTCGGCCTCACTTTTGTGTGAGATGGTTGACTAGCGTCAGGGGTGACCAGGACGCATCATTGGCATCATATGCATGATGCATTTATTGCTTGTGTTTGTGTTTGATGCATTTATATGCTGCATATTGTTTGGATACCTATGTTTGACATGCATACAGGATTTCCATATCACTCGGACTGTTTGTCCTTATACCTCGGTCCTGGTTAGTACAGTATTCTCCTGTTTACTTCAGTTTGCATTTACTTTTATTACATCAGGAGACTGTACGCATGATTAGTGCTAGGTGTTATTTCCTTACTTTGTATATCAGTTGTACCTGCTGAGTGTTGGACTCACCCCGCCTCCATTGTTGTTATTTTTCAGGTTGACGCTGTCAGGAGAGAGTTCCAGTTGCTAGTCCCCTGTCGACCACAAGCTGTTTTTATCTTTTGGTTTGTTATTTAGACTGTGATAGACTTATTCTGTTTGAGGATTTGGATATTGTAGGGATTCTTATGATAGATGGATTTTCGTATGGTTTAGATTTGTTCGTTTAGATTTGTTCTACTACGTGCCTGCCTAGACGGCAGAAGAGGTAAGTTGATCTTATCGTCGGATTTGAGCTTTACGAGTGTAGTTGAGTAGGGTTAATTTCGAGTCAGGGTATTATTATTCTGTTTACTTATTATATAAACTGCGTGGGTGATTGTTTATTTACTGTTATTATTCCAGCCGCATGTGACTGAGGTATTTGGATATGTAGAAAGTTTCAGATTGTCCGCCGTACAGGGGAGATGCTGCCGAAATTTCTTCGGACAGGGACTCCTCCGGGGCGTGACAGGGGGGGTGAATAGCGTCTCACCCAAAACGTTGCTTTCTACAATGGTTAGTGTGCATCGGAAATACAAACAAACAAGTAGAAAGCTAATCTAAATAAAAGACAAAAAATGCAAACCAAGCTACACGATCATTTAACGTGGTTCGGAGATCAGGGCTCCTACTCCACGACTGTCCGTAAGGTGGACGATCCTGATCCGTCGGTGGATGACTCCCTGGCAAACTCTGGCTAGCTCACGTAGCTCATTGTGGGTGGAGAAACCTCACCACAACTCTCACAAGAACACTTGAAACGCTAGGGCACAGGTAGACTACTAATAGGGGTTAACCACCTCTATTTCGTCAACCTTAACTAAGCTCCCAAGGCTTGGTTATATAGGCCATGAGTTGGAAAATCTCGTCTACCAGTCGACTGCCAAAACCACCAGTCGACTGCCCTCTTGTGAAAATTCGACCGTTACATCCCAACAGCTCAATACCAGTTGATTGGTAAAAGTACCAATCAACTGCTCCACACTGGCCAAGCGAACATAAGCATTCTATTCGCTCCCAGTCGACTGCCCAATCGACTACACCAGTCGAATGATGAAACCACCAATCGTCGACTGTTACACTAATGCTACAGTACTGTTACAGTAACGCTATAGTACTGCTGTAGTAACGCCACAGAAAAACCTTAATTCTAGGATTTTACCCTCGAGTACATTCACTCAGCGCTCGTCCTCGCCCGACCAACCTAGACCTAGCCTTCTAGCCTCCTCCATCAGCCTTGCGTCCCTCGGATGGCTCCCCATCCTTCACGTCTTACCTTCTGGAGCTTCCATCGGCCTTATCATTGTTGTCGGGTCTTCCTTTGCCAAGAGGTCACACCTCCGGGACTTCGTCCATTGTTAAGTCACACTTAGACTTATGTTGCCAAGACTACATGCTTGGACTTACACCACCAAGACTCATCCTTGGACTTTCCTCCTTTGCCAAGATCACACTTGGACTTTCCTTGTTGTACCTGTATCCTGCACACTCACAATGCTTATCAAATACAATAATAAACCTAACTTAAACATTTGCCCAAACATCAAAACCTAGGGTACCTAGATTACTCCAATAGGAATAACTTATTCAGTCTGTAAATACCTATAGAATTGGGGGTATTTCATCGGTACTTACTGACAAAATAGGGTATTTCGTCAAATAATTGTTTTGATATCTCCTAACAGAATTTCGTCGGTATTCCATGGATAATTAAAAAAAAATCAAAAACCAGTTTATATTTAGGACCTACCCTGTATATAATTTTTCATCTATACAAGAAACCATCATAGACAATGGCATTTGATACAATCACATACATCCATACAAACACATTTCACAATCCACACATCTTAACAATCTATACACATACATTTCATACAATCCATAATATCATAAACACATACAATCACATACAAACAATCAAATACATCCATATAATTACATTTCACAATCCACATATCTTAACAATCCATATAAATATTTCATACAATCCATAATATCATAAACACAAATAAACTAACATCCATACAAACTGACTAATAAAAAGTATCTAAATATCTAACAATCACAATTATTTAAAACAAACAAAATCTAAACAATTGCAATAATAGAAAAAAAACTAAACTATCCAAATATCTATATCTAAATACATACCATGATAAAAAAAATAGTTCAAATAATACATCCATATGTAAGATAGTAATAGATAATCCTATAGAAAGTTAAATACAATAGATTTATATCATATTTATGTATAATTAAAAATTTTACATATATGTATAAATAATTTTGATACCTTAATAGAAATGAGCAAATGATGATGATCATCAATATGTCAATAGGCCAGAACTCCTAAAATATATAGTAATATAATAGTTAAAAATGAGCATATTAGAATATCAAAACAGAATAAATATATTTTTCATGATTAATATATGATAAATAAAAAAATTGAATTATAGTTGAACAAACCTCTGAAAAAGTTAATCACCATAGTCTGATGAGTCTTGAGTCTTCTGTGACTCAAAATCATGTAGTGTCTGGGTTTGGGTGAAACTAGCCACGACCGCTCGCATATGAATCATGAGAGCCTCATGATCAGCTCTCCTCCAATCATCCTTGACTCTCCTCCGCTTATCAGCAGCTCTCCTTTGCTCCTTAGTGCTCATCCACTGATCCATCTTCTAATCCATTATGGAAATTTGAGTGGGCAATTCTTGATTTTTCTCATCTTAAAGATTTCACCTCGATAGAAGATGAAGATGAACTAGCACTGTCCTTAAGAGTCCTCAAACGATCAAATGCAACTTTAGCCTAGGAGCTAAGGCCATAGAGAGTGGAGTTTTTTGTCTGTCCACCGACAAGATCATAATATATCATTTAATACATTGATGGATAGAGGTTGGGCCCCCCCCTTTACTGGTGGATGAGATGTCTCAGCCACTCTATTTGTCATTTGATCCTATGTGAAAAATATAATATGATTAATATTTAATTTGATTACAATTACTAAAGTTCAAGGTAGAAATGATTAAATGTAATCAAGTTAATAATTTTACATGTATGGCCTGGAATTGAGGATTGACAAAAGTGTCATCCTTCTTTTTATGGGTCCTGAGAAAGACCTCCACACAAGTGGGTTGGTGGGCTTGTTCACTTTTATGTATACATAAATAATTTAGGATAAAATTATATAAGTTTGATAATAAATACAAAATTTACTTATATAACTTTAAAATAAACTCACTAGATTCATGGCATACTCAACAATAGATCTGGATTCTGACATATGCCGAGCTATTCCGATGCTCGGGCCACCTGGCTTTGTATTTCTATTTACTCTAGCGCTTTTGGTATTTGCTTGATGCCTTTTCAACATTTTATTCATACCTTTCTGCACTCCATATCTCGACTGATACATATGCCAACTTGATGCCCTTTTTTCTCATATAATAAAGGTCTTTGTAAAGTTCGGAACAATAACTATTCCAGTATCTTTAAATAGTTGTTTGTGACCTTCCTTCCATGTATATCTATTTCTACATTTGGAATCATTACACGGATACCGTAACTCGGCAACATTCATATATTCTGTATGACTCTTAGCAAAGTTCATAAATTGTTCAACGTCAACAATAAAATCATCTCTAATAAATTCATTATCTCGTCAATTATACATCCAAGTTTTTTTATATACATTATCACCTAATAAAAATATAATTTCATACAATTTGTTATAAAGTACATGAGTTGCTAAAACTATTAAATTGAGAATTAACTATTATTTAGATGTAAATATATCAACACTAAAATAATAAAATGACCATATGATGTTATGCATATAAATCCATCCGTGTAAAATAGTATATAAATACTGTTTAATAAATTATATATGAGAATGTGTAGTCTAACCGGAGAAGAGCAGCAAATACAGTATACTACAAAATTAAAAAAAAAATAACTAAAATCAATCACAAACAATGACAAGCTTGGATAAATTCATGGCAAGACCAACAGCTACCGGCCAAGCCAACAGTGGTGGCCAACATGTAGCGGTCGGTCACGCTGCCAGCTACAACCAACAGCTGCTGGCAACCCAACCTATGTGTTGGCAAACGGTAAAGAAGCTAGCCGAGTGTTGGCGACCGACACAGCGGCCAACAGAGTGCTAGCGGTCGGCACAACAGCCATCCGAGTACTGGTGGCCGGCACAGCGGGCAACCGAGTGCTAGCGGTGGGCGGGCACAATGGGTAGCCGAGTGATGGCAGCCTGCATGGCCTCCAACTAGGTGCTGGTGGCCGATACAGTCACCAGCCAAGTGTTGGCGAACGGCATAGCTGCCAACTGACTGCTAGCGGCCGGCACAATGACCAACCAGGTCCTAGCGACCGACACATACATCAGTAGTATGTTGGTAGCCGGCACAGCCGTCAACCACATGCTAGTCGCCAACAACCGGCCATCACATGCTGCACTGGTCGTTAGTCGTTGCTGGTGTTAAGAAGAGGGAGAGAGGGGGCAGGGAGATTTACTAGAGAATCGCCGAAGTGCTAGAGATTTGAGGAGAAGAAGCCCAAGCCACATGTAAGCGTGAGGAAAGGAAATGGGGACGGTGCCCTAATTTTAATCAGAATTATCGATGGAATAAGATTTCGTCGATAGTCCGTCAGAGATTATCGACGAAATAACAATTTCGTTGATAATTGTATTTGATATTACTGATAGAATGACAATTCTGTTGGTAACTCTAAGTTATGTTGACGAAAAATAAATTCTATCTATTATTATCGATGGAATGTGATTTCCGTCTGGAATTTGTTTGATATTACTAACTGAAGAAACATTCCGTCGATAACCCTAAGCAACCTAACATAATTTATGTCAGAAATTTCATCGATAATCCTGATTATTTTTGTAGGATCAATATCCAATCGACATAGAGATTTATTCAAACAATCACTTCAATAATTTGCTTCCTGTAGACGTTGTTTTGACCTGACAAGGCAAAAGCGGTATGGTAATCATCAATCTCGTGTGCGGGTTCGACCTCTAAATGATTTTCACTATTCATTTTTGAAAATTTTTTATAGGCAATTAATAGAAAAAATCAAAATTTTATTTTAGGTGACAATATTAAAGTTAATTAGTTTTCACATGATCAATCCGGTCTCAATAAAAAAAATTATCGACTATCTGGGTAAATTAGGAACTATTAGTACATCACCTATCAGTTCAATGTTCTTAAATCAACTGTCCATTAAAAAAAATTCATTTGTTCATTCATCAAGACTAAAATTTAATTCTTAAATACCTAAGAAACTAAGAAGTCGCACTGTCAATGCATCATTACCTCATAGTGACAAAAATTATTTTCATGATGTCTGTGTACATGATTGAAATTTTTAGTTGGAATCAATGTTATAATTTTCAATTTCTCCTCAATTGATTAATTGATTGCGATTCCATATAAAAACAACAAAAGAGTGTCACTAAATTTTTATCAAATATAAGAATAAAGTAAAAATAATATTTAATTCATCCATAATATGAATGAGATATGATGAATAATTTATAGTAAATTTGAGGAGTAGGTATTTAGACCTATTGAATTTTCTTCTATATTAATGTTGTGTTACGTGAAAGATTTGATAATGCTTTCATTTCTAGTAAGTAGGAAAAAAAACATATAGAAAATTGAAAAGGAATATAACTCTAATTTCTCCAAAAATGATAAGATCGTTAGTACAAGGAGAAAAGATGATCCAAATGAGTTGTGTTTTCTCTCTTTTTTTAACAATATCGAGACGCCTTTCAGCATCCAATAGAACATGCTGAGAAATAGACGAAAAGACATTCAAACAATCACTTCAAAATCTTTCTTCCCGTTGACCGTTGTTTTGACCTGAAAAAAAAAGAAAGCGGTATGGTAATCAATCCTGTGTGCGGTTTCAACCTCTAAATTATTAAATCTCCGGGGTGCAAAATGAAATTTGTTTCTCCCTTCATCATATATATCCTTCACTCCTCACACATTATCTCTTCCCTTTCTTTCCCTCTTTCCCTCCCCACCGATGAGCCACTTCCCGCTCACCGCCCGCCGGAGACTACCTTCTCCGCCCACCAGCCCATTTTATGCCAACCTCGCCGCCGCCACAGGCCGGGCATAACAGGAGTCACCGACGACGCCGGAGAGGTGAAAAAAAGAAAGAAGCAAATATATATCTATTGATTGGAGGAATAGGAGACGATGTCGACGTCGACGGAGAGCTCCTCCATCGGCGCCGCCTCCTCCGGCATCTCCTCCGCTGGCGAATTGGAAGAGGAGGAGGAGGTGGAGAGCCATAAGGAGGAGAATCCTCTTGCCTGTTTCCAATCCTTAGAAGAATCTCTTCCTATCAAGTAATATATGCTCCCTTAACCTCTAAGTCAAGTGCTCAATTATGTAATAAAAATAACTAGCTGTATCTAACTGTAATAAAAAGCTCCGAAATTTACATTATTTAATTCAACACCTCAAATTGAACAAAATTTCAGGAGGGGCATTTCCAGCTTCTTCTCGGGGAAATCGAAGTCGTTTCTGAGCCTATCGGAGGCGGCCATGGCCACCGCCACCGCGGGGGACCTTCTAAAGCCCGAGCACGGCTTTAACAAGCGCCGGAGGATTCTCTCCGTCAGCAGGATTAGGAGGAGAGGAGCTTCCTGCATCTCTCTTGGGGCTACTTGTCCGCCATTAATGGAGGAAGAAGAAAAACCAGAAGAAGAAGAAGAAGAAGAAGAGAGCGGAAGTAGCTTCGCGAGCTCCTCTTCTTCTTCTTCCTTGATCGCTGCTGATTCAAAACCAATTGATAAGAAGGCGTTTAGATCTCCGAGATGCTTCTCCCTTTCAGATCTCCAACGCGCTTAGAGTTCTTGATAAAAATTATTATTATTTTTTTGTTATTTTTCTTCCTTTTTACCTTGATCGAGAGAATCTATTGTGAAAGGGCCTGCGTCGAAGGCCCTTCATTTTAGATTTTTTCGGTTTTCTTCCCCCTCTCTGTAATTACAGTAGTTGATAAAATTGGGATTTTGTTTTGTTTAAATATCAAAACACTTAAAATTTAGAAGAAAAACTAGAGGTAAAAGTTTAGCATAATTATTAGTAAGCAGAACAATTTAAAAGTTCCAAGGTCACTTCAATGATTTTTAAAACTTCAAAGGGGTGTTTTTAAAAAAAAAGAGAGAACTGAATGCTCACTGAACTTACACCCCTAGTTTGTTGAAATTTCATCTATCACCTCTTTTTTTAAAAAATAACAATTTACCACCCATAATTTATTGTGCCCTTAATTATTATCATTGGTTCTAATAGATAAAATTCTAGAAAAGCTATCAATTTTTTGTAATATATGATACTCTCCGTGGGTGTGATGCACCGGTAAAAAGGATCAAAATTTGAATCTTTTAATTTGAAAATTAACTTTTGAGTGTGAATCTTTAGTAGGGTGAACAAGCTAAGACGTCAAATTTTATCTATGGATTATCGGGTGAAATCACTAGGAGAAAAGGTTGTATATCTCTAAGATTAATTGGATGAAATCAGAATTATTATATAAAAAATTTATATATATATATATATATAAAAGAAATAAAACATAATCTATTTTTTTTTTAGTTTAGATAATATTATAATTTAATTTTATCTTTACCCTTGGTTTAATTATTTTAATAGGATAATATAATTTAGGGGCGAGAAAGTCTCCATTTCCGTGTGCGGCTTCAGCAGCCCCATCTCAATACTGCCCTCCTCTTCCTTGCTCTCTGCCACCGCCGTGGCACCGGTCTTATCGATCGGCGTTATCTCAACCTTGCTCAGCCTCTCCCACCTGAAATCCATGTCGTATACCTTAAACTTCAACAATCCAATGAACGGCTCGACGACGCTTAACAATGGCTCTACCTCTAGGGCCTTATACCTCTTTGGCAACTCCTCTGTTAATGCCTTAAAAGGTCCTTCTTTGAACGCCATGATGGCTTCTCCGATTGCCTTCGTGATCGTCGCCACCCCATCTTTGCCTGTGAGGTTGCTGATCTCCGACTCCACGAGGCAACCGTTGAGACAGTTGCTGAAGTATGCCGCCGGGAAGGGGGTTTCAACGTTCCCCTGCAGTCGACGATGAAACCTAAGAAGGCATGCTTGTTCTTGTCATTGTTTTTCGGCCACCGTGTTTTGACGTGGCAAACCCTCGCATAGGCGTAAGCGACCACCACGGTGGAGCAGTGGAATGAGGCAGTGGCAGGGCCTTCCATCGCCAACTCCTTCAATTTGTTAATGTGTTTCTTTCTAATCTTGAAGGATTCGAGGACAACGTCCGATGACGTGGTTTGTTAGAGCATGGTCTCTATCGTTTGACCGGTCGAAATCCCCTTGTAGGAGTAGAGATCGTTGTTCTTTTAACAGGGATCAGAAATGAAGCTAGCTTTCTCTCTAGCACCAATGGAGCCACCGGTGCTGCCCCTGCGGAAGTGGCTACCACCACCCAAGCTGCCATGAACCGCATCGAACTCGACGCATCACAGGCGACGTGGTGCACATAAACAAGCAAGGATAATTTTGAAAACAATTTGCTGTTAACTTCGTAATAGTTAAAAACCATTCATTTTGACGATAATCTCATTCCCAGTTTTGATGATATTTATTAACATGGCGGGAGTGATGAATTATTGAGAATTGTTTATTAACTAAATTAAGAGGGTTAAATAATATAATATTGATTCGATAACCAAAGTTATTATCAATGATTACTCCCAACTAAATGTACCCTTAAGAATAGATAATCTTCCTCATTCATCTATGGGATAAATCCGAACGATAATTTATAGACACTTAAAGGTTAACTTATAAAATATTTATCCTTATTAGAATTCAAACTCTCCTTTTATTTGTTCTTTTAAGTAAGTTATCACTGTAGTATATACGAAAGATCCAGCAGAAGCTTGAATGGACTATTAGTTGACGGGTATTGTTGGGGCAGGGGAACCCCCGCCCACTCTTCTCGCCACTTCAGGTGGTCTCTGAGAGCCGAGGATCCCAATCTCATTTCGATGCGGCCCTTGAATGCCGCGAGGGTCTTCCCTTCTTCTCCCCTCACTTCCCTCCCTCGGAGGACCCTGCGGGGCTTTGGTTCTTGCCGAACGACCTAACAGAAATTTGAACGGACTGTTAGTTGACCGGTATTGCTGGGGTAGGGGACCTCCTGCCTAGCCCGTCAACTAACGGGATGAGCAAGCGTCGTACAAGTATCGTCATGGAAGAGAGGGTTTGATCAGATTCGTGCCCGAGCGACGGTCAAGTAGGCTCGACCAACTGTATATATCAATCTTTGGAGATGTTTTGTCTATGATGCGTGATCACATTATTACAATATGTGATTAATAATTAAGTCAAGGATAAGATAAGATGTTGATGTGTTTTTGTGGGCCCTCTTGCATTGTTTGCATGTAGTGGCAATCTTATCTCTTGCAATCAAATAATCAAATTTGTCAAAGATTAAAAAGGAATATGCTCATCTTAATACTTTAATTGTTGGTCTTTCATGGTCAAGGTGGTTGCTATATTTAATTTTTAATTTTGTAAAATAATATCATTGTTATCATCGCTATTAATTTTTTAAAAAAATAATTAATCAGGTCAAATAATATAAAATCTAAAACGATCAATTTGATCCCATTAAAATTTTCTATAGGTCACTAAAATAAATTAAAAAAATACACATAAAATTCATCCTAACTGTCAATATTATCAGATGCATTAACCATTAAAAAAATTCTAATAATACATTACTTCGTAATCTTCTAAATTCTAACGGGGAGGACCCCCTTTATATACAATAGAGCTAGATGGATGGATGAAAAATAGTAAAGAACGTGCGCATGAGAATATTCTTCAGATGTCCAGAGAACGTACCTTGCTAACGGAGAGGACCCCCTTTATATACCACCTCTCATAACCTCCGCAATCATGAGGTGGCGAAGGTTGTTAGATAAAGGAAAAGGTACAACCTAAGGAATATGCAATAATTATCCTAGGAATATTTCATTTACCCATATATATATCTTTTTTTTATTATTTATAACTTATGTCATTGTTGAGGTTGTTGAAGAAATATATTGTCATAAGTGATCTACTGATGGAAAACATGATTATCCCTGAAGAAGATTCAGAAGAATATTCTTTGATATGTGATTGTTATTCTGACAGACTGTTAGGATTCTCTGCTCTTGTTGTCTGTTGAGTTATATCATGGCCGACCCATAAGGTTGGTTGTCTTTATGACTATTCTTACATTAAGCTACTCGGTTATATTTTACACAATATTAGCGATCCGTTCGGCAAATAATATAATGCATTGGGCATGCTAAAAATCTATTCAAGAAGTCGTATGACACACTTTGCCTCTTGGAAATTCCTTTGGGAATTAATATGAAGCTAAGTACTTTAGCCCTGGCTGGCCTTTTATCTGGCCATGCGTATAAATCTGTCCAGTTCTATGACAAAATGGATACATAGACATTGTCATGTGGAGACTCATAGAGCAGATTAGTAATAAGGTCGGCTAGACATATGTAGAGAGACTCGTACATAGTATGAAGTTTGACATTTCCCACGACCAAATCTATGACTAGTCAGCTGTAAAGTGGGGCAGTCCCTCCGGTCGGTCCATATGGTCGACCATCCTTAAACTCGGCCTACTAATGAATGATCGAACATGTCGTCTTTCCATTTCAGGAATAAAACACTAACCCCCTTATGCTCAATCGGCTTAAGGGTCGATCGACCTTTTCCTGGACGACTTGTAATCCGGTTGGACTGGATCTGAGAGCTTTAGCGTTGGTTGAGCAACCAAGTCAGGTACCCTTGACTTTGACTACCACATCATCCTAATTTTAACCATCATGTCATCTTTTGAGTTTGCTCGTTACATCCCGTATCAAATACAAAAACTGAAATAAACACAAATACAAACTGATTTAAGTGATTCTGAATTCAATTTCTACTCTACCATCTACTATTCTAGTGATACTCCACCATATATATATTTTTTTGCCGAAAGTGAAAAAACTTACAACACTTATCATTTACATGTAAATATAAAGCAAAAGTAAGTATATAATGACATCAAAATTAACAATTTACATTAAGAAGTTGGGCCTTGATTTTATAACTTAGGCCTAAAAATGTAACGCCACTATTCTATAAAACCTTCAAAAATTGGCCTATTTCTATAAAACCTTCAAAAATTGGCCTATGAAATCCTCTATACAATCCTATTTTATATCTTAAGTCATGGTTGTTTATCGCCTATTCATCGACTAAATGCACTCATCAGTTGATTGCTTCCTCTAAATTTGATCATTTCATATGTAGAATGGTTATTTCTAGTTCAACTTTGACCATAACAATCGATTGTATATTTACTATCAATCGATTGATGTCAAAATAGTCGAGTGATCCTGTTTGAGAGTCGAGTCGATAGACGCTGGGGACGAGGCGCTCTTTGTTGCCTTCGGATGACCTCCAAGGCGACGTGGGCCTTCAGCGAACCTGCAACAAAGCCGAGCCGGGAAGGGGTTCCCGGCGATGACCCTCCAACGCTCAAGTCAGGCAATGGTGAGATGAAGCAGAAGCAGAGTAACGAGAATGTAGCTACAGTGAAGAATCTTGCATACCTCCGTCAAAGTCTAGGGGTCCTTATATAGGATCCCGGGGAGGCACGTGCACGCTCTTCGAGGTGTGCACGCTCTTCGAGGTGTGCACGCTTCCCAAAGCATACCTCAGAATGGCCATGTCAAAAAAGTGTGTCTGACGCTATACCGTAACCGCCCGAGCATATCTCTAACATGACAGTGGAAACTTCCACCGTACGATCTTCTGTCCGGTCCGACCGCTGACCATGCTGTCCGTCGACGGCGCATGTCTCGAGAAGGATATCGTCAGCTGTCCATTTTGTCCTCTTTTGTGTCTCTTGTCTGTTACTAGGCCGAGCGGGAGGGGCGGGGCGCTCGCCCTCCTTGGCGTTCGGGAGTGAAAAATGTACCGGGCCGAGCGAGAAAGCCGCTCGGTCATATACTCGAACGGGCATGCAGCCGTGGTTGTTCGTAACTCAACCGAACGGACAAACCGGCTCGGTGTATCGGCTCTTTTATACAAGAACCCCTGAGCATCGGAAACCCGACCTGCGGTCGAGATGTCTTCGCGCCGGCCTGGGCGCTATCCAAGCCGATCGTCTAAGTGACCCCTCAGATCGGCAAGACCCTTGGGCTAACGATCTTGACTTTGACTTCCATGTGTCGTTGACCACTGTACGGTCGGGCCCCCTCCTTCACCACCGGATCACGTGCCTTGTCACGCCCCAGAGGAGTCCTTGTCCGAGAAAATTTCAGCAGCATCTCCCCTGTACGGTGGACAATCTAAAACTTTTCTACATCCTCACATACCTCAGCCACAGGAGGCTGGAATAATAAAAATAATAAAAATACAACCACACATTCCACGCAGTTTATATAACAAGTAAACAGAAAGATAATACCCTGACTCGAAATCAACCCTACAATGTCCATAAGTAAAATAATCCAAAACATAACAAGTTCAAAACAGTCTAGAACATAAAAGAAACCAAAAGAAAACCAATCATATTCTCGAGGTCTGCAGGGACCAACAACTGGAACTCTCTCCTGACAGCATCAACCTGAAAATATCAACAATGGAGGCGGGGTGAGTCCAACACTCAAACATAGGTATCCAAACAATATGCAGCATATAAATGCAGCAAACACAATCACAAACAATAAATGCATCATGCTTATGATGCCAATGTCATGGTCACCCCTGACGGCAGTCAGCTAACTCATAACAAAAGTGGGACCGAGTGGGTAGAGCTGTGACAACCGTGCACTCTGCATCACTACCCCTGATGAGTGACCGAGTGGACGGGATGCTGTCGGAGTACACACGTACTCCTACCCCCAAATCATAAATGGGGGAGCGCAATGCTCTCATCTCCCGGTATGCTATGACGGGGAGGGATCTCTAACGTGCTACACGCTGCGTCACACTACCCATGAGCGGACCAACGGAGCACCGGAAGAGCCAAACTGACGTGCTACCACGCTGTGTCACGCTACCCATGAGCGTTACAACGGAGCACCGAACAGTGATGAAACTGGCAATGTGCTCAACAATAATGGAGCAATCTATCGCACAACATGCGATCATGCAAATGGTGCATGTCACTAAGCATGGTAATATACTAAACCAATCTATGGACATATAATGATGTGCACCATAGTGAACAAATCATAACAAAGTACACTGATCAAATAAGGTATCAAACCTAGGTCCTGAACATGGTGAAACATGGTTATATCACTACCCCTATGAGCATGTGTAATCAGGTACATAACAACACGAAATGCAAAACAAACAATCAATCAAGCAGGTAACAGGTAATCGGGCAGTGATTAACCGAAACAAATGAAGAACATAATTAATGCAACTTGTTAATTTCATTACTATGCATATCAAAGACAATAAGTCAAAAGTACCCGCCTCCAAATAAGAAATGTCCAATCCGACGTCGAGATACCGTCTCGCGTCAAAGTCCTGATGAATCACTGTTTATCCAAGGTCGAAGAATTTCCTATTGACACACAACAGAACACCTTACTAATTTCCTCTTCTCTGGGGGTGGCAGCTGTTGGGTTCATCGGGCCGCGAAAACCGCTTTTTCGCGTCGCGGAAACCCCGAGTCACCCAAAGCCATGGATCTCGTGCAAAGATTCGTAAACAAAACTTTTCGAAAAACCTTTTTCTTGTACGAGTTTGTAAAAACTTTAGATCTACACTAAAGTTAAGATCATTACCCTTGTAGCGAAGCCCTTCGCGTTCCCGCTCGTCCAAGGTGCCGGATCTCTAGACCGTCAAGTGTACGGTCCTCTAGAAGTATCCACACGAACAATCCTTGATGGAGAATACCATGAACAATCTGAATAGACTTAAACATCGCTACTGGAGAAAAGGTTTCATCATAATCAATACCATAAATTTGCTTGAAACCTTTAGCTACCAAGCGACCCTTATAGATAAGTCCATCCATGTCAGTCTTTCTCTTAAAGACCCACTTACACCCAATGGGTTTTACCCCTTCAGGTGGATCAACCAAAGTCCATACTTGGTTGGTGTACATGGAATCCATTTCGGATCTCATGGATTCTAGCCATTTCTCGGAATCTGGTCTCATCACAGCTTCCTGATAGGTGGTAGGCTCATCCTCTATGAGCACAACGTCATCATGGTCAGACAAGAGAAATGAGTATCTCTCAGGCTGACGACATACCCTATCAGACCTGCGAAGAGGTATGTCTACTTGAACTGGTTGTTGTTCCTTAACTCTTTGTGGAACAACATCATCCACAACACTTTGTGGTTCCAGTTCAACTTCCATCGAGGCATCAGTGCTATTGTTCGCATCTTGAACTTCTTCAAGATCGAACACGCTCCCACTAGTCTTTCTAGAAACAAAGTCCCTTTCTAGAAATACCCCAGTCTTTGCCACAACTACCTTGTGCTGACTGGGAATGTAGAAGTAATATCCCTTAGTTTCCTTGGGATATCCAATAAAGTAGCACTTGTCGGATTTGGGTCCTACTTGTCTGAGACTTGACGTGGAACGTAAGCCTCACAACCCCAAATCCTCATGAAAGACACCTGGGCATCTCTCCCAGTTCATATCCTATATGGTGTCTTTATCACGGCCTTGGATGGAACTCGGTTGAGAATGAAAGCTGCCGTGTCTAGAGCATATCCCCATAGATATGTCGGAAGATCTGTGTGACTCATCATAGATCGTACCATATCTAATAGGGTACGATTCCTCCTTTCGGATACACCATTCCACTGTGGTGTTCCAGGAGGAGTGAGTTGGGATAGAATCCCACACTCAACTAGGTAGTCACGAAACTCATGGCTAAGGTATTCTCCACCTCGATCTGATCGAAGTATCTTAATACTCTTGCCAAGCTGGTTCTGTACTTCATTCTTGAATTCTTTGAACTTTTCAAAGGATTCAGACTTATGTGTCATCAAGTACACATAACCATATCTACTGAAGTCATCAGTAAATGTGATGAAGTATCTATAACCGCCTCTAGCAGCAACATTGAAAGGGCCACATACATCACTATGTATGAGTCCTAACAAATCAGTTGCTCTCTCGCTATGCCCACTAAAGGGGTCTTGGTCATCTTGCCTCGTAGGCATGACTCGCATATCTCATATGATTCTAAATCAAATGAGTCCAGCAAACCATCCTTATGGAGTGGGATGCGCTTGTCATTTATATGACCTAAGCGACAGTGCCAGAGGTATGTTTGGTTCATGTCATTTGACTTGAACCTCTTGGTACTAATGTTATAGATAGGGCTCTCAAGGTCTAGAATATAGAGTCCGTTTATTAGTGGTGCACTACAATAGAACATATCTTTCAAATAAATAGAACAACATTTGTCTTTTATTATAAAAGAGTATCCTTTCTTGTCTAAACAAGAAACTGAAACTATGTTCTTAGTAAGTGCAGGCACATAAAAACAATCATCTAAATCTAGTACAAGCCAAGAGGGCAGAGATAGCTGATAAGCAGCAACCAGTGCTCCATTGCCTACTCGTAGGTCCACCTCGCCTTTGCCAATGCTCTGCTATTTCTCGCACATCAGTACAAAAGTGAGAAGCACATCCGATCTAATACCCATGATGTAGAAATAGATAGATTGACTTATATATATACCTCAAGTGGAAGTCTCACTTCGCTTCTTCTTAAGATCCTCCAAGTATACCTTGCAGTTCCTCTTCCAGTGCCGGTCTGACCGCAGTGGAAGCGACCCCTCCTTTAGGCTTCAATGCCTTACCTTTGCCCTTGGTTTGGGACTTTCCCTTACCTTTGGGCTTGCCCTTGCCCTTGTGCTTCGGACCATCGAATGGGCTTAACCTTCTTAAGGTTAATCTCAGCAGTTCGTAACATACTAAGTAGCTCGGGCAGTGGCTTGTCAATCTCGTTCATGTTATAGTTGAGAACGAATTGACTATAGCTATCCGGCAAGGACTGCAAGATCAAGTCAGTGGCCAGCTCTTGGCCAAGTGGGAACCCCAGTCTTTGTAGGTTCTCTACGTACCCAATCATCTTGAGTACATAAGGACCTACAGGAGCCCCGTCTGACATCTTGCACTGAAACAGTGCCTTCGAGATCTGAAATCTCTCATGCCTCGCTTGTCCCTGATATAGTTGGCGAAGATGCTCAACCATATCGAAAGCACCCATCAACTCATGTTGCTTCTGAAGCTCTGAGTTCATGGTCGCGAGCATTAGACAGGACACATCTAATGCGTCGTCTTGATGCTTCTTATAAGCATCTTTGTCTGCTCGCGGGGCATTGGCAGGAGGAGCCTCCGGAATGGGCTGCTCCAGAACGTACAGTTTACGTTCCTGAGTGAGAACTATTCTCAAATTCCTGTACCAGTCCAGGAAATTCGCTCTGTTGAGCTTGTCCTTCTCAAGGGCAGATCGCAGGGAGAAGGAATTCGTGTTTGACGTCATGGTTATCTACAACAGAAAATTTACAGAAATAAATATCATATTCTTTTAAAAATCATTTAATTAGGCCTTTAATTAAAAGATGCTCCCACTGAATACTATAATTCATGTGGGACAAGATCCACATCATACTAACCCTTGAGTTAGCTTTGGCTAATACGCCCAAGGCTTAGTATGATCGGTAGGTAACGATTACCAATTACATCTCTATGCAACTTTTGTTTATAGAATCAATATCTGCATTTATATTAAAACTCGAGTTAGCTTTGGCTAATACGCCCGAGAGTTAATATAGATGTGATTTTGACCTATCTTTTCCAACCGTTGGAATAATGCCTATAGTTGACTCGATCCAACCGAGTAACTAGGAATACTCAATCTAATTGAGTTTGTATTCACCCATGCATTGATAGGTGGGACCAAGATTGTCCCTCCGTACCCTACCAAGATAATATGTATTGCTCTGCTTTGGCAGATTCAACAATACATGTCATCGAGGTAGTGATAGGTATCACGGCACGGTTAGGCATTTAGAGTTGGTTCGATCGAGATCTAATCTAATCGAAAAAGGATGCATCTTGTGCACGACTTAGATCTAATCTAATCGCAAGGGTGCATCATGTGCACGACTTAGATCTAATCTAATCGTTAAGGCACTAATTAATTAATTAATTATTAAACATGCATCAGATACATAACAATTAATTAATTAATCTATTTGTGATTTAGTCATGGCCCTACTACGATCTTCTCAAGCCAATGAGAAGATCGATTGGTCAACCTAAGGTCAACAGCTTCTCCAAGCTCCTCCCTTTGACCACCTTGTGTTGCTCGTGCCCGCCTCGGAACTCCGTCTCGTGTGGACCCTCCACCGCTCCAATTTGTACATTACAATTTGAAACTCAAGTTACATTCAAGTCTAAATCTAATTTACAACCAGAATAAGAGAAAGGCACGACGCGCAGGCCGTGGGAAAAAATAAAAATACAGCACACACAATCATATGACGGCACGCAGGTCGTATTATGAATTACAACACAAATCCAATCTTATTGGGAATTTTGGGCCATGACTATCACAAATTAATATATAATTCAAAATTATATATTTTTTATAATTTTTCTGTAATTTTAAAAATAATTTTTACAATTTTTATAAGTAAAATTTCCCGGCGGTCCCGTTAGCGGTTTCGGGCGCAATCGCGGAACGGATCCCCTTGCGGGGCCCAGGGGCAGCGCCCCTACCCGCGATCTAACCATCGCGAGGGTTCCTTTGCGATCCAACAGCGCCTAAACCCGCTGTCCCAAAACGATTTGGGTCGAGACATTGCCGTTTCGGAAAAATCTTCCCGGCGGGTTCGTTTTTAGCGATTTCGGGTGCAATCGCGGAGCAAATTCCCTTGCGGGGTTAGGGGCAATGCCCCTACCCACGATCTAACCATCGTGAGTTGCTCCTTTGCGATCTAATGGCACCTGACCCTGCTGTCCCAAATGGATTTGGGGCAAAAGAAAACTTTCCGGTAGCCGAAGCCTACAAGTGCCGAGACACTTGTGCTTCGCTTCTATGGAAAAATTACTCATAAAAACTCTAAAAACTCAATTTTTACAGAAAATCACAGAAGGTATATTTTTCATAAAAATACAAACGAACTCGTACAAGTCTTTGCACGTGGCTCTGATACCACTGTTGGGTTCATCGGGCCGCGAAAACCGCTTTTTCGCGTCGCGGAAACCCCGAGTCACCCAAAGCCATGGATCTCGTGCAAAGATTCGTAAACAAAACTTTTCGAAAAACCTTTTTCTTGTACGAGTTTGTAAAAACTTTAGATCTACACTAAAGTTAAGATCATTACCCTTGTAGCGAAGCCCTTCGCGTTCCCGCTCGTCCAAGGTGCCGGATCTCTAGACCGTCAAGTGTACGGTCCTCTAGAAGTATCCACACGAACAATCCTTGATGGAGAAGACCAAACAAAGGTGTGCTAGCACCTTGTCTTGTTCGGCCAAGAGAGGAGGAGAGGGAGAAGAGAGAGCTCTAGAGGAAGAAGATGACTTAATCACACTTGAATGAAAAAAATGAATATTTTCATTCCCCACTAGAGTGGCCGGCCACATCTTGGAGATGTAACTCCCCACATTAATTCTAATTAATGTGGAGACCATTAAGAGTTGTAACCCCCATGAGGTGGCACTCTAGGATGATGTGGATCAACACTATTGGTCCGCATCTTGCCACCTCACTAAATGACATGGCAACAAGTGTAACCTCCTCATTTAATGTGGGCCGACCACATTAAATGCTATGGAGGCTTGTAACCTCCATGAGGTGGCACACATTGATGATGTGGAGCAATCCTATTGGTCCACATCTTGCCAACTCACTAGTGATGTGGCAAAAAGTCAAGTCAAACATGACTTTTTCTCTTCCTCTCAAATCAAGTCAAACTTGATCAAATCTCTCTCATGGTTGATCTAATCCAACCATATGATTCAAGCCAACTTAATATAATGAATCTAATTCATTAAATTAAGTTGATTTAATGATTCATAATCTAAATTAGACTCATTAAATACATGAATCAACTTGAGTCCAACTCAATTAGCCCAATTTGGATTACTCTTAATCCAATATGATTCATCAAATGAATCTAATCCTCTTGGTTCATCATATGAACCAAATCTCCATCTAATTGTCCTTAGTGTGTGACCCTATAGGTTCTTGTAACGTTGGCAATGCCCTAAACTCATTTAGGAGCAAAGTAATGAGCGGTATCTAGCAACACATCATTACTACCCAAGTTACAAGAATGTCGAGATCCGACATCACCTTGTGACTACCAATTGTGACTCCTCACAAAATATATGACATTGTCCTTCTATCCTAGACATCTAGATTGATCAATGTGAGGCATAGACCGTGTCATCCTCTAATCAATCTAAATCTTGAACTCCAAGTAGACTCACTCGATCAAATGAGCTCAACATCTAATGTTGACTCATTTGGGCATGGCCATGCACTTAGTGGTCTCACTCTATCAAGAATAGCGATGTCGCTCCCGTCATATGGGAGGGATAGATCCCATCTACATCACTCACATCCCTCTGCATAATTCGTTACATACCCAGTAATCGCCTTTATAGTCCACCCAATTACGGGTGACGTTTGACGAAACCAAAGTACATAACTCCTTATGTAGGGATCCATGGTGACTTCAGGTCCAAGGACTAATAGTCATACTAATAGCCACATGAGAAAGTATATGACACTCATATAACGATCCATGATACTTTCTCATGGCGGGTCATTCAGTATACATTCTCCAATGTATACCCATGTGTCAGCTTGATATCTCTATATCCATGACTTGTGAGATTAAGTCATCGAACTGACCTACATGCTAGTCTTATTGCATTAACATTGTCCCTTAATGTTAGTACTCGACTAGAAATGATTTAGAGTAGTGCTCCCTATATCATCTCACTATCGATTCAACTAATCGATTGATATAGGTATGAACCTTCTACTCAAGGACGCTATTATACTTAGTCTATTTGGCACTAATACAAATAAGTATAATAACCAAACAAATGCCTTTATTAATATACAAGAATATGATATACATGAGTCCATACAATCATCAAAAATGATTGGCTCTAGGGCTCTAACTAACAATCTCCCACTAGCACTAGTGCCAATCAGTATAGGCTCTAAGGCCTAAAGACCTAGTGTGACCATCATGCTTCCTCTGTGCCAAAGCCTTGGTCAAGGGATCTGCGATGTTAGCCTCTGTAGGTACTCTGCAAATCTTCACATCTCCTCTATCGATAATCTCTCGAATGAGATGGAAGCGCCGTAGTATGTGCTTGGTCCGCTGGTGTGAGCGAGGTTCCTTTGCCTGTGCTATAGCTCCATTGTTGTCACAATAGAGCTCAACTGGGTCAGCGATGCTAGGAACCACCCCAAGTTCAGTGATGAACTTGCGGATCCAAACTGCCTCCTTTGTTGCCTCTGATGCAGCAATATACTCGGCCTCTGTTGTAGAATCAGCTACTGTGTCCTGCTTCGAACTCTTCCAGCTCACAGCACCACCATTTAAGTAAAACACGAACCCTGACTGCGATCGATAATCATCCTGATCGGTCTGGAAGCTAGCATCACTGTTGTAAAGCCCGAAAAATTCCCGAATTTATTTTAGAAATATCCTATGATTTCTCTAGATTTTTAGGATATTTTTACATAATTTTTGGAGTACCGGAAGTAGCAAAAATAATTAGAACCGCAAAATAGCTTAGGCGGGAATCGAACCCGAGACCTATGGTGTAAGGGATAATGCTAGTAACCGGTGAACCCAGCAGGGCCGTGCTGAAAGAAAGGAGAACCAAATATATTTATATTAGAGTTGGGTTCATTAAACCACTGGATATGAATAATAAACTTAAGTTGGAGTTGGTTTATTTGGAGAACTTGGTTCGGCAACATCTTTTCCACCGAGACCTAACACCACCGCCGCACCTCTCCTCTTCCCCTCTTCCTCACGCACGGCACACACCAAACTAAGGGTCAAGGGAACATCTTCCGGCGACGACTCCAACACGAAAAAGGTTCTTCTCCGCGAGAGGAACGCGAGGACGTAAGCGGTTCGTCGAACGGAGCAGTTTTCCGGAAAACCTAGCGGTTAGAATCGTAAGAAAACCTTGCGATTGAGGTAAGAAACCCCTCACCTGCAGTATAATTGTTCTCGCTTGTTAGTTTTGGCGTTAGTTCAGTAATTTTACAGTTTTCAGTTTTAGGGTGTGCTTTTAGTGCACACGAATGCCCAGTTCAGAAGGATGCACTAGTAGGCGTCCTAACAGCATGTAAAATGTATTAGAAACATTTTATTCAGTTTATTACCAGTTATTACAGCTATATGGATCAAATATCCATTGGGTGGGCTCCCACAGTAACCTCTAGGTTCAGATAACCTAGCTCTAGGTTCAGATAACCTAGAACAGCAAAGTAAAATAAAACAGTATTCAGTATTTTACTTTTATTCAGTTGGCACTGTACTTGGATCAGATATCCATGGGCTGGACTCCCACAGTCGTCCCTAGATTCAGATAACCTAGTAACCCTGCTGGATTCGGAACTTGCAATCTCGGGTCTCGTAGGGATGCGCGCACAGTAAGTACAGTTGCTAGGGTCCAACAGCATGTTTAGTATTTTCATCTATTATATGTATAGTTTTCAAATTTGAAACTAGTGATGAGAACACTAATTTAGCTTTTCGTTCAGTTCAGGTTCAGTTTACATGATTTGAGTTCATGTACAGATTTAGATATATGTATGACTAGTTCAGTTTCATGTTCAGTTTATATGCTATGCCATGTTTCAGTTCCAGTTTATGCTTTGTATGATATCATGCCATGCCATGCTTGCATATTCAGTATGTTTCAAACAGCATGATTTAAAAACATAATCGCATCGTTGCATGTTTTAGTGAGGTAGATGGTTTCTTACTAAGCTTTAAGCTTACAGATGCTATTTTTCTTATACTGCAGATACAGGTAAAAGAAAAGTGGACTAGCGGAGGCTGGAGGGCGATGCTACGATGATGTGTGTGTGCAAGGGGTTTGGAATAAAGATCCTTGGGGATCTATACGCTTCCATTTCAGTTTTGATACTTAACATGACTAGTTTTATGACTTAGCCTTGTTGCTAGGTGTTATAGCTTAGTGAACTATGTTTTGTTGAGATTATCATGTTTAGAATGTTATTATTTACGTGCTAGAGTGTTTTCATGTATCTAGAACTTGTGTATGCAATTTTTGGCACGAATCAGTGCTTGAAATCAGAAATTCTGATGTCGTTTCAGACTATCAGAAACTGGATCGGTCAGCAGACCGATCCAGTGCCATTCCTTCTCCTGGATCGGTCAGCCGACCGATCCAGATGGATACAGTAGCCTACTGTATCTCCCTGGATCGGTCAGCCGACCGATCCAACATCGAACAGAAGGCATCCAGCTGCCTGGATCGGTCTGCGGACCGATCCAGCCTTTGCTGGATCGGTCCGCAGACCGATCCAGTAGGGCACAGAATCGTAGCAAGTTGATCGATCCGTGGATCGATCAGCAGCTAGCTGGGAAGTTAGTTCTGAGTTCCTAGCTCAGATGGGAGGTCAAGTATCCTCCTTAGCACATGTACACCAACCGGAAAGGGTCTTGAATCCTTCTTTATAACAGCATGGGTGTATCAGTTGTCAGTTTAATAGAGTCAACTAGTGAAAATTTTATTTTACCCAGTTTTCCGCACAGTAGCTTCAGTAGTTAATGTAGCGATCCGGCTCACAGATTAGTACCCAGGAGTTGGGTCGTTACAGAGTGGTATCAGAGCAAGTTCCTTACTTCCTACACACACATCAGCATTGTGCCTACAGCTTCCAAGTAAGAACATCTTTCACCCAATTTTGTTTTCAGCTTTCATATCAGTTATATGTGCTTTTCATGTTTGCTCTCATGTTGGTAGTTAATTAATTCATGTTTACAGTGATAGTATTTAACATGCTACCAGTAGTTAACTATAACATGATAGCCTAGTTATATATATGTGTTCTCTGCTATTTAGAAAATGGTACGAGGACGTCCAGCTAAGAAAGCATCAGCGGCTGAGCCCCAGCATGATGCAGGCAGTTCAGTGCCTCCCCCAGACCTTACAGCACTAGTGGCTCAGCTACAGCAGCAGTTAGCTGATCAGCAACAGGAGATAGCCTCCTTAAAGGCTAACCAGCAGACTACTCCCCCAGTCACTCTAGTACCGAACCTCACGACTCCAGTAATCACAGAGGTAGTACCAGCTCAGCCTGCAGTACCAGCCGTGGCAGGGGCTAAGAGAAGCTTACCTTATCCATGGCAGAGAATTAAGCCCGAGAACTTCTCAGGCACCATGGGATGCTCAGGCATGGTTTAAAACACTGAAAAGCACGATGGAGCTTCTAGACCGCCAGAGCACGAAAAGGTGAAGTGTGCCTCCTTATGCTTAACAGAGATGCACGCATGTGGTGGGAGCGGATTAAATCGGTGGCCAAGAAACCGATGACATGGGCCAACTTGAAAAGAATTCTTCGAGGAATTCTTTCACATGCAGTCACGAACCGACACTATGACGAGTTTACTGAATTTCGTCAGGCACCTATCGGTTCAGGAGGCCGTGAAGAAATTTAACAGGTTGGCCCGTCTGTGTCCGAACTAGTCAGCTCAGAGAAGGAACGAGTACGCTTGATGTCGAAGATGACCAGAGATTGCAATGAATGTGGCTGGTGGCGTTCATAGGCCACAAACCACAGAGGAGCTAGTGAGTAGTGCTCGATCACCGAGCACTATCAGCACAATATCACCCAGCGAGCAGGTTTCCACAGAGCCCAAGGGACAAGCTAGCTCGTACTCGAAACAATGGACATAGCTCCAATCGAAGGGAAACACAAGGCAAGCAAAGGACCCAAAAGGAGGACCACCGAAAACATTCCGACATCCCAATGTACTACTTATGGAAACATCATCCAGAGTTTGCCGCAAGGGTACGCGAGGTTGTTTTGAATGTGGATGGAAGGGCACATGGCTACAAAGGTCGAACAAGAATCTTCCTCACCTCGATACAGATGGAGCTCAGCCACACCGGATGTATGCACCTTTAGATGGTCCATGATCGGTCATTAGAAGCCCCACTAACACAAATGCCGTGGATTTTCTCACCGACCGAGAGGACGAGCAAATGCCTCGACAGTTGTCACAGTCGATCAAGATTTTACAAAGATAATGCAACTGTCTTATTCGATACTGGGCAACCCACTCTTATGTATCCAGGCATTTGCGAGAAATTAGCAACACCTCCAGAGGTACTCAATAGTCGGTTTCGACAACACTACCCTCGGGAGACATTATGACATCTACGCACTGGCTACGTGCTATGCCAGGCAGAGAACTCTTTGGTGATCCGATAGTGCTAGAAATGACCGACTACGATGTCATCTTTGGAATGGATTTTCATCGATACGACGCTTCTATAGAGTGCCGTAAATAGGTCATATTCCAACCTGAAGCAGAGTACTTTGAGTACATGGGAAACCAAAGAGAAAAGCTGTGAAGTTTCTCTCAAGATTGAAAGCACTAATGGATTCGATGCATGGGATTTTTAGCAAATGTAGTCAACACCGGCCAGACAAGAACCAACAGCTATCGAGGTTCGAGTCGTTTATAGTCAACAAAGAGGCATGAACAGCTACGTGGACAACAGTGAGATTGAATTTGAGATAGAGCTCATTCCCGGCACAAATCCAATTTCCAAGGCACCGTACCGCATGGCTCCAGCAGAACTGAAGGAACTTCAGGAGCAATTACAGGAGCTTCTTGACAAGGGTTTCATACGCCCTAGTCACTCATCATGGGGAGCACCTGTGTTGTTCGTGAAGAAGAAGGATGGAAGCATGCGTCTATGCATAGACTACCGTGCCTTGAACCAGGTCACAATTAAAAACAAGTACCCTCTCCCCAGGATAGATGACCTGTTTGACCAGCTAAAGGGAGCCACAGTGTTCTCTAAAATTGACCTCAGATCAGGATATCACCAGGTTAGAGTCAAGAAAGGTGATATACCTAAAACAACTTTCAGGACCAGATACGGACATTACGAGTTCGTAGTCATGCCTTTCGGCGTGACAAATGCTCCAGCTACTTTCATGGACCTCATGAACAGAGTATTCAGAGAATACTTAGACAAGTTTGTCATCGTGTTCATCGATGACATTCTTTTGAGCTGACCATTACTACCACGGAGGATTATCTGAACGCCAAGGGTCACCTTCCAGAGTCCCTGACCATCCCCGTCCGGGAACATGCCGCGCTCCTTAGCAACATGCCTAAACATCTCTTTAACTTTCTCGAGTGTGGTTTAAGTGTTGTTGTAATTCGGCTGTTTGGCCAGCGAATCGTATTTTCAATGGAACTCTACTTTTTGCTCTTGTTAGCTTGTTTTCTCTGGTCGGCGAAGATAATCGACTGGCCCGAATGGGTGTCGTGCCAGTAGGTCATGGTTCCCTCCCTGTCCTTGGGATTTAAGGTTTTAACCCGGCCGGAGGGTTTATAGTCGCCGGTCCGACTCTGACGTTGGACGTCGCCGCTCGACGGTCTTCAGGTCGGTCGGTTTATAGTCGTCGGTCCGACTCTGGCGTTTAACGTCGCCGCTCGACGGTCTTCAGGTCGGGAGGTTTATAGTCGTCAGTTCGACTCTAGCGTTTAACGTCGCCGCTCGACGGTCTTCAGGTCGGGAGGTTTATAGTCGTCGGTCCCACTCTGGCGTTTAACGTCGCCGCTCGATGGTCTTTAGGCCGGGAGGTTTATAGTCGTCGGTCCGACTCTGGCGTTTAACGTCGCCGCTCGACGGTCTTCAGGCCGGGAGGTTTATAGTCGCCGGTCCAACTCTGGCGTTTAACGTCGCCGCTCGACGGTCTTCAGGCCGGGAGGTTTATAGTTGCCGGTCCGACTCTGACGTTTAACGTTGCCGCTCGACAGTCTTCAGGCCGGGAGGTTTATAGTCGCCGGTCCAACTCTGGCGTTTAACGTCACCGCTCGATGGTCTTCAGGTCGGGAGGTTTATAGTCGTCGGTCCAACTCTGGCGTTTAACGTTGCCGCTCGACGGTCTTAAGGCCGGGAGGTTTATAGTCGCCGGTCCGACTCTGGTGTTTAACGTCGTCGCTCGACGGGTAAATGGAGCTTGGCCGTTCGGCACTGACTTGATATCTTGATTTCATTCCTGTATTCAAAGGGTGTCGAAGAACGGAAAGTACACATAATGAAATAAATTGGCGCACCTTTCACCTAGCTCGGTATGGCTGGAGATGGTTAGCGTTCCATGGTCGTTCTAGCCACCGTCCGTCTTCATCTTCAAGGTAATAGGCGCCCTATCGGAGCTTTTCGATGATCCGAAGGGCCCAGCCCAGGGAGCCTCCAGCTTGCCTACGTCGCCGATCGGCTTTATTTTCTTCCATACTAGGTCGCTGACCTGGAACGCTTTGGGAATTACTCACCTGTTGTAATTCTGCTCCATCCTTTGCCGGTACGCCAATAGTCGGACGGCTGCTTTGGCTCGCGCCTCATCTATCAAGTCCAGCTCCAGCTGCCTCCGCCCAACATTATCCGCGTCGTACTGTTGCACCCGGCCGGATTCTATTCCGACCTCCACGGGAACGACAGCCTCCCCTCCGTATACCAAGTGGAAAGGCGTGACCCCCATTCCCTCCTTAGGGGTCGTGCGGCATAATATGCCTAGGAGCTCGTCCACCCAGCTGCCGCCGACATGGTCAAGCCGAACTCGAAGAATCCGAAGGATCTCCCGATTGTTGACTTCAGCTTGTCCGTTGCTTTGTGGGTAGGCCACAGAGGTGAAGTGCTGCTGAATGCCATACCCCTCACACCATTCTCGGAGATGCTAGCCGGAAAGCTGCCGCCCATTGTCCGACACGAGCTGACGTGGAATGACGAACCGACTTATTATGTGCTGCCAGATGAACTTCTAGACCATCTGCTCTGTTATTTTTGCCAATGGCTCGGCCTCGACCCATTTGGAGAAATAGTCCACCGCCACGAGTAAAAATTTCCGCTGCCCAGTCGCCATAGGGAAAGGTCCCACAATATCCATGCCCCACTGGTCGAACGGGCAAGACACTGTGGACGCCTTCATTTCCTCCGTTGGTCGATGGGAGAAGTTATGATATCTTTGACAGGACAGGCAGGTAGTGACGGTCCGAGCAGCATCTTCCTGGAGAGTCGGCCAAAAGTACCCGACCACCAGAATCTTTCTCGCCAACGAGCGGTCGGCCGGATGACCTCCGCAAGATCCTTGATGCACTTCCTTTAGTATAATATACTCCGCGTCCTCCGAGTTGACGCACTTGAGTAACGGTCGGGAAAACGCCTTCTTGTAGAGCCGATCCCCGATGAGGGTGAACCGACCCGCTCTCTTCCTTAGCAACTGGGCATCTTCCCGATCGGACGGCGTAGCTCCCGATCGCAAAAATTCCACTATGGTTGTTCTCCAGTCGCTCGGGAACGTGAGGCCCTCCATCCTGTCAATGCGAGCCACTAATGATACCTGCTCAATCGGTTGTTGTATGACGATCGGAGATATCGAACTTGCAAGCTTAGCCAACTCATCCGCCGCCTGGTTCTCCACTCTGGAGATCTTTTGTATGACCACATCGCTGAAGTTGGCTTTGAGATTTTCGAAGGCCTCCGCGTAGAGCTTGAGTCTTGCATTGTTTATCTCGAACGTTCTTGAGAGTTGCTAAGCAGCAAGCTGAGAATCTGAGTAGATCATCACTCGGCTTGCTCCTACATGTCGAGCAACCTGCAATCCAAGGATGAGGGCTTCATATTCTGCTTCATTATTGGTTGCCCGATAATCCAGCCAGACGGACAACTGCACCTGCTCTTCTTGGGGAGAAATCAATAAAATACCAATACCGCTCCCGAGCCGAGTAGAGGACCCGACCACAAATACTTTCCATAAAGATTCGGGCTCGGGATTATGCACTTCGGTGACGAAATCTGCCAAGGATTACGTCTTGATTGTCGTGCGGGTCACTGAGCTCAGTTGTCTACTTAATCAACCGCTCGGACGCCTCCGGGTTAAGGAGAACTCTTCCTAGAGGGTTGTTCGTCATGACGATTATCATGTGCGCTAGGAAATATGGCCGGAGCCTCCGAGCGGCGAGGACTAACGCAAAGGCAAGCTTTTCTAGACCAGTGTATTGGGGCTCGGCATCGTTTAGAATGTGACTCAGAAAATACACAGACTGCTCTTCGCCATCTTGCCGTACTAATGCTGAGCCAAAAGCATGCTCAGTTGAGGATAAGTAGACGCGGAGTGGCTCGTCAGCAGTTGGCTTAGCTAATACAGGTAAAGAGTTTAGATAAACCTTCAATTCTTCGAACGCTTGATCACATTCTCTGTCCCACTGGAATTTGGTGGCTCGGCGTAGGATCTTGAGAAAAGGCAGGCTCCGATCGATCGTTTTGGAGATGCACCGCGACAAGGCCGTTATCCGACCGGTAAGGCGTTGCACTTCCTTCAAATTTTTGGGAGGCGGCATGTCCTGTAACACCTTTACTTTGCTGGGGTTCGCCTCTATGCCCAGCTCGGTGACAATGTAGCCCAAGAAACGTCCGCTTTTCGCTTCGAACAGACACTTCTGAGGGTTCAACTTGTTGGGATTTTCGGGCCGCGAAAACCGCTTTTCACGTCGCGGAAACCCCGAATCTCCCTAGCCAATGGATCCGTGCGAAGAATAAAATTCAAAAACTTACGAGTACGAGTTTCAAACTCTAGATCTACAGTAGATAAGATAGCGAAGCCCTTCACGTTCCCGCTCGTCCAAACGGTGCCGGATCTCGAAGTTGTCAACGTAGACAACTCTCTATACGTATCCACACGAACACGTAGATGGAAAAATCACACAAAAAGGTGTGCTAGCACCTTTTGATGATTCGGCCAAGTTGAGGAGGAGAGGGAGAGGGAGAGCTAGAGGAAGGAGATGAAGTGAATTGCCTTGAATGAAATGAATCCAATTCATTCCCCATAAGTGGCCGGCCACCTTCACAAGGTGTAACCCCCATCCTCATTAAATGTAGCCATTAAAGAGAATAGCTTTGTAATCCCCATGAGGTGGCACACTTTGATGATGTGGCACATCATCATTAGTCCTCCTAATGCCAAATCACTAATGATGTGGCAAATAGTCAAGTCAAACTTCCTCTCAAGTCAAGTCAAACTTGACTTAATCTCTCTTATGGTTGATTTAATCCAACCATTTAATTCAAGCCAATTTAATATAATGAATCTAATTCATTTAATTAAATTGATTCAATGAGTTATAATCTAAATTAGACTCATTGAACACATGAATTAACTTGAGTCCAACTCAATTAGCCCAATTAGGATTACTCTTAATCCAATTTGATTCATCAAATGAATCTAATCCTCTTGGTTCATCATATGAACCTAATCTACATCTAATTGTCTTTAGTGTGTGACCCTATAGGTTCTTGTAATGTTGGCAATGCCCCTAAACCTATTTAGGAGCATAAGTAATGAGCGGTATCTAGCAACACATCATTACTACACAATGTTACAAGAATGTTGAGATCTAACATCACCTTGTGACTACTAATTGTGACTCCTCACAAAATATGACAAGTGTCCTTCTATCCTAGACATCTAGATTGATCAATGTGAGGCATAGACCGTGTCATCCTCTGATCAATCTAAATCCTGAACTCCAAGTAGACTCACTAAATCAAATGAGCTCAATATCTTATATTGACTCATTTGGGCATGGCCATGCACTTCGTGGTCTCACTCTATCAAGAATATCGATGTCTCTCCCGTCATAGATCCCATCTACATCACTCACATCCCTCCGCATAATTTGTTACATACCCAATAATCGCCTTTATAGTCCACCCAGTTACGGGTGACGTTTGACGAAACCAAAGTACATAACTCCTTATGTAGGGAACTATGGTGACTTCAGGTCTAAGGACTAGTAGTCATACTAATAGCCACATGAGAAAGTATATGACACTCATATAACGATCTATGATACTTTCTCATGGCGGGTCATTCAGTATACATTCTCTAATGCATACCCATGTGTCAACTTGATATCTCTATATCCATGACTTGTGAGATCAAGTCATCGAGTTGACCTACATGCTAGTCTTATTGCATTAACATTGTCCCTGAATGTTAATACTCGACTAGGAATGATTAAAAGTAGTGTTCCCTATATCATCTCACTATCGATTCAACAAATCGATTGATATAGGTAAGAACCTTCTACACAAGGACGTTATTATACTTAGTTTATTTGGCACCAATACAAGTAAGTATAATAACCAAAAACCAAATGCCTTTTATTTATATAGAATATGATACAACAAGTCCAAAATACAATCATCAAATGATTGGCTCTAGGGCTCTAGCTAACAATCTCCCACTAGCACTAGTGCCAATCAGTGTAGGCTCTAAGCCCCAATGACCTAGTGTGACCATCATGCTTCCTCTGTGCCAAAGCCTTGGTCAAGGGATCTGCGATGTTAGCCTCTGTAGGTACTCTGCAAATCTTCACATCTCCTCTCGCGATGATCTCTCGAATGAGATGGAAGCAACGTAGTATGTGTTTGGTCCGCTGGTGTGAGCGAGGTTCCTTTGCCTGTGCTATAGCTCCATTGTTGTCACAATAGAGCTCAATAGGGTCAGCGATGCTAGGAACCACCCCAAGTTCAGTGATGAACTTGCGAATCCAAACTGCCTCCTTTGCTGCCTCTGATGCAGCAATATACTCGGCCTCTGTTGTAGAATCAGCTACTGTGTCCTTTTTCGAACTCTTCCAGCTCACAGCACCATCATTAATGCAAACTACGAACCCCGACTGCGATCTATAGTCATCCTGGTCGGTCTGGAAGCTAGCATCACTATAACCCTTTACAGCTAACTCATCATTGCCTCCATATATCAAGAAATATTCTTTAGTCCTTCTTAAATACTTAAGAATATTCTTGACCGCTATCCAGTGACTTTCACCTGGATCTGACTGGTATCTGCTCGTCATGCTCAAAGCATACAAGACATCAGGTCGTATACATAGCATCGCGTACATGATAGATCCTATAGCTGAGGCATAAGGGATCTGATCCATGCGGTCTCTCTCCTCTCTAGAAGAGGGACCTTGAGTCTTCGAAAGACTTACGCCATGTGACATCGGCAGAAATCCCTTCTTGGAGTTCTTCATGGCAAACCGAAGGAGTACCTTGTCAATATATGTACTCTGACATAGACCAAGCAATCTCTTAGATCTATCTCTATAGATCTGAATCCCTAGAATGCGGGATGCCTCACCTAAGTCCTTCATTGAGAAACATGTCCCTAGCCAAGTCTTGACAGACTGTAGCAAAGGGATGTCTTTCCCAATGAGTAGTATGTCATCCACATACAATATGAGGAAGACAACTATATCCCCTACAACCTTCTTGTAGACACAAGACTCATCTTCGTTCTTGATGAAACCAAACTGTTTGATTGCATCATCGAATCGAAGATTCCAGCTCCGAGAAGCTTGTTTTAGTCCATAAATGGATCTATGCAGCTTACATATTATGCTAGTATGCTATGGATCTACAAAACGCGGTTTTGACCTCCATCTGCCAGATCTCGTAATCGTGGTAAGCTGCAATAGCAAGCATGATCCGAATGGACTTAAACATCGCTACTGGAGAAAAGGTTTCATCATAGTCAATGCCATGAATCTGCTTGAAACCTTTAGCTACCAAGCGACCCTTATAGATAAGTCCAGCCATGTCAGTCTTTCGCTTAAAGACCCACTTACACCCTATGGGTTTTACCCCTTCAGGTGGATTAACCAAAGTCCATACTTGGTTGGCGTACATGGAATCCATTTCGGATCTCATGGCTTCTGGCCATTTCTCGGAATCTGGTCTTATCATAGCTTCCTGATAGGTGGTAGGCTCATCCTCTATGAGCACAATGTCATCATGGTCAGACAAGAGAAATGAATATCTCTCAGGCTGACGACGTACCCTATCAGACCTGCAAAGAGGTATATCTACTTGAACTGGTTGTTGTTCCTCAACTCCTTGTGGAACAACCTCATCCACAACACTTTGTGGTTCCAGTTCAACTTCCATTGAGGCTTCAGTGCTAGGATCCGCATTTTGAACTTCTTCAAGATCGAATGTACTCCCACTAGTCTTTCTAGAAACAAAGTTCCTTTCTAGAAACACTCCAGTCTTTGCCACAACTATCTTGTACTGACTGGGAATGTAGAAGTAATATCCCTTAGTTTCCTTGGGATATCCAATGAAATAGCACTTGTCAGATTTGGGTCCTAATTTGTCTGAGACTTGACGTCTAACGTAAGCCTCACAACCCCAAATCCTCATGAAAGACACCTGGGCATCTCTCCCAGTCCATATCCTATATGGTGTCTTTATCACGGCCTTGGATGGAACTCGGTTGAGTATAAAAGCCGCCGTGTCTAGAGCATAACCCCAAAGGTATGTCGGAAGATCTGTGTGACTCATCATAGATTGTACCATATCTAATAGGGTACGATTCCTCTTTCGGATATACATTCTACTGTGGTGTTCCAGGAGAAGTGAGTTGGGATAGAATCCCACACTTAGCTAGATAGTCACAGAACTCATGGCTAAGGTATTCTCCACCTCGATCGGATCAAAGTATCTTAATACTCTTGCCAAGCTGGTTCTGTACTTCATTCTTGAATTCTTTGAACTTTTCAAAGGATTCAGACTTATGTGTCATCAAGTACACATAACCATATCTACTGAAGTCATCAGTAAATGTGATGAAGTACCTATAACCGCCTCTAGCAGCGACATTGAAAGGGCCACATACATAACTATGTATGAGTCCTAACAAATCAGTCGCTCTTTCATTGTGCCCACTAAAGGGAGTCTTGGTCATCTTGCCTAGTAGGCATGACTCTCACGTCTCAAAAGATTCAAAATCAAATGAGTCCAGCAAACCATCCTTATGGAGCTGGGATAAGCGCTTGTCATTTATATGACCTAAGCGACAGTGCCAGAGATAGGTTTGGTTCAGGTTATTTGACTTGAACTTCTTGGTATTTATGTTATAGATAGGGCTTTCAAGGTCTAGAATATAGAGTCCGTTTATCAGAGGCGCACTACAATAGAACATATCGTTTAAATAGACGGAACAACATTTGTTCTTTATTGTAAACGAGAAACCTTTCTTGCCCAAACAAGAAACTGATATAATGTTCTTAATTAATGCAGGCACATAACAACAATCGACTAACTCTAGTACAAGCCCAGAGGGCAGAGATAGAAAGTAAGTCTTGTTAGTTAGAGCCCTAGAGTCAATCATTTGATGATTGTATGGACTCATGTATATCATATTCATGTATATATATTAAGGCATTTGGTTTTTGGTTATTATGCTTATTTGTATTAGTGCCATATAAAATAAGTATAGTAACGTCCTAGAGTAGAAGGTTCATACCTATATCAATCGATTAGTTGAATCGATAGTGAGATGATATAGGGAACACTACTCTAAATCATTCCTAGTCGAGTATTAACATTCAGGGACAATGTTAATGCAATAAGACTAGCATGTAGGTCAGCTCGATGACTTGATCTCACAAGTCATGGATATAGAGATATCAAGCTGACACATGGGTATGCATTAGAGAATGTATACTGAATGACCCGCCATGAGAAAGTATCATGGATCGTTATATGAGTGTCATATGCTTTCTCATGTGGCTATTAGTATGACTATTAGTCCTTTGACCTGAAGTCACCATGGATCCCTACATAAGGAGTTATGTACTTTGGTTTCGTCAAACGTCACCCGTAACTGGGTGGACTATAAAGGCGATTACTAGGTATATAACGAATTATGTAGAGGGATGTGAGTGATGTAGATGGGATCTATCCCTCCTATATGACGGGAGCGACATCGGTATTCTTGATTGAGTGAGACCACTAAGTGCATGGCCATGCCCAAATGAGTCAACATGAGATGTTGAACTCATTTGATCGAGTGAGTCTACTTGGAGTTCAAGATTTAGATTGATTAGAGGATGACACGGTCTATGCCTCACATTGATCAATCTAGATGTCAAGGATAGAAGGACATTTGACATATATTTGTGAGGAGTCACAATTGGTAGTCACAAGGTGATGTCGGATCTCGACATTCTTGTAACTTGGGTAGTAATGATGTGTTGCTAGATACCGCTCATTACTTATGCTCCTAAATGGGTTTAGGGCATTGCCAACGTTACAAGAACCTATAGGGTCACACACTAAAGACAATTAGATGGAGATTTGGTTCATATGATGAACCAAGAGGATTAGATTCATTTGATGAATCATATTGGATTAAGAGTAATCCAAATTGGGCTAATTGAGTTGGACTCAAGTTGATTCATGTATTCAATGAGTCTAATTTAGATTATGACTCATTAAATCAACTTAATTTAATGAATTAGATTCATTATATTAAGTTGGCTTGAATTATATGGTTGGATTAGATCAACCATGAGAAGATTTGATCAAGTTTGACTTGATTTGAGAGGAAGAGAAAAAGTCATGTTTGACTTGACTTTTTGCCACATCACTAGTGAGTTGGCAAGATGTGGACCAATAGGATTGCTCCACATTATCAATGTGTGCCATCTCATGGAGGTTACAAGCGTCCATAGCATTTAATGTGGCCGGCCCACATTAAATGAGGAGGTTACACTTGTTGCCATGTCATTTAGTGAGGTGGCAAGATGTGGACCAATAGTGTTGATCCACATCATCCTAGAGTGCCACCTCATGGGGGTTACAACTCTTAATGGTCTCCACATTAATTGGAATTAATGTGGGGAGTTACACCTCCAAGATGTGGCCGGCCACTCTAGTGGGGAATGAAAATATTCATTTTTCATTCAAGTGTGATTAAGTCATCTTCTTCCTCTAGAGATCTCTCTTCTCCCTCTCCTCCTCTCTTGGCCGAACAAGACAAGGTGCTAGCACACCTTTGTTTGGTCTTCTCCATCAAGGATTGTTCGTGTGGATACTTCTAGAGGACCGTACACTTGACGATCTAGAGATCCGGCACCTTGGACGAGCGGGAACGCCATCAAGGGTAATGATCTTAACTTTAGTGTAGATCTAAAGTTTTACAAACTCGTACAAGAAAAGGTTTTTCGAAAAGTTTTGTTTACGAATCTTTGCACGAGATCCATTTCTGGTGACAAGCCCAGAGGGCAGACGATAGACAACAAGTCCCTACAGCAACAGCAGCAACCCGTTCTCCATTGCCTACTCGTAGGTCCACCTCGCCCTTTGTCAATGCCCTGCTATTTCTCAGCGCCATGTACAAATGTGAGAAGCACATCCAGTGTCTAATACCCATGATGAAGAAATAGATAGATTGACTTCTATAACATATATACCTGAAGTGGAAGTCTCACTTCTCTTCTTCTTAAGATCTTCCAGGTACACTCTGCAGTTCCTCTTCCAGTGCCCGGTCTGACCGTACTAGAAGCAGGTAGCATCCTGTTGATACCCTTGGATGGATTGCCCTGGTTATCATGAATATCCCCGAACCATATACACCCTTAAGGTTCAGCTCAGCAGTTCTCAACATGCTAAGCAGCTCAGGCAGTGGCTTGTCAATCTCATTCATGTTGTAATTTAGAACGAACTGACTATAGCTATCCGGCAAGGATTGCAAGATCAGGTCAGTGGCCAGCTCTTGGCCAAGTGGGAACCCCAACCTTTGTAGGTTCTCTATGTACCCAATCATTTTGAGTACATATGGACCTACAGGAGACCCGTCTGACATCTTGCACTGAAACAGTGCCCTTGAGATCTCAAATCTCTCATGTCTCGCTTGAACATGATATAGTTGACGAAGATGTTCAACCATATCGTAAGCGCCCATTAACTCATGTTGCTTCTAAAGCTCAGAGTTCATGGTCGCGAGCATTAGACAAGACACATCTAATGCGTCATCTTGATGCTTCTTGAAAGCATCTCGGTCAGCTCGCCGGGCAGTGGCAGGAGGAGCCTCCGGAATGGGCTGCTCCAGAACGTACAGTTTACGTTCCTGAGTGAGAACTATTCTCAGGTTCCTGTACTAGTCCAGGAAGTTTGCTCCGTTGAGCTTGTCCTTCTCGAGGACAGATCGCAGGGAGAAGGTGTTCGTATTCGACGTCATGGTAATCTACAACAGAAATAAATGCAGAAATAAATATCATATTCTTAATCATTTAATTAGGCCTTTAACTAAATGATGCTCTCACTGAATTCTATAATTCAGGTGGGACAAGATCCACATCATACTAACCCTTGAGTTAGCTTTGGCTAATACCCCCAAGACTTAGTATGATCGGTATGTAACGATTTACCAATTACATCTCAATGCAACTCTTGTTTATAGGATCATTATCCGCAGTTATATTAAAACTTGAGTTAGCTTTGGGTAATACGCCCAAGAATTAATATAAATGTGATTTATGTCCTATCTTTCCAACCGTTGGAAGAATGCCTATAGTTGTACTCGATTCAACCGAGTTAACTAGTTACTCAATCTAATTGAGTTGTACTCACCCATGCGTTGATAGGCGGGACCAAGATTGTCCCTCCGTACCCTACCAAGATAATATGTGTTGCTCTGCTTTGGCAGATTCAACAACGACATGTGATCGAGGTAGTAGTAGGTATCACAGCACGGTAGGCATTTTGAGTTGTCGTGATTTAGATTTAATCTAAATGTCGATGTAGTATCATATACTCGATATAGATCTAATCTAATCGATGAAGTGCATCTTGTACACGATGTAGATCTAATCTAATCGTAAGGGTGCATCTTGTGCATGATTTAGATCTAATCTAATTCGTTAGGCACTAATTAATTACTTAATTATGCATGCATCACATACACAAGAAATTAACTAAATTTTGTGATTATTTCATGGCCCTACTACGATCTTCTCAAGCCAATGAGAAGATCGGATGGTCAACCAAAGGTCAACAGCTTCTCAAGCTCCATCCTTTGACCACTTCGTGTTGCTCGCGCCCTCCTCGTAACTCCGTCTCGAGTGGACCTTCCACCGCTTCAAAATTTACATTACAATTTTGAAACTCGAGTTACATTCGAGTCTAAATCTAATTTACAACCAGAATATAAATAGGGAGGCACGACGCGCAGGTCGCGTATCAAATACAACATACACAAAAACATGACGGCACGCAGGCCGTATTATAAATTACAACACAAATTATCCAATCGAATTGGGTCTTTTGGCCATGACTATCACAAAAGTAATATATAATTCGAAATTATATATTTCTATAATTTTCCGTAATTTTTCCTATAATTTTTACGAGTACAATTTCCCGGCGGTTCCGTTTAGCGGTTTTCGGGGCAATCGCGGAACGAATTCCCTTGCGGGGCGAGGGGCAGCGCCCCTACCCGCGATCTAACCATCGCGAGGGTTCCTTTGAGTTCTAACAGCGCCTTAGCCCGCTGTCCCAAAAAGTTTTGCGGCGAAACTTGGCCGTTTTGGGAAAAACTTCTCGGTAGTCGAAGCCTACAAGTGTAGAAACACTTGTGCTTCGCTTCTACGAGAAAAATACTCATAAAACCATTAAAAACTTAAAATTACAGAAATTCACAGAATGTTTATTTTTCATAAAAACCAAAATAAACTCGTATTCGTCTTCGCACGTGGCTCTGATACCACTGTTGGGATTTTCGGGCCGCGGAAACCCCGAATCTCCCTAGCCAATGGATCCGTGCGAAAAATAAAATTCGAAAACTTACGAGTACGAGTTTCAAACTCTAGATCTACAGTAGATAAGAGTATTACCCTTGTAGCGAAGCCCTTCGCGTTCTCGCTTGTCCAAACGGTGCCGAATATCGAAGTTGCCAACGTAGACAACTCTCTATACGTATCCACACGAACACGTAGATGGAAAAATCACACAAAAAAGTGTGCTAGCACTTTTTGATGATTCGGCCAAGTTGAGGAGGAGAGGGAGAGGGAGAGCTAGAGGAAGGAGATGAAGTGAATTGCCGTGAATGAAATGAATCCAATTCATTCCCCATAAGTGGCCGGCCACCTTCACAAGGTGTAACCCCCATCCTCATTAAATGTAGCCATTAAAGAGAATAGCTTTGTAACCCCCATGAGGTGGCACACTTTGATGATGTGGCACATCATCATTAGTCCTCCTAATGCCAAATCACTAATGATGTGGCAAATAGTCAAGTCAAACTTGACTCTTCCTCTTCCTCTCAAGTCAAGTCAAACTTGACTTAATCCTCTCATGGTTGATCTAATCCAACCATTTAATTCAAGCCAATTTAATATAATGAATCTAATTCATTTAATTAAATTGATTCAATGAGTCATAATCTAAATTAGACTCATTGAACACATGAATTAACTTGAGTCCAACTCAATTAGCCCAATTAGAATTACTCTTAATCGAATTTGATTCATCAAATGAATCTAATCCTCTTGGTTCATCATATGAACCTAATCTCCATCTAATTGTCTTTAGTGTGTGACCCTATAGGTTCTTGTAACGTTGGCAATGCCCCTAATGTTGGGTTCTTCGAGCCGCGAAAACCGCTTTTTCGCGTCGCGGAAACCCCGAAGGACCCAAAGCCGTAGATCCGTGCAAAGATTCGTATACAAAATTCGAAAAACTATTTCTTGTACGAGTTCAAAAACTGATCTACTACTTAGATCTACGAGAAAAAAATGTTTACCCTTGTAGCGATGCCCTTCGCGTTCCCGCTCGTCCAAATGATGCCGGATCTCAAGACCGTCAAGCGCCGGTCCTCTAGAAGTATCCATACGGACACACTAGATGGAGATGACCAAAAACCAAGGTGTGCTAGCACCTATGTGGTTCGGCTAAGGGAGGAGGAGAGGGAGAGGGAGAGCTTGAGAGGAAGAACACAAGGAAGAAGAAGAAGTTACACCACTTGAATGGGAAAAAATGAAATTCTCACCCAAAAACCAAGTGGCCGGCCACTTTCAAAAACTCACCAATTAATTGCATTAATTGCAATTAATATGAAACCATTACCAATTAATTGCATTAATTGCAATTAATATGAAACCATTAAGAGAGTGGCTTTGTAACTTCCATGAGGTGGCACCCATGATGATGTGGAACATCATTACTGGTCCACCTAATGCCAACTCACCAATGAGGTGGCAAAAGGTCAAGTCAAAATTGACCTTTGGTCTTCCTTCTCAAGTCAAGTCAAACTTGACTCAATCTCTACCATGATGGATCTAATCCAACCATTTGATTCGAGCCAACTTAATATAATGAATCTAATTCATTAAATTGAATTGATTCAATGAGTCAAAATCAAAATTAGACTCATTTACACATGAATCAACTTGAGTCGAACTCAAGTTAGCCCAATTAGGATTACTCTTAATCCAATTTGATTCATCAAATGAATCTAATCCTCTTGGTTCATCAAATGAACCTAATCTCCACCTAATTGTCCTAAGTGTGTGACCCTATAGGTTCTTGTAACGTTGGCAATGCCCTAAACCCATTTAGGAGCATAAGTAATGAGCGGTATCTAGCAACACATCATTACTACCCAAGTTACAAGAATGTCGAGATCCGACATCACCTTGTGACTACCAATTGTGACTACTCACAAAATAATGACAAGTGTCCTTCTATCCTAGACATCTAGATTGATCAATGTGAGGCATAGACCGTGTCATCCTCTAATCAATCTAAATCTTGAACTCCAAGTAGACTCACTCGATCAAATGAGCTCAACATCTAATGTTGACTCATTTGGGCATGACCATGCACTTAGTGGTCTCACTCTATCAAGAATACCGATGTCGCTCCCGTCATATGGGAGGGATAGATCCCATCTACATCACTCACATCCCTCTACATAATTCGTTATATACCCAGTAATCGCCTTTATAGTCCACCCAGTTACGGGTGACGTTTGATGAAACTAAAGTACATAACTCCTTATGTAGGGATCCATGGTGACTTCGGTCTAAGGACTAATAGTCATACTAATAGCCACATGAGAAAGTATATGACACTCATATAACGATCCATGATACTTTCTCATGGCGGGTCATTCAGTATACATTCTCTAATGCATACCCATGTGTCAGCTTGATATCTCTATATCCATGACTTGTGAGATCAAGTCATCGAGCTGACCTACATGCTAGTCTTATTGTATTAACATTGTCCCTGAATGCTAATACTCGACTAGGAATGATTTAGAGTAGTGTTCCCTATATCATCTCACTATCGATTCAACTAATCGATTGATATAGGTATGAACCTTCTACTCAAGGACGCTATTATACTTAGTCTATTTGGCACTAATATAAATAAGTATAATAACCAAACAAAAGCCTTTATTAATATACAAGAATATGATATACATGAGTCCATACAATCATCAAATGATTGGCTCTAGGGCTCTAACTAACAATCTCCCACTAGCACTAGTGCCAATCAGTAAAGGCTCTAAGGCCTAAAGACCTAGTGTGACCATCATGCTTCCTCTGTGCCAAAGCCTTGGTCAAGGGATCTACGATGTTAGCCTCTGTCGGTACTCTGCAAATCTTCACATCTCCTCTATCGATAATCTCTCGAATGAGATGGAAGCGCCGTAGTATGTGCTTGGTCTGGTGTGAGCGAGGTTCCTTCGCACGTGCTATAGCTCCATTGTTGTCACAATAGAGCTCAATGGTCGGCGATGCTAGGAACCACCCCTAGTTCAATGATGAACTTGCGGATCCAATCGCCTCCTTTGCGCCTCGATGCGAATATACTCGTAGAATCACTCGTATCCTTGAACTCTTCCAGGTGGCACCACCATTAATGCAAAATACGAACCACGATTGCGATCGGTAATCATCCTGATCGGTCTGTAGCCCTTTACAGTTAGCTCATCATTGCCTTCATATATCAAGAAATATTCTTTAGTCCTTCGTAAGTACTTAAAAATATTCTTGACCGCTATCCATGACTTCACCGGATCTGACTGGTATCTTAAAGCATACGAGACATCAGGTCGAGTACAGCATGGCGTACATGATCGATCCTATGGTGAGGCATAAGGGATCTGATCCATGCGGTCTCTCTCCTCTCTAGAAGAGGGACCTTGAGTCTTGAAGACTCACGCCATGTGACATCGGCAAAAATCCCTTCTTGTTCTGCATGGCAAACCGAAGGAGTACCTTGTCAATATATGTACTCGACTTAGGCCAAGCAATCTCTTAGATCTATCTCTATAGATCATATCCCTAGAATGCGGGATGCCTCACTAAGTCCTTCATTGAGAAGCAACTCCTAGCCGGTCTTGTGACTGAAGCATAGGGATGTCCTTCCCAATGAGTAGTATGTCATCCACATATAATATGAGGAAGACAACTATGTCCTCTACAACCTTCTTGTAGACACAAGGCTCATCTTCGTTCTTGATGAAACCAAACTGTTTGATCACATCATCAAATCGAAGATTCCAGCTCCGAGAAGCTTGCTTTAGTCCATAAATGGACCTATGCAGCTTGCATACTGCTGTGGATCTACAAAACCCTCAGGTTGTGTCATGTACACATCCTCGAGTAGGTTTCCATTCAGAAACGCGGTTTTGACATCCATCCGCCATATCTCATAGTCATGGTTGCTGCAATAGCAAGCATGATCCGAATGGACTTAAACATCGCTACTGGAGAAAAGGTTTCATCATAGTCAATACCATGAATCTACTTGAAACCTTTAGCTACCAGGCGACCCTTATAGATAAGTCCATCCATGTCTGTCTTTCTCTTAAAACCCACTTGCACCCAATGGGTTTTACCCCTTCAGGTGGATCAACCAAAGTCCATACTTGGTTGGTGTACATGGATTCTATTTCGGATCTCATGGCTTCTAGCCATTTCTCAGAATCTGGTCTCATCACAGCTTCTTGATAGGTGGTAGGCTCATCCTCTATGAGCACAATGTCATCATGGTCAGACAAGAGAAATGAGTATCTCTCAGGCTGACGACGTACCCGATCGGACCTTCGAAGAGGTATGTCTACATGAACCGGTTGTTGTTCCTCAACTCCTTGTGGAACAACATCATCCACAACACTTTGTGGTTCGGTTCAATTTCCATCGTGGCATTAGTGCTATTGTTCGCATCTTGAACTTCTTCAAGATCGAACGCGCTCCCACTAGTCTTTCTAGAAACTAAGTCCCTTTCTAGAAAGACCCCAGTCTTTGCCACAACTACCTTGTGCTGACTGGGAATGTAGAAGTAATATCCCTTAGTTTCCTTGGGATATTCGATGAAATAGCACTTGTCAGATTTGGGTCCTAATTTGTCTGAGACTTGACGTCGTACGTAAGCCTCACAACTCCAAATCCTCATAAAAGACACCTGGGCATCTCTCCCAGTCCATATCCTATATGGTGTCTTTATCACGACCTTTGATGGAACTCGGTTGAGTATGAAAGCTGCCGTGTCTAGAGCATATCCCCATAGATATGTCGGAAGATCTGTGTGACTCATCATAGATCGTACCATATCTAATAAGGTACGATTCCTCCTTTCGGATACACCATTCCACTGTGGTGTTCCAGGAGGAGTGAGTTGAGATAAAATCCCACACTCAGCTAAATAGTCACGAAACTCATGGCTTAAGTATTCACCACCTCGATCTGATCGAAGTACCTTAATACTCTTGCCAAGCTGGTTCTGTACTTCATTCTTGAATTCTTTGAACTTTTCAAAGGATTCATATTTATGTATCATCAAGTACACATAACCGTATCTACTGAAGTCATCAGTAAATGTGATGAAGTATCTATAACCGCCTCTAGCAGCGACATTGAAAGGGCTACATACATCACTATGTATGAGTCCTAACAAATCAGTCGCTCTCTCGCCGTGCCCACTAAAGGGAGTCTTGGTCATCTTGCCTCGTAGGCATGACTCGCATATCTCATATGATTCAAAATCAAATGAGTCCAGCAAACCATCCTTATGGAGCTGGGATAAGCGCTTGTCATTTATATGACCTAAGCGATAGTGCCAGAGGTAAGTTTGGTTCAAGTCATTCGACTTGATCCTCTTGGTATTTATGTTATAGACAGGGCTCTCTAGGTCTAGAATGTAGAGTCCGTTTATCAGAGGTGCACTACAATAGAACATATCGTTTAAAAAGACGGAACAACATTTGTTCTTTATTATAAACGAGTATCCTCTCTTGTCCAAACAAGAAACTGATATTATGTTCTTTGTCAAGGCAGGCACATAACAACAATCGTCTAATTCTAGTACTAGCCCAGAGGGCAGAGATAGATGATAAGTTCCTACAGCAATAGCAGCAACTCGTGCTCCATTGCCTACTCGTAGGTCTATCTCACCCTTCGTCAATGCTCTGCTATTCCTCAGCGCTTGTACATTAGTACAAATGTGCGAAGCACATCCGGTATCTAATACCCACGATGAAGAAATAGAGAGGTTGACTTCTATAACATTTATACCTGAAGTAGAAATCTTATTTCTCTTCTTCTTAAGATCTTCCAGGTATTCTTTGGAGTTCCTCTTCCAGTGCCTTGCTTGTCCTTGATATAGGTGACAAAAATGTTCAACCATATCGTAAGCGCTCATAAACTCATGTTGCTTCTGAAGCTCAAAGTTCATGGTTGCGAGCATAAGACAAGACACATCTAATGCGTCATCTCGATGCTTCTTGTAAGCATCTCGGTCTGCTCGCGTGGCAGTGGCAGGAGGGGCCTCCGGAATGGGCTGCTCCAGAACGTACAGTTTACCTGTACCAGTCCAGGAAATTTGCTCCGTTGAGCTTGTCCTTCTTAAGGACAGATCGCAGAGAGAAAATGTTCGTATTTGACGTCATGGTTATCTACAACAGAAAAATTTGCAGAAATAAATATCATATTCTTTTAAAATCATTTAATTAGGCCTTTAACTAAATGATGCTCCCACTGAATACCTTAATTCTTGTGGGACAAGATCCACATCATACTAACCCTTTGGCTAATACGCCCAAGGCTTAGTATGATCGGTAGGTAACGATTACCAATTACATCTCTATGCAACTCTTGTTTATAGAATCAATATCCGCATTTATATTAAAACTCGAGTTAGCTTTGGCTAATACACCCGAGAGTTAATATAGATGTGATTTTGACCTATCTTTTCCAACCGTTGGAATAATGCCTATAGTTGACTCGATCCAACCGAGTAACTAGGAATACTCAATCTAATTGAGTTGTATTCACCCATGCGTTGATAGGCGAGACCAAGATTGTCCCTCCGTACCCTACCAAGATAATATGTATTGCTCTGCTTTGGCAGATTCAACAATACATGTGATCGAGGTAGTGATAGGTATCACGGCACGGTTAGGCATTTAGAGTTGGTTCGATCTAGATCTAATCTAATCGAGAAGGATGCATCTTGTGCACGACTTAGATCTAATCTAATCGCAAGGGTGCATCATGTGCACGACTTAAATCTAATCTAATCGTTAAGGCACTAATTAATTAATTAACTATTAAACATGCATCAAATACATAATAATTAATTAATTAATCTATTTGTGATTTAGTAATGGCCCTACTACGATCTTCTCAAGCCAATGAGAAGATCGAATGGTCAACCTAGGGTCAACAGCTTCTCCAAGCTCCTCCCAATGACCACCTTGTGTTGCTCGTGCCCGCCTCGGAACTCCGTCTCGTGTGGACCCTCCACTGCTCCAATTTGTACATTACAATTTGAAACTCGAGTTACATTCGAGTCTAAATCTAATTTACAACAAGAATAAAAGACGAGGCACGACGCGCAGGTCGCGAATAATAAAAAAATACAACGCGCGAAAACACATCACGGCACGCAGGCCGTACTATGAATTACAACACAACCAATCATATTGGGTTTTGGGCTATGACTATCACAAAATTAATATATAATTCAAAATTATATATTTTCTTATTTTCTGTAATTTTAAAAATAATTTTTTACAATTTTACAAGTAAAATTTCCCGGCGGTCCCGTTTAGCGGTTTCGGGCGCAATCGCGGAACGGATCCCCTTGCGGGGCCCAGGGGCAGCGCCCCTACCCGCGATCTAACCATCGCGAGGGTTCCTTTGCGATCCAACAGCGCCTAAACCCGCTGTCCCAAAACGATTTGGGCCGAGACATTACCGTTTCGGAAAAATCTTCCCGACGGGTTCGTTTTTAGCGATTTCGGGTGCGATCGCGGAGCAAATCCCCTTGCGGGGTTAGGGGCAGCGCCCCTACCCACGATCTAACCATCGTGAGTTGCTCCGTTGCGATCTAAAGGCACCCGAGTCCGCTGTCCCAAAAGATTTTGGGTCGAAACGAAGCCGTTTGGGAAAATTCTTCCCGATAGCCGAAGCCTACAAGTGCCGAGACACTTGTGCTTCGCCTATAAGGAAAAATTACCCATAAAAACATAAAAATTGAATTTTTACAGAAAATCACAGAAGTTTTGTTTTCCAAAAACCAAAAACTAACTCGTACAAGTCTTTGCACGTGGCTCTGATACCACTGTTGGGTTCTTCGGGCCGCGAAAACCGCTTTTTCGCGTCGCGGAAACCCCGAAGGACCCAAAGCCGTAGATCCGTGCAAAGATTCGTATACAAAATTCGAAAAACTATTTCTTGTACGAGTTCAAAAACTGATCTACTACTTAGATCTACGAGAAAAATGTTTACCCTTGTAGCGATGCCCTTCGCGTTCCCGCTCGTCCAAATGATGCCGGATCTCAAGACCGTCAAGCGCCGGTCCTCTAGAAGTATCCACACGGACACACTAGATGGAGATGACCAAAAACCAAGGTGTGCTAGCACCTATGTGGTTCGGCCAAGGGAGGAGGAGAGGGAGAGGGAGAGCTTGAGAGGAAGAACACAAGGAAGAAGAAGAAGTTACACCACTTGAATGGGAAAAAATGAAATTCTCACCCAAAAACCAAGTGGCCGGCCACTTTCAAAAACTCACCAATTAATTGCATTAATTGCAATTAATATGAAACCATTAAGAGAGTGGCTTTGTAACTTCCATGAGGTGGCGCCCATGATGATGTGGAACATCATTATTGGTCCACCTAATGCCAACTCACCAATGAGGTGGCAAAAGGTCAAGTCAAAATTGACCTTTGGTCTTCCTTCTCAAGTCAAGTCAAACTTGACTCAATCTCTACCATGGTGGATCTAATCCAACCATTTGATTCGAGCCAACTTAATATAATGAATCTAATTCATTAAATTGAATTGATTCAATGAGTCAAAATCAAAATTAGACTCATTTAACACATGAATCAACTTGAGTCGAACTCAAGTTAGCCCAATTAGGATTACTCTTAATCCAATTTGATTCATCAAATGAATCTAATCCTCTTGGTTCATCAAATGAACCTAATCTCCACCTAATTGTCCTAAGTGTGTGACCCTATAGGTTCTTGTAACGTTGGCAATGCCCTAAACCCATTTAGGAGCATAAGTAATGAGCGGTATCTAGCAACACATCATTACTACCCAAGTTACAAGAATGTCGAGATCCGACATCACCTTGTGACTACCAATTGTGACTACTCACAAAATAATGACAAGTGTCCTTCTATCCTAGACATCTAGATTGATCAAAGTGAGGCATAGACCGTGTCATCCTCTAATCAATATAAATCTTGAACTCCAAGTAGACTCACTCGATCAAATGAGCTCAACATCTAATGTTGACTCATTTGGGCATGGCCATGCACTTAGTGGTCTCACTCTATCAAGAATACCGATGTCGCTCCCGTCATATGGGAGGGATAGATCCCATCTACATCACTCACATCCCTCTACATAATTCGTTATATACCCAGTAATCGCCTTTATAGTCCACCCAGTTACGGGTGACGTTTGACGAAACTAAAGTACATAACTCCTTATGTAGGGATCCATGGTGACTTCAGGTCTAAGGACTAATAGTCATACTAATAGCCACATGAGAAAGTATATGACACTCATATAACGATCCATGATACTTTCTCATGGCGGGTCATTCAGTATACATTCTCTAATGCATACCCATGTGTCAGCTTGATATCTCTATATCTATGACTTGTGAGATCAAATCATCGAGCTGACCTACATGCTAGTTTTATTGTATTAACATTGTCCCTGAATGCTAATACTCGACTAGGAATGATTTAGAATAGTGTTCCCTATATCATTTCACTATCGATTCAACTAATCGATTGATATAGGTATGAACCTTCTACTCAAGGACGCTATTATACTTAGTCTATTTGGCACTAATATAAATAAGTATAATAACCAAACAAAAGCCTTTATTAATATACAAGAATATGATATACATAAGTCCATACAATCATCAAATGATTGGCTCTAGGGCTCTAACTAACACCTAAACCTATTTAGGAGCATAAGTAATGAGCGGTATCTAGCAACACATCATTACTACCCAATGTTACAAGAATGTTGAGATCTAACATCACCTTGTGACTACTAATTGTGACTCCTCACAAAATATGACAAGTGTCCTTCTATCATAGACATCTAGATTGATCAATGTGAGGCATAGACCGTGTCATTCTTCTGATCAATCTAAATCCTGAACTCCAAGTAGACTCACTAAATCAAATGAGTTCAATATCTTATATTAACTCATTTGGGCATGGCCATGCACTTCGTGGTCTCACTCTATCAAGAATATCGATGTCTCTCCCGTCATATAGGAGGGATAGATACCATTTACATCACTCACATCCCTCAGCATAATTTGTTATATACCCAGTAATCGCATTTATAGTCCACCCAGTTACGGGTGACGTTTGACGAAACCAAAGTACATAACTCCTTATGTAGGGAACCATGGTGACTTCAGGTCTAAGGACTAGTAGTTATACTAATAGCCACATGAGAAAGTATATGACACTCATATAACGATTCATGATACTTTCTCATGGCGGGTCATTCAGTATACATTCTCTAATGCATACCCATGTGTCAACTTGATATCTCTATATCCATGACTTGTGAGATCAAGTCATCGAGTTGACCTACATGCTAGTCTTATTGCATTAACATTGTTCCTGAATGTTAATATTCGACTAGTAATGATTAAGAGTAGTGTTCCCTATATCATCTCACTATCGATTCAACAAATCGATTGATATAGGTAAGAACCTTCTACTCAAGGACGTTATTATACTTAGTTTATTTGACACCAATACAAGTAAGTATAATAACCAAAAACCAAATGCCTTTTATTTATATAGAATATGATACAACAAGTCTAAAATACAATCATCAAATGATTGGCTCTAGGGCTCTAGCTAACACAACTTGACACTGTACGTCCTCAGCGTCCGGAAGGTCTCCTCTATATCTGCACAAAGGTCGGCCGCTCTTAGTGATTTAATGAGTATATCATCAACATATACCTCGAGGTTCCGTCCGAACTGTTTCCGGAACACCTTGTTCATGAGCCGTTGGCATGTGGCACCGACGTTCTTCAGTCAGAATGGCATCACGTTGTAGCAGTAGGTGTCGTTCGCCGTAATGAAGCTCACTTTCTCCTGATCGTCCTAGGCGAGTGACACTTGGTGATATCCCTGATAGGCATCCAGCATGCATATCAGCTCACATCCAGCGGTCGAGTCCACCATTTGATAAATCCGGGGCAGAGGGTAAAAGTATTTTGGGCACGCCTTATTCAGATCCCGAAAGTCGATGCAGACCCTCCACTTGTTACCAGGCTTGGAGACCAGTACCATATTCGCGAGCCAACTCGGGAATTGCACCTCCTGTATATGGTCGGCCTCCAGGAGCTTCTCGACTTCCGCCTTGATGATGACGTTCTGTTCGGCACTGAAGTCCCTCTTCCTCTGCCTTACCGACCACGCGTCCGGCCGAACATGGAGTTCGTGCTGCGCGACGCTCGGCGAGATGCTCGGTAGCTTGTGGGTTGACCACGCAAAGACGTCGTGGTTGAGTCGCAGACACCTAATCAATTCTTCCTTCTGGCTTGCTTCCAGGTCAGATGCAATGAACGTGGTGGCATCCCGTCGGCTAGCCTGGATCTGCACCTCCTCTTTCTCTTCATAAACTAAAGTTGGAGGCTTTTCGGTTATGGTGTTTACCTCTAGGCGCGACGCTTTCCGAGCGGACCTTGACTCTGCTTGGACCATCTCCACATAACATCGCCGAGCGGCAAGCTGATCTCCTCGGACCTCCCCCACCTTGACCTCCACGGGAAACTTGATCTTCTGACAAAAAGTCGAGACGACCGCCCGGAACTCGTTGAGAGCCAGTGCCCTAATATCACATTGTAGGCGGAGGGGTCATCGACCACGATGAAGTTTGTGGTCCGCGCCCTCCGAAGTGGCTCGCCTAGCGATATAGCCAACCGGGTCTGGCCGACCGGCATAACCTCATTGTTGGTGAATCCATATAACAGAGTTTGTCATCGAAAGCAGGTCGGCTCGGTCAATTTGAAGTTGGTCGAATGCCTTCATGAAAATAATGTTGGCCGAGCTACCTGTATCAATGAATACGTGATGAATAGTATAATTTGCTATTACCGCTCGGATGATGAGAGCGTCGTCGTGCGACACTTCAACCCCTTCTAGGTCTCTGGGCCCGAAGCTGACCTCGGGCCCCTGTGCCCTTTCCTAACTACATCTAACCGTGTGGATCCTTAGCTACCGGGCGTGCGACTTCCTCGCCCGGTTGGAGTCACCTCCCGTTGGTCCGCCGACAATGATGTTGATCTCGCCCCGAGCAGCGTTGCTTCTATTTTCCTCCTCCTGAGCGGATGGTCTTGCTCGCTCATGCGAGACTCGGGGATTGACCCTCGACTGGTGATGATGTTGCCGTTCGGGGGACTCCCTTGCCACCCGCCGCCTATTACTCTGGGGTCGATGTCGTCGATCATGTGAAGGCGATCGGCGGTGGTAGCTTCTTGGAGCCGGGTGAGCGATCGGAACGAACCCTCGACAATCATGAGTGTTCTGGGTCGTTGACCGGTGGAGCGAACATAACATGGGAGTCCATACATTTCCTTTTTGCTTAGGTTGATCAGGCGCTATATGTTGGACGGCGTGCGACTTTGCTTCTTGATGAGCGTACCCCCTCAGCGCGGGGCCTTCTTGGTGGCTGATGGATGACCATTTGCCTCCACTCGGTTGAAGGCAAGGGCTCGGACGACACTTCTTTCCTCCTAGCCACCTGGGCTTCTTCTACTTTGATATATTCGCTTGCCTTCCTCAGCATATGATCGTAGCCGCGGGGCGGTTTTCTGATGAGCAAGTGGAAGAAATCCCCGTCGACTAGGCCCTAAGTGAAGGCATGCATCATTGTCTCTGATGAGACCGTGGGGATGCCCATCACCGCTTGGTTGAAGCGCTGGATGTACGCTCGGAGGGTTTCTCTCGACCCTTGTTTCATAGAAAATAAGCTGACGTTGGTCTTCTGATAGCGTCGGCTGCTGGTGAAGTGGTGGAGGAATGCCATTCGGAAGTCTTTAAAGCTTCGAATTGATCCGTCCGGCAATCTTCGGAAACAACGTTGAGCTAAGGCGGGCAACGTGGTAAGGAAGACTCGGCACTTAACTCCGTCAGTATATTGGTGGAGAGTAGCGGCATTGTCGAACTTATCGAGATGGTCGTCAGGGTCGGTCACGCCGCTATACTCCCCGATCGCCAGTGGGGCGTAGTGCCTCAGGAGCGGGTCCTGTAAGATCTCCTCGGAGAATTGGCGATTAATCCGCTCGGGAGATGATTCAGTCTGAGGCGCCTTGCCCTTTTTGACATCCCGGGCGGGCGCTTCATCAGATGATCCTTAGTTGGCTTGAGCTAGCTCAGACGGAGTTTAGAACAGGGCCTGATGGAATGGAATGGGGGCGGGCGGCGCATCTCCTGGTGTGCCGATCTGCCCTTTATTCTGTGCCCAAGTGGAGTACTGCTCCGGTCGATCTTCTTGCGCCGCTCGACCGCCTGATGATGAGGTCGCCTGCTGCGCCATCCGCTCGGCTAACACTTTTTGCTGCTGCTGCTCGGGAGATGACTCAGTCTGAGGCGCCTTGCCCTTTTTGACATCCCGGGCGGGGGCTTCATCAAATGATCCTTGGTTGGCTTGAGCTAGCTCAGACGGAGTTTGGAATAGGGCCCGATGGAATGGAATGGGGGCTGGCGGCGCATCTCCTGGTGTGCCGATCAGCCCTTTATTCTGTGCCCAAGTGGAGTACTGCTCCAGTCGATCTTCTTGCGCCGCTCGACCGACTGATGATGAGGTCGCCTGCTGCGCCATCCGCTCGGCTAACACTTTTTGCTGCTGCTGCTCCATGATTTTTGTTGCTCTCGCCTCGATAAGAGCGTCGAGCTCCTCTCCAGCTCCTTCCATCTTCTCCGCTCGGATTCAGGTGCGTTCCCATAGACGGCGCCAATTTGATCCTGTCCAAGAGTCGAGTCGATGGACGCTGGGGGCGTGGCGCTCTCTGTTACCTTCGGATGACCTCTAAGACGACGTGGGCCTTCAGTGAACCTACAACAAAGCCGAGCCGGGAAGGAGTTCCCGGCGACGACCCTCCGACGCTCAAGTCAGGCAATGGTGAGATTAAGCAGAAGCAGAGTAACGAGACTGTAGCTATAGTGAAGAATCTTGCATACCTCCGTCGAAGTCTAGGGGTCCTTATATAGGATCCCGGGGAGGCACGTGCACGCTCTTCGAGGCGTGCACGCTTCCCAGAGCATACCTTAGAATGGACGTGTCAGAAAAGTGTGCCTGACGCTATACCACAACCGTCCGATCATATCTCTGACATGACAGTGGAAATTTCCACCGTACGATCTACTATCCGGTCCGGCCGCCAACCATGCTGTCCGTCATTTTGTCCTCTTTTGTGTCTCTTGTCCGTTACTAGGCCGAGCCGGGGGGGGGGGGGGGGGGGTGGGGGCCCAGAAGAGGCACTGAAGGGAATTAGGGGACCCATGACGAGATCCAAGACTAAGAGAATGAAGCAAGCTTTGGAAGGCTTAATAATGGAGCTCAAGGAAAAGGAGGATCAATGCACAATGGAGGCAACAACTAAATGGATCACATTCCTTCAATTTGAAAGTGAAATTGGACCAACATGAGGACCATTTTCGTATGCATTTTTGGGGGGATTTTTCTAAAGTGACTTTTGATGTCCTTTGTGGGTTTTTAATGCATTTTTGAGAGTTCCTAAGCTAGTATAATAAATACCATGTATGTATGTTTGCATTAAGCTAGTATTAGGGATTAGTGGGTGCATTAGTGGATAATAAATACCATGCATGCAAGCATGATATTTATTGCATAATTAGTGCATAGTGGATCTTAAGGGATGTTAAATAGGAGAACTCTTGTACGGAAAATCAAGTAAGTTTGAATGAAAATTTTAGTTTCTCTTTGGTGAGAGCTTCCTTCAAGTTCTTAGGCAAAGAACTAATTCCGATCTTATCAAGGAAACTTGTGGCGATCAAACCCCATGACTTATCACTCACCTTCTCATCTTGCTTGAGTGTGGCGTCAATACCCTTCCCCAAGCTGAATTTCAAGGCGATCCTCCTTGGCGTTTGGGAGTGAAAAACGTACTGGGCTGAGCAAGAAAGCCACTCGGTCATATACTCGAATGGGCATGCAGCCGTGGTTCGTAACTTAGCTGAGCGGACAAAGCGGCTCGGCGTATCGGCTCTTTTATACGAGAATCCCTGAGCATCGGAAACCCGACCTGCGGTCGAGATGTCTTCGCGCCGGCCCGGGCGATATCCAAGCCGATCGTCTATGTGACCCCTCCGATCGGCAAGACCCTTGGGCTGACCATCTTGACTTTGACTTCTATGTGTCGTTGACCACTGTACGGCCAGGCCCCCTCCTTCACCACCGGATCATCGAGTATCATAGTTGAATTTAAAAATTTCCGTTCGCATAATAGGGTCAGTAATCGATTGCTCGTATCCATCAGTTGATTGATATGATGAGCGAACGAGTTAATATAAGTCGAATTCCAAACATTCTATCCAATGTAACAGTATTATCAATCGATTGAAGAGTTCATCAATCACCTAGTATACCTATAACTTCATGTTGGGTTTCAAACTGTCAATTGTCCGATCAATTGTGATCCAATTGGCTTTCATCATTGTCAAATATTTGGTTCTCCATGATCTACTTGAACTTTGTATTTGCTAACTTTATGTTAAAATTTCAACAACCAAACGTCTGAATAACTGTAATCCACTTGGACTTCTTCACTTGTCAACGCTCTATTTTATTTTTTATTACTAAGTGATCAGTCAATCATAGGCATATTAGTGGTAAAGAAAAAAAAGATGAACCAGATAACTGTTAGGACACTCTGGCAAGCTAGAGGAGGGTGATTAGCTTCAATCGCTTAGTTGTTGCAGCGGAAACTCAAAGCAAACACTAACACCCATGATTTTACTTGGCATCCATCTCCTTGAGATGGCTAATCCATGGGTCCACTCTCCTCACTTACACACTATAACATCCTCTTTTTAGGAGGTGGAGAAGCCTCATACAAACTCTAACAAGAGAACAAATGAGAAATACAATAAAAGATATAACAAGAAAAAGGAAATGAATACGACAATAAGAAACCTTTGCTCTTGATCTCTTGTTGTTGTTGATCGCTTCTTGATGCTTGGAAATGCAGCAACACTTTGCTCTAAGAACCTTCAAGAACTGGCAGAAAGAATCGGAGAAGAAGAAATTGTATTTGAATCTTCGTCATCGCCTTTATATCCCACTGGTTAGGGTTTTCAATCGATTGGCCTTACCCCCAATCGATTATCACGTAAGATCCAAGTGCATCCAGCCGTCCAAACCTTACAACGACTCTTTTCGTCACTTAATCGATTAGACAATTGATTACGAGTCTTCTTAATCGATCACTCAATCAATTACGAAACCTTCTATTCACTCGCAAGCTTCTCCCAATCGATTACCTAATCAATTACCCAATCAATCAAGCAACTTCAATCGATCACCTGATCAATTCAAAAGCCTTCTATTTGCTCGCAACCAAGATATTAGATTAGGTAATCGATTAAACCTCTTGTGATATTCTCAATTGATTGGAATTCTTCCCAATCAATTTAGCACATTGCAATGCATTGTGCTTCACAAAAATCTAGCTTCTAATCGATCTGATAGATTGGGTTCTGGGTGAATCGATCAGGTGATTGATTCACCATGTACTTTGCGAAGAGATATGCTCAATAGATCAACTGATTGATTGACACATGTCTCAATCAATCACATGATCTATTACCCAACCCTAACTTAACTCAAGTCTAGGGTTCCCTTACTTAATATCTAGTCAACCATGACCTATTGGGACTTCTCCACCAAGTGTCCGGTCAACCTTTTGATTCACTTGGGCTTTGTAAACTTTTCGTTGGACTTCCGGTCACCAAGTGCGGTCCTCCTTGTGTAATAATTAAATATAGTCGGTTGTTGTATTATTTTTTACATTCTATTCGATCTAGATTACATGTAAATTCTTTTGTGGAATATAGGATTGATAAATATAAATTTTTATTTTTTTGTGGCGGCTTGTATCCTTGCATGCGTGGTGCTATTTTGAGGACCGGAGGCACCACGAAGAAGGAAGCAAGATAGACACGACAGCTTGATCCATTGGCGGCATATTGGAGGGCAACGTTGAATGAGGCCATAATAGTTGGAAATTTTATTTTCATATTTATTACCTTTATATGCTGTTTTTATGTGTTGTGATGCTGTTTTTATGTGTTGTGATGTGTGTGCATGTTAAAATTCCTCAATTTAAATAACTAAGTAGGAGAGGGATTATTTAAATAAATTTCACAGTCTCCATTAATGATTTGTAAGTGATGCATTCAAACTTGCGCGTTGGCTTTAAGTGCCTTCCTCCATATCGGATGAGTTTGCTTGCAGATCACTAGATCAAACTTCCTCTATGGATGATTATAGGAAATTATTTAGGAATGTGTGATCTTCTCCATTTGAAGGAGCACAATCCTATTTAATGGACTAAGTATCAAGTAATGATATATACTTAAGCGCATTTAATAGTATCCACCCCATCGGAGTCACTGCTATTATTTGTGTGACCGAAGATGAACTAACTATTAATTTTATTTCCCTATACAAAAAATTGTATAAGAACAGAACTTTTCCTAGCAACCTGCATGTTCGATCAATCATGTATTTGATCAATCAAGCAAGTTCTTGAATGATCAAAGCACACCTTGATCGAATTACAAGATCGTTGACCTCTTGTGTTAGTATTCCAAAAAATAATACAAAGAAAACTAACCAATTACGCAGTGGAATTAAGAACTAGTTGTACATTTTCTTTGTAGCTAAAGACCTCTTGATCTTTTGCCGTATTTCTCTCCTCTTCTTGGACGTCGTGTGGGCGACGATCTACCAAGACAATACCACCCTCCTTCTCTTCTTGATTTCCAAACCGCCGGCTACAAAAGGAGGTTCTAGGATGGGGCACCTTCTAATCTTCTTCCTTCTCTTCTTCCTCTTCTCCAATCCGCCGACCACTAAGTAGGAGGGAGCGCCGGCCACCAAGGAGGAGGGGGCGCAGACCACGAAGGAGGAGGGGCGCCGACCACCAAGGATAAAGGGGGTGCCCGCCCTAGCAAAGGAGAAGGGGAGGGGCACTGGCCCTAGGTGAGGAGGAAAGGGAGGGGCGCCGACCACAAGGAGGAGAAGAGAGAAAATTAGGTTTTAGGAGCCACCACCTATCCTTTTTATAGGCTTGTTGTCGGTTACAAAAAAAGAAAAATAACAGAATTCTGTTAAGAAAAAATCTCCCTTTCTATAACCAAGTTAAACCAAACTAAGTTAAACCAAACCAGGTTATGGATGGGTGGATGCGAAGCTTTATATAGAGGCTACAACAGGGACCTAGATGAGGAATTAGTTTAGGCCTCCGATGGGCTTGGGCTTCCTGTGTTCGGCCCGAACACCCAACCCAAGTCCATCAATAATAACCCATACCATTAAAGGGTTATTATTGAACTACCGCACCAATCCCATATTACAACATGAGTTCCTTCTTATCATGAGTGCGTTAATCTCCCTGTGTTTAAGATATCGTATGTCCATTAATTAAATGAGTTACTGACAACTCAATTAATTAACATATGATTTGAAGAGTAGTATCACTCAACTTTATTATTATGCCGGACTAAGTCACCTGCAGGGTTTACATGATAATCCTTATGAGCTCCTCAAGGGGATATCATCAACCTAAATAATTAGGACACAGATTCCTTCTATAATCAACAACACACCATATAAACAGTACTATTTCCTAACTCATCGGGCCTATTGATTTAACGAATAAATTTCACCTATTGATAAGTTAAAGAAATAAATACTAAGTATACATACTTATTATTATATCGGGATTAAAAGAACGCACATCCATAATAACAGAGGTTCTTGTTAGCTAGAGCCCTAGAGCCAATCATTTGATGATTGTATTTTGGACTTGTTGTATCATATTCTATATAAATAAAGGCATTTAGTTTTTGGTTATTATACTTACTTGTATTGGTGCCAATAAACTAAGTATAATAACGTCCTTGAGTAGACGGTTCTTACCTATATCAATCGGTTAGTTGAACCGATAGTGAGATGATATAGGGAACACTACTCTTAATCATTCCTAGTCGAGTAATACATTCAGGGGCAATGTTAATGCAATAAGACTAGCATGTAGGTCAACACGATGACTTGATCTCACAAGTCATGGATATAGAGATATCAAGTTGACACATGGGTATGCATTGGAGAATGTATACTGAATGACCCGTCATGAGAAAGTATCATGGATCGTTATATGAGTGTCATATACTTTCTCATGTGACTATTAGTATGACTACTAGTCCTTAGACCTGAAGTCACCATGGTTCCCTACATAAGGAGTTATGTACTTTAGTTTCGTCAAACATTACCCTAACTGGGTGAACTATAAAGGCGATTACTGGGTATGTAACAAATTATGCGGAGGGATGTGAGTGATGTAGATGGGATCTATCCCTCCTATATGACGGGAGTGACATCGGTATTCTTGATAGAGTGAGACCACGAAGTGCATGGCCATGCCCAAATGAGTCAATATAGGATATTGAGCTCATTTGATCGAGTGAGTCTACTTGGAGTTCAAGATTTAGATTGGTCAGAGGATGACACGGTCTATGCCTCACATTGATCAATCTAGATGTCTAGGATAGAAGGACACTTGTCATATATTGTGAGGAGTCACAATTAGTAGTCACAAGGTGATGTTGGATCTCAACATTCTTGTAACATTGGGTAGTAATGATGTGTTGCTAGATACCGCTCATTACTTATGCTCCTAAATAAGTTTAGGGGCATTGCCAACGTTACAAGAACCTATAGGGTCACACACTAAGGACAATTAGATGGAGATTAGGTTCATATGATGAACCAAGAGGATTAGATTCATTTGATGAATCAAATTGGATAAGGAATAATCCAAATTGGGCTAATTGAGTTGGACTCAAGTTGATTCATGTATTCAATGAGTCTAATTTAGATTATGACTCATTAAATCAACTTAATTTAATGAATTGGCTTGAATCAAATGGTTAGATTAGATCAACCATGGAAGAGATTTGGTCAAGTTTGACTTGACTTGAGAGGAAGAGGAAGAGTCAAGTTTGACTTGACTAATTGCCACATCATTGGTGAGATGGCAAGATGTGGACCAATGATGATGTGCCACATCATCAAAGTGTGCCACCTCATGGGAGTTACAACTCCATTCTCTTTAATGGCTACATTTAATGAGAATGGGGGTTACACCTTGGAGAAGTGGCCGGCCACTTATTATTGTGAATGAAATTGATTTTTTCATTCAAGCCTCATTATTCCTTCTTCTTCCTCTAGCTCTCCCTCTCCCTCTCCTCCTCAACTTGGCCGAACCACACATAGGTGCTAGCACACCTCTTTGTGTGTTTTTCTCCACCTACGTGTCCGTGTGGATACTTCTAGAGGAGTATCTATCTTGATACTCTCGAGATCCGGCATTTTGGACGAGCGGGATACGCGAAAGGCACGCTTCAAGGTATAACCCTTTTCTTCATGTAGATCTAGGAGTAGATCTAAGTAGAAACTCGTACAAGAAATTATTTTGTAATCTATTCTTCGCACGAGATCCAGTGGCATGGGTGATTCGGGGTTTCCGCGACGCGAAAACGCGGTTTTCGCGGCCCGAAAAACCCAACAGTGGTATCAGAGCCACGTGCGAAGCTTGTACGAGTTTAGTTTTTGTTTTTATGACAAAAATTCAGTTCTGTGATATTCTGTAATTTTATGGTTTTTAGAGTTTTTATGGGTATTTTTTTCGTAGAAGCGAAGCACAAGTGTTTCGGCACTTGTAGGCTTCGACTACCGAGAAGAATTTTCTAAAACGGCAAAGTTTCGCCCCAAAAAAATTTTTGGGACAGCAGGCTAAGGCACTCTTGGATCGCTTAGGAGCAACTTGCGATGATTAGATCGCGGGTAGGGGTACTTCCCCTAACCCCGCAAAGGGATTTGCTCCGCGATTGCGCTCGAAATCACTAATCGGGACTGCTGGGAAAAATTTACTCATAAAATCTGTAAAATTATAAAAAAATTACAGAAAATTATAGAAATATATAATTTTGAATTATATATTAATTTTGTGATAGTCATGGCCCAAACGACCCAAATTGGATTTGGAAATGTGTTGTAATTCATAATACGGCCTGCGTACCGTTATGTGATGTGCGTGCTGTATTTTTTTTATTTTTATTTTCACGGCCTGCGCGTTGTGCCTTTCTCTTATATTCTGGTTGTAAATTAGATTCAGACTCGAATGTAACTCGAGTTTCAAAATTGTAATGTAATTTTGAAGCGGTGGAAGGTCCACACGAGACGGAGTTACGAGGAGGGCGCGAGCAACACAAGGTGGTCAAAGGAAGAGGCTTGAGAAGCTGTTGACCTTAGGTTGACCATCCGATCTTCTCATTGGCTTGAGAAGATCGTAGTAGGGCCATGACTAAAACACAAATTAATTTAATTAATTGCTTTTGTGTGTATGTGATGCATGCTAGTTAATTAAGTAATTAATTAGTGCCTAACGATTAGATTAGATCTAAGTCGTGCACATGATGCACCTTTCGATTAGATTAGATCTATTGAGTATATGATACGCGTCATCGTTTAGATTAGATCTAAATCACGTCAACTCGTAATGCCCACCATGCCGTGATACCTACCACTACCTCGATCGCATGTAGTTGTTGAATCTGCCAAAGCAGAGCAACACATACTATCTTGGTAGGGTACGGAGGGACAATCTTGGTCCCGTCTATCAACGCATGGGTGAGTACAACTCAATTAGATTGAGTATTCCTAGTTAACTCGGTTGGATCGAGTATAACTATAGGCATTCTTCCAACGGTTGGAAAGTTAGGTCAAAATCACATATATATTAACTCTCGGGCGTATTAGCCAAAGCTAACTCGAGTTTTAATATAAATGCGGATTTTGATTCTATAAACAAGAGTTGCATAGAGATGTAATTGGTAATCGTTACCTTCCGATCATACTAAATCTTGGGCGTATTAGCCAAAGCTAACTCAAGGGTTAGTATGATGTGGATCTTGTCCCACATGAATTATAGAATTCAGTGGGAGCATCATTTAGTTAAAGGCCTAATTAAATGATTAAGAATATGATACTTTTTTCTGCATTTATTTCTGTTGTATAATTGCCATGACGTCGAACACGAACACCTTCTCCCTGCGATCTGTCCTCGAGAAGGACAAGCTCAACGGAGCAAACTTCCTGGACTGGTACAGGAACTTGAGAATAGTTCTCACTCAAGAACGTAAACTGTACGTTCTGGAGCAGCCCATTCCGGAGGCTCCTCCTGCCAATGCCCCGCGAGCTGACAAAGATGCTTACAAGAAGCATCAAGACGATGCATTAGATGTGTCCTGTCTAATGCTCGCGACCATGAACTCTGAGCTTCATAAGCAACACGAGTTAATGGGCGCTTACGATATGGTTGAACATCTTCGTCAATTATATCAAGGACAAGCGAGGCATGAGAGATTTGAGATCTCAAGGGCACTGTTTCAATGCAAGATGTCAGACGGGGCTCCAGTAGGCCCATATGTACTCAAAATGATTGGGTACATAGAGAACCTACAAAGGTTGGGGTTCCCTCTTGGCCAAGAGCTGGCTACTGACCTGATCTTGCAATCCTTGCCAAATAGCTACAGTCAATTCGTTCTAAACTACAATATGAACGAGATTGACAAGCCACTGCCCGAGCTGCTTAGCATGTTAAGAACTGCTGAGCTAAACCTTAAGAAGGTTAAGCCCAACACTGTTCTGATGGTTTAGAAACATAAGGGCAAGGGCAAGCCCAGAGGCAAGGGAAAGTCCCAAGCCAAGGGCAAAGGCAAGGCACAGAAGCCTAAAGGAGGGGTCGCCAAGGATGCTACCTGCTTCCACTGCGGTCAGACCGGGCACTGGAAGAGAAACTGCAAGGTATACTTGGAGGATCTTAAGAAGAAACGAAGTGAGACTTCCACTTCAGGTATATATGTTATAGAAGTCAATCTATCTATTTCTACATCATGGGTATTAGATACTGGATGTGCTTCTCACATTTGTACTGATGTGCAGGCGCTGAGAAATAGTAGGGCATTGACAAAGGGCGAGGCGGACCTACGAGTAGGCAATGTAGCACGGGTTGCTGCTGTTGCTGTAGGGACTTACTGTCTATCTCTGCCCTCTGGGCTTATACTAGAGTTAGTCGATTGTTGTTATGTGCCTGCATTAACTAAGAACATTATATCAGTTTCTTGTTTGGACAAGAAAGGTTTCTCGTTTACTATAAAGAACAAATGTTGTTCCGTCTATTTAAACGATATGTTCTATTGTAGTGCACCTCTGATAAACGGACTCTATATTCTAGACCTTGAGAGCCCTATCTATAACGTAAATACCAAGAGGTTTAAGTCAAATGATATGAACCAAACCTACCTCTGGCACCGTCTATTTATAATTTATAAGGAACCGATAACATGATCTTCTGTGTGGCACCACACACCATGTTATCTACAATATAAATTAAATGGGCAACTGCATTGACATATATATAAATATAAAATGTAGACATTTGACCAAAGTTATTCTCATTTCAAAATATTTCAAAACAGATGTTCATACAAAAGCTAGGCTTATAGTATACTTCCCAACATCTTGACCCACTTGAATTTTTCTCTTGTCTAACTATAGTTAGGACTTTACCTTGCCAACATATGGTCCTCCTTGACCCACTTGGACTTTCCTTTGTCTAACCGCAGTTAAAACTTTCCTTTACTAATGTGCAATCCTCCTTAATCCATTTGTACTTTGCTTGCCTAAGCACAGTTAGGACTTTCCCTGCCAACGTGCGGTCCTCCTTGACCCACTTGGACTTCCCTTTGCTTAACTGCAGTTAGGACTTTCCTTTTCCTAACTACAATCAGGACTTCCTTACCAACGTACAGTCCTCCTTGACCCACTTGCACTTTCCTTTTCTTAACTCTTGAGTTAGGACTTGCCTTGCCTATCCTCTAGTTAGGACTTTACCAGTCAAGTACCGGTCCTCCTTGACCTACTTGAACAGAGGCCTAACCGTCTAGTTAGGACTTGCCTTTCCTAATCTCCAGTTAGGACTTTACAAGTCAAGTACCGGTCCTCTTTGACCTACTTGACCTTTTTCACATATCGTCCAACAAGATATTGTCCAAACATCGAAACTCAAACTCGAATCCACTCCAGCTTAGTCAAACTGGTCAACCTTGACACGGGGATGATTGCACCAATAATCTCCCAATAATCTCATTTTTGATATTTGACAATATGTTTAAGTTATGTTAACCCATATTAGTCCAACTCCAACTTCATCCTATGCTTGAAGCATGAATGTGGCTTTCTAACTTAAACCCCACATTTTCTCCTCTTTAGACATACATTAAAAACTCTTTCACTTAAGAGTCAATTTTGTCAAAGGAAGGCAATGAAAGTCTCATATCTTTTATTGTATTCTATGTTCACCTTTGGCATATATCGCATGCTCAACCTTGAGCCTATATCATATACTCACCCTAGAACACCCATACATCTATAATGAAGATTTTCAATCTTTCATTGTTTCGAATGCTCATCCTTGAGCACTCATAATAATGAAGGTTCCTAACCTTTTATTATTTCCTTCTCCCAAAACAAATTTAAATCATGTCTTTTGAGAAACTCCCCTCAAAATATGTCCCAAACTTTTATCATTGCCCCAACAATAATTTGGAGTTACTAAACCTTTAGAAAACCCAAAGTTTAAATTTTTGAGGTTTAAAATTTTACTTTGAAACTAAACTTCCTCATAAAATCCAAGTTAGTCTTCTTTAATGATACGAACCCCACCAATAAATGTGATGGAACCCGAAACAAAGGTGGATAGAAACCCAAGAACTAAATGACAAGAGTGTGAGCCTTGACCCGTAACCAAGAATTGGCATGAACCAAGACTACGAAGGAAAGAAACGCCACACCTAGGGGTGATAAGTTTCGATGGGTTGAACGCCACGAGAGTAGACTCGATAAGTTCAGCAAGTTTTTTCAAGAACTAAGAGAGTACACAATCTCACCAAAAAAACTAAGTTGCTTCATACTAAGATGTATATGCACAATTAGAGTCCCAATGTTGCATGCCTCATGCAAGCTATCTAGAAACCCAAAACAAAATAAATGCATGCACAATTAGAGTCCCAAGTTGCATGCTTCATTAAACAATCTAAAATACTTAAGTCTTCATGCATGAACGAATTCCCATGCTTTGCATGCTTATTAGGGTTCTTCCGTTAAGCGCGGCCAGTCATGGATGGTTATGCTCGATTACGTGGATTAGACCACGACTAGCAGTTGCGATTATCTTGGTTTCTCCTTGCTCATAGTCCTCCCAATGTTTTTTGATTAGCCCATTTAGTGCTTCCTTGAAACGCTTTGCCCGTAGTCTTGTAATTGCGCCTTCCGGAAGTGATAACTGATCTCTCCTATCTTCAGCCCTTGGGCATACATCATTCTCCCCTTCTTGAAAAGGATTTGTCCAATTTTAATTTGAAACTAAACTTCCTCATAAAATCCAAGTTAGTCTTCTTTAATGATACGAACCCCTCCAATAAATGTGATGGAACCCAAAACAAAGGTGGATAGAAACCCAAGAACTAAATGACAAGAGTGTGAGCCTTGACCCGTAACCAAGAATTGGCACGAACCAAGCCTACGAAGGAAAGAAACGCCACACCTAGGGGTGATAAGTTTCGATGGGTTGAACGCCACGAGAGTAGACTCGATAAGTTCAACAAGTTCTTTCAAGAACTAAGAGAGCACACAATCTCACCAAAAAAACTAAGTTGCTTCATACTAAGATGTCCCTCCCTTATATAATGGAAGTGAACAAGGAAAAATACAAGATAAGTATATGCACAATTAGAGTCCCAATGTTGAATGCCTCATGCAAGCTATCTAGAAACCCAAAACAAAATAAATGCATGCACAATTAGAGTCCCAAGTTGCATGCTTCATTAAACAATCTAAAATACTTAAGTCTTCATGCATGAACGAATTCCCATGCTTTGCATGCTTATTAGCGTTCTTCCGTTAAGCGCGGCCAGTCATGCATGGTTATGCCCGATTACGTGGATTAGACCATGATGTGAGCCCAGAAGAGGCATTGAAGGGAATTGGGGGACCCATGACAAGGTCCAAGATTAAGAAAATGAAGCAAGCTTTGGAAGGCTTAATAATGAGGCTCAAGGAAAAGGAGGATCAATGCACAATGGAGGCAACAACTAAGTGGATCACATTCCTTCAATTTGAAAGTGAAATTGGACCAACATGAGGACCATTTTCGTGTGCGTGCATGGGGGGGTTTTTCTAAAGTGACTTTTCATGTCCTTTGTGGGGTTTTAATGCATTTTTTAGAGTTCCTAAGCTAGTATAACAAATACCATGCATGCATTGTTGCATTAAGCTAGTATTAGGGATTAGTGGTTGTATTAGTGGATAATAAAACCTATGCATGCAAGCATGATATTTATTACATAATTAGTGCATAGGGGATCTTAAGGGATGTTAAATAGGAGAAACTCTTGTATGACAAATCATGTAAGTTTGAATGAAAATTTGAGTTTCTCTTTTGTGAGAGCTTCCTTCTTGTTCTTAGGCAAAGAACTAATTTCGATCTTATCAAGGCAACTTGTGGCGATCAAAACTCCATGACTTATCACTCACCTTCTCATCTTGCTTGAGTGTGGCGTCAATACCCTTCCCCAAGCTGAATTTCAAGGCGATCCATTTACAAGGTTTCTTTATCATTTGGTATCAGAGCCTTGACTCCTTGATTTTCAGGTTTGTGTTTTGTTTTCATCTTCGTTCTTGTCCATCTTTGTTGATCTCTCCACTATTTGGGTTCTCAACTTAAAAAAAAAAAATTGAAAAAAAAAAAAGAAAAAAAAGAGGAATCATTAGTCATTGGTTTCTGATTGAAAAAAATATATATATAAAAAAGAGGAGGATTTGTGAATTGAAAGGACTCAATATTCTTTCTTTGTGAAATCTGAATTCAAAAGATATTCCTTTCATTGCTCTTGATCGTTGCTAAATTTCTCGTTTTATCCGTTTATTTCTCTTGTTCTACTCATATTTCTCTTGTTGGTTTTTTGTTCACTTGATTGTGTACTTGCTGTCTTGAGAAAGACATTGATAAGGTTCTTTCCTTAAGAGCTTATAAAGGAAGCTGAGTGGATAAATCTGAGTGCAACCACGTGAGTAGAGTGGTGAGGTTCGTTTAACATTTCTTTTGTAATTTTCCTTGTCATCTTCTTTTGTTGCAAGCATGAGTGGGGAAAAATCACCTAATTCCCCTAGGCGATATCTTAATAGGCTTCAAATGGAGGCACTTACTCAACAATTTGAGAGAATACTTCAAAGACAACTTGAAGAAATACACGAAAGGATGGACCGACTTAAAGGAGAAAAAGTTTCCAACCGTGGGGGCAATTCTAATCATGAAGAATTTCCTCAAAGTGAACCATTCTATGATTCACCAAGAGAAAGAAGGAGGCATGAAGGGGAAAGAAGACGTGAAAGAGGAGGTAGAGACCATAGACGAGAAGATGATCTAGGAGGTGTGAAACTCCAGATACCTTCCTTCCAAGGGAGGAATGATCCTGAAACATATCTTGCATGGGAGATGAAAATAGAACAAATTTTCTCATGCCACAATTACAATGATGCAAAGAAAGTAAAGGTGGCTGCCCTTGAGTTCACCGATTATGCCTTAATTTGGTGGGATCAATTGTAAAAGGAGAGAAGAAGGTATGGAGAGCATCCTATCAACTCTTGGGACGAAATGAAGACTTTGATGAGAAGGAGATTTGTGCCTTCCCACTACCATAGGGAATTGCACAACAAATTACAAAGACTCACCCAAGGGAGTAGGAGTGTGGATGATTACTACAAGGAGATGGAGGTGGCTTTGATTAGGGCCAATATTGTGGAAGATAGGGAAGCTACCATGGCTCGGTTTCTCCATGGCCTAAACCGAGACATTGGAGACATTGTAGAGTTACAACATTATGTGGAGCTTGACGACTTAGTGCATCAAGGAATGAAAATAGAGCAACAATTAAAGAGAAAGCGCGTTATGAAGAAATCATCTTCTCCAAACTACTCTTCAAGTTGGAAGGACAAGCCAAAGTGTTGGGTTCTTCAGGCCACGAAAACTGCTTTTTCGCGTCGCGGAAACCCCGAAGGACCCAAAGCCGTATATCCGTGCAAAGATTCGTATACAAAATTCGAAAAACTATTTCTTGTACGAGTTCAAAAACTGATCTACTGCTTAGATCTACGAGAAAAATGTTTACCCTTGTAGCGATGCCCTTCGCGTTCCCGCTCGTCCAAATGATGCCGGATCTCAAGACCGTCAAGCGCCGGTCCTCTAGAAGTATCCACACGGACACACTAGATGGAGATGACCAAAAACCAAGGTGTGCTAGCACCTATGTGGTTCGGCCAAGGGAGGAGGAGAGGGAGAGAGAGAGCTTGAGAGGAAGAACACAAGGAAGAAGAAGAAGTTACACCACTTGAATGGGAAAAATGAAATTCACACCCAAAAATCAAGTGGCCGGCCACTTTCAAAAACTCACCAATTAATTGCATTAATTGCAATTAATATGAAACCATTACCAATTAATTGCATTAATTGCAATTAATATGAAACCATTACCAATTAATTGCATTAATTGCAATTAATATAAAACCATTAAGAGAGTGGCTTTGTAACTTCCATGAGGTGGCACCCATGATGATGTGGAACATCATTATTGGTCCACCTAATGCCAACTCACCAATGAGGTGGCAAAAGGTCAAGTCAAAATTGACCTTTGGTCTTCCTTCTCAAGTCAAGTCAAACTTGACTCAATCTCTACCATGGTGGATCTAATCCAACCATTTGATTCGAGCCAACTTAATATAATGAATCTAATTCATTAAATTGAATTGATTCAATGAGTCAAAATCTAAATTAGACTCATTTAACACATGAATCAACTTGAGTCGAACTCAAGTTAGCCCAATTAGGATTACTCTTAATCCAATTTGATTCATCAAATGAATCTACTCCTCTTGGTTCATCAAATGAACCTAATCTCCACCTAATTGTCCTAAGTGTGTGACCCTATAGGTTCTTGTAACGTTGGCAATGCCCTAAACCCATTTAGGAGCATAAGTAATGAGCGGTATCTAGCAACACATCATTACTACCCAAGTTACAAGAATGTCGAGATCCGACATCACCTTGTGACTACCAATTGTGACTACTCACAAAATAATGACAAGTGTCCTTCTATCCTAGACATCTAGATTGATCAATGTGAGGCATAGATCGTGTCATCCTCTAATCAATCTAAATCTTGAACTCCAAGTAGACTCACTCGATCAAATGAGCTCAACATCTAATGTTGACTCATTTGGGCATGGCCATGCACTTAGTGGTCTCACTCTATCAAGAATACCGATGTCGCTCCCGTCATATGGGAGGGATAGATCCCATCTACATCACTCACATCCCTCTACATAATTCGTTATATACCCAGTAATCGCCTTTATAGTCCACCCAGTTACGGGTGACGTTTGACGAAACTAAAGTACATAACTCCTTATGTAGGGATCCATGGTGACTTCAGGTCTAAGGACTAATAGTCATACTAATAGCCACATGAGAAAGTATATGACACTCATATAACGATCCATGATACTTTCTCATGGCGGGTCATTCAGTATACATTCTCTAATGCATACCCATGTGTCAGCTTGATATCTCTATATCCATGACTTGTGAGATCAAGTCATCGAGCTGACCCACATGCTAGTCTTATTGTATTAACATTGTCCCTGAATGCTAATACTCGACCAGGAATGATTTAGAGTAGTGTTCCCTATATCATCTCACTATCGATTCAACTAATCGATTGATATAGGTATGAACCTTCTACTCAAGCACGCTATTATACTTAGTCTATTTGGCACTAATATAAATAAGTATAATAACCAAACAAAAGCCTTTATTAATATACAAGAATATGATATACATGAGTCCATACAATCATCAAATGATTGGCTCTAGGGCTCTAACTAACAATCTCCCACTAGCACTAGTGCCAATCAGTATAGGCTCTAAGGCCTAAAGACCTAGTGTGACCATCATGCTTCCTCTGTGCCAAAGCCTTGGTCAAGGGATCTGCGATGTTAGCCTCTGTCGGTACTCTGCAAATCTTCACATCTCCTCTATCGATAATCTCTCGAATGAGATGGAAGCGCCGTAGTATGTGCTTGGTCCGCTGGTGTGAGCGAGGTTCGCCTGTGCTATAGCTCCATTGTTGTCACAATAGAGCTCAACTGGGTCAGCGATGTTAGGAACCACCCCAAGTTCGATGATGAACTTGCGGATCCAAACGCCTCCTTTGCTGCCTCGATGCAGAATATACTCGGCTCTGTTATAGAATCAGCGACTCTTCCAACTCACAGCACCACCATTTATACAAAATATGAACCCTGACTGCGATCGATAATCATACTGATCGGTCTGGAAGCTAGCATCACTGCAACCCTTTATAGCTAGCTCATCTTTGCCTCCATATATCAAGAAATATTCTTTAGTCCTTCTCAAATACTTAAGAATATTTTTGACAGCTATCCAGTGACTTTCACTTGGATCTGACTAGTATCTACTCGTCATGCTCAAAGCATACGAGACATCAGGTCGAGTACATAGCATGGCGTACATGATTGATCCTATGGCTGAGGCATAAGGGATCTGATCCATGCGGTCTCTCTCCTCTCTAGAAGAGGGACCTTGAGTCTTCGAAAGACTCACGCCATGTGACATCGGCAGAAATCCCTTCTTGGAGTTCTGCATGGCAAATCGAAGGAGTACCTTGTCAATATATGTACTCTGACTTAGGCCAAGCAATCTCTTAGATCTATCTCTATAGATCTGTATCCCTAGAATGCGGGATGTCTCACCTAAGTCCTTCATTGAGAAGCAACTCCCTAGCCAGGTCTTGACAGACTGAAGCATAGGGATGTCCTTCCCAATGAGTAGTATGTTATCCACATATAATATGAGGAAGACAACTATGTCCCCTACAACCTTCTTGTAGACACAAGGCTCATCTTCGTTCTTGATGAAACCAAACTGTTTGATCGGATCATCAAATCGAAGATTCCAGCTCCGAGAAGCTTGCTTTAGTCCATAAATGGACCTATGCAGCTTGCATACTTTGCTAGTATGCTGTGGATCTACAAAACCCTCAGGTTGTGTCATGTACACATCCTCGAGTAGGTTTCCATTCAGAAACGCGGTTTTGACATCCATCTGCCATATCTCATAGTCATGGTAGGCTGCAATAGCAAGCATGATCCGAATGGACTTAAACATCGCCATTGGAGAAAAGGTTTCATCATAGTCAATACCATGAATCTGCTTGAAACCTTTAGCTACCAAGCGACCCTTATAGATAAGTCCATCCATGTCAGTCTTTCTCTTAAAGACCCACTTGCACCCAATGGGTTTTACCCCTTCAGGTGGATCAACCAAAGTCCATACTTGGTTGGTGTACATGGATTCTATTTCGGATCTCATGGCTTCTAGCCATTTCTCAGAATCTGGTCTCATCACAGCTTCCTGATAGGTGGTAGGCTCATCCTTTATGAGCACAACGTCATCATGGTCAGACAAGAGAAATGAGTATCTCTCAGGCTGACGACGTACCCTATCAGACCTGCGAAGAGGTATGTCTACTTGAACTGGTTGTTGTTCCTCAACTCTTTGTGGAACAACATCATCCACAACACTTTGTGGTTCCAGTTCAACTTCCATCGAGGCATCAGTGCTATTGTTCGCATCTTGAACTTCTTCAAGATCGAACGCGCTCCCACTAGTCTTTCTATAAACAAAGTCCCTTTCTAGAAAGACCCTAGTCTTTGCCACAACTACCTTGTGCTGACTGGGAATGTAGAAGTAATATCCCTTAGTTTCCTTGGGATATCCGATGAAATAGCACTTGTCGGATTTAGGTCCTAATTTGTCTGAGACTTGACGTCGTACGTAAGCCTCACAACCCCAAATCCTCATGAAAGACACCTGGGCATCTCTCCCAGTCCATATCCTATATGGTGTCTTTATCACGGCCTTGGATGGAACTCGGTTGAGAATGAAAGTTAGCATATCCCCATAGATATGTCGGAAGATCTGTGTGACTCATCATAGATCGTACCATATCTAATAGGGTACGATTCCTCCTTTCGGATACACCATTCCACTGTGGTGTTCCAGGAGGAGTGAGTTGGGATAGAATTCCACACTCAGCTAAATAGTCACGAAACTCATGGCTTAAGTATTCTCCACCTCGATCGGATCGAAGTATTTTAATACTCTTGCCAAGCTGGTTCTGTACTTCATTCTTGAATTCTTTGAACTTTTCAAAGGATTCAGATTTATGTGTCATCAGGTACACATAACCGTATCTACTGAAGTCATCAGTAAATGTGATGAAGTATCTATAACCGCCTCTAGCAGCGACATTGAAAGGGCCACATACATCACTATGTATGAGTCTTAACAAATCAGTCGCTCTCTCGCCGTGCCCACTAAAGGGAGTCTTGGTCATCTTGCCTCGTAGGCATGACTCACATATCTCATATGATTCAAAATCAAATGAGTCCAGCAAACCATCCTTATGGAGCTGGGATAAGCGCTTGTCATTTATATGACCTAAGCGACAGTGCCAGAGGTAAGTTTGGTTCAAGTCATTCGACTTGATCCTCTTGGTATTTATGTTATAGACAGGGCTCTCTAGGTCTAGAATGTAGAGTCCGTTTATCAGAGGTGCACTACAATAGAACATATCATTTAAAAAGACGGAACAACATTTGTTCTTTATTATAAACGAGTATCTGATATTATGTTCTTTGTCAAGGCAGGCACATAACAACAATCGTCTAATTCTAGTACTAGCCCAGAGGGCAGAGATAGATGATAAGTTCCTACAGCAATAGCAGCAACTCGTGCTCCATTGCCTACTCGTAAGTCTATCTCACCCTTCGTCAATGCTCTGCTATTCCTCAGCGCTTGTACATTAGTACAAATGTGCGAAGCACATCCGGTATCTAATACCCACGATGAAGAAATAGAGAGGTTGACTTCTATAACATTTATACCTGAAGTAGAAATCTTATTTCTCTTCTTCTTAAGATCTTCCAGGTATTCTTTGGAGTTCCTCTTCCAGTGCCTTGCTTGTCCTTGATATAGGTGACAAAGATGTTCAACCATATCGTAAGCGCTCATAAACTCATGTTGCTTCTGAAGCTCAAAGTTCATGGTTGCGAGCACAAGACAAGACACATCTAATGCGTCATCTCGATGCTTCTTGTAAGCATCTCGGTCTGCTCGCGTGGCAGTGGCAGGAGGGGCCTCCAACGTACAGCTTACGTTCTTGGGTGAGAACTATTCTCAGATTCCTGTACCAGTCCAGGAAATTTGCTCCGTTGAGCTTGTCCTTCTTAAGGACAGATCGCAGAGAGAAAATGTTCGTATTTGACGTCATGGTTATCTACAACAGAAAAATTTACAGAAATAAATATCATATTCTTTTAAAATCATTTAATTAGGCCTTTAACTAAATGATTCTCCCACTGAATACCTTAATTCTTGTGGGACAAGATCCACATCATACTAACCCTTGAGTTAGCTTTGGCTAATACGCCCAAGGCTTAGTATGATCGGTAGGTAACGATTACCAATTACATCTCTATGCAACTCTTGTTTATAGAATCAATATCCGCATTTATATTAAAACTCGAGTTAGCTTTGGCTAATACGCCCGAGAGTTAATATAGATGTGATTTTGACCTATCTTTTCCAACCGTTGGAATAATGCCTATAGTTGACTCGATCCAACCGAGTAACTAGGAATACTCAATCTAATTGAGTTTGTATTCACCCATGCGTTGATAGGCGGGACCAAGATTGTCCCTCCGTACCCTACCAAGATAATATGTATTGCTCTGCTTTGGCAGATTCAACAATACATGTGATCGAGGTAGTGATAGGTATCACGGCACGGTTAGGCATTTAGAGTTGGTTCGATCTAGATCTAATCTAATCGAGAAGGATGCATCTTGTGCACGACTTAAATCTAATCTAATCGCAAGGGTGCATCATGTGCACGACTTAGATCTAATCTAATCGTTAAGGCACTAATTAATTAATTAACTATTAAACATGCATCAAATACATAATAATTAATTAATTAATCTATTTGTGATTTAGTCATGGCCCTACTACGATCTTCTCAAGCCAATGAGAAGATCGAATGGTCAACCTAGGGTCAACAGCTTCTCCAAGCTCCTCCCAATGACCACCTTGTGTTGCTCGTGCCCGCCTCGGAACTCCGTCTCGTGTGGACGCTCCACCGCTCCAATTTGTACATTACAATTTGAAACTCGAGTTACATTCGAGTCTAAATCTAATTTACAACAAGAATAAAAGACGAGGCACGACGTGCAGGTCGCGAATAACAAAATAAATACAACACGCGAAAACACATCACGGCACGCAGGCCGTATTATGAATTACAACACAACCAATCATATTGGGTTTTGGGCCATGACTATCACAAAATTAATATATAATTCAAAATTATATATTTTCTTATTTTCTGTAATTTTAAAAATAATTTTTTTACAATTTTACAAGTAAAATTTCCCGGCGGTCCCGTTTAGCGGTTTCGGGCGCAATCGCGGAACGGATCCCCTTGCGGGGCCCAGGGGCAGCGCCCCTACCCGCGATCTAACCATCGCGAGGGTTCCTTTGCGATCCAACAGCGCCTAAACCCGCTGTCCCAAAACGATTTGGGCCGAGACATTACCGTTTCGGAAAAATCTTCCCGGTGGGTTTTCAGGTGCGATCGCGGAGCAAATCCCCTTGCGGGGTTAGGGGCAGCGCCCCTACCCACGATCTAACCATCGTGAGTTGCTCCGTTGCGATCTAAAGGCACCCGAGTCCGCTGTCCCAAAAGATTTTGGGTCGAAACGAAGCCGTTTGGGAAAATTCTTCCCGATAGCCGAAGCCTACAAGTGCCGAGACACTTGTGCTTCGCCTATAAGGAAAAATTACCCATAAAAACATAAAAATTGAATTTTTTTACAGAAAATCACAGAAGTTTTGTTTTCCAAAAACCAAAAACTAACTCGTACAAGTCTTTGCACGTGGCTCTGATACCACTGTTGGGTTCTTTTTCGCGTCGCGGAAACCCCGAAGGACCCAAAGCCGTAGATCCGTGCAAAGATTCGTATACAAAATTTGAAAAACTATTTCTTGTACGAGTTCAAAAACTGATCTACTACTTAGATCTACGAGAAAAATGTTTACCCTTGTAGCGATGCCCTTCGCGTTCCCGCTCGTCCAAATGATGCCGGATCTCAAGACCGTCAAGCGCCGGTCCTCTAGAAGTAGCCACATGGACACACTAGATGGAGATGACCAAAAACCAAGGTGTGCTAGCACCTATGTGGTTCGGCCAAGGGAGGAGGAGAGGGAGAGAGAGAGCTTGAGAGGAAGAACACAAGGAAGAAGAAGAAGTTACACCACTTGAATGGGAAAAATGAAATTCACACCCAAAAACCAAGTGGCCGGCCACTTTCAAAAACTCACCAATTAATTGCAATTAATATGAAACCATTACCAATTAATTGCATTAATTGCAATTAATATGAAACCATTAAGAGAGTGGCTTTGTAACTTCCATGAGGTGGCGCCCATGATGATGTGGAACATCATTATTGGTCCACCTAATGCCAACTCACCAATGAGGTGGCAAAAGGTCAAGTCAAAATTGACCTTTGGTCTTCCTTCTCAAGTCAAGTCAAACTTGACTCAATCTCTACCATGGTGGATCTAATCCAACCATTTGATTCGAGCCAACTTAATATAATGAATCTAATTCATTAAATTGAATTGATTCAATGAGTCAAAATCTAAATTAGACTCATTTAACACATGAATCAACTTGAGTCGAACTCAAGTTAGCCCAATTAGGATTACTCTTAATCCAATTTGATTCATCAAATGAATCTAATCCTCTTGGTTCATCAAATGAACCTAATCTCCACCTAATTGTCCTAAGTGTGTGACCCTATAGGTTCTTGTAACGTTGGCAATGCCCTAAACCCATTTAGGAGCATAAGTAATGAGTGGTACCTAGCAACACATCATTACTAACCAAGTTACAAGAATGTCGAGATCCGACATCACCTTGTGACTACCAATTGTGACTACTCACAAAATAATGACAAGTGTCCTTCTATCCTAGACATCTAGATTGATCAATGTGAGGAATAGACCGTGTCATCCTCTAATCAATCTAAATCTTGAACTCCAAGTAGACTCACTCGATCAAATGAGCTCAACATCTAATGTTGACTCATTTGGGCATGGCCATGCACTTAGTGGTCTCACTCTATCAAGAATACCGATGTCGCTCCCGTCATATGGGAGGGATAGATCCCATCTACATCACTCACATCCCTCTACATAATTCGTTATATACCCAGTAATTGCCTTTATAGTCCACCCAGTTACGGGTGACGTTTGACGAAACTAAAGTACATAACTCCTTATGTAGGGATCCATGGTGACTTCAGGTCTAAGGACTAATAGTCATACTAATAGCCACATGAGAAAGTATATGACACTCATATAACGATCCATGATACTTTCTCATGGCGGGCCATTCAGTATACATTCTCGAATGCATACCCATGTGTCAGCTTGATATCTCTATATCCATGACTTGTGAGATCAAGTCATCGAGCTGACCTACATGCTAGTCTTATTGTATTAACATTGTCCCTGAATGCTAATACTCGACTAGGAATGATTTAGAGTAGTGTTCCCTATATCATCTCACTATCGATTCAACTAATCGATTGATATAGGTATGAAACTTCTACTCAAGGACGCTATTATACTTAGTCTATTTGGCACTAATATAAATAAGTATAATAACCAAAAAAAAGCCTTTATTAATATACAAGAATATGATATACATGAGTCCATACAATCATCAAATGATTGGCTCTAGGGCTCTAACTAACACAAAGAAGGAGGGTTCTTCTTCAAATTCTAAGGAGGAAGCAAGCATTAAGAAGCCTATTCCTACTACCTCTTCTTCCACTTCTAAGAGTAGGGATATCAAGTGTTTTAGGTGTTTGGGAAAAGGTCATATTGCATCCGAATGTCCGAATAAGAAGATTATGGTGGTGAGGGATAATGGGAGTATCTCTAGTGAAGAAATTTCTTCTCATTCCTCTTCCTCAAGCGATGAAGAAAATGATGGAGCAGCCTATGCACAAGATGGAGATCTCATGGTGGTTAGGAGATTATTGGGAAGCCAAGCCAAGGAGCATGAGGAGGACCAAAGAGAAAATATTTTTCATACCCGCTGCCTTATTCAAGGAAAGACATGCTCTATGATCATTGATTGTGGAAGTTGCACCAATGTGGCAAGCACTAGGTTGGTCACCAAACTCAACCTCAAGACTACACCACATGCAAGACCATATAAACTCCAATGGCTAAGTAATAGTGTTGAATTGGTAGTGAACCAGCAAGTGTTGATTAATTTCTCCATTGGCAAATATGAAGATCAAGTTCTATGTGATATTGTGCCTATGGAGGCAAGCCACATTCTTCTTGGAAGACCTTGCCAGTTTGATAGGCGAGCTCACCATGATGGATTCTCCAACAAGTTCTCTTTTGTCCACAATTCTCGCAAAATTACACTTGTACCATTATCACCTAGGGAGGTTTGTGAGGATCAAATAAAAATGAGAGAGAAAAGAGAAAAAGAAGAGCGAGAGCATAAGAAAAAGAAAGAGTGTGTGCAAAAGAAAATACTTGATTTTGAGGACAAAATTCAAAAGAAAAGAAAGAATGAGGAAAAGAAAGAGAGAAAAATAGAAAATTTGTTTATAAGAGTAAATGAGGTGAAGAAAGCTTATTTGACAAGGCAACCAATATTTCTTCTTTTGTGCAAGGAAACTTGCTTGGAATCTAATACTAACTCTTTGCCTAGTGAAGTTGTTATTTTGCAGGATTTTAAAGATGTGTTTCCCAAGGAAGTACCTCACGGATTGCCACCAATGAGGGAAATTGAACACCAAATAGACCTTATTCCTAGCGCTTCTCTGCCCAATAGGCCACCTTATAGGAGCAACCCTCAAGAAACAAAGGAGATACAAAATCAAGTGGAGGAGTTATTGCAAAAAGGATGGGTTAGAGAAAGTTTAAGTCCTTGTGCTGTACCCGTAATTTTGGTGCCTAAAAAGGATGGAACATGGAGGATGTGCACTGACTGTAGAGCCATCAACAACATCACAATTCGGTATAGACATCCAATTCCTAGACTTGATGATTTGCTTGATGAATTGCATGGTGCTTGCTTCTTTTCTAAAATTGATTTAAAAAGTGGGTACCATCAAATTAGGATAAGGGAAGGGGATGAATGGAAAACAGCTTTTAAAACCAAATATGAATTGTATGAATGGTTGGTAATGCCTTTTGGGTTAACTAATGCACCAAGCACTTTTATGAGGCTTATGAACCATGTCTTACGAGAATTTCTTGGAAAAATTGTGGTAGTATACTTCGATGATATTTTGGTATATTCCAAGAGTTTTGTTGAGCATATTGCACATCTCCAATCTGTCTTGCATGTCCTTAGAAAGGAAAAACTATATGCTAACTTGGAAAAGTGTTCTTTTTGCACTAATCATGTGGTTTTTCTTGGTTTTGTCATAAGTTCTAAAGGAGTGCAGGTTGATGAAGGGAAAGTTAAGGCCATTAGAGATTGGCCAACTCCTAAAACTGTGAGTGAGGTTAGGAGCTTCCATGGGTTGGCAAGTTTCTATAGGAGGTTTGTGAAGGATTTCAGCACAGTGGCAACACCCCTAAATGAAATTGTTAAGAAAAATATGGGTTTTAGATGGGGAGAGAATCAAGAAAATGCATTTCAAACACTTAAGGATAAACTCACACATGCACCCATTTTTGCTTTACCTGATTATTCCAAATCATTTGAAATTGAATGTGATGCATCTCATGTGGGTATTGGGGCAGTGTTACTTCAAGATGGTCATCCCATTGCATATTTTAGTGAGAAATTAAGTGGTGCCACCCTCAACTATTCCACGTATGACATAGAATTGTATGCCCTTGTTAGAGCATTGCAAACATGGCAGCATTATCTTTTGCCTAAAGAATTTGTCATTCATAGTGATCATGAATCTTTGAAGTATTTGAAAGGGCAAGGGAAGCTCAACAAAAGGCATGCCAAATGGGTCGAATTTCTTGAACAATTTCCTTATGTGATTAAGCATAAGCAAGGAAAGGTAAATGTTGTAGCAGATGCACTTTCAAGAAGGTATAATTTGTTAGCTACACTTGAAACTAAATTGCTTGGCTTTGAACATATTAAGGAATTGTATGTACATGATAATGAGTTTTCCCAATTATATGCTGCATGTGAAAAGAAATCACAAAATGGGTTTGTTAGGCATGACAACTACTTGTTTAAGAATAACAGAGTTTGTGTGCCTAGAGGATCGATGCGTAAATTGCTAGTTAGGGAAGCACATGAGGGGGGTTTAATGGGACACTTTGGGGTTCAAAAGACCTTAGAAATGCTGCTTGAACATTTTCATTGGCCACACATGAAACACGATGTGCAGAAATTTTGTGCACGGTGCATTGTGTGTAGAAAAGCAAAATCTAAGACATTACCTCATGGACTTTACACGCCTTTGCCTATTCCTAATTTTCCTTGGACTGACTTGTCTATGGATTTTCTTTTAGGGCTACCACGTACTCAAAAATGTAAGGACTCCATTTTTGTGGTAGTTGATAGATTCTCCAAGATGGCACACTTCATACCTTGCCACAAGGTGGATGATGCAACTCATGTGGCAGATTTGTTTTTCAAAGAGGTGGTAAGACTTCATGGCATGCCTAGGAGCATTGTTTCAGATCGTGACACCAAATTTTTAAGCCATTTTTGGAGGACCTTATGGAACAAGCTGGGAACAAAGCTTCTTTTCTCCACCACATGCCACCCACAAACTGACGGCCAGACTGAGGTGGTAAATAGGACACTTTCTACTCTTCTTAGAGCAATTATTAAGAAGAACATTAAGTCTTGGGAAGAATGTTTACCTCATGTTGAATTTGCTTATAATAGGGCGGTCCATTCTACTACTCAATTTTCTCCTTTTGAGATTGTTTATGGGTTCAATCCACTAACACCTCTTGATTTGCTTCCTTTACCTAACACTTCTTCTTTAGTTCACAAGGATGACAAAACAAAGTAAGAATATGTGAAGAAGCTTCATGAGCAAGTTAAAGCTCAAATTGAGAAGAAAATGGAGCAATATGCAAATCGAGCCAATAAAGGGAGAAAAAGAGTGGTCCTTGAACCCGGTGATTGGGTGTGGGTTCATATGAGGAAGGAACGGTTTCCTACTCAAAGGAAATCAAAGCTTCAACCAAGAGGAGATGGACCATTCCAAGTGTTGGAAAGAATTAATGACAATGCTTACAAAATTGATTTGCCCGGTGAGTATGGCGTTAGTGCAACATTTAATGTGGCTGATTTGAGTCCTTTTGATGTAGGAGATGAAGACCTAAATTCGAGGACAAATTCACCTAAAGAAGGAGGGAATTGGGGGACCCATGACAAGGTCCAAGACTAAGAGAATGAAGCAAGCTTTGGAAGGCTTAATAATGAGGCTCAAGGAAAAGGAGGATCAATGCACAATGGAGGAAACAACTAAGTGGATCACATTCCTTCAATTTGAAAATGAAATTGGACCAACATGAGGACCATTTTCGTGTGCATGCATTGGGGGTTTCTAAAGTGACTTTTGATGTCCTTTGTGGGTTTTTAATGCATTTTTTAGAGTTCCTAAGCTAGTATAACAAATACCATGCATGCATGGTTGCATTAAGCTAGTATTAGGGATTAGTGGTTGCATTAGTGGATAATAAAACCCATGCATGCAAGCATGAAATTTATTGCATAATTAGTGCATAGTGGATCTTAAGGGATGTTAAATAGGAGAACTCTTTCGATCTTATCAAGGCAACTTGTGGCGATCAAAACTCCATGACTTATCACTCATCTTCTCATCTTGCTTGAGTGTGGCGTCAATACCCTTTCCCAAGCTGAATTTCAAGGCGATCCATTTACAAGGTTTCTTTATCATGTAATTGGGCCTTCCGGAAGTGATAACTGATCTCTCCTCTCTTCAGCCCTTGGGCATACATCATTCTCCCCTTCTTGAAAAGGATTTGTCCTCAAATCATCACTTGCATCAAACGGGGATAAGTCAGCAACATTAAAAGTAGAATGTACGCCATACTCACTTGGTAGTTCAAGTTTGTAAGCATTATCATTGATGTGCTCTAATATTTGAAATAAGCCATCCCCTCAAGGTAGAAGTTTAGAACGACATTTGTCCAGAAATCGCTCCTTTCGGAGGTGCAACCAAACCCATTCTCCTGGTTCAAACACAATTTTCTTGCGCCCCTTGTTAGCTTGTTGCATGTATTGCTGAGTTCTTTTCTCAATATTCAGTCGTGCTTGTTCATGAATCTTCTTTACGAATTCGGCCTTTTGCTTACCATCTAAGTTTATATGCTTACTTACAGCTAAAGGAATCAAATCTAATGGTGACAAGGGATTGAAACCATAAATAATTTCAAATGGAGAAAATTAAGTCGCAGAATGTATGCTCCTATTGTAAGGAAATTCAACATGAGGTAGACAATCTTCCCATATTCTCAAATTCTTGTTTATGACCGCACGAAGTAAAAAGGACAAGGTTCGATTGACCACTTCAGTTTGCCCATCAGTTTGGGTGTGACAAGTAGTAGAGAACAACAATTTAGTTCCTAATTTCCCCCAAAAAGTCTTCCAAAAAAAACTCAAAAATTTTGCATCTCTATCAGAGACAATGGTCCTATGCATGCCATGCAACCTAATAACCTCTTTAAAGAACAATTCAGCTATATGCGTTGCATCATCGGTTTTATGACATGGAATGAAATGCGCCATTTTAGAGAATCTATCTACCACAACAAAAATTGAATCTCTCCCCCTCTTGGTCCGGGGTAATCCCAAAACAAAGTCCATTGAAATATCAGTCCAAGGTTCACTAGGTATAGGCAAAGGAGTATACAAGCCATGGGGTTTCAATTTAGATTTAGCTTGTTTGCAAGTGATACACTTCTCACAAATTCTTTCCACGTCGCGTTTCATATGAGGCCAAAAGAAATTATCCTGTAAAACCCCTAAAGTCTTAGTAACGCCAAAATGACCCATCAATCCACCACCATGGGCTTCGCTTGTGAATAATTCACGTAACAAACACATAGGCACACACAATCTATTTTCACAAAATAAAAACCCATCATGCCTATAGAACTTACCAAATGCAACCTTATCGCATGCTTTGAACACCTCAGAAAAATCTGTATCGTTAGTATATAAATCCTTGATATATTCAAATCCAAGTAACTTCGTATCTAAAGTGGACAGTAAAGCATACCTTCGAGATAGTGCATCAGCAACTACGTTCTCCTTTCCTTGATTGTATTTGATCACATAAGGAAATGTCTCAATGAATTCTACCCATTTAGCATGGCGTCGGTTCAACTTATGTTGGCTCTTCAAATGCTTTAGAGATTGATGATCTGTGTGAATCACGAATTATTTTGGCCATAGGTAATGTTGCCATGTCTCCAATGCTCTCACCAATGCATACATTTCCTTGTCATATGTGGGATAGTTGAGAATGGCTCCACTCAACTTCTCACTGAAATAAGCAATGGGTCTCATTTCCTGCATAAACACAACACCTATACCAACACCAGAAGCATCACATTCGATTTCAAAGGTTTTAGAAAAATCTGGTAGGATTAGAAAAGGAGTAGAATTTAGCTTTTCTTTCAAAGTGTTGAAGGCCCTCTCTTGCTCCTCTCCCCACTTGAATGACTCATTTTTTCTTGATGACTTTAGTAAGAGGAGCCGCAATATTGCTAAAATCACGAACAAACCGTCGATAGAAGCTGGCCAAACCATGAAACTCCTCACTTGGCTAATTGTTGTCGGTGTTGGCCACTCTTGGATTGCTTTCACCTTTTCCTCATCCATCTCAACGCCTTTAGTACTAACAACAAAACCAAGAAACACGACTTTCTCTGTACAAAAGGAGCATTTAACGAGGTTAGCAAAAAGCTTTTCTTCTTTTAGCACACTCAAAACTAACCTTAAATGTGTAGCATGCTCTTCTAAGCTTCTGCTATAAATCAAAATATCATCAAAATACACAACTACAAATTTTCCTAAGAAAGCACGCAAAACATGGTTCATCAAATGCATAAAAGTGCTAGGAGCATTAGTTAAGCCAAAAGGGATTACTAACCATTCATATAAGCCATGTTTGGTTTTAAAACCAGTTTTCCATTCATCACCTTCCTTCATCCTAATTTGATGATATCCACTCCTAAGATCAATTTTTGTGAACACACAAGAACCATGCAATTCATCAAGTATATCATCAATCCTAGGAATTGGATGGCGATACTTTACCGTGATGTTGTTGATGGCTCGACAATCCACACACATCCTCCATGTTCCGTCCTTCTTGGGAACTAGTAACACAGGCACGACGCAAGGACTCATGCTTTCTCGAACATACCCTTTTTCTAATAATTGATTAACTTGCCTCTGAAGTTCCTTTGCTTCCTCTGGATTGCTTCTATAGGCAGGTCGATTCGGAATGGAGGTACCAGTTATGAAGTCAATTTGGTGCTCAATTCCTTTAATGGGAGGTAAACCATGCGGAACCTCTTTAGGAAAGACCTCCTCGAATTTCTGTAAGAGAGAAACAATAACACTAGGCAAAGAATTGTTAAGGTCGTTAGTGCTCAAGAGTGCCTCCTTATACAAAAGGATAAGGGGCAGCTGATTTGAAAACAAAGCTTGATTAATCTCACTTTTTTTGCATAAAAAATATTTTTCTTTCTCTCTCCTTTTTTTTCCTTGCCCACTCCTTTTGTCTATTTCCTCTCATCTTCTTTCCTCTCATTTTTCTTTCCCTCTTCTTCTTTTTTCTCAATTTTTTTTTCTCTTAATTTCTTTTTCTTTCTTCTTTTCATTTGCTTTTTGTAGTCTCAACTGGTCCTCCATAACTTGTCTTGGAGTCAACGGTACAAGAATAATAGGTTGCCCTTTCAAAGTAAAACTATACTTATTTGTGAGGCCATCATGTGTTACCTTTCGATCGAATTGCCAAGGTCTTCCCAACAATAGATGGCATGCATGCATGGGAAGCACGTCACACAATAGCTCATCTTCATATTTGCCAATGGAGATTGCTAGCAAGACTTGTTTTGTTACCTTGATTTCTCCGCAATCGTTTAGCCACTGGAGTCGATAAGGTCGTGAATGTTTCCGAGTTGGTAGTGATAATTTCTCCACCAAATCAGTACTTGCTACATTGGTGCAACTCCCCCCATCAATAATAACACTGCAAACCTTGTTATTGACAAAGCAACGGGTATGAAACAAATTCTCCCTTTGATTACCTTCTTCCTCCTTAGCTTGTAGATTGAGAACTCGTCGGGCCATCAATAAGTCTCCAATAACAGCATGTTGTTCATCATCACTGTCCTCTTTTTGTGGCACTTCTTCAACTATTTCATCCTCATCTTCAGACTCAAGTTCACCTTGAGCGTTTATTACCATCACCCTTTTGTTCACACATTGACTAGCTATATGACCATGCCCTTGACATTTAAAACACTTGATATCATGAGTTTTGGAGGAAATGGGCTCGCGATTACCTTGAGTAGTTGATGGTGTGGGTTTGGGCTTCTTGAAGGGTTCAAACTTTGGCTTATTTCGAGGTTGTTCCTCCTTTCTTGGAGTTGTTCGCCATGGTTGTCCCTTCCTAGCCAATCCTCTCCTCTTGAGTTGTTCTTCCACTTTTTGTGCTTGGTGAACCATATCCGACAGCTCAACATAATGCTGCAATTCAACAATATCAGCAATTTCTGGATTTAAACCATGTAAAAACCTGGCCATAGTGGCTTCCCGATCTTCATTGACATTAGCTCGGATCATGAACAACTCCATGTCCTTGAAATATTCATCCACACTTTTGGAGCCTTGAGATAATCTTTGAAGCCGCTGATATAAGCTTCAATAATAATGGCTGGGTACAAACCTCCTTCTCATGAGCACTTTCATCTCCTCCCAAGTGGATATAGGTTGCTCTCTGTTTCTTCTCCGAGTCATCACCACTTGATCCCACCAAACAATAGCGTAATCAGTGAATTCAATGGCAGCTAACTTTACCTTTTTAAACTTTGAGAATTCATGACAGTCAAATACCATTCCATCTTAGTTTCCCATTCCAAGTAAGCTTCTGGGTCATTTCTCCCTTGGAAGGTTGGAATCTTCATCTTAATCCCTCCTAAATCATTATTTCTTCTAGTTCCGTTTCTATCTCCTCGATGTCCAATCCTGCCCCGATTGTAGTTTTGCTCATCAAAGTCTTCCACAATAACCTCTTCATCTTAGTACTTATAATTTCTATATCAGACAACCACATAACATTTACTCTCACAAACCATTAGAAATCAACATATCAATATCTGATCTCACAATATCCCTCAACCTCAAACCATTCTCAACAATGATCAAACATGATAATTCCCTAATGACCAATTTTCATCGTATCGGGTACCCTAATTTCCAAAAGATATAAGTATAAAAACTCTACTGGCTAAGTCAACAGGAATACGTAGGTATCATTCATTACCCAGCTAACAATAGCAGAGGCTGGTATGTGCCTCCATCTCCTACTAGTAGTAACGGAAGCTAAAACTACTGATGGTATGATATGAAAAATCACCAGAGACTATAATCCTTGATCTCTATTAAGGTCAACCATGCTCAATGGTTATCCCATCACATGTAATATGTGTTACAACAACCAGACAGGTACTAAAGATAAAGAGCTAATACATGTCATAACTATCAAATTAAACATCATACCTATATGTCGTCTGGAGATGTTCCATCGCTGTCCAGTCCCCAACTTCTGACCTCAAAATTCCGAACATGAAAATCACCGAAAATCCATATAAATCCGAAACGAAAGTCCAAAACATATACGTAATGGAAAGTCCGCGCAACCAAAATAACTACCCAATTTGACTCGCAAACTTGGGCTAGCACAATATATCCATAATACTTAAAGCAGGTATCACACCCTGCTCTGATACCAATAAATTGGTATCAGATAAATCTCGAAAATCCAACACACAGAAATCAAACAAGTATCGCCAAACTTTGGCGCTCTGATACCAAATACCAAATAAATTGGTATCAGGTTATCCCAAATATCCAAAATACGAAAACAAAGGATCGTAAAACTGCGCTCAAACCCTGAATAGATGCGTCGGTGCAGAGGACATATCCGTCCTCTCCAGAAGGTAAAAATTCAAAATCGGAGCCGACACTAGTCTCCGCTTCAACTCCTAGAAGCTAGTCTTGTCATCCTCAGTCCAAGTGAACTTCACGCCTTTCCAGGTCAGGCGTGTCAGTGACATAGCTATCCGAGAGAAACCCTCAACGTATCTCCGGAAATATCGAGCCAAACAAAGGAAGTTGCGAGCCTCTTCTATAGACTTCGTCTACTTCCAACGGTAACAACCTCGATCTCCTGTGGAACTACGGTATAATCCTACTGGTGACCGTGAGTCTCAAACATCTCACAGAAGACAATCAAAATACGCACTACTGATCTTCACATCTAGACGTTTCCATCGAAACATCTCTAAAACTATGCAAAGATGATGTGCGTGATACACCTCAGATCAGGAATAAAACACCACGTCGTCAATAACGATAACGAATTCTGATCCAATATCCTAGGGATACCCAAATCATCTAGTCCATGAAAACATCTAAGGCTCCGCAAGCCCTAATGGTAAAACCAATACACATAATGTCCGTATCACAGACATTCCCAATCCATAAGATCCTCGACAATAAACAGATCTGATCACCAACAATATAAATCACCAAAGATTAAATCCTCCAGTGTGAGAGCAACGCTCCATCACACGAAATACCACATATGTAGGAGCAACGCTCTACCACAAACAATCCGTAATAGGTGGGAGTAACGCCCCACCACAACAATCCAAAATATGTAAGAGCAACGCTCTATCACAAACCAACTATAATATGTGGGAGCTCCGCTCCACCACAAATGATCCATAAGCGTCCAAGGCACCTTACTATCCAACTAGAGGCTGCACGAGATCACTCAACCACATATCACTGTGGGCAGCCAAAGGTATAACAATCCAGCAATCACATCAACTCATCGTCAAATCCATCAACATCGTAGTGAGTCACCCACTGATAAGAATATGGGCTGACAGGGTAATCCAACAAATGACATAATGCAGACACTCCACATCCTGCATTCAACATAAGTAGAATCATCATGCTGCTACCAACAATACACCTGGCACACTTGCTCACACAACATATGTAATGATCGACATAATCCTCCAATTTGTACACACTACACATACTCACAACATAGGTATGATTCATCGTGATACCTCCAACAATGCATACCGAACCCGTGTGCATATATCAACATAGGTATAATCAACAATACACCTCAACAACACTCACATGACATATATACACCTATGCCAAGAGTATAATCAACGTAATACTTCCAACAAATCATAATCGACACGAGTATACTCTCAGAACAATCATATAATAAACAAGATACCTCAAATATTACACCGAACACATCTGCACATATCACAACTCAGATTAAATCGACAAAATACATCCAATAAAACACTCAAACATATGTGCACATTCCACAACATAGTTTTTTTTTAATTGACAAATACCTCCAATAAACAATCAGACATGAATGCCTAACCACTCGGGTATAATCTACTAGAACCCACAATAATCATATGTATAAATGTGTACGACCCAAAAGACAGTCAAAATTCAAGAACATCAAGACACTCTCATTTTTATCTTCAAAGATATCAGCCCACATAATATCAGATGAATCAGTCTCTACTCCCCATGTGATACATCAGTGTATTCTAAGATTGGTCTGCGATCCGGATATCATCAGTTGAGGGTCAGAGACTCAGATATTCAAAAGACAACTTTCCGTACGAGATACGGTCATTATGAGTTTTTGGTAATGCCATTTGGGCTTACCAATGCTCCAGTGGTGTTTATGGACTTGATGAACAGCATTTTTCTTAAGTATCTGGATCAGTTTGTTATCGTTTTCATTGATGACATATTGGTCTACTCGCATTCCGAGGAGGAGCATGCACATCATCTTCGTATAGTCTTGGAGACTCTTAGACGACATCAGCTGTACGCGAAGTTCAGCAAGTGTGCATTCTGGTTATACTCAGTCGATTTTCTGGGACACGTGGTCTCTAGCAGAGGCATTTCAGTAGACCCTCAGAAGATCGAGGCTGTCACCAGCTGGGAGCAGCCGAAGTCAGTTCAGGAGATCCGTAGTTTTCTGGCATTGGCCGGATATTATCGAAGTTTTGTCGAGGGTTTCTCGCGTATTGCTATGCCGTTGACACGCCTTACCAGGAAAGGCATGAAGTTCATGTGGTCCGAGGATTGCGAGACCAGCTTTCAGGAGCTGAAGCGGAGATAGTGTCGGCTCCAGTTTTGGTTTTACCTTCTGGAGAGGATGGATTTGTACTCTACACCGACGCGTTTCTTCAGGGTTTGGGCGCTGTTTTGATGCAGCACGACAGAGTAGTCTCTTATGCTTCTCGTCAGCTGAAGGAGCATGAGAAGAACTACCCATTTCATGACTTGGAGTTAGCTGCCATCATCTTTGCTCTGAAGCTTTGGTGGCATCATTTATACGGTATTACATTTGAGATTCTCACTAATCATAAGAGTCTCAAATATATTTTCACTCAGAAGGAGCTTAATCTCCGACAGAGGAGATGGATGGAGTTCCTGAAGGACTACGATTGCACCATTAGCTACCACCCGGGGAAAGCTAATGTGGTTGCCGATGCACTCAGCAGGAAGTCCAGAGGGACTTTGGCTTGCCACCGAGTTTCAGTTACAGACTTGGTTCAGGGTTTCGGCTATTGGTGGAACGGCATGAAGAAAGACATCGCGGATTTCGTAGCTAGATGTCTTGGCTGTCAGCAGGTGAAGGCTGAGCACCAGAGACCTGCAGGATTACTTCAGCGGATTCCTATTCCTGAGTTGAAGTGGGATCACATTACCATGGACTTTGTGGTAGGGATGCCGAGGACACGACGAGGTCATGACGCGATTTGGGTAATCGTTGATCGATTAACCAAATTTACGCACTTTTTAGCGATTCAGAGGACTGATCCCCTGGATCGATTGACAGATCTGTATTGTCGGGAGATTATCAGACTACATGGTGTTCCGTTGAGTATCATTTCGGATAGAGATCCACGGTTCACGTCTCGTTTCTGGCAGAGTCTGCAGCAGGCCTTGGGCATACAGCTCCGTTTCAGTACAGCTTTCCATCCACAGACGGATGGACAATCAGAGCGGACCATTCAGACTTTAGAGGATTTGCTGAGGTCATGTGTTATGGATTTCGGAGGCAGTTGGGAGGACCATCTGTCGTTAGTAGAGTTTGCTTACAACAACAGCTTTCATTCGGCTATTCAGATGGCACCGTTTGAGGCGTTGTATGGTAGACTTTGTCGGACACCCGTCCTCTGGGATGAGGTTGGAGAGGCCCAGATGTTGGGACCTCATAGAGTTCAGCAGGATGCAGAGTTTGTCCGTACTTTCAGACGGAGGATGTCAGAGGCACAGGATCGCCAGAAGAGTTATGCTGATCGGAGATGCAGACCACTAGAGTTCTCTGTTGGCGATCATGTATTTCTGCGAGTTTCACCCACGAAAGGGGTGAAGAGATTTGGCCTCAGAGGTAAGCTGGCTCCGCAGTATATTGGCCCTTTTCAAATCTTGGAGAGGATCGGAGCGGTAGCTTACCGACTGGCACTACCACCGTCCCTGTCAGGCGTTCATGATGTATTTCACGTATCGATGCTGAGGAGATACGTACATGACCCGACGCATGTGCTGACAGATATCTCAGTTCCGGTTCAGCCCGACGTCACTTATGAGGAGATTCCTTTGTGTGTGACCCTATAGGTTCTTGTAACGTTGGCAATGCTTCTAAATGGGTTTAGAAGCATAAGCAATGAGCGGTATCTAGCAACACATCATTACTACCCAAGTTACAAGAATGTTGAGATCCAACATCAACTTGTGACTACAAATTGTGACTCCTCACAAAATATGACAAGTGTCCTTCTATCCTTGACATCTAGATTGATCAATGTGAGGCATAGACCGTGTCATCCTCTAATCAATCTAAATCTTGAACTCCAAGTAGACTCACTCAATCAAATGAGCTCGACATCTCATATTGACTCATTTGGGCATGGCCATGCACTTAGTGGTCTCACTCTATCAAGAATACAGATGTCTCTCCCGTCATATAGGAGGGATAGATCCCATCTACATCACTCACATCCCTCCGCATAATTTGTTACATACCCAGTAATCGCCTTTATAGTCCACCCAGTTACGGGTGACGTTTGACGAAACCAAAGTACATAACTCCTTATGTAGGGAACCATGGTGACTTCAGGCCTAAGGACTAGTAGTCATACTAATAGCCACATGAGAAAGTATATGACACTCATATAACGATCCATGATACTTTCTCATGGCGGGTCATTCAGTATACATTCTCTAATGCATACCCATGTGCCAACTTGATATCTCTATATCCATGACTTGTGAGATCAAGTCATCGAGTTGACCTATATGCTAGTCTTATTGCATTAACATTGTCCCTGAATGTTAATACTCGACTAGGAATGATTAAGAGTAGTGTTCTCTATAATCTCACTATCGGTTCAACTAACCGATTGATATAGGTAAGAATCTTCTACTAAAGGACGTTATTATACTTAGTTTATTTGGCACTAATACAAGTAAGTATAATAACCAAAAACCAAATGCCTTTATTTATATAGAATATGATACAACAAGTCCAAAATACAATCATCAAATGATTGGCTCTAGGGCTCTAGCTAACAGACACATTTTTGGGATCAAAGTAATAAGGGATCGTAAGAAAAGGATGTTATGCTTATCCCAAGCTTCATACATTGATACTATCCTAGCTCGTTTTAGCATGCAAAACTCCAAGAAAGGTTTTCTACCTTTTCGGCATGGAGTACCTTTATATAAAGATATAGAGGAGATAAAGGCAGTCCCTTAAGCTTCGACTGTAGGAAGCCTAATGTATGCGATGCTATGTACGAGACTGGATATCTGTTTTGCAGTGGGCATGGTTAGCATATATGAAAGTGACCCAGGACAGGGACATTGGATTGCCGTAAATCATATATTAAAGTACCTGAAAAGGACTAGAGATTATATGCTGGTTTACCAGGCAGATGATTTGCTCCCTGTGGGTTACACGGATTCAGACTTCCAATCAGATAGGGACAATAGTAAATCGACCTCGGTGTATGTGTTTACTTTGGGAGGTGGAGCCATAGCATAGAGGAGTGTTAAGCAGAAATGTGTTTCAGACTCCACCATAGAAGTTGAGTATGTGGCAGCCTCTGAGGCAGCCAAAGAAGCTGTATGGCTCAGAAACTTCTTGATGGACTTAGATGTGATTCTTGGTTTATCCAAAGTTATCACAATTTGTTATGATAACTGTGGTGCAGTAGCAAACTCGAAGGAACCACGAGCCTATAAGGCAAGTAAACACATTGAGCAAAAGTACCACATGATATGAGACATCGTAAAACGAGGAGAGATTATTGTCGTCAAGATTACATCAGTAGATAACCTGGCAGATCCTTTCACTAAGGCCCTTCCAGCGAGAGCTGTTGATAGGCATGTTGAGGGGATAGGAATCAGATGTATGACAGCATTTATGGCAGCATAATTTTTTAGTATAAGTGGGAGATTGTTGGGATGTATACTATAAGCCTAGCTTTTGTATGAACATCTGTTTTGAAATATTTTGAAATGAGAATCACTTTGGTCAAATGTCTGCATTTTATATTTATATATATGTCAATACAATTGTCCATTTAATTTATATTGTAGATAACATGGTGTGTGGTGCCACACAGAAGATCATGTTGTCGGTTCCTTATAAATTATAAATAGTAGCTCACAACCAAGATGGATTGGGCAAACCATTGGAACGGTTGTAGTGTAATTTGGTATTAGTTTCTCTTGACTATAAAATTACACTAGTACACTATGTGTGTATTGAGCAAGACCATTTGAGGTTGTTCGATTTATACTGACTATATAAAATAGCAGAACCTCTGTTATTATGGATGTGCGTCCTCTTAATCCCTATATAATAACAAGTACGTATACTTAGTATTTATTTCTTTGACTTATCAATGGGTGAGATTTATCCATTAAATGAATTGGCCCGATGAGTTGGGAGATAGTATTATTTATACGGTGTGTTGTTGATTATAGAAGGAATCTATGTCCTAATTATTTAGGCTGATGATGTCCCCTTGAGGAGCTCATAACGATTATCATGTAAACCCTGCAGGTGGACTTAGTCTGGCATGATAATAAAGTTGAGTGGTACTACTCTTTGGAATCAGATGTTAATTAACTGAGTTGTCAGTAACTCATTTAATTAACGAACATACGATATCTTAAACACGGGGAGATTAACGCACTCATAATAAGGAGCCCATATGTAATATGGGATTAGTGCGGTAATTCAATAATAACCTTTAGTGGTATGGGTTATTATTGATGGACTTGAGTTGGGTGTTCGAGGCGAACACGGGAAACTCAAGCCCATTAGGAGGCCTAAACCAATTCCTCCTCAAGATCCCTGTTGTTGCCTCTATATATATAAAGTCTCGCATCCACCTATCCATAATCGAATTTGGTTTAACTTGGTTTGGTTTAACTTAACTTGGTTTAATTTAACTTAACTTGGTTTGGTTTAACTTAATTTGGTTTGGTCTAACTTAACTTGGTTTGGTTTAACTTAACTTGGTTTAGTTTAACTTAACTTGGTTTGGTTTAACATAGTTTTTTTAGATTTTTTCTAAACAAAATTTTGTTAATTTTTCTTTCCTTGTAACCGACAGCAAGTCTGTAAAAAGGAGTAGGATGTGGCCCCTAAAACCTAACTAACTAATTCTCCACAACTCCCTTCTCTCCTTGTGGTTGTCGCCCCCCTCTTCCCTTGCTAGGGTCGGCAGCACAACCAATTCTCTTCTCCCCTTGTGGTCGGCACCACCTTCTTCCCCACCTAGGGTCGGCGTTAACCTCTCCCTTGCAAAGGGCCGGCAGTTTCCTCCTCCACCTTGGCCAGGGCCGGCGGTTTGCCCACACGATGTCTAAGAAGAGGAGAGGAATATGGCAGAAGATCAAGAAGTCTTTAGCTACAAAGAAAAGGTACAACTAGTTCTTTAATTCCGCTGTGTATCTAGTTTTGTTTTCTTTATATCGATTTTGAATACCAACACAAGAGGCCAGTGATCTTATACTTTGATCAAGGTGTGCTTTGATCATTCAAGAACTTGCTTGATTGATCAAACACATGTTTGATCGAACATGCGGATTGCTAGGAAAAGTTATGTTCTTGTACAATTTTTTTGTACAGGTAAATTTAAACAGAATGAAATTCCAGCGCCCTTCAAACATCATCTGCCAGTACAAGCTCACCGCGTCTCTGCTGTAGGACGTCTTAGATTACATAGAGTGAGCTTAGCCTGAGCGATGTTGCACTCCCTTTTTTTTAATCTTCCAAGTATCAATGCACTACCGCTCGTTCGGCGTTATTTTCTTATGTGTTCGTCCTATTAAAATATGCCCACTCAGCTGTATTCTCACTACCCTCGAGCGGTATCTTTTTGGTTGATTACAGAGAGCTAGAACTATAGCAGAACAGCCGAGCCGATCGATCAACAGATCTCGGGTTGTTGAAGTCCCGGGTTGAAAATCGTCGCTCGACGGTTTGATGTAGGTTCACATTTAACATCGCCGCTAGATGATTTGATGTGGGCTCGGGTTTAAGGTCGCCGCTCGACCATTGGTAAAGACCCGAGTTTAAGATCCCCTCTTGTCTGTTGATTAAGACACGTGTTAAACATCGTCGCTCGACGATTTGACAAAGACTTGGGTTTAAGGTCGCCACTCGATTGTTGGTGAAGACACGCGTTAACGCGTTTAAGGTCGCTGCTCAACCGTCAGTAGAGACAAGGGTTTAACGTCGCCGCTCGACAGTTTGACGAAGACTCGGGTTTAAGGTTGCCGCTCGATCGTAGGTGGAGACAAAGGTTTAACGTCGTCACTTGACTGTTTGATGAAGACTCGATGTAGACTCGGGTTTAAGGTCACCGCTCGACTGTTGATGAAGACACACATTTAAGGTCGCTGCTCGACTGCTGATGGAGACAAGAGTTTAATGTCAACTCTCGATGATTTGACGAACACTCGGGTTTAAGGTCATCGCTCGACCATCGGTGGAGATAAGGGTTTAACGTCACCGCTCTACGATTTGACAAAGACTCGATGTAGACCCAGGTATAAGGTCACCGCTCGACCGTTGACACAATCTCGGGTTTATGGTCGCCACTAGACCATTGAGGGAGATGCACTCGAGGCCTTTTCTTTTTTATTCAAACTTTGCTCTGCTTTCGGGAGACATACAAAAGATACAAAAAATACAGTATTCACTCGTGCACTTCTTATCCGGCCCTATAGGGTTGAAGATGATTCGTGCTCCATGGCCTCTTGAGCTGCCTCCCCTCTTCATCCTCCAAATAATAGGCGCCCGAACGGAGCTTCTGTATGACCTTGAAAGGCCCTGCCCATGGGGTCTCGAGTTTGGTGGCATCGCCGACTGGCTTCACTTTCTTCCAGACAAGGTCACCGACCTGGAAGGATCTTGGGATCACTCTCCGGTTGTAGTTTTGTTTCATCTATTGTCGGTACGTCGTTAGTCGATCAGCTGCATTAGCGCGCGTTTTGTCCACCAAGTCAAGCTCATATGCCGCCATTCGGCGTTGCCTTCATCGTAATATTGTACACGATCGGACTCTACTCCAACTTCTACGGGGACGACTGCCTCTCTGCCATATACCAAATGGAATGGGGTCACGCCAATCGCCTCCTTTGTGTTAGTTAGAGTCCTAGAACCAATCATTTGATGATTGTTGTATGGACTCGTTGTATCATATTCTTATATAAATAAAGGCATTTGTTTTGGTTATTATACTTACATGTATTGGTGCCAAATAACTTAGTATAATAGCGTCCTTGACTAGAAGGTTCTTACCTATATCAATCGATTGGTTGAATCGATAGTGAGATGATATAGGGAACACTACTCTTAATCATTCTTAGTCAAGTATTAACATTCAGGGACAATGTTAATGCAACGAGACTAGCATGTAGGTCAACTCGATGACTTGATCTCACAAGTCATGGATATGGAGATATCAAGTTGACACATGGGTATGCATTGGAAATGTATACTGAATGACCCGCCATGAGGAAGTATCATGGATCGTTATATGAGTGTCATATACTTTCTCATGTGGCTATTAGTATGACTACTAGTCCTTTGATCTGAAGTCACCATGGATCCCTACATAAGGAGTTATGTACTTTGGCTTTGTCAAACGTCACCCGTAACTGGGTGGACTATAAAGGAGATTACTGGGTATGTAACTAATTATGCAGAGGGATATGAGTGATGTAGATGGGATCTATCCCTCCTATATGACGGGAGTGACATCGATATTCTTGATAGAGTGAGACCACTAAGTGCATGGCTATGCCCAAATGAGTCAATATGAGATGTCGAGCTCATTTGACTGAGTGAGTCTACTTGGAGTTCAAAATTTAGATTGATTAGAGGATGACACGGTCTATGCCTCACATTGATCAATCTAGATGTCAAGGATAGAAGGACACTTGTTATATTTTGTGAGGAGTCACAATTTGTAGTCACAAGGTGATGTTGGATCTCAACATTCTTGTAACTTGGGTAGTAATGATGTGTTGCTAGATACCGCTCATTGCTTATGCTTCTAAATGGGTTTAGAAGCATTGTCAACGTTACAAGAACCAATAGGGTCACACACAAAGGACAATTAGATGGAGATTAGGTTCATATGATGAACCGAGAGGATTAGATTCATCTGATGAATCAAATTGGATTAAGAGTAATCCTAATTGAACTAATTGAGTTTGACTCAATTTGATTCATGTGTTCAATGAGTCTAATTTAGATTATGACTCATTGAATCAATTTAATTAAATGAATTAGATTCATTATATTAAATTGGCTTGAATCAAATGGTTGGATTTGATCAACCATGGGAGTTATAATGTCAAGTTTGACTTGACTTGAGAGGAAGATGAAAAGTCAAGTTTGACTTGACTATATGCCACCTCATTTGTGAGTTGGCATTAAGTGGCCTAATGATGATATGCCACATCATCATGTTTAGCACATGTGTGTGCCACCTCATGGAGGTTACAAATCTCCTCTTTAATGGCCACATTAAATGAGAATGGAGGTTACAACTCCAATAGTGGCCGGCCACTTATGGTGAGGAATGGAGTTGATTTTTCATTCAAGGCATGCATTCCTCCTTTTTCCTCTCTTCTTGCTCTCCCTCTCCTCCTGCTTGGCCGAACCATCAAAGGTGCTAGCACACCTTTGTTTGGTCTTCTCCACCTAGTTTGTTCGTGTGGATACTTCTAGAGGATCGTACACTTGACGATCTCGAGATCCGGCGAACCATTGGATGAGAGGGATTGCGAAGGGCATCGCATCGAGGGTAAATTCCTTCTCCTTGTAGATCTAGTTTAGAACTAGCATAAGAAACTCGTACTCTAATGTTTTTCGAAAATTTTATCTTCGCACGGATCCAGTGGCTTGAGGTTCGGGGTTTCCGCAACGCAAAAAAGTGATTTTTGCGGCCCGAAATTCCCAACAGTTGTATCAGAGCCACATGCGAAGTCTTGTACGAGTTTAATTTGTACTTTTAAGAAAAATATCAGTTCTATAATATTCTGTGAATTTCCTATTTTTATGGTTTTTATGGGTATTTTGCTCGTAGAAGCGAAGCACAAGTGTTTAGACACTTGTAGGCTTCGACTACCAAGAAGATTTTTCCGAAACGGCAAGGTTTCGCCCCAAAACCTTTTGGGACAGCGGACTAAGGCGCTGTAGGATCGCTTAGAAACACTCGCGATGGTTATATCATAGGTAGGGGTACTGCCCCTGACCCCGCAAGGGGTTCGTTCCGCGATTACGCCCGAAAATCGCTAAACGGGACCGCCTGGAAATTTTACTCATAAAAATTGTAAAAATTGTAGTGAAAATTACAGAAAATTATAGAAAATGCATAATTTAGAATTATGTATTATTTTGTGATAGTCATGGCCCAAAAGACACAAATTAGATTTGAAAAATTGTGTTGTAATTCATATTACGGCCTGCACGCCGTCATTTGTGTTGTGTGTGCTGTATACTTGATACGCGACCTACGCGTCGTGCCTCTCTTTTTATTCTTGTTGTAAATTAGTTTAGACTCGAATGTAACTCGAGTTTCAAAATTGTAATGTACAAAATTGGAGCGGTGGAAGGTTCACTCGAGACGGAGTTACGAGGAGGGCACGAGCAACACAAGATGGTCAAAGAGTGGAGCTTGGAGAAGCTGTTGACCCTAGGTTGACCATCCGATCTTCTCATTGGCTTGAGAAGATCGTAGTAGAGACATGACTAATCACAAAATATTTAATTAATTGCTTGTGTGTGTATATGTGATGCATGCTAGAATAGTAATTAATTAGCTCCTTGACGATTAGATTAGATCTAAATCGCGTACATGATGCACCCTAACGATTAGATTAGATCTAAATCACGTATATGATACACCTCATCGATTAGATTAGATCTTAATCGCGTCAACTCGAAATGCCTACCATACCGTGATACCCATCACTACCTCGATCACATGTTGTTGTTGAATCTGCCAAAGCAGAGCAACACATACTATCTTGGTAGGGTGCGGAGGGACAATCTTGGTCCTGCCTATCAAACGCATGGGTGAGTACAACTCAATTAGATTGAGTAACTAGTTAACTCAATTGGATCGAGTTTAACTATAGGCATTTTCCAATTGTTGGTAGATAGGACAAAATCACGTTTATATTAACTCTTGGGCGTATTAGCCAAAGCTAACTCGAGTTTTAATATACATGCGGATCTTGATCCTATAAACAAGAGTTGCATAGAGATGTAATTGATAAATTAATTACCTACCGATCATACTAAGTCTTGGGTGATTTAGCCAAAGCTAACTCAAGACATAGTATGATGTGGATCTTGTCCCACATGAATTATAGAATTCAGTGGGAGCATCATTTAGTTAAAGGCTTAATTAAATGATTAATAGAATATGATGTTTATTTATTTTTCTGTATTTTTTTGTTGTAGATAACCATGACGTCAAACACGAACACCTTCTCTCTGCGTTCTGTCCATGACAAGGACAAGCTCAACGGAGCAAATTTCCTGGACTGGTATAGGAATCTGAGAATAGTTCTCATCCAAGAACGTAAACTGTACGTTCTGGAGCAGCCCATTCCGGAGGTTCCTCCTGCCAATGCCACGCAAGCTGACAAAGATGCTTATAAGAAGCATCAAGATGACGCATTAGATGTGTCCTGTCTTATGCTCGCGACCATGAACTCTGAGCTTCAGAAGCAACACGAGTTAATTGGAGCTTATGATATGGTTGAACATCTTCGTCAACTGTATCGAGGACAAACAGGGCACTGGAAGAGAAACTGCACAGGATACCTGGAAGATCTTAAGAAGAAGAGAAATAAGATTTCTACTTCAGGTATAAATGTTATAGAAGTCAACCTCTTTATTTCTTCATCGTGGGTATTAAATACCAGATGTGCTTCTCACATTTGTACTAATTTACAAGCGCTAAGAAATAGCAGAGCATTGACGAAGGGCGAGATAGACCTACGCGTAGGCAATGGAGCACGGGTTGCTGCTGTTGCTGTAGGGACTTATTTTCTATCTCTTCCCTCTGGGCTTATACTAGAATTAGATGAATGTTGTTATGTGCCTGCCTTGACTAAAAACATTATATCAGTTTCTTGTTTGGACAAGAAAGGGTTTTCATTTATAATAAAGAACAAATGTTGTTCAGTTTATTTAAATAATATGTTCTATTGTAGTGCACCTCTGATAAACAGACTCTATATTCTAGACCTTGAGAGCCCAATCTATAACATAAGTACCAAGAGGTTGAAGTCAAATGACCTGAACCCAACTTATCTCTCGCACTGTCGCTTAGGTCATATAAATGACAAACGCTTATCCCAACTCCATAAAGATGATTTGCTGGACTCATTTGATTTTGAATCATATGAGACATGCGAGTCATGCCTACTAGGCAAGATGACCAAGACTCCCTTTAGTGGACACAGTGAGAGAACGGCTGACTTTTTATGTCTTATACATAGTGATGTATGTGTCCCTTTCAATGTCGCTGCTAGAGGTGGTTGTAGGTACTTCATTACATTTACTGATGACTTCAGTAGATATGGTTATGTGTACTTGATGACACATAAGTCTGAATCCTTTGAAAAGTTCAAAGAATTCAAGAATGAAGTACCAAACCAGCTTGGCAAGAGTATTAAGATACTTCGATCAGATCGAGGTGGGGAATACCTTAGCCATGAGTTTCGTGACTATCTAGCTGAGTGTGGGATTTTATCTCAACTAACTCCTCCTGGAACACCACAGTGGAACGGTGTATCCGAAAGGAGGAATCGTACCTTATTAGATATAGTACGGTCTATGATGAGTCACACAGATCTTCCTACATTTCTTTGGGACTATGCTATAGACACGACAACTTTTATACTCAACCGAGTTCTATCCAAGACTGTAATAAAGACACCATATAGGATATGGATTGGGAGAGATGCCCAGGTGTCTTTTATGAGGATTTGGGTTGTGAGGCTTACGTTAGACGCCAAGTCTAAGACAAACTAGGACCCAAATCTGACAAGTGTTATTTTATCGGATATCCCAAGGAAACTAAGGGATATTACTTCTACATTCCCAGTCAACACAAGGTAGTTGTGGCTAAGACTGGGGTTTTTCTATAAAGGGACTTTGTTTCTAGAAAGACTAGTGGGAGTACATTCGATCTTGAAGAAATTCAAGATGCGAACAATAGCACTGCAGCCTCGATGGAAGTTGAACTAGAACCACAAAGTGTTGTGGATGATGTTGTTCCACAAGGAGTTGAGGCACCATAACCAGTTTAAGTAGACATACCTCTTCGCAGGTCTGATAGGGTACGTCGTCAGCCTGAGAGATACTCATTTCTCTTGTCTGACCATGATGACGTTGTGCTCATAGAGGATGAGCCGACCTCCTATCAGGAAGCTGTGATGAGACCAGATTTCGAGAAATGGCTAGAGGCCATGAGATCCGAGATGGAATCCACGTACACTAACCAAGTATGGACTTTGGTTGATCCACCTGAAGGGGTCAAACCAAAGTGTCGCTTGGTAGCACTAACCAAGTGTAAGTGGGTCTTTAAGAGAAAGACTGACATGGATGGATTTATTTATAAGGGTCGCTTGATAGCTAAAGGTTTCAAGTAATTCATGGTATTGACTATGATTAAACCTTTTCTCCAGTAGCGATGTTTAAGTCCATTCGGATCATGCTTGCTATTGCAGCATACCATGACTATGAGATATGGCAGATGGATGTCAAAACCGCGTTTCTGAATGGAAACCTGCTCGAGAATGTGTACATGACACAACCTGTGGGTTTTGTAGATCCACAACATACTAACAGAGTATGCAAGCTGCATAGGTCCATTTATGGACTAAAGCAAGCTTCTCGGAGCTGGAATCTTCGATTCGATGATGCAATCAAACAGTTTGAATTCATCAAGAATGAAGATGAACCTTGTGTCTACAAGATGGTTGTAGAGGGGGGGGGGGCATTGTTGTCTTCCTCATATTGTATGTGGATGACATACTACTCATTGGGAAAGACATCCCTTTGCTACAGTCTGTCAAGACTTGGCTAGGGACTTGTTTCTCAATGAAGAACTTAGGTGAAGCATCCCGCATTCTAGGCATACAGATCTATAGAGATAGATCTAAAAGGATGCTTGGCCTAAGTCAGAGTTAGGTACTCCTTCGGTTTGCCATGCAGAACTCCAAGAAGGAATTTCAACCGATGTCACATGGCGTGAGTCTTTCGAAGACTCAAGGTCCCTCTTCCAGAGAGGAGAGAGACCGCATGGATCGGATCCCTTATGCTTCAGCCATAGGATCTATCATGTATGTCATGCTATGTACTCGTCCTGACGTCTCGTATGCTTTGAGCATGACGAGCAGATACCAGTCTGATCTAGGTGAAAGTCACTGGATAGCGGTCAAGAATATTTTTAAGTATTTAAGAAGGACTAAAGAATATTTCTTGATATATGGAGGCGATGATGAGCTAGCAGTAAAGGGTTACAGTGATGCCAGCTTCCAGACCGACCAGGATGATTATTGATCGCAGTCTGGGTTCGTGTTTTGCTTTAATGGTGGTGCTGTGAGCTGGAAGAGTACGAAGCAGGACACAGTTGCTGATTCTACAAAAGAGGTCGAGTATATCGCTGCATCAGAAGCAGCAAAAGAGGCAGTTTGGATCTGCAAGTTCATCACTGAACTTGGGGTGGTTCCTAGCATCGCTGACCCTATTGAGCTCTATTGTGACAACAATGGAGCTATAGCACAGGCTAAGGAACCTCACTCACACCAACGGACCAAACACATACTACGACGCTTCCATCTCATTCGATAGATTATCGAGAGAGGAGATGTGAAGATTTGCAGAGTACCCATAGAGGTTAACATAACAGATCCCTTGACCAAGGCTTTGGCACAGTGAAAGCATGATGGTCACAGTAGGTCATTAGGCCTTAGGGCCTACACTGATTGGCACTAGTGCTAGTGGGAGATTGTTAGTTAGAGCCCTAGAGCCAATCATTTGATAATTGTTGTATGGACTCGTTGTATCATATTCTTATATAAATAAAGGCATTTGCTTTGATTATTATACTTACTTGTATTGGTGCCAAATAACTAAGTATAATAGCGTCCTTGAGTAGAAGGTTCTTACCTATATCAATCGATTGGTTGAATCGATAGTGAGATGATATAGGGAACACTACTCTTAATCATTCCTAGTCAAGTATTAACATTCAGGGACAATGTTAATGCAACGAGACTAGCATGTAGGTCAACTCGATGACTTGATCTCACAAGTCATGGATATGGAGATATCAAGTTGACACATGGGTATGCATTGGAGAATGTATACTGAATGACCCGTCATGAGGAAGTATCATGAATCGTTATATTAGTGTCATATACTTTCTCATGTGGCTATTAGTATGACTACTAGTCCTTGAACCTGAAATCACCATGGATCCCTACATAAGGCTTCGACAAACGTCACCCGTAACTGGGTGGACTATAAAGGCGATTACTGGGTATGTAACGTATTATGCAGAGGGATATGAGTGATGTAGATGGGATCTATCCCTCCTATATGACGGGAGAGACATCATTATTCTTGATAGAGTGAGACCACTAAGTGCATGGCCATGCCCAAATGAGTCAATATGAGATGTTGAGCTCATTTGATTTAGTGAGTCTACTTGGAATTCAAGATTTAGATTGATTAGAGGATGACACGGTCTATGCCTCATATTGATCAATATAGATGTCAAGGATAGAAAGACACTTGTCATATATTGTGAAGAGTCACAATTAGTGGTCACAAGGTGATGTTGGATCTCAACATTCTTGTAACTTGGGTAGTAATGATGTGTTGCTAGATACCGCTCATTACTTATGCTTCTAAATGAGTTTAGGAGCATTGCCAACGTTACAAGAACCTATAGGGTCACACACAAAGGGCAATTAGATGGAGATTAGGTTCATATGATGAACCAAGAGGATTAGGTTCATGTGATGAACCAAATTGGATTAAGAGGAATCCAAAGTAAACTAATTGAGTTGGACTCAATTTGGTTCATGTGTTAAATGAGTCTAATTTAGATTATGACTCATTGAATCAAATTTAATTAAATGAATTAGATCCATTATATTAAATTGGCTTGAATCAAATGGTTGGATTTGATCAACCATGAGAGTTATAATGTCAAGTTTGACTTGACTTGAGAGGAAGAGGAAAAGTCAAGTTTGACTTGACTATATGCCACCTCATTTGTGAGTTGGCATTAAGTGGCCTAATGATGATATGCCACATCATCATGTTTAGCACATGTGTGTGCTACCTCATGGAGGTTACAAATCTCCTCTTTATTGGCCACATTAAATGAGAATGGAGGTTACAACTCCAATAGTGGCCGGCCACTTATGGTGTGGATGAAATTTGATTTTCATTCAAGGCATTCATTCCTTCTTCCTCCTCCTTGGCCGAACCATCTAAGGTGCTAGCACACCTTTGTTTGGTCTTCTCCACCTAGTTTGTTCGTGTGGATTCTCCTAGAGGATTGTACACTTGACGATCTCGAGATCCGGCGAACCGTTGGACGAGCGGGATTGCGAAGGGCATCGCATCGAGGGTAAATTCCTTCTCCTTGTAGATCTAGTTTAGAACTAGCATAAGAAACTCGTACTCTAATGTTTTTCGAAAATTTTATCTTCGCACGGATCCGGTGGCTTGGGGTTCGGGGTTTCCGTAACGCAAAAAGGCGATTTTGCAGCCCGAAATTCCCAACACTTTGGAGTCATGCGAAGAGACCACGGCAAACTAGGGAGCTCGTCAACCCAGCTGCCTCCCACGTGGTCGAGACGAGCGCGTAAGACTCTAAGGATCTCCCGAGTGGTGACTTCGGCTTGACCGTTGCCCTGGGGGTAGGCCACAGAGGTGAAGGCTTGCTGGATACCATAGCCCTCGCACCACTCTCTGAGCCTCTGACCGGCGAGCTGTCTTCCGTTATCAAATACGAGTTGGCGTGGGATGCCGAATCGGCAAATGATGTTCTGCACAATAAATTTGATGACCATCTTCTCTGTGATTATTACGAGCAGCTCGACTTCCACCCAATTAGAGAAGTATTCAACTGTAACGCGGAGAAACTTTCGCTGATCGGTCAATATTGACAATGGTCCAACGATATCCATTCCCCATTGGTCGAACGGTCATGATACCATGGACGCCTTCATTTCCTCCATCGGTCAGTGCGGCAGGTTGTGATACTTCTGGCAGGACAAGCAGGTAGCCACCGTCCGAGTGGCATCCTCCTAGAGGATCAGCCAGAAATATCCGACTAGGAATATCTTACAGGCTAATGCACGGCTTCCCGAATGACCTCCGCAAGAGCCTTGGTGCACCTCCTTCATAATGTACTCGATGTCCTCCGATCCGACGCACTTGAGGAGGGGCCTGGAGAAGACTTTCTTGTCAAGCTGGTCGCCGATCAAGTGAACCGCCCAGCCCTCTTTTTCAATAAGAGGGCTTCCTCCAGATCGGCGTGTGTAGCTCCCGAACGCATAAACTCCATCAGAGTTATCCTCCAGTCACTCGAGAAGGTTATTCCTTCCATTTGGTCGATATGCGCCATAAGCAAGACTTGTTCGATCGGTTGACCTATGACGATCGGCGTCAGCAAACTGGCTAGTTTCGCTAACTCATCCGTCACTTGGTTCTCCGCTCAGGGGATCTTGTGTACAATGACCTCCTAGTGTTAGCTAGAGCCCTAGAGCCAATCATTTGATGATTGTATTTTGGACTTGTTGTATCATATTCTATATATAAATAAAGGCATTTGATTTTTGGTTATTATACTTACTTGTATTGGTGCCAAATAAACTAAGTATAATAACGTCCTTGAGTAGAAGGTTCTTACCTATATCAATCGATTGGTTGAATCGATATTGAGATGATATAGGGAACGCTACTCTAAATCATTCCTAGTCGAGTATTAACATTCAGGGACAATGTCAATGCAATAAGACTAGCATGTAGGTCAACTCAATGACTTGATCTCACAAGTCATGGATATAGAGATATCAAGTTGACACATGGATATACATTAGATAATGTATACTGAATGACCCGCCATGAGAAAGTATCATGGATCGTTATATGAGTGTCATATACTTTCTCATGTGGCTATTAGTATGACTACTAGTCCTTAGACCTGAAGTCACCATGGTTCCCTACATAAGGAGTTATGTACTTTAGTTTCGTCAAACGTCACCCGTAACTGGGTGGACTATAAAGGCGATTACTGGGTATGTAACAAATTATGCGGAGGGATGAGAGTGATGTAGATGGGATCTATCCCTCCTATATGACGGGAGTGACATCGGTATTCTTGATAGAGTGAGACCACGAAGTGCATGGCCATGCCCAAATGAGTCAATATAGGATATTGAGCTCATTTGATTTAGTGTGTCTACTTGGAGTTCAAGATTTAGATTGATTAGAGGATGACACGGTCTATGCCTCATATTGATCAATCTAGATGTCTAGGATAGAAGGACACTTGTCATATATTGTGAGGAGTCACAATTAGTAGTCACAAGGTGATGTTGGATCTCAACATTCTTGTAACTTGGGAAGTAATGATGTATTGCTAGATACCGCTCATTACTTATGTTTCTAAATGAGTTTAGGGGCATTGCCAACGTTACAAGAACCTATTGGGTCACACACAAAGAACAAGTGGATGGAGATTAGGTTCATATGATGAACCAAGAGGATTAGATTCATTTGATGAATCAAATTGGATTAAGAGTAATCCTAATTGGGCTAATTGAGTTGGACTCAAGTTGATTCATGTGTTCAATGAGTCTAATTTAGATTATGACTCATTGAATCAATTTAATTAAATGAATTAGATTCATTATATTAAATTGGCTTGAATTAAATGGTTGGATTAGATCAACCATGAGAGAGATTAAGTCAAGTTTGACTTGACTTGAGAGGAAGATGAAGAGTCAAGTTTGACTTGATTTTATGCCACCTCATTGGTGAGTTGGCATTAAGTGGACCAATGATGATGCTCCACATCATCATGGTTACTTAAGTGAAGTGCCACCTCAAGGGAGTTACCAGGAGTTGTGACTCTTGGTATCCCATGGAGGTTACAAACCACTTAATTAGATGAAAAGAGTTTCATTTTGCAAGTGTAACTCTCATTTTCAAGTGATCTTCCTCCTCCTAAGCTCTCTTCTTTCTCCTTCTCTTCTCTTGGTCGTGGGTTTCAAGCAAGGGAGAAGAAAGGAGAGTGAATCTAATCCAAGAAGAAAGGTTAGTGAAAGTCACATAGAGATTTTAGAGGAGTGTGTTCTCTTCTTTTCTTTTCTTCTTCTTCCAATCCTACCCGAGAGCCCTAGAGAGTGCTAGCACACTTGGGTTGCTCTCTTCTCCATCCTTGAGTGTTAGATAACACATCTTGTTCGTGTGGATATCCCTAGAGAGTTGTCTACGTTGACAACTTTGAGATCCAGCGTACCGTTGGACGAGCGGGATTTGCGAGGGCACGCATCGAAGGTATAAAATGTTTTTCCTTTGTAGATCTACTGTAGATCGTCATTTGAAACTCGTACTCGTATTTTCGAAAGTTTTTCTTCGCACGACATCCAGTGGCATGGGTGATTCGGGGTTTCCGCGACGCGAAAACGCGATTTTCGCGGCCCGAAAAACCCAACACCTAGAAGTTGGCCTTCAGCTTCTCAAAAGCTTTTGCATAGAGCCTGAGCCAGGTGTTTCTTATCTCGAATATCCCAGCTAGTTGCTGAGCAGCCAGCTGGGAGTCCGAGTGGATGAGGACTTTAGTGGCTCCCACGTGTCGAGCGGCTTGTAGGCCAGCTATCAGCACCTCATATTCTGCGTCATTGTTAGTAGCTCTATAGTCTAGCCGAATGGAGAGTTGTATCTGGTCTTCTCGAGGCGATATGAGCAATATGTCGATTCCGCTGCCTTGCCGAGTGGACGAACCATCCACGTATATCCTCCAAACTACTTCTGCCTCCAGGCTTTGCACCTCGACCAAGGATTGTGCTTTTATGGTCGTTCAGGGTTGATATTGAATGTCGAACTCACTAAGTTCTGTCATCCACTTAATTAGCCGTCCGGACGCCTCCGGATTGAGGAGGACTCTTCCCAAGGCACTGTTAGTCATCACAATTATTGAGTACGCCAAGAAGTACGGGCGAAGTCTCCGAGCGGCGAGTACTAATGCATAAGCCAACATTTCGAGACCAATGTAGCGGGACTCAGAATCTTTTAATATATGGCTCAAAAAATATACAGGCTACTGCTCTTGGCCATTCTGCCTAATTAGAGCCGATCCAACCGCATGCTCGTTGGATGACAAGTAGATCCAGAGTGGCTCGCCCACAATTGGCTTGGCTAGTATAGGATGGAAATTTAGATATTCCTTGAGTTCTTCTTGTTAGATTTTTTAGGCCGCAAAAATCGCTTTTTGCGTTGCGGAAAACCCGAATCCCATGCCACCAGATCCGTAAGAAGTTATAAAACAAAATTTTCTACGTGTACGAGTTTCTCTAACCTAGATCTACACTAGATCTACAAAGAAAAAGAGATTACCCTTGATGCGAAGCCCTTCGCAAATCCCGCTCGTCCAAGGTTCGCCGGATCTCAAGGTTGTCAAGTGTACAACCCTCTATGTATATCCACACGAACAAATCGATGGAGAGAACCTCTAAAGATGTGCTAGCAACCTTAGAGGATCAGCAATGGTAGAGGAGAGGGAGAGAAGAAAGGTAGAGAGGAAGAAGAAGGAGGTTACCAAAACCAAAATGAAACTCACACTTGAGTAAAGTGGCCGGCCACTTCAAGAAGGCTTTTAAACCTCCATGGGATATCAAGAGTCACAACTCTTGATCTCCCTCATGAGGAGGCACACACATGTGCTAGCCTTGATGATGTGGCACATCATAATTAGTCCACTTAATGCCAACTCACAAATGAGGTGACAATGGTCAAGTCAAACTTGACCACTTCTCTCCCATGGTTGATCAAATCTAACCATTGGTTCAAATCAATTTTAATTTAATGAATCTCTATTCATTGAATTAAATTGGCTCAATGAGTCTAAGTCCAAATTAGACTCATTTAACACATGAACCAAATTGAGTCCAACTCAATTAGTTTACTTTGGATTACTCTTAATCCAATTTGGTTCTTCACATGAACCTAATCCTCTTGGTTCATCATGTGAACCTAATCTCCATCTAATTGCCCTTTGTGTGTGACCCTATAGGTTCTTGTAACGTTGACAATGCTCCTAAACCCATTTAGAAGCATAAGTAATGAGCGGTATCTAGCAACACATCATTACTACCCAAGTTACAAGAATGTTGATATCCAACATCACTTTGTGACTACTAATTGTGACTCTTCACAATATGTGACAAGTGTCCTTCTATCCTTGACATCTAGATTGATCAATATGAGGCATAGACCGTGTCATCCTCTAATCAATCTAAATCTTGAATCCCAAGTAGACTCACTCAATCAAATGAGCACAACATCTCATATTGACTCATTTGGGCATGGCCATGCACTTAGTCGCCTCTATCAAGAATAATGATGTCTCTCCCGTCATATAGGAGGGATAGATCCCATCTACATCACTCACATCCCTCCGCATAATTTGTTACATACCCAATAATCGCCTTTATAGTCCACCCAGTTATGGGTGACGTTTGACGAAGCCAAAGTATGTAACTCCTTATGTAGGGAACCATGGTGACTTCAGGTCCAAGGACTAATAGTCATACTAATAGCCACATGAGAAAGTATATGACACTCATATAACGATCCATGATACTTTCTCATGGTGGGTCATTCAGTATACATTCTCCAATGCATACCCATGTATCAACTTGATATCTCCATATCCATGACTTGTGAGATCAAGTCATCGAGTTGACCTACATGCTAGTCTCGTCGATTTAACATTGTCTCTGAATGTTAATACTTGACTAGGAATAATTAAGAGTAGTGTTCCCTATATCATCTCACTATCGATTCAACCAATCGATTGATATAGGTAAGAACCTTCTACTTAAGGACGCTATTATACTTTGTTATTTGGCACCAATATAAGTAAGCATAATAACCATAAACAAATGCCTTTGTATACATAAGAAATATGATACAATGATTCCATACAACAATCATCAAATGATTGGCTCTAGGGCTCTAACTAACAATCTCCCACTAGCACTAGTGCCAATCAGTATAGGCTCTATGACCTAATGACCTAGTGTGACCATCATGCTTTCTCTATGCCAAAGTCTTGGTCAAGGGATCTGCGATGTTAGCCTCAGTGGGTACTCTGCAAATCTTCACATCTCCTCTATCGATGATCTCTCGAATGAGATGGAAGCACCGTATTATGTGTTTGGTTCGCTGGTGTGAGCGAGATTCCTTAGCCTGTGCTATTGCTCCATTGTTGTCACAATAGAGCTCTATGGGATCAGCTATGCTAGGAACCACCCCAAGTTCAGTAATGAACTTGCGGATCCAAACTGCCTCCTTTGCTGCTTCTGATGCAGCAATATACTCGGCCTCTGTTATAGAATCAACGACTGTGTCCTGCTTCGAACTCTTCCAGCTCACAGCACCACCATTTATGCAAAACACGAACCCAGACCGCGATCGATAATCATCTAGGTCAGTTTGAAAGTTAGCATCACTGTAACCCTTTACAGCTAGCTCGTCATCGCCTCCATATATCAAGAAATATTCTTTAGTCCTTCTTAAGTACTTAAGAATATTCTTGACTGCTATCCAGTGACTTTCACCTGGATCTGACTGGTATCTGCTCGTCATGCTCAAAGCATACGAGACATCAGGACGAGTACATAGCATGGCGTACATGATAGATCCTATGGCCGAAGCATAAGGGATCTGATCCATGCGGTCTCTCTCCTCTCTAAAAGAGGAACCTTAAGTCTTCAAAAGACTCACACCATGTGACATCGGCAGAAATCCCTTCTTGGAGTTCTGCATGGCAAACCGTAGTAGTACCTTTTCAATGTATGTACTCTGACTTAGGCCAAGCAATCTGTCACGCCCCGGAGGAGTCTCTATCCGAAGAAATTTCGGCAGCATCTCCCCTTTATGGCGGACAATCTGAAACTTTTCTACAAGCACTATATACCTCAGCCACATGCGGCTGGAATAATAACAATAAAAGAAAACAAACACCACGCAGTTAATATCAAATTTCAGCCTCTGGCTGACACAACCACGCAGTTAAAAATAAAGCAGCCCACTCGGCTGTACCAAAACCAAAACACAAAATTGCTAGCTGGCTAGGCTTACACAACCAACAACAAATACAAAATACCACATAACAACATCAACACTCCAAAAATAAAACCAGAGTACAGAGCTAAACAAACTGACACATAAAACAAACAAAACATACATGAAACCGATAAGTCTTCTGATGTGACGTGGGGACCAGCAGACAGGATGCTCCAAACGACACCATAAATAACCTGGTACCTGAAAAAGATAGTGTCAACGGGGGTGAGTTCAACAACTCAGCGAATACCAATGGACATGAGTAGTAAGATATATCTAACAGCAACAAACATGGAATGCAGCTTCCTAATCATATATAGGGAATATGCAAAACTGAAAGGTAACTGAGGAAGCTGTACTCACCAGGAACTCCTATCCAGACAAAAGGGTCGTCAAACCGAAAGTGTTAATAATCCTGTATGCAGGTCAAAGGTATGCATCCAAACAAAATGCAGCAACCAAATGCAGCAAACACAATCACAATAATATAAATACATCAATGCATATGATGCTAATGATGCGTCCTGGTCATCCCTGACGTCAGTCAGTCCTCTCACACACAAATGGCGAGACCGAGTGGGTAGGGCTATGACAACCGTGCACTCTGTCGTCACTGCTCCTGATGAGTGACCGAGTGGACGGGATGCTGTCGGAGTACTCCTGTCCTGTGACCCCAAATCATAAATGGGGGAGCTCAATGCTCTCAACTCCCAGACACGATGACGGGAGGTATCTCGGCCACCACCGAGTCACCGACCAACGGAGCCAAAGTAGTCCACTGCTCACGGCCACTACGCTACACTAAATGCCGGAGCCAAACAGAGCGGAATCGATCACGGCCACCACTGGGTCATATGACCAACTGAGTAAACAGAACCGCCACACACCGCTTGATATACCACTAAACCATGAGTGGGGTGTGTGCAGTACATGTAACTGGCGATGGGCTCAACCATAGTGGAGCCGACAATCGCACAGCATGCAATCATGATGCATGTCACTATGCATAACAAAAACTGATCAACATAACCATATCCATATATACAAAATGGGTACTGTAAAAGCGATGGTCACATACCAAAATCTATAGTACACAGGTCAGATAGAATATCAAAAACCTATGTCCTGAACATAATAAGTATGGAATATCCTGATCAGCATAGAAAAATCCATATATACATAATATGGGTACCACAGTATCAGTAGGTCAATCCACGGATCTAGGACATACAGGTCCTCTATGGTATAGCAACCTAGATCCTAAACATATCTCCTTCCATAACATATGTACCAACAATATGCACATATCAAGAATCAAGGTCTAGGTACACGAATCATATATGATATACAAATAGAGGTACACAAGCCAGTCACAGCATAAAACCTAAGTATCAGATAATCTCGATACACATGACTGAAACCAAAAGTCCAGAACCTAGTCCTAACTTCAGTAAAACATGGTATGTCACTTATTCTAGAAACTAAGATACTCATGGTAATACAGTACTCATGGCAATAAATCACATGATATAAGCACGGATCGTCACAGGCGATAAACCAAACATGCTATGGATATCAAACAGTGACATACCAAAGACAAACATGTTCATTGCTTGTAGTTATAAAATACTATGCATATCCAATGACAATATCATAAAAGATAAGTCAAGAGGTACCCGCCTCCTATCGGAAGGTCCAAATCCAATCAAATCCAATGTCGAGATGCTCTTCTCGCATCAAGATCCTGTAATACATGATATACAGATTTAGCTAATTACATATAAATTAATTAGCTAAATCATATCCCCGAGAAATTAACCTAAATCCAAAATCCAATTATATATGTATCAATTCATACCTAAAACAACATGTATCAAGAGCGTGCCAACTAAATCCATAAACTAAACCCTTACCTTACTGCTGCTGGACCAAGATGCTGCTTGAAAACAAAACTTACTGCTAGCAAAGATAAATTGTTGCTGTAAATCAAAAGATTGCTGCCCAAACAAACACATGTACCCAAGTTAACAATTCTTGCTAACACTTCTCATTTACCACAAAGATCAATTCCTACACTATACCTCAACCACAGTCGCTGTGGCTCTATAGCAAGGATCGTTGCTGCTGAAGTTTTACAGCTTTGCTGCTAAAATCCACCGCACAGATTCTGTCCAGAACAGGATCAAGAACAAAACAACACTTAGTTGGAAACGATTTACATTGTTCGGATCAAGAACAGAAGATGCAAAATCGACATTCCAAACTTACCTCAACCGAAACCTAAAACACAAAGGAAGGCTCAGCCGCACCTAAACTAGGCACGACACAGTAAGGGGAGGAATGGTGCTCTTACCGGGATGCTCTGCCGTGAGGAGGAAAGGAGGATCGGTCGCCAGCACAAAGAGAGCCAGAGAGGTGGCTCGTCGCCGACGGCAGAGGGGTCATGGTCGCGGCAGAAAACCGGCGATAGGGCACAGGAAGTCGCTGTGAAGAAGGCTCGACTCTGATGAGAGGAGACCGGGGAATTAGGGCACAGTGTGGAGGAGGCCGACACAGAGGAGATCGGAGAGGGGCGGCGGCGCTAGGTCGAACCTAGTGGCCGGCGAGGTCTCGGGAGAAGGCGCCGCGAGGTTTTAGGGCAAGGGTCGGCTCGCGATGTGCAACGGGGAGGAGCGGCGGTGGTGGCTCGCTGCTGCTCTCTAGGGCACAAGATCACTCGGCTGTGGAGAGGAAGAAACCGCCGGCGTCGGTGCCGGTTAGGGCAAAGAAGGAGAAGCACGCGTCGGCGTCGGGGAGAAGAAGGAAGGGGTGCGGGGGCTTTGGCTCGGTTTCGGCGACAACAAAACGAAAAAAACAAAGAAAATAAAAAGGAATAAGATATATAAATAAAATCTTTTCCTCGCTTAAATCGGGTAGCCTAAACAGGCTTTTCCGGGCCCCGTTTTTATCCCCGTTAACTCGTTCGTACGAGCTCCGAAAAATTCCCAAAAATTTTCCAAAAATTCCGGAAAATTCCCTTATTAATATTCGCCTATTTTCGGTATTTTACATTCTCCCACACTTATAAAAATTTGGTCCCAAATTTCGTTTATCTACCATCAGCAAGTACTAACAACAGATATAAAGCATAAATGCTGAACGGTAAACAAATCACATACCTCAATTGAAAAGATGGGGATATCGAGCTCGGATAGTATCCTCGAGCTCCCAAGTAGCCTCCTCGTCTGAATGATACTACCATCCGACTTTAACCAGCCGAACAGTCTTGTTCCTCAACTGACTCTCTTTCAAGTCCCAAAATCCGTACCAGAATCTCCTCATAAGTGACGTCAGGCTGAACTGAAACTAAGACATCTGTCAGCACATGTGTCGGGTCAGCTATGTATCTCCTCAACATAAACGCATGGAATATGTCGTGAACATCTGCCAAAACTGGTGGTAACGCCAAATGATAAACTACCGCTCCAATTTTCTCCAAGATCTGAAAAGATCCAATGCATCGTGAAGCTAACTTACCTCTGAGGTCAAATCTCTTCACCCCTTTTATGGGTGAAACTCGCAGAAAGATATGGTCGCCAATAAAGAACTCTAAGGGTCTACGTCTCTGATCAACATAACCCTTTTGGCGATCCTGTGCCTCTAACATCATCCGTCTGATAATACGGACCAACTCTTCGTTCTGCTGAGCTCCATGAGGTCCCAACAACTAGGCCTTCCCAACCTCATCCAGAGGGTGGGTATCCGACAAGGCCTTCCATACAACACTTCAACGGTGGCATTTGGATAGTCGAATGCAAACCGTTGTTGTAGGCGAACTTTACCAATGGCAAATGGTCCTCCCAACTGCCTCCGAAAATCCAATACACAAGACTTCAGCAAGTCCTCTAGAGTCTGAATGGTCCGCTGTGACTATCCATCTGTCTGAAGATGGAAAACTGTACTGAAACAGAGCTACGTGCCCAAGGTCTGCTGCAGACTCTGTCAAAAACGAGACGTGAATCGGGGTCTCTATCCGAAATAAAAATCAACGGGACACCACGTGATCTGATGATCTCCCGGCAAAACAGATCTACCAATCGATCTAGGAAATCTGTCCTCCGATTAGCTAAAACGTGCGCGGATTTGGGTAATTGATCAAAGATTACCCAAATCGCGTCATGGTCTCGTCATGTCCTCGACAAACTCACCATAAAGTCCATAGTAATATGTTCCCATTTCCACTCAGGAATAGAAATCTGCTGAAGTAAGTCGGCAGATCTCTAATGCTCGGCTTTCACTTGCTTACAGACGAGACATCTAACTACAAAATCCGCGATGTCTTCCTTCATGTCGTTCCACCAATAGAAACACCTCAAATCTTGGTACACAAGGGTACCGCCTGGGTGGACAGCAAATCATGAGCGATGAGCCTCCGGAAGTAACTCTTATAAGACCGGATGAGACTGAGGTACGCATAATCTACCTCGGAAGTATATAATACCCTCTTCGTCTCGTGTGAACTCGGTCTGCTACCCGGAAGCTATCTGGCTGCAAATAACCCGCAAATACAACCTAGGGCTCTCGGATCCTCGTCCTGATCGACGACTGAGCAACCATGGTAACCAGTCTGTGACCACAACTCGATGGCAAGCCAAAGTCACTCTAGACTTCCAGCTAAGCGCGTCAACAACCACATTAGCTTTTCCTAGGTGATAGCTAATGGTACAATCAAAATCCTTCAAGAACTCCATCCATCTCCTCTGTCGGAGATTAGGTTCCTTCTAAGTAAAACAGATATTTGAGACTCTTATGGTCAGTGAGAATCTCAAATGTAACGTCATATAAATAATGTCGCCAAATCTTCATGGCAAAAATAATGGCGACTAGCTCCAGATCATGCACAGGGTAGTTCTTCTCATGCTTCTTCAACCGACGAGAAGCATAGGAGACTACTCTATCGTGCTGCATCAGAACAGCGCTCAAACCCTGAATAGATGCGTCGGTGTAGAGGACATATCCGTCCTCTCCAGAAGGTAAAACCAAAATCGGAGCCGACACTAGTCTCCGCTTCAGCTCCGAAAGCTGGTCTTGCAATCCTCAGTCCAAGTGAACTTTACGCCTTTCCTGGTCAGGCCTGTAAGTAGCATAGCAATCCGTGAGAAACCCTCAACGTATCTCCGGAAATATCGAGCCAAACAAAGGAAGTTGCGAGCCTCTTATATCGACTCCGTCTACTCCCAACGGTAACAACCTCGATCTCCTGTGGAATCACGGTATACTCCTACTGGTGACCGTGTGTCCAAGTCATCATCACATAAGATAATCCAAATAAGCACTACTGATCATCACATATAGATGTTCTCGTCGAAACATCTCTAGATCTAAGCAAAGGTGGTGTACGTGACTCACCGCGGATCCGAAATAGATCACAACATCGTCAACAAAGACAATGGAAACCGATCCAAACATTCTAGGGATACCCAAATCATCGAGTCCATGATAACATCTAGGGCACCGCAAGCACTAATGATAAAACCAAGACACATAATGTCCGTATCACAGACATTCCTAACAATAAGATCCCCAACAATAAACAGATCTAATCACCAACGATATATAATCACCAAAGAATAGAACCTCCAGTGTGAGAGCAATGATCTATCACACGAAATACCACATTTGTGGGAGCAACGCTCTACCACAAGAAATCCTCCATATGTAGGAGCAACGCTCCACCACAAATAATCCAAAATATGTATCCACAATAAATATGGGAGCAATGCTCCGCTACAAACAATCCGCAATATGTAGGAGCAACGCTCCACTACAAAACAATCCCTAAATATGTGGGAATCCAGAATATGTGGAAGCTACGCTCTACCACAAACGATCTATAACATATGGGAGCTACGCTCTACCACAACTATACATAAGTGCCCAAAGCACCTAACTATCTAGCTAGAGACTGCACGAGATCTCTCTACCACAGATCACTGTGGGTAGCCTAGGGTATAACCACTCAGTAAGCGAATCAAATCCATAGTCAACTCTATCATCCTCCAAGTGGGTAAAACAACCAATATCATAATGTACACATTTTACATTCTACTTTAAACATAGGTAGAATCATCATGATGCTACCAACCATACATCTGACACACGTGCACACACAACATATGTATGATCGACATAATCCTCCAATTAGTACACACGAAAAATACTCACATCATAGGTATAATTCACCATGATACCTCCAAAAATGTATACCGAACCCGTGTGCACATATCATGACACAGATTTAAATCGATAAGATACCTCCAACATGTCAATCAGGCACGTACAGCTAACTAAATAGTTATAATCCACAAGGAACCTACAATAACCACATCAAGATGAGAATACTCACACTATCTGCAAATGAACTATCCATCATAGAATTCCTTCAACTCATAACAATCATATCTACACACCACATAAATATGCATAATCAACATATTTTAAATCCAATTTACCACACAAACCCTACGCCACCTTCTAAGTTATCCTACAAGGTACATACAGTCTAAATTTAAGGTACCCACGGAATAGGATAAATCAATCCTCTAAAGACTGACCAAAATCAACAATGATATACGATCAACTCAGTCTTTTCCACGTCAGTACAAAACATGTACTCAAATGTGCTCTAGATACCAAACTAAGCACAAACAACCCAAAGGTCAGCATCTCCATAAAATAGGGTATGATTGTCCTCTACTGATCGGTCCAACAAAACTAAATCGGTCACCTATCAACTGATCAAGATTACATTAATCCTCCATAAGCATTTAAGGTAAATACATTCACGACCACTAAATCAACATGTGTAAATCAGTTTTCTATTGACCGATCTAACCAGAGTACATTAATCATCTACCGACGAAAACTAATTAAAGTATATCTGTATTCTACTGGCTGGGTCATCTAGAATATATAATTACTAGTCACTACCTAGCTAATAATAGCAGAGGCTGGTATGTGCCTCAATCTGCTAACCAACTAGTAATAACATAAGCTAAAAACTACTGGTGTATGATATGATAAATCACCAGAACTGTAACCCTTAATCTCTATTAAGGTCAATCAAGATCAGTGGCTAACCTAATACATAAAATATATGCTATATCAATTAGACAGGTACTAGTAAAGAGTGCTAATACATGTCACAAACTATAATAGTCAACGGTGCATATACTAACAAAAATGTAGGATAACAGTATACCAACATACCTCCTATAGCTTGGAGATGTCCTGCTGCTGCCAGGTCCCAAAACCCAAAAAGTCACATCGAGAAGACCAAAACAGAAAATCCGAAACTCCGGGAAAATAAGACTCGTAAGCCGATCTCTGATACCAAATAAATTGATATCAGATAAATATCGAAAATCCAAAACACATAGCAAGTATCGTATAACTTGGCTCTGATACCACTAAATTGTCACGCCCCGGAGGAGTCTCTGTCCGAATAAATTTCGGCAGCATCTCCCCTGTACGGCGGACAATCTGAAACTTTTCTACAAGCACTATATACCTCAGCCACATGCGGCTGGAATAATAACAATAAAAGAAAACAAACACCACGCAGTTAATATCAAATTTCAGCCTCTGGCTGACACAACCACGCAGTTAAAAATATAGCAGCCCACTCGGCTGTACCAAAACCAAAACACAAAACTGCTAGCCGGCTAGGCTTACACAACCAACAACAAATACAAAATACCACATAACAACATCAACACTCCAAAAATAAAACCAGAGTACAGAGCTAAACAAACTGATACATAAAACAAACAAAACATACGTGAAACTGATAAGTCTCCAAGCGACACCATAAATAACCTGGTACCTGAAAAAGATAGTGTCAACGGGGGTGAGTTCAACAACTCAGCGAATACCAATGGACATGAGTAGTAAGATATATCTAACAGCAACAAACATGGAATACAGCTTCCTAATCATATATAGGGAATATGCAAAACTGAAAGGTAACTGAGGAAGCTGTACTCACCAGGAACTCCTATCCAGACAAAAGGGTCGTCAAACCGAAAGTGTCAATAATCCTGTATGCAGGTCAAAGGTATGCATCCAAACAAAATGCAGCAACCAAATGCAGCAAACACAATCACAATAATATAAATACATCAATGCATATGATGCTAATGATGCGTCCTGGTCACCCCCGACGATCCTCTCACACAAATGGCGAGACCGAGGGTAGGGTTATGACAACTGTACACTACCGCTGATGAGTGACCGAGTGGACGGATGGCCGGAGTACTCCTGTCCTGTGACCCCAAATCATAAATGGGGAGCTCAATGCCTCAACTCCCTGACACGATGACGGGAGGTATCTCACGGCCACTACCCGAGTCACCGACCAACGGAGCCAAACAGAGTCCACCGTCACGGCCTACGCTACACTAAATGCCGAGCCAAAGAGCGGAACCGACTGCCGGCTACCACGCCGGGTCATATGACCAACGGAGCTAAACAAAGTAACCGCCACCTGCTTGATATCCCACTAAACCATGAGTGGGGTGTGTGCAGTACATGTAATGGCGATGGGCTCAACCATAGTGGAGCCGATAATCGCACAAAGATGCAATCATGATGCATGTCACTATGCATAATAAAAACTGATCAACATAACCATATCCATATATACAAAATGGGTACTGTAAAAGTGATGGTCACATACCAAAATCTATAGTACACAGGTCAGATAGAATATCAAAAACCTATGTCCTGAACATAATAAGTATGGAATATCCTGATCAGCATAGAAAAATCCATATATACATAATATGGGTACCACAGTATCAGTAGGTCAATCCACGGATCTAGGACATACAGGTCCTCTATGGTATAGCAACCTAGATCCTAAACATATCTCCTTCCATAACATATGTACCAACAATATGCACATATCAAGAATCAAGGTCTAGGTACACGAATCATATATGATATACAAATAGAGGTACACAAGCCAGTCACAGCATAAAACCTAAGTATCAGATAATCTCGATACACATGACTGAAACCAAAAGTCCAGAACCTAGTCCTAACCTCAGTAAAATATGGTATGTCACTTATTCTAGAAACTAAGATACTCATGGTAATACAGTACTCATGGCAATAAATCACATGATATAAGCACGGATGCGTCACAGGCGATAAACCTAACATGCTATGGATATCAAACAGTGACATACCAAAGACAAACATGTTCATTGCTTGTAGTTATAAAATACTATGCATATCCAATGACAATATCATAAAAGATAAGTCAAGAGGTACCCGCCTCCTATCGGAAGGTCCAAATCCAATCACATCCAATGTCGAGATGCTCTTCTCGCATCAAGATCCTGTAATACATGATATACAGATTTAGCTAATTACATATAAATTAATTAGCTAAATCATATCCCCGAGAAATTAACCTAAATCCAAAATCCAATTATATATGTATCAATTCATACCTAAAACAACATGTATCAAGAGCGTGCCAACTAAATCCATAAACTAAACCCTTACCTTACTGCTGCTGGACCAAGATGCTGCTTGAAAACAAAACTTACTGCTAGCAAAGATAAATTGCTGCTATAAATCAAAAGATTGCTGCCCAAACAAACACATGTACCCAAGTTAACAATTCTTGCTAACACTTCTCATTTACCACAAAGATCAATTCCTACACTATACCTCAACCACAGTCGCTGTGGCTCTATAGCAAGGATCGTTGCTGTTGAAGTTTTACAGCTTTGCTGCTAAAATCCACCGCACAGATTCTGTCCAGAACAGGATCAAGAACAAAACAACACTTAGTTGGAAACGATTTACATTGTTCGGATCAAGAACAGAAGATGCAAAATCGACATTCCAAACTTACCTCAACCGAAACCTAAAAGGCAAAGGAAGGCTCGGCCGCACCTAAACTAGGCACGGCACAGTAAGGGGAGGAATGGTGCTCTTGCCGGGATGCTCTGCCGTGAGGAGGAAAGGAGGATCGATCGCCGGCACAAAGAGAGCCAGAGAGGTGGCTCGTCGCCTACGGCAGAGGGGTCAACGTCGCGGCAGAAAACCGGCGATAGGGCACAGGAAGTCGCTGTGAAGAAGGCTCGACTCTGATGAGAGGAGACCGGGGAATTAGGGCACAGTGTGGAGGAGGCCGACACAGAGGAGATCGGAGAGGGGCGGCGGCGCTAGGTCGAACCTAGTGGCCGGCGAGGTCTCGGGAGAAGGCGCCGCGAGGTTTTAGGGCAAGGGTCGGCTCGCGGTGTGCAACAGGGAGGAGCAGCGGTGGTGGCTCGCTGCTGCTCTCTAGGGCACAAGATCACTCGGCTGTGGAGAGGAAGAAACCGCCGGCGTCGGTGCTGGTTAGGGCAAAGAAGGAGAAGCACGCGTCGGCGTCGGGGAGAAAAAGGAAGGGGTGCGAGGGCTTTGGCTCGGTATCGGCGACAACAAAACGAAAAAAACAAAGAAAATAAAAAGGAATAAGATATATAAATAAAATCTTTTCCTCGCTTAAATCGGGTAGCCTAAACAGGCTTTTCCGGGCCCCGTTTTTATCCCCGTTAACTCGTTCGTACGAGCTCCGAAAAATTCCCGAAAATTTTCCAAAAATTCCGGAAAATTCCCTTATAAATATTCGCCTATTTTCGGTATTTTACACAATCTCTTAGATCTATCTCTATAGATCTGTATGCCTAGAATGCGGGATACTTCACTTAAGTTATTCATCCACATACAAAATCCCTAGCCAAGTCTTTCCCAATGAGTAGTATGTCATCCACATACAATATAAGAAAGAAAATTGTGCTCCCAACAACCTTCTTGTAGACACAAGGTTCATCTTCATTCTTGATGAAACCAAATTATTTAATTGCATCATCGAATCGAAGATTTCAGCTTTGAGAAGCTTGCTTTAGTCCATAAATGGACCTATGCAGCTTGCATACTCTGCCAGTATGCTGTGGATCTACAAAATCCTCATGTTATGTCATGTACACATCCTCTAACAGGTTTCCATTCAGAAACGCAGTTTTGACATCCATCTGCCAGATCTCATAATCGTGGTACGCCGCAATAGCAAGCATGATCTGAATGGATTTAAACATCGCTACTGGAGAAAATGTTTCATCATAGTCAATACCATAAATTTGCTTGAAACCTTTAGCTATCAAGCGACCTTTATAAATAAGTCCATCCATGTCAGTCTTTCTCTTAAAGACCCACTTACACCCAATGGGTTTGACCCCTTCAGGTGGATCAACCAAAGTCCATACTTGGTTAGTGTACATGGATTCCATCTCGGATCTCATGGCCTCTAGCCATTTCTTGGAATCTGGTCTCATCACAGTTTCCTGATAGGAGGTAGGCTCATCCTCAATGAGCACAACGTCATCATGGTCAGACAAGAGAAATGAATATCTCTCAGGCTGATGACGCACCATATCAGACCTGCGAAGAGGTCTACTTGAACTGGTTGTTGTTCTTCAACTCCTTGTGGAACAACATCATCCACAAACACTTTGTGGTTCCAGTTTAACTTCCATCGAGGCTTCAGTGATATGGTTCACATCTTGAACTTCTTCAAGATCGAACATACTCCCACTAGTCTTTCTAGAAACAAAATCCCTTTCTAGAAATACCCCAGTCTTAGCCACAACTATCTTGTGTTGATTGGGAATGTAGAAGTAATATCCCTTCGTTTCCTTGGGATATCCAATAAAATAGCACTTATCAGATTTGGGTCCCAATTTGTCCGAGACTTGACGTCGAACGTAAGCCTCACAACTCCAAATCCTCATAAAAGACACATGGGCATCTCTCCCAGTCCATATCCTATATGGTGTCTTTATTACAGCCTTAGATGGAACTCGGTTGAGTATAAAAGTTGCCGTATCTAGAGCATAGTCCCAAAGAAATGTAGGAAGATCTGTGTGACTCATCATACGTACCATATCTAATAAGGTACGATTCCTCCTTTCGGATACACCATTCCACTGTGGTGTTCCAAGAGGAGTGAGTTGAGATAAAATCCCACACTCAGCTAGATAGTCACGAAACTCATGGCTAAGGTATTCACCACCTTGATCTGATCGAAGTATCTTAATACTCTTGCCAAGCTGGTTTTGTACTTCATTCTTGAATTCCTTAAACTTTTCAAAGGATTCTGATTTATATGTCATCATATACACATAACCATATCTACTGAAATCATCAGTAAATGTAATGAAGTACCTATAACCACCCCTAGCAGCGACATTGAAAGGTCCACATACATCCCTATGTATAAGTCCTAACAAGTCAGTCGCTCTATCACTGTGTCCACTAAAGGGAGTCTTGGTCATCTTGCCCAGTAGGCATGACTCGCATGTCTCATAAGATTCAAAATCAAATGAGTCCAGCAAACTATCTTTATGGAGCTGGGATAAGCGTTTGTCATTTATATGACCTAAGCCACAGTGCCAGATATAGGTTTGGTTCATGTCATTTGACTTGAACCTCTTGGTACTTATGTTATAGATAGGGTTTTCAAGGTCTAGAATGTAGAGTCCGTTCATCAGAGGTGCACTACAATAGAACAATGGCAGTGGCAGGAGGTGCCTCAGGAATGGGCTGCTCCAGGACGTACAGTTTTCGTTCCTGTGTGAAAACTATTCTCAGGTTCCTGTACTAGTCCAGGAAGTTAGCTCCATTGAGCTTGTCCTTATCGAGGACATAACGCAGGGAGAAGGAGTTCGTGTTTGACGACATGGTAATCTACAACAGAAAAATGCAGAAAATAAATATCATATTCCAATTAATCATCTAATTAGGCCTTTAATTAAATGATGCTCCCACAGAATTATAGAACTTTTGTAGAATCAAGTCATGAACGTGGTCAAACCACACTTACTAGATTCTAACTATCTATAATTTGTGCGGGACAAGATCCACATCATACTACGCCTTCAGTTAGCTTTGGCTAAATCGCCCAAGACTTAGTATGATCGGTAGGTAACTAATTACCAATTACATCTCTATGCAACTCTTGTTTATAGGATCAACATCCGCATATATATTAAAACTTGAGTTAGCTTTGGCTAAATCGCCCAAGAGTTAATATAAATGTGATTTTGACCTATCTACCAACCATTGGAAAATGCTTATAGTTAAACTCGATCTAATTGAGTTAACCAGTTACTCAATCTAATTGAGTTGTACTCACCCATGCGTTGATAGGCGGGACGAAAATGGTCTCTCCGCACCCTACCAAGATAATATGCGTTGCTCTGCTTTGGCAGATTCAACAACAACATGTGATAGAGGTAGTGATGGGTATCAGGCATGGTAGGCATTTCGAGTTGACGCGATTGAGATCTAATCTAATCGACGATGTGTATCATATACTCGATTTAGATCTAATCTAATCGTGGAGGTGCATCATGTACGCGATTTAAATCTAATCTAATCGTTAAGGCACTAATTAATTACTAATCTAGCATGCATCACATACACACACAAGCAATTAATTAAATTTTGTGATTAGTCATGGCCCTTCTACGATCTTCTCAAGCCAATGAGAAGATCGGTTGATCAACCTAGGGTCAATAGCTTCCTCAAGCTCCTCCCTTTGACTGTCATGTGTTGCTCGCACCCTCCTCGTAACTCCGTCTCGAGTGGACCTTCCACCGCTCCAATTTTGTACATTACAAAAGGTGAAACTCGAGTTACATTCGAGTCTAAAAACTATTTTACAAGAGGAATATAAATAGAAGGGCACGACGCGTAGGTCATGAATCAAGTACAACACGCACAAACACACAAAAATGGCGCGCAGGCCATATTATGAATTACAACACATATTTCCAATCAAATTGGGTTCTTTGGGCCATGACCATCACAAAATGATACATAATTCTAAATTATGTGATTTCCATAAATTTCTGAAAATTTTCTAATATTTTTACGATTTTATGAGTCGCAACTTCCCGGCGGTCCCAATTAGCGATTTTCGGACGCAATCGCGGAACGAAGCCCCTTGCGGGGTTAGGGGCAGCACCCCTACTTGCGATATAACCATCGCAAGTGTTCCTAAGTGATCCTATAGCGCCTTAGCCGCTGTCCCAAATCATTTTGGGCAAGACCTTGCCGATTCGGAAGGTGTTTCTCGATAGTCGAAGCATACAAGTGTTCAAACACTTGTTGCTTCTCTTCTACGAGAAAAATACCCATAAAATACATAAAAATCATAAATTTACAGAAAGTTACAGAACTGATATTTTTCATAAAAATACAAAAGAAATTCATACACGCTTCGCACGTGGCTCTGATACCACTATTGGGTTTTTCGGGCCGCAAAAACCGCTTTTTGCGTTGCGGAAACCCCGAATCCCATGCCACCGGATCCGTGTGAAGTTATAAAACAAAATTTTCTACGTGTACGAGTTTCTCTAACCTAGATCTACACTAGATCTACAAAGAAAAAGAGATTACCCTTGATGCGAAGCCCTTCGCAAATCCCGCTCGTCCAAGGTTCGCCGGATCTCAAGGTTGTCAAGTGTACAACCCTCTATATGTATCCACACGAACAAATCGATGGAGAGAACCTCTAAAGATGTGCTAGCAACCTTAGAGGATCAGCAATGGTGGAGGAGAGGGAGAGAAGAAAGGTAGAGAGGAAGAAGAAGGAGGTTACCAAAACCAAAATGAAACTCACACTTGAGTAAAGTGGCCGGCCACTTCAAGAAGGCTTTTAAACCTCCATGGGATATCAAAAGTCACAACTCTTGATCTCCCTCATGAGGTGGCACACACATGTGCTAGCCTTGATGAAGTGGCACATCATAATTAGTCCACTTAATGCCAACTCACAAATGAGGTGGCAATGGTCAAGTCAAACTTGACCTTTCATCTTCCTCTCAAGTCAAGTCAAACTTGACGACTTCTCTCCCATGGTTGATCAAATCTAACCATTTGTTCAAGTCAATTTTAATTTAATGAATCTCTATTCATTGAATTAAATTGGCTCAATGAGTCTAAGTCCAAATTAGACTCATTTAACACATGAACCAAATTGAGTCCAACTCAATTAGTTTACTTTGGATTCCTCTTAATCCAATTTGGTTCATCACATGAACGTAATCCTCTTGGTTCATCATATGAACCTAATCTCCATCTAATTGCCCTTTGTGTGTGACCCTATAGGTTCTTGTAACGTTGGCAATGCTCCTAAACCCATTTAGAAGCATAAGTAATGAGCGGTATCTAGCAACACATCATTACTACCCAAGTTACAAGAATGTTGAGATCCAACATCACCTTGTGACTACTAATTATGACTCTTCACAATATATGACAAGTGTCCTTCTATCCTTGACATCTAGATTGATCAATATGAGGCATAGACCGTGTCATCCTCTAATCAATCTAAATCTTGAACTCCAAGTAGACTCACTAAATCAAATGAGCTCAACATCTCATATTGACTCATTTGGGCATGGCCATGCACTTAGTGGTCTCACTCTATCAAGAATAATGATGTCTCTCCCGTCATATAGGAGGGATAGATCTCATCTACATCACTCACATCCCTCCGCATAATTTGTTATATACCTAGTAATCGCCTTTATAGTCCACCCAGTTACGGGTGACGTTTGACGAAGCCAAAGTATGTAACTCCTTATGTAGGGAACCATGGTGACTTCAAGTCCAAGGACTAATAGTCATACTAATAGCCACATGAGAAAGTATATGACACTCATATAACGATCCATGATACTTTCTCATGGCGGGTCATTCAGTATACATTCTCCAATGCATACCCATGTGTTAACTTAAAATCTCTATATCCATGACTTGTGAGATCAAGTCATCGAGTTGACCTACATGCTAGTCTCGTTGCATTAACATTGTCCCTGAATGTTAATACTTGACTAGGAATGATTAAGAGTAGTGTTCCCTATATCATCTCACTATCGATTCAACCAATCGATTGATATAGGTAAAACCTTCTACTCAAGGACGCTATTATACTTAGTTATTTGGCACCAATATAAGTAAGCATAATAACAATAAACAAATGCCTTTATATACATAAGAAATATGATACAATGAGTCTATACAACAATCATCAAATGATTGGCTCTAGGGCTCTAACTAACACTTCTAATGCCCGGTCGCACTCGGCGTCCCACTAGAACTTGGTGGCTCGACGAAGTACCTTGAAGAATGGCAGGCTCCGGTCGGACAATTTGGATATGAATCTGGACAGCGCCGTGATTTGACCGATCAGCCTTTGAGCTTCCTTTAAGTTCCGAGGTGATGGTATATTTTGCAAAGCTTTGACCTTTCTTGGGTTGACTTCAATGCCCCGCTCGGTGACGATGTAGCCAAGGTAGCGACCACTCTTCGCGCCGAATAGACACTTGTTTGGGTTCAGCTTTATTTCATATGTCCTCAGTGTCCGGCAAGTCTCGTTGATATATGCACATAAATCAGCAACTCGGAGGGATTTAATCAGTATGTCATCGACATATACCTCCGTATTACGGTCGATCTACCATCAGAACACTTTGTTCATCAGCCTTTGGTAGGTGGCTCCATCAATCTTCTGTCCGAATAGCATGACATTGTAGCAGTATGTTTTGTCGGTCGTAATGAAGTTGACCTTCTCTTGATCTTCCCGGGCGAGCGACACTTGGTGGTAACCTTGGTACACATCGAGCATGCAGATCAGCTCGCAGCCCACCATTAAGTCCACCATTTGGTCTATCCTGGGCAGTAGATAAAAGTCCTTCGGGCATGCCTTGTTTAAATCACAGAAGTCGATGTAGACCCGCCATTTGATGACTGGTTTAGAGACTAGCACGGCATTGGCTAGCTAGCTCGGGAATTGGACTTTCCTGATATGGCCGACCTCCAGTAGCTTCTCTATCTCTGCCCGGATGATCACATTCTACTCCGCGCTGAAATCGTTTTTCTTTTGCTTCACCGGCCGAGCGTCCGGTCGGACATGAAGTTTGTACTGAGCCACGCTCGGGGAGATCCCGAGAAACTCATGGGTCAACCAGGCCAATACGTCGTAATTTTGTTTATGGTAGGCAACCAGCTCTGCCTTCTTCTTCTCCTCCAGGTCGGCGGTGATGAAAGTTGTTGCCTCCGCTCAACTGGGATGTATCTGGACCTCCTCTTTTTCTTCGTATACCAGAGTGGGAGATTTTTCAGTGATAGTGTTTACCTCTAGTCGCAAAGTCTTCCGAGCGGCTTTTGTCTCGGTCTTGACCATCTCAATATAGCAGCGTCGAGCGGCCAGTTGGTCGCCTTTGACCTCGCCCACCTAATCGTCCACTGGGAATTTGATCTTCTGGCAGTAAGTTGACACCACCGCCCGGAACTCGTTAAGAGTAGGTCGGCCCAAGATGACGTTGTAGGCCGACGGTGCACCCACCACTATGAAGTTGGTGGTCCGGGTCCACCTCATTGGCTCTTCTCCCAGCGAGATGGCCAACCTTGCTTGGCCGATCGTCTAAACTTTGTTGCCTGTGTATCCATAAAGCAGGGTTGCCATGGGTAGCAGCTCACTTCGATCAATCTGCAGCTAATTTAACGCCTTCTTGAAGATGATGTTCACCGAACTTCCCGTGTCGATGAAAGTCTGGTGAATGGTGTAGTTTGCGATCATCGCTCAGATAATCAGAGCATCATCATGAGGGATCTCTACTCCCTCTAGGTCTCTAGGACTAAAGTTGATCTCCGATCCCTCGATTCTTTCCCTGCTGCACCCAACGGCGTGGATCTAGAGCCGCCGAGCATTTGATTTTCTGGCTCGATTGGAATCACCATCGGTTGGCCCATCAACGATCATGCCAATTTTTCCTCAAACAACAATGCTTCTATTTTCTTCCTCCCAAGTGGAAGACTGGTTTTGCACGGCCAGGATTCTGGAGGGATCAGTGTTATCCCTCCACTACTATTGATGGTGCGCTCAGCTGACCTTCTTTCGTCCTCTCTCCGCTTGGTGGATCGATGTTGATCTCGTCGATCGGGAGATGGGGAGCGGCGGCAATATCCTCTGGGTGCTAGTCGGTTTATGATCGGCGTCAAACTGCGGCAATCGCGCGTGTTGTGCGTTGCTGACTGATGAAAAGAACAAAACATTGGCGTCCATACCTTGCCTCTTGACGCCTTCTGCCGAGCGGCGAACACATGTTGCACAGCATGCGTCCGAGCCTCCTGGTGTGGCCTTGCTGCCTCCACTTTTGGCTCCTGGGCGGTTGGTGGTTGCTCGTCCGACGCTGCTCGGGTGCTAGTGTAGGCTCGACCGGCGCTTCCTTCTTCCTTGCCACTTGGGCTTCTTCCACATTTATGTACTCATTGGCCTTTCTGAGCAGGTAGTCGAAGTCTCTGGGCAGCTGATGACCAATCGGAAGAATTCTCCCTGATGAGCCCTTGGGTGAAGGCATTCATCATGGTCTCGGATGAGGCCGATGGGATGCCCATGGAGAAGAGGCTAATGCTCATCTTCTGATAGCGTCGGCTGCTGGCGAACTGATGTAAGAAGGCAGCTCGGAAGTCTTTGAAGCTATGTATATATCCGTCCGGTAGTCTTCGGAACCATCTTTGCGCTGACCCAAAGAGGGTCATGAGGAAGACTCGACACTTCACCCCATCTGTGTATTGGTGAAGTTATTGGTTGCTACTCGGAATATCGTACCTATTGTGTTCTTTAGAAATTAAATTTGGAATCGCAAGCAGAACTTAACATTATTGATTCCAAATTCAAATTATCTGTTCTTAGTGGTTTAGACTTGGATCGCAAACGATGCTTAACATTATTGATCCAAATCCACCCATGTTACAAATTCAATTAAATATTAATTTCAGAGATCGGTTTCCAAGTTAAACATGGCGAGGCACTAGGACTTCTTGGGTACGGGAGCATCCACCACTTCCTAGACAAAACGTTTCAACGAAATTTAATATTTAATTTCTTTATAGTAACCCTAGGTTTAACCAAAAAGAACAATCGAATCACAAGTTCGAAAAACAAAGAAACACAAAATCGAAAACATAAATTCGATTACCTAGATTCATTAGCCTCTTGTGTTTGGTATTACCTAGATTCATTACCTAAATTCGATCTAAATAAAAGGATGAACTAGTTATGATGTGAAAACTAACAACTAGTTATACCTTTTATAGCTTATATACCTCACGATCTTCTGCCATATTCCTCTTCTTATCTTGGATGTCGTGTGGGCGACGATCTACCGAGACGAGAATCCACCCAAGGTTCCTTCTTCTTCTTGCAAGTTTCGGCCACCAAGAGTCCTCTTGTGTTTGGTCTATCCTTCTTGTTCTATTGTTTACATGTGTGGTTTCATTATTATTCATGAAAAGTCCTCTTCATTTATGTGCACTTATGTTTACATTAGTGGAGAACTAGAAAATAAGCAAGCATATGGTAGTGCAATATCATGAGTTGCTTTGGAGAGAGCTCCACTTTCATGTCTATTATTTATGTGAGCATTAGTGCATATACCCATCTTGTGAGGTTCTATCATGCTTAATCTATTCAAGTTGATTGAAATTTCCATGCTTGTTGACTTATGTAAGAATTGGAACCATGAATACCTTGATTCTTAAAACTTGATGATCCTAAGTAATTTTCTTTTACTAATTTCAGAGTATGGTTAGGGAATTGATAAGGAGATAAGTTTTTGGTTGCTTCCTAGTTTTATTTTATTTGCCCGAGACGTGCAAGAATAAGTGTGGGAGAGTTGATAATTAGCATTTTGTATGTTATTTTTGCTCTTGGACTTGATATTTTTACCCTTTCATATGCTTAATTACATATTTATATCATGTTTTACGAGTTAAGATTTATTTGGAGCATTGATCTAATTTTTCCTATATTTTCTGGTATTTCATCTAAAAGGTGCATCATGTTTTGTAGGGAAGTGATCTGGACCGTTGATCAAGATCAAATAATCAAGGGTTCATATCCAAGAAGTGGAGCTCCAATCCAAAAGCCCACTCTTAAAGCCCAATTCCAAAAAAAAATCCAATTTCAATTTCTCTTATTGGATCCGGATCTTTTCTCTTAACCCAAAACCTAACTCCACAACCCGATCCATTAAGAAACCAAAACCTCTTCCCACGCGGATGAACAAGGACGCGACATCCAGGCTTGGCGATCCCTTCTCATGCGGTTAGGGCACAGCAGCACTTCCCTTCTTCCTCACCACTGGTCGGCGGCTACTCTTCTCTTCCCTTGCCGTCGGTCGGCCGGCCATCCACAGCCACAACTTCTTCTTCTAGATCCAAATCGGCGACGGTAGAAAGCTTTTCTCGGCGTCAGCAAGCTTCAATCGCGACGGCAACGACCAAATCCACCTCACCGGAGGGGTTTTCTGGTAAGATCCTTAATCTCTCGGCGTTCTTCTTTCACTTCTTCCACTTGGGGTTCAGGCGACAGAGCAGAGAAGCAACAGCCGACAGTCCATCATCTTCCAATCAACTTCCAGCGAGGGCGTTCTTCGTTGGAAGATTCGCTCATCTACCTCGTTGTTGAATCAAGCATAGCCGGTATTTTGGTTGCTGTTCATCGGTTCGTTCAGGAGCTGGGCGTTTTGTGTGAAGTTCCTTCATCAGATTTCAACAACTTTCAAGAGCAGAGCAACACTTCATCAAATTTCGGACAGTTTTGGATTGTTGCATTTCTTCACTTGATTCGTATAGATATGTTAATTTTGTGTGGTTGATTGTTTGATGCTTATACTAAATTGTTCTCCCATGTTTTAGTGCACGTACTCATGTCATTTTGATTCATGCTCGTAAGGTGTTCGACAAAATGTTTCTTACAACAGTAGGTTTAAATTCATGCACTTTATTTTACTTAATGTTTGCTTGTCTTGTCTTTTACAATTGCTATAAGTTTTGTTATTCATTTGGATGCAATTAGGATTAGATTTCTTTAATGCTCTAGATTTCATTCAATGCTTACTTTATGTTGTCTTTAATTTCCTTGCAATTATAGTTTAAGTTAAACTAGGTTTTCTTATTTGCATCGTCTTTCATTTACTAGGTTAGGTTCATTTAATGTTTTGCTATTTCATTTCTTAGTTTAATTTCATTAATGGTGAAATCGTAGCGTAGAATGACAATGCACTATGAGATCACTATTAATGGATAGATAGGATGTCTTTCATTAATTAGAATTAGATTTCATACTTGTATTGCTCTTTTGTACCTTAGGTTAAATTTCAAACTTGTTTGTTATTTCATATCGTAGTTCAAAATTCAAATCTCAAACCCCCAGTCTCATATAAAAAATTCAAAAGTCATAACTAATCCTGAAGTTATCATCCTATCGTTACGTTCTTTAGGAGACGACCCGAGTCATTTCTATACTACTTTAGTGTAGAGGGGTTCAGTAACTTTAATTGTAATTTGATAAGTTCCCGTAGTACGACACTCGAGCTCACATCACTGGCGGCACATCAAGGCTTCACCTCCTTGTGGCCGGTTTCTTGGAGAAGAAGAAGAAGAGAAGGAGGCTTCCTGTTCTAGCATCCCTTGGTGGCCGAAAGTCTTGGAGACATAGAAGTGGTTCGTGTTGGGACTTTTGAGCCGTAAAAACCACTTTTTGCATTGCGGAAACCTCGAAGTCTTGCCACGGATCCATACGAAGATATATAAAATAAATCATGTACATGTTTCTAATCTAGATTTACCTTAGATCTACATGAACAAGAAGTGTTACCCTTGTTGTGAAGCCCTTCGCTTATCCCGCTCGTTCAAAAGGTTGCCGAATCTCAAGAGTGTCAAGCGTACACTCCTCTATACGTATCCACATGGACAAGAAAATGGAGAAGACACCTTAGAGTGTGCTAGCACCCCAAAGGAGTCACGGCAATGGAGGAGAGGGAGATCAAGAAAGAAGAGAGGAGGAAGAAGAAAGAGTGAATGCAACACTTAATTTGGTCGGCCACACATTGAGTGCTATATACCTCCATGTAATACCAAGAGTCATGGCTCTTAGTCTTCCTCATGAGGTGGCACACAATGAGGTGGCTCTTGATGATGTGGAACACCATCATTGGCCGGCCCATGTCAAGTCACTCATGAGTTGGCATTTGGTCAAGTCAAACTTGACCCGTCATCTTCCCTCTCAAGTCAAGTCAAACTTGACCCATTTATCTCCCATGGTTGATCAAATCTAACCATTGATTCAAGTTAATTTGATTTAATGAATCTCTATTCATTAAATTAAATTGATTCAATAAGTCATAATCTAAATTAGACTCATTCAATACATGAATCAAATTGAGTTCAACTCAATTAGTCTAATTTAGATTACTCTTAATCTAATTTGGTTCATCATATGAACCTAATCCTCTTGGTTCATCATATGAACCCATTCCCCATCTAATTGCCCTTTGTGTGTGACCCTATAGATTCTTATAACGTTGACAATGCTCCTAAACCTATTTAGAAGCATAAGTAATGAGCGGTATCTAGCAACACATCATTACTACCTAAGTTACAAGAATGTTGAGATCCAACATCACCTTTGTGACTACTAATTGTGACTCTCACAATATGTGACAATGTCCTTCTATCCTAGACATCTAGATTGATCAAATGAGGCATAAACCGTGTCATCTTCTAATCAATATATATCTTGAACTCCAAGTAGACTCACTCTAAACAAATGAGCTCAATATCTCATATTGACTTATTTGGTCATGACCATGCACTTAGTGGTCTCACTCTATCAAGAATCATGATGTCACTCCCGTCATATAGGAGGGATAGATCTCATCAACATCACTCACATCCCTCCGTATAATTTGTTACATACCAGTAATCTCCTTTATAGTCCACCCAGTTACGAGTGACGTTTGACGAAGCCAAAGTATGCAACTCCTTATGTAGGGAACCATGGTGACTTCAGGTCCAAGGACTGATAGTGATGTGAGCCAAGAAGAGGCATTGAAGGGAATTGGGGGACCCATGACAAGGTCCAAGACTAAGAGAATGAAGCAAGCTTTGGAAGGCTTAATAATGAGGCTCAAGGAAAAGGAGGATCAATGCACAATGGAGGCAACAACTAAGTGGATCACATTCCTTCAATTTGAAAGTGAAATTGGACCAACATGAGGACCATTTTCGTGTGCATGCATGGGGGGGTTTTTCTAAAGTGACTTTTGATGTCCTTTGTGGATTTTTAATACATTTTTGAAAGTTCCTAAGCTAGTATAATAAATACCATGCATGCATGGTTGCATTAAGCTAGTATTAGGGATTAGTGGTTGCATTAGTGGATAATAAAACCCATGCATGCAAGCATGATATTTATTGCATAATTAGTGCATAGGGGATCTTAAGGGATGTTAAATAGGAGAACTCTTGTATGACAAATCATGTAAGTTTGAATGAAAATTTGAGTTTCTCTTTTGTGAGAGCTTCCTTCTTGTTCTTAGGCAAAGAACTAATTTCAATCTTATCAAGGCAACTTGTGGCGATCAAAACTCCATGACTTATCACTCACCTTCTCATCTTGCTTGAGTGTGGCGTCAATACCCTTCCCCAAGCTGAATTTCAAGGCGATCCATTTACAAGGTTTCTTTATCATTTGGTATCAGAGCCTTGGCTCCTTGATTTTCAGGTTTGTGTTTTGTTTTCATCTTCGTTCTTGTCCATCTTTGTTGATCTATCCATCCCTATCTGTCGCAAATTTCTATTCACTATTTGGGTCCTCAACTTAAAAGAAAAAAAAAGGAACCATTAGTCATTGGTTTCTGATTGAAAAAAAAAATAAAAAATATATATATATATATAAAAAAGAGGAGGATTTGTGAATTGAAATGACTCAATATTCTTTCTTTGTGAAATCTGAATTCAAAAGATATTCCTTTCATTGCTCTTGATCGTTGCTAAATTTCTCGTTTTATCCGTTTATTTCTCTTGTTCTACTCATATTTCTCTTGTTGGTTTCTTGTTCACTTGATTGTCTACTTGCTGTCTTGAGAAAGACATTGATAAGGTTCTTTCCTTAAGAGCTTATAAAGGAAGCTGAGTGGATAAATCTGAGTGCAACCACGTGAGTAGAGTGGTGAGGTCCGTATAACATTTCTTTTGTAATTTTCCTTGTCATCTTCTTTTGTTGCAAGCATGAGTGGGGAAAAATCACCTAATTCCCCTAGGCGAGATCTTAATAGGCTTCAAATGGAGGCACTTACTCAACAATTTGAGAGAATACTTCAAAGACAACTTGAAGAAATACACGAAAGGATGGACCGACTTGAAGGAGAAAAAGTTTCCAACCGTGGGGGCAATTCTACTCATGAAGAATTTCATCAAAGTGAACCATTCTATGATTCACCAAGAGAAAGGAGGCATGAAGGGGGAAGAAGACGTGAAAGAGGAGGTAGAGACCATAGACGAGAAGATGATCTAGGAGGTGTGAAAGTCCAGATACCTTCCTTCCAAGGGAGGAATGATCCTGAAACATATCTTGCATGGGAGATGAAAATAGAACAAATTTTCTCATGCCACAATTACAATGATGCAAAGAAAGTAAAGGTGGCTGCCCTTGAGTTCACCGATTATGCCTTAATTTGGTGGGATCAATTGCAAAAGGAGAGAAGAAGGTATGGAGAGCATCCTATCAACACTTGGGACGAAATGAAGACTTTTATGAGAAGGAGATTTGTGCCTTCTCACTACCATAGGGAATTGCACAACAAATTGCAAAGACTCACCCAAGGGAGTAGGAGTGTGGATGATTACTACAAGGAGATGGAGGTGGCTTTGATTAGGGCCAATATTGTGGAGGATAGGGAAGCTACCATGGCTCGGTTTCTCCATGGCCTAAACCGAGACATTGGAGACATTGTGGAGTTACAACATTATGTGGAGCTTGACGACTTAGTGCATCAAGCAATGAAAATAGAGCAACAATTAAAGAGAAAGGGCGTTATGAAGAAATCATCTTCTCCAAACTACTCTTCAAGTTGGAAGGACAAGCCAAAGAAGGAGGGTTCTTCTTCAAATATTCCTACTACCTCTTCTTCCACTTCTAAGAGTAGGGATATCAAGTGTTTTTGGTGTTTGGGAAAAGGTCATATTGCATCCGAATGCCCGAATAAGAAGACTATGGTGGTGAGAGATAATGGGAGTATCTCTAGTGAAGAAATTACTTCTCATTCCTCTTCCTCAAGCGATGAGGAAAATGATGGAGCAGCCTATGCGCAAGATGGAGATCTCTTGGTGGTTAGGAGATTATTGGGAAGCCAAGCCAAGGAGCATGAGGAGGACCAAAGAGAAAATATTTTTCATACCCGCTGCCTTATTCAAGGTAAAACATGCTCTATGATCATTGATGGTGGAAGTTGTACCAATGTGGCAAGTACTAGGATGGTCACCAAACTCAACCTCAAGACTACACCACATGCAAGACCATATAAACTCCAATGGCTTAGTAATAGTGGTGAATTGGTAGTGAACCAGCAAGTGTTGATTAATTTCTCCATTGGCAAATATGAAGATCAAGTTCTATGTGATATTGTGCCTATGGAGGCAAGCCACATTCTTCTTGGAAGACCTTGCCAGTTTGATAGGCGAGCTCACCATGATGGATTCTCCAACAAGTTCTCTTTTGTCCACAATTCTCGCAAAGGCACACTTGTACCGTTATCACCAAGGGAAGTTTGTGAGGATCAAATAAAAATGAGAGAGAAAAGAGAAAAAGAAGAGCGAGAGCTTAAGAAAAAGAAAGAGTGTGTGAAAAAGAAAATACTTGATTTTGAGGACAAAATTCAAAAGAAAAGAGAGAATGAGGAAAAGAAAGAGAGAAAAATAGAAAATTTGTTTACAAGAGTAAGTGAGGTGAAGAAAGCTTATTTGACAAGGCAACCAATATTTCTTCTTTTGTGCAAGGAAACTTGCTTGGAATCTAATACTAACTCTTTGCCTAGTGAAGTTGTTGTTATTTTACAGGATTTTGAAGATGTGTTTCCCAAGGAAGTACCTCATGGATTGCCACCAATGAGGGGAATTGAACACCAAATAGACCTTATTCCTGGCGCTTCTCTGCCCAATAGGCCAGCTTATAGGAGCAACCCTCAAGAGACAAAGGAGATACAAAATCAAGTGGAGGAGTTATTGCAAAAATTATGGGTTAGAGAAAGTTTAAGTCCTTGTGCTGTACCCGTAATTTTGGTGCCTAAAAAGAATGGAACATGGAGGATGTGCACTGACTGTAGAGCCATCAACAACATCACAATTCGGTATAGACATCCAATCCCTAGACTTGATGAATTGCATGGTGCTTGCTTCTTTTCTAAAATTGATTTAAAAAGTGGGTACCATCAAATTAGGATAAGGGAAGGGGATGAATGGAAAACCGCTTTCAAAACCAAATATGGATTGTATGAATGGTTGGTAATGCTTTTTGGGTTAACTAATGCACCAAGTACTTTTATGAGGCTTATGAACCATGTCTTACGAGAATTTCTTGGAAAATTTGTGGTAGTATACTTTGATGATATTTTGGTATATTCCAAGAGTTTTGTTGATCATCTTGCACATCTCCAATCTGTCTTGCATGTCCTTAGAAAGGAAAAACTATATGCTAACTTGGAAAAATGTTCTTTTTGCACTACTCATGTGGTTTTTCTTGGTTTTGTCATAAGTTCTAAAGGAGTGCAGGTTGATGAAGGGAAAGTTAAGGCCATTAGAGATTGGCCAACTCCTAAAACTGTGAGTGAGGTTAGGAGCTTCCATGGGTTGGTAAGTTTCTATAGGAGGTTTGTGAAGGATTTCAGCACAGTGGCAGCACCTCTAAATGAAATTGTTAAAAAAAAATATGGGTTTTAGATGGGGAGAGAATCAAGAAAATGCATTTCAAACACTTAAGGATAAACTCACACATGCACCCATTCTTGCTTTACCTGATTTTTCCAAATCATTTGAAATTGAATGTGATGCATCTCATGTGGGTATTGGGGCTGTTTTACTTCAAGATGGTCATCCCATTGCATATTTTAGTGAGAAATTAAGTGGTGCCACCCTCAACTATTCCACTTATGACATAGAATTGTATGCCCTTGTTAGAGCATTGCAAACATGGCAGCATTATCTTTTGCCTAAAGAATTTATCATTCATAGTGATCATGAATCTTTGAAGTATTTGAAAGGGCAAGGGAAGATCAACAAAGGCATGCCAAATGGGTCGAATTTCTTGAACAATTTCCTTATGTGATTAAGCATAAGCAAGGAAAGGTAAATGTTGTAGCAGATGCACTTTCAAGAAGGTATAATTTGTTAGCTACACTTGAAACTAAATTGCTTGGCTTTGAACATATTAAGGAATTGTATGTACATGATAATGAGTTTTCCCAATTATATGCTGCATGTGAAAAGAAATCACAAAATGGGTTTGTTAGGCATGACAACTACTTGTTTAAGAATAACAGACTTTGTGTGCCTAGAGGATCGATGCGTAAATTGCTAGTTAGGGAAGCACATGAGGGGGGTTTAATGGGACACTTTGGGGTTCAAAAGACCTTAGAAATGCTGCTTGAACATTTTCATTGGCCACACATGAAACACGATGTGCAGAAATTTTGTGCACGGTGCATTGTGTGTAGAAAAGCAAAATCTAAGACATTACCTCATGGACTTTACACGCCTTTGCCTATTCCTAATTTTCCTTGGACTGATTTGTCTATGGATTTTGTTTTAGGGCTACCACGTACTCAAAAAGGTAAGGACTCCATTTTTGTGGTAGTTGATAGATTCTCCAAGATGTCACACTTCATACCTTGCCACAAAGTGGATGATGCAACTCATGTGACAGATTTGTTTTTCAAAGAGGTGGTAAGACTTCATGGCATGCCTAGGAGCATTGTTTCAGATTGTGACACCAAATTTTTAAGCCATTTTTGGAGGACCTTATGGAACAAGCTGGGAACAAAGCTTCTTTTCTCCACCACATGCCACCCACAAACTGACGGCCAGACTGAGGTGGTAAATAGGACACTTTCTACTCTTCTTTGAGCAATTATTAAGAAGAACATTAAGTCTTGGGAAGAATGTTTACCTCATGTTGAATTTGCTTATACTAGGGCGGTACATTCTACTACTCAATTTTCTCCTTTTGAGATTGTTTATGGGTTCAATCCACTAACACCTCTTGATTTGCTTCGACCTAACACTTCTTCTTTAGTTCACAAGGATGGCAAAACAAAGGCAGAATATGTGAAGAAGCTTCATGAGCAAGTTAAAGCTCAAATTGAGAAGAAAATGGAGCAATATGCAAATCGAGCCAATAAAGGGAGAAAAAGAGTGGTCCTTGAACCCGGTGATTGGGTGTGGGTTCATATGAGGAAGGAACGGTTTCCTACCCAAAGGAAATCAAAGCTTCAACCAAGAGGAGATGGATCATTCCAAGTGTTGGAAAGAATTAATGACAATGCTTACAAAATTGATTTGCCCGGTAAGTATGGTGTTAGTGCAACATTTAATGTGGCTGATTTGAGTCCTTTTGATGTAGGAGATGAAGACCTAAATTCGAGGACGAATTCACCTAAAGAAGGAGGGAATGATGTGAGCCAAGAAGAGGCATTGAAGGGAATTTGGGGGACCCATGACAAGGTCCAAGACTAAGAGAATGAAGCAAGCTTTGGAAGGCTTAATAATGAGGCTCAAGGAAAAGGAGGATCAATGCACAATGGAGGCAACAACTAAGTGGATCACATTCCTTCAATTTGAAAGTGAAATTGGACCAACATGAGGACCATTTTCGTGTGCATGCATGGGGGGGTTTTTCTAAAGTGACTTTTGATGTCCTTTGTGGGTTTTTAATGCATTTTTGAAAGTTCCTAAGCTAGTATAACAAATACCATGCATGCATGGTTGCATTAAGCTAGTATTAGGGATTAGTGGTTGCATTAGTGGATAATAGAACCCATGCATGCAAGCATGATATTTATTGCATAATTAGTGCATAGGGGATCTTAAGGGATGTTAAATAGGAGAACTCTTGTATGACAAATCATGTAAGTTTGAATGAAAATTTGAGTTTCTCTTTTGTGAGAGCTTCCTTCTTGTTCTTAGGCAAAGAACTAATTTCGATCTTATCAAGGCAACTTGTGGCGATCAAAACTCCATGACTTATCACTCACCTTCTCATCTTGCTTGAGTGTGGCGTCAATACCCTTTCCCAAGCTGAATTTCAAAGCGATCCATTTACAAGGTTTCTTTATCAGATAGTCATACTAATAGTCACATGAGAAAGTATATGACACTCATATAACGATCCATGATACTTTCTCATGGCTGGTCATTCAGTATACATTCTCCAATGCATACCCATGTGTTAACTTGAAATCTCTATATCCATGACTTGTGAGATCAAGTCATCGAGTTGACCTACATGCTACTCTCAACGCATTAACATTGTCCCTGAATGTTAATACTTGACTAGGATTGATTAAGAGTAGTGTTCACTATATCATCTCACTATCAATTCAACCAATCGATTGATATAAATAAGAACCTTCTACTCAAGGACACTATTACACTTAGTTATTTGGCACCAATACAAGCAAATATAATAACTATAAAGAAATGTCTTTATAAGTATATAGGAATATGATACATCGAGTCCATACAACAATCATCATATAATTGGCTCTAGGGCTCTAACTAACAATCTCCCACTAGCACTAGTGTCAATAAGTGTAGGCTCTAAGGCCCAAAGACCTAGTGTGACCATCATGCTTTCTCTGTGCCAAAGCCTTGGTCAAGGGATCAGAGACGTTAGCCTCTGTGGGTACTCTGCAAATCTTCACATCTCCTCTATCGATGATCTCTTGAATGAGATGGAAGCGCCATAGTATGTGTTTAGTCCGCTGGTGTGAGCGAGGTAACTTAGCTGCGCAATTGCTCCATTGTTATCACAATAGAACTCTATAGGATCGGCTATGCTAGGAACCACCCCAAGCTCAGTAATGAACTTACGGATCCAAACTTCCTCCTTTGCTGCTTCTGATGCAGCAATATACTCGGCCTCTATTGTAGAATCAGCAACTGTGTCCTGCTTCAAACTCTTCCAGCTCATAGCACTACCATTCAAGTAAAACACGAACCAAGACTGCGATCTATAATCATCCTAAATAGTTTGGAAGCTAGCATCACTGTAACCCTTTACAGCTAGCTCGCCATCACCTCCAACTATCAAGAAATATTCTTTAGTCCTTCTCAAGTACTTAAGAATATTCTTGACCGCTATCCAGTGACATTCACCTGGATCTGACTGGTATCTGCTCGTCATGCTCAAAGCATACGAAACATCGGGACGAGTACATAGCATGGCGTACATGATATAGATCCTATGGCTGAGGCATAAGGGATCGTATCCATGCGGTCTCTTTCCTCTCTAGAAGAGGGACTTTGAGTCTTCGAAAACTCATACCATGTGACATCGGCAGAAATCCTTTCTTGGAATTCTGCATGGCAAACCGTAGTAATACCTTGTCAACATGTGTATTCTGACTTAGGTCAAGCAATCTCTTAGATCTATCTCTATAGATCTGTATACCTAGAATACGGGCTACTTCACCTAAGTCCTTCATTGAGAAACAATTCCCTAGCCAAGTCTTTATAGACTGCAGCAAAGGGATGTCGTTCCCAATAAGTTGTATGTCATCCACATACAATACAAGGAAGACAACTGTGTTCCCTACAACCTTCTTATAGACACAGGGTTCATCTTCATTCTTGATGAAACCAAACTGTTTGATTGCATCATCGAATCGAAGATTCCAGCTCCGAGAAGCTTGCTTTAGTCCATAAATGGACTTATGCAGCTTGCATACTCTGCCAGTATGCTGTGGATCTACAAAACCCTCAGGTTGTGTCATGTACACATCCTCAAGCAAGTTTCCATTCAGAAACGCAGTTTTGACATCCATCTATCAGATCTCATAATCGTGGTATGCTGCAATAGCAAGCATGATCCGAATGGACTTAAACAACGCTACTGGAGAAAAAGTTTCATCATAATCAATACCATGAATTTGTTTGAAACCTTTAGCTACCAGACGACCCTTATATATAAGTTCATCCATATCAGTCTTTCTCTTAAAGACCCACTTACACCCAATGGGTTTTATCCCTTCAGGTGGATCAACCAAAGTCCATACTTGGTTGGTGTGCATGGATTCCATTTCGGATCTCATGGCCTCAAGCCATTTCTCAGAATCTGATCTCATCACAGCTTCCTGATAAGAGGTAGGCTCATTCTCAATGAGCATAGCGTCATCATGGTCATACAAGAGAAATGAGTATCTCTCAGGCTGACGACGTACCCTATCAGACCTGCGAAGAGATAGGTCTACTTGAACTGGTTGTTGTTCCTCAACTCCTTGTGGAACAATCTCATCATCCACAACACTTTGTGGTTCCAGTTCAACTTCCATCAAGGTTTCAGTGCTATGGTCCATATCCTGAACTTCTTCAAGATTGAAGGTACTCCCATTAGTTTTTCTAGAAACAAAATTCCTTTCAAGAAATACCCCAGTCTTAGCCACAACTACTTTGTGTTGACTGGGAATGTAGAACTAATATCCCTTCGTTTCCTCGGGATATCCTATAAAATAGCACTTATAGGATTTGGGTCCTAGTTTGTCCGAGACTTGATGTCGAACGTAAGCCTCACAACCCCAAATCCTAATAAAAGACACCTGGGCATCTCTCCCAGTCCATATCTTATATGGTGTCTGATGTATGCCCAAGGGTTGAAGATATGAGAGATCAGTTATCACTTCCGGAAGGCCCAATTACAAGACTACGGGCAAAGCGTTTCAAGGAAGCACTAAATGGGCTAATCAAAAAACATTGGGAGGACTATGAGCAAGGAGAAACCAAGATAATCGCAACCGCTAGTCGTGGCCTAATCCATGTAATCGGGCATAACCATCCATGACTGGTCGCGCTTAACAGAAGAACGTTAATAAGCATGCAAAGCACGGGAATTCGTTCATGCATGAAGACTTAAGTATTTTAGATTGTTTAATGAAGCATGCAACTTGGGACTCTAATTGTGCTTGCATTTATTTTGTTTTGGATTTCTAGATAGCTTGCATGAGGCATGCAACATTGGGACTCTAATTGTGCATGTACTTATCTTGTATTTTTCCTTGTTCACTCTCATTATATAAGGGAGGGACATCTTAGTATGAAGCAACTTAGTTTTTTTGGTTGGATTGTGTGCTCTCTTAGTTCGTGAAAGAACTTGCTGAACTTATCGAGTCTACTCTCGTGGCGTTCAACCCATCGAAACTTATCACCCCGAGGTGTGGCGTTTCTTTCCTTCGTAGGCTTAGTTCGTGCCAATTCTTGGTTACGGGTCAAGGCTCACACTCTTGTCGTTTAGTTCTTGGGGTTATATCCACCTTTGTTTCGGGTTCCATCACATTTATTGGTGGGGTTCGTATCATCTGGTATCAGAGCTTCGGTTCAAAGGCAAGTGCAAATCTATCTTTACTTGTTGTTCATCCAAAAACAAAAAAAAAATCATGGAAAAAAAAAAGAAAAAAAAAGAGCGCAACGAAAAGACAAAAAAAAGAAGAAGAATAAGAAGAAAGCGCAAAAAAATTTTTAAAAAAAAACTGCTTGTGTGAATCGAAGTAAATTGTCTTCAACAATTCTTTTCTTGTTTTCCTTATTCTCAAACTTCTACTCTTTCATTTTCTCTTAAAATTCTGCCATCATAAGTTTCAGTGGTATCTTTTGAATTGCTACGTGATATTCTGATTTGTTCTAGAGTTTGATCAAGAACTGAGAGATATCATCAATTGAGAGCTACCACCCAAACGTGAGTTGAGTGCTTGTGAGGTTTTCTTTCATTTTGCAGCCATGTCCAACAACCAGGAGGATGGAGCAAATGAGGGGGCTAGGCCACTTCCGAACCTGCAATTACAAGCATTGATGGAGGAGATGCAGCGGATGATGAGGGCAGAATTAGAATCTATCCATGAGAGGTTGAATCGGGTGGAGGATGGGACACCAAGAAGACATCAACAAGACCGTATTACTAGACCACAACGAACACATGCCCAAGGGATTGATGTCGAAGAAGATGAAGAGGTTATTGTGGAAGACTTTGATGAGCAAAACTACAATCGGGGCAGGATCGGACATCGAGGAGATAGAAACGGAACTAGAAGAAATAATGATTTAGGAGGGATTAAGATGAAAATTCCAACCTTCCAAGGAAGAAATGACCCAGAAGCTTACTTGGAATGGGAAACTAAGATGGAAATGGTGTTTGACTGGCATGAATTTTCAGAGTTTAAAAAGGTGAAGTTAGCTGCCATTGAATTCACTGATTATGCTATTGTTTGGTGGGATCAAGTGGTGATGACTCGGAGAAGGAATAGAGAGCAACCTATGTCCACCTGGGAGGAGATGAAAGTGCTCATGAGAAGGAGGTTTGTACCTAACCATTATTATAGAAGCTTATATCAGCGGCTTCAAAGGTTATCTCAAGGCTCCAAAAGTGTGGATGAATATTTCAAGGAGATGGAGTTGTCCATGATCCGAGCTAATATCGATGAAGATCGGGAAGCCACCATGGCCAGGTTTTTACATGGTTTAAACCCAGAAATTACTGATATTGTTGAATTGCAGCATTATGTTGAGCTGTCAGACATGGTCCACCAAGCACCAAAAGTGGAAGAACAACTCAAGAGGAGAGGATTGGCTAGGAGGGGACAACCAATGACTACTCATGGCACATGGCAGACAGCTCCAAGAAAGAAGGAACAACCTCAAAATAAGCCAAAGTTTGAACCCTTCAAGAAGCCCAAACCTACACCATCTACTACTCAAGGTAATCGCGAACCCATTTCCTCCAAAACTCGTGATATCAAGTGTTTTAAATGTCAAGGGCATGGTCATATAGCTAGTCAATGTGTGAACAAAAGGGTGATGGTAATAAACGCCCAACGTGAACTTGAGTCGGAAGATGAGGATGAAATAGTTGAAGAAGTGCCACAAAAAGAGGACAGTGATGATGAACAACATGCTATTATCGGAGACTTATTGGTGGCTCGACGAGTTCTCAATTTACAAGCTAAGGAGGAAGAAGGTAATCAAAGGGAAAACTTGTTTCATACCCGTTGCTTTGTTAATAACAAGGTTTGTAGTGTTATTATTGATGGGGGGAGTTGCACCAATGTGGCAAGTACTGATTTGGTGGAGAAATTATCACTACCAACTCGGAAACATCCGCGACCTTATCGACTTCAGTGGCTAAACGATTGCAGAGAAATCAAGGTAACAAAACAAGTCTTGGTAGCAATCTCTATTGGCAAATATGAAGACAAGTTGTTGTGTGACGTGGTTCCCATGCATGCATGCCATCTATTGTTGGGAAGACCTTGGCAATTCGATCGAAAGGTAACACATGATGCCCTCACAAATAAGTATAGTTTTACTTTGAAAGGGCAACCTATTATTCTTGTACCGTTGGCTCCAAGAAAAGTTATGGAGGACCAGTTGAGACTACAAAAAGCAAATGAAAAGAAGAAAGAAAAAGAAATTGAGAGAAAAGAAATTGAGAAAAAAGAAGTAGAGGGAAAGAAAAATAATTGGAAAGAAGATGAGAGGAAAGAGACAAAAGGAGTGGGCAAGAAGAAAAAGGAGAGAGAAAGAAAAATATTTTTTATGCAAAAAAAAGTAAGATTAAGCGAGCTTTATTTTCAAATCAGATGCCCCTTATCCTTTTGTATAAGGAGGCACTCTTGAGCACTAACGACCTTAACAATTCTTTGCCTAGTGTTATTGTTTCTCTCTTACAGGAATTCGAGGAGGTCTTTCCGGAAGAGGTTCCGCATGGTTTACCTCCCATTAGAGGAATTGAGCACCAAATTGACTTCATACCTGGTGCCTCCATTCCGAATCGACCAGCCTATAGAAGCAATCCGGAGGAAGCAAAGGAACTTTAGAGGCAAGTTAATGAATTATTAGAAAAGGAGTATGTTCGAGAAAGCATAAGTCCTTGCGTCGTGCCTGTGTTACTAGTTCCCAAGAAGGACGGAACATGGAGGATGTGTGTGGATTGTCGAGCCATCAACAACATCACGGTAAAGTATCGCCATCCAATTCCTAGGATCGATGATATACTTGATAAATTGCATGGTTCTTGTGTGTTCACAAAAATTGATCTTAGGAGTGCATATCATCAGATTAGGATGAAGGAAGGTGATGAATGGAAAACTGGTTTTAAAACTAAGCATGGCTTATATGAATGGTTAGTAATGCCTTTTGGCTTAACTAATGCTCCTAGCACTTTTATGCATTTGATGAACCATGTTTTGAGTGCTTTCTTAGGGAAATTTGTAGTTGTGTATTTTGATGATATTTTGATTTTTAGCATAAGCTTAGAAGAGCATGTTACACATTTAAGGTTAGTTTTGAGTGTGCTAAAAGAAGAAAATCTTTCTGCTAACCTCGATAAATGCACCTTTTGTATGGAGAAAGTCGTGTTTCTTGGTTTTGTTGTTAGTACTAAAGGCGTTAAGATGGATGAGGAAAAGGTGAAAGCAATCCAAGAGTGGCCAACACCGACAGCAATTAGCCAAGTGAGGATCCATGGTTTGGCCAGCTTCTATCGACGGTTTGTTCGTGATTTTAGCAATATTGCAGCTCCTCTTACTAAAGTCATCAAGAAAAATGAGTCATTCAAGTGGGGAGAGGAGCAAGAGAGGGCCTTCAACACTTTGAAAGAAAAGCTAAGTTCTGCTCTTTTATTAATCCTACCAGATTTTTCTAAAACCTTTGAAATCGAATGTGATGCTTCTAGTGTTGGTATAGGTGTTGTGCTTATGCAGGAAATGAGACCCATTGCTTATTTCAGTGAGAAGTTGAGTGGAGCCACTCTCAACTATCCCACATATGACAAGGAAATGTATGCATTGGTGAGAGCATTGGAGACATGGCAACATTACATATGGCCAAAAGAATTCGTGATTCACACAGATCATCAATCTCTAAAGCATTTGAAGAGCCAACATAAGTTGAACCGACGCCATGCTAAATGGGTAGAATTCATTGAGACATTTCCTTATGTGATCAACTACAAGCAAGGAAAGGAGAACATAGTTGCTGATGCACTATCTCGAAGGTATACTTTACTGCCCACTTTAGATATGAAGTTACTTGGATTTGAATATATCAAGGATTTATATACTAACGATACTAATTTTTCTGAGGTGTTCAAAGCATGCGATAAGGTTGCATTTGGTAAGCTCTATAGGCATGATGGGTTTTTATTTCGTGAAAATAGATTGTGTGTGCCTATGTGTTCGTTACGTGAATTATTCACGCGGGAAGCCCATGGTGGTGGATTGATGGATCATTTTGGCGTTACTAAGACTTTAGGGGTTTTACAGGATCATTTCTTTTGGCCTCATATGAAACGCGACGTGGAAAGAATTTGTGAGAAGTGTATCACTTGCAAACAAGCTAAATCTAAATTGAAACCCCATGGCTTGTATACTCCTTTGCCTATACCTAGTGAACCTTGGACTGATATTTCAATGGACTTTGTTTTGGGATTACCCCGGACCAAGAGAGGGAGAGATTCATTTTTTGTTGTGGTAGATAGATTCTCTAAAATGAGAGGTTATTAGGTTGCATGGCATGCCTAGGACCATTGTCTCTGATAGAGATGCAAAATTTTTGAGTTATTTTTGGAAGACTTTGTGGGGGAAATTAGGAACTAAATTGTTGTTCTCTACTACTTGTCACCCCCAAACTGATGGGTAAACTGAAGTGGTCAATCGAACCTTGTCCTTTTTACTTCGTGCGGTTATTAACAAGAATTTGAGAATATGGGAAGATTGTCTACCTCATGTTGAATTTGCTTACAATAGGAGCATACATTCTGCGACTAAATTTTCTCCATTTGAAATTGTTTATGGTTTCAATCCCTTGTCACCATTAGATTTAATTCCTTTAGTTGTAAGTGAGCATATAAACTTAGATGGTAAGCAGAAGGCCGAATTCGAAAGAAGATTCATGAACAAGCACGACTGAATATTGAGAAAATAACTCAGCAATACATGCAACAAGCTAACAAGGGGTGCAAGAAAATTGTGTTTGAACCAGGAGAATGGGTTTGGTTGCACCTCCGAAAGGAGCGATTTCCGGACAAACGTCGTTCTAAACTTCTACCTCGAGGGGATGGCCCATTTCATGTATTAGAGTGCATCAATGATAATGCCTACAAACTTGAACTACCAGGTGAGTATGGTGTACATTCTACTTTTAATGTTGCTGACTTATCCCCGTTTGATGCAGGTGATGATTTGAGGACAAATCCTTTTCAAGAAGGGGAGAATGATGTATGCCCAAGGGCTGAAGATAGGAGAGATTAGTTATCACTTTCGGAAGGCCCAATTACAAGACTACGGGCAAAGCATTTCAAGGAAGCACTAAATAGGCTAATCAAAAAACATTCGGAGGACTATGAGCAAGGAGAAACCAAGATAATCGCAACCGCTAGTCGTGGCCTAATCCATGTAATCGGGTATAACCATCCATGACTGGCCGCGCTTAACGGAAGAACGTTAATAAGCATGCAAAGCATGGGAATTCGTTCAATCATGAACACTTAAGTATTTTAGATTGTTTAATAAGCAATCAACTTGGGACTCTAATTGTGCATGCATTTATTTTGTTTTGGGTTTCTAGATAGCTTGCATGAGGCATGCAACATTGGGACTCTAATTGTGCATGTACTTATCTTGTATTTTTCCTTGTTCACTCCCATTATATAAGGGAGGGACATCTTAGTATGAAGCAACTTAGTTTTTTTGGTGAGATTGTGTGCTCTCTTAGTTCTTGAAAGAACTTGCTGAACTTATCGAGTCTACTCTCGTGGCATTCAACCAATCGAAACTTATCACCCCTAGGTGTGGCGTTTCTTTCCTTCGTAGTCTTGGTTCGTGCCAATTCTTGGTTACGGGTCAAGGCTCACACTCTTGTCGTTTAGTTCTTGGGGTTCTATCCACCTTTGTTTCGGGTTCCATCACATTTATTGGTGGGGGGACACTACGCTTAATCATTACTAGTCAAGTATTAGCATTCAGGGACAATGTTAATGCGATGAGACTAGCATGTAGGTCAACTTGATGACTTGATCTCACAAGTCATGTATATAGAGATATCAAGTTGATACATGGGTATGCATTGGAGAATGTATACTGAATGACCCGGCATGAGAAAGTATCATGGATCGTTATATGAGTGTCATATACTTTCTCATGTGGCTATTAGTATGAGTTACGTACTTTGGCTTCGTCAAACGTCACCCGTAACTGGGTGGACTATAAAGGCGATTACTGGGTATGTAAGAAATTATGCGGAGGGATGTGAGTGATGTAGATGGGATATATCCCTCCTATATAACGGGAGTGACATCGTTATTCTTGATAGAGTGAGACCACTAAGTGCATGGTCATGCCCAAATAAGTCTACTTGGAGTTCAAGATTTAGATTGATCAGAGGATGACACCGTCTATGCCTCAAATTGATCAATCTAAATGTCAATGATAGAAGGACAATTGTCATATATTGTGAAGAGTCACAATTAGTAGTCACAAGGTGATGTTGGATCTCAACATTCTTTTAACTTGGGTAGTAATGATGTGTTGCTAGATACCGCTCATTACTTATGTTTCTAAATGGGTTTAGGAGCATTGCCAATGTTACAAGAACCTATAGGGTCACACACAAAGGGCAATTAGATGGAGATTAGGTTCATTTGATGTACCTAGAGGATTAGGTTCATGTGATGAACCAAATTGGATTAAGAGTAATCCAAATTAGATTAATTGAGTAAGACTCGATTGAGTTAGACTTGAGTTAAACTCAAGTGAGGTTAGAGTTAGACTCAAGTGAGGTTAGACTTGAGTTAGGCTCAAGTGAGGCTAGACTTGAGTTAGATTCAAGTGAGGCTAGACTTGAGTTAGTCTCAAGTGAGGCTTGATGATGATATTCATTGAATTTTGAATTCAATGATAAATGGAATTCAATTTGAATTTTAGATTCAAATTTCGAATGAGTTTCAAAATGGCCATTTAATGAAGAATATTAAATACTCATTAAGGCTCATTAATGGTGTTAATGAGCATTAAGTATTTTCATTAGATGAAAAACTTAAGCCATTTTTTACTCTTATTTTCATTATCGGTCATTATTATTCCTCCTTGCTTCTTCTTCTCTCCCTCTCCTCCTCCTTGGCCGAACACCTTTAGAGTGCTAGCACACTCTAAGTGTTTTCTCCATCTCTATTGTTCGTGTGGACACGTATAGAGGTGTGTCCACTTGAACACACTCGAGATCCGGCAACTTTTGGACGAGCGGGATTCGCGAAGGGCTTCGCTACAAGGGTAATCTCTTAACCATGTAGATCTAATGTAGATCTTGGATAGAAAAACATGTACACGAAATTTTTGTTCTTTTAATCTTTGCACGGATCCGGTGGCATGGGATTTCGAGATTTCCACAACGCAAAAAGTGGTTTTTGCGGCTCGAAAATCCAACAAGGTGCAGCGCCCCTTCTCGCGAAATGAATATCGCGAGTGTCCCATCTTTATCTAACAGCGCCTTAAGCCGCTGTCCCAAAACAATTTGGGCGAGACCTTGCCATTTCTGAAGGTTTTTCTCGGTAGTCGAAGCCTACAAGTGTCCAAGCACTTGTTGCTTCGCTTCTACGAGAAAAATACTCACAAAATCTATAAAAATAGCAAACTTATAGAAACTTACAGATCTGAAATATTTTCATAAAATTAAAATATAAACTTGTACATGCTTCGCACGTGGCTCTGATACCACTGTTGGGACTTTCGAGTCGCAAAAATCGCTTTTTACGCTGCGGAAACCTCGAAGTCTTGCCACATATCCATGCGAAGATATATAAAATAAATCATATACATGTTTCTAACCTAGATCTACCTTAGATCTACATGAACAAGAAGCGTTACCCTTGTTGCGAAGCCCTTCGCTTATCCTGCTCGTCCAAAAGGTTGCCGAATCTCAAGAGTGTCAAGCGTACACTCCTCTATACATATCCACACGGACAAGAAAATGGAGAAGACACCTTAAAGTGTGCTAGCACCCCAAAGGAGTCACGACAATGGAGGAGAGGGAGATCAAGAAAGAAGAGAGGAGGAAGAAGAAAGAGTGAATGAAACACTTAATTTGGCTGGCCACACATGAGTGTTATATACCTCCATGTAATACCAAGAGTCATGGCTCTTGGTCTTCCTCATGATGTGGCACACAATGAGGTGGCTCTTGATGATGTGGAACACCATCATTGACTGGCCCATGCCAAGTCACTCATGAGTTGGCATTTGGTCAAGTCAAACTTGACCCTTCATCTTCCCTCTCAAGTCAAGTCAAACTTGACTCATTTATCTCCCATGGTTGATCAAATCTAACCATTGAGTCAAGTCAATTTGATTTAATGAATCTCTATTCATTAAATTAAATTGATTCAATGAGTCATAATCTAAATTAGACTCATTCAATACATGAATCAAATTGAGTCCAACTCAATTAGTCTAATTTGGATTACTCTTAATCCAATTTGGTTCATCATATGAACCTAATCCTCTTGGTTCATCATATGAACTCATTCTCCATCTAATTGCCCTTTGTGTGTGACCCTATAGGTTCTTATAGCGTTGGCAATGCTCCTAAACCCATTTTAGAAGCATAAGTAATGAGCGGTATCTAGCAACACATCATTACTACCCAAGTTACAAGAATGTTGAGATCCAACATCACCTTGTGACTACTAATTGTGACTCCTCACAATATATGACAAGTGTCCTTCTATCCTAGACATCTAGATTGATCAATGTGAGGCATAGACCGTGTCATCCTCTGATCAATCTAAATCTTGAACTCCAAGTAGACTCACTAAAACAAATGAGCTCAATATCTCATATTGACTTATTTGGGCATGGCCATGCACTTAGTGATCTCACTCTATCAAGAATTATGATGTCACTCCCGTTATATAGGAGGGATAGATCCCATCTACATCACTCACATCCCTCCACATAATTTGTTACATACCCAATAATCGCCTTTATAGTCCACCCAGTTACGTGTGACGTTTGACGAAGCCAAAGTATGCAACTCCTTATGTAGGGAACCATGGTGACTTCAGGTCCAAGGATTGATAGTCATACTAATAGTCACATGAGAAAGTATATGACACTCATATAACAATTCATGATACTTTCTTATGGCGGGTCATTCAATATACACTCTCCAATGCATACTCATGTGTCAACTTGATATCTCTATATCCATGACTTGTGAGATCAAGTCATCGAGTTGACCTACATGCTAATCTCATCGCATTAAAATTGTCCCTGAATGTTAATACTTGACTAGGAATGATTAAGAGTAGTGTTCTCTATATCATCTCACTATCAATTCAACCAATCGATTGATATAGATAAGAACCTTCTACTTAAGGACGCTATTACACTTAGTTATTTGGCACCAATACAAGTAAGTATAATAACCATAAAGAATTGTCTTTATAAGTATATAGGAATATGATACATCGAGTACATACAACAATAATCATATGATTGGCTCTAGGGCTCTAACTAACAGTTCGGGTGGTGTTGTCTTGGTAGATCGTCGCCCACACGACGTCCAAGAGGAGGAGAGGAATACAACAGAAGATCAAGAGGTCTTTGTATAAAAAGAAAGATATAACTAGTTAATTATTTTCGCAGTGCAACTAGTTTAGTTTTTCTTTGTATGGATCATGAAATACCAACACAAGAGACTAGCGATTTTGTGTTTCGATTTTGTGTTTCTATTGTGGTTTCTATAGTTAAATCTAAGGTTACTGTAAGAAGTTTAAATATTTAATTTCTTTAAAAGACTTTGTTTAGGAAGTGGTGCATGATCTCATACCCAAGAAGGCCGAGTGTCTCGCCATGTTTAACCTGGAAGTCAATCTTTGAAATAGATATTTAATCAACTTCTGTAATATGGTTTAACTTCCTAAGAATACATGAGTTTAACTTGGAGTAAAAATGTTGAGTTCCGTTTCCGATCCAAGTTTAACTTCTAAAGAACAACTTCGATTAATAATGTTAAGTTTCATTTGCAATCCAAGTTTAACTTTTGTAGAGCACATTGGTTGCTAGGAAAAGTTCTGTGTTTGTACAAATTTTTGTACAGGGGAAACGGAACGAAATTCCGAGTAGCACCCAATAATGGGGCTCTTCATCATCACCGCAACAGTTGGTTTTGGATGTAAAAAACTCATCGTTAGTTTGCATTTGTAACTTTTACTGATGAATTTAGATTATCTAATTGCACTTTAAATTATATTTTATAATTTTTTCTATTCTAAATGGTGGATGGATTGTGATGATGTGTAAATATTGAATTCATTTCATATATTCGATATAAATATTAATGATCATTTTAAATATATTTATAAATTATTATAATGATATTTATTAATGTCATTATAGATTAGTAAGGTGACATTTAAAATGATTTTACAAATTATCTCTACTGACACTTTTTATTATTCTTACTGACACTTTTTATTATTCTTACTGACACTTTTTATTATTCTTATAAAAAAAACATAAATATCATAATAAATGAGTTGTGGTGACATTTACCTTTGTCACTGTTATGATGATAACACAGACATATATAAAGGTCCTTAAAAAAGACTTTTTTAGAGTGTCGTTATATCTTTAAATTAGGACATTTTTTATGTTAGCATTAATATTGTATCATGACATTATAAAATGTCATAAATGTGAGGAGGGTCTAAAACGACATCATTTTATAGGGTGTTTTTTAGAGATGTCACGAAAACTATAGTACTACCATAAATATACTATAAGGATATTTATGTGTGTCATAATAGACAAATTTTTTTGTAGTGGCCTGTTCTCCTTTTCGAATAACACACTTCTTTAATCTCATTTTCAATTCTGTACTTTCAATTTACGCTTTCAATGCTCGTATGAGGTTTCTCCGCCTCTGAGGTTTCGCTCGCATAAGGAGATCTTAGTGAGCTTTTATTACATTAGATTGTCAATCCTTTAATTGTAAACTAAGTAAATCTGGTTGACTTGTATTTTCTTTTTATGCATTTCATTTTACTTTAATTAAGTGTGTATTAGCTAAAATCCAAAGATTGACAAAGATTAACTTTTATTTCAAGGAATTCATCCCCTTCTTGCCGACCGCACCTAAACCTACAAAGAATACTTATGGTTGCAAATGAGCCAAACATTTATAAGTAAGTTTGATGTTCAACTTAGTAAAAGTTTGTTTATATTCTTTAAATAAATACAAAGTCAATTAAATGAACAATATCAATGGTTCTTGAACAAGGTATAAGAATAATATTCACAAACACAAAACTCTTATTAAGATAATAAATAAATAAAGTAACTTTTAAAATGAACAAACAAAGTTAGCTAGATAATAAATCAAATAAATTTAAAAAATATAAAAAATAATAATAATCAAATAAGTGTTAATTGAGAGTCTGATTACATGTAAGCTAACTTATGAAACCAATCTTAAACTTATGAAAAAATACTAAGTTTGAACAATCATGGCTTAGTTTATTTTAGGTTTGACTTGGCTAGACTACCTTATCAAATAAATTTAAATATTATAAAATTTAACTCAGCTTGATTCATTTATAGCCCTAATTTGTAGTGTATTTGGCCTGGGATTTAAAGAGTGGAGAAGCCTCAAGTTTAGTTCTGTGTCCTTACACTGCTATATGGAATTGGTTAAGGGTTTTTGGCCTGTTCTCTTTGACATGGTCACCATGGATGAAACCAGCTAGCTCATGAGAATAGATAATAATAACAATAGCAAAGCAATAACTTTTTGGATTCTGCAATTGGCCATTTGGGGACAGGTGATTGAATATTTTAAAACTGATAAATTAGTTTTAATTTTTTTTTTCGCATCTTGTTATTGGAAGAGTTCATAGTACATATAGCTTGGTTAGGGTAACTGTCACTGCGTTGATGACTTGGGATGGACGACTTTGAAATTTAGACAATCAAATGAGACAACCAAATGGAGATTTTACTCAAATGGTGATAAAAGACGAATACGTTCGCCCCCAGCATCCCCATCAATCCATCCCGTCCCAAGACCGATCGGCCTAAACCGAAGGGAAAGGTATGGACTCCCATGTTCTGTTCACTTCATCAATCAGCCACCCACAACACCTGAGATTGTCAAAGCCTTCCGCTGATCGCTCACCCCACGCCCCGAAGCTATCGCCGTCTATCCCCTTCACCCGATCGGAGACACCGACACTAGGATACCGGACGGCGTGGGGCTAGGGAATCGCCCGAGCAGAATCAGCAACCAAGGGTCCATCGCCAAGCTTCGCAAGAGCGAGCCAGACCTTCCGCTCGGGAGGAAGAGAATAGAAGCAACGCAGCTCGAGACGAAATCAACATCATCGCCGGTGGCCCCACATGAGGAGATTCGAACTGGGCCAGAAAGTCGCACGCTCGGCAGCTCAGAATCCACGAGGTCGGCTGCAGCCAGGAGCAGGCGAGCGGGCCCGAGATCAGCTTCGGGCCCCGGGACCTCGAGGGAGTCGAAGTCCCCACGATGACACCCTCATCATCCGAGCGGTAATAGCTAATTACACTATCCACCGCATATTTATTGATACAGGCAGCTCGGTCAACATCATTTTCAAGAAGGCGATCGATCAACTTCAAATTGACCGAGCCGAGCTATTGCCAATGACGACCCCGTTATACGGGTTCATGGGCAATGAGGTCCTCCCGATCGACCAGACCAAATTGGCCATCTCGCTAGGGGAGGAGCCGCTCAGGAGAACGCGTACCACTAACTTCATCGTGGTCGACGCCCCTTCCGCATACAATGTGATCCTAGGGCGGCCGGCTCTCAACAAGTTCCGAGCGGTCGTCTCAACATTTTGTCAAAAGATAAAATTCCCCATTGAAGATCAAGTGGGAGAAGTCCGAGGAGACCAGCTGGCAGCCCGGCGATGTTATGTGGAAATTGTCAGAGTCGAGGCAAAGGCCGCTCGGAAAGCTCCACGGATCGAGGTAAATGCTATAACTGAAAAGCCACCTTCCTTGGTTTATGAAGAAAAAGAAGAGGTACAGATCCACCCTGCCCGACCGGACTCCACTACGTTCATAGCATCCGACCTGGAGGCGAGCCGGAAGGAGAGGCTGGTCAAATGCCTCCAACAGAACTGCGACGTCTTCGCTTGGTCGACTCACGAGTTGCCGAGAGTCTCGCCAAGCATAGCGCAGCACGAGCTTCATGTTTGGTTGGACGCTCGGCCGGTGAAGCAGAGGAAGAGGGACTTCAGCACCGAACAGAATGTCATCATCCGAGCTGAAGTCGAGAAGCTTCTGCAAGCCGGCCATATACGGGAGATGCAATTCCCAAGCTGGCTCGCAAATGTGGTGCTAGTTTCCAAGACAGGCAACAAATGGAGGGTCTGTATCGACTTCCGTGACCTGAATAAAGCATGCCCGAAGGATTTTTACCCTCTGCCCCGAATCGACCAACTGGTATATTCCACCGCTGGATGCGAGCTGATATGCATGCTGGATGCATATCAGGGCTACCACCAAGTGTCGCTCGCCCGGGTAGACCAGGAAAAAGTGAGCTCCGTTACTGTGGACGGGACTTACTGTTACAACGTAATGCCGTTCGGGCTGAAGAACGCCGGGGCTACATACCAAAGGCTAATGAACAAAGTGTTCCGGGAGCATATCGGGCGTAACCTGGAGGTATACGTAAATGATATACTTATTAAATCTTTCCGGGTGGAGGATCTTTGTGCAGATATAGAGGGAACCTGCCGAATGCTGAGGAAATACGGAGTCAAGCTGAACCCCCAAAAGTGTTTGTTCGGAGCAAAAGGCGGACGTTTCCTCGGTTACATCGTGACCGAGCGGAGTATAGAGGCGAACCCTAGCAAAGTAAAAGCGCTGCAGGATATGCCGCCTCCTAGAAATCTGAGGGAAGTGCAACATCTTGCCGGTCGGATAACGGCGTTATCGCAATTCATCTCCAGAACGGCAGACCGAAGCCTACCTTTCTTCAAGATCTTGCGAAAAACTACCAAGTTTCAGTGGGACGGGGAGTGTGATCGGGCGTTTGAAGACTTGAAAGCCTATCTGAATTCGTTACCTGTGTTGGCTAAGCCGAACGTAGGCGAACCGCTCCGTATATACTTGTCATCAACCGAGCATGCTGTTGGCTCGGCGCTGGTGAAAGAGGACGGAGAAGAGCAGCCCTTGTATTTCCTTAGCCACAATTTAAAAGACGCTGAGTCTCGCTATACCGCTCTCGAAAAGCTCGCTTTCACACTGGTCCTGGCCGCACGGAGGCTCCGCTCATATTTCTTAGCACATACGATCATTGTCATGATGAACAGCCCGCTGGGAAGAGTGCTCCTAAATCCAGAAGCATCCGAGCGGCTCATCAAGTGGACCCCCGTTCGACGATTAAGTCGCAGTCCTTGGCGGATTTCGTAACGGAGGTGCAAAATCCCGAGCCTGATGCTTTATGGAGAATATTTGTAGACGGATCATCCACTTGGCTCGGAAACGGGATTGGTATATTGCTACTTTCTCCTCAAAAAGAGCGGATGCACCTGTCTGTCCGGTTGGACTATCGAGCAACAAATAATGAAGCAGAGTATGAAGCCCTCATTGCAGGCCGCCCGGCATGTGGGGGCCGACCGAGTAATCCTTTACTCGGATTCTCAGCTTGCCGCCCAGCAGCTCTCAGGCACTTTTGAGATAAATAATGCGAGGCTCAAGCTCTACGCGGAAGCCTTCGAGAAACTTAAACCCAACTTCAGGGAGGTAACCATACAGAAGATACCCTGAACGGAGAACCAGGCGGCGGACGAATTAGTTAAACTTGCGAGCTCGGTAACACCGGTGGTGATCCAGCAGCCGATCGAGCAAGTATCCTTGGTGGCTCATTTCGACAAGATGGAGGGCCTCACGTTCCCAGGTGACTGGAGGACGGCTATAGTAGAGTTTTTGCGGTCAGGAGCCACTCCATCCGATCGGGATGGAGCCCAGCTTCTGAGATGGAGAGCCGGCCGGTTCACCCTCATCGGGGACCAGCTTTACAAGAAAGCTTTTTCCCGACCGCTTTTAAAGTGCGTCAGTTCGGAGGACGCGGAATATATATTAAAGGAAGTACATCAAGGATCTTACGGGGGACACCCAGGTGGCCGATCATTAGCTAGGAAGATCCTATTCGCCGGGTACTTTTGGCCAACTCTCCATGAAGACGCCTCTCGGACCGTAGGTACTTGCCTCTCCTGCCAGAAATACCACAGCTCCTCCCACCGACCGACGGAAGAGATGAAGACATCGACGGTATCTTGTCCGTTCGACCAGTGGGGCATGGACATCGTGGGACCTTTCCCCATGGCGACCGGGCAGCGGAAGTTCCTACTAGTGGCGGTCGACTATTTCTCCAAGTGGGTCGAGGCCGAACCGCTGGCAAAGATAACTGAGCAGATGGTCAAGAAGTTCATCTGGCAACATATAATATGTCGGTTCGACGTTCCTCGTAGGCTCGTGTCTAATAATGGGAGACAGTTCGTCGGTCAGCAGCTTGGAGAATGGTGTGCAGGGTATGGCATCGAGCAACATTTCACTTCCATGGCATATCCTCAGAGCAACGGTCAAGCCGAAGTAGCCAACCGGGAAATCCTTCAAATTCTTCGTGTTCGGCTCGATCACATTGGGGGAAGTTGGGTGGACGAGCTGCCAGGAGTACTCTGGGCGATCCGAACAACCCCAAAGGAAGGAACAGGTCTTACTCCGTTCCACTTGGTATACGGAGGAGAGGCGGTCATCCTGATCGAAGTGGGCATAGAGTCCGATTGAGTCCAGAACTACAACGGAGACAATGCCGAGCGGAGATTGCTAGAACTAGATCTGGTGGACGAGGCACGTGCCAAAGCAGCCGTCCGACTAATGGCGTACTGACACAGGATGAAGCAGAACTACAACAGGCGAGTAATTCCCAGAGCATTCCAGGTCGGCGACCTGGTGTGGAAGAAGTTGAAACCGGTCGGCGATGTAGGCAAGCTGGAGGCCCCCTGGGCAGGGCCTTTCAAAGTCATCGAGAAGCTCCGATCAGGCACCTACTACCTGGAGGATGAGGACGGACGGCGGCTAGAGCGACCATGGAGCGCAAGACATCTCCAGCCGTACCAAGCTAGGTGAAAGGTACGCCAATGTAATGCATTTCATGTATGTTCCATTTGTATGTATCCTTTAGTTGCTGGAGTAAAGATTAGCAAAGGGTATGAGCCATGTGTGCCGAACGGCAAACCCCCAGGAGTCGGACCGACGACTATAAACCTCCCAGCCCGAAGACCGTCGAGCGACGACGTTAAACTCTAGGTTCGAAGCGGCGACCATAAATATCTCGCTCAGAAGACCGTCGAGCGGTGACGTTAAACTCTAGGTCGGACCGGCGACTATAAACCCCCCGGCCCGAAGACCGTCGAGCGGCGACATTAAACTCTAGGGTCGATGCGGCGACCATAAATATCCTGCTCGAAAGACCGTGATACAAACCCCACCAATAAATGTGATGGAACCCGAAACAAAGGTGGATAGAACCCCAAGAACTAAACGACAAGAGTGTGAGCCTTGACCCGTAACCAAGAATTGGCAAGGAAAGAAACGCCACACCTAGGGGTGATAAGTTTCGATGGGTTGAACGCTACGAGAGTAGACTCGATAAGTTCAGCAAGTTCTTTCAAGAACTAAGAGAGCACACAATCTCACCAAAAAAACTAAGTTTCTTCATACTAAGATGTCCCTCCCTTATATAATGGGAGTGAACAAGGAAAAATACAAGATAAGTGCATGCACAATTAGAGTCCCAATGTTGCATGCCTCATGCAAGCTATCTAAAAACCCAAAACAAAATAAATGCATGCACAATTAGAGTCCCAAGTTGCATGCTTCATTAAACAATCTAAAATACTTAAATCTTCATGCATGAACGAATTCCCATGCTTTGCATGCTTATTAGCGTTCTTTCGTTAAGCGAGGCCATTCATGGATGGTTATGACCGATTACGTGGATTAGGCCAAGTTGCGATTATCTTGGTTTCTCCTTGCTCATAGTCCTCCCAATATTTTTTGATTAGCCCATTTAGTGCTTCCTTGAAACGCTTTGCCCGTAGTCTTGTAATTGGGCCTTCCGGAAGTGATAACTGATCTCTCCTATCTTCAGCCCTTGGGCATACATCATTCTCCCCTTCTTAAAAAGGATTTGTCCTCAAATCATCACCTGCATCAAACGAGGATAAGTCAGCAACATTAGAAGTAGAATGTACACCATACTCACCTGGTAGTTCAAGTTTGTAGGCATTATCATTGATGCGCTCTAATACTTGAAATGAGCCATCCCCTCGAGGTAAAAGTTTGGAACGACGTTTGTCCGAAAATCGCTCCTTTCGGAGGTGCAACCAAACCCATTCTCCTGGTTCAAACACAATTTTCTTACGCCCCTTGTTAGCTTGTTGCATGTATTGCTGAGTTCTTTTCTCAATATTTAGTCGTGCTTGTTCATGAATCTTCTTTATGAATTCGGCCTTCTGCTTACCATCTAAGTTTATATGCTCACTTACAACTAAAGGAATCAAATATAATGGTGACAAGGGATTGAAACCATAAACAATTTCAAATGGAGAAAATTCAGTCGCAGAATGTATGCTCCTATTGTAAGCAAATTCAACATGAGGTAGACAATCTTCTCATATTCTCAAATTCTTGTTAATGACCGCACGAAGTAAAAAGGACAAGGTTCGATTGACCACTTCAGTTTCCCATCAGTTTGGGGGTGACAAGTAGTAGAGAACAACAATTTAGTTCCTAATTTCCCCCACAAAGTCTTCCAAAAATAACTCAAAAATTTTACATCTCTATCAGAGACAATGGTCCTAGGCATGCCATGCAACCTAATAACCTCTTTAAAGAACAATTCAGCTATATGCGATGCATCATCGGTTTTATGACATGGAATGAAATGCACCATTTTAGAGAATCTATCTACCACAACAAAAATTGAATCTCTCCCTCTCTTGGTCCGGGGTAATCCCAAAACAAAGTCCATTGAAATATCAGTCCAAGGTTCACTAGGTATAGGCAAAGGAGTATATAAGCCATGGGGTTTCAATTTAGATTTAGCTTGTTTGCAAGTGATACACTTCTCACAAATTCTTTCCACATCGCGTTTCATATGAGGCCAAAAGAAATGATCCTGTAAAACCCCTAAAGTCTTAGTAACACCAAAATGACCCATCAATCCACCACCATGGGCTTCCCTAGTGATGGAATAAATGAAAGAGAACAAGTTGTGCAACAAGCTAGTGATATGGGTCATGCTCAATCCACTCCAGATATTAACGATGATCCATTATGCATCAATGGAGGACCAATTACAAGGGCTAGGGCTAAAAAGATGAAGGAAGCACTTAATGTGCTAATTGAAGATGTGAAGGCCAAAGCTACTATTGAAGAAGGTTTGACCAAGAGCAAGTCATCCGGCTTAGTCAACCTAATTCAAGCCTTAGATGAGCTAAATTAGTATTTAAGTCTCATATCTATGTAGTATGGATATGTTGGCTCAATTTGGACTCATTTTTACCTTTATTTGGGTTATAATAATGCCATATGCTTAAAATGGCTAAGTAGTCTATATGGGCCTTTACTAAATGGGCTTTCTTTTGGCCTTTTAGGGTTTTTTGGTCACCTTATAGCTATAAATAAAGGGGGTGACGGCCACACATGTATCTTTGATATATTTTTCAATCTAAAATACGGTGAGGCTCTCGCTTGTTGGTTCTTCATTGAACTTGAACTTATCAAGGCATCTCCTTGTGGCGTTCGAAGACTTGTCAACCTCAATCCCAAGGTTGTAGCGTCTTCCATCTTCTATACCAAGGTTCGTGCTTTTCTAAGCATTGGGTCGAGGTTTCTTTTCATCCATCTTATCGACTTAGACCTTCCTTCTTCCTGTTTTCAATTCGTTGTGGGTTCTTGAGATATCTCTCTCGTTGGGTTCACATCATTTAGTATCAGAGCCAAGTTTTTCTAAATCGATTTGGTTATCCTTTTCTCTTTGTGCTTGAAACTTTGTCAATTTGTTCAAAATTGTTGCTAGTACTATCTTGGTTGAGAAATTATGCTTACCAACCACTAAACATCCTAGACCTTATAAACTACAATGGTTGAATGATTGCGGGGAGGTTAAGGTCACTAAGCAAGTATTGGTTTCATTATCCATTGGTAGGTATCATGATGATGTTCTTTGTGATGTAGTACCAATGCATGCAAGTCATTTGCTTTTAGGTAGACCATGGCAATTTGATAGGAGGGTCATACACGATGGGTTCACAAATAAATATTCTTTTAAGATGCATGGTAAACTTGTAACTCTTGTACCATTAACTCCTAAGCAAGTATATGAAGATCAATTGAGGATAAAAAATGAGAGTGAAAAAAGAAAAGATTGTGAGAGAAAAAAATGGAAAAGAAAAGGAGTGTGAGAAAAGAAAAAGTGAGGATGAGAGGAGTGAAAAAAAAATGAAAAAGAAACAAAAAATCTAGAGAGTAAAAAAGGGAGCTTTTATGCAAAAGAAAGAGAGGTTAAGAGAGCTTTTTATTCTCAACAGCCGATGATTATACTTTTGTATAAGGAGGCTTATTTCAACACTAACAATCGTAACCCTTCTTTGCCTAGTGTTGTTAAATCTCTTTTGCAGGAATTTGATGATGTCTTTCCTGAAGAAATTTCTGATGGATTGCCACCACTTAGGGGAATGAATAGAGCACCAAATTGACTTCATCCCAGGAGCAGCTATCCCTAATCGACCAGCCTATAGGAGCAATCCTATGGAGATGAAGGAGCTTCAAAAGCAAGTTGAAGAATTGATGAGAAAAGGGTACGTCCGAGAAAGTTTGAGTCCTTGTTCAGTTCCTGTTTTGCTTGTGCCTAAGAAGGATGGAACTTGGAGGATGTGCGTTGATTGTAGGGCTATCAACAAGATTACGGTAAAGTATTGTCATCCTATTCCTAGATTAGATGATATGCTAGATGAACTACATGGTTCTTGCATTTTCTCTAAAATTGATTTGAAGTCTGGCTATCATCAAATTCGCATGCATGAGGGAGATGAATGGAAAACTGCTTTTAAGACTAGGTACGGTTTGTATGAATGGTTAGTCATGCCATTTGGCTTAACTAACGCACCTAGTACTTTCATGAGATTAATGAACCATATTTTACGTGCTTATATTGGGAACTTTGTTGTAGTATATTTTGATGACATCTTGATTTATAGTAAAAATTTAGATGAACATCTTAATCATTTACAAAAAGTTCTACTTGTTTTGAGAAATGAAAAATTGTATGCTAACCTTCAAAAATGTTCTTTTTGCACTAATCAGATAGAGTTTCTTGGTTATATTGTTAGTGCTAAGGGAATAGCGGTTGATGAAGAAAAGGTTAAGGCAATACGTGAATGGCCAACACCAAAAACGATAACTGAGGTACGTAGCTTTCATGGGTTGGCAAGTTTCTACAGAAGGTTTGTTAAAAATTTTAGTTCTATAGCTGCACCCTTGACTGAAGTTGTTAAAAAGAATGTTGGGTTTCGTTGGGATAGTGAACAAGTTTCAGCTTTCAATTTACTTAAGGAGAAGCTAAGTTCAGCACCATTACTTGCATTACCTAACTTTGCTAAAACTTTTGAAATTGAGTGTGATGCATCAGGAATAGGTATTGGAGCTGTGCTAATACAAGAAGGTCGACCCCTTGCTTATTTTAGTGAGAAACTCAGCGGAGCAGCTTTGAACTATCCAACTTATGACAAGGAGATGTATGCATTGGTGAGGGCTTTAGAGACTTGGCAGCATTACTTGTGGCCCAAAGAGTTTGTTATTCACACTGATCATGAATCGTTGAAGCATTTGAAGAGCCAAAGTAAGTTGAATAGACGTCATGCAAAATGGGTAGAATTCATTGAATCATTCCCTTATGTGATCAAGTATAAACAAGGTATGGAAAACATTGTTGCTGATGCTTTGTCTCGAAGGTATACCTTGATCTCTACTTTAAACACTAAATTGTTAGAATTTGAATACATTAAAGATTTATATTCTAATGATTCTGACTTTGGAAATGTGTTTGAAGTTTGTGAACATACTGCATTTGGGAAGTTTTATAGACATGGGGGGTTTCTTTTTAGAGTGAATATGTTGTGTGTGCCTAATTGTTCATTAAGGGAATTATTAATCCAAGAATCTCATGGTGGGGGACTAATGGGACATTTTGGAGTTAAAAAAACTCTAGAAGTGTTGGTAGAGCATTTCTTTTGTCCACAAATGAAACGGGATGTAGTTAAATTTTGTGAGAAGTGTATTACATGTAGGCAAGCGAAATCTAGATCTTTACCTCATGGACTGTATACACCTTTACCAATTCCTAGTGAACCTTGGGTTGATATTTCCATGGATTTTGTTTTAGGACTACCAAGGTCTAAACGAGGTATGGATTCTATTTTTGTGGTTGTGGACAGATTTTCTAAAATGGCTCATTTTAATCCTTGTAGGAAAACAGATGATGCTAATCATATTGCTGATCTATTTTTTAGGGAGATCGTACGACTTCATGGAGTACTGAGGAGCATAGTTTCAGATCGTGATGCAAAGTTTCTAAGCTACTTTTGGAAGACATTGTGGGGAAAGTTAGGAACAAAGCTTTTGTTTTCCACAACTTGTCATCCACAAACAGATGGACAAACTGAGATAGTAAATCGAACTTTATCTACTTTGTTGAGAGCTATCATTCAAAAGAATTTAAAAGGTTGGGAAGATTGTTTACCACATGTTGAATTTGCTTATAATAGATCTATGCATTCTACTACTAATTTTTCTCCTTTTGAAGTGGTATATGGGTTCAAACCTTTAATTCCTTTAGATTTATCGCCTTTGCCTATCTCTGAGCATGCCAGTTTAGATGGTACCAGAAAAGCTGAGTTTGTGAGGCAACTGCATGAGAAAGTTCAATTGCAAATTGAAAAGAGGACTGAACAATATGCTGCGCAAGCCAACAAGGGACGAAAGAAAGTGATCTTTGAACCCGGAGATTGGGTTTGGGTTCATATGAGGAAGGAAAGATTTCCAGCTAAACGTCGTACTAAGTTGCATCCACGAGGAGATGGTCCATTTCAAGTCATTGCTCGAATCAATGATAATGCATACAAGCTTGACTTACCAAGTGAGTATAATGTGAGTGCTACATTTAATGTTTCTGATCTTTCTCCTTTTGATGTAGGTGATCAAGATTCGAGGACGAATCCTTTTGAGGAGAGGGGGAATGATGGAATAAATTGAAAGAGAACAAGTTGCGCAACAAGCTAGTGATATGGGTCATGCTCAATCCACTCCAGATATTAATGATGATCCATTATGCATCAATGGAGGACCAATTACAAGGGCTAGGGCTAAAAAGATGAAGGAAGCACTTAATGTGCTAATTGAAGATGTGAAGGCCAAAGCTACTATTGAAGAAGGTTTGACCAAGAGCAAGTCATCCGGCTTGGTCAACCTAATTCGAGCCTTAGATGAGCTAAATTAGTATTTAAGTTTCATATCAATGTAGTATGGATATGTTGGCTCAATTTGGACTCATTTTTACCTTTATTTGGGTTGTAATAATGCCATATGCTTAAAATGGCTAAGTAGTCTATATGGGTCTTTACTAAATGGGCTTTCTTTTGGCCTTTTAGGGTTTTTTGGTCACCTTATAGCTATAAATAAAGGGGGTGACGGCCACACATGTATCTTTGATATATTTTTCAATCTAAAACACGGTGAGGCTCTCGCTTGTTGGTTCTTCATTGAACTTGAACTTATCAAGGCATCTCCTTGTGGCGTTCGAAGACTTATCAACCTCAATCCTAAGGTTGTGGCATCTTCCATCTTCTATATACCAAGGTTCGTGCTTTTCTAAGCATTGGGTCGAGGTTTCTTTTCATCCATCTTATCGACTTAGACCTTCCTTCTTTCTGTTTTCGATTCGTTGTGGGTTCTTGAGATATCTCTCTCGTTGGGTTCACATCATCGGGAAGCCACCATGGCCAGGTTTTTACATGGTTTAAACCCAGAAATTGTTGATATTGTTGAATTGCAGCATTATGTTGAGCTGTCAGACTTGGTCCACCAAGCACAAAAAGTGGAAGAACAACTCAAGAGGAGAGGATTGGCTAGGAGGGGACAACCAATGACTACTCATGGCACATGGCGGACAGCTCCAAGAAAGGAGGAACAACCTCAAAATAAGCCAAAGTTTGAACCCTTCAAGAAGCCCAAACCTACACCATCTACTATTCAAGGTAATCACGAGCCCATTTCCTCCAAAACTCGTGATATCAAGTGTTTTAAATGTCAAGGGCATGGTCATATAACTAGTCAATGTGTGAACAAAAGGGTGATGGTAATAAACGCCCAACGTAAACTTGAGTCGGAAGATGAGGATGAAATAGTTGAAGTGTCACAAAAAGAGGACAGTGATGATGAACAACATGCTGTTATCGGAGACTTATTGGTGGCCCGACGAGTTCTCAATTTACAAGCTAAGGAGGAAGAAGGTAATCAAAGGGAAAACTTGTTTCATACCCGTTGCTTTGTCAATAACAAGGTTTGTAGTGTTATTATTGATGGGGGGAGTTGCACCAATGTGGCAAGTACTGATTTGGTGGAGAAATTATCACTACCAACTCGGAAACATCCACGACCTTATCGACTCCAGTGGCTAAACGATTGCGGAGAAATCAAGGTAACAAAACAAGTCTTGGTAGCTATCTCCATTGGCAAATATGAAGATGAGCTATTGTGTGACGTGGTTCACATGCATGCATGCCATCTATTGTTGGGAAGACCTTAGCAATTCGATCGAAAGGTAACATATGATGGCCTCACAAATAAGTATAGTTTTACTTTGAAAGGACAACCTATTATTCTTGTACCGTTGACTCCAAGACAAGTTATGGAGGACCAGTTGAGACTACAAAAAGCAAATGAAAAGAAGAAAGAAAAAGAAATTGAGAGAAAAAAAATTGAGAAAAAAGAAGTAGAGGGAAAGAAAAATGAGAGGAAAGAAGATGAGAGGAAAGAGACAAAAGGAGTGGGCAAGGAAAAAAAAGGAGAGAGAAAGAAAAATATTTTTTATGCAAAAAAAAGTGAGATTAAGCGAGCTTTGTTTTCAAATCAGCTGCCCCTTATCCTTTTGTATAAGAGGCACTCTTGAGCACTAACAACCTTAACAATTCTTTGCTTAGTGTTATTGTTTCTCTCTTACAGGAATTCGAGGAGGTCTTTCCTGAGGAGGTTCCGTATGGTTTATCTCCCATTAGAGGAATTGAGAACCAAATTGACTTCATACCTGGTGCCTCCATTCCGGATCGACCTGCCTATAGAAGCAATCCGGAGGAAGCAAAGGAACTTCAGAGGTAAGTTAATGAATTATTAGAAAAGGGGTATGTTCGAAAAAGCATGAGTCCTTGCACCGTGCCTGTGTTACTAGTTCCCAAGAAGGACGGAACATGGAGGATGTGTGTAGATTATCGAGCCATCAACAACATCACGGTAAAGTATTGCCATCCAATTCCTAGGATTGATGATATACTTGATGAATTGCATGGTTCTTGTGTGTTCACAAAAATTGATCTTAGGAGTGGATATATCAGATTAGGATGAAGGAAGGTGATGAATGGAAAACTGGTTTTAAAACTAAGCATGGCTTATATGAATGGTTAGTAATGCCTTTTGGCTTAACTAATGCTCCTAGCACTTTTATGCGTTTGATGAACCATGTTTTGCGTGCTTTCTTAGGAAAATTTGTAGTTGTGTATTTTGATGATATTTTGATTTTTAGCAGAAGCTTAGAAGAGCATGTTACACATTTAAGGTTAGTTTTGAGTGTGCTAAAAGAATAAAAGCTTTTTGCTAACCTCGATAAATGCACCTTTTGTACGGAGAAAATCGTGTTTCTTGGTTTTGTTGTTAGTACTAAAGGCGTTGAGATGGATGAGGAAAAGGTGAAAGCAATCCAAGAGTGGCCAACACCGACAACAATTAGCCAAGTGAGGAGTTTCCATGGTTTGGCCAACTTCTATCGACGGTTTGTTCGTGATTTTAGCAATATTGCAGCTCCTCTTACTAAAGTCATCAAGAAAAATGAGTCATTCAAGTGGGGAGAGGAGCAAGAGAGGGCCTTCAACACTTTGAAAGAAAAGCTAAGTTCTGCTCCTTTATTAATCCTACCAGATTTTTCTAAAACCTTTGAAATCGATGTGATGCTTCTGGTGTTGGTATAGGTGTTGTGCTTATGCAGGAAATGAGACCCATTGCTTATTTCAGTGAGAAGTTGAGTGGAGCCACTCTCAACTATCCCACATATGACAAGAAAATGTATGCATTGGTGAGAGCATTGGAGACATGGCAACATTACCTATGGCCAAAAGAATTCGTGATTCATACAGATCATCAATCTCTAAAGCATTTGAAGAGCCAACATAAGTTGAACTGACGCCATGCTAAATGGGTAGAATTCATTGAGACATTTCCTTATGTGATCAAATACAAGCAAGGAAAGGAGAACGTAGTTGCTGATGCACTATCTCGAAGGTATGCTTTACAGCCCACTTTAGATACGAAGTTACTTGGATTTGAATATATCAAGGATTTATATACTAACGATACTGATTTTTCTGAGGTGTTCAAAGCATGCGATAAGGTTGCATTTGGTAAGTTCTATAGGCATGATGGGTTTTTATTTCGTGAAAATAGATTGTGTGTACCTATGTGTTCGTTACGTGAATTATTCACTAGGGAAGCCCATAGTGGTGGATTGATGGGTCATTTTGGCGTTACTAAGACTTTAGGGGTTTTAAAGGTTCATTTTTTTTGGCCTCATATGAAACGCGACGTGGAAAGAATTTGTGAGAAGTGTATCACTTGCAAACAGGCTAAATCTAAATTGAAACCCCATGGCTTGTATACTCCTTTGCCTATACCTAGTGAACCTTGGATTGATATTTCAATGGACTTTGTTTTGGGATTATCCCGGACCAAGAGAGGGAGAGATTCAATTTTTGTTGTGGTAGACAGATTCTCTAAAATGGCGCATTTAATTCCATGTCATAAAATTGATTTGTTGTTTAAAGAGGTTATTAGGTTGCATGGCATGCCTAGGACCATTGTCTCTGATAGAGATGCAAAATTTTTGAGTTATTTTTGGAAGACTTTGTGGGGGAAATTAGGAACTAAATTGTTGTTTTCTACTACTTGTCACCCCCAAACTGATGGGCAAACTGAAGTGGTCAATCGAACCTTGTCCTTTTTACTTCGTGCGGTCATTAACAAAAATTTGAGAATATGGGAAGATTATCTACCTCATGTTGAATTTGCTTACAATAGGAGCATACATTCTGCAACTAAATTTTCTCCATTTGAAATTGTTTATGGTTTCAATCCCTTGTCACCATTAGATTTGATTTCTTTAGCTGTAAGTGAGCATATAAACTTAGATAGTAAGCAGAAGGCCGAATTCGTAAAGAATATTCATGAACAAGCACGACTAAATATTGAGAAAAGAACTCATCAATACATGCAACAAGCTAACAAGGGGCACAAGAAAATTATGTTTGAACCAGGAGAATGGGTTTGGTTGCACCTCCGAAAGGAGCGATTTCCGGACAAACGTCATTCTAAACTTCTACCTCGAGGGGATGGCCCATTTCAAGTATTAGAGCGCATCAATAATAATGCCTACAAACTTGAACTACCAAGTGAGTATGGCGTACATTCTACTTTTAATATTACTGACTTATCCCCGTTTGATGCAGGTGATGATTTGAGGACAAATCCTTTTCAAGAAGGGGAAAATGATGTATGCCCAAGGGCTGAAGATAGGAGAGATCAGTTATCACTTCCGGAAGGCCCAATTACTAGACTACGGGCAAAGTGTTTCCATGACTGGTCGCGCTTAACGGAAGAACACTAATAAGCATGCAAAGCATGGGAATTCGTTCATGCATGAAGACTTAAGTATTTTAGATTGTTTAATGAAGCATGCAACTTGGGACTCTAATTGTGCATGCATTTATTTTGTTTTGGGTTTCTAGATAGCTTGCATGAGGCATGCAACATTGGGACTCTAATTGTGCATGTACTTATCTTGTATTTTTCCTTGTTCACTCCCATTATATAAGAGAGGGACATCTTAGTATGAAGAAACTTAGTTTTTTTGGTGAGATTGTGTGCTCTCTTAGTTCTTGAAAGAACTTGCTGAACTTATCGAGTCTACTCTCGTGGCGTTCAACCCATCGAAACTTATCACCCTAGGTGTGGCGTTTCTTTCCTTCGTAGGCTTGGTTCGTGCCAATTCTTGGTTACGGGTCAAGGCTCACACTCTTGTCGTTTAGTTCTTGGGGTTCTATCCACCTTTGTTTCGGGTTCCATCACATTTATTGGTGGGGTTCATATCAGTTCATCATCACTGTCCACTTTTTGTGGCACTTCTTCAACTATTTCATCCACATCTTCCGACTCAAGTTCACCTTGGGCGTTTATTACCATCACCCTTTTGTTCACACATTGACTAGCTATATGACCATGCCCTTGACATTTAAAACACTTGATATCACGAGTTTTGGAGGAAATGGACTCGCGATTACCTTGAGTAGTAGATGGTGTAGGTTGGGGCTTCTTGAAGGGTTCAAACTTTGACTTATTTTGAGGTTGTTCCTCCTTTCTTGGAGCTGTCCGCCATGTGCCATGAGTAGTAATTGGTTGTCCCCTCCTAGCCAATCCTCTCCTCTTGAGTTGTTCTTCCACTTTTTGTGCTTGGTGGACCATGTCTGACAGCTCAATATAATGCTGCAATTCAACAATATAAGCAATTTCTGGGTTTAAACCATGTAAAAACCTGGCCATGGTGGCTTCCCGATCTTTATCGATATTAGCTCGGATCATGGACAACTCCATCTCCTTGAAATATTCATCTACACTTTTGGAGCCTTGAGATAACCTTTGAAACCGTTGATATAAGCTTCTATAATAATGGCTGGGTACAAACCTCCTTCTCATGAGCACTTTCATCTCCTCCCAAGTGGACACAGGTTGCTCTCTATTCCTTCTCCGAGTCATCACCACTTGATCCCACCAAACAATAGCATAATCAGTGAATTCAATGGCAGCTAACTTCACCTTTTTAAACTCTGAGAATTCATGACAGTCAAACACAATTTCCATCTTAGTTTCCCATTCCAAGTAAGCTTCTGGGTCATTTCTTCCTTGGAAGGTTGGAATTTTCATCTTAATCCCTCCTAAATCATTATTTCTTCTAGTTCCGTTTCTATCTCCTCAATGTCCGATCCTGCCCCGATTGTAGTTTTGCTCATCAAAGTCTTCCACAATAACCTCTTCATCTTCTTCGACATCAATCCCTTGGGCATGTCTTCTTGGTGTCCCATCCTCCACCCGATCCAACCTCTCATGGATAGATTCTAATTCCGCCCTCATCATCCGCTGCATCTCCCCCATCAATGCTTGTAATTACAGGTTCGGAAGTGGCCTAGCCCCCTCATTTGCTCCATCCTCCTGGTTGTTGGACATTGCTGCAAAATGAAAGAAAACCTCACAAGCACTCAACTCACGTTTGGGTGGTAGCTCTTAATTGATGATATCTCTCAGTTCTTGATCAAATTCTAGAATAAATCAGAATATCACGTAGCAATTCAAAAGATACCACCGAAACTTATGATGGCAAAATTTTAAGAGAAAATGAAAGAGTAGAAGTTTGAGAATAAGGAAAACAAGAAAAGAATTGTTGAAGACAATTTACTTCGATTCACACAAACAGTTTTTTTTTTTTTTTTTTTTTTTTTTGCGTTTTCTTCTTCTTCTTCTTCTTTTTTTGTCTTTTCGTTGCGCTCTTTTTTTTCCACGATTTTTTTTTTTGCTTTTGGTTGAACAACAAGTAAAGATAGATTTGCACTTGCCTTTGAACCGAAGCTCTGATACCAAATGATACGAACCCCACCAATAAATGTGATGGAACCCGAAACAAAGGTGGATAGAACCCCAAGAACTAAACGACAAGAGTGTGAGCCTTGACCCGTAACCAAGAATTGGCACAAACCAAGCCTACGAAGGAAAGAAACGTCACACCTAGGGGTGATAAGTTTCGATGGGTTGAACGCCACGAGAGTAGACTCGATAAGTTCAGTAAGTTCTTTCAAGAACTAAGAGAGCACACAATCTCACCAAAAAAACTAAGTTTCTTCATACTAAGATGTCCCTCCCTTATATAATGGGAGTGAACAAGGAAAAATACAAGATAAGTGCATGCACAATTAGAGTCTCAATGTTGCATGACTCATGCAAGCTATCTAGAAACCCAAAACAAAATAAATGCATGCACAATTAGAGTCCCAAGTTGCATGCTTCATTAAACAATCTAAAATACTTAAGTCTTCATGCATGAACGAATTCCCATGCTTTGCATGTTTATTAGCGTTCTTCCGTTAAGCGCGGCCAGTCATGGATGGTTATGCCTGATTACGTGGATTAGGCCACGACTAGCAGTTGCGATTATCTTGGTTTCTCCTTACTCATAGTCCTCCCAATGTTTTTTTATTAACCCATTTAGTGCTTCCTTGAAACGCTTTGCCCGTAGTCTTGTAATTGGGCCTTCCGGAAGTGATAACTGATCTCTCCTATCTTCAGCCCTTGGGCATACGTCAGACCGTCGAACGGCGATGTTAAACTCTAGAGTCAGACCGACGACTATAAACCCCCCGGCCCGAAGACCGTCGAGCGGCGACGTTAAATTCTAGGGTCGAAGCGGGGATCATAAATATCCCGTTCGGAAGACCGTTGAGCGGCGACGTTAAACTCTAGAGTCGGACCGACGACTATAAACCCCCGGCCCAAAGACCGTCGAGCGGCGACATTAAACTCTATAGTCGGACCGGTGACTATAAACCCCCCGGCCCGAAGACCGTCGAGCGGTGACGTTAAACTCTAGAGTCGGACCGACGACTATAAACCCCCCGACCTGAAGACCGTCGAGCAGCGACGTTAAACTCTAAAGTCGGACCAACGACTATAAAATCCCCGGCCCGAAGACCGTCGAGCGGCGACGTTAAACTCTAGGGTCGAAGCGGTGACCATAAATACCCCGCTCGGAAGACCGTCGAGCGGTGACCCTAAACTCTAGAGTTGGACCGACGACCGAAGACCGTCGAGCGGCGACGTTAAACTCTAGAGTCGGACCGGCGACTATAAACCCCCCGGCCCGAAGACCGTCGAGCAGCGACGTTAAACTCTAGAGTCGGACCGGCGACTATAAACCCCCTGGCCCGAAGACCGTCGAGCGGAGATGTACCTCCCGGCCCGAAGACCGTCGAGCAGTGACGTTAAACTCTAGAGTCGGACCGGCGACTATAAACCCCCCGGCCCGAAGACCGTCGAGCGGCGACGTTAAACTCTAGAGTCGGACCGGCGATTATAAACCCCCCGGCCTGAAGACCGTCGAGCTGCGACGTTAAACTCTAGAGTCGGATCGGAGACTATAAATCCCCCAGCCTAAAGACCGTCGAGCGGCGACGTTAAACTCTAGGGTCGAAGCGGCGACCATAAATATCCCATTCGGAATACCGTCGAACGGCGACGATTAAATCCTAGAGTCGGACCGGCGACTATAAAGCCCCTCGGTCCAGAATTCGTGGAGCGGCGATTGACGAACGGCGATTAGAGGGTCCAGCCTTGGCATCGCAAAAGTCCAAGGAAACGTACAAAGGTGATATGGCATTAGACTACTTAACGGTAACGTGAAAGTCGAGAGGAGCATGATTAGACAAAAAGACGGGCATAGATTCATTCAACAAAATTAGCCGAACGGCGATTACAAAAGGGTGTTATAGGCCGGACGACCAGCATACATTCAAGACTTCACTCTAAATAGTTAAAAATTTCGTCTGGAATTGTGGTCAGGAGGTCGGCATGGTCGCGAACGGGGACAGTAAAGTCTTCAGGCAGCTGGCCCTTTTTCTTCAGATAGTCGGTCGTGGCGGTGATAGCTAGCTCAAAAGCATGGACGAGCCAAGCGCAAGCCTTCTCTACAAACTTCTCTGAGCGGATGTAATTCTGCTGCATGACAGCAGCTCGACTCGGCTCGGCATCCTGATATTCTTTGAAGGCAGCACGAGAGGCATCCAACGCCTCTTGGAGTGTCTTCATGTCAGCTTGAAGGGCGACCACCTCTGTCGAACGGCTATTCTTCTCGGCAACCAACAAGTCGGTCAACTCGTTGACTTTGACCTCAAGAGCCCGGGCTTCAACATTCTTCGCCTCCAGGTCAATGATGGCATGATTCTTCCTGTTAGTGGCCAAAGTAATCTTCTTATCGTAGGTCTTGACCTGGGTCTCGAGCCGGTCTACCATGGTCTGCAAGCCCGAAGATTTATGTCGTTCCTCCAGCAGTTTGTTGGTCTTCTCCAGATTGGTCTTCAGCTCGGCATAGGAAGGGCCTTGAGGAGAGGTCCCACCAGAGACTTTAAGCTTTTTGAATTCCTCCTCGAGGAAAGCTAAGCGGTGGCAGACCGCTATACTTTCCACCCAATGCTGCGATTTGGTTAAGAACGTAAAGAATCGTCAATACCGAACGGGGAATAAGAAGAAAAGGCTTGTGAAAGTTACCCCAGTAGTTTGTTGCAAATAACTGTTGCCGAGCAACCCGGGTGGCATTACGCCCACTCGCGCTCGGGCGTCCTCCCAGACCTTCGCGAGGGGCCCCCGGATTATTATCAAGTGTTCGGGGCTCGACGGCTGGTCAGACTTCTGCAGGTAGTCTTCTGTTGGTAGGTGGAGCAAAGCTTTGATCATCCTGTGCCGACCCGGAGTAGACTGAGCGGACGCAGATGGGGCGGAAGATTGTCCGGTCGGCTCAGAGCGAATAAGAGATTGCTTGATTATACGGCGGACTGGAGGAAGCGAGGTAAGGGGCTGAGCCTCCACTGGGTCGGAAGGCCAGTCTCCTTGAGATAGGGTCCGATCGGACGACAGCGCTTCCACAGATGCAGGAGCTGGGGGATCGTCCGTTGGCTCGGACACGTGAATGGCAGAGGTGGCCGAGCGGGTGGGGGTGCTCTTTCGGCGGCGTTTTTGCCCAGTCAACGGGACTTCATCATCATCAGATCCGGCTTCCTCGAGCCGAATGGCCGGTGGTGCACTCGGTGGAGCGTCCTCCCCAACTGCCTCAGTGGTGATCGTCCAAGCGACAGACGCCTCGCCCCCCGTCCGTACCTCTTCACTCTCACCCTCGTGAGAGCCGATCGGGGTGAGGCCCAGTTTCTTCGCTTCCTGCGCGGCAGCCGCTTCTATCTCGGTGGCCTTGCGCTTCAACATGCTGAACACCACCGATTTCATCATAGTCTCGGCTGCAAGAAAAAGAAAGGAAATCAGTTATAAGACAAGAAAAGGAGAGAAGGTTATTCCTTACCCAGGCCGTTCGGAAGCCGCGTTCGGATCGGGCTTAATCCGAATAGGTACATCATCCCTTCGGGCAGCAGGTTGTGTATGTCTAGCTTCAGCCCGACCAGCAAGTTCGTCGCATGTAGAAAAGCGCGCTCGGTCCGGTACCTTTTCAATTCGGGAGGAGTCGGCAACGAAGTTTGCCATTTGGTCCGGAAAGAGGGTGGCTCGGGAAAACGCAGGAAGAAAAAATATTTTTCCCAATGCTTATTGGAGGTAGGCATCTTATCAAAGAAAACTAGACCGATCCGAGCTTGAAACAAGAAGGTGCCCAGCTCGGATTGTTTGGGGTAGTAGAAATAGTGGAAGATTTGGGGCTTAAGGGGAATATTGTGCACCCGAAAGAGCACAACCACGCCGCACAGCAGCGTAAAGAAATTTGGCACGAGCTGGCCGAGCAGAATACGAAAATAGTTGCAAACTTCTAAGATGAATGGGTGGATCAGAAACCTAAGGCCGCCTACGAACTGGTCGCGGAAGAAGGTAACAGTGCCGGTCAACGGGTCCGGTCGGATGACTCGGCCAAAATCAGTTTATGGTCATCAGGGATTTCGTAGGTATTAAGTAGTTTGAAGGCATCTCCCGAATCAAACCTACTCTCCATGATTTGATACCAAAGATCGGGAGAGGGGGCAGAAGAACTAGTCATTGCCACCGGGATGCAAAGCAAAGGGAAAACAGAAAATACAACAAAGGAGATGAACGGAACAGTGCCTGCGATGCGCAGACACCACCGGAATGCAAAGAGAAAGCGCGAAGAAAACAAAAAAGGAATGAGTAAAGAGTTCTTACAGAAAAGAGGATGGTTGGAGAAGAGAGCGAAGGGCTGGAATGCCGAGAATGGGTTCGCCGGAGAACGAAGCAGGAACCTTCAAAGGCACGGGCGCGATAAAGCGGAAGCGGCAGAAGAAGAGGAAGCAGCCTTATAAAGGTTGGGCTCGAGCTGCAGGGACCGCCCGATCCAGGGCACGGGACCCGAGGAGCGCATCCGCCCGTTGAATTCAAAGCGCCAGGGGTCACATCGAGTCTGACAGCTCGAGCAGGCGATGACGGCCGTCTGGCCACGTGGCATCACCCCATTGGGTGCATTTAATGACCGCCATTACGCAGGCGAGGGTGTGGGCTCGGCCTTAATGGCGAGGATTTACACGAGTTTCAAGGAAATTCGGAGGATATCAACATTGACCGACGTTGGGTCGACAAGACATCCACCGGCATGTCAAACTCTCCAAGTGTCAGTGGGTTCTAGACCGAGCAGCATTCTCATCAGATACAGAACGGTCGTCATGTTGCTAGGCCGATAGAACGGTCAGTCGGACTTGCAGCCTCCTTCGACTAGACTTGACGGGGAGGCACGTGATCCGGTAGCAAAGGAGGGGTTCCATACGGACAGAGGTTAAGGACATGTGGAGGTCAATGTCAAGACGATCGACGTAAAAGGTGAGCCGAGCGACAGGCCACCTTTCCGGACGCCCACGATAGAAGGCCTGCGAAGCGGGAGGCCACCTTTCCGAGCGGCCTCGGTAGAAGGTCAGGTCGGCAAGGAGATAACTCGGCTAAGGCTAAGGTTTGAGTTTCCGACGCTCAGGGATTCACATACGACAGTTGACTGGGCCGAGCGACAGCTCAGCTGGGTTGTAGGCTAACACAGGTGCTATTCGGCCGAGCATATGACCGAGCGGCCCACTCGCTCGGCCCGACCAGTATGGCCGAGCGTCTCTCCCGCTCGGCCCGATAAAAGACAGAAGGTGTAGAAGAGTACAAAGGGGACGGCCAGAGACATCCTTTTCGAGATATGTACCGTCGATAGACAGCATGGTCGACAGCTGAACCAGACAGAAGATCGTACGGGGGAAGTTTCCACTGTCATGTCAGAGATATGCTCGGACAGTTGCAGTATGACGTCAGGCGTGCTTTTCTGACACATCCATTTTGAGGTATGTTTGGGGAAGTGCTCACGCGTTGAGGAGCGTGCACGCGCCTCCCCGGGGGCCTATATAAGGACCCCCCAGACTTCGACGGAGGTATGCAATCATATATACTGTAGCTACAATTCCCCTTATTTCGCCTCATCTTTCTTCTCGCCTGACTTGAGCGTCAGAGGGTCGTCGTCAGGAACCTCTTCCCTTCCCCCGGCTTCGTTGTAGGTTCGTCGGAGGTCCACGTCATCCCTGCGTATACGCGGAGTCAGCAGAGAGCGCCATGTCCCCAGCTTCCATCAACTCATAGTTCGGACAGGATCAGTTAGGATAACTGTCACTGCGTTGATGACTTGGGATGGACGACTTTGAAATTTAGACAATCAAATGAGACAATCAAATGGAGATTTTACTCAAATGGTGACAAAAGATGAATACGTTCACCCCAACGTCCCCATCAATTCGTTCCAAGATCAATAGGAGATTTTCCTCAAATGCCCATTGATGAATTGGTCCTAAAAATCATACGATTCATTGCTGTAAAAGGTGGCCTAGACATCCACCTAATCAATTTTAACAAGGGGTCGCTTTTCTTAGTGGTTAATCTGTTGGATTTTATCCGGCTATTTGGTGAGCTTGCATAATTTTTTGTAACACACGATTTTATATTATTATGAATAAACTCATTAAAATGCCTAAACCTATTAATCCGTATTCTATTATCAATAATGGACAAATAATAGAATTGGGCTTTCTATTATATAGGGCGTGATCCTAGTAAGATTATCCCCTCGGGGTGGTGCGATAATTAAGACATGGGGTGTTGTCATATAAGATTTTGGGGTCGAAATTCGATGTGACCGAGCATAATCTCTTCTATGTCTTGGCCATTTGCACTAATGGCTAGTAGTCATCCGTGATTTACCTCTTCCGTGTTGGCCTAGGGATAAATTGACGGGGATGTTAGAGACGAACGAATCATCTTTTTACCACATGATCCTTGTAAGATTGGATAATTTTTGAAATCCCTTTTTTCCCATTGAATGGAGAGTACGATGTTGTCATCCAAATCCCAACAAAAGATCCGCCTAGTATTTTTCTTCTTCTCAAGATCATCAAATTTCATTGACGATGTTGAGATTATGACAAATATGTTGCATTCGGGTTCTTTGTCTTTGTTTATTTAACCAACACTAGTTAAAATGACCTTTTTAGAAAGCAGCCTAGTTCAGTCTATATCCAGTTCTCTTGATTATACATGTTTATTTTGGAACCCGAATCACTTTACCGCAAACTTATCTTCTTTGCTTCCTTGAGCAGACTTGAGATAAGTTTGTTTCCTTGAGCAGACTTGAGATGATCACCTGGAGAAGCCGATGGACCCGGTCTAAGAGAGCATCTTAAATAAACCTGGTTCAATAAACCGCAACCATATTTTATTACATTTTTTTTTCATAAGCTTTAAGGAGAAACATGTGATCACTGTGCACTTTACAAGGCAAAATCCAAATTTGTAATTTGAGGGGAAAAAATTAAAATAAAATTATCAAGGAGAAGAAGAGATTCTCGTGATGTCTGCGTAGATGGCACAACGAAGCCCTCGATTATTTTTTTTTTAAAATTAATACAATGAAAAAAAACTTGATCCATAATATTGAATCCAATAATTTGCAGTCCTTTTTAATAGCTTCACAGGATTAATTCCACCTATCATTTCCTGTTTTTTTTTCGGGCGTTGCCTCCATGAGCAAACACTCAAGGGAGAATTTTTGACTTTGCCCCACAGTCTTGCTGTTTTTACAAATATTACTCAACATTTGATGTTTATATGACAATCGCCTCTAAATGTTTGAATTCTATATATTTGGATAGTACTAGGGCCGTTAATATAGTGGATCTATATTTGAATTCTTATATATTTTCGGATACTCACTCATGGTTCAATCCCAAGCTATAATAAATTTATGAAAATTTGTCATCTAAATGAGACGTACAATCAAAGGATATAATTTTTGGACCACCCATCACGAACACTTTCTGATTTATCTTAATAACCGGTGAAAAATTTTCATAAAACTGAACCGATCACCTCAGAACTAGCTGAGTTTATCATTTTGAATTATTAGACATTTTCATTTAAATGTACCTGAATTAAATTTACAGCTTTTTTGGATGAAATTCGAGAAAATAAAATCATAATAGGGGGTAAAATGTAAATGAGCCAGGCACGAGTGTATAAGGTGAACAGGCGAGCGATCTCGTTAAAGAAGTTACTTCCCGGCCATGGATTCCGCCGCCATGAGCTCCATGAGAGACGACGAGGACGACGACGAATCCCTCCGCCTGCCTCTCCTCCTCAACCCTGCCTACGCCCGCACCAAATCTACAATCTCGGATGAGCTCCGCAACTTCCGCCTCTGCCTCAAGTGGTGCCTCCTCGACCACTCCACATCCACCGGTGCCGCCACCTCCTACGTCACCTTCGCTTTTCTCGCCGTCCTACTGCCCCCCGCCGTCTCCCTCTCTCTCAGTGGCCCCTCGGTCTCCCTCCACCAGCTCGTCCAGCTCCCCTCCTCTGCCCTCGCCGCCATCGCCTTCTTCTCCCTCGCCGCCTCCTTCCGCCGCCAAACCGGCCTCCGTCAGTTCCTCCTCCTCGACGGCGCTCTCCGCGATGACCCCGCCTGCGTGCGCCGCCGCTACGCCCGCTTACTAGACCGCGCCTTCCGCCGCCTCCTCTTCATCCTCCTCCCCTGTTTCGCCGTCGAGGTCGCGCACAAGATCCAATTTTTCTCCGCCGCCTCCGTGCGCACCGCTCTCTGGTCCAGCCCAGCAGCGCTCGTGGCCACGCTCGCCTCCTGGGTGTACCGTACAGGGGTCTTCCTGCTCGTGTGCGTGCTTTTCCGGCTCACATGCGAGCTCCAGACACTGAGGTTCGAGGGGCTGTACGAGATGTTCGAGGAGGAGGGAAGCGGAGCATCGCCGGAGAGATGCGAAGCTCTACTGAAAGAGCACGCGAGGATAAGGCGACAGCTGCTGGTGACGAGCCACCGGTACCGGATTTTTATCCTCGGTTGCCTGGTCACCATCACGGTCAGCCAATTGGGGGCGTTGTTGCTGGTTTTGGCGTCCAAGTCAGAGAAGAACTTTTTCAACTCCGGCGATGTCGTGGTAAGCGAATCCTTAACTTCGCCGGCTGGAATTAAATCAAACCTCGTAACCATTGATGGTTTTTTTTGTTGCAGGTGTGCTCGGCGGTGCAATTGAGTGGCATGTTCATGTGTTTGATGGGCGCTGCAAAGATCACCCACCGTGCTCAGCGAGTAGTCTCCGTTGCCAGCCGGTGGCACGCCGTCCTGTCCGCCAGTAGCGCCACCACTTCTCCGGCGAAGCAATCGCCGTCAGCCACCGACTACGCTTCCGACTCGTCCAACCCCAAGAACGACGACTCGCCCGAGCCCTCCACCAATCACCCAATCGCTTCACAAGGAGGTCATCAGAAATCCACATTCCAAGCTCGACAAGCTTTAGGTGCGTAATTTAATTAATTTTGTAAAAATTTTAAAGATCCGCCTATATATATATATATATATATATATATATATATATATATATATATATATATATATATATATATATATATATATTATAATTTAGTCTAAAGACATCTATGTTTTAATAAGGTTGTACGATTTTATTTAAAATCTAGTTGTTTAGATTAGTTTTTTATTTTTTATTTTTTATTGAGACGCCTAACTTAAATCAAGATGCCTCAATTCTTTTTTTATTGAGGGTATGTATCCCGACCTGTTTTATCTACTGTTATCCATGGCTGATACTTCTCAACCTGCACGTTAGGTCTGTGTCCCGACTTGCTTCTATTTACTTGTTATCCTTGGCTGGTACTTCCCGACTTGCACGCTAGGTATGTATCCCGACCTGCCTCTGTGTATACCTATTATCCTTGGCTGGTATGTCCCGACCTGCACGCTAGGTCTGTATCCTGACCCGCTCCTATATACTTGTTTTCCTTGGCTGGTATGTCCCGACCTGCATGTTAGGTCTGTATCTGTCTCTATATACCTGTTATCCTTGGCTGGTATGTCCCGACCTACACGCTATGTCTATATCCCGGCCTACCTTTGTATACCTGTTATCCTTGGCTGGTATGTCCGGACCTGCACGCTAGATCTGTTCATTGAGTTTGTTCTACGCTAGGAGCCTTCCTTCCTTTACCTTTAATTGGCTTGTGGACTCAGTCCTCAGCTATACCTGGCCCGCGGGCCCGGTCCTTGACCGCTATCAGGGCTGGTCCTTGTCCGACTTATAATCTCATCCTTTTACCGCCCCGTCAGCTGAGACTTTGACCCTGGCCACGTAAGCATGACTTCTAACCTCCCTGATCTCCACGTCAGCTTGACTTCTGACTGACCACGGAGGCTTGACTTTTGACCTCCCTGACCTCCATGTCAGCTTGACTTCTGACCCTCTTGTGGTTTTGACTCATAACCACATCATCTTACCGAACCCACGAACATGCACCGTATCAACACGTTTTTCAGAAAATGAAAATAAAAAATACACGTACCAAACGCACCCTAAAATTCTGAATCATAAATATATATAATATACTCCAAAATAAAATAAAATAAAATAAAAATATTGAATGAGTCCAGACGCTTAGACCATGTCACCCACAGGTGCTCGGATCAATTCCCGAAACCTCGAATTAAGTCCAAACAAATCCGCACTATATATATAATTTGTAATAATTTTAATTAAAATTGTTCTAAATAATTTTGTTCAAACGGTTTTAAATTGTAAGATCAAAATTATTAACTGTTATATTATTTTTAGATAAAATTACTAAAAAGTATTGAAGTAGCTTCAATTAAATTGGAGCCTTTTAATCAAGTTGAAATATTTTAAATTAATATTAGAGTAATTTTAACTAATATTTTTTTTTTAAAAAAAGATCAATATTAAAGTAATTTGATCGAAATTGTGGAGAGCAATGTTATTCCTCGTCATAGTTTTATTTGAAAAGTGTCATTTTGCTCCTAAAATTTATCTCATTTATCTACAATCTCTTGATAACATTCACCTTTTAAGGGTGAATTTAGAAATATCAAAGTTAATTGGCTTAATTATTGGAATAATTAAAATTGAATGAATTTGATTAATTAACTTAATTAATAAATTGTCTGATCCAGTGATGTACTTGCAACACAATGGCGGCGGAATCACACTGTTCGGCTTCGCATTGGACCGCGGGATGCTGCACACGCTGTTTGCCTTCGAGACCACGCTCGTGCTCTGGATCCTCAGCAAAGTCGTGGTTTTATCTTAATTAAGAAATCAATTTCTGTTTAATTAATCGACTAGTGAAGACTAATTACACTCATAAGCGAGGGAAACTTCCATTTCAATTCACAATGTTTTCTATATTTTATTTTCAAACTCTTTATCATTTCATTTTGACTGTGTTAACACTTTATCTTTTCTAACTTGAAGGAGCATTGATGATGCCAAAAATAACTATGAAATGAAAAAAGGTAAAATAAAAAATAAAAGAGTACTTATTAAATCATTAAAAAAATAATACTTTTAAAGAAAAATTAAAAAGTAACCCATTAGATCTTTTATCACAAGAATATTTTTATTTTCAGTATTGTTATGATTAATTATTACAATATGTAACAATTACTCTTCTTTTAACATTATTACAGTAGTTATAATTAATTACTATAGCATGTAACAATTAATATAATACTATTATAGTAGTTACTAGTAATAGTGACTTATGATAGCATTAGTAATAGCTACTTAGTCGCGTCTAGTGGTACTTTGATAATTGCTATAGCTATTTTAAAATTATTTTGAGGAAATGTAAATAATTTTGATAAAATTGATTAAAAAAAATATGTTAGTATAATTAAGTACTTATAATTTAGAATTTTAGGATTTAAGTACCTACCTAAGTAGCTACAATTGTAACAACTACTTGATAGTGATTTTATCTAATTTAAAATAATTTTAATAAAATTTAAATAATTTTAACTAATAATAATAAAATATTTTGATATAATAATATTTAATATATAATAATTTTAATTAAAATGAAATAATAAAATTTTTTATTTATAGTAGGTATCGAGTAGTTGCTGTAACAATATCAATGCTAGAAAAAAACTATTTTAGATACAAAATATTTGAGGACGTATTTTTAATCTTTTAGATGACCTTTTAATAATTTGTATATTTTAGGATGTCTTTCAATCTTGCTCAATAAAAACCTTATAATTCTCTAAATTTTTTGAGAAAAAATTTCTAGAGCCTCTACGATAAGTTTGAATATTTCTTTCAAATAATATTTATCATCCTCATATTCACATTATTAATATCTTATTTCTTGAATATTTCAAATCTCGACACTAGATCCTTTAGTCCATAAAAAAATAGACAAGAAAATAGATCACTTATAATTATAATCATATCATGATCATGATCAGGCCACAATTAATTGTGACATCTCCCTGGGTTCATCATCCTCTCAGGTTATAGTTTGGGTCAAGACGGGTGCCCGAAGGCCGCCCCGCTCAGCGCCCAGTAACCTCACCACTTGCTCATTGCCGGCGTGGCCTTTGGGCGGCCTCCGACCACCCACCCCGACCCAAACTATAACCTGAGAATGACGAACTCAAGAAGGAATCGCAACCAAATACGATCGGGCACAATCACGATCCAATCATAATTACAAGTGGTCCATCCTCTGATCTACTTTTTTTGAACCAAAGGATCTAATTTCCCAAATCTCACAATCAAATATCCTAGAAATCAAATATTTATGGAGTCCACCTATTAAATATCTCATTATCAAATATTCTATGGGGACTATGCATCCCACTAATATATGTAAAGGGAGCATTCTCTGGATCGCAAAAGCGGTCCAGAAGATCCGACCTGATTCAAACAAGATCCAATTAAAACGAGATCAGATCTTCTGGTCCAAAAAATTTTAGACCAAAAAAAATCCTATTTATTCATTGGGTGGGTGAACTAGATCCTATCTGTTAAATAGATAGGATTCAACCCATCCAATTAATAAATAAACGGCTTCTTCCGTGCGGACGTTGGGTCGAGAGAATCCCCTTTTGCGATCCATTCCCTGTTTCGGATTCGGGTCCATTAAAAGCGCTTTTGTAAGCGTTCCTCGGCCGGTCAGTAAAGCTTCTTCGATTAATCGTCGATCGATCGTTCCCCTGTTTGCTCGTCTGCTAGGGTTTTGGTTAATCCTCCTCCAAGAATCGTAAGACGTCTTGTTCTTCTACTTCGATCTCCGGTTTCTGCCTTCCCATATTTAGGTCTCCCATCTCGTTCGATCGCTTTCTTTCTAATTAATGAAGAAATATTTACTCGCGTTGCGTTGGATCGGCTGAGTCTCTCTGAATCCCACTGTGTTCGTCATCGTTTTCTTGTTGAAATCTTCGTATGTTGATTTAGAAATGGTGTTGTTTTACTTTAAACATTGCGTGATGATCCTCATTGCGTTTGATTCATTTATGCATTTAGGTTTATGAATTGAGTTAGTACCGCTCAGTTAACTGCTTCGGTTGAGTCTAGGGCAAGTTCGCCTTGCCTAAGATGGATGCAGTTTGGTCTGTGTCGTTTGGAATGGCTGTTGAGTCTGGCCGAGGCACAAGAAGCTCGGGCTGAAGTGAATTAGACTTTTTCCAAAGTGAATTGAGTTTTGGGCTACCTGTCCAATCGAAGGCTTAGATCATATATTTTTAAGCTACCAAGATGACACCAAATTTTAGTGCTGCTTGTCGCTAATTGTGAGTGTTTATTACTAGTTTTGATTTTATTGGAAAAGTTTCACCAGGTGTAAATTTTCTATTACTGCATTGATCAATCGGGTTTGTGGATCACAACTATAAGCCAAATCATCTAAAATTGTATATGTTGCTGGTTCTTGCATGAATGGCTTGTACATCGACAATGTTTTCAGATACCATTGCTGATAACTTGACACCAGATTTACCGAGAGTTTATTATCACTTTAGGCATGGCATTAGATAACTCAAGGTGATGCTTCAGTACTTTTGTTAAGTCAAAAGATCTTAATTGTAGTTTGGCTGTATCGTGCTTCTCTGAGGATGTGGAATTAGTTCTTATTTTATTTATGCATGCCATCATATTTTCTTCGTAGGACATAGTCCAATGACTTTATTGTTGTGATATGATTAAGTTAAAGATCTATTCCCTTCTCTGTGTTCTTAAATTCTTGCTAAGCTTATGTCACCCATATAGTTTCAAAAGGAAAGATATCCCGTGCGTGCGTGCATGCACGTCACATATGTAAACTGTGCCTTCTTCATTTCATTCCTACTGAATCTTCTGCTTGTTCTATAAAAATAGTTCTCAGTGTCTGTTAGCTCATGGTTTCAGCAATGCTGAAATCTTTGATTTCTTCACTATTCTGAAACATGAAATCTTGATGCCATTGTCAGTAAGGCCCACATTTGCTCACCTTGTTTAGTTTGAAGTGCTATCTTTACATTTCTGAACTTTTTTTAATTTGTTGCAGCACTTAACAGAGCTAAACATATGGCATCAGATGACTACGAGGTGGACCATGAAATTTTTACGCTGCTAAATGAACCTGATGAATCTCGGGAGAATTCATTTGAGCTCAATGATGATTTTACCTTTAAGCTACCCAAGATGATCCAATCGGATGAGAAGAATGCTGTGCTCACACCAGAAGAGGTAGCATGGGTGGATTCCTGCTTTGCATTTGGTCCAGAACTATCTGACGATAAGTGGACCGCAATGAAAGATGCCTTCCTTGATGCTCTCGACATGTACCCTACCCCATCTGGTGCGATGGAGAACGACGATGACTGGGTTTTTGTTGAAGCAAGCAATGTAACAGAACTTGACAATGCCATGAATCATGACTCACCTGAGCTGCTAAAGGAACCTGCCATCTTGACCCGTCAAGAAGACACGAACCCATGCGATAGTATCATCAGAGTGTGTGATGGTCTTGCCATAGAGCATGGGCTATCCGGTGAGACAGAAATATCTGCTGAGCATGTTTCACTCGCTGGAGTAGCTACTGAATCCCGTGCAGATTTATTCAAGGTTTGGGACCTTGAAACTTTGGTTGAAGAAGATGAGGAAGATGAACTTATAGCAAAAATAAACAAGCTTTTCCAAAGCAGAAGTCAGTCACAATTACTGATGAAGCACAGCTCGCTTCCCAGCGTGCAAAATGTCGATGAACTTGTCGCAGGTTTGACCGACATGTCTCTGACACCTCTCGAGAAGAAAGTGCCGATAGCCATTTTTAGCTGTTACAATGTCTACAAAAGTAGGCAAGACATTCGGGTTTAGTCCTAGTTATCCAAGCAACTCATCTATCTCTATGTTGATTGTTACCTTCGATCAAGTCAGTCATCTCTGTTGAGTTTGACTCAAAATAACTAACCATTTGTGTTGTCAAGCATTGAATACCCAACTGAATCGTCAATATCATAAAGAATAAGAAATTGAACTTCCAAAAATTAAAATTTAGAAAGTGAATATTAAAAAAAATGCTGTAGTATATTGTTAGTATCAAATATATTTTTATTTTAGTATGGTTGTAGCAATTACTTAAGTAGAATACAAGTAGAAAAATTGAAATTGAGAAGCGTAGATAGATTTTTTTTTAAATGTTGGTTAACTCTGTTGTGTTATATGGAGTTGAATATTAGATTATGATTTGAGTACATGGGTAGAAGATGAGAGTAATAAGGATGTTAAAGTAGATATATAAATATTCAAGAATGAACAAGATAAGAAATAAAAATATTAGAATGAAAAATTAGAATTGCATTTAGGAAAATTTCGAGAGATATGTGTAAGATGGTATGGATATGTATATAAATGATTGCATAGATGTTTTAGTTAAACGATATAGTAAGAGAATAAAGTTTAATGACACAGAAAGATTTGTCGATTAAATTATTTAGCAGTTAGTTGTTATAATTTGATAGCTTTAATTAGTTTTTTTTTTTTTTTTTTTTTTTTTGAATAATTTGGTGGTATTATCTTTACATTAATATGTTTTAACAATTATGGTGCAACTATTACTATAATAACAAAGAGAGTTTCGATAAAAGAATACGATGAGGTGTTTGTGTTTTTATATAAAGATGTATTTAAAAATTAAGAGTGTCTTTTGATTAGTTTTTTTCTTCGATTTTTGTCTTAATTAACGATTAATTTTATTTGGCAAAGTGAGCAACACTAAAAAAAAATATTAGCTACCGAATTATCTGTCGCTAAGTGAACATAACTATTGATTAGCGAATGATTATTGTTGTTGTAGTAAAATTAGTTGCTGATATTATTTAAAGATGGAATTCACTAGCGACAGATATTAAATTTCATCTTTAATTAGGGACTATCAATATAATTTAGTTGCTAAATTCAATAATGATGTCGTTATAACATAGCCAATCTTAATGACGGAATAATAAAATATTATCGTTAATTAGAGATGAAGTAATTAAATACCTTCACTAATTAGAGATAGAATAATTAAATATTATCGCTAATCATTGTACTATTTTTAAATTTTATATTAAAAAATGATGACAGAATTTAATATTCTATCGTTATTTAACGACAGATATTTAAAATTTCATTTATAAATAGAGATAGAAATTTAAATTCCGTTACAACCTAGAGCTAGTGTATATATATATCACAAATATAACATTTCACAAAGTTAAATTTCAATAAAACGATACATTTATAAAAACGGTAAGTATCAAACCTAATTTAAGCAAGTATCAAATTAATTCAATAAAAAATATATATATCCATATATCTCAAATAAAATATAATACATCTGAATTTAATAATAAGAAATATAACACCTCTGCAAAGACAATTCACTTTAAAACTAGCTAAGTAGTATTCAATTTTATAAAAAAAATAATATGATAAGTTATTAATAAAACAAGGAATAGTCATACATAATTAGAATTATGGTTAACATATTGAATTTAATAAAATATGAACAGTTTGGATAGAAAATTACTTTGCACACATAAATGTTAGTCTGCTGATGAGGTATAAAATAATAAAATTAATAGATGTATTTTACATGTTTTATTAAGTGATAAATAAAAATAATAATAATAAGTCAATATACCTCTAGGAATCTATTGATCGATATGGTCTTGAGGGTCTTGAGTTTCCTAAGAATCAAAATGATGTGGTGTTCGATTCATCCGAGCCATGAATTCTTGCATTCCTCGTCCAATTTCCTTAAGATACATTCGAGATTGCCACTCCTTGTAAATCTCTCTCCAATGTCGAGAGTCGATTCTTCAAATCTTGATTTTCTTACTCTAAGGTATCTACTCTAGCTGATGATACAAATCTGCTAGATGATCCGCTATGATGACCCCTGACCCTAGGAGTCATCATTCGATCATATGCGACTCTCGTCTGGGACCCAAGACTGTAGAGGGTGGAGGCCTTTTTTTTTCTACCGACAAAATCATAATAAATCACATTTATTTGGTTGATGGATAGAGTCTGTGTCTCACCTCCCTCTATACTAGACTGAGACACCTGTGCAATTCTAAGAGACATTGCTTCCTATTTACATTAAAAAAAATATTCTTATTAGATATTTATTTAAAAATGTAATCATTGTTGACAGTTAAAGATATTTAAGTTTATATTCTTACGTCTAATGTCAACAATCGACGATCAATAAATGTGTCATCATTTGATTTATGTGTCTTGTTAAATACATCCCAATAAATAGGAGGTCGCTGCAAATCATTTTTCCTGAATATTCAAGAATGCAATTCGATCAAAATATTAGAATTCATTGATAATCTAATAATTCTTACATAAATTTATTAATTGTAAACTCACTAAGTCTAAGACATGCACGACGATCGATCAGGTTTGACTTCATCATAATTTAAAAGTATGTATGTTTTTGCAGCATAGTATTCTTGTTGAGTTAATCCATTGTCTTATCAGGAAACTTGAAAATAGAAAACATCTCTAGGTCTATCAACTCAGTATCATCAAAATTTTAAGGACAATTGTGATATCTAGTTTTCAAATTATCAGCAAAATAATATAAGCAGAAAGATGATGTTTCTTCAACCAAATAGGCATTACATATTGACTCATTAACTCATGCTTTGTTACAAACATTATTCTTTAATTTCCTCAAAAATCATTCAAATGAATACCTCTATTTATACTTCGCAAAACTAGCTAGTTATGCCTCATAAGGTAGGCGAGTTGATAGATGTTCCATAGAATCAAAGAAATTAGATGGAAAAATGCACTAAAACTTATATAGTATGAGAGGAATGTTTGTTTCTAGTTGAAGCATATCAGCTATCATAATGCATCTCACTGTCAAATCTATAAAAAATAGACTCAATTCTATGAGTGCTTGCCAAACATTTTGAGGAAGTTACGAAAAACTATGGGAATAAGTCTTTGCATAAATACATGACAACCATGACTCTTCATTCCAAACATTTTTAATTTGTTCATATCCACGCATCGAGCCATATTCGAGGCATACTCATCTGAGAATTAGATTTCTTTCAATAAACTACATAAAGTTTACTTACCATCTTTGTCCAATGTATAACAAGTCTTTGGAAATTTATTGGTTGTTTTATCCTGATGCAACTTTGGTCTGCTGACTAATTCTTTTAATTCTTCAAATAATTTTATAGTATCTTTAGTTCTTCTAGGCACATTCATCATAGTGTTGAAAATATTAGCGAAGAATTTTTTTTGGACATGTATTGCATCTAAATTATGATGAATGAGTAGATACTTTCAGTATGTTAGCTCCCAAAAAATAATTCTTTTTCTCCAACAATACTTGCACTATCTAACAATGTATTTATTTATCTCATCAGAATTAAGATGAGATACTAGTGGGAGTCCATAGTTGTCTATTTGGTTAATAATTTTTTCACCTGACTTAATTATTGGCGAAAGTTTCTGACTACAACATTCTTAATAATTTTTTTTTATTTCGCCAGAAAAGGTGTTCAATTGGTAAAAATTTATGATAATTATTAAACCAAGATATATTCTCAATATAAGGTAATAAAAATGCATCTGACTCTGTCATGTAATGTGGGCATGCTAATTTACCAACTGTGCTTTATCTCGATAACATTGAGTATGTTGGAAAATCGTTGATCGTCCATAATAAGGCAACATGTAATATAAAGTTAGTTTTACTTACAACATCATAAGTCTCCGAGTTTATATTTCATAATTCATCCAGCTCGCCAATTAGAAGTTGCAAGAAAATATTTATATTTTCTTTTAGATTTGTTGGCCTTGGAATAAGTACAGTAAAGAATATGAATTCGTCTTTCATGTACATCCATGATGGCAAGTTGTATGATGTTAATATAACTAATCAAGATGAATATTGTTATCCCGATTGACCAAATGACTGAAATCTATCGGCAGAAAGTCTCAATCTCACATTATGTGATTTCATTGCAAAGGAAGAAAATGTTATATCAAGATGTTTTCATGCAAGAGAGTCACAAGAATGACACATTATACCCCTTCGTGCACATGCTCATAATGTCACCTCATGTGGCTTGTGTTAGTTTTTGAGGGATGTCCTAAGGCAATTGCCTTAGGCAATTGTCTTATGATTTTTACTATTTATTATATATATATATATATATATATATATATATATATATATATATATATATATATATATATATATATATATATATATATATATATATATATATATATATATATATATATATATATATATATATACTATTTTCAATATGTATGATTTGATCTTAAAGTGAATGTATTGTATTATGTAGTTAGAATATGAAAGAACTTGTGATTGAATTACGATTTGTGAGTATGTCTATATGTGCAATTATGAATGTATTGGAATATTCCCTAGTCGATGAATTGATGAGTTTAGATATCATCGATTTTGATAGACTAGCACGGGTTATACTCCTTGATCTAACTAAGCAACTGCTTCTCACTATCTGGAGGCATTGGGATGTCGAGAGTTAAACGTGGATGTTGAGAGTTAAATGTGGATGAGTTCATATGATTCTCTACATATATATAGATATGTTTGTGAAGCTTACTGCAGCTCGAGTGCAAGTTTCCTTTGACTTGAGATATTCAAGTCACCTTGGTAATGGAGGCTTATATTTTGACATCTTAAGCAAGCATCTCCTTGAAGATGTAGACTCGGGATGATTGGGTATAAGTCGAAGTGCCCGAAGGTGTTGGATAGTCCACAGAGGATTAATTGCTCCTTGCAAGGAGACGTATACCCTATGGCTACTCATTAGGATTATTACTCAAAGTCTTTGGCTAAAGCATCACATGTTAAGAGTACAAGACTCTTATACACATGTCAAAGTAATTTGAATCCACGGGACAATGAAGTATTACTTAAGCTAGGTGTGACATAGTCAGCCTAGTGGGGACTGACATATAGATCATGTCCTGAACCAAATGGGTATAAGATAAGTGAAAGGAATGAGACATGACTTACTGTAGCTGCTGAAAGGTTTGGAAGTGGTTCTGAGATCAACTTATGATTTCCAGTTAATTAGAGATCAAGATGTACTATTAAGTGTCACTCATGATCGTTCCATAATTAATGATTAATTATAGACGACCAACATAATTGAGAACATATAAGGTTACACGTACTATGAGTTTATCTAAGAGACATAAAACGAGTTTGAGAATTAGATTCTCAGATAGAGAGAGATTAGTCTGGTTAGACTAGAAAAAAGGTAAATATGGAATCAAAGTGACGCAACAGAAGTGCGGATGTGTCACGTCTTTTGAAGATGAGTTGGACAGTCTTTAGTTTAGTTAATGAACTAAATTGGTTTAGTTCTTTAATTAAAAGAGGCTTGGTTTTGAACCAAATATGATTTGATCTTGAACTAAATTTAAGGCTATTGGTATAAATTACGGGTTAGTGAAAATCGGTTTGGATTGAATCAAATCCCAATAAGAAGATTATATATATATATATATATATATATATATATATATATATATATATATATATATATATATATATATATATATATATATATATATATATATATATATATATATATATACGGATTGATAAGGGGGAGGAGGGGCAATTTGATCATTCCACTGTATAGGACTTAAGAGGGGTTCGTGGGTTTGGTTGGAGAGGAGGTATGCTTTGTGCTTTTGGCCGCCGTCAAGGAACTGGGGCCGCTTCCTCCTTCTGAGGTTTCTCGTCAGCGTCGGTCGCTCCCCTCCTCCCCTCTACTCTCCCTCTCCTTCAGCCGGCAGGCGCCTCTGGTCACCACCTTCCTTTTCTCCATCGCATGCTGCGGCCGCCGCTAACATAAGGAGGAAGGGGCTTTTGGGCTTGGGGTCTCCTCCATCGCCAGGAGGACAGTCACAGGGTCGTCGTCTCCGACGAACCACCTCCTCCCTCTCCCTCTCCCTCTCCCTCTCCCTCTCTCTCGCTCTCTCTGCAGCCAGCATCGCCTCCGACCTTCTCGGTGCGGATGCCGCCAAGCAGCCACACCACTCCTCACAAACCAGTCGCCGCCTCCTTCCCTCACGCGTGCCAGCCTACCGTGGCTCCCCCTGCTCCCTCTCTCAGACGCCGACATCGTCTCTTCGCTCTCCTTTCTCCCTGCCACTCGTCGTCGCCCATGTCGTCCCGACGTCCACATCAGCAGGCCACACGCCACCTTTGGTGTGTCGGCGTTCACAGTCGCTTCCAGCGGCCTCCGGCAGCCCAGCGCCGCTCTCCACCGACCACAGCCAGTGTCGAACGCTACCCTCCAGGGTCACCGCCTAACTTATGTTCGCTGCCAGGAAGCCGACCGACCACGTTAGTGCAAGATCATCACTAAGCCGCATTCGTCCCACATCACCGTCGTGTTCCGGCCTTCGAGTCGCGATTGTGTTTCGAACTGTGATTTGTGTCTAGTTTCATTGGTGTTATTATAGTTTGGCTTGTCTGCCGAGATCCTATCCAGGCCCGCACGTCGAGGTTTTATCTTGATCTGTATGCCAGTGTCACCTCTCAGTCTGCGTGCCGATGTCTTATCCCGACCTACGTGCCGAGGTCGCATCTAGTTTCGTGCCGCCACTTTCGGCTCCACGACGTGTCCAGCTCCACTTCATCAGATCCAGCTCCTCGTCCGGCTCATTCATCTACCCTTCTGGGTCACGATAACTCGATCAGTGTCCCATCCGAGGGCGCCCCCTGGGCTAGGGTACGTTTTCCGTACTTACCCCTCATTTATTTCATTATTATATTATTAGGCTGTTATTTATATATTCGTTGGATCTGCCTCGAGCCTCGAGGTACCAGAGACCGAGGTAACCCGGTCGCTGGCTGCAGGTATCGTTAACCAGAGGACTTTTGACGACTTGGTCAACACAGAAGTCATCTCAGCATACCCCCCTCCGGGACATCGCGACTCGGTCAACATTCTCACCACCTCACCCGGCGGTCCGTCTGACTCAGATTTCGGACAGGATCAATATATATGAAAAGAGGGATAATTAACGTGTAGAGATTTTTCAGAGAAACAGTTTCTCTCTCGCACGTTTTTGTCTCTCTCTCTCCTCTTCTTCGTTTTCACGTCGCCGAAGGAAAGGGGGCTTCGTCCTTTTTGGTGTTGCCGCCTCCAGATCATGCTGACGCCACCTTCCAACGCTGGACTTCCGGGCACAGCCGCCGGACTGCAAGCACAAAGGAGGATTTTCCTCCTTGCACTGCTGATATGGTCCAAGGCTATTACCCTGTTCGCCATCACTGTTGTCCATCCATGCACCGGTGGTGCTGTTGCCACCAGGGGCTCTCCGGACCTTTTGGCCACCCTTCGGTCGTCGAATAGCAAGTAATTAGGACATGCTGTGTCGCTGGAACAACAACCGTAAAGGGTTGTTCTCTCTCCTTTTTTGTGTCGTTAGATTGCTTGCGCCGTCAGGCACAAAATTGGAGTGTGGAACCTCTCTCAGATCGAACCGTCTCCCATCTTCAGCTAGTACCAAAGCGGAGACACGACTTAGACTTATTGAAGTTGTCTCGAAGATAGCTCAACATGGATACAAGTAGAGGCGAGGCTCGTGTGTCGCTTGATCGATCTCCTTCCCACTCTGGATCATCCAATGGAATCTTCTACACATCATCCGTCAAGTATACCTAGCGTAAATTTACTTTCCGTAAGATTTTAATTATGCGATCATGTCTGGCATGTTGTATCCTTGTATGCATGTGGTGTGTGTGATGTAATAATTAAAAATTATTATTATTTTTTATTTTCCACTGCGCATGTTTACGAAACGTGTTCTAGCACGCACCCGCGTCCACTACAAGAAAAAAAGTTAAAAGACAACACTTTTTATGCATTGTCTATGTGGCTGAAAAAATATTGTTAAAAACACTGTTATTAAAAGTTCTCTCAAAGACAACGCTTAAAAAACGTTGTCGTTTTTTGCAAAGACAATACTTTTGTAACGTTTAAAAAATATTATCGTTTTTTACAAAGATAACGCTTTTGCAATTCTTAAAAATGTTGTCTTTTTTTAGCAAAATAATTTATTTTAATGGATAAAAAGCATTGTCTTTTTAAAATCCAACTTTTCAGCAAAATATATTTCTATTTACAAAGTTGTTGTTTGTTATATTTACACAATGAATTACTTAATTAAACTATTATAAATGATACCAATTAAAATACCATGAAACTACAAATGATTAATTTTCTTACTATTGAATAAGAAATGTATCATACAATTTAAACAGAAAATATGTACATATAATCCACAAACTTTGGATCCATATTAAATTTATACAAAAGCAAAAACTCTTCTAATATTACATCTTCTCGGAAAATATTACCCTTCTTGGCAAAATAAAAAATCTCACTTTCTATTTCTTTCTACATTCATCTGCAAGAAAGAAAATTATTATTCTAATATTACATCTTCTCGGAAAATATTACCCTTCTTGGCAAAATAAAAAATCTCACTTTCTATTTCTTTCTACATTCATCTGCAAGAAAGAAAATTATTATATTATAATTAAGATGAAACAACAACTCACATAATCAATACATTAATTTATTATATTATAATTAAGATTAAACAACACACATAATCAATACATTATGTTGGACAAGCAATATATTGTCGGAGATTTATGAGGGTTTAGCTGAATTTAAATAAACAAACTTAAATTCAACTTATCTATTGAAATGACCTGAGCTTATAATCTTAAGCTGTCAGCAGGGGTTGATGTTTGTCGAGTGTCGATTGCCGAGTGCCGACCGTCGAGTGCCGACTGTCGAGTGCCGACCACCGAGTGTCGACTGTCGAGTGTCGACCGCCTAGTGTCAACTGCCGAGTGCCAACCGCCGAGTGCCGACTATCGAGTGTCGACCGCCGAGTGCCGACTATCGAGTGTCGACTGCCGAGTGCCGAGGCTTAAGGCCAACTGAGTGAAGAGTTCGACTGAGCAAAGCTTAAGGCCGACCGAATGAGGAGGCCGATCGAGTGAAGTGTCCGATCAAGCGAAGCTTAAGGCTGACTGAGTGAGGAGGTCGACCGAGTAAAGAGTCCGACCAAGCGAAGCTTAAGGCCGACCGAGTGAGGAGGCTGATTGAGTGAAGAGTCCGACCGAGTGAAGCTTAAGTTCGACCGAGTGAAGAGGCCAACCGACCTGAAGACTTCTGCCTAGCGAGTTGCTACCGACTGAGTTGCAGGGCTTCTGCTGAGTGAGTTGCTGCCGACCGAGTTGCAAGGCTTCTGCCGAGCGAGTTGCTGTCAGCCGAGTTGGACAAACCGAGGCCTGCGATGAACGCAGTTTCTTGAAACAGATTCGGCCAACCTCCGGCTGTGCTTCGAGGTTTTCTTAGGTTGTCTGTTTCCCAGGATACAACGGGTAACCGTGATTCCCACCAAACACTGGTGGTCACGGCGAACTGAGAGGTACCCGACTGTTATTACGGGCACTCCGCCGAACAGGAGTTGCATGACAGAGTCCAAGGGGGAACGTAGGTGGAGAGCTTCAGCTTTTCGCGTGTGTAACCCTTTTGCCTGTAGTCGTAGCCTCCTTTTATAGGAGCTCAAATGAACGGTAAAATTAATGATCATTACGCACTGAGCTGTGAAACGCTAGCGTTTCTCTTAGCCATTTTGATTATGCATTAATCTTCATTTAATGCATCCGTTACACAAGCAGTAGAAGGATTCACGTGGTAAAATATTGGTTGTTCCATTTTGATAAATTACTAACAGCATGAAATATTTTATGTGAATTAAGACTCAACTTGGTAACGATGAGCACCAAACATAACTAATATATACACGTACAATCAGATCAAAGGTAACAGACAAGTTAAACAAAAAGACAGGAAGTAATTCTCTTGATCTTACCAAATTCGCAAAAAAAATCAGCCTGTCAATTGCAATTAATTTCGAGGACATGCTTGTCTTTGCACAGTTTGTAAGAGACTCTTTGCCAGGTTTTTCAACCTGAATGTGCACATGATATCCTTACTATGGGTAGAGGAAATTGAAAATTGTACTACTACTATGAAAGTATACAATATTAACAAACTAATTAATAGGTTAAATATACCTTTACAGAAAGCTTTTCTTTAACATATTTGCAAGCCTCTCTCATTGCGAGCTATCAATAGATATTGAGAAACATTAATTGACATATTTTATAAACCATATACTTTGATATATATAAAAATTGAAATGCTTACAGAAATTAATTCTACTATACATGGGCTACTACCGAAGAAAAAACACAAATATTTTAAAATGTTTAGTTTTTCACTACCTTGATGCCACTTATTATAGATGTTGGATAAATCCTATCTCTCACAAGATCATTTGCTCTCTGCAACAACGGCTAGCAACCCATCAACAATTCACATTATAATGTCAACTGCAAAAAGAACTCAATAGGCACAATCTCTAAACCACTTTAAGTAACTCAGCAGCAAGGATAACCACTAATGTTGTTCCATCTCCAGCCTCTCGATCTTGAAGTTCAGCAAGTTCAACAAGTACCTCTCATCATTTCAGTGTTAAATGAAACTCTTCCTTAAGCATAACTCTTCATGATTCAAGCCAAAGCTCCCTTAAACTTCGATTTTTGAAACTAAAATTTAAGAAACCGGATATCCAGAAATCAGTTTTATTTCTGAAATTGACCTTTTGAATCTAGTTTCTGAAATGTGAAATGCAGAGATTAATTGCATCTTGGAGGCTTCTTAACTGAAGTTGGTAGCACTATAGTAATTATGAAGAACCTAGAAGCTGCAGAGGAAAAGAATTTGACAAAGATCTGCAGGGTTAGTGTGGAATCTACAAATTTCAAAAACTTTGAAATAATAACTGAATTTGGAGCATTAGCAAGACATGATTGACTTCCAAGATCTATTAAGTTTATACTGGCATATCTTCTCAATAATTGATCAGATACAAGTATTGAGCTTGTATTGTTTGCTAAGCGCATACATAATAATTTAACATTAAACAGGGCAATAAAGAACATTATGAGGCATCAATAAAACGGATTAGCTTCACAGTGTATAATTTCATAGTCCACTTATATTTGAATTTGTTCCTTGCATTTAATTTAGCCTAAATTTATAGGATTTACATTTACATAAAACAAATTTAGCCTAAACAATACATAACAGAGACATAAAAAAGACGTTGTCGTAGGCTCTAAAAAAAGTTCACGATTACTACGCCAAGTAGCAAGAAAAGAGAAAGGAAAGGCCTTCCGCAAGCACACATTCCGTGTATCCACATGTTGTGCGTCTACTCCCTTGCGTCTCAGTGACTCCAAGTAGAAAGTCAGGCTTCGATTGAAAGCAATGAGCACCAAGCCACTATCGCAAATAATCCATAAAATCAGTAACTGATGATTAAAAATAAAAAAAAAAATCAAACTTTTTTCTTAAGAAGTAGCGCTAGTTGACCGTGCTTGATATTTCTGACGACGATTTGGGAAGCAAGGTTGGCGAGGAAGTGATCAAGGACACCGGAATCGAGAGACGAAGCAGGGGAGTTCTCAATCGTTAGGATAGGGGAATGTTTGCCTTCCAAGAATCGTTAGGGCGGGGAAGTCGGAAGAGGCATGAAAGCTTCGATGGCTTTGAAGTGTTAGGGATTGGGTCATGGGTGGCACGGAGGTGTGGAGAAATCTCACCACAACACTCACAAACACTTGAGAATAAGTAGACTACTAATTAGGGTTTACCACCACTAATTTCTTCAACTCTAACCAAGCTCCCAAGATTTGGTTATATAGTCCGCGGGTTGAAAACCCCGCCTACCAGTCGACTACCCTCTGTTGAAATTCGACCGTTACATTCCAACGGCTCGATACCAATCGACTGTTAAAACTAGCAGTTGACTGTTCCACACTGACCGAACGAACAGAAACATTCTGTTCGCTCCCAGTTGACTGCACGGTCGACTACACCAGTCGACTACTAAAACATGCAGTCGACTGCTACAGAACGTTACAATACAGCTACAGTACCGCTACAGTAAAACCCTAAAATTAGGATTTTACTCCGAGTACAATCTCTCATACACTCATACCCTCACCCTTATGACTCACTTGACGCTTCTTTGCAGCCTTGACCTCTTGCCTTCAAGCCTACTTCCTTTGGCTCTCGTCCCTCGGATGCATTCAAGCCCGTGACTCATCCCCAATATCATCCTTCGCGTATGTCTCGAAGTCGCTTCCCTCGGCCCTTGTCCTCGCTGTTTTGTCCACGGCCCCTCAGATGCTCCATCCTTCACCGGACCCGAAACCATCAACCTGAGTCACATGTGTATCCTACATACCTGCACACCCACATACACATATCAAATAACAAGGGTGAACCTAACTTAAACCCTTTGCCCAAACACCAAAACACATGGTCCCACGGACCATTGTGGTTGCTCCAACAATCTCCCCCTTTTTGATGTTTGGCAATACGTTTAAGTTAGGGAAAACATAATAGCAAATAAATATACTAAAATAAATGGACTTACGTTGCCAAGGCTACATACTTGGACTTACATCGCCGAATGAACTTACGTTGTCAAGGCTACACACTTGGACTTACACTGCTGAATGGACTTACGTTGCCAAGGCTACATACTTAGACTTACACTGCCAAAATAAAAATGCAAACATGCATTGGAACCTATCCCAAGGCTCCCCCTACACCTATGCTCCCCATTGAGCAAGGAATTTTTCATATAAGATTTTTAAAGAACCTATCACAAGGCTCCCCCTGTACCTATGCTCCCCAATGAGCTAGGATTTAAGAATCTATCATAAGGCTCCCCCTACGCAAAGACACTAAGGTCTTCTCAACTAAACATTTACTTCTCCCCCTTTGCCTAACATCCAAAAACCTTTCAACAATATCCCAATTGTCGAAAACTTATCATCAAATTGACCCTAAACTCGTGTATTTATTTCCCATGGATCTCATACACATATACGAGCTGACCCAGTCAAAATTCAGTGCTGAAAACACTTTCAGACTGGTATCAGTCGACTGCAAGAAGTACCAGTCGACTGCACTTATCGAAATGAGCTTACAGAGACATTCTGTGCTCAAAAACATTGTTACCAGTCGACTGCTAACTGTAGCAGTCAACTGGTACGCTATTTCTGAAAAAATTAACCTTTTCTGACCAACTTCAAAAATGCACCAAAAATTCCACTGACCTCCAAAAATTCTCAAATTTTGTGAAGAGGTCTATTTTATCAATGTCTATTTGGGAAAAATATATATATATAAATATATTTATCATAAATCCCAAGGTTGATACAAAATACAAAACTAGCTAAAAAGTTCAATTGAACCTTGACCTAAAGTCCTAGTTTTGGCTTCCTCTTGATGTATTTGCCCATATTAACCCATAATACATCTCTAGCATTGGTTTATATGACATCTATACATCCAAAATTAATTATCATGATATATGACTCCAATGTCATATTTCTAAGCATGAAACATAAATCAATTGTGCCAAATCCCTAGGTTTGAGACTCAAGTCCGTCTCCAAACCACTTGGCACATTCCATGGTTTGTCTAGACTCTCAAGTAAAACTCACCTGAGATCCATTGGTCATGGGTCCCAATTTGACTCTTAGAGCTCCCCCTAGAGCTCTTAACCTTAGTCACCTCCCTAGGTGACTCATCTACAATAGCTAGGCCACATCGGTGCACCTTCGGTGACACTTGGCCTATAAAGCTAACCTTCTTAATCTTAGACAGCTTGTCTTTGGTTAATTTCTCCTTACTTTTAAATGGTTTTCCCTTACCATTTCTTGATGCCTCCTTGCTATAGTCATATGCAACCCTAGCATACGACTTTCCCTTAGTATTGGAGCCACTAGATCGGTATGCCAAACCCGATCTATCATTGTTAGGTCTTTGGCTACCCAACACCATACATAAATCCTTAGATCCAACATTGAATCTTTCTAGTATTTTCTCTAATTTATCAAGCTTTGCCTTCAAAGCTTGATTTTCCCTTTCTTGGTTCCTAACCCTAGAATTAACTTGTCCACATTGGGCATTCCTAGACCTACCCATTTTTCTAGGCATATGTCTCCCCTTCTTGGGATTAATGCCTTGGGTCTCCTTAGGTCTACCATTTCTAGATTTATCATGTATTGGTTTCCTAGGATTTTGATCCACATTTACCCTACTTCTATCATGATATCTAAATCCAAAATTTTTCATTGCTACATAATGATAATCATTATTTTTCCTAGCATGCATGGGAGTATAAGAATTTGAATTACTATTCCAGTTAGGGTATACCTCCCTTACCCTTGAAGCTCCCCCTTGATTTGAGCTCCTCTTCTTCTTCTCCTATTTCTTCAAATGCGCTAGCTTCTAGATTTACCCCTTCTTGGGGCATTTGGTGTGGTAGTGACCCTTCTCTCCACACGTGAAGCATACGATGCGCAACCTTTTTCCTTGGGTTTCTTCATTCCTACAACGCTTGTTAGATCCTAAAGAAATTGAATTGAGTTTAGGAGATACCTCTTTCTTACTCAATGGACATCTACTCTTGTAGTGTCCCTTTTCATTGCACCCGAAGCATATAATGTGGTCCTTTGACTTTGCTTCGGTGGAGGTGCTTGCTAGGTTGACCACTTCCAAGACATCTTCTTCATCCTCTTCACTTGTCTTGGATTCTTCAACCATTGAGGATGTAGATGCTACCTCATCTTCCTTTTCCTTCTCGGATGTTGAGCGTGACTCAACTTCCATTTGCTCTTCCTCAACTTGAGCAATTAAACCCACCTCCTTGGGTTCTTCTTCTTCTTGTGTAGGTTTAGATTCTTCCCCTAGAACCATCTTCACTTTGCTCCACAAATTGTGGGCATTCTCGTATTTACCTACACGGCTCATCACGTCATTAGGCAAAATATCAATTAATATAGATATTAGCGTTTGCCTTTGACCGTGAGGTTTGCTCCTCCGTCTAATGTCGTGGTTGGAGCTTCTTCACTTTCTTGTCCTTCGGGACTTCGAATGGGTCCTTGATCACCATCATGGTGTCCCAATCCGTGTCGAAGAAGACTTTCATCTTCATCATCCAAAATGTGATGTCCCCAAGGCTTCCTCCTTCAAACTTTGGAGGTTCAATCAAGCCAGTCATCTTCTTGTAGTTGCTCTTCTCGGTGGTTAGTCCGGTGAAGTGCGAACCTCGCTCTGATACCACTTGTAGGGGATCAGTGGCCGGCTTGAAGGAGAGTTGAATAAACGGCACCCCCAAATCGATTTCTTCCTACAATACATACATCCACAAGAATACATCGTCCCAAATGACTGGAATATACACAACCATGTAGTTATATACTCAGCCTACTCGGTTGGAAAAAATATCTCAACCACGCAGTTATATATATTAAACAGCACACTCGACTGTACTAAAAACACACAGCGGAAAAACAAAACGAAAGAAAGCCCATACAAACCAAAACAACAAAGATTGCTAGCCGGCTAGACTTACACAACACAATAAAATAATACCCGATACCACGTAGCAATACTCTAGAGCTAAAACTGGAATATACAATACTAAATCCACCAAATGCATAAACCAGATAAAACATAAATGAAACTGGAAACAGTCTTCGGACGTGACCTAGGACCGGTAGACAAGATACTCCAAGCGACTTCAACCTGAAATAGGAATAAATCAATGGAGTGAGTTCAAGAACTCAACGGGTATCGATCATACATGCATAGTAAGATATAACTATCAGTAATAATCATGTAGTACAGTCTCCTAAACAATAACGGGTAATGTAAAATTGAACAACAGAAAAAATTGTACTCACCAGGACCTCCTATACGAACATAAGGGTATGAACCATGCCAACATGTATAGGGTCGTCAAACCAAATACATCATGTCTCCTGTATGCATGTCAATCATATGCAACCACCAAAATGCAGCATACAAAAATATAATAATAACAAGCAATAAATGCAATCCATGCATATGATGCAAATGACATGATCACCCCTGACGCCAATCAGCCATCTCACACGCGATGGTGAGACTGAGTGGGTAGGGCTATGACAACTGTACACTGTGTCATCACTACTCCTGAGCGACCAGTGGACAGGATGCTGTCGAAGTACACCTATCCTCCTACCCCAAACATAGTGGGGGAGCCTAAGCTCTCATCTCCCTGTGTCATAGTCAAGAGGAGGGATCCCTGCCCGCTACCACGCTGCAGTCACACTACCCATGAGCGGACTAGTGGATCTCTGACAGAGCAAAACTGCACACACCCTGCCTGATATACCACTGACCCATGAGTTGTTGTGTGTGCAGATCATATAACTGATGATGTGCTCAATAACAATGGAGTCGACAATCGCTTAGCATGCAATCATGCAAAATGGTGCATGACACTAAAGCATGTAACTCCTGAAAATACCAGCCTCCCCATAATGTGTACCAAAAGGAAAACCGAGTTCATAACAATGATCTAGGTACACATCTAGATAATAAACCTAGGTACACATGCAAAGTAACAAACCTAGGTACACATGTCAGGTAATAAATCTAGGTACATATGTCAAGTATATCTAGTAGCTAGACCTGTATTCGGTAATGCATTGTATGTCACTATATAAGTACACATGGCAAGAATCAAGAGGACATAAGCATAAATGCATAACAGATAGCAATATGGACATACTACGGGTATCAAGTAGTGACATACCGAACAGATATAAACATAACTATTACTACTAGCTATACTCAGCTACGCATATCAAAATGACAATATCAAAAGAGATAAGTCAAGGTACTGCCTCAAAATGAAGATCGTATCAAATAGATCACACGTCGTGATGCCGTCTCAACAAAGTCCTACACCAACATATGTACGGTTTCAGCTAATTCAAAGTACACCAATTAGCTAAATCCAAAATCCAATCCTAATTTAATTAGGTAACTATATTCAAATCCATCTAACGATCCAAATCTAATTAGATGATAAGTTCATCTTTAATCCACCAACCAATTCCTTAATTTTTACCAATCAATCACTAATCAAATCTTATCATAAATCCTTTTAAATCCACTAATCAATAATTAAATCCATAATCAAACACAATATCCCGAAGCATTCCATACTTGATTCAGATTAAGCTAAAAATGAATCAATTCAACAACTCACTAATTCCAGTGTGCTTTACTATTAACTTGCAATTGGAGCAATCACTGCTGGAAACTGACCATAGCTCAATGAAACCATTGCCCCTTCAAATTAAGCACCACAATCTACAATCAATACATCAACAACTGAGAATTAAACCCAAATCTTAATTCACAACCTTTAAACTTACCCTTAATCGATCCCTAATTTCTGGCTGGATCAATCACAGTTGCACTCTGCTGGCCAGAACATTGATATTTGGAGGATTATGCCCAATAACCAATTCATTACAACTCAATCAAATGATCTTGTGAACGAACATGAAATTATCTAAATCAACCAAATCCTGCTAATTTGAAACCAAACACGTCTTACCCGAATTCCAACTCGTAGCTTCCTCTCTTGCGAATTCTAATTGCTGCTATGGTGATGAACTAGGGCAGAGGAGAATGGCGACGACATTAGGGCATGGATCAATGGTAATCGGAGAAGAAGGATGGTCAATTTGTCCCACTCGAAGGATCGGCAGCAGATCCACGCCGGCAAGGAAGAGGAAAATGAATCCAGTGGAGAGGAGAAGGTGATGGACCTCCCTGATGGCAACCACCTTTGCCCTGCTCAGATCCGTGAGCGAGAGGGAGAGTTTGCCCTAATTCCCTTCGTCGACTCCTCCCTCCCGGTGAAGGAAACACCCGACAGCAACTGCTTCCGCGACAATCGAGTGGAGGAAGGTGCGCTGATGGCAAATTGGGGCATTGCAGTGATGCGAGAGGAAGAAAAGCTCGCTAGTGGCTGGCTTCCGTGATGTGCTCCGATCGTCGGTGTTGGAGAGTAGAGTCGTCAATTTGGGTTAGGCCCATCGGGTTGGCCCGCCCCGCCAAACTAATTAAGCGGGTTGGGTTGGAATTTTATCAACCCAAGTCCGCGGTGGGCCGACCCGCCTAGGCCCGCGACCCGCGCAAGTCGGCCCGCGATGGGCTTGGGTTGGCCCGCGGGTTGAGAAACACATGTAAGCAGTTTATATCAGTAGTCAATGTTGCAACTGCGAGAGTACTAGGGGTTAAATTGTAGCATTTCATTATCTTCTTCGTTGAGAGAAATACTAATTAGGAAAAGCCTATACTTATGAAGTTGAGTGTGATAGACAAAAGTTACAGAAATATATATGCACACAAAGTCGATTAATCTTAAAAGTAGATGACCTTCTTATTTGATTCATTTAATCTTAAAAGTAGATGACCTTCTTATTTGATTCATTTATAGGATAAATCTGAAACATACATTATGCACAATGAAGAGCTAGGTGTGTGCACCCAAACTATATGACCTTCTTAAAAGTAGATGACCTTTTTATTTGATTCGTTTACACACGCACAACTAGGGTACCACTGATCTAAACTGCTCGACGCACAACCAGGAGTCCTAATTACTATTCCTCTTCGTTGCACGATTTTATGCCAGTTTATTATCTTTCTTTGTTATAATTTTAAAATAAAAATAGTATTTTTGACCCAACATAATTACTTGTTTATGTACATTTATGTTTAAAATATTTGTTTATGAATACATTTGATTGATAAAATATTTCCGAAGTAAAACATTGAAGATATGAACTCTTTTTTTTTTAAATTTTTTTAAAAAATTTGATAGGCCCGCGGGTTGGCCCACCAAACCCGCGACCCGCCTTGGATTGGGTTGGGTTGGAAATTTCCCAACCCGCCAAGTTGACGGCCCGCCCCGCCCCGCCTCGCCAAATGGTTGGCCTGCCACGGGCCGACCCGCCCCACCATGGGTTGACCCGTCTGACCGCTTTATTGGAGAGGCTAGTGTTGCCAATCAGGTGGTGGCGACGAGGGATGGGGAGAAGAGGAGAAGCGTCGGCCCGATGAAGAATCGGGAGGTCAGCGGATGAGAGGAAGTTAGGGCATGGGCGGCGGTGAGGAGAAGATCGGGAGAGGCGGAGGTGGAAGGGATTCGGCTAAGACAGAAATCGAGGAGTAGTGAATCGACAAAATAAGAAAGGAAAGAAATGAAACCTAGGTTTAATAATTTCAATCAACTCCCACTTAATTGGGTATTCCAAACAGACTTTTCCCAAGTCTATAAATTCATCCCCTCAAAATACGTCATACGAGCTCCGAAAAATTCTTAGAAAATTCCTAAAAATTTCTAAAAATTCCATTAAGGTTGTTACTGTATTTTACATTACAACCAACTAATTGGTCGTGGCCTCGTGGCCATGGTTGATGTCACGACCAAGGCAGATCTGGCCGGCCAAGCTAGCAACACTGTAAGTTCCCAACCACGAGCTTAAGGTTAGCCAAGCTCACTGTTGCGAGCTCAAGGCCTATCCAAGCTCACAGCCGCGAGCTCAGGGCCGGCCAAGCTTGCGGCCGCGAGCTCAAGGCCGGCCAAACTCATGGTCGCGAGGTCACAGTCGGCCAAGCTCGCGGCCGCGAGGTCGCGACTGACCAAGATCGTCGTTGTTAGGGTTAAAAACGAGAGGAGAGGGGAGGGAGAAGATTATATCTACACGAACGTCAAAGGAGAGGACGTCGGAGATTGGAGGGCATAGTTGTTGGAGAGATCGAGAATTGCTGAAGCCGGAGAGATCGAGAATGCGAGGACTTTGGGAGATCGTGGTCGAGCCCTAATTTCAATCTTAATATTAGCGATGGAAATTTATTTCATCGCTATTTTAGAGATGGAATTTAATTCCGCCTTTAAATAATGATAGGCAATATATTTCATCGCAACTAATTTAAACTTCGTCTCTATTTAGCCATGAATTATATTACCCGTTAGTAATATTTAAATGCAGTGCTAATAATTAGCTATGGAATAAATTATATCATCGCTATATTGAGAATAAATTTAAACTCCGTCTCTAAACTAACGATGAATAATATATTCTATCATTAAGTTAGATATAATAATGATATTTAGCGACAAAATATATATCCATCACTATTTAGGAACGAAATTTAAATTTCATCTCTAATAGAGATGGATAATATGTTTTTATCGTTATTAAAGTCTAGATTAACTATGTTTTTTTATTATTAATGAGGGATGTAATGATGCAAGTATAGTTTCGTCTTTATTTGAAGACGGAATGTTAATTTCGTCACTAAAGACTGTTTTTTTAGTGAAATAATGGGTAAGTGATGAGTTCGCTCCTTGATAATAATCAAATTATGATCATGCCCTTGGTAATTAACTATGCTCTTCTATTAGTAATAAACTTTTGTAAATTAATATAAAAAATCTTTTAAATTAATTCATTTTCTTCACAGATATAGATTATTTGTTTTTTAGCCACCACTATAACGTGGGAGCTCTAAAAAAAGATAGATCCGTTACTTTAGTGGTCCCCTTAGTGTCGGTCCCATGGATATGGAGGGAGGTTTATACAGGTACACAGGTCATAGGCGCATGGCGGGGTAAACCCCAGGTCGTTAGTTCCTGAGAATTGACCCCTGACCATTACGCTAGAGATACCATGCGCCCACCATCTGTGCTACGCCCTCAGGACAACGTGGGAGCTCTAAAGGAGTTATGGGAGGGAGTTCTTTCATTGATTTCATGAAAGCAACTCTCAAAATTAGCGCATAGCTGGGTAAACCTCATGTCGTTAGTTCCTGCGAATCGACTCCTGACCATTACGCCAGAGATATCATGGGCCCACCGTCTGCGCTACGCCCTGAGAAAAACGTGGGAGCTCTAAAGGAGTTATGGGAAGGAGTTCTTTCATTGATTTCATGAAAGCAGCTCCCAAAATTGGGAGTCGTTTTTTCGTTTTTTTTATTAAATATTTTTTTATTTTTGTTTAAACAAATTATAATATTAAAGTATTAAAAAATAGTTAGGTGACATTATTTCGTTGTGAATTTGTGAATTTAAATTTTATAAAAATTTAATTATATATAATTTAAAATATAAAATAGATGAAAATATATATAATGAAAAGTGTGGAGAGAAATTGTTGAGAGGTTTTTTTTTATAGTGAAGGGATGTATAATTTTTTTTTATTTTTTATGTAACTTAGATATAATAACAAAAGAGTTCATAACATTATTTCGTTGTGAGTTTGTAAATTTAAATTTTATAAAAATTTAATTATATATAATTTAAAATATAAAATAAATGAAAATATATATAATGAAAAGTGTGGAGAAAAACTTGGTGAGAGAATTTTTTATACTGAACTACGAAACTTTTTATTTTTTGATGTGAAGTTGATGTAACGATGAGTTCATAAAGAGATTTCATGACTATAAATATAAATAGCTAATTAAACTAGTGTTTTCAACCAAGTGAAAAATTAATTATAAGAAAGAGAAAGAAAAAAATTAATTGCCAGTAGCTTGATTTCATGCCCCCACAAAGTATTTTAAATGAGAAATAATCCTCTCATGCCTTTCCTTTCCCAAAAGAGAGATTATAAATTGGGGCATTGTCATTGTTCTTTATTTATTGCTCCATGTGTTAACAATTGAGTGCCATGATGATTTATAGGAATTTGAACTTTTTTTATAATAGGTAGATGATTTTTTTTTCTTATTTCATCTTGGATAAATTCGAAGTAAAGATTAAACAAATTTAATAGGATAAGAATGAAATATAATTTTAGAAAAAAAAAACATAAGGTAAAATAACCAAACCAAAAGAGTTCTTCGATAGCAATTTTAGATTTAAAATTACTTTAAAAATTTAAATTAAAGTGTTTTATTTAATCAATATTAAAATATTTTTAAATAAAATTATTTAAAATAATTATACCATAGTAATGTTAAACTAATGGTATTTTATGGCTGAAAAATAATATAAGGAACAGTGTATCGCTCATAATGAAAATACGGAGCATTTTTTTTTTTTGCTAAATAACTATATCATTGGTTTATTGTAGGGCTGAAGGAACATGATCCTCTTGTCCATTTTTTTTTTTTAATTAAGGGATGATTGATAATGTAATTGTGGTTGGATCATGATCATGATTTAATTGTAATTGATTGTGATTCTTCCCTAGATTTATCTTCTCATCTAAATTATAATTTGGGTTAAAGTGGATGGTCAGAGATCGCCCGAAGGTCATAGGAAGTGGGCGAGTGTCAGGCCTATCAAGCGTTGAGCGGGGTAGTCTCCGAGTGACCTTCAATAGTCTACTTCGATTCAAACTATAACCTAAATATAAAGATAAATTCATCCTTAATTTATAAAATCATAATCACGAACTGAACCACAATTGTATTATAAATTATCCTTTAATTTATAAAAAATGGACCAGATGTTCAACTCTCGAGCTGAAGTGCTTTGTTAACATTAGATCCAAACTATAAAAGCTAAAACAACCCTTTCTTAAAACATAAATGGCATTTTTTTTTTAATTTATTCGATTCTATCTTAATTATAAAATTTAGAATTCAATTAAATTGAATATAATAATTAAAGAAATAAATAGACCTTTCTATGATCTTATAAGAGGATCTTTATATGGATAATACGTATTCCGAATCTAAGGGGGTATTTGGTTAAATGATGGAAATGACTATGAGTATGAGTTTGATAGTAGGGTGGAATGAGAATAGGAATGAAAATAAAACCCATCAAGTTATATGAGTTTGGTTGATTCCCATAAATCTAGTAATCATTTCCAAAATGTAATTCTCAAACCCACAATCCAAACACTATCTTTTACTATCATTCCATTCCCTCATTCCCAAACCCATCAATCAAACACCCCCTAATTCTAATTGTTTTAATCTAAAGCAAAGATATTCATAGGTCCTATTCAAATATTCATGACCAAAGGATCTTGAATTCTCTTTCGGATAGATCCTGAAGAAGAATTAATATTGGACGTGAACGGCCATCTGTCTATGCTCTGATCCATGAGTTCTAATTCGTTGTAAGAACATTCGATGTTATGGATAATGTAATGCTTGCTAGTTCATAGTATATTCAAAAATCAAAAATCGGCTAGTGCAATATACGTATAATAATTGACTCAGATCAATTGTAAAAGGATGAATGGTCTAATATCACGGGTAATTTAAATTACGTACTTGTGTTCCAGCTAGATCTAATCATGATTTGAAATTGATGATTTGATAGTTTGGAATTGCTAGTTCGACCCTTAATCTTAATTGTTTAAGATGATTACAGTTTATGATTCGGAACCGTTGATTTATAGTTCGGTTCACAGTCCGCTACTATTCGTCACGGTTCAAGATTATTATATTAAAAAATTTAAAATTTATTTTAAAAAGTACTTATACTTATTTAAGTTGTCTATATAGCCTCTTAGGGTATAGGGGAATCAAAGCTCATGTAGTTCTTTTACGTTTTTACATTAGAAGTGATGTTATTACTCACTTCCATATGTCATTCCCGTTATATTCGTTCTTTCAGTATTAATCGACTTCATCATCTAAAAGTTGCATGTCTTGGGATTCTTTTTTCAGTTTCTGGTCCAAACTTCAAGTAATGTTTGGACGTCCAATGAGTTAGGAGACAAAGTCGATTGCCGTTCATCTAATATATTGCTGTCGACACTGAACATTTGCTCCACAGTAATAGTTGACACTAGTGTTAGGACACTCCGGGAGCTAAGGGGAGGGTGATTAACTTCAATTGTTTTGTCTTATTTATTTGTTGCAATGAAAAAATTTGAAGTAATGCTAACACCCAGATCTACTTGGTAATCCATTTCTTTGGGATGACTAATCCAACGATACACATAATGCACACATTTCACTATGAAAATCACTCCTCAGAAACAATCCGGAGGTAGAGAAACCTCGTACAAGCTCATAGCAAGAAAAAAAATACAACAATAATAAAGAAATGAATACACAAATATAATAAAAACCTTGCTTGTTTTTCTTCTTGCTTGGAAACACCTCTTGCATATTTGAAAGTGCAGCAACACTTCTCTCTGAATCGTTTAAGAACCGGCGATGGAGAGTGGAGAAGAAGAGTTGTGATTTTGAATTCTCCGAATGCCTTATATCCCGCGGATTATCCCAATCTATTGGTTTTACCCACAATCGATTGTCACATTAGATCATAGCACATCCAGCCATTCAAACCTCGCAACGACTCTTTTTTGCTTCCCCCAATCAATTACCTAATCGATTAACTAGCTTTAATTTATCACCTGATTGATTGAGAGTCGTGGGTTGTGAGAGAGGAGAAGGCTGAATCGATTAGTCAATCTATTAAGCCTTCACCAATTGATTGGCTAATCGATTGGGGGCCAGTTTGACTCCTGTGTTGGGAGATTGTTGATACAATCATCCTTAGGTCAAGGTTGATCAGTTTGACTAAGCTCGAGTGAATTCGAGCTTGAGTTTCAATGTTTAGACAATATGTGGGACAATATGTGAGAAGAGGTCAAGTAGATCAAGGGTGACTGAACATTTGACCGCATGTGTGAAAGAAGTCAAGTAGGTTTGGGAGGATCAGATGCTTGACGGGTAAAGTCGTAACTGGAGGTTATGCAAGGTAAAGTTCTAATTGGAAATTAGGCAAGACAAAGTCCTAACTGGAAGTTAGGTAAAGTAAAGTCCTAACTGCGTTTAGGCAAAGAAAAATCTTGTAAGTACCTCGTAGTAGTTTTGATGTGGTAAACTGAGTTAAGCTAGATCCTATTTGTGTTTGATGCCTTGTGTCTAAGTGTGCAGGAACTTATGAGTATAAGAAGTCGAGCGGAAGATGTGGCAGATGAGAAGGTGTAGGCGCAAGTAGATTGGTAAGAGAGAGGGGGTGAATTGCCTGTCAAATAAAAATAACCTTTCTCGATCTTTTAACTCAAATTAGTATCATAATTAAATTAAAGAAATTAAGCAACTAATAAAATATAAGAGATAGAAAATTACTTGGTTACAACCTATGTAATTGTTAATCTAAGGCAAATGAAAAGGACTAGAAAATCTCTTTCGTTGAAGGTGGAGAAGCCTTTTACACTTGTTAGACGCTTAGAAATAAACTAGGAAATCAATACAGGAGTTGTTGAATATTTCCTAGGACTAGGAATCTTTTTATAGCCCTTGAAAAATTTTATCCGTAGCTTAAAGGCGCCTTCAAAGTGGTTTAAGGTGCCTTCCATCGCATAAATTTTATCTCCCGAGGATAAAACTTTATCCTCAGGTAATGGCTAGGGAAGGCACCTTCAAAGACTGGAAGGCGCCTTCCACGAAGCATTGAAGGATCTTTCTAACCCATGGAAGGTGCTTTCCACAAGGCAAAATCAGTTCAATAGCTAATCTCTTTGCATTGGTGATTCTCTGGCTAACAGGAGTTAAGTTCACCCGAACTCAACTCCGACCTTCTCCTCGATCAGGCTTCCTCCTCGGCTTCTCGTCCATCGAACATCGTGCATGTCCTTCTTGTCCACCACTGTACTCTTCTGCAGCATCTCGTCCTTTGGGTGCACTGAGCCCGTCACCATCAGCTCCTTTTTTTGTGTCATTCTTCTCACTAGCTACGTCTTCCGCTCGACTTCTTGTATTTCTAAGCTCTTGCACACTTAGACACAAGGATCAAATACACAGGATCTAACTTAATTTGGTTGACCACATCAAAACTATCACGGGGTACTATTTATAGAAGGATGGTACACCAATCGAGTCGACGAGCCAGTGCATCCGAGGGACGAGAAGCTACGGAAGAGTACACCGATGGACGAGAAAGACACGCACGACGTATTCGAGTGATGAGAAGTCGGGGAGGAAGCTTACTCCAGGAGAAAGTCGAAGTTGGGTTTGGGTGAACTCAACTCTGGATAACTGGAGCATCACCCACGCGAAGAAGAATAGCTGGAGGCTGATCTACCTTGTGGAAGGTGCCTCCAAACCTATGCAAGGTGCTCTCAAAGTCTCATGGAAGGCGCCTTCAATACCCGTTAGTCGAAGATAAAATTTTATCTTCGGTGGATAAAACTTAATCTATTGAAAGCTCCTTGGACCTACTTGAAGGCGCCTCCAAGCGACGGATGGGTTTTTCCATGGGTTATAAAAAGACCCCTGGAGGTAGGAAATTAACAACAACTTAACTACAACTTTTGTAATCACTTCCTAGTCTTTTTCTAAGCTGTCAACATTTGTAAGAGGCTACTCCACTTTCAACAAAGGAGATTTCTAGTGGAGCTTTTCAACACCTTGCATTAACAACCATCTAGGTTGTAACCAAGTAAATCTAGCCTTCTTACTATTCTTTTAGATGTTGTTAATTTTATGCATTCTTATTTTGTTCAATTAATTGTGCATATCTAATCAAGTCAAAGATCGAGATAGGGTTTGAATTTTATTTTGTAGATAATTCACCCCCTCTTGTCGGCCTCCGCTACACCAATTAGTCCAAGTGGATCAAGAAGAACTGCACGTTGGCAAAGGAAAGTCCAAGTGAGGACTGCACGTTGGTAAAGGAAAGTCCAAGTGGGTCAAAAAGGATCACATGTTGGCAAGATGAAAGTCCTAATTATGGTTAGGTAAGAGGAAAATCTAAGTGGATCAAGGAGGACCACATTTGGTGATCGAAAATCCAATGGGGAGTTGACACAAGAGAAAGTCTAAGTGGGTCAAAAGGTTGACCGGACACTTGATGAAGAAGTCCCAATAGGTCACAGTTGGCTAGAGGTTGGGCAAGAAAACCCTAGACTCGGGTTAAGTGAGTTAGGGTTGGGCAATCGATTGGGTCAAAGTCAATCGATCAACTGATCAATTGAGAGTCATGGGTCATGAGAGAGGAGAAGGTTGAATCGATTAGACAATTGATTAAGCCTTCATCAATCGATTGACTAATCAATTGGGGGCCTAAATCACAAGCATAGAGAGGTGCTGAATCAATTGGTTAATCGATTCAACCCTCCAATTGATTAGATAATCAATTGAGAAGTTGATTTTATCGTGAGGAGTTTAATCGATTGAAGGGGTTTCCTCACGACAAACAGTGAATTGTGTAATTGATCAGGTGATCGATTAAAGCTTGTGAATTAATTAGGTAATCGATTGGAAGGAATTCGCGAATGCACAGTGGGCTTTGTAATTAATTAGGTGATCGATTAAAGCAGTTAATTGATTACGTAATCGATTGGGAGAAGCAGAAAAGATTTGTTGCGAGGTTTGAACAACTGGATGTACTCGGATCTGACGTAGTAATCAATTAGGGGTAAGACTAATCAATTAGGAACCCTAATCCGTGGGATATAAAGCGTTCGAAGGATTCAAATCAACAATTCTTCTTCTCCACTCTTCACCGCTAGTTCTTGGACGATTCTGGGTGAAGTGATGCTGCACTTCCGAGTCTACAAGAGGTGTTTCCAAGCAAGAAGAAAGAAAGCAATGTTCTCATTGTATTTGTGTATTCATTTCCTTATTCTTGTTGTATTTTTTTTCTTGCTGTGAGCTTGTACGAGGTTTCTCCACCTTCAAATTGTGTTCGAGAAAAGTGATTTTCATAGTGGAGTGTGTGCATTGTGTGGTTCCTTGAATTAGTCACCTCAAGGAGATAGATACCAAGAAAATACGGGTGTTAGCATTGCTTCGAGTTTTTCCGCTGCAACAAATCACCAAGATGAAGTGATTTGAGCTAATCACCCCCTCTAGCTCCTAGAGTGTCCTAACAACTAGACAAGTTAAAATTTCTTTAGTGATCATGGAGAGGACAGGAAAACTTTGAGTCTTCTGTGACTATCACTTTAGGATATCGAAATTTTTACTATATGCTTCATTAAAATTAAAAGAAGTAAAAAAAAATAATTCTCAAGTTCCTGTGTGGAACTTAAGGATTCTTATGGATATTTTGCCCGTTCTTTTTATAAAAGTTATGCTTTTATAAGTTTTAAATACTATTAATAATTTGTTGTGTTTCAGAAATATTAGTTTGTATTCCATATTTTATATAATATTAATTATAGATATTATATATATAAATTTTTTACAGGAGAAGAAGAATCTTTAAATGGATTTAAATCATTATAATACAAAGTTAATATTTTTTGTAAAACTTCTAATTTACATCTAGGATCTAAAGCAAATACAATTAAATAAATTTCAAGAATAACATAAAAAATATTTTTCTCATTTAATTTTCATAGTTAATATGCAAGAAGATAAAGATTCATTATTAATATGCTCATTTAAAACTAATACTATACTAGAAAAATTCTCTAAAACTAAATGAGCAGTGAGATAATAAACACCGAAAAATTATTCGGTTGCATCGTTAAATACTTTTAAAATTTCACAAACAGTACTATAAATATTCCATTATTGTGAAAATAAATATATATTAGTATTAGTATTTTATGCAAAAAATTAACATAATAATTTATATTGAAATGAATCTTATATTAATTGATATGTTGAATTTGAGCATGTTGGCACATCATGTGAAAATTTTTAGGTCATTTTCTATTATTTTTACAAAACATACCCCATTATTTCATTATAGATGGATGCAATCATATATAAGAAATTGCAGTTCTAATTAATTGAATATGATTTTTTAAAATTATTAATCCATCTTGAACATAAATTTAAAACATCGCATATACAACGAATATGAAAAAATAAACCATTAATAACAGATTAGAAAACAAATTTTAGATCTTCTATACAAACGGTATTAGAATTAGCATTATCTAATGATATTGAAAATATTTTATGAGTTAATCCATATTTTTCTAAAATTAAACATAATAATTGTGTGACGTTATGAGCAGTATGTGATTCATCAAAAACTCTATAACCTAACAATATTTTTTTGGAGGTTCCAAGAGTTATCGATCCAATGACAAGTCACACTCATATACGAATGTATTTGTCAATGATCACTCCAAATATCGAACATAAAGAAACTTTATTATTTAATTTACTAAATTCATCAATTAAAATTTTTTTTCTTATTTTATTAATTTTTTAATTATATGAGTAAGGGTAGTCCTACGTGTTGGTGCAATTTACACTAATGATCTAACTCAGATTTTGATAAATGACAAGTGAATTAAAGTTAGAGTGTTTTGAGGTCTAATCGCCTTACCAAGTGTGCAGGAGTTGACGGGTCTGAAGGACCTGACACAGACTGAAATCCAGCTAGGTCCGTGAGACCCGATAGTTGGTGCAAAGTTTAGATAGGTCCACGAGACTAGATATCTGGCGGGAAGTCCGGTTGGGTCCGTGGGACCTAACAACTGGCCGAAGTCCAGTTGGGTTTACAGACCTGACAACTAGTGGGAAGACCTGGTGGGTCAAAGGTAAGTCAAGCAACTGCAGTTGGTAAGTAAGAGATAAGCAACTGGAGGAGTGATCCAGTAAGGCCGCGTTCTTAATTGAAGGAACTGTAGGTGTCGGTCCAACTTAGGTCAATTTGAAAACCTAAGCTGAGATCTTGGCTAGATCCTGGTCTCGGGGAGACAGAATCTAATTATACTCTTATCTTATTATGTTGTTTGAACTTTGTTTTACACGATAAATATATTTTTTATTTGCCTGGGTGAACTTCTTTTTACATGAAGGAGAAGTGTGAAAAAGTGAAGTTTGGGCGCTCGGAAGGGAAGCAGGCGCCCTGAAGGGATGTGGGCGTCCGGAGTTGGTTCGGGCGCCCTAACCAGCTCGTCGGAACAGGTGTCTGGCCAAGCACCCGGGTGGTCCGGGCGCCCAGAGCTGGTCTAGGTGCCTAGACCACAAATTTCATCCCGAAGCTAAATTGGAGTGTAATGATTGACCGAACCCACGTCAACCGTCCTAGCGCTCGGAGGGGGTCCGAGCACCCGAAAGTGGATAAACTTGAAGGATCAAGTTTCGACGAGAGCTCACCAAATTAGCGTGGCCCAAGCGCTCGGGAGGGAGGCTCCGATGATACCGAAAGATTGCTCCGAAGTTCGAAAAATGAAAGATTTCAATTTCTTTTCTGTTTGTCGGTAACAATTAATTTCAGTTCTTGTACTCAATCTGTGTAATTCATTATTCGAACTGATAGTGATTGCCCAATAAAAGTGATCGACGATCATGAACCTTGGAGTAGGAGTTGTCACAGGTTTCGAACCAAGTAAAACTTGACTTTGTCAGCATTGTCTTTGTTTGTTTTATTCCGCTGCATAACTCATTTTAACTCACGATTTTTGACGAATGCTATTCACCCCCCTCTAGTGTCTCTATGATCCAATAGTATGAATATAGTTAGTACATGAATTAAGAGATTTTTTACAAAAATATTTAAATATGTATTTAGATCCAAAACGAAAAGAAAAATAGTTTACAAAAATAAATTTAGCTAATAATTCTTTTAATTTATTATCAAAATATAAAAATAAACCAGAATCAATACTACCGCTAGTGGAAGAAAATCTAGATAATTGTGATTGACAATGATCAAGTCCATATTCCGTCGGATGCTTCATTTCTACATGTCATTTCAACGATCCATAGCCGCCATTAGCATGAAATTTATAGGAAACATTGCAGTGCTTACATTTTGCACGTAATTTTCCAGACGAAATAGTGATCTTCTTAAAATGTTTAGTGAAAATAGAATATTTTAGAGGAGGAATTTCCTAAATCTTAAAAGTAATTGCGTTGGTACTTTCTTGTGTTTTTTAGTGTCGAAAGATGCTTAGTTTCATCATCGATATATTGAATGTTAGGCGGATTCACTATTTCCTTTACTCTCTGAGATCGAGATGATGAATATTCACAACCTTCTTCTATTGTATTGAAAGTTGGAGATTAAAGTATATAAAAATATTGACTTAGAGTGAAAAACGTCTAAAGAATGGAGAATTGAGAATGAGAATAGAGATGTGGGTGGAAATGATGAAATAAATTATTTATTTATAGAGTTTAGTTAGTAACAAATACTAAATTATAGTATTAATAAAAAATATCAAATGATTTTAACTATTAAAAGATATTCAAAAAATCATCTTCATCCCGCCTCCTCTCCTAACGATTAGGAATCGACTCATTCTAACAACTAGAAATGATCAATGGAAATATATATAAAAAAAATCTTCGAACCAGCGGTCCATTACTTGTTAGAGACCAGAAATCATAATCAGCCCGACGATCCGACTCAACAAGTAACCGGCCTGACAATGCAACCCAACCAAGGGTCAGGTCTAGTAGTCTGTCGCATAACTTACCATAAAAGAGCTCATTCTCATTAAAACCCTAAACCATTTGATAACTAAAGCGAGCCAAAAAGTAGTGAAGTCTTGCACAGCTACGGGAGCAGCGGATCACATTAATTACATCCTCCACGTTCTTCTCCTCCTCCTCCTTCACGCTCCACTTCACCTCTACAGATCTCACCTTTGAGAAAGCCGCGACTCTCAGGCGGCGACGACAGTGGCGCGGAGCAGATGCAATGGCGATCTTCCTCCTCCACCTCTTCCTCCTCCTCCTCTCCTCCTTCACCGGCACCGAAGCCCAGTTCCAAAACCCTAGGCTGAGAGACGCCTACATCGCCCTTCAGTTTTGGAAGCGCACCGCCATATTCTCCGACCCAAAAAATTTCACCGGCGACTGGATCGGCCCCGAGGTCTGCTCCTACCATGGCGTCTTCTGCACTGCGGCCCCCGACGCCCCCAATGTCACCGTCGTCGCAGGCGTCGACCTCAACCACGCCGACATTGCCGGGTACCTGCCCTCCAAGCTCGGCCTCCTCGCCGACCTCGCCCTCCTCCACCTCAACTCCAACCGCTTCTGCGGCATCCTTCCTCATACGCTTCGCCGCCTCCGTCGCCTCTACGAGCTCGATCTCAGTAACAATCGCTTCGTGGGCAGATTTCCTGACGTCGTCCTACGCCTCCCCGCCCTCCGCTTCCTCGATCTGCGATTCAATGACTTCGAGGGCTCTATCCCGCCCGCCCTCTTCCGCCGACCCCTCGATGCCATCTTCCTCAACGACAATCGGCTCCGCCACGGCATCCCCGAAACCTTAGGCGAATCCCCTGTCTCCGTCCTCGTCCTCGCCAATAATCACCTTGGCGGATGCATCCCCACCTCGATCGGCGGCATGTCGGAAACCCTAAACGAGATAATCCTCCTCGACGACGACCTCACCGGGTGCCTCCCGGTACAGATCGGGCGGCTCCGCCGAGTCACCGTCTTCGACGTTGGATTCAACAGCCTCCAAGGCCCACTGCCGGGGTCCGTCACCGGGATGAGGAGCCTCGAGCAGCTCAATGTCGCACATAACCGCCTCACTGGACGGATCCCTGACGGCGTCTGCGAACTTCCCCGGCTTAGGAACTTTAGCTACTCGTTCAACTACTTCAACGGCCAGCCCCCGGCCTGCGCCCGGAGGGGGCCGCGGAGGGGGCCGGCGGTGTTTGACAGCAGAGGGAACTGCATCGCCGGCCTCCCGGAGCAGCGGCCTCTGCGGCAGTGCATCTCCCCGGGAGCCCAGCCCTTCGATTGCCGCAAGTCGAGCTGCTTCATCGGCGGCGCCACCACCTCCCCGTATCCTAAGCACTCGCCGCCGCCGCCAAGAATTTCCATTCGTAGGCGTGTTGTCCCGCCTCCGCCTTCTCCAGTTGGGAGTGCACACAGAGGCTACTCGAAGAAACCATCCCCACCGCCGCCGCCGCCGCCGTACGAATCAGCTCCTTCTACTAGAACTCACCCACCGCCGTCCTATTCAACGCCGCCGCCGTCGCATTACGGCCCATTTCATCCTCCTCCAGCTGCCACTCTACCACCACGTCACAACACTTCTTCACCGTCATCACCATCTACACCTTTGGCATCCCCGCCGGCACCTTTCATACCATGGAAAGCACCACCATCACCGGTTCCGCCGCCACCGCCGAAGCTCCCTCCAGTCGTGGGCGTCTCCTATGCCTCCCCACCTCCGCCGGCGATACCATACTACTGATCTCCACTGTCGATCGGTCATTTCAACCCAAAATTCCTTTTTTAATGCTCCTCTGCTGTCTCCATCATCATCTGCTTCTCCTTATTCCTGTTTCGAGATGATCATGTCGGTATTGCCATGGAATCTAAGCGTGGTTTAGTTAATTTTTACAATTATGTATCCTAAATCGATTATAGTCTTTTTCCGATGGCGATCTCACCGTCTCCCGCCGCCGCCGAAGCTCCCACGAATCCTGGGCGGCTCTTTGCCTGTTCTTCGACGTTAATTGATCATGTCAAACATTCTAATTTCAGTACTCTCTGCTGCCTCCATCATCATGTTCTTCTTCTTCCCCCGTTCTTAGATCATCTGCTCTGTTACAGTTAATGCTTGCGGTAAAGGATGTAAATCAATTCTGTCTCTCTTGCCATGCGGCGCAAGGCGATCTCCTAGTGGAGCAGGGGCATCACTCAGTGCCCGTGAATGGCTTGTGTCGTCTCTCGAGGACAAGGCGAGTGGTCCACGAAGTAGCTCAACCGTGCCGTCCTGGTTCAGTGCTGAAATTTTATTGCAGTTTTTATTATCTCCTCTGCTGCGCCATTACTGAGCTTGAAGAGGGCGTTGGTGCTCCACTTGCGCCAGGGCGACCAGCTTCGAGCACTACGGCGTGACCGAGGTTTCCATCGCAAAGCAGAACGTGGAATGGGCCATTCGTCGAACTACTTCCCGGCACGGACGTGATAGAATGAGAAGAACCCAACAACTAATCAGGGTTGATTAGATCCAGACCATTGATGATTATCACATTATCGACACGTGATTAAATCCATCCAAATCTCACGGCTGAATTAGCTGTAACTTATACAGCTATAAATTCACTTATTAATAATTAATTAACTTATGAGATAATAACCCGTGAAACACTTTCCATTACATGCATGACTGTAAATAATGTGATTCCACATGTCATCCGAGTTTGTATGTGGTGAGATGCTTGCCACATGAGGTCGCGGGATCGAAATTCAGGGTAGTTGGGACCCCGGTCCTTGTGCTACTCACCCCACTTGCCACATGCTTACTCATGATGTTATGATTTACCTCCCTCATGATGACCTTAGGTCGGGTGCGGCGAGGGCGATGGGAATACTGGGGGCGAATGATTTCGCCTTTTGCCACATGACTGTAAATAATGCAAGTCTAGTCAAACTTTTGATAAGAAGTATAAAACATACCTACTATATATATATTATATTAACATATATATTTTTTTCATATTTATTTTAATATCAATACTCATTATCATGAAATATATATATATCACATATACATTATATTAATAAATTCATCGTCTTACATTAACTATCCGTTTAATTTTTTTATTTTAATCTCATAAAAAATATACTACTAATTTTATTTTATTTATTGATTTTTTATTTTAAAATTTAAAATTTATTTTTTTTTTAAAAAAAATACATGGGAGAGCATAGGGATGACAATGGGGCGGGGCGGGGGCGGATTTGTCATTCTCATACCCGCCCGCCCCGTTCTTATTTTTTCGGATTCGGGGATTCCTCAAACCCGAACCAACGGGGATCGAATCCCCATCCCCGCCCCCATCTCCGCTTCATTCCCAAATTTAATTTATATTATTATTATTATTTAATAATAATTATTAATGATAATATTATATTAATATCAATATTAATAATATTATTATTAATCATATTTTCAAAAATTTTAATATTAATATTAACACTATTATTAATATTTTTTTTAAAAAAATTATATTATTATTTATTAATATTAATAATAATAATATTCGGGGCGGATTCAGGGATGGGAATAGTATTCCCATACCCCGAACCCACCCCATCCACGAAAAATCAAGGATCCTTATTCCTATTTCAAATTTTCCCCGCGAAACTTCAAATCCGCGGAGAAAATTATCATTCCTAAGAGGGCACTCATGTGACCCTTCCATGCATCCTCCTCACCGGGCGCAGGTAACATTTTTTTTTGTTTTTTTAATACTTGTGTTTAATATCACGCCAACGTTAATGCTTCATCACATTGGTTTTAATGTCAACATGTTGAACGCGAATGTAGATGCTCTAAGGTAACTGAATCAAGTCTATAATGAATTCAATTTTGGTTTGATTGTTTTTACTAAGGTAATTGAATCAAGTCGAATCTATAATGAATTCAAGTTTGGTTTGATTTTTTTTACTAACTTGAGTTTGGTTCAAGTTTAGTTTAAATTTGGTTTATTTAGATATTATTGACCTATCCGTTCAAGTTTGTTTGATAATTTGATAGTTTTAAGTTTATTTGATTAGTTATTAAATTTGTTAATTTGTTCATTTTAAAAAGTTTTTTTAATTATTTATCATGTTCATAAGAATTTTATTGATAAATATGTTTTATAAATTTTGTTCCTGAACAATGTTCACCAACATTGTTCATAATTTTGTTCATTGCAGTAAAAAAGTAGAATCTGTCATCCTAGCGACTCTCCAATGGTTCTACACGATCGACCCCATGAACATTAACAAGTTGAATATATGTGTTCAAATTTATTCATTTAGTTTAATAAACTATTTAAAATTAATTATTTAATTAATTTTTATGTATTGAAATGAAGATAAACAAATTCTCAGATGCTAAATTTATTCATGAATATTTAGTTCATTTGCCATCCTACTTTCATGAACGTGGAGCATCAAATGGCTCATATCACAGCTCATGTAACTTGGTAGAGATACTCAGTCTCTCCTTGGTTCCACATTATCCTGCCTATTTCAACTTCATTAGCGATTCATGGAACTAAGAAAGATGCGTGCCCTCCACCTTGATTTCACATCAAGTCTGACAAGAACTTTTCTAACTATGCCGGATGTTCATAGTTCACACCCTCACCTAGATCAAATGCATCGATGTTCTTCAGGTGTCAATTGCCCGACCGAATTGTAAATTTCATCGGTTTTATGCATAAACTAATTGATTTTTATCGATAGTTCACTGCCATCAATGCATGCCTACATATTCTGCCTATTTCTATGCATTCCCTTGGACCACGTGAGGTTCATGCCCCAAGTTACAATTTTATAGAACCAAGCAAGACAAATAAGCTTAGTAAGGCTTAAATTCCTTCAATCGAGTGTATGATAAAGGTTCGGCCGATCAAGTTATAACATTTCCATTTCCTAGTAGATCTTTGACAGTGTTCTAAAAATCAGCTTAGGTGGTCGCCTAGGCACCGCCTAGGCGCTAGGCGTTAGCCAGCCGCATCGAAAATATGTTAGTCGGCCAGCTAGGCAAACTTGGCGCTTAGGTGGGATTAGGCGACCTTAGGTGCCGACTAATCGGTCGAATCGTCTAGACACCGCGGAAATAATGCAGGGTTTTTATGATTTTTTTTTAATTTGGACTTTTAAATTTAAAACCTAATTAAAAAAAAATATAATCATGTTTTGATGTTTGGTTCAAGCTTTATAAACCCTAAACTTTGGTCCAACAAGAAAATTGATTTGTTGGCTTGTCCTAGTGGCTAGCACGAAACTCATGAGTGAAAGAACTAGAGTGAGAGAACTTTACGATTACGATTTTACATCCGAAGAAGAAGAGGAGAACCACATGATGATATTGAATTTGTGCCTGATAAGGAACAATTTGTTAAAAATTATAGAGAAGAAGAAGTAAAATAAATTTGTGATATTTTATTAGTCGTGTAATTTTGAACTCATTTTAAATTTGATGTTAGTGTGTTCGAGTTATAGAATGTGATTTATTATACAATTTATGTTGATATCGTGGAATCTGTCTATCGATGCCTAGTCCCCGCCTAGACACTAGGCGTTATTCTAGCGCCTAATGAATTTTAGAACCTTGCTTCCACATAATGTCTCCGCAATATTTTAAGATCACAAAAGGCATTCCATGTGGTGTTGAGTTGTATAAGGGACCAACATTGCATCCCATATAATTGCACCTACTCAGTAATCACAAGATACAACTTTCCTTAGTAAACATAAAATTTAGGAAACCACTCAATTTCCAAACCACTGTTCCAAAAGTATGATATTAATTAATAATAATAATAATTTTTCTCGGTATAAATTAAGAAGACATCTATTATTATTATTATTATTTTTTTTTTTTTTGATAATTTAAATATTCGGACTCTTACAAACTTAACTAAGTTTGGAGGTGGATGGCCTTCCCCCTTGGTTTGTTCATCGGTTAAATCCGGAAGCACAAGAGACTCCTCACCCAATAACTAATATCTCAGATTTTTCATTCCGGTCACTAAAGGAAAATATCTTACAGTGCGTCGTAGTTGAAATTTGAACTGTGAGTGTTTGATTAATTTAATGAACGTCTTATTGTTGCACCATGCTCTAGGGAGACATCCCATTTTATTAGAATTAGTGGAGAGATGCCACTCTTTCATTTATTTTTTAAAGAGTGTCCATCTCCCACAATATATTTTACTTTCTGAAATTTTCTTTATTTTTTATATTATTGTAGTAATTATGATTTCTATAACTACTCCAACTACATAGTTATAGTAGCTACGAGACTCTAGCTTCTACAATATAATATTGATTAGTATCATTTGATCGTTAACTAACGTTAAATAATTTAAAAATAAAATATTCAATTGTGATAGTTATGTAATTACCATATCATAGGTTATTAATATTGAAAAGAGTTTAAGCATTACTACAATATAATATTAACCAATGTTAATGAAAGACGAAGTGTTTATAAATATTTCTATTATAGTTATGTACAATATAATGTTAACCAATGTTGATGAAAGACGAAGTGTTTATAAATATTTCTATTATAATTATGTAGCAATTATTACATCGTAATTGCTACGAATTCGTAACTGTTATAACCACATCCAAAAATAAAGATTGATTAAAAAAAATATACTAACACAAAATAGCTAGAACATTGTTCATAGTAAATGAAAGAGAAATATCATTGTATCATTCTGATTATTCCAATGAAAAAGTACATCCTTTTGATTTGCTCATTTTTCTTTATGGATATAACTTTAAGGAAACATGAATCCCATTTTCTTTAAATCAGCGCTACATCTTCCCCTGAACAAAGACCTCTATATACAACAAACAACATAAAGTAAAATCTTAAAACCACTAAAAGTACAAAATCTTACAACCTGTACATCCTAACTAAACCACTAAACTAATAGTCAACCCTAAAGACCTACTTTCACACAACTAGCAAGTAAACTAAAAGTTAACCTAAACAACTAATCTTAGTCAACTAGTCATATTAACACAACCACCAGAAGAAAGGAGAGAGAGAGAATGAACAGTTCAGATGGCAATTTTTGCTTCATTAGGTATTTGAGCTGGAGCTTCTTGTTTCACAAGAGCTCCATTGCAGCTACTTGGTCCTTGGCTGCTCCGAGATATAGCTTCATAGGTCACACCATCTTTCATCCGCTCGGGGGGTATGGCTGCCGAGGAGGAGCCTTTGTGATTTGAGATTGCAGTGGCAAGAGCAATCGGCATGAGGCAGAGGCCTTTATCTTGAAGGTACTGCATGGCTGCAGTAACATTTGTTTCCATGAGTTTCACGACTTCCTGCTCAAAGGTTAAATTGTCCTCTGTGTCCGATAGATTGAATGCTTCCTCCGGTGACGATAAGAGAGTACCGAAGCCCTGAATGATGATGAGACAAATTGATAGTCAATAGGTATACATTTTCTAAAGTGCAAGAGTATTGAAGAAGCAAAAGAAATAGATGCCAGAAGATGGCCGCTTGGTCTTAGGTTAAGTTAGGCGGTTCTTCACTCAATGTGCTGTTCGCTATTTAGTATTTCATGAATTGGAATCAAGAAGAAAAAAAGGTTGAGCAGACGAGAAACATAAAAACAATACAAATATCTCAGTATAGCTCAAAAGGCAGGGTTCTTTCTAAAAGACATCATAGCAACTCAATTCAAATAACATGATTCCATAATATAGCAGAATCAATAAAATCGACAATGTAATACAAAATTATTCTAAAAAAATGTTAGGAATTCAAAAATACCTCAACTTGCCCATCTGTCAGTAGAGGAACAACAGCTCCAGCTGCTCCTAGCCTACTCATGCTTAGAATCTTCAATCGACATTTGAGAGAACATAAGAAACGGAGTCAATGACAAACCTTGACTTGCAGAATCATTATCAATAGTTTGCAGAAAAACAAACCTTGACTTGCAGTTGTAGGAACTTAACATAGTCAATGATTTCATCAAGCATTGATGCTTTATCAGTCTGCATGAAATGGTGGAAGACTCAGTTTTAGCAAGCCAAATTTGTAGTTTCATATTGCTACATTTTTACTATAACAATCACATGCAATAAAGAAAATTTTTTCTGACCATGAAACAAAAACAACAAAGACTAAGATCCAAACTCTCGGCTTCTATGGTTTTTTCCCTATATTGAACTCAGTTGAGGTCTACATGGATTGCCTAACCGAGGAAATGTAGAAAAATATACCTTTTTAGAGTTTGGCACAAGCTCCTGCAAGTTCTTCATCCTATCTGCAATTCTTTCTCTTCGAAGCTGTATTTAGCAGTTTATACATTGATAGATTTCAGTGTTGTATAAAGATACAATTTAGAGAGAAATCTAGATATAATTTATATCACAATAAAAAAATATCACACACTCGTTCTGCAATACTATGAGGATCAGTTGCCTGACCGCGTCTTGCTCTCACGCGTGGCTTCATAGCTCCATTGCTACCATAGGTATTGTTGTTGATTTGTTGAGATTGAGAACCGGAGATCTAATATTCAATTAGTGTGAAACCATAACAATTAGTAATGCAAACACAAACAGGGTAAGAAGAGCTAGTAGAAATATACATATTCCTACCAACCAAAAGAATTGGAACAATGAGCATGATACCTGTTTATAAGTTTGAATTCCAGTCTGTCTACTTGATACTATTTCTTCTCTAGGAAAAGATGATGGATAGATATCCTGCATCTCATTTTCATCCTGCATATTAGCATTTATAATTAACCAAGATACGCTAACAAATCGAACAAAGGGGGTTTCTGTTAGATTACCTTTGTAAGTTGCAAAGTTTCAGCAGCCAAATTTATTTGTTTCTCGGAAGAAAAATAAGGGAAATCTGGATCCTGGAATTCTAGATTATCCTGCAGCATCAGTTAGATATTATCCAATATTATACTAGAAGTTTCAAGTTCCAATTATGATCTTCATACATACTGTTGGATTTAAAGATGCAGTGGCTACACTATCCAGATGTGTAAAATGTCCATTCTCAAAACATGTTTTGTTCAAAACATTGCTATCACATTCAGCACCTTGAAATCCAATGCCATGGAAATGCCCGTGCTCTATAAACGAGGAAACATTTGAGTACCATGTAGTAGGGTTGGAAAATGGTGGAAAAGATGGCAATTTGGTGAAGTCTCTCTCGATGGAGCTAGAAATGGGCAGTGAACAAGGAGACAATACAGATTCAATTGTTGTGTTACAATCAGGAACAACAACCTCATTTACATGGGAATTTAGTACACAAGTCCCATCCTGCGCATGCTTATTAAAATCTTCATCAGTTGCAATTTCATCAACATGACTTGAAGTTACCATCCAAGAACAATTATTCTTCATATCTTCTCCATATACTTCAAATAAATAGTCTTCTGCCACAGGAATTCCATTAACATGACTTGACGATACCATCAATGGGGATGGATTCTTTTTCTCTTCTTGGTATGCATCGAAGGAATCAGCCAGCAAACTATTTATTTGGGATACAACCACTCCATCCCAAGGAAGCACTGAATTATCTGGCCATGATGGTTGTGATAGGAAGGGGCTGATGAAGTTATCCATTACAACCTTTTAGTTTCAAAGCTTCACAACCTAGGCAATCACAATAAGAATAGCAAAAACTCGTGATCAAATATTAACATTCATCTCCCTAGCTTGTTTTTTTTTTCTAACAACAAGCACTTAGCTTGATAGAAATGGCAACTAGATCAATATACTCAAACTTGTTTCATAAATACTTCTTTACCTGATTTTAAGTGCTATTCACTACTTAGATTGAAAAATTAGAAGGTAATACCATTTCCTAGCACAACATAACTTCTAGTTAAACTTCTATCCCATGAAAATTGTCAAATTCTTCAATAACCAAACTGCTTTTGATGAGAACAACAAAACTAATATCACAGAAGTAAAGCAAATCACTACATGAGATAATAACTCATCGCAACAGAAAAAGAAGCATTTAAAAACCAAAAACAAAGCTGTATATACTTAGGTTCATTTAAGACATTGATACACCAGAAGGTGAACAGTTAACTTCCCTGTTCTATCAGCAAGCACTTAGCTTGACAGAAATGGTGACTGTACTTCTGGTCTGATAAACTCAAAAACTTCTTTCATAACTACAGATTCATGTATCGAAACTTCTATCTTTACCTGATTAACTGCTATTTAGTTATTTACTACTTAGATAAATTTTTTGTTCATCTACACACAATTTTTCCTAGCACAAAAGTGAATGTTGAAAATTGAAAAGGGAATAACTCATCGATCCAGTGGAAAATTTAAATAGAAAAGACTCACAACACAAAATGAAGTAAATTATTCTAAGAGAGAATAATTCATCGCCCTAGAACACAAGCAGAAAAAAGGAAATCAACCAAGAACAAAACTTCACGGAAAAAACAACGAATCGATCACAATAAGAATAGCTCCAACAACGCTAACCGTATGCAAAACGAAGCAAGATAGAATCGAGAAACAAGGCCATAATACAAATAAACAGGAACGAAAACAACAGAGCGAGATCAAAAATTTATGACAGTTACGGAATCGACGGAAACTTACCTAGCGGCGTCAAATTTGCTCCGGCGATCGTTCCGACCGGGATCCGGCGAGTGGAAGAGGAGCGATCCGGAGAGGGCGGAGCAAGTGAGAGAGGACAAGGGAGAAGAAGACGAGGGAAGCCAACGGAAGCGGAGGGAAGAAAGCGAACGTGTGAGAGAGAGAGAGAGGCGAAACTAACGCCAGCTTGCTGCTTAAAATGAGAGAGAATTTTCAGTTAACTACCAACAGTTTATTTTATTTCACAAAACGACTTAAAAAGTTAATCTTAAATATTTTATTTTTTTTTTAAAATATTTTTTTTGGTTTTTATTCTTAAGTAATAATTTTAATTGTTAAAATCGGAAGGTTTGTATACTCAAATGCAATTAATAAACCGATTATTTCACTAACTATTAATTATGAGGATAATCATTGAAAAAGATAGTATTAGGCAATAATCCAGCTTTATTTACCACGTCCCTCCTTTTTAACTGGAGCAAAAGTTAATGGGCCGTTAGTAGTTAATTAATTGCCCGCATTTCATTCTGCCCCCTAATTCATGTACAAATTAGTAATTTTTGAAGAAAATGATGAAATATTTCTAAGTACAAAAGAATTTCAACAAAATTAATTTAAATCTATTTTGAATAATTCAAAATCTATGAAGTTAAGAATTTGTAATTTATTAACCACGTTAACTCTTGTACTTGCTATAACTATTGATGAAAAATAAAGTATTATTGCATTTATGATTTGTAAATATTATAACATAATTTTGATCAGTATTAATTAGAAAGAAAATATTCATATTACAATAACTATGAATTAGTATTGATTAGAGTTGAATTGTTATTATAACATAATATTAATCAGTATTAAAGTGTTAATATTGTAACAATTATAAACTATAACTACAACAATATAGTTTACTAATGTTATTCAAAATTAAAGTGTACATGTTATAATAATAATAATAATTTTCTTAATAAAAAATCCTTCTCCAATTAACAATCGGCTATAAGAGGAATGTTAGAAATAAATATAATCATTTTTACTTACATCATAGTTACTATAATAATATAAAAATTAAAAGTAATTTTAAAAAATAAAATACGCATAGATGGGTGCGATGCTTTTTGTCCTCCCCTTTTGATTCCAATAAAACAAAAGTTGTCTTTTTTTTTTATCGATATATTATAAGACGAGGTAAATTATATGGAGTAAAATGAAAATTATGTCAAACTATGGAGCCTTATCTCTTTGATCGAGTCTTCGCGAACAAATATCGGAGTACGTGCACTACTATGGAGCCATTTTTATATTTCAGTACAAATTTAATATCTATTTTAGCTATTAACAAATCGAAAGTAAGGGTAAAAGAGAAAAAAATACAAAATTGAAGTGGCGGAACTAAAATTCACATTCTGCTATAAATACCCACCCCACCGAATGGTCTAATATCCAGTTCAAATTGTCTCCCTCAGATCAAATGGATCTTCTCGGTCCGTTCCTCTACGATTTCTCCTCCTCGTCCTCCCCGTCGCCGGAACTTGAATCGTCGGTCGTATACTCCGTCGAGGTAACTAAATCCGCCCTTCGATCCACAGATCTGCTTTCATTTTCTCGGTTTTCAAATGAATGTCTTGGTTCGGAGTTGAATCTTCGATTTCTCGGTGAAATATTCGTCAATCGTTTTTATGATGCATTGGTTAATTAGTTGGATAATCTCGTGTTTTCCGCTGCTTCATTTGATTATTATTATCGCGAAAGTCCTCTTTGATAAGGGTTTCTCGGATAGCAGATTTGTTTTGCTTATCTTTATCAGTTCATCTTCTATCCCCGATCCCTTCCTCTTTTGTCAATTTCTTCTTCTCGCCCTTCCTGTGGCTGGATGTTGAAGGATCGTAAGTCACTCTTTTGAAATCTTTAAACATCTTTGAATTATTTCCTATAAAAATTAAGTCATCCATGTACAAACAAACAAATAACATATCATCATTTTTATCATTCCTTAGAGATCATGTTCATGTGGACATTTGATAAAATCATTTACTTTGCTAAAAAATATTTATCAATTCAGTTATTCGAAGCATGAGGGACTTGCTTCAAGCCTTAGAGAATCTTCTTCAATTTTAGCACTTTCTTTTTTTGGTTGGGCACTACATAACCTAAAGCTGATTAATATAACCTTCTTTCTCCAAGTCTCCATTTAAAAATATGAATTTTACATCCATTTGATAATTCTCCAATGATTTTGAGTATCAATAGAAATGATCAACTGAATTGTGTCAAGGGAGCAACAGGTGCAAATACTTCATAGTAATCAATTCCGCCTTTTGCCTATACCCCTTAGCAACCAATCTTGCTTTCTATTTTTCAACCTCGTCTTACGCATTTCTTTTTATTTTGTGCACCCACTTCACACTAATTGTGTTTGATCCGGTGGTGATCTGGGAGGACCCATTGCCGAGAAGAGTCAACGTTCGGATGGTCGTCAAAGTCAAAAGGTGGTCAGCTAAGAGACTAGTTGAGCCGAAGTCCCCATAGGCCGAGCGACAGGAGGAGTGTGTGGCAGTGAGGCCGAGTCCATCACCCGATCAGCCTAAAGAGTTCAAGAGAGGTGGGCTGAGTCTAAGACAGGTCGATGAAAGAGAGGCTCGAGCCGATCGGAATAGATATACCCGTAGGGGGCTAAAAGAGTTGGCCGGCCAACAGGATAGACTAAAGGAAGCGTCAACAGATTAGCGGATGACATTTAAGAAGGGAAATATGTCTTAACATCCTTTTGGGAGACAATGCCGTCGGCTGACTGCGAGAATGGACAGGAAATCGTACGGAAGAAGATTGCGTCGCCTTGGCAGAAAGGCATCCGCCCCGTTATGGTAAGGTGTCAGGGACCCTTTCCCGATATTAGCTATTTAGGAAAGCTTAGGAAGTCGTATCCGCCCGGGAAGTGTGTAGTCAACCCGTCGAAGTTCTATATAAGAAGAGGAGTGGCTACCCGCGGAGGTACGCGCAGATACGTCTTTGAGCCACACTATTCACTTCTTCATTTTCCTTCATTTCTTCTTCCTGCGGTTGTGTGACTTGATCGTCGGAGGGCCGTCGCCGGGAACCCCCTCCCGGCTTGGCACTAACAACTTGTGATTGTAGGAGCAAGGCGTTTCCACCGCACACGAAGATCCACATCAACGTTATCTCCCGGCAACCGTCCACTCAGCTTCAGGGCAGGATCAAATTGGCGCCGTCTGTGGGAAGTCAACCTGAACCCGAAAGCAGAGGATGGAAGACGCCGAACGACCAACAACCGTAACGCTGACTACAGAAGAGTTGGAAAGGTTAATCCAAGCCGGAATAGCAAAAGCAATGGAACAGCAACAACGAATACTAGCCGAGCGGCCAGCACAAGAGCCAGCCATCTCAGGGTCCGGCCAGCACAAGAGCCAGCCATCTCAGGGCTGAACCTGTAGTACAACCAGTTGGAGGCAAAAGATCAAAGACGACTGGACCAGCACCAAACACACCAATCCCATTTCACCGAGCGTTGTTTAGGACACCCTCAGAGGAAGAAGGCGGAGCCCGACGAGACCGAGGTTCTTCGTCAGATGAGGCGCCCGAGAGGGATGCAAGGAAGGGAAAAGCGTCGCGAGATGGGGATTCACCCGAGCGGATCAATGGTCAGTTTTCGCAAGGAATCATGGAGGACCCCTTACCTCGCCATCACACCCCATTGGCGATTGGGGAATACAATGGGAGCACCGATCCAGATGATCACTTGGCCAAGTTCGACAATGCGGCCACTCTCCACCAGTACACTGATGAAGTGAAGTGCAGGGTGTTCCTGACAACACTTTCGGGACCGACTCAACGGTGGTTCACCCGGTTACCGACCGGGTCCATACGTAGTTTCAAGGATTTCCGGGCCGCTTTCCTGCATCACTTCGCAAGTAGCCGTCGGTATCAGAAGACGAGCGTAAACTTGTTTTCACTGAAACAAGGTCCTCGAGAAGCACTCAGGGCGTATATCCAGCGATTTAACCAGATGACAATGGACATACCAGCAGTCTCATCAGAAGTACTGGTAAATGCTTTCACTCAAGGGCTCGTGGAAGGTGAGTTTTTCCGATCCCTCATTCGTAGGCCCCCGAAGGATTTCGCTCATCTTCAAAGGAAGGCCACGGAATACATCAATGTAGAAGAAGCACAAGCAGCTCGAAGGAAAGAGGCACCAACCGACCTTCTACAGGCGTCCAATAGGAGGAGACCAAGCAACCACCAGCCTCCGACCGGTCCCAGGGCCGCAGGGTCGCAACTGTATCCCGAGCCGAGAACACATGCAGTCCATATGGAGGCCGCCCAACTCAAGAAGGGCAAAAAGTGGACCCCGATGTTCTGTAAGTTCCATCAATCAGGGACGCACAACACATGGGAGCGCCGAGGCGACCCTAATGTGCATCGACCCGCGCCCAAGGAGTATAGACGTCGATCGCCCATGCTGGATCGACATCCCGAGCGCCGAATCGACCGAAAAGTCGAGAGTCGAAGGGGTCAGGAGCCGCGGGAGCATCGTCCCCGAGAAAGAAGCCCTGCACGCGCCTCAGCCGATCGAAACAGACATTCAGCACGAGAAGAGGAGAACAGGAGGAACGCTTCTCGTGGAGAAATTGGGATGATCTCGGGTGGCCCGACAGGTGGAGATTCCAACCGAGCCCAGAAGGGCCACGCGCGACAGCTGACCATCTATGCCGTAGGATGCAGCAGGGAGAAAGCAGAGGGGTCCGAAATCAGCTTCGGCCCTAAGGACCTGGAGGGGGTCAAAATCCCTCATGATGACACGCTGATCATCAAGGCGGTGATCGCAAACTACACCATCCGCCGGACTTTTATCGACACAGGAAGCTCGGTAAACATTATTTTTAAACAAGCATTCGATTTATTGCAGATTGATAAGGCTGAGCTCCTGCCCATGGCAACACCACTGTACGGCTTCACCGGCAACGAAGTCTTGCCGATCGGTCAGACAAGATTGGCTGTCTCACTCAGAGAAAAGCTTTTAATTAGGACGCGCACCACGAACTTCATCGTGGTAGATGCGCCCTCGGCATACAACGTGATATTGGGCCGACCAGCTCTCAATGAATTTCGAGCTGTGGTATCGACCTACTGCCAGAAGATTAAATTCCCGGTGGGGAATCTGTTAGGCGAAGTTCGAGGGGACCAGGTGGCAGCCCGACGGTGTTATGTGGAGATGGTCAAGGCGGACGCTAAAGTTGCCAAGAAGTGCCCCCGATTGGAAGTAAACGCCATCAGAGAGAAGCCGCCCCCGCTGGTATACGACAACAAGGAGAAGGTGCAGATACATCCGAGTCGATCTGAGGCTACCACTTTCATAGCCTCTGATCTGACCGGCCCGCAAAAAGAGAAGCTGGTGGCCTGCCTTCAAAAGAACCACGATGTGTTTGCCTGGTCGACGCACGAACTGCCTGGTGTCGATCCAAGTGTGGCGTTGCATGAACTACATGTTCGGCCAGATGCCCGACCGGTCAAGCAAAGGAAGCGTGACTTTAGCGCTGAGCAAGATTTGATCATTTGGGCTGAGGTAGAGAAGCTACTGGAAGCCAAACACATCAAGGAAATTCAGTTTCCGACCTGGCTAGCCAACGTAGTGCTGGTTTCCAAGTCAGGTAATAAATGGCGGGTGTACATTGATTTCAGGGTTTTAAACAAGGCCTGTCCCAAGGACTCTTACCCGCTACCCAGGATAGACCAGATGGTGGACTCAACGGCCGGATGCAAGCTGATTTGCATGCTTGATGCCTATCAAGGCTATCATCAGGTGCCACTCACGCACGAAGACCAGGAGAAAGTCAGTTTCTTCACGGCCGACGGGATGTACTGTTATAAGGTCATGCCGTTCGGATTAAAGAACGCAGGCGCCACCTATCAGAGAATGATGAACAAGGTGTTCTGAAAGCAGATCGGACAAAATTTGGAGGTATATGTCGACGACATACTCATTAAGTCACTCCGAGCTGTCGACCTGTGTGCAAATGTGGAAGAAACATGTCGAACGCTGCGAAAGTACGGGATCAAGCTGAACCCAGCCAAGTGTCTATTCGGCGCTAAAGGTGGACGGTTTCTAGGATACATAGTCACTGAGCGGGGAATCGAAGCGAACCTGAGTAAAGTAAGAGCTCTTCAAGACATGGCACCGCCCCGCTGTTGGGTTCTTCGGGCCGCGAAAATCGCTTTTTCGCATCGCGGAAACCCCGAGTCACCCAAAGCCATGGATCTCGTGCAAAGAAAAACCGAACGAATATACGAGTACGAGTTTCAAAGACTCTAGATGTACACTAGATGAGAGTTATACCTTCGAAGCGAGCCCTTTCGCGTTCCCGCTCGTCCAAGGAGTTGCCGAATCTCAAGACCGTCAAGCGTCGGTCCTCTAGAAGTATCCACACGGACACGTAGGTGGAGAAAACTTCACACAAAGGTGTGCTAGCACCTTGGTAAGGTTCGGCCAAGCAAGGAGGAGAGGGAGAGGAAGAGCTTCAAGAGAAGGAAGAAGAAGATACACCACTTGAATGAAAATTGAAAACACACTCCAAAAACAAAGTGGCCGACCAAGCTCAATGGTGAAAAACTCCCAAATTAATTGCATTAATTGCAATTAATATGAAACCATTAAAGAGAATGGCTTTGTAACTTCCATGAGGTGGCACCCATGATGATGTTCCACATCATCATTGGTCCACCTAATGCCAACTCACCAATGAGATGGCAAAAGGTCAAGTCAAAATTAACCTTTGGTCTTCCTTCTTAAGTCAAGTCAAACTTGACCCAATCTCTTCCATGGTTGATCTAATCTAACCATTTGATTCAAGCCAACTTAATATAATGAATCTAATTCATTTAATTAAATTGATTCAATGAGTCAAAATCTAAATTAGACTCATTGAACACATGAATCAACTTGAGTCGAACTCAAGTTAGCCTAATTAGGATTACTTTTAATCCAATTTGATTCATCAAATGAATCTAATCCTCTTGGTTCATCATATGAACCTAATCTCCATCTAATTGTCCTTAGTGTGTGACCCTATAGGTTCTTGTAACGTTGGCAATGCTCTAAACACATTTAGGAGCATAAGTAATGAGCGGTATCTAGCAACACATCATTACTACCCAAGTTACAAGAATGTCGAGATCCGACATCACCTTGTGACTACCAATTGTGACTCCTCACAAAATAATGACAAGTGTCCTTCTATCCTAGACATCTAGATTGATCAATATGAGGCATAGACCGTGTCATCCTCTAATCAATCTAAATCTTGAACCCCAAGTAGACTCACTCAATCAAATGAGCTCAACATCTCATGTTGACTCATTTGGGCATGGCCATGCACTTAGTGGTCTCACTCTATCAAGAATATTGATGTCGCTCCCGTCATATGGGAGGGATAGATCCCATCTACATCACTCACATCCCTCTGCATAATTTGTTACATACCCGTAATCGCCTTTATAGTCCACCCAGTTACGGTGACGTTTGACGAAACCAAAGTACATAACTCCTTATGTAGGGATCCATGGTGACTTCAGGTCTAAGGACTAATAGTCATACTAATAGCCACATGAGAAAGTATATGACACTCATATAACGATCCATGATACTTTCTCATGGCGGGTCATTCAGTATACATTCTCCAATGTATACCCATGTGTCAGCTTGATATCTCTATATCCATGACTTGTGAGATCAAGTCATCGAGCTGACCTACATGCTAGTCTTATTGCATTAACATTGTCCCTGAATGTTAATACTCGACTAGGAATGATTTAGAGTAGTGTTCCCTATATCATCTTACTATCGATTCAACTAATCGATTGATATAGGTATGAACCTTCTACTCAAGGACGCTATTATACTTAGTCTATTTGGCACTAATACAAATAAGTATAATAACCAAACAAATGCCTTTATTAATATACAAGAATATGATACAATGAGTCCATACAATCATCAAATGATTAGCTCTAGGGCTCTAACTAACAATTTTCCACTAGCACTAGTGCCAATCAGTATAGGCTTTAAGGCCTAATGACCTAGTGTGACCATCATGCTTCCTCTGTGCCAAAGCCTTGGTCAAGGGATCTGCGATGTTAGCCTCTGTAGGTACTCTGCAAATCTTCACATCTCCTCTGTCGATAATCTCTCGAATGAGATGGAAGCGCCGTAGTATGTGCTTGGTCCGCTGGTGTGAGCGAGGTTCCTTCGCCTGTGCTATAGCTCCATTGTTGTCACAATAGAGCTCAACTGGATCAGCGATGCTAGGAACCACCCAGTTAGTTCATAGATACTCTGCAAATCTTCACTTCTCCTCTATCGATAATATCTCGAATGAGATGGAAACGTTGTAGAACTGCTGTGAACTCTTCCAGCTCACAGCACCACCATTTAAGCAAAACACGAACCCTGACTGCGATCGGTAATCATCCTGATCGGTCTGGAAGCTGGCATCACTGTAACCCTTTACAGTTAGCTCATCATTGCCTCCATATATCAAGAAATATTCTTTAGTCCTTCTTAAATACTTAAGAATATTCTTGACCGCTATCCAGTGACTGGTATCTGCTCGTCATGCTCAAAGCATACGAGACATCAGGTCGAGTACATAACATGGCGTACATGATCGATCCTATGACTGAGGCATAAGGGATCTGATCCATGCAATCTCTCTCCTCTCTAGAAGAGGGACCTTGAGTCTTCGAAAGACTCACGCCATGTGACATTGGCAGAAATCCCTTCTTGAAATTCTGCATGGCAAACCGAAGGAGTACCTTGTCAATGTATGTACTCTGACTTAGGCCAAGCAATCTCTTAGATCTATCTCTATAGATCTGTATCCCTAGAATGTGGGATGCCTCACCTAAGTCCTTCATTGAGAAGCAACTCCCTAGCCAGGTCTTGACAGACTGAAGCATAGGGATGTCCTTCCCAATGAGTAGTATGTCATCTACATACAATATGAGGAAGACAACTATGCCCCCTACAACCTTCTTGTAGACACAAGGCTCATCTTCGTTCTTGATGAAACCAAACTGTTTGATCGCATCATCGAATCAAAGATTCCAGCTCCGAGAAGCTTGCTTTAGTCCATAAATGGACCTATGCAGCTTGCATACTCTACTAGTATGCTGTGGATCTACAAAACCCTCAGGTTGTGTCATGTACACATCCTCGAGTAGGTTTCCATTCAGAAACGCGGTTTTGACATCCATCTGCCATATCTCATAGTCATGGTAGGCTGCAATAGCAAGCATGATCCGAATAGACTTAAACATCGCCACTGGAGAAAAGGTTTCATCATAGTCAATACCATGAATCTGCTTGAAACCTTTAGCTACCAAGCGACCCTTATAGATAAGTCCATCCATGTCAGTCTTTCTCTTAAAGACCCACTTGCACCCAATGGGTTTTACCCCTTCAGGTGGATCAACCAAAGTCCATACTTGGTCGGTGTACATGGATTCCATCTCGGATCTCATGGCTTCTAGCCATTTCTCAAAATCTGGTCTCATCACAACTTCTTGATAGGTGGTAGGCTCATCCTCTATGAGCACAATGTCATCATGGTCAGACAAGAGAAAAGAGTATATCTCAGGCTGACGACGTACCCTATCAGACCTGCGAAGAGGTATGTCTACTTGAACCGGTTGTTGTTCCTCAACTCCTTGTGGAACAACATCATCCACAACACTTTGTGGTTCCAGTTCAATTTCCATCGAGGCATTAGTGCTATTGTTCGCATCTTGAACTTCTTCAAGATCGAACGTGCTCCCACTAGTCTTTCTAGAAACAAAGTCCCTTTCTAGAAAGACCCCAGTCTTTGCCACAACTACCTTGTGCTGACTGGGAATGTAGAAGTAATATCCCTTAGTTTCCTTGGGATATCCGATGAAATAGCACTTGTCGGATTTGGGTCCTAATTTGTCTGAGACTTGACGTCATACGTAAGCCTCACAACCCCAAATCCTCATGAAAGACACCTGGGCATCTCTCCCAGTCCATATCCTATATGGTGTCTTTATCACGGCCTTTGATGGAACTCGGTTGAGTATGAAAGCTGCCGTGTCTAGAGCATATCCCCATAGATATGTCGGAAGATTTGTGTGACTCATCATAGATCGTACCATATCTAATAGGGTACGATTCCTCCTTTCGGATACACCATTCCACTGTGGTGTTCCAGGAGGAGTGAGTTGGGATAGAATCCCACACTCAGCTAGGTAGTCACGAAACTCATGGCTAAGGTATTCTCCACCTCGATCGGATCGAAGTATCTTAATACTCTTGCCAAGCTGGTTCTGTACTTCATTCTTGAATTCTTTGAACTTTTCAAAGGATTCAGACTTATGTGTCATCAAGTACACATAACCATATCTACTGAAATCATCAGTAAATGTGATGAAGTACCTATAACCGCCTCTAGCAGCAACATTGAAAGGGCCACATACATCACTATGTATGAGTCCTAACAAATCAGTTGCTCTCTCGCTATGCCCACTAAAGGGGGTCTTGGTCATCTTGCCTCGTAGGCATGACTCGCATATCTCATATGATTCTAAATCAAATGAGTCCAGCAAACCATCCTTATGGAGCTGGGATAAGCGCTTGTCATTTATATGACCTAAGCGACAGTGTCAGAGGTAGGTTTGGTTCATGTCATTTGACTTGAACCTCTTGGTACTAATGTTATAGATAGGGCTCTCAAGGTCTAGAATATAGAGTCCGTTTATTAGTGGTGCACTACAATAGAACATATCTTTTAAATAAACAGAATAACATTTGTCTTTTATTATAAAAGAGTATCCTTTCTTGTCTAAACAAGAAACTGAAACTATGTTCTTAGTAAGAGCAGGCACATAACAACAATCATCTAAATCTAGTACAAGCCCAGAGGGCAGAGATAGCTGATAAGTTCCTATAGCAACAGCAGCAACCCGTGCTCCATTGCCTACTCGTAGGTCCACCTCGCCCTTTGCCAATGCTCTGCTATTTCTCAGCGCCTGCACATCAGTACAAATGTGAGAAGCACATCCAGTATCTAATACCCATGATGTAGAAATAGATAGATTGACTTCTATAACATATATACCTGAAGTGGAAGTCTCACTTCGCTTCTTCTTAAGATCCTCCAAGTATACCTTGCAGTTCCTCTTCCAGTGCCCGGTCTGACCGCAGTGGAAGCAGGTAGCATCCTTGGCGACCCCTCCTTTAGGCTTCAGTGCCTTGCCTTTGCCCTTGGTTTGAGACTTTCCCTTACCTTTGGGCTTGCCCTTGCCCTTGTGCTTCTGGACCATCAGAATGGGTTTAACCTTCTTAAGGTTAATCTCAGCAGTTCGTAACATACTAAGTAGCTCGGGCAGTGGCTTGTCAATCTCGTTCATGTTATAGTTGAGAACGAATTGACTATAGCTATCCGGCAAGGACTGCAAGATCAAGTCAGTGGCCAGCTCTTGGCCAAGTGGGAACCCCAGTCTTTGTAGGTTCTCTATGTACCCAATCATCTTGAGTACATAAGGACCTACGGGAGCTCGTCTGACATCTTGCACTGAAACAGTGCCTTAGAGATCTCAAATCTCTCATGCCTCGCTTGTCCCTGATATAGTTGGCGAAGATGCTCAACCATATCGTAAGCGCCCATCAACTCATGTTGCTTCTGAAGCTCAGAGTTCATGGTCGCGAGCATTAGACAGGACACATCTAATGCATCGTCTTGATGCTTCTTGTAAGCATCTTTGTCTGCTCGCGGGGCATTGGCAGGAGGAGCCTCCGGAATGGGCTGCTCCAGAACGTACAGTTTACGTTCCTGGGTGAGAACTATTCTCATGTTCCTGTACCAGTCCAGGAAATTCGCTCCGTTGAACTTGTCCTTCTCAAGGACAGATCGTAGGGAGAAGGAATTCGTGTTCTACGTCATGGTTATCTACAACAGAAAAATTTGCAGAAATAAATATCATATTCTTTAAAAAAATCATTTAATTAGGCCTTTAACTAAATGATGCTCCTACTGAATACTATAATTCATGTGGGATAAGATCCACATCATACTAACCCTTGAGTTAGCTTTGGCTAATACGCCCAAGGCTTAGTATGATCGGTAGGTAACGATTACCAATTACATCTCTATGCAACTCTTGTTTATAGAATCAATATCCGTATTTATATTAAAACTCGAGTTAGCTTTGGCTAATACGCCCGAGAGTTAATATAGATGTGATTTTGACCTATCTTTTCCAACCGTTGGAATAATGCCTATAGTTGACTCGATCCAACCGAGTAACTAGGAATACTCAATCTAATTGAGTTTGTATTCACCCATGCGTTGATAGGTGGGACCAAGATTGTCCCTCCGTACCCTACCAAGATAATATGTATTGCTCTGCTTTGGCAGATTCAACAATACATGTGATCGAGGTAGTGATAGGTATCACGGCACGGTTAGGCATTTAGAGTTGGTTCGATCGAGATCTAATCTAATCGAAAAAGGATGCATCTTGTGCACGACTTAGATCTAATCTAATCGCAAGGGTGCATCATGTGCACGATTTAGATCTAATCTAATCGTAAGGCACTAATTAATTAACTACTTATTAAATATGCATCACATACACAAGCAATTAATTAATCTATTTGTGATTTAGTCATGGCCCTACTACGATCTTCTCAAGCCAATGAGAAGATCGATTGGTCAACCTAGGGTCAACAGCTTCTCCAAGCTTCTCCCTTTGACCACCTTGTGTTGCTCGTGCCCGCCTCGGAACTCCGTCTCGTGTGGATCCTCCACCGCTCCAATTTGTACATTACAATTTGAAACTCGAGTTACATTCAAGTCTAAATCTAATTTAGAACAAGAATATAAGAAAAGGCACGACGCGCAGGTCGCGAATATAATACAACACTCGCAAACACATAACGGCACGCAGGCCGTATTATAAATTACAACACAATCCAATCATATTGGGTTTTTGGGCCATGACTATCACAAAATTAATATATAATTCAAAATTATATATTTTTCATAATTTTCTGTAATTTTAAAATCAAATTTTACAATTTTTACGAGTAAAATTTCCCGGCGGACCCGTTTAGCGTTTTCGGGCGCAATCGCGGAACGGATCCCCTTGCGGGGCCAGGGGCAGCGCCCCTACCCGCGATCTAACCATCGCGAGGGTTCCTTTGCGATCCAACAGCGCCTAAACTCGCTGTCCCAAAACGATTTGGGCCGAGACATCGCCGTTTCGGAAAAATCTTCCCGGCGGGTTCGTTTTTAGCGATTTCGGGTGCAACCGCGGAGCAAATCCCCTTGCGGGGTTAGGGGCAGTACCCCTACCCGCGATCTAACCATCGCGAGTTGCTCCTAAGCGATCTAATGGCACCCAAGCCCGTTGTCCCAAAAAATTTTGGGGCGAAACGAAGCCGTTTTGGAAAAATCTTTCCGGTAGCCGAAGCCTACAAGTGCCGAGACACTTGTGCTTCGCTTCTACGGAAAAATTACCCATAAAAACTCGAAAATCATAATTTTACAGAAAATTACAGAAACTTTAGTTTTCATAAAACCAAAAACAAACTCGTACAAGCCTTGCACGTGGCTCTGATACCACTGTTGGGTTCTTCGGGCCGCGAAAACCGCTTTTTCGCATCGCGGAAACCCCGAGTCACCCAAAGCCATGGATCTCGTGCAAAGAAAAACCGAACGAATATACGAGTACGAGTTTCAAAGACTCTAGATCTACACTAGATGAGAGTTATACCTTCGAAGCGAGCCCTTTCGCGTTCCCGCTCGTCCAAGGAGTTGCCGGATCTCAAGACCGTCAAGCGTCGGTCCTCTAGAAGTATCCACACGGACACGTAGGTGGAGAAAACCTCACACAAAGGTGTGCTAGCACCTTGGTAAGGTTCGGCCAAGCAAGGAGGAGAGGGAGAGGAAGAGCTTCAAGAGAAGGAAGAAGAAGATACACCACTTGAATGAAAATTGAAAACACACTCCAAAAACAAAGTGGCCGGCCAAGCTCAATGGTGAAAAACTCCCAAATTAATTGCATTAATTGCAATTAATATGAAACCATTAAAGAGAATGACTTTGTAACTTCCATGAGGTGGCACCCATGATGATGTGGAGTATCATCATTGGTCCACCTAATGCCAACTCACCAATGAGATGGCAAAAGGTCAAGTCAAAATTAACCTTTGGTCTTCCTTCTTAAGTCAAGTCAAACTTGACCCAATCTCTTCCATGGTTGATCTAATCTAACCATTTGATTCAAGCCAACTTAATATAATGAATCTAATTCATTTAATTAAATTGATTCAATGAGTCAAAATCTAAATTAGACTCATTGAACACATGAATCAACTTGAGTCGAACTCAAGTTAGCCTAATTAGGATTACTTTTAATCCAATTTGATTCATCAAATGAATCTAATCCTCTTGGTTCATCATATGAACCTAATCTCCATCTAATTGTCCTTAGTGTGTGACCCTATAGGTTCTTGTAACGTTGGCAATGCTCTAAACACATTTAGGAGCATAAGTAATGAGCGGTATCTAGCAACACATCATTACTACCCAAGTTACAAGAATGTCGAGATCCGACATCACCTTGTGACTACCAATTGTGACTCCTCACAAAATAATGACAAGTGTCCTTCTATCCTAGACATCTAGATTGATCAATATGAGGCATAGACCGTGTCATCCTCTAATCAATCTAAATCTTGAACCCAAGTAGACTCACTCAATCAAATGAACTCAACATCTCATGTTGACTCATTTGGGCATGGCCATGCACTTAGTGGTCTCACTCTATCAAGAATATTGATGTCGCTCCCGTCATATGGGAGGGATAGATCCCATCTACATCACTCACATCTCTCTGCATAATTTGTTACATACCCGGTAATCGCCTTTATAGTCCACCCAGTTACGGGTGACGTTTGACGAAACCAAAGTACATAACTCCTTATGTAGGGATCCATGGTGACTTCAGGTCTAAGGACTAATAGTCATACTAATAGCCACATGAGAAAGTATATGACACTCATATAACGATCCATGATACTTTCTCATGGCGGGTCATTCAGTATACATTCTCCAATGTATACCCATGTGTCAGCTTGATATCTCTATATCCATGACTTGTGAGATCAAGTCATCGAGCTGACCTACATGCTAGTCTTATTGCATTAACATTGTCCCTGAATGTTAATACTCGACTAGGAATGATTTAGAGTAGTGTTCCCTATATCATCTCACTATCGATTCAACTACTCAAGGACGCTATTATACTTAGTCTATTTGGCACTAATACAAATAAGTATAATAACCAAACAAATGCCTTTATTAATATACAAGAATATGATACAATGAGTCCATACAATCATCAAATGATTGGCTCTAGGGCTTTAACTAACACCCGCAACCTGAAGGAGGTACAAAGGCTGACTGGGAGAATCACGGCTCTATCAAGGTTCATATCAAAATCAGCTGACTGGAGCATGACATTTTTCAAGATTTTAAGGCGAGCGACCAAGTTCCAGTGGGATGGCAAATGTGATAGGGCATTTGAAGAACTCAAGCAATATCTCAGCTCATTGCCCATCCTAGGCAAGCTAACTGTGGGGGAGCCGCTTTTAATTTATTTATCGTCTACCGAGCATGCCATCGGTTCAGCGTTAATCACTGAGAAAGGGGGGAATCAGCAACCGGTGTATTTTTTAAGCCACATATTGAAAGACGCTGAGTTACGCTATACAGGTCTCGAGAAGCTTGCTTACGCTCTGGTCCTCGCTGCCCGGAGGCTTCGATCGTATTTTTTGGCTCACCCCATAATCGTGATGACTAATAGCACCTTGGGTCGGGTCCTGCTCAACATTGAAGCATCTGGCCGGTTAATCAAATGGACCACTAAGCTCAGTGAGTTTGACATACAGTATCGACCCCGGTCGACTATCAAAGCACAGGCATTGGCAGATTTCATTACAGAAGTTCCAGACCCTAAGCCGGAATCCCCATGGAGGGTATATGTTGACGGATCGTCCGCCCGACCGGGTAGTGGAATAGGTATCCTGCTTATATCCCCGAAAGAAGACCGAATGCATCTATCCATTCGATTGGACTACCGAGCCACCAACAACGAAGCTGAATACGAAGCTCTCATAGCTGGCCTTCAAGCCGCTCGGCATGTTGGGGCCACCAAGGTACTCTTACATTCGGATTCACAGTTGGCAGCCTAGCAGCTGAATGGGACGTTCGAAATCAATAGCGCTCGGCTCAGATTATATGCGGACGCCTTTGAAAAGCTCAGGGTGAATTTCCAAGAGGTCGTTATTCACAAAATACCCCGATCGGAGAACCAAGCAGCGGATGAACTGGCAAGGCTGGCTAGCGCGGTGACGCCGATCGTCGCTAGTTGTCCCATCGAGCAGGTCTCCCTAGTGACGCACGTGGATCAGTCAGTAGAAATACCACTTCCGGAAGACTGGAGGACACCCATCATTAGGTTCCTCCAGTCCGGAACCTTACCAGGAGATCGTGAAGCCGAGCGAGTTTTAAGAAGGAGAGCCGCTCGGTTCACTATGGTTGGCGAGCAATTGTATAAAAAAGCCTTCTCACGCCCTCTGCTAAAGTGTGTGAGTACTGAGGACGCCGAATACATCCTGCAAGAAGTACATCAGGGCTCCTGCGGGGGACATCCGGGCGGATGATCGCTGGCGAAGAAAATTATCCTAGCAGGGTATTTTTGGCCAACACTCCAGAGAGATGCGAGCAAGGTAGTAGCTACTTGCTTGTCCTGCCAAAAATACAGTAATCTGACTCACCGACCAACCTCCGAGATGAAAGTGTCCACTGTGGCATGCCCGTTCGATAGTGGGGAATGGACATAGTTGGTCCTTTTCCTATGGCAACCGGTCAGAGAAAATTCCTACTGGTGGCTGTTGATTATTTTTCAAAATGGGTGGAAGCCGAGCCACTGGCCAAAATAACCGAGCAGATGGTCAAAAAGTTCATCTGGAAGCATATAATTTGTCGGTTTGGCATTCCTCATCGGCGCATTTCGGATAACGGGTGACAGTTCATTGGTCAGGAGCTCGGAGAATGGTGCAAAGGGTACGACATCAAACAACACTTCACCTCCGTGGCGTATTCTCAGAGCAATGGTCAAGCCGAAGTAGCCAATAGAGAGATCCTGCAAATACTTCGGGTGTGGCTTGATCACATGGGGGGCAGCTGGGTAGACGAGCTACCCAGTGTGTTATGGGCGTTGCGGACGACTCCCAAGGAAGGAACTGGCTTCACGCCGTTCCATTTAGTATATGGAGGAGAGGCGGTCGTCCCAGTCGAGGTCGGGATTGAGTCCGATAGGGTGTTGCGCTACGACGAAGAAAACGGGGAAAGGCGACGGATGGAGCTCGACATGGTTGACGAAACGCGCGATAAAGCGGCCGCCCGACTAACAGCTTACAGACAAAGGATGCGGCAAAACTATAATCGCCGGGTTATCCCCAAATCTTTCCAGGTGGGCGACCTAGTCTGGAAAAGGGTCAAGCCGGTCGGGGACGTCAAAAAGCTTGAAGCTCCATGGACGGGTCCATTCAAAGTCGTAGAAAGGCTGCGGTCGGGTGCATACTACTTGGAGGACGCGGAGGGAAGGAGGCTGGACAGACCGTGGAGCGCAAATCACCTCCAACCTTATAGAGCCGGATGAGAGGTGAGCGAATGAATTCATGTACACGTGCATCTATGTATGTTTCCTTGGACGCAGGAAGAAAACAATTGGATCTCTCCTAAACCCCTTCCTATCAAACGCGTCATCGGCGGTCGAGTGGCGACCTTAAACCCTCGCGTCATTGGCGGTCGAGCGGTGACCTTAAACCCTCGCGTCATCGGCGGTCGAGCGACGACCTTAAACCCTCGCGTCATCGGCGGTCGAGCGGCGACCTTAAACCCTCGTGTCACCGGCGGTCGAGCGGCGACCTTAAACCCTCGTGTCATCGGCGGTCGAGCGGCGACCTTAAACCCTCGCGTCATCGGCGGTCGAGCGACCACCTTAAACCCTCGCGTCATCGGCGGTCGAGCGGCGACCTTAAACCCTCGCGACAGCGGTGGTCGATTGGAGACCTTGAACTCTTGCGTGATCGATCGACAAGTAAAAGCAAGACGATCGCCTAAGCATATTCAAAGACGAGCAAAATATTGAAGAAAATCATCAAAGATAAGATAGAAACAAGTCACGTCATAAGAGTCTATGCCAACCGGATACACACGGTGGCCGACTAATACAACCCAAAAAACAAAAGACCACTCGATAAATCAAGCTGACAGAAATGCTTTCAAGGGTTCACTCCAAAGAATCTAAAGCATCGTCGGGGATAGAGGCATTAAGCTGGTCGCGATCAATCGTGGAGCCGGGCAGATCGGCAGGCAAATGCCCCTTTTTCTTGAGTTGATAAAAAATGTTGTCCGCGGCGCAGCCGAAAAGTCGGAGAACTCAGTCGACGAACTTATTCACGAAGGTGTCGGACCGGATGTAAGCCACCTTCATCGCTTCGAATCGGATAGGCTCGCTTTCTTTATGAGCCTCCAGGGCCGACCGGGCGCTCTCCAGATCCGCCTTCACCATTGCAAGATCGGCGTCCTTGTCGGACAGCTGGCTTCTTAGAGTGACTTCCTCAGACTCGCGAGCCTGCCTCTCGGATAACAGCAGACCTTCCACATTTTTTAACTTGTCTTCGGTCTGCTTTAATTTCTGCTCGAGAGCCCAGGCTTCCACATTTTTCTTCTCTAGATCCTCAACATCCCTTTGCTTATGGTTGGTGGCCAGGGTGATCTTGCCTTCAAAGGTGGATATCTCTTTCTTGAGTCGGTCAATGTACCCGACTTGCTCAGCGCTCTTGTCCCGCTCGGCAGTCAGTAGTTCTTCGCTCTTAGCCAAGTCGGCCTGTAGCTGAGCCACTTGGGTGTCATTTAAACCATGAGTGGTCCCCGACTGACCGGGGGCTTCTTGCAACCGTTTCAGCTCATCCTCCACATACAATTACATTATATATGTATATCATTATTACGACTATATACGACTATACGACTACGACCAACCAATTACTTGAAATAAAAAGATTCAAACAAAAAATTTTATAATCAACAAAAAGAATTGTTAATGGATTTAAGATCCATTATATTATACGTATAAATTAAATTAATTTAATTGTGTAAAGAGTAAATATAATTTAATAATATCTTTCGTGAATTATTAGAAACAAAAAACTATTGATTCACATTTTTTCAAGATGTTTGTTTATTTTCTATTATGAATCCAATAATGGAAATCTTATAAGGAATTTGAGTAACTTTCTATTCATATATTGAATAACGTGGAGTTATGCATAAATAAGGAACAAAAAAAGAAGAAAAGAATTGTGTAGCATTTTGGTACCGATCTAGACAGCATTGCTGTGCCAGAGGGAGGATAGCTATACTGATTCGGTATACTTTAAATAAACCTTTGGTACAAAATTGACGATCTCACAAAGATGCAATATCAGTAGTTTTCCATTTCCATTTACTGATCCCATCTTTCAAAGAATCGACCCCCCTTTTTTTTAAATGTACAAAAATTTGTGGAGCTCAGAATGTCCGGAAGCACGGGAGAACGTTCTTTTGCTGATATTATCACCAGTATTCGATATTGGGTCATTCATAGCATTACTATACCTTCCCTATTCATTGCGGGTTGGTTATTCGTCAGTACGGGTTTAGCTTATGATGTGTTTGGAAGTCCTCGGCCAAATGAGTATTTCACAGAGAGTCAACAAGGGATTCCATTTATAACTGGCCGTTTTGATTCTTTAGAACAACTCGATGAATTTAGTAAATCCTTTTAGGAGGCCCCCAATGACCATAGATCGAACCTATCCCATTTTTACAGTACGATGGTTGGCTGTTCACGGACTAGCTGTACCTACTGTTTCCTTTTTGGGATCAATATCAGCAATGCAGTTCATCCAACGATAAACCTAATTCGAATTATAGAGCTATGACAGAATCAAATCCGAATGAACAAAATGTTGAATTGAATCGTACCAGTCTATACTGGGGTTTATTACTCATTTTTGTACTTGCTGTTTGCTTTAATTTCTGCTCGAGAGCCCGGGCTTCCACATTTTTCTTCTCTAGATCCTCAACATCCCTTTGCTTATGGTTGGTGGCCAGGGTGATCTTGCCTTCAAAGGTGGATATCTCTTTCTTGAGTCGGTCAATGTACCCGACTTGCTCAGCGCTCTTGCCCCACTCGGCAGTCAGTAGTTCTTCGCTCTTAGCCAAGTCGGCCTGTAGCTGAGCCACTTGGGTGTCATTTAAACCATGAGTGGTCCCCGACTGACCGGGGGCTTCTTGCAACCGTTTCAGCTCATCCTCCACAAAGGCGAGCCTCTGGCTCATAGCCAGGCCGTCCACCCAAAACTGCGGGAGTCAGAAGCAGAAGTGGATCAAAAACAAGGCCAAATTAATAAGTGCAGAAGCCAAAAGGAAAACTCACCCCGGTGATCTGCTTAGTGTAACTATTTGCTAATATGCCGGGAGGGGCGGCGGCCGCCCGGGCGCGGGCATCTTCCCATATCTTAGGCAATTGACCCCGAATGATAATCCGGTATTCGGTCTGATCGACCGAACCACCCGACGCCAAAAGATCTTCGGTAGGAAGGTGGAGTGTGGCTGTGACATGTCTCCGGCGAGTCGTGGCAGAATGGGAAGAGGCCGATCGGCCCGTGCGAGAGGAGGTGGCTATGGGGTTGATGTTTGATCTCAAGATGCAGCCTTGAGCCGATAAGGGTGGCAAACTAACGACAGGAGAGTCGACGAGAGGGTCGAAAGGTGTTCGGTCGGATGAGACGTGGACGGCCTCCGACGATATCGGTCCAGAAGCGCCGGTCCAATCGACTACCCTCTCAACTGAAGACGCAAAGCAAGCAGCTTTTTTCGCCCGACGCCTCTTGCGCGGGTTCTTGAGCGGCGCCTAAGATTGTGAGCCCTCCAGAATAAGTTGAGCTGCCGGAGGCTCTGCGATTGGCGCTCCCACAGTCGCTGAGCCGGCCGACACCAGGTTCGACTCCCCACCAGCTTCCTGAGTAAGCCCCCGCTCGGGCATGGGCGGTTCGGGGAGATCTTCCGGCTGAAACCCTCGCTCAGCCAAGACTTCAACCACTACCTTGTCAACATCGGTCGTGGTGAGCTTCGATTGTCCGATCAAGCGTGCCCTCATCATGATGTCAGCTGCAAAATAAAGAGAGAAATCAGTTAGATAAAGATGAAAAAGGTAAAGGGATGATGTACCTATGTTGACTGGCTCGGACGGGCTGATCGGACTAAGACCAAAAAGTGCCAAAACTCCCTCCTCCAACAACTTGTGAATGTTAAACTTCTGGCCAGCCAGCATGGAGGCAGCAAGTAAGTAAGCAGGAGTATTCTTGTACCGAGGCAATGAGGGTTGAGGCCCCAGCGAAAGTTGCCAAGTGGTTTGGAAGGAAGGCCGATCGGGGAAGCGAACAAAGAAGAAGTATTCTCGCCAATGCTTATTAGAGGAGTATTCTTGTACCGAGGCAACGAGGGTTGAGGCCCCAGCGAAAGTTGCCAAGTGGTTTGGAAGGAAGGTCGATCGGGGAAGCGAACAAAGAAGAAGTATTCTCTCCAATGCTTATTAGAGGAAGACATCCTGTCAAAAAAGACTAGGCCCGGTCGAGCTTGCAAGAGAAAGGTGCCTGGCTGATCGGAAAGCTTCGGGTAGTAAAAAAAGTGAAAAATCGAAGGGGTCAGGGGGATGCGATGTAAACGGAATAAGATGATTACCCTACACAAAAGGCGAAAGGAGTTCGGGACTAGCTGGGAGATGGATAATCCAAAGTATTTACAAATATCTATGATGAATGGATGGAGAGGAAGCCGTAGGCCGGTAGCAAACTGGTCGCAAAAGAAGCAGACGCAGCCGGCCGGCGGCACAGAAGGTCGATCGGTGGATAGCGGGACATGGATCTCGTAGCCGGGAGGAAATTCTAAGGTGTTGGCTAGAGTTCTAGCATCCTGCTCGTCAAACCTGGACTCCATGGTATCGTACCAAGGACCAGGGGCATAAGAGGAGGGCTCGGATGTGCCGGCCATAGCAAAAGGAATGAAGTGAAAGAAGACGGGAAGAAAAACAAGCCGGAAAAGGAAGACAGGGCCAAAGAAAGGAGTTCGCCGGAAAAGTAAAGAGGGTATAACAAAAAGGAGCCACAGAAGAGGGCGATAAACTCACCCGAGATGGAAGCAACAAGGGAAGTAGAAAGAGTCACCGAAGAACACGGAAGAAACCGTTGAGGAGAACAGACGAAGCCGCCAGAAACGAAAGCACGAAAGAAGACAGCGATGGCAAGCTTATAAACACCCAAAGATCTCACCTGGCCGTCCGATAGACCGCACGAACATCTAGAGGCAGATCTGGCCGTTCAAATTCAAAAAGCCCAAAGGTCACATCCCAACGGGTCACGTCAAACGTGCGTCGACAGAGGGAGACGCGTGGCATGCCTCGATAGGGTAGCTACCAGAGCAATTAAGGAAGCATGCGGCGCATCAATGCGTTAAGGTGATACGATTTCCAAGAGATTGTGCGGAGATCGCCCAGGCAACAGCTCCCTGAGCCGATCAAGCAAGTTATATAGCTCGGACAGTCCTTCGTTCCTGTCGATTGGCCAACCGAGAGCATCCCGTCGAAAGGAAAATCAAGATCAAATTACCGAGCGCTTGCCAAGAGGCATAGTTGACCGAAAAACCCGACAAGAGATTGTCTTTTCGCACCAGTTGGTCCAGTCAGTCAGACTTATAGCCTCCTTTGACTAGACTTAAAGGGAAGGCATGTGATCCGGTGGTGATCTGGGAGGACCCATTGCCGAGAAGAGTCAACGTTCGGATGGTCGTCGAAGTCAAAAGGTGGTCAGCTAAGAGACTAGCTAAGTCGAAGTCCCATAGGCCGAGCGGCAGGAGGAGTGTGTGGTAGTGAGGCCGAGTCCATCACCCGATCAGCCTAAAGAGTTCAAGAGAGGTGGGCTGAGTCTAAGACATGCCGATGAAAGAGAGGCTCGAGCCGATCGGAATAGATATACCCGTAGGGGGCTAAAAGAGTTGGTCGACCGGCAGGATAGACTAAAGGAAGCGTCAACAAATTTGCGGATGACATTTAAGAAGGGAAATATGTCTTAACATCCTTTTGGGAGACAATGCCGCCGGCTGACTGCGAGAATGGACATGAAATCGTACGGAAGAAGATTGCGCCGCCTTGGCAGAAAGACGTCCGCCCCGTTATGGTAAGGTGTCAAGGACCCTTTCCCGATATTAGCTATTGAGGAAAGCTTAGGAAGTCGTATCCGCCCGGGAAGTGTGTAGTCAACCCGTCGAAGTTCTATATAAGAAGAGGAGTGGCTACCCGCGGAGGTACGCGCAGATACGTCTTTGAGCCACACTATTCACTTCTTCATTTTCCTTCATTTCTTCTTCCTGCGGTTGTGTGACTTGATCGTCGGAGGGCCGTCGCCGGGAACCCCCTCCCGGCTTGGCACTAACAACTTGTTATTGCAGGAGCAAGACGTTTCCACCGCACACGAAGATCCACATCAGCGTTATCTCCCGACAACCGTCCACTCAGCTTCAGGGCATGATCAAATTGGCACCGTCTGTGGGAAGTCAACCTGAACCCGAAAGCAGAGGATGGAAGACGCCGGACGACCAACAACCGTAACGCTGACTACAGAAGAGTTGGAAAGGTTAATCCAAGCCGGAATAGCAAAAGCAATGGAACAGCAACAACGAATGCTAGCCGAGCAGCCAGCACAAGAGCCAGCCATCTCATGGTCCGGCCAGCCCGGAGATACTGGTCGCAGGGCTGAACCTGTAGTACAGCCAGTTGGAGGCAAAAGATTAGAGACGACTGGACTAGCACCAAACACACCAATCCCATTTCACCGAGCGTTGTTTAGGACACCCTCAGAGGAAGAAGGCGAAGGCCGACGAGACCGAGGTTCTTCGTCAGATGAGGCGCCCGAGAGGGATGCAAGGAAGGGAAAGGCGCCGCAAGATGGGGATTCACCCGAGCGGATCAATGGTCAATTTTCGCAAGGAATCATGGAGGACCCCTTACCTCGCCGTTACACCCCATTGGCGATTGAGGAATACAATGGGAGCACCGATCCAGATGATCACTTGGCCAAGTTCGATAATGCGGCCACTCTCCACCAGTACACCGATGAAGTAAAGTGCAGGGTGTTCCTGACAACACTTTCGGGATCGACTCAACGGTGGTTCACCCGGTTACCGACCGGGTCCATACGTAGTTTCAAGGATTTCCGGGCCGCTTTCCTGCATCACTTCACAAGTAGCCGCCGACATCAGAAGACGAGCGTCAACTTGTTTTCACTGAAACAAGGTCCTCGAGAAGCACTCAGGGCATATATCATCGATTTAACCAGATGGCAATGGACATACCAGCAGTCTCATCAGAAGTACTGGTAAATGCTTTCACTCAAGGGCTCGTGGAAGGTGAGTTTTTCCGATCCCTCATTCGTAGGCCCCCGAAGGATTTCGCTCATCTTCAAAGGAAGGCCACGAAATACATCAATGTAGAAGAAGCACAAGCAACTCGAAGGAAAGAGGCGCCAACCGACCTTCAACAGACGTCCAATCGGAGGAGACCAAGCAACCACCAGCCTCCGACCGGTCCCAGGGCCGCGGGGTTGCAACCGTATCCCGAGCCGAGAACGCATGCAGTCTATATGGAGGCCGCCCAACTCAAGAAGGGCAAAAAGTGGACCCCGATGTTCTGTAAGTTCCATCAATCAGGGACGCACAACACATGGGAGCGTCGAGGAGACCCTAATGTGCATCGACCCGCGCCCAAGGAGTATAGACGTCGATCGGCCACGCTGGATCGACATCCCGAGCGCCGAATCGACCGAAAAGTCGAGAGTCGAAGGGGTCAGGAGCCGCGGGAGCATCGTCCCCGAGAAAGAAGCCCAAAGGTCACATCCCAACGGGTCACGTCAAACGTGCGTCGATAGAGGGAGACGCGTGGCATGCCTCGATAGGGTAGCTACCAGAGCAATTAAGGAAGCATGCGGCGCATCTATGCGTTAAGGTGATACGATTTCCAAGAGATTGTGCAGAGATCGCCCAGGCAACGGCTCCCTGAGCCGATCAAGCAAGTTATATAGCTCGGACAGTCCTTCGTTCCTGCCGACCGGCCAACCGAGAGCATCCCGTCGAAAGGAAAATCAAGATCAAATTACCGAGCGCTTGCCAAGAGGCATAGTTGACCGAAAAACCCGGCAAGAGATTGTCTTTTCGCACCAGTTGGTCCTGTCAGTCAGACTTATAGCCTCCTTCGACTAGACTTAAAGGGAAGACATGTGATCCGGTGGTGATCTGGGAGGACCCATTGCCGAGAAGAGTCAACGTTCGGATGGTCGTCAAAGTCAAAAGGTGGTCAGCTAAGAGACTAGCTTAGCCGAAGTCCCCATAGGCCGAGCGGCAGGAGGAGTGTGTGGCAGTGAGGCCGAGTCCATCACCCGATCAGCCTAAATAGTTCAAGAGAGGTGGGCTGAGTCTAAGACACCCGATGAAAGAGTGGCTTGAGCCGATCGGAATAGATATACCCGTAGGGGTCTAAAAGAGTTGGCCGGCCGGCAGGATAGACTAAAGGAAGCGTCAACAGATTAGCGGATAACATTTAAGAAGGGAAATATGTCTTAACATCCTTTTGGGAGACAATGCCGCCGGCTGACAGCGAGAATGGACAGGAAATCGTACGGAACAAGGTTGCGCCGCCTTGGCAGAAAGGCGTCCGCCCCGTTATGGTAAGGTGTCAGGGACCCTTTCCCGATATTAGCTATTGAGGAAAGCTTAGGAAGTCGTATCCGCCCGGGAAGTGTGTAGTCAACCCGTCGAAGTTCTATATAAGAAGAGGAGTGGCTACCCGCGGAGGTACGCGCAGATACGTCTTTGAGCCACACTATTCACTTCTTCATTTTCCTTCATTTCTTCTTCCTGCGGTTGTGTGACTTGATCGTCAGAGGGCCGTTGCCGGGAACCCCCTCCCGGCTTGGCACTAACGACTTGTGATTGCAGGAGCAAGACGTTTCCACCAGACACGAAAATCCACATCAGCGTTATCTCCCGGCAACCGTCACTCAGCTTCAGGGCAGGATCAGTGTTCTTGTCATTCAGTAATGATACTAGCTCCCATGTATCATTCTTTGCGATTGCCTTGATTTCTTCATTCATGGTATTTCTCCATTTGTTATCATGAGCAACATCGTCATAAATTACAGGTTCGGTTTCTACTTAGTAAGCAAAAATGAATAAAATCATTAAAGTTTATCTCTTTAGTGGCAACATAAATGTCACTCAAACTTCTGAATTTTCGGGACCCTTCACTCGAGCTTGCTTCATTTATTTGTGAATTTTGTGATGGTGGTATTGATGGTGATGTCATGCCTTCTTCCTCATCATCAAGGAAAGAACTATATCCCCTCTATTTCTTTGTAGTACTGCACTCCCAAACACCTACTTCATCGAACTCCACGTCTCTACTTATGACAATCTTTCCATTGCTTGGATTATACAACTTGTAACCTTTAGAGCTTTGATCATAGCTGATGTAGAGATACTTTGCACTTTTCTCATAAAGTTCGTTCTTTTCTCATCATGAACATCTGTGTAGCCACTTCTTCCAAAAATGCTCAAGTGTGAAACACTTTGCTTGTATCCACTCTAAGCTTCTTGAAGTGTCATACCATGAACACTTTTGGTATGACACCGATTCATCAAGTATACTGTACAAGAGATAATCTCAGCCCAATATTTATTCGACTTGTTTTTACTTTTTAACATACTCCTCATCATGTTGAGAATAGTTCAGTTCTTCCTCTCTGTCACTCCATTTTGTTGTGGTGAGTATGGAGTTCTCATGGGATGATGAATGCAATTTTCTTCACAAAAAAATCTTGAATTCATTATATATGAATTCTCCACCTCTATCGGACCGAAGAGCTTCGATTTGATTGCCACTATGTTTCTCCACCTTTAAGTTGAACCTTTTAAAGGTTCCAAACACCTCTGATTTATCTTCAAAAAATACACCCAAGTTTTTTAAGAATAGTCATTAATGAAAAGCATAAAGATTTGTCACACGGTTCATGCCCATAAAAACGGTATACACTTTTATTATTATTATTATTATTATAAAATATCTAACTGTATTCTATAAGCTAAAATTCCTTGCCGAAACCCTAAAAAAAATCATAAAAGATCATAGTAGATATTTTGGCAAGGAATTTTAACTTATAAAATACAGATGCTTCATTTTAAAAATTAGAGCAGCTATTATCATTGGGTTTTGGTAAGATTCATTATTCATGCATAATGACGATAAAATCGAGATAAATACCTCCCTTATGTGTTAATCATTATTCCAAAGGTTAGTAGTCGCTCATGATTTATCTCCTCCGTATTGGCCCTGAGACGAATTGACGGGGACGTTGGGGGCGAGCGTATTTATCTTTTGCCATAATTATTCATGCATAATGAGTTCTTTTTTTAATCTATATGTGCACATTTATGATTATTACACACGTTCTATAAAAAAAAAAAAAAAAGGATATAGTTGGTAAGCAATTGTCAATATTATACCAAATGTTATAGAGGATTTGATGGTATAATATTTTCTAGAAAATTGATAATTACTTGTCGTATCCTATTTAATAATTACAATTTATCTTCAAACTTCTCTATATTTATGAATTTGTTCCACGATCCACACCCATAAAAACACTAGGCACTTTTATTATTATTATAAAATATCTAATTGTATTTTAAAAGTTAAAAATTCCTCGCTAAAACCCTAAAAACTTTTTCTTCCTTGTGAGAGGCTATATTATCACCGAGTTTTGGTAAGTTTCATTATTCTTGCATAATGAGTTTTTTTTTTTAAAATCTATATGCACATTTATCATCTATTGATTATTACACACATTCTATAAAGAAGTAGGATACAATTGGCAAGCAGTTATCATTGTTATACCAAATGTTATAGAGGATTTGCTCCCTCATCAAACACTCCTTGGGAAAACTATTTTCTTGATAGTTCTTATAAAATCTAAGCCGTATGAATTCTAGACAATTAAAATAAGAATGCGAATAGGAAAAATAAGAACATATGAACATGTATCTTTGTTTCATCGAAAACATGACATAAGAAAGTAAATATTGTAATTATAAGGAACCTGAATGCAGCATAATTGTCATTGTTCTTCGTGTAGAGCTCGTCGATCCAACAATCCTACGGAAGAAGAAGAACGAGAAGAAGGTTGGTCTTCCGGAGGAGTTAGGGTTGACGACACCGAATCCTCTTCGTCAATGGGGAACGAAGAGACGTCTCAAAGATGCCCTAATCCTATGGAGACCAACCCTATATATAGTGAATATTTATTATCAACCCATCGATAATAATAGATGTGAGACTATAAGTCTATATATACTGAACATCTTGTTGGTGCGATTAGTATTGACGGTCTAACTCAAGTTTTGATAAATGACAAAATATGATTAAGTTAGTTTCATTGTGATTTAGCACTTTGACGAAGTGTGCAGAAGAAGCCCAGCTAGGTCAACGGGCCGATCGGATAGCTAGTAGGTATGAAGTCCAACTAGATCGACGGGCTGACCTGATAGCTGGCACGAAGTCCAGCTATGTCAACCGACTGATCTGATAGTTGGCACGAAGTCCAGACAGGTCGACGGGCTGACCTGATAGCTGGCACGAAGTCCAGACAGGTCGACGGCCTGATCGGACGTCTGACAAGTAAGTTAAGGTAAGTCACTAGAGGGGAGTGACTTGGTGAGGATGTGTTCCCCATTCGAGGGAACAGTATTCCCCGTTCGAGGGAACAATATTTCCCGTTCGAGGGAACAGTAGGCGTCGATCCAACTTAGAACTATTTTGGGAATCTAAGTTAAGATCATGACTAGATTTCGGTCTAAGTGAGACAGAATCTAATTACAACTCTTTTACTATAATTGTGCTAACTTCTGTTTTGAAGGGTAGTTTAGCTTTTATTTTTCCTCGGGCTAACACTTTTTTTTGCAGGAAAAGGGCTTTCTGGAGAAAGGTGGTCCGGGCGCTCGAAAGGCAAAAGTTATCCTAACAGCTAGGCGAGCACTGATTGGACGGTCGACGTCACGGTCCAGGCGCCCGGAAGGGATCCGAGTGCCCGAAGCATGCTTATAAAAGAAGGCCTCCACGGAGCATCAAACACAAAAGAACATCTTCCAACAACTGCTCTAATGTGCTGTGCTCCTGCGACGCTAAGCTTCTCCAACAACTTGCGACTCAAGTCTTCTTTTTCAATTGTTGTCGGTATTTCGTTTTAAGCATTCTTGTACTTACATCTGTAATCACTTTTTTGAATTGCTAATGAATTTTCCAACGAAAGCACTCGATGAGTGCGGGCCTTAGAGTAGGAGTCGATGAAGGTTCCGAATCAAGTAAAATCGATTTCGTATTAGCGTTGTGTTTTGCTTTTATTTTTCCGCTGCTTACTCTAACTCGATAACGAATTTTCGATCGCTATTCACCCCCTTCTAGCGACTTCTACGATCCAATACATCTATTATCAGCAAATAGATGATAATAAATGCGGGACTAAAGGTTCTACACATACATGGTCTACATCCAATAACCGAACCCAATAAGCATAAGTTAGACCACTTTAAAGGGTTCAGATCGTATTCACATATGCAACTTACAAATAAGCCCACCTAATAGGGATAATTATATCCAACAATCTCCTACTTGGGCTATATATGAGTTGCATGTGGAATACAAGTAAAATTTTAGTTGATATCAAACTTTATGGGTACAAGATACCCCTATAAATAATCTGGTCCATTAACTTCATTGGTATAGGACTAAAGAGGTCATAGCTACTGTATATGATCGTAACAAGTCCCAACAGTAATCACAATACCAATGTCATTAATGACATAGATCAAGATGTAGATGTGTAGAGTAAAAATTACATGAAATGTGATCAGTACATGTTAATTTTCAACTGATCCTAAGATGACCTCAAAAGAGGTCAGATCATATTTACAAAATACTTTATGCTAAACAGCAATAGAAAATCATGATCAACTTTATGATTCCAAAAGAAATCTTTATCATATTTACAAACACCAAATGTTAAACAACAGTAGTAAATGATGATATCACAGTTAGAGTGTCAAACAAACATATAAATTTCCATTAATATTTTGAACTTTAGGTACGTACAATAATTAAAATAAATGTTTATCTTTATTAATCAATATAGAGCAAAAAAAATAAATACAGACTCCTACTAGATGAGTTCTTCTTCCATAAGAAGAACTCCCATATCCATAACATGCACATGAAACGCCTTAGACACTAAGCCTTTGGTGAGTGGATCGTGTCGGTTGGTCCTAGGAAGATCGTACCGGCTCTACTGTATAAAAATTTTGTACAAGTGTCGAACCTTTCCTAAACAACCTATTGTGTTCTTTAGAAATTAAATTAGGAATCGCAAACGGAACTTAACATTATTGATTCCAAATTTAACTTATCTGTTCTTAATGGTTTAGATTTGGATCGCAAACGATGCTTAACATTATTGATCCAAATCCACCTATGTTATAAATTCAATTAAATATTAATTTCTAAAATTGGCTTCCAGGACTGCATGGCGAGGCACTAGTCATTCTTGGGTAAGGGATCATCCACCACCGCCTAGACAAGCCTTTTAAAGAAATCTAATATTTAATTTCCTTATATAACTCTAGGGCTGCGTTTGGTAGGGTGTAATCTGCCTTGTAATGTAATCCAGATTACATTACAAGGCTGATTATTTTGTTTGGTTTCATTTTTAACTTGTAATGTAATGTAATCTGGATTACAAAATGTAATGAAGTTTTGTAATCTGGATTACAAAGCAAACACATTGTAATCCGATTACATTACGAGGTCCCCTTTTAACAAAAATTTAAATGTCAAATATACCCTTAGTCTGTCGTCGCTTATCTTCGCCTGTCGCCATTGCCACCGCCCACCACCGCCCCCCGGCGACCGACGACCGATGACCAGCGGCGGTCGGCGGCCGACGGGCGGCGACCGACGGCGGCCGACGGGCGGCGGTCGACGGGCGACGACCGGCGGCGGTCGCCGGGCGACGACCGGCGGTCGCCGGGCGACGACCGGCGGTCGCCGGGCGACGACCGGCGGTCGCCGGGCGACGACCGGCGGTCGCCGGGCGACGACCGGCGGTCGCCGGGCGACGACCGGCGGTCGCCGGGCGACGACCGGCGGTCGCCGGGCGACGACCGGCGGCGACCGACAGCCGGTGGCGACCGTCGGCCGACGACCGATGGCGGCCGGGGGTGGCCGTCGGCCGGCAACCTGCGGCGCTCGACGACCGGCGGCGGCCGACGACCGGCGGCGACCGACGACCTGCGGCGGCCGACGACCGGCCACCGCCGGCCGCCGTCGGTCGCCGGCCGTCGCAAGCTCCGACAGAGATGTAGCGCCCGCCGGTAGAAGTCGTAGGATATTTTTGTCATTTTATAATAATACGAATTACATTGCTTATAAAAATAATGGACACCAAACAAAAGAATGTAATCACCTTTGTAATCAAAGATTACATACATTTCATTACCAAACGTAGTAATATAATCAAGATTACATTGCAAATTTGATTACATTACAAGCTCAATTACGTTACGCCCAACCAAACGTAGCCTAGGTTTAACCAAAAAGAACAATCAAATCACAAATTCGAAAAACAAAAAAAAAAATACAAACTCGAATCATAAATTCGAAACTCTAGAATCATATGCATCTTGTGTTTGGAATTCATACAAAGAAAAGCTAGCATGATGCGAAAAATAATTACTAGTTATACCTTTCTTTGTATGCAACGACCTCTTGATCTTCTGCCGTATTCCTCGCCTCCTCTTGGACGTCGTGTGGGCGACGAACCTCCAAGATGAACACCACCCAAAAGCTCCTCCTCCTTCTCTAAGTTTCAGCCACAACCACCATCAAGGAACAAAAGAGAGCAAGGGGAAAGGAAAGGGGAGAGGGCCGGCCACAAGAGAGAGCACAAGCAAGAGAATTAGAATTGATGCATCATGAGACCTCTCCTCTCCTTCTTTTATAATACTTGCCCAAGGTAAATAAGGAAAGATTTTTACAAAAAATTAAAACCTTCCTCTTGTTTTCCTTTCCTCCTTTTTAATTCCTTTTTCTCTTAATTGATTGAATGGTCGGCCCCTTGCTTGGGCACCAAGCAAGGGTGGCCGACCCTTGAAACAAGGAAAGTTTTAACTTCTCATTTAAAATTTTTAAAACTTCTCATTTAAAATTTCCTTTTTTAACATGGTTACAAACAAGGAAAGTTTTAAATTTAAAACTCTTTTTTTTAAAAATCATATGGATGGTTAAAAAAGGAAAGTTTTAAAACTTTCTTTTAAATCATGTGACATAATTCAAATAAGGAAAGTTTTATAATTTTAAAATCGCTCTTTTAAAACTTGTAGATATTTTACAAAGAGAAGAATTTAAAAATTCAAAACACCCCTCATACTTTGAATTATGTGGCCGACCCCTTCTTGCTTGGGCACCAAGCAAGAGGCCGACCCCTTTGAGGAGGAAGTGGCCGACCCCATGGCTTGGTCACCAAGCCATGGACTGACCCTCTCTTGGACACCAAGATGGGTTTTTCATGAGTGGATATGAGACATTAATGAGGCTACGACAGGGACCTAGAGGAGAAATTATTTTTAGCCTCTCGACGAGCTTGAGTATCCCGTGTTCGCCCCGAACACACAACTCAAGTTCATCAATAATAACTCATTCCACTAGAGAGTTATTATTGCACTACCGCACCAATCCCAAATTACATTATGAGCTCCTTCTTATCATGAGTGTGTTAATCTCCCTGTGTTTAAGATATCGGATGTCCACTAATTAATTGAGTTACTGACAACTCATTTTAATTAATGTCTTAGTCCAAGAGTAGTACCACTCAACCTTATCGTCATGTCTAAGTTCACCTGCAGGGTTTAGCATGACAATCCTTATGAGCTCATCTTGGGGACATTATCAACCTAGATTACTAGGACACAGTTTTCTTCTATAATCAACAACACACACTATAAGTAATATCATTTCCCAACTTATCAGACCTATTAATTTATCGAACTAAATCTCACCATTTGATAAGTCAAAGAAATAAATACTAAATATATGTGCTTGTTATTATATTAGGATTAAGAGCACACACTTCCATAATAATTAAGGTATAGTTCTTTTATTAAGTGAGTATAAAAAAACTTACCTTAAATTGTCCTACTCAATACACTTAGAGTGTACTAGTGTAATTATATTGTTAAGATAAACTAATACCTAATTACACTACGACTGTTCTGATGGTTTGTTCCTTTCCATCTTAGTCGTGAGCTACTGTTTATAATTTATAAGGATCTGATAACATGATCTTCTGTGTGTGACACCACACACCGTGTTATCTATAATATAAATTAATTGAATAACTACATTTAGCATATAAATGTAGACATTTTTGACCAATGTGACTCTTTATTTCAAAATAAATGTTTACAAAAGCTAGACTTTTAGTATATACTCTAACAGATCGACCAACATGGAATTTGTTCTGATGTTCTCTATCATAATCTAACAACTCTGAACTCTTTTTTTAACTGCTAGAAACTTGATGTCGATGTGTTTAGACTTCGACGAACTGTGGTTGTTCTTGGCATAAAGTTCTGCGGCTTTATTATCACAGTAGATCCTTAGTGGACTATCAATTCCATCAATAATCTGTAATGCTGTGATGAAGTTCCGCAGCTAAATTCCGTGATTGGATGTTTCGTAGCATGCTACTTACTCTGCTCCCATAGTAGAAGTGACTACTAGCGTCTGCTTGACATTCTTTCAAGATATAGCCCCTCCAACAAGCATGAAGATATATCCTGAAGTGGACCTCCTGCTATCCAAGCATCCAGCAAAATAAGAGTCTGAATATCCAATCACTTCCAAGTGATCTGATCTCCGATACGTGAGCATATGTCCTTTAGTTCTTTGCAAATACCACATCACTCTCTTTATCGCTTTCCAGTGTGACGGTCCTGGGTTACTAATATATCTGCCTAACATCCCTACTATAAATGCTATATTTGGTCGAGTATAAACTTGTGCATACATGAGACTTTCCACTATTGATGCATATGGGAATTGCTCCATCTCCTTTATTTCAAGTTCAGGCCGTGGACACTGCTGCAAGCTGAACTTGTCACCTCTTCACACAAGTGTATCACTGGGTGTACAGTTCTGCATACCATACCTTATAAGCACCTTTTCAATATAGGCTTGTTATGAAAGTCCAAGAATGCCTTTTGAATGATCACGATAGATCTGTATGCCTAAAACAAAGGATGTTTCACTAAGATCTTTCATTTCAAAATTACTAGATAGAAATGACTTAGTTTGAAGTAGTAGATCCTTATTATTATTCGCAAGTAATATATCATCCACATACAAAACAAGTATAACAAACTTGCTCCTACTGAACTTGACATATATGTACTGATCAACGGGGTTCTTTTTAAATCTAAATGAGGTAACCATTTGATCAAATTTTTGATACCATTGATGGGACGCCTACTTTAAACCATAAATAGACTTTTTTTAATTTACATACTAGGTGCTTTGAGTCCTTAGACTCAAAGTTCTTTGGTTGCACCATATATATAGACTCCTCTATGTCTCCATTGAGGAATGCAGTCTTTACATCCATTTGATGTAACTCTAAATCATAATAAGCTACAAGTTCCATGATTACCCTAAGGGAGTCTTTCATCGACACAGGAGAGAAAGTCTCCTTATAATCAATGTCTTCTTTCTGAGTGAATCCCTTGGCAACAAGACGAGCCTTATACTTTTCGACATTGTTCCTGTTAGTTAGAGCCCTAGAGCCAATCATTTGATGATTGTATGGACTCATTGTATCATATTCTTGTATATTAATAAAAGGCATTTGTTTGGTTATTATACTTATTTGTATTAGTGCCAAATAGACTAAGTATAATAGCGTCCTTGAGTAGAAGGTTCATACCTATATCAATCGATTAGTTGAATCGATAGTGAGATGATATAGGGAACACTACTCTAAATCATTCCTAGTCGAGTATTAACATTCAGGGACAATGTTAATACAATAAGACTAGCATGTAGGTCAGCTCGATGACTTGATCTCACAAGTCATGGATATAGAGATATCAAGCTGACACATGGGTATGCATTAGAGAATGTATACTGAATGACCCGTCATGAGAAAGTATCATGGATCGTTATATGAGTGTCATATACTTTCTCATGTGGCTATTAGTATGACTATTAGTCCTTTGACCTGAAGTCACCATGGATCCCTACATAAGGAGTTATGTACTTTGGTTTCGTCAAATGTCACCCGTAACAGGGTGGACTATAAAGGCGATTACTGGGTATATAACGAATTATGCAGAGGGATGTGAGTGATGTAGATGGGATCTATCCCTCCCATATGACGGGAGCGACATCGCTATTCTTGATAGAGTGAGACCACTAAGTGCATGGCCATGCCCAAATGAGTCAACATTAGATGTTGAGCTCATTTGATCGAGTGAGTCTACTTGGAGTTCAAGATTTAGATTGATTAGAGGATGACACGGTCTATGCCTCATATTGATCAGTCTAGATGTCTAGGATAGAAGGACAATGTCACATGTTGTGAGGAGTCACAATTAGTAGTCACAAGGTGATGTCGGATCTCGACATTCTTGTAACTTGGGTAGTAATGATGTGTTGCTAGATACCACTCATTACTTATGCTCCTAAATGGGTTTAGGGGCATTGCCAACGTTACAAGAACCTATAGGGTCACACACTAAGGGCAAATAGATGGAGACTAGGTTCATTTGATGAACCTAAATGATTAGGTTCATATGATGAACCAAATTGGATTAAGAGTAATCCAAAGTAGGATAATTGAGTTGGACTCAAGTTGGTTCATGTGTTAAGTGAGTCTAATTTGGACTTAGACTCATTTAATTAATTTAATTCAATGAATAGAGATTCATTAAATTAAAATTGGCTTGAACCAATTGTTAGATTAGATCAACCAAGGGATAGAAGTGGTCAAGTTTGACTTGACTTAAGTAGGAAGATGAAGAGTCATGTTTTTGACTTGACTTTGACTTGACCAATGCCACATCATCAAGGCCTCTTCATTTGGTCAAGTTTGACTTGACCAAATGCCACCTCATGGGAGTTACCAAGAGTTGTGACTCTTGATATTCCATGGGGGTTACAAGGTTTAATGTGGCTGGCCACTTTGAGTGTAAAATGAATGTTTTTATTTTTCATTCAAGGCTAATTGATTTTAATCTTCTTCCTCTTGCTCACAATTCTTCTCTCCCTCTTCTCCTTCTTGCCGATACCTTGCTTGAGTGCTAGCACACTCTAAGGTTTCTTCTCCATCTCTTGCTTGTGTGGATACAAATAGAGAAGTGTCTACTTTGACACTTTTGAGATCCGGCGAACCAAGGACAAGCGGGATTGCGAAGGGCTTCGCTACAAAGGTATAAATGGTTTATCCTTATGTAGATCTACTGTAGATTAAAGTTTTCAAACTCGTACTCGTATTTTCGTTCGATTTTACCTTGCACGAGATCCGTGGCTTGGGCAATTCGGGGTTTCCGCGACGCGAAAAGCGGTTTTCGCGGCCCGAAAAACCCAACAGTTCCTTGAATCCTGCTTGGTTTTAAATATCCATTTACAACCAACGAGCTTCTTTCCTTCAGACAATTCGTCAAGTTCCCAAACGTCATTGTCCATCATAGACTTCAACTCTTCTTACATGGTATTAATCTACCTTTCAAGGTTAGAGCATTGTTTGACTTCCTGGAAAGATGTAGGATCACTCTCCAACCCTATATCAAAATCATGTTCTTGGAGATAAACATAATCATGAGAATTCATGGTTCTCCGTTCCCTTGTGGATCGCTTAAAGGCACTTGTGTTTGAGGTGGTTGAGGTACTTGCTCATCAATATGAGGCAATACTTCAATTTCAGTGGCTGGTTCCTCCAATTGCATTGGAGATGTCATGGGAATATCTTGGTTCACTACGCTCACTAGATGTGTGATACCCATAATATGCGGTATGGTAACCATATTACTACTGATCGCACTAGTAGTAACCATAGGAGGATCACCAATGCTTTCCTCAAAAGATACTCCCCTGAGTTTATTACTCCCACTATCCTTAATGAACTTGGTATTTCCCGTTTCGAAGAAGGATCTATTAGAGGGATCATAAAATTTATACCCTCTTGACTTCTCAGAGTATCCTATAAAATTACAGCTAACCGTTCTTGGATCCAGTTTCCTTTCATTAGGCTTGTAAGGTCTAGCTTCAGCTGGACAACCCTAGATGTGTAAGTGCCTAATGTTAGGCTTCTTACCCGTCCACATTTCGAATGGAGTTTTAGTTATTGTCTTATTAGGTACTCTATTGAGTAGGTAAACTACAGTCTTGAGTGCTTCACCCCACAAGGACTCTGGTAGAGAAGTGAAAGTCATCATACTTCTTACCATGTCTTTTAGGGTTCGATTGCGACGCTCAACTACACCATTCTGACTGGGTGTACTAGGTATGTTATACTGAGGCACAATTCCACACTCAGTAAGGTAATTCGCAAAGGGTCCTAGACGTTGTTCACCTAATCCATCATATCGATCATAATATTCACCTCCACGATCGGATCGGACAGCTTAAATTTTCTTACCTAGTTGAAGTTCAACTTCGGTCTTGAAAATTTTGAACATGTCCAAAGATTGTAATTTCTCATGAATAAGGCATAGATAGTCAAATCTGGAATAGTCGTTGATGTGGATATGGTTTAAGGGTAGAAGAGTAATTAAGAGGGGAAGGAGGGGTATTTTAGTCCTTTCACTATTTAGGGCATAAAGGGAGGGGGGGGGGGGGGTTTTGTCTCCTTCATGGTTTTCCTCCGCCTCCGCCAAGGAATGAGCAATTTCTTTCCCTCACGCGACCCTCCTTGCCGACGCCGGCCGCCCCTCCTCTTCTCCTCCTCGCAACACCGACACAAACAGGGGGGCATTTTCCTTCTTCGTTGGTTTTTCTGCTCCGTCACCAGGAGGAAGAGGCACGGGTGGCCGCCTTTGTTGCCTCCGATGCCGGCCGAGTCTGATGCCGGCAGCCTCTTGCGCCAGCTAACGCCACCCCATGCCTTAGCGTCGTCTTCTCCTCCTCACGCCCCTGCCACTGCACGGACCCACGCGACGACACCGCAGCTTCTTCTTCTCTCTTCTCTCGACGACCACGCTACCGCCTCCACCTCTCACGCTCGCCACCACGTGCCGACATCCCCCTCTTTTCTGGTGTTCATAGTCGCCAATCGGCAGCCTCCCCGCCATCAGTGGCCTGATGCCCGCACTCTCTCGTCATCTTCCTCGTTGTGTGCTTTCCGTCGGTTGGCCTCGCAGACCACCCTGCAAGATAGGTCACCGACATGGATGTTAGGACCTTTGGATGGCAAGAGAGGGGGGTGTGAATAGCCTCCACTAAAAACTCAATCTATTTCACACAAAAGCTTGTTAGCACAGCGGAAATAAACAAAAAGAAAGCTGATACAAGGAAAGAAACACAACCCACAGCTTACACAAGTATGTACAAGATTCGGGGATAACTTGCCCCTACTCCTCGGCGTGTCCGTAAGGTGGACGATCCCTTGATCTTTCGATAGATCACACCCCGGATAAATTCCGGCTAAGTATTTCTCCTTCTTGGTGGAGTAACCTCTCCACAAAGTCACAGAAATGATTTGAAATGAAGCACAAGACTTACAGAGTTTTGTGGCTGAAAGAATGAACAAATGAACTTACAGCCACGATGAAAGCAACGCGCACAGACAGAAGGATTCCTCAGCCAAGAGCTCAACAACACAGCACCCTTGCTTCGGTTGACAGAGAGTTTCAAAAAATCTTTCGTTTTCTATAAAACCTCTCTTCTTCCTCCTTCTTATTCCTCTGCTTTCTTACTGTCTTCAGCCAGAGCCGAATCACTGTCACCTGTATCGAATCACTGCGACCAACTCAGGCGTCGCCAATCACTCTTCCTCCTCATCTGGTTCTCTGAACTCACACCAATACTATCCATGGTCTTCACTGGTGTCTCTGAGTTCGAACCAATGAGCAAGAGTCAAGCTGTTGCCAACTGATCGCAGCTAGTGAATGTTGATGCTTCAAATGCACCATTTGCAGCGAAACACAGTAGAAAGATCACTTGGTCTTATTCTTCTGATGGAGCTAAATTTGAAATTAACCATTGACACGACACCTACAACCTGTAACTTAAAAATCTCACAGAAGATGATTTGATCAGTGAATCAGAAATCGCAGAGAAAGACAAACGACATCGTTGTGGATCGGTCATCAGACCGATCCATAGCCTTCCGGACCGATCAGGACATATCCTGATCGGTCTGGGATGATTCTAATCGGTCTGTGGACCGATCAACCTATAGGTGGATCGGTCCACAGACCGATCCCCTATGGTTTTCCAAAATCCATCGCTTCCTTCTGATCGGTCTGTAGACCGATCAGATAACCCACAGAATGCTTCTGTGTGGTTACTGATCGGTCACGAGACCGATCAGATAATCCACAGATTGTTTCTGTGTGGTTACTGATCGGTAACGAGACCGATCAGATAATTAATGTTTCACTGGATCGGTCGACAGACCGATCCAGACAACCAAAGTATCACTGGATCGGTCAACAGATCGATCCAATGTCTCTGTGTTTGTTTTAGAGCTTCCCAGCCCTAAACCCTAACGTCTTCCTGGTCCAGAGAACGAGCTACCAAGCCCTCTCTGACTTAGTCTGGAGAACAAGCTACCGAGCCCTCTCCGACTTCCACGTCCGGTCCAGAGACCGAGCTACCGAGCCCTCTCTGACCTAGTCCGGAGAACGAGCTGCCGAGCCCTCTCTGACTTCGTCCGGTCCAGAGAACGAGCTACCGAGCCCTCTCTGACCTAGTCTGGAGAACGAGCTGCCGAGCCCTCTCCGACTTCGTCCGGTCCAGAGAACGAGCTACCGAGCCCTCTCTGACCTAGTCCGGAGAACGAGCTACCGAGCCCTCTCCGACTTCGCGTGCCAAGTATCCGTACTTGTACTTTCCTCTCCTCATGATCAACCTTGATCATTAATCAGTCTTAGTTTAATTAATATCTGATACAAACTTAAATCAGTGTCAATCATCAAAACAACCGCCAGGTCATACTGTATTAACAATCTCCTCCTTTTTGTTGTTTGACAACACGATTTAAGTTTAGATCAGAAATATTCATATTTCCCTAATTTTAGGGGAATCAAGATCCTCCCCCTAAGACAGATACAACACCATGTAAGGATAGGGGAATCAAGATCCTCCCTCTAAGACAGACTTTCATTTATCTCTAAACTTAGTTACCTTCTCCCCCTTTGTCAAACACCGAAAAAGCGCGAATTAGGTAAGAAAACGTTAAAGGACTTCCCCTTAACCCATATTGTCTTTTTCTTAATTCACCTAGAATACCCTCTAAGTGTATTATAAGACAGTGATAAAGAAATAAGAGACATACAAGACATGACATATGAACAACATATTAAAAGCCAATAAGAAGTGAAACATAAAGAAAGACAAGAAAATGAACAGCATAAATAGATGAAAGCAGCAAGTATCCAGGTCAGACATAAATATCCAACAAACAACATCCAAAACATAGATAATCAGAATGACAGCATAAAATAATGTGTATCAATCAGCCTCCTCATCATGAGGAGCATCAGCATCATCAACAGGAGGAGTGAGTCCCTGAGGTGGCATGCCGCTGCTCGAGGATGGATAGCCCGGGAAATCCTGCGGAGGTGGGTATCTGGTCATCCATCCCATAATCGCCTGATGTGTCGCCAACTGCTGACTGCGTAAATCATCGTAGCGCTGGTCAATCCGGACGCGCAGCCCGTGGAGCTCAGCAACCAGCAGCTCATCGTGCCGATCAATGCGACTCTCCAGCTAGGCGATCTGCCAGCGCAGATCAGGATCTGCCTCTCCATCGTCGGCAGCAGCAGGAGGAGGAGCAGCAACAGGAGCAGCCACAACCTGTCGTGGAGGTGCCCGTGGTAGCTCACCTAGTGCTCTCCCATCCTTCCACCAAACATTCCCATTTTGTCCTATGATGCCAGACTTGGAAAATGCCCGCTTCCCAAGTCTGCAGTCCTGCCTGATCATCTTGACTATTCTACCCTTGGAGACATCAATCTGAAGGGTCTGGAGCCAATCTGTAATTATATGCCCATAAGGCATATAAACAGTGAAGCTGTTTGGCTCACTATAGGAGATGATCGAAGAATAGATGCTAGACATGATGTCAAAGTCGAGACGCCGACGTAATCCATAAAGCATCAGACAATGATAGCGTCGGATCTTAGACAGGGGTTTAGATGTGATGGGTAGAAGGTAGTTCGTGACAATCTTAAAAAGAATGTAATCTGGGGCAGATAATCTCAAGGCTGCAAACGTAGGAAAATCAACATCTAATTCATCTAGCCCACCCGGTCTAGGATGTCTGAAGAAATACTCATAGACGGAGTCAGGTGATACATCAAAGGGTGAGGGTAAGGGGTCTGGTAAGTCTGGATATATAGAAAAGACATTTCCGGAACACCTCCGGCAAGCTAGATAGTCAAAGAAAGCTGAGAAATTGAAATCTAGAGTCTGCTTAGCAACTTTTGTTTTATAACTTACATCATTAGTTTGATGAAGGTTGTTATAAAACTCAGAGACTAAGTCATAATTGATATCTCGTTCTAAATATACAAGTGAACCAAGTTTGTAATATGCAATGATTTCTGACAAAGTTGGACAAAATTCGTCCATGAACTTTCGATCCACCGACCTACAAGGGAGTAATTTAAAGGTCCGTTGTTTAAAGGCTTGTTCATAATGGTGATTTGGGAATCTCCCGGAGACAGATGGTTGAGGTCGGGAGGGGGCCTTAGACTTAGACTTCTCAGGTGACTTAGAGGTCCCCTCACCCACTTGTTTCTTCCTAAGGTGTAACAATGTGATCCAATAGGGCAAGTAAGTGAGCACCGGAGCCACCAACACCCGAAATAAAAAGCACAGATATGGTGAGAAATGAAACCGAAATGCCAAGTTCTAGAGAAGTATGGAGTTACCTTGGTGCCATTGAAGTATCTTTTGGCTAGGGCTTGGCTAGGGCTTCGGCGTGCAAAGAGAAGAGATGAGTTGAGGTGTAGGGAAGAGTCGGCTAGGGCTTCCGCGTGAAAGGGGAAAAGAAAGGATCGGGAAGATTTAAGGGAGATGATGGGTGTCCAGGTGTTGAAATGATCGGACGGCTGTCCGATCAGGAGATATCAGGAACCTCCTGATCAGTCCCTGGACCGATCAGGGAACATTCTGATCGGTCTGTAGACCGATCAGGAGACGATCAGTAGTCGCTGATCGGTCCCTGGACCGATCAGGGAACTTCCTGATCGGTCTGGAGACCGATCAGAAAATGATCAGTAGCGGGCTCTGGCAGCCAGGCTGACCTGATCGGTCCCCGGACCAATCAGGTAACTCTTCCTGGTGTACAAAACGAACCTGATCGGTCCCTGGACCGATCAGATTAAAAACAGAAGGGTGGAGAGATTTTTGGATCGGTCGACAGACCGATCCACCTTCTCCTGATCGGCCTGTAGATCGATCAGTGTCTGATACTTAAATTACTCCAGTAATTTCAGTAACCGAAATTCGTAGAGATGTTCGATAATTCATAGAAATTTCTCTAGGAAAACTTCCAAGTTCAGTACCTAGAACCTGAAGAATCTATAGGCATAACTATTTCCTAAAGATTATGGTCTGAAATTGTTTATAGCCCGAAAGTTTCAGACATTTAGAAAACAGACAACTTAAGGCCTGAAAACTGAAATTTTCGACCTTGTTATGTTCAGTTTCAAGTTTGTCAAAATATAACCAACTTGCTATCATTCTTTCAAGGACTTGTCCTAGTTTCAATCAAAATCATGAAAAGTATCGTTCAAATGTATCAAACAGTCCATCAACCAAAGTTACATAATTTCTAGGTAAAGGTCCAACCAAGTTTCCTTGGTTGGAATATATGAGTAAGATCTAGGAACCAAATACATATGAAATATGTAATGGTCTTCCCCATACTCAATTTATGTCTCTTCAACCCAATTATTCAAGAGATGCATGATACATTTTGAATAATTCGGCTGATCCTAGCATCTCACCCCATTTCTAGCAAACAAAAATAATTTGTTAAACCTTATAGTTTGTGTGAGATGTTCCCAAGTTGCCCAAATTAATTTCCCTTTTTCTCTTGTTGTTTTAATTGTCCTTATTGATCATGTCGTGGTCCTAATTGTTGGTGCGGAAAGCATCCAACGATCGAACCTTAGTTTTGATAATGACAAAGGATTCAAAGTTAAGTTTGTGGTGATCTAACGTGTTGAATAAGTGTTTCAGGAAAGTCCTAGCTGCGGTTAGGCAAAGGGAAAATCCTAAGGGGTGGTAACCTTAGGTCCTAGGGGGCGGTAACCCTAGGTGAGGGAAAACCCTAAGGGGTGGTAACCTTAGGTCCTAGGGGGCGGTAACCCTAGGTGGAGGAAAACCCTAAGGGGCGGTAACCTTAGGTCCTAGGGGGTGGTAACCCTAGGTGGAGAAAAACCCTAGGGGGCGGTAACCCTAGGTCCTAGGGGGTGGCAACCCTAGGCGGAAAGTCCAGTCGGTCTGGAGGACCGGACTGGCATCAGGTTATCTCTCCTGAGGGGAGTAGGTGAGGACGCGTTCCCCGTAGAGGGAACAGTAGGCGTCGGGTCGACCTAGGGTTTCCGGTTGGAAATCCGAAGTCAGACTCGGACAGTCCGAAGACTGTCAGCTCTTTTTCACTTATGAATTATCAGATTCTAACATTGTCTTGCAGGGTATGCAATTGCTCGGACTAACCTTGTTTTGCAGGAGAAGCGACTCCTGGAAAAAGGAGGACCGGGCGCCCGGGACCAAACTTTATCCCCTGCGCGACTTCACCACGTGGAGCAACCTAGTTGGCTGGCCACGTCACACTCCAGGCGCCCGGAAAGGCCCCAGGCGCCCGGAACCTCATATAAAAGGAGGGTTGAGGTGCAGCTTTCAATACAACCATCTTCTAAGCATTCTCCGTGCGACAAGCTGCTAACGTCTCGACTCAGAAGTGCTGCAACGACAATTCGGAGCTTCAGCTTTATTCTTTTTATTGTCGGTACAATATTCTTTACTGCTTAAATTGTACTTAGCGTGTAATAGCTTTTACGAATTATAGTTGTTGCCCACCGGAAGCGATCAAGGATCGCGGGCCTTCGAGTAGGAGTCGTCACAGGCTCCGAACGAAGTAAATCCTTCGTGTCCACTTTATTTACTTTTCTGCTGCGTTATTTCTGAACAAGTCTTTACGATTTCGAAAAATGAAATAGCCACGAGCGCTATTCACCCCCCCTCTAGCGCTTTCGATCCATCAATAGACCTATTGAGCCAAACACATTCCCAATTCTCTCCTCAAATGACTAAATTCATTTTCCGGAAGAGGTTTGGTGAAAATATCGGCTAGGTTTGACTTTGACTCAACATATGTGAGTGCAATGTCTCCCCTAGCTACGTGATCTCTAATGAAGTGATGACGCACTTCAATATGTTTGGTCCTTGAATGATGGACTGGATTTTTTGTTAGTTTTATTGTACTGATGTTATCACATAATACTTGCACTCCCTTATATGAAAGCCCATAATCTTCTAGGGTGTGGATCATCCACAACAATTGTGATACACTCTCCCCCATGGCAATGTATTCAACCTCGGTTGTGGAGAGAGCAACGCAATGTTGCTTCCGATTTGACCAACTAACCAATGATGAACCTAAAAATTGGCAACCCCCACTAGTGCTTTTCCGATCCAATTTGTACCCAGCATAATCGGAGTCGGTATAACCTATCAAGTCAAAAGACTCCGTACGAGGGTACCAAAGACCTACTCTAATTGTGCCCTTAAGGTATCTCAGGATTCTCTTAACTGCAATTAAATGAGATTCCTTGGCACATACTTGATATCTAGCGCACATGCCCACAGCAAAAAGTATGTCCGGTAGACTAGCTGTGAGATATAGAAGACTACCAATCATGCTTCTATATTGCGTTAGATCAACTGGTTTTCCATTCTCATCATTGTCAAGGCGAGTGTTCGTCGCCATTGGAGTGGATACTTCCTTAGAGTCACTCATTTTGAATTTCTTGAGCATCTCTTGAGTGTACTTCGTCTGATGGACATAAATGCCATCTCGAGTTTGTTTGATTTCAAGTCCAAGGAAGAATGTCAATTCTCCCACCAGACTCATCTCAAACTCACTTTCCATGTGAGTGATAAATCCATTCAAATAACCCTTGTTATTTGAGCCACAAATTATGTCATCGACATACACCTGGGCTACAAATATGTTTTCACCATCTCTACGCAGAAATAGTGTTGGGTCTATTTGACCTCTTACAAAACCCTTTTCTAGTAAGTAAGTTGACAACCTTTCGTACCATGCTCGAGGTGCTTGTTTAAGCCCATAAAGAGCTTTCTTGAGCTTGTACACGTGGTTTGGAACTTCGGTATTCACAAACCCCAGTGGTTGTTCAACATAGACCTCTTCTTTAATGAAACCATTTAAGAAAGCCGATTTAACGTCCATTTGATAAAGCTTGAAGCCTCTATGTGCAGCAAAAGTTAGCATTAAACGAATGGACTCTAATCGAGCCACGGGAGCATAAGTCTCATCATAATCGAGGCCTTCGACTTGACTATAGCCCTTGGCTATAAGTTTTGCCTTATTTCTTACGACTTCTCCCTTTTGGTTTAACTTATTTTTGAAGACCCATTTGGTTCCAATAATGGTGGTCATCTTAGGTCTAGGAACTAAGTCCCACACTTGGCTCCTTTCAAATTGACCTAACTCATCTTGCATAGCTATGATCCAATCAGGGTCGTGCAATGCCTCATCAACTAATTTTGGTTCGATTTTTGAGATCAAGGCGACCTCATTAGACTCATTTCTAAAGAATGATCTAGTCCTAACCCCTTGTTGAATGTCTCCCACAATCTGGTCTTGGGGATGACTAGAGGCTATCCTAGATTGCCTTGGTGTTGGCGGTGCCTCATGAGTGGTCTCACTAGACACCGGCAAGGGCTCAGTATCAGGTAAAGGATCAGACTGAGCCCTCTCTTGCCTTTGCTCATCATCATCGGAGTCAATTTCGACTCTTTCTATGTTCTGATCAGTTAAATTTAAATTTCTAAGTTCAAATTGAATTTCTCCTACATCCCTTGATTGATCATTTGATTTAGGAATTTCTTCAAATGCTACATCTGAGGAATCTTCAATCAATTTAGTCCTATTGTTGTAGACTCGATAGGCTTTGCTAATGAGAGAGTACCCGACCAGTATCCCTTCATCAGCCTTAGCCATGAACTTTCCAAGATGATCCTTGGTGTTCAAGATAAACACCTTACAACCAAACACCCTAAGATGTTTAATTGTAGGGGGTTTCCCAAACCAAAGTTCATGGGGGGTCTTTCAGTATTTACAGCTTCAGCCCATAAGTAGCTCGGTAGTGAGTACTCATTGAGCATGCTTCGTGCAGCCTCTTGCAAGACTCGGTTCTTTCTCTCCACAACCCCATTTTGTTGTGGGGTCCTTGGAGTAGAGAACTCATGCCTATATCCTTTTTCTTGACAAAATTCTAAAAATCTATGATTTTGAAATTCTCCACCATGATCATTTCTAATTGTTGTTGATTTTTCATTTTCAGTTCTTCTACAAAAAGAAACAAAAACATCTATGGTTTGATCCTTATTTTTCAAAAAGAAAGTCCATGTATATCTAGTAAAGTCATCAATGATCACTAAGCAGTATCTACTTCCATTCAATGAAATAACATTACTGCAATCAAACAAATCCATATGCAATAAATCTAAAGCAGTAGATGTACTTACAACGCTTTTACCTTTATGAGCCGCTTTTGTTTGCTTACCCTTTTGACATGCATCACATAATTTTGTCTTTTGGTACTTGATGCTTGGTAAATCTCGCACTAATCCTTTGTTGGCCAGCTTTCGAATATTCTTCATGTTCACATGGGCCAACCTCCTATGCCAAAGCCATGATTCTTCTTCTTTTGATATGAAACACTTAGCAGAGGCATTAGTAGCACTTTTAAATGATACTTGATAAATGTTATCTACCCTTGTGCCTACTAGTACCGTGTCAAGTGTGTCAATGTGTTTGACCAGACATTGACTTGAATGAAACTCAATTGTGTAACCTGTATCACACAATTGGCTGACACTTAGGAGATTAAAGGTCATCCCCTTAACTAGAAGGACATTTCTGATTTGGAGACATTCGGATATATGAATATCTCCAACTCCTATAATCTTAAGGCTACCATTATTACCAAAGGACACATTACCTCAATTTTTGGTTTGAAGGGTAGTAAAGAGTGACTTGTCCCCGGTCATGTGCTTGGAGCATCCACTATCAACAAACCAAGTTGATAGATGCTCCCCCTTGACAAATGCCTACAAGACACGAAAGATCGATGTTTTAGGTACCCAAATCTTGGGACCTAATGCATCTACAATGAAAGACCTAGGAACCCATGCCTTGGTCACACCCTTCCTAGTCTCATGAACCCTAGAAGCATGTGATCTATGAAATTGGGTTCTAGACACTAAGGAAATAAAACTAGACTCCTTAGGTTGATATCCTAACCCAGCCTTGTTGTAGACCGCCCTTTGGGCATTTAGAATCATATCTAAGGTCTTAGAGCTAGTTGAGAATTTCTCAAGCATTTTCTTGAGTTTCTCAACTTCACTCTTTAAGGCCTTGTTTTCATCCTCAAGAAGCTCTTGATGTAGGTCATCAACCTCATCTTCCCTAAGAGTCTTCAAGTGTTCTACTTCATCTTTTAATAATTTGATTTCAGTTTTTGACTTCTTAAGCAAAGTAGATAAATGTGCAATAGTTTTATAGCATTTTTCTAAGTGAGGAGAAGTTACCTCTTCATCATCCGAAGATGATGAAGCCGTGGTTGATATATCACTTCCGGAATCTGACTCCTCCCTTGCCATGAGTGCTAATTGACGAGTGCTTTTCTCTTTCTCTTCCTCCTATGAACTTGAGGAGGATTCATCCCAAGTAGCTTTGAGAGCTTTCTTCTTCTTAGCCCTTTCCTCCTTCTTCTTGAGTTTTGGACACTCGCTCCGATAGTGTCCTTTCTTTCTACACTCATAACACGTAACATTAGTCTTATCAACATTTTGATCAATAGACTTACCTTTCCCTTTGTATCTCCGGCTCCTTCTCATGATTCTTCTCACGAAGTTGGCCATCTCGCTTGATGATGATCCACCTTCATCATCGGACTCGGAGGAGGATGAGGATGTAGGAATTTCTTTCTCCTTCTTCTTTTCTTTCTTCCTTCTTCCATCCTTGCTCTTTTCTCCTGCAACTAAGGCAATACCTTTCTCTTTTTGACCCTTGTTAGCAAGTTCATGAAGTTCCATTTCACAAAAGAATTCATCTAATTTAACAATTGAAAGGTCCTTGGAGACCTTGTAGGCATCTACCATAGATGACCACAAGGCATTCCTCGGAAAGGTTTTGAGAGCGCACCTTATGAGATCGCGATTCTCTACGCGTTCATCTACGGAATGAAGACCATTGATGATCTCTTTGAACCTTCCGTGTAGTTCACTTACCGTTTCGTTCTCCTTCATGGTGAGATTTTGTAGTTGGTTTAGGAACAAGTCTCTCTTGGCGATCCGAAAGTCTCGGGTTCCTTCTTGGAGCTCGATGAGCTTGTTCCACAAATCCTTTGCGCTCACAAATGGACCTACCTTGACGAGTTGATCTTTGGCTATCCCACATTGTAGAGTGACCACCGCCTTGGCATCGGCTTGTCCTTTGCGAGTTTGCTCGGTGGACCACCTTGACGACTCGAGTTCCTTACCTTCTTCGTCCTTCGGAGGTGTGAATCCTTCCTTGACCGAGAACCACATGGAGATGTCGGTCTTGAGATAATACTCCATACGGCTCTTCCAATATTGGAAGTCCGCTCCGTCGAAGTAGGGTGGACGATTGGTGCTGAAACCTTCCTTCATAGCCATCTTCTTGCTCTTTAAGGTGTTAATCCGGATGAAGAGCGCCTTGCTCTGATACCACTTGTTAGGACCTTCGGATGGCTAGAGAGGGGGGGGGGGGTGAATAGCCTCCACTAAAAACTCAATCTATTCCTCACAAAAGCTTGTTAGCACAGCGAAAATAAACAAAAAGAAAACTGATGCAAGGAAAGAAACACAACCCACAGCTTACACAAGTATGTACGAGGTTCGGGGATAACTTGCCCCTACTCCTCGGCGTGTCCGTAAGGTGGACGATCCCTTGATCTTTCGGTAGATCACACCCCGGACAAATTCCGGCTAAGTATTTCTCCTTCTCAGTGGAGTAACCTCTCCACAAAGTCACAGAAATGATTTGAAATGAAGTACAAGACTTACAGAGTTTTGTGGCTGAAAGAATGAACAAATGAACTTACAGCCACGATGAAAGCAACGCGCACAGACAGAAGGATTCCTCAGCCAATAGCTCAACAACACAGCACCCTTGCTTCGATTGATAGAGAGTTTCAAAAAATCTTTCGTTTTCTACAAAACCTCTCTTCTTCCTCCTTCTTATTCCTCTGCTTTCTTACTATCTTCAGCTAGAGCCGAATCACTGTCACCTGTATCGAATCACTGCGACCAACTCAGGCGTCACCAATCACTCTTCCTCCTCATCTGGTTCTCTGAACTCACACCAATACCATCCATGGTCTTCACTGGTGTCTCTGAGTTCGAACCAATGAGCAAGAGTCAAGCTGTTGCCAACTGATCGCAGCCAGTGAACGTTGATGCTTCAAATGCACCATTTGCAGCGAAACACAGTAGAAAGATCACTTGGTCTTATTCTTCTGATGGAGCTAAATTTGAAATTAACCATTGGCACGACACCTGCAACCTGTAACTTAAAAATCTCACAGCAGATGATTTGATCAGTAAATCAGAAATCGCAGAGAAAGACAAACGACATCGTTGTGGATCGGTCATCAGACCGATCCATAGCCTTCCGGACCGATCAGGACATATCCTGATCGGTCTGGGATGATTCTGATCGGTCTGTGGACCGATCAGCCTATAGGTGGATCGGTCCACAGACCGATCCCCTATGGTTTTTCAGAATCCATCGCTTCCTTCTGATCGGTCTGTAGACCGATCAGATAACCCATAGAATGCTTCTGTGTGGTTACTGATCGGTCACGAGACCGATCAAATAATCCACAGATTACTTTTGTGTGGTTACTGATCGGTCTAGAGACTGATCAGTTCACTTAAGGTATCACTGGATCGGTCTGTCGACCGATCCAGTCAACTAAAGTATCACTGGATCGGTCAACAGACCGATCCAATGTCTCTGTGTTACTTTTAGAGCTTCCCAGCCCTAAACCCTAACGTCTTCCTGGTCTAGAGAACGAGCTACCAAGCCCTCTCTGACTTAGTCTGGAGAACAAGCTACCGAGCCCTCTCCGACTTCCACGTCCGGTCCAGAGATCGAGCTACCGAGCCCTCTCTGACCTGGTTCGGAGAACGAGCTGCCGAACCCTCTCCGACTTCGTCCGGTCCAGAGAACGAGCTACCGAGCCCTCTCTGACCTAGTCCGGAGAACGAGCTGCCGAGCCCTCTCCGACTTTGTCCGGTCCAGAGAACGAGCTACCGAGCCCTCTCCGACTTCGTCCGGTCCAGAGAACGAGCTACCGAGCCCTCTCTGACCTAGTCTGGAGAACGAGCTACCGAGCCCTCTCCGACTTCGCGTGCCAAGTATCCGTACTTGGACTTTCTTCTCCTCATGATCAACCTTGATCATTAATCAGTCTTAGTTTAATTAATATCTAATACAAACTTAAATCAGTGTCAATCATCAAAACAACTGCCAGGTCAGACTATATTAACAATGGACACCATGCACCTGTCGCGGCTCCGGCAGCGGCTGCCATTACCGCTCCACGGCCCTCGGCTAGCAGCCTCCATCCGCCAGTACCCCTAGCATAGGTTCAACACAATTTCTACCATCGGAGCATTCTCCTCTCCTCCTCTCTATTGCTGTCCTCGGGCCGTAGCCTACTGAGCTGCCCCCACGCCTTACAGGGTCAGCTCCACCATCTTTCGCAACCCTATACCAGCTAATTCCACGAGCTAGTGGAGCCTACTTCGTTCATCTCCCAGTGATTTAGTGTGTTTCGGCCTTCGCGTCGTTATCCTGCCCTAGTCCATATGCCGTGTTCTAGCCTTTGCATTGCTATTATGTTTCGGCCTCCGAGTTACGGTTGAATCCCGATTTATGTGTCATCGTCACTATGTTCCGGCCTGTAATCTGAGGTTGTATTTCAAACTTTCTTCTTTGTGTCTAGCCTTCAAATTGCTACTATAGCCCGGCCTGCATGCCGAGATCCTATTCCGGCTTGCGTGCCGATGTCCTATTGTGCACCTATATTTTACCCTGGTCTGTGTGTTGATGTCTTATCTCAGCCTGGGTGCCAATGTCATAGCTCGACCTGTGTGCCGAGGTCATATCAGGTGATTTAGTGTGTTTTGGCCTTTGCGTCGTTATCCTGCCCTAGTCCGTGTGTCGTGTTCTAGCCTTCGCATCGCTATTATGTTTCAGCCTCTGAGTTACGGTTGAATCCCGATCTATGTGTCGTCGTCACTATGTTCCAGCCTACAATCTACGGTTGTATTTCAAACTTTATGCTTTGTGTCTAGACTTCAAATTGCGGCTATAGCCCGGCCTGCGTGCCGAGATCCTATTCTGGCTTGCGTGCCGATGTTCTATTGTGCACCTATATTTTACCCTGGTCTACGTGTCGATGTCTTATCTCAACCTGGGTGCCAATGTCATAGCTCGGCCTGCGTGCCGAGGTCGCATCAGATTTCGTGCCACTGCGTCCGGTTCCTCGTCGTTATATCTAGCTCTCTAACCTGATCAGAGTCATCTACTCTTCCGGGTTACGCAACTCGAGTAGCGTCCCATCCGAGGGTGCCCTCCTGGGCCAGGGTACATTCTTCATACTCACCCCTTATTTATTTCATTATTATATTATTAGCTTGTTACTCATATATTCGTTGGATCTGCCTCGAGCCTCGGGGTTCCAAGGACAGGGGGCAACCCGGTCACTGATTGTAGGTAGCGTTGACCAGAGGACTTCTGACGACTTGGTCAACATAGAAGTCATCTCAGCATACCCCCCTCCAGGACGTCGCGACTCCGTCAACATTCCATCCACCTCACTCGGCGGTTCATCTGACTCAGATTCCGGACAGGATCAATTTGGCGCTACTTGTAGGAATCTTCTCCACCTGTTCTAGAACGTGAAGACGGATGACATCGGGAGGTTCTCTCCCATTATCACAGTCCCAGAGTATTTCTATGAACTTATTATCTTCTCTCATCACTCCACAGGTATTCAAGAGCTGAGGGATTAAGTTGGAGCTTCAGCTGGTTGACAGGTTAATTTTTCCATTATATTTTTTCCTTAATTACACGGGTATTTGGGAGTCAAGATATCGAGACCAACCCTCAACCGGTTGGCACAACTCCTCGATCAGGACGCTACGGGCTCTGCTCTCTTTTTTACGATTATAAGATCTGCTATACCTCCTTGATAAGAGTAAGATCCTAGTTCCTTGATCAAAGACTAGAGCCTTCGATTTTTGATCGGACACTAGGGGCCCAGCTCCCCGATAAGACATTAGGGGCACAGCTCCCCGCTCATACACTAGAGACACAGCTTCCCGATCAGTGACTCGTAGTACAGCTTCCCGTACAGAATCTAGGGGTCTCGCTCTTTGATTACAGGCTAGGGGTCTTACTCTCCGATCAGGGACTAGGGGCCCAGCTCCCCGATCAGGTGTGTTATAAGCTTTGCACCCTTCACCATGGGACTCTGCATCCTCTTACTAGTGTAGGCTCTGCGTCCTTCACCATGGGGCTCTGCATCCTCTTACTGCTATAGGCGCTGCACTCTATCACTGATATATGCTTTATATTCTCCACCTGTTTTGCATTCTCTTACCTCTACAGGCTCTGCTCCTTTCACCCACGGTGTTCTGCTTCCTTTTAATGCTACGGACTTGCTCCCTTATATGGCTAGGGGCTTCACTTCCTTTGATGGTCATGGCTCAGATTATTCTCTCCTTGACTCCGCGGACACTTGGGAGTCATGGGGTCGACACTATTTTTCTCCATGATTTCATGGTCATTTTAGAGTTGAGAGACCGAGACAGATCCTCAGTCAGTTGACACCACTCCACGGTCAGGTATGATAAAGGCTCTCCTCCCTTATATTGCTACGGGCTCTGCTTCTATGGACTTCAGGGCTTCACCTCCCCCATTCGGGGTCGAGATATCACCACTGGTCTCTGACCAAAGTATCATCACCGGTCTCGAATCAGAGTATCACTAACTATCTCTCAGTCGAGCTTCTAGACCAATCCTCGGTCGGACTTCTAGACCAATTCTTGGTCAGGTGTCTATATTAAGTCCTGGTCAGAACTCTAGATAAAGTCTTGGTCAGGCCTCCAGATTGCTTCTGGGTCAGGCCTCCAGATTGCTTCTTGGTCAGGCCTTCAGATTGTTTCCTGGTAAGGTCTCCAGATCAAATCCTAGTCAGACCTCCAAATCACTTCCTGGTCAGGTCTCTAGATCAAGTATTGGTCAGGCCTCCAGATCACCTCTCGGTCGGGATTCCAAACGCTCGCCTCAGTGTGAGTTATAACTGAGCATGCTCTCACGCCTCCAAACTCTCACCCCAGTGCGAGTTATAAGTGAACATGCTCTCACGCCTCCAGATTCTCGCCCCAGCGCGAGTTATAAGTGAGCATGCCCTCACGTCTCCAGACTTTCGTCCCAGTGTGAGTTATAAGTGAGCATGCTCTAATGCCTCTAGACTCTCGCCCTAGCGTGAGTTATAAGTGAGCATGCCCTCACACCTCCAGACTCTCGCCCCAGTGTGAGTTATAAGCGAGAATGCTCTCGCGGCCAACGGCCTCCCGGTCGGGTTCCAGACTCTCGCCCCAGAGCGAGTTATAAGTGAGCATGCTCTCTGATAACATGTATTTTTGTGCATTATTTTGGCTCTTATTACTTAGCATTTTTACTTTCTCACATGCTTAATTTTATGTTTATACTATATTTTATGAGTAGAATTAATTTTGGACTTAATTGTAAATTTCCTACTAATTATGGAATTTAATTTCAAATTTTATGTGATTTTATAGGAAATTCAAAGAGCCATGGATTAGGGTCGAACTGGATCGAAGTTGGCTTGATTTGGAGGCCAAATGAGGAAGATCAAGCTGAATTAATGTGGACTGTTGATCAAGATCCAGTGAAATCTACCCCTTCAGTCAGATCGAGTGATCCAGCACTTCATCCTGATTTAAAGCGATCTGGACCGTCCATAGAGATCATCCTCATCCAAGTCAAATTCATCTCCAATTTGGATCAAAAAGAGAAGCTCAATGCTCAAGCCCACTTTTAAAGCCAAAACTGAAGCCCAATTTCATAACCAAATTTCCTTTTTTCTTATTAGATTCGGATCGGATCCCTTTCCTTACCCAAACCTGAAACCCATTAACCCATTAATAAAACTCCCTTTTCTCCTCACCCGCACGGCACAAAACTTCCTGATCGCGTTTTCTTCTGGCCGCGAGCTAGGGCAGCGGCGACGGCAGAGGCGATCACGGCAGGGAGCAGCAGGCGATAGCGGAGATTCCGACCAAATCCACCTTGCTGGAGGGGTTCTCCGGAAAGATCCTTCACCTACCAGCAACCTTCCGAAAGCTCTACCTACTGGGGTTCAGGCTGGCAGAGCAAGAAGATGCAGCGTCGACAGTAGTCCATCTGCAATTCCGATCAACTTCCATCCGAGGGGGTTCCTTGGTAGAAGATTCGTTCATTCCATCATCATCGCCGAAGGTGCAGCGACCGACAGTGAGATTCTGTTCACCGATTTTGGGGGTTCCGAGTCGGGTCTCCGTGTGACGGCGGAGATAGTCGTTGGTATCGGAAGAAGTTGTGTGGATTGTAGTTGGAATTTTTAGTTTATTTCATGTTTACTGTTGATGTTTGTTAATTCTTAGTGAATGGTTGTAGCAAACTTGATCTTCCATGTTTAGATTGCACACACTTTACCTAATTTGATCTACTCATATAACATGTTCGATGAAATGCTTCAACCAATAATTAGGTTTATTTGGATGCATTTTAGTTCGGTTAATTCTTGCTTTGTCTTGTTCTTTCAATTTAGTTGAGTTCTAGTTTCGATTGAATGCAATTAGGATAGATTAGTTTAGGTTTTGTTTCATGCTTTAGGCTTCATTATATTCTTAGTTTCGTTAATGCTTAATTTCATGTTATGCCCATGGAAAGATAATCTTGTATCGTAGTGTGACAATGCAATGTAGGAAAATCTTCAATGGTTAGTTAGGATGGATATAGTTTCTTTATTTATATTGTCTTTTATTATTTAGATTAGATTTCATTGAATGCTTTGTCATTTCATTTCTTAGTTTAATTGTGTTGATAGTTAATCCATAGCGTAGTGTGACAATGCGTTGTGGATTAATTATTCACACCTAGTTAGATTTCATTCCAGCATTAGATTAATTTCGTACTTGTTTTGCCTTTCATTTGTTAGATTTATAATCAAAATCCTAAACCCCAAATTCATATTAAAAATCCCAAAAATAGAAATAACATACTACCATAAGTTTACCATCATATCGTTGCTTTCGTTGGCGGACGACCCGAGTCATTCCTATGCTACATTAGCGTAGGAGGGGTTTGGTACTTCAGTGATTGACGCCCAATTTGCGACAAAATTGGGTAAAATCAAATTGGCGCCGTTGGAAATCAAGAAGAAGAAGTGTGTTGTGGTTGGCCGGCCGGCCAGCGGCGGGGAAGAGAGGAAGAGAGGCCACCGGCCGGAGGTGAGGAAGAAGGAAGGAAAGGGGCGCTCTGGAGAAGAGTTGACGCGAACCCTAGCTCGTGAGGAAGAAAGTCACGCGAGAGAAGATGATGTTCGGCACTGTGCCTTGCGGGTGAGAAAGAGGGATTTCTTAAAGGGTTCAGGTTTTGGGTTAAGGAGAGGAATCCGAATCCATTAATCAATAAGGTTTGAAATTGGGTTAATGAATTGGGCTTTTAGATTGGGCTTTAAAAGTGGGCTTGAGGATTGAGTTTGAGATGAGGCTTTAATTAACCCTTAGATGTCTTGATCTCGATCAATGGCCTAGATCTTCCAACTTCCTTCCCTACAAATAAGATGCACATTTTTTAGATAAAATACCAGAAAATATAGGAAAAATTATATCAACGCTCCTGTAGGACCGTTAGATTCGATAGAGGGGGGGTGAATATCGATTCGAAAAAACAAGAGTTTAAACGCAGCGGAAAAGTAAAATAGACACAATGGTTTTACTTCGTTCGGAGCCTGTGACGACTCCTACTCGAAGGCCCGTGGTCCTTGACCACTTTCGTTGGGCAATCACTAGCAATTCGGAATAATAATTACAAAAGAACCGTACAGGGAATGCTAATGAAACTGAAAAACAAATACCGACAAAAGGGAAAAGAACGGAGCGTAGTGTCGGAGCTTTGTTGGCGTCGCACTGAGCGTCGAGCAGCAAGACCAGCAGTAGAAGAGTTCTCAGCTTGATTGATTTCTGAAGCTCCTGCCTGGGGCTTCTTTTATATACTGTTCCGGGCGCCTGGAGTGTGACGTAACTGCTCAAACCAAGATGCTCCACGTGGCGACGACTTGGCTGGATAAAATTCGCCTTCCGGGCGCCCGGACCTCCGGGCGCCTGGACCTCCGGGTGCCCGGACCTTCGGGCGCCCGGACTACCTTGTTCCAGAAAACTCCCTTTTCCTGCAAAACAAAGTTAGTCCGAGGCAAATGTATATCCTGTAAAACAGATTGTCAGCATAGTTAAAGTTCAACAGATAAATAAAAAGAGTATGACTTAGATTCTGTCTCTCCGAGACCGGAATCTAGTCACGATCTCGACTTAGACATCCGAAATGGATCTAAGCCGGATCGACGCCTAATGTCCCCTTCCCGGGAACGCGTCCTCACAGTCACTCCCTTCTAGTGACTTACCTTGCTTACCTACCAGACGTCCGGTCAGCCCGTCGACCCGTCTGGACTTCTCGCCAAGCGTCCGGTCAGCCCGTCGACCCGCTTGGACTTCTCGCCAGCTATCCGGTCAGCCCGTCGACCTAGCTGGACTTCTCGCCAAGCGTCCGGTCAGCCCGTCGACCCGCTTGGACTTCTCGCCAGCTATCCGGTCAGCCCGTCGACCTAGCTGGACTTTTCCTGCACACTTGATCAAAGTGTCAGACAACAACACAACTAACTTAACCTATTTGTCATTCATCAAAACCTGGGTTAGACCGTTAGTGCTACCCGCACCAACAATCTCCCCCTTTTTGATGGAATGACAACCTGGTTAAGTTAGTGAAAACATATGCAAGAAAACAACATGCATTTATGTGGTTGTAAAGTTTGTTAGTTTGTATTTTCAAATTGGTTTAGCTAACTTAACTAACTTAACCACCTAACCCTCCTCCCCCTTTGGCATTCATCAAAAAAAAAATGAACAAAGGTAAATAACCATAGTGAAGAGTTACTGTAACAGGTAATCAAATTTTGAAAGATAGCTAAGTTTGGTTCAAAATTTGAAAGATAAAAGTGCAATTTTTAACACCAAGTTAAAAAAATAGTCAAGTTGACTTGGGGTAGACAAGTTGAGTTTTGAAAAGTTAAAGTTAATCAAGTTTAACTTTTCAAGCGTGTAGAAATTTTCAAGACAGGTTTTTCAAATTTACTTTTTATGTTTAAGTAACATTTACTTTTCAAAAAGGTAAGTTTTTCAACTTCGATTTAAAACAAAGCAAAAATTAAACTTTTCAAGAAATAAATTTTTTGTCAAAATTAATTTTTAAGGCTAATTTTGGAAATAGTTAATTTTTCAAATCAGGTTTGAAAATTAGGTGGGATTAAACTTTCACATTTTTCAAATACTTAGTTAAATTTAACTTTTTGTAGATCAATGTTCAAACATAGGTTAGGTTTTAAAAGGCATTTTTCAGACATACAAAATTTGAGTTTATTCTCCCCCTGAACTTGATACTTACTCTAACCAGCTGTCTAACCAATTAGCTACTAACTGACTATCAGAAGATAGTAGCTTTCACTTGGTTAGTCAGATTAAGTTAATTATAACCAGTCAGTGTTTGACTTGACTGATGAACTTTAATCTGATTAATATCTGAATTGTATTTAACGTCCAGACTTATGTTGATGCACTGAAATAAGCATCTTAAGTCCAGACAGTTGGCCTATGCATCTCACCCCTTTCTATGTTTGTCAAACACAAGCAAGGTACACCTAAGGTGTTGGTGAGATGCTCAAAAACTAGTCTTATGGGTACATGCTTTCTAAGGATTCAAAACTAGTCTAAGGCCAAAACTGTTTTTGAAAATTTAAAAATGGAAAGTTTTGAAAACAACCAAATTTGACTTATAATTTGAAAGAGTGATTTTTGAAAGCAATTTTGAAACTTAAAATTTCTAGTCTATTAAGCACATTCCTAATTTTCGGCGTAAGTTGCTAAACTCACTTTCAGGCAGTGGTTTTGTGAAAATGTCAGTTAAATTTGATTTGGACTCAATGTATTTGAGTTCAATATCACCTTTAGTAACATGATCCCTGATAAAGTGGTGCCTAACTTCAATATGTTTGGTTCTTGAATGATGCACAGGGTTCTTGGTTAAGTTAATTGAACTTATATTATCAATTAATACTTTTACATTTGTAATGTTTAAGTTGAAATCTTTTAGAGTATGCATCATCCATAGTAATTGTGCAACACATTCACCTATGGCTATGTATTCTGACTCAGTTGTAGATAGAGCAACACAATGTTTCTTTCTACTAAACCAGCTAACAAGTGATGAATCTAATAATTGGCATCCTCCACTTGTGCTCTTGCGGTCTAATTTACATCCAGCATAATCTGAGTCAGAATACCTTATTAGTTCAAAATTATTGGTTCTAGGATACCAAATTCCTACATTTATTGTTCCTTTAAGATATCTAAAAATTCTTTTAACTTGTGTCAAGTGGGATTCCTTAGCACAAGTTTGGTATCATGCACACATACTAACTGCATCGGCTTGCAGTTAAGTATAGTAGGCTACCTATTGCACTCCTATAATATTTTAGGTCAACTGATTTTCCATTTGGGTCATTATCTAAGATTGTGTTTACTGCCATAGGTGTTTTTATTTCTTTTGTATTTTCCATTCTGAATTTTTTAAGTAATTCTTTAGTGTATTTGTGTTGATAAATGTAATTTCCCTCATTTGTTTGTTTGATTTGTAATCCTAAGAAATATGTTAATTTTCCTACTAGGCTCATTTCAAATTCTTTTTCCATTAGATTAATAAATTCCTCTAAAAAATCTGAATTTGTTGAACCAAATATTATATCATCTACATAAATTTGTGCAATAAATATGTTTGAATTTAATGATTTAACAAACAAGGTTGGGTCAATTTGACCTTGTTTGAATCCTTTAGATGTTAGGTAGGATGTTAGCCTTTCATACCATGCCCTGGGTGCTTGTTTAAGTCCATATAATGCTTTCTTTAACTTAAATACATAATCAGGGTGTTCTAGACTTTCAAACCCAGGAGGTTGACCTACATAAACTTCTTCTTTTATTAGTCCATTAAGAAAGATAGACTTAACATCCATTTGATATAGTTTGAACCCTTTATGAGCTGCATAACTTAGTAACATTCTAATGGATTCTAATCTGGCTACTGGGGCATATGTTTCATCATAGTCAAGTCATTCAACTTGACTAAATCCTTTGGCAACCAGCCTAGCCTTATTTCTAGTAATTTCCCCAGTTTCACTTAGTTTGTTTCTGAATACCCATTTTGTTTCTATTATTTTCTTATTCTTAGGTGGTGGAACTAGGTCCCAGACCTCATTACGCTCAAATTGGGCTAGTTCTTCTTGCATAGCTATTATCCAATCTGGGTCTAGTAGGGATTCATCCACAGTTTTGGGTTCAATTTTTGAGATTAATGAAATTTGACTTAGGTTTCTAAAGGATGATCTGGTTTGAACTCTTAAGTCTGGGTCACCGATTATTTGATCAATTAGATGATTTGGGTTAACCCTTATTGTTCTAGGAGGTTGATTCTCTTGATGTTGTTCGTCTTCTTCATGACTTAGAGTTTGGTTGATTTCTGGAACAAACTCAGGTGTTTGTGTAGATCCTATGTCTTGTTTAGTTTCTTCAAACTTTACATTAGTAGTTTCTTCAATTTTTAAGGTAACCTTATTGTAAATTCTGTAGCCTCTACTATTTAGGGAATATCCTACAAAAATTTCATTTTCAATTTTAGAGGTGAATTTTCCTAAGTGTTCTCTTGTATTTAAGATGAAAACTGGGCACCCAAATACCTTAAAATATTTTATATTTGGTTGTTTATTATAAAACAGTTCGAAGAACGTTTTGTTATGAGTTTTATTTATTGTTGTTCTATTCTGTACTAGCGGCTTCTGCCCAAAAGTATTTAGGTAGGTTATACTCATTTAACATTGTTCTAGAAGCTTCAAGTAAGGTTCTATTTTTCTTTCTACAATTCCATTTTGTTGGGGTTTTAGGGCATGAGAACTCATGATGGTAACCATTTTCTAGACAAAAACTGTTAAAGTGGTGATTTTTAAATTCTCCCCCGTTGTCACTCCTAATTCTTTTAATTTTAATATCTTTTTCGTTTTCAATCTGTTTGCAAAAATTTGAAAAAATTTCAAAAGTTTCATCTTTATGTTTTAAGAATTTGACCCAAGTAAACCTAGAATAATCGTCTATAATTACTAAGCAATATAAGTTTCCATTTATAGATTTGACTCCATGGGAGTCAAAAAGGTCTAAATGTAGAAGTTCTAAGATTGAGGTAGTTTGTGGTTGATTTGTTTGTTTGTGGGTTGATTTAGTTTGTTTGCCTTGTTGACAAGCATTACATATGGTTGAATCTAAGTTAGGTAACTTTGGTAAGCCTTTTACAAGTCCATTTAGTTTACTTATATTTCTAAAGTTGGTGTGAGACATCCTCCTATGCCATAACCAAGTTTCTTCTTTTTGTGTTAAATAACACTTAATGGAAGAAATGGTTAAGTTGATGACATAGATGTTGTCTTTTCTAAAACCTTTTAGGCTTATGGTAGGATTATCTAGATGTTTGATTGAGCATTCTGTAGATAGAAATTTGACCTTATACCTAGTATCACACAATTGACTTATACTTAGAAGATTATATTTAAATTTTTCAACAAGTAAGACATTTGTAATTATAAAGTCTAATTTTAATTCAATATTACCTATACCAATTACCTTGAGTTTGCCGTTGTTTCCAAAGGCAACTGTTCCTAGGCTTTTGTAAGTGAGTTGAGTGAACTTGGTGTGATCTCCAGTCATATGTTTGGAGCAACCACTGTCCAAAATCCACTTGGTTTCCTACAGTAAGTAGGATTTAAAGTTAGTCTTTTGAGCATGTATTAATTTAAGTTTAAAATTAAGATTTTGAAATTAATTTTTAAGTTAAAATTAAAATTTTGAAATTAATTTTTAAGTTAAAATTTTGAAATTAATTTTTAAGTTAAAATTAAAATTTTGAAATTAATTTTTAAGTTAAAATTTTGAAATTAATTTTTAAGTTAAAATTTTGAAATTAATTTTTAAGTTAAAATTAAAATTTTGAAATTAATTTTTAAGTTAAAATTAAAATTTTGAAATTAATTTTTAAGTTAAAATTTTGAAATTAATTTTTAAGTTAAAATTAAGATTTTGAAATTAATTTTTAAAGTTAAAATTAAAATTTTGAAATTAATTTTTAAGTTAAAATTAAAATTTTGAAATTAATTTTTAAAGTTAAAATTAAAATTTTGAAATTAATTTTTAAGTTAAAATTAAAATTTTGAAATTAATTTTTAAGTTAAAATTAAACATTTGAAATTAATTTTTAAGTTAAAATTAAAATTTTGAAATTAATTTTTAAGCCTTATTCATCTCACCCGAACTATATTATCAATTAGGGAATCCTATGATTTTGTGAGATGAAATTGGTTTGATTACAGACTTTTGGTTTAACTTGTGTTAGATTCAGACTTAGCTTTGGTTTCCACAAATAGGCATTCTTCGGATAAACTTCTAAGCTTGGTGAGTCACAAGGACATCATTAGAAGTAACCAACCTTTCGAGGTTTTCCGAATAGTTCTATCCACGGAACTTAGTACTAAATCTTGGTTTAACTGGTTAGGATTCGTTTAAGGGTAGCTTCGGTCAGTTCCACTTGGCCAAATGCACCAGATCGAAACCATATCTTTCTATACATGCGATGCCCAAGTTTCCCTAACGTACTATTATCCAAAAATTTCACCAATACCATGATTCAAGTTAAACTTGGTCTCTAATTCTAATTGCCCTGCCGGGTTTGTTAGTTTTGGGTTACCCTGTCGGGTAAGTTAGTTTTGGAGGTGCCAGCTATTCTGGAGCCTCCCCCTGAATTATTGGCCATTAATTTAAGTTTTAATTTTAGGCTTGTGTCGATTCTTTTTATAGTTATAGTTAACTTGGTGATAATTTTGTTGTTTCTTAAACTGTTTAGATTTTGAATTTGATTTAGGTTTGTATTTTGGATTTTGGTTTGGTTTATTTAATTTTATATAATGTATTTTTTCTTTAGGTATATAATATTGATTAAGTCCTACTTGCGTGGTCAGACACGCTTTCGGAACCCAAGCTAAATTGGTTGACTTGTATTGGGTTATTAATGATTTGAAGGTTTTATTTGAATTCGACTTATATCCTAGTCCGGTTTTATTATAACATGCTTTTTGATTATTTAGGATTAAGTCTAGATTTTTTGATCTTGTTGTAAATTTTTCTAGCATTTCTTTTAAATCTTTAACATCATTTTTTAACGATAGATTTTCCTCTTCAAGTGTCAGATCTTGAGTTGGATTCGAATTTTTTAATTGTTCCTTGAGGTTTTGATTTTCCTCAAGAAGTGATTTGTTTTCATTTTCTAATTTAGTTAATTTACTATTTAAACAGGAAATAATTCTAAAAAATTTTTTGTTTAAATTAAAGTATACCTCATTCGGGCCTTCGGAAACGAGTACGGACTCGTGGCTTGTTTCGGGTTCAGACCCATCTTCATCTTCCGACTCGTTTTCTGTTTCGGCTTCGCGGGCCATCAGTGCGAGGTGGCTTTGATGTTTCTGCTCTTCTTCCTCCGATTCGTCCGAGGAGTCGTCCCACGTTGCTTTGAGTGCCTTCTTTTTGGTTGGCTTTGGTTTGTCGAACTTTAGTTTTGGACATTCGTTCTTGTAATGTCCCTTTTTGTTGCAGCCGTAGCAAGTCACGTTCTTTTGTTCTGAGGGAGAGCTGATCTTTTGAAGATCCTTTTTGCTGAAGCTCCTCTTTCTCCTAGTGAACATTTTTCTTACCAAGTTCACCAGGTGTTCTTCGTCTTCAGAATCTTGATCGGAGTCTTCTTCAAGTTCAGGCTTGCTTTTCTTTTCTTTGGAGGAACCTGCAAATAGAGCTATACCTTTCTTGGCTCCAGCATTAGTTTGTTCGTGTAATTCTAATTCACAAAACAGCTCGTCTAATTTTAAGTTGGAAAGATTCTTAGAAATTTTGTAGGCATCCACTATTGATGCCCATAAACTATTACGTGGAAAGGCGTTTAAAGCGTACCTTATTAAGTCTCTGTTCTCCATTTGGTGGCCTATCGCATGAAGCCCGTTGAGGATGTCCTTGATCCTCGCGTGTAGTTGATTCGCTGTTTCTCCTTCCTGTATTTTTATATTAAAAATTTTATTTAGAAGCAGGTCTCGTTTAATTTGTTACCTTAGCGTCGCTCGTTCCCTCGTGCAGTTCGATCAGCTTGTCCCATAGCTCTTTAGCGTTTTTGTGTGGACCGACTCTGTTCAGTTCTTCTCTTGTCAATCCGCACTGTAGAGTGTTGATCGCTTTATTTTCTGTTGATGCTTTTTTCTTGAGATCTGCTATCCAGTCTTCAGGATCCACTAGATTCTCGGCGTTGTCCACTGGAATTTTATAAGGTTTCGTAATGCTCATCCACTGGTCGAAGTCTGTTTTGAGGTAGACCTCCATGCGCTTCTTCCAGTAAGGGAAGTCGTCCCCGTTGAAGAGTGGAGGTCGCACTGTGCTGAATCCTTCTTGTTGGGACATTCTGTGCACAGGTAAATAACCAAAAAAAATATCCCAAGACTTGGTCTTGGATTAGTAGTGCGGGAAGAGAAAAATAGAAAAAAAATCTAGATTCGTGTTGCACTAATTTAAATTGATTAGAGAAATATTAAGTTAACGAAACACCAGTTTTAAAATTAATTATTGAGAAAAAAAACAAAAACAATTCACCCCCTGTCTGATTGGTGGTTGCACCAAATCAGAGTGGTACCGCTCTGATACCACTTGTAGGACCGTTAGATTCGATAGAGGGGGGGGTGAATATCGATTCGAAAAAATAAGAGTTTAAACGCAGCGGAAAAATAAAATAGACACAATGGTTTTACTTCGTTCGGAGCCTGTGACGACTCCTACTCGAAGGCCCGTGGTCCTTGACCACTTTCGTTGGGCAATCACTAGCAATTCGGAATAATAATTACAAAAGAACCGTACAGGGAATGCTAATGAAACTGAAAAACAAATACCGACAAAAGGGAAAAGAATGGAGCGTAGTGTCGGAGCTTTGTTGGCGTCGCACTGAGCGTCGAGCAGCAAGACCAGTAGTAGAAGAGTTCTCAGCTTGATTGATTTCTGAAGCTCCTGCCTGGGGCTTCTTTTATATGCTGTTCCGGGCGCCTGGATTCCTTCCGGGCGCCTGGAGTGTGACGTAACTGCTCAAACCAAGATGCTCCACGTGGCGACGACTTGGCTGGATAAAATTCGCCTTCAGGGCGCCCGGATCCCTTCCGGGCGCCAGGATCCCCTCCGGGAGTCCGAGGCAAATGTATATCCTGTAAAACAGATTGTCAGCACAGTTAAAGTTCAACAGATAAATAAAAAGAGTATGACTTAGATTCCGTCTCTCCGAGACCGGAATCTAGTCACGATCTCGACTTAGACATCCGAAATGGATCTAAGCCGGATCGACGCCTAATGTCCCCTTCCCGGGAGCACGTCCTCACAGTCACTCCCTTCCAGTGACTTACCTTGCTTACCTACCAGACGTCCGGTTAGCCCGTCGACCCGTCTGGACTTCTCGCCAAGCGTCCGATCAGCCCGTCGACCCGCTTGGACTTCTCGCCAGCTATCCGGTCAGCCCGTCGACCTAGCTGGACTTCTCGCCAAGCGTCCGGTCAGCCCGTCGACCCGCTTGGACTTCTCGCCAGCTATCCGGTCAGCCCGTCGACCTAGCTGGACTTTTCCTGCACACTTGATCAAAGTGTCAGACAACAACACAACTAACTTAACCTATTTGTCATTCATCAAAACCTGGGTTAGACCGTTAGTGCTACCCGCACCAACAGCTCCAAATAAATCTCAACTCATAAAGCATGATATAAATACGGAATTAAGTATACGAGAGAGTATAAAATGCCAAGTATCAGAGCCAAAATAGTGCATCAAAATACAAATTATCAACTCCCCCACACTTATTCTTGCTCGTCTCGAGCCAGTAAACAAAAGAAGAAAATAATTAGCACTGTTGCTGGGGAACAAGTAGCGGTGTTTGGTAATCTTAGGATTGTTTTTCTATTTTCTCTCTTTTCTTGTTTCTATTTTTTTTTGTGGTTGTAAAAATTCAAAAACATTGTTAGGGGCTTAATTGTTTCATCTCTTGTATGCATGTGTGCTATCTTGTCTATTTCCTGTGTCTTTTGATGATATTTGCATGAGTGTTTCAGGAAAGACCAGGAAATCTGTGTGTTATCAGCAGCTTTAGAGATTCAGTGTGATCAGACCTTCAGACTTGATGAGCAACATGGAGAAGAATACTGAAAAGACTCTCAGAGAGCTTTGGGCACCAGATTTGTCAGCTGATTCATTTTGCATCAGATATTCTGATTTAGATGCAGACTTCAAGTTATGGGAAATTGTTCATCTATTACCGAAGTTTCATGGACTTTTTGGTGAAGATCCTAACAGACATCTGCATGATTTGGAGATGATTTGTTCTTCATGGAACCTACTTGGAATATCAGAAGAAGATGTTATACTTAAAGCATTTCTATTTTCAGTTGCAGATTCAGCAAAAGATTGGTTGTATTGTCTCCCCCACCCAATTCAATTTCCAGTTGGACCGAGATGAAGAAATTATTTCTGGCGAGGTTCTTTCCTGCTTCTAGGATTGCAGCTATTCGGAGGAGTATTTGTGGAATCCAACAATTTACAGGAGAACCGTTTCAAGATTATTGGGATAGATTTAAAAGACTTGTTGCCAGTTGCCCTCAGCACCAGATAAGCGATCAACTTTTGATTATGTACTTCTATGAGAGATTGCTTCCCATGGACAGGAGTATGGTTGATGCAGCTAGTGGAGGGACTCTAGTTAACAAGACATCTACTCAGGCTAGAGGACTTATCGAGATTATGGCTGTAAATTATCAGCAGTATGAGACTAGACCGATGATTACCGAAGATGTTAATTCCTTTGCCAGTGTATTCCCAACCAAAACCCAATATCACCAGCCTGATCTTAGTATTATCAGACTCATCAGCAGGACAAGTATAATTTAATTGAAGGATTCGGGCGTGGGAACACACAACAAGGGAATTCTAATTGGTCCCAACATTATTAGCCTTACTTCCAGCACCATCAGCCTGAGCAGGATTTTAGGGAGCAGTCACAACAATTTTGTCAACATCAAGAAACACAATTTCAGCCAAAGACATATTCATCGACACAGTTACAGTTGCATTCAGATCAACCTACTGCATCAATTTATGAGGAGATGGATTGTAGAGTTTGTGATATCCCTGACTTTGATTCTGCTACTCTACATGCTTCTTCTAGTATTTTGTATCATGATGTTGTAGTTGATTTTGATTATGTTGTTGTAGATGATATTGTTGTTTCAGATATTCTTGATGTTGCAGGTGATATTGATGATGATGGAAGTGTAGGGGATGTTGGTTAGTCCTAGGAAAACGTACCGGTCTCCGCTGTATAAAAATTTTGTACAAGTATCGAACCATTCCTTAAATAACCTATTGTGTTCTTTAGAAGTTAAATTAGGAATCGCAGACAGAACTTAACATCATTAATTCCAAATTTAACCTACCTGTTCTTAATGATTTAGATTTGGATCGCAAGTGGAACTTAACACTATTGATCCAAATCCACCTATGTTATTAATTCCATTAAATATTAATTTCCAAAATTGGCTTCCAGGACTGCATGGTGAGGCACATGAATTTCTTGGATATGGGAGCAACCACCACCGACAAAATCTTTTAAGGAAAGTTAATATTTAATTTCCTTAAATAACTCTAGGTTAACCAAAAAGAACAATCGAATCACAAATTCGAAAAAGAAAACACAAACTCAAAAAATTAATTCGAAAAACTAGATCTAATGCCTCTTGTGTTTGAAATTCATACAAAGAAAAATAAACTAGCATGATGCGGAAACTAAATACTAGTAATACCTTTCTTTGTGAACTTTAATGACCTCTTGATCTTCTACCGTATTCCTCTTCTAACCTCGGACGTTGTATGGGCAACGATCTTCCGAGATGAGAACCACCAAGCACCTTCTTCTTCCTTCTAGGTTTCGACCACCAAGAGTCCTTCTTGATGGATAGGTTCGGCCACCACCAATGCTCCAAGGGATGCTAGAGACTAGGCTTCCTTTCTCTCCTTCTTCTCCTTGCTTGATCCGGCCACCAAAACAACTCCACCAATGAAGAGGTTTCGGCCACAAGAAAGGGAAGAGAGAAAGAGGAGGGCCCGGCCACACCCAAGGAGAAAAATATAATAGAGGTTCTCTCCATAAAGGCACCTCTACCCCCACTTTTATATTCCTTGGTCTTGGCAAATAACGAAATTTTAATAAAAACTTCCTTAATTCCTTTGCCATGAAAAAGAAAATTTAATTGATTTAAAATCAATTTCCTTTTCTCAAACCATATGGTCGGCCACTATTCTAATCCCAATCAAGGAAAATTTAATTCACACAAGAATTAAAACTTCCTAATTTATTTCCAGAAATTTATAAAAATTTCTCCAATAATTTTTCCTTTCATGGTGATTTGTAAAAAGGAAATTTTATAAATTAAAATCTTTCTTTTAAACATGTGGATGATTTTCAAAAAGGAAAGTTATCTCTAAAAATTAAAATCTCCTTTTAATCTACAAATAAAGAAAGATATCAAATCTTTTCTTAATCTTTTGTAGAAACTAATAAAAGAGAATATTTAATTTTTAAACTCTCTTTTAAATCATGAACATGGTTAAAAAAGGAAAGTTTTCTCAAAATTAAAATCTACCTTTCAATCTACAAATAAGGAAAGATTTCAAATATTTTCTTAATCTTTTGTAGAAAGCTATAAAAGGAAAGATTTAAATTTTAAACTCTCTTTTAAAACCATGGAATCCACATAAGAAAAATTTTAAAAAATAAAATTACTTTTTATTTTAATAGGGCCGACCACCTAAGCTTGGGTTCAAGCTAGGGCCGACCACCTCATGAACCATGCCTTTGGCCGGCCCTAGCTTGGACTCCAAGCTAGCTTGGCCGGCCCCTCTAGGATGAGTAAGAAGGTGGGTATAGTACTATATAATCAAGAGGCTACGATAGGGACCGAGAGGAGGAATTGGTTTTGGTCTCCCGATGAAATTTAGCATCCCGTGTTCGCCCCGAACACATAACTTAATTTCATCAATAATAATTCATTCCACTAAAGAACTATTATTGAACTACCGCACCAATCCCAAATTATATTTTGGGCTCCTTATTATGAGTGTGTTAGTCTCCCTGTGTTTAAGATAATGAATGCCCATTAATTAAATGAGTTACTGACAACTCACTTAATTAATATCTTAGTCCAAGAGTAGTACCACTCAACCTTATGTCATATCGGACTAAGTCCACCTGCAGGGTTTAACATGACAATCCTTATAAGCTCCACTTGGGGTCATTCTCAACCTAGATTACTAGGACACAGTTTCCTTCTATAATCAACAACACACACTATAAGTAATATCATTTCCCAACTTATCGGGCTTATTGATTTATCGAGCTAAATCTCACTTATTGATAAGTCAAAGAAATAAATACTAAATATATGTGTTTGTTATTATATTAGGATTAAGAGCACACACTTCCATAATAACTAAAGTCTAGTTCTTTTATAAAGTTAGTACAAAAAGAACTGACCTAAAATGGTCCTACTCAATACATTTGGAGTGTATCAGTGTAATTTATTAGTTAAGATAAACTAATACTTAATTACACTACGACTACTTCAACGGTTTGTTCCTTTCTATTTTAGTCGCGAGCAACTGTTTATAATTTATAAAGAACCGACAATATGATCTTCTGTGTGTGACACCACACACCATGTTGTCTACTATATAAATTAATTGAACAAATTACATTTAACAAATAAATGTAGATATTTGACCATTGTGATTCTTTATTTCTAAATAAATGTTTATACAAAAGCTAGGCTTTTAGTATACACTCTAACAGGGGAGACCCAAGAATCGCTTCCTTCGATTATTCTACCACCGGTTGAGCCTTTTATTATACCTAGTGACAATGGAAGTGTAGGGGAACCTCAAGAATCACTTCCATTGGTTGTACCTGATCCAGAGCCAGTACCTTCACCTGACCAAGATAATGGCGCATTCACTGTTTTAGACCTCTAGGTATCTTTCAGGATGGTAAGGTTGATCTTTCTTTAGAATCTTTAGAAAATTCCATGGAGGTAATTAAGTTGGATTTTATTGGATGTGACACTTCTTTTGATTCATGCTCTGTTTATATTGATATTGTTTATAGTACATCTCACACAATATGTGTGCAAGAAATGCATCTTTTTCTTTTTAGTGCACAGGAATTTTTCAGACATTTCATTCGCAGTCAATCACGCAAGGATGCATTCTACCAATTGAAGAAGACCCTAACTTTCTATGCAATAATGAAGCTTCTGGAGTGGACACTCCAACTGAACCGTCTTCGGCCACCGGAGAAAATTTTTGAGGAGTCGAAGGTGGAGAGAGTGATCCTCACTTCACCTACAACCATTCCACTTGCAGAATGACTTTTGGAACTGAATCGACTCCGACCACCATAATTTCAGGAGAGTCTGTTCCATCTCACTTTTTCTTTCTGCTTGTATATATTTCTTTGCTTTGTTAGCTTGGTTTGCTTTTACTTGATAGCTCATTTTTAGTTTGCCTAGTCGATTTTCATAATAAATTTCCTTTGCATTCTTTTTATCATTTTAGAAATTGTGAAAGTTAGTTAAATTTGATTGTCCAATTTGATGATTTATTGTCATGATTGGATTCTTGTATTACATGTGATTACAACTCGATAATGGATTCTATGTTGGCAGATTGAGATGATAATTTTTGATATACCTAGTGAGGATATTTTTGAGCCTATTATTCCTATTGATGTGTGATGTACTTGTGGTTAATGCTACTCTAGAACTTGCTTAATTCTTTCGAGACCACATTATCATAGGTTTGCATGATTTTTATGAAGGCTATCCATCTCACTTTCTTTTATTCATTCCTTTTGTTATCACATGTTTCTTGAATAAAATCCATATCATCCATCATATCATTCTTTTCTTCCTTAAATTTATTTCCCTTATTTACTTCTTTTTATTCTTCTTTAGGATGTGGATATTCTTGGATGCGCATGATGAGTATTTTGCCCGAGACGGACAAAAATTTAAGTGTGGGGGGAGAGGAATAGCTTAGTGGAATTTAGGAGAAGCATAGGTGAACCATGCTTGACCACCATAGGTAAACCATGCTATTTATCTTTTTATTTGAGCTATTGATGATGTTGTATAGTGATGCACAACATGTTGAAAAAAAAAGTTGGGAAAAAAAAAAGAAAAAAAAGAAGTGAAATCAGAAAAGGAAAAAAAAGCAGCAAATGAAAAAAAAACAAAAACAACAAAGGAAAAAAAACAGAAAAGAAAAAAAATAAGAAAGAAAAATTTATTTTGATATGTTGTGTCATTTTTATTCATTTGTGATAGAATTTTTGTGAGTGATAATTTTTACTTTAGCGATATTGAGATATTATTGTATATCATGTGTAGATTTTTAATGTGAAATGCTAGAGTAGGAGTTGTTCACATTTTTTATTGTATTGATAGAAGGTGATAGAATTTTTTGTGAGTAACAATCTTTATGGTAGCAAAATTTTGATTTTATTGTAGATCATGAGTAGATGTTTATTGAAAAGCTATCATAGAGATTGTTCATATTTTTATTGAGTTGTGGAAAGCTAGCTTGGGAGTTTGGATGAGATATATTTTTGGGCATTGTTTTCTTGTACTCATCTATGTAACATTACAATATATCCATGTCTTCCACCATTATCTTGCTTTATCTTCCTTCTTTCTTTCTTACACCATCATTTGTCTTGATTTTTTCCTTATATTTCAAATAATGTCTTCATTATTTTATTGTGCACTCTTATGTTTATAGTGGTGGAGATTAGAAGAAAATCAAGCTTATGGTAGTGCATTTATCATGAGTAGCTTGAGTGAGCTCCACTATTACATGTACATGAGAGGAGAGCCACCGTCACTTCCCTTGTGAGGATATTTGGTTATCATTCTCAATTTATTGATTATGATTGAAGTTATCATGTTTGTTAATTAATGTATGAATTGAATTCATGATTGCTTGGGTCATTTGAATTGGACAATCCTAGATAACTTTCATTTCACTATTTTCTAAGCTTGATTAAGAATTGCTAGAGGAATGCATCTTTAGTTATCTTTCTTGTTTTATTTTACTTGCTCGTGACGAGCAAGAATAAGTGTGGGGAAGTTGATAACATGTATTTTTGTGCATTATTTTGGCTCTTATTACTTAGCATTTTTACCTTCTCACATGCTTAATTTTATGTTTATACTATATTTTGTGAGTAGAATTAATTTTGGACTTAATTATAAATTTTCTACTAATTATGGAATTTAATTTCATATTTTATGTGATTTGTAGGAAATTCGAAGAGCCATGGATTAGGGTCGAACTGGATCGAAGTTGGCTTGATTTGGAGGCCAAATGAGGAAGATCAAACTGAATTAATGTGGACTGTTGATCAAGATCCAGTGAAATCTACCCCTTCAATCAGATCAAGTGATCCAGCCCTTCATCCTGATTTAAAGCGATCTGGACCGTCCATAGAGATCATCCTCATCCAAGTCAAATTCATCTACAATTTGGATAAAAAAGAGAAGCTCAATCCTCAAGCCCACTTTTAAAGCCTAAACTGAAGCCCAATTTCATAACCCAATTTCCTTTTTCTTATTGGATTCAGATCGGATCCCTTTCCTTACCCAAACCCGAAACCCATTAACCCATTAAGAAAACTCCCTTTTCTCCTCACCCGCACGGCACAAAACTTCCTGATCACGTTTTCTTCTGGCCGCGAGCTAGGGCAGCGGCGACGGCAGAGGCGATCACGGCAGGGAGCAACAGGCGACGACGGAGATTTCGACCAAATCCACCTTGCCGGAGGGGTTCTCCGGCAAGATCCTTCACCTACCGGCAACCTTCCGAAAGCTCTACCTACTGGGGTTCAGGCCGGCAGAGCAAGAAGAAGCGGCGCCGACAGTAGTCCATCTGCAATTCCGGTCAACTTCCATCCGAGGGGGTTCCTTGGTAGAAGATTCGTTCATTCCATCATCATCGCCGAAGGTGCAGCGATCGACATTGAACTTCTGTTCACCGGTTTTGGGGGTTCCGAGCCGGGTCTCCGTGTGACGGCAAAGATAGTCGTTGGTATCGGAAGAAGTTGTGTCGATTGTAGTTGGAATTTTTAGTTTATTTTATGTTTACTGTTGATGTTTGTTAATTCTTAGTGAATGGTTGTAGCAAACTTGATCTTCCATGTTTAGATTGCACACACTTTACCTAATTTGATCTGCGCATATAACATGTTCGATGAAATGCTTCAACCAATAATTAGGTTTATTTGGATGCATTTTAGTTCGGTTAATTCTTGCTTTGTCTTGTTCTTTCAATTTAGTTGAGTTCTAGTTTCGATTGAATGCAATTAGGATAGATTAGTTTAGGTTTTGTTTCATGCTTTAGGTTTTATATTCTTAGTTTCGTTAATGTTTGATTTCATGTTATGCCCATTGAAAGATAATCTTGTATCGTAGTATGACAATGCGATGTAGGAAAAGCTTCAATGGTTAGTTAGGATAGATATAATTTCTTTATTTACATTGTCTTTCATTATTTAGATTAGATTTCATTGAATGCTTTGTCATTTCATTTATTAGTTTAATTGTATTGATAGTTAATCCATAGCGTAGTGTGACAATGCGTTGTGGATTAATTATTCATACCTAGTTAGATTTCATTCCAGCATTAGATTAATTTCATACTTGCTTTGCCTTTCATTTGTTAGATTTATAATCAAAATCCCAAACCCCAAATTCCATATTAAAAATCTCAAAAATAGAAATAACATACTACCTTAAGTTTACCATCCATCGTTGCTTTCGTTAGCGGACGACCCGAGTCATTCGCAACAACGCATTAGCGTAGGAGGGGTTTGGTACTTCAGTGTTTGACGCCCAATTCGCGACAAAATTGGGTAAAATCACTCTCACACCTCCAGACTCTCCCCCAGCGCGAGTTATAAGTGAGCACGCCCTCACGCCTCCAGATTCTCGCCCTAGTGTGAGTTATAAGCGAGTATGCTCTCGCGACCAACGACTTCCCAGTCGGGTTCCAGACTCTCGCCCTAGGGTGAGTTATAAGTGAGTATGCTCTCACGCCCAACGACCTCTCGGTCGGCGCTCACCGCTCACTCACCGCTCTGCCCATCACTCATCACACTCCACTTGCTACTCTGCCTGGCACTCATTGTTCGCGACTCACTCGCCGCTCTACCCTGTATTCACCATTCGTGTCCTAATTGCCGCTCTGCATGGTACTCATCGTTCGTGACTCACTCACCACTCTGCCCGACACTCACCGCTCTTGCCTCACTTATCGCTTTGCCCAGAACTCGTCCCTCGCGTCTCACTCATCGCTTTGGCTCGCATTTGCTTCTCGGTCGGTAACTGTTTTTCTCCTTGATTGACATTCGCATGACCGCCTGATTGTTCTGCTCCTGTTCGTGCTCCATCCACAGGCTCTACTCACGTTTGCGCTCGGTCCACAGGTTCTGCTCTTGGTCAACATTTTCTCGGTTGCGCGTTTGATACCGCTCGCCCATCATCTTTCGACTTGTTCCGCATTTTTCCGACTGCTTGGTCAGTATTTTTCGATTGCTAGGACTGTATTATTCGATTTTCGGGTCGCGATTTACTGTCGCTCAGATGGTACTTTTTCGGTTGCACTCACGACTTTGCTCGTCCATTGGTCTCTCTATTGCCCGGTCGCGATTTACTATCGCTCGGATGACATTTTCTCAATCGCGCGCTTGACACGGCTCGCCCATCATCTTTCGACCTGCTCGGCAGTCACCCTATCGCCAGGTCAGCATTTTTGGTCTTTCACTTTGTTCCTTTATATGAACGGTCGGCGTCTTTTCATTCGCTTGGCATCTACAAGGTACCGTTCAGATGTTCGATCAAATTCTAGGTCGGTCAAGTGCGGGTCTCCGTTGCCATTCTTTTCGACACTCGTAGCCTGGTCGACATTCATAGTTCACAACTCACTCGTTGTTCCACCTCGCACTTTTCGTCTGTGTTTCGTTCGTCGCTTTGTCATGCACTCGCTGCTTGTGTTTCACTCGTTGCTTTTCCCTGCATTCGTCGCTCGGTCGACACTTATTTTTTACTTCTCACTTTGCATTTACATAATCGCCTGATTGCTCTACTCAGCATTGCCTGATCGTCTTCTCTATATCACTCGGTTTCCCTCGGTATTCGGTCGATCGTTTACTTGGCATGCGTTTCATACTATTTTTTGTGTCGCTGAGCTTGACATTCCATACGTTATTCAGCTTGGCACACTTTTATGCAATCAATCACCCCTTAAGCATTTGTTCGGCTGCCTAACCGGCTTACAATCCTCGGTTCAGCTCAGCATCGCTACAGTTGCTCGTTCGACGTTATAAGACAGGTTTCGTGATATGACTCTGCATTTAGTAGCGATTCTGTTTTTCATTTGGCTATGTCTAGTCAGTCGGACTTGCGCCTCGTTCAACTAGATTTGAAAGAGAGGCTTGTGATGTAGATATGGTTTAAGGGTAGAAGAGTAATTAAGAGGGGAAGGAGGGGTATCTTAGTCCTTTCACTGTTTAGGGCATAGGAGGGGGGGGGGGGGGTTTTTTTTTCTCTCTTTCGTGGTTTTCCTCTGCCGCCACCAAGGAAGGAGCAATTTCTTTCCCTCACACGATGCTCCTCGTCGACGCCGACCGCCCCTCCTCTTCTCCTCCTCGCGCCACCGACACGAACAGGGGGGGGGGGCATTTTCCTTCTTCGTTGGTTTTTCTGCTCCGTCACCGGGAGGAAGAGGCACGGGTGGCCGCCTTGGTTGCCTCCGATGCCGGCCGAGTCTGATGCCGACAGCCCCTTGCGCCAGCCGACGCCACCCCATGCCTTAGCGCCGTCTTCTCCTCCTCACACCCCTGCCACTGCACGGACCTACGCGACGACGCCACAACTTCTTCTTCTCTCTTCTCCCGACAACCACGTTATCGCCTCCGCCTCTCACGCTCGCCACCACACGCCGGTAGCCCCCTCTTTTCTGGTGTCTATAGCCGCCAGTTGGCAACCTCCCCGCCATCAGCGGCCTGATGCTCGCGCTCTCCCATCATCTTCCTCGTTGTGTGCTTTCCATCGGCCGACCTCGCAGACCACCCTGCAAGCTAGATCACCACCATGGACACTAGGCACCTGTCGTGGCTCTGGCAGCGGCTGATATTACCGCTCCACGACCCTCGGCTAGCAGCCTCCATTCGCTAGTACCCCTAGCATAGGTCCGACACAATTTCTACCGTCGGAGCATTCTCCTCTCCCCCTCTCTACTGCTGCCCTTGGGCCACAGCCTGCCGAACTGCCCCCACACCTTACAGGGTCAGCTCTACCATCTTTCGCAACCCTATACCGACTAACTCCATGAGCTAGTGGAGCCTACTTCATTCATCTCCCGGTGATTTAGTGTGTTTCGGCCTTCGCGTCGTTATCCTGCCCTAGTCCGTGTGTCGTGTTCTAGCCTTCACATCGCTATTATGTTTCGGCCTCCAAGTTGCGGTTGAATCCCGATCTATGTGTCGTCGTCACTATGTTCCGGCCTGCAATCCGCGGTTGTATTTCAAACTGTATGCTTTGTGTCTAGCCTTCGAATTACTGTTATAGCCCGACTTGCGTGCCGAGATCGTATTCCGGCCTGCGTATCGATGTCCTATTGTGAGCCTATATTTTATCGCGATTTGCGTGCCGATGTCTTATCCCAGCCTGGGTGCCGATGTCATAAATCGGCCTGCGTTCTGAGGTCAAATTGGGTTTCGTGCCACTACGTCCGACTCCTCATTGTTAGATCCAGCTCTCCAACCTGATCAGAGTCATCTACTCTTCCGGGTTATGACAAGTCGAGTAACATCCCATCCGAGGGCGCCCCCTAGGTCAGGATACGTTCTTCACACTCGCCCCTCATTTATTTCATTATTATATTATTAGCCTATTACTCATATATTCATTGGATCTGCCTCGAGCCTTCGGGTTCCAGGGACCGGGGGCAACCCGGTCACTGACTGCAGGTAGCGTTGACCAGAGGACTTCTGAAGACTTGGTCAACATAGAAGTCATCTCAACATACCCCCCTCCGAGACATCGTGACTCCGTCAACATTCCATCCACCTCACCCGACGGTTCATTTGACTCAGATTCCAGACAGGATTAGTCGTCTGTGAAGCTAATAAAATATGTGTGTCCATTCCAAGATGCCTTAGGGAATGATTCACAAATATCCGTATGTATAAGCTCTAAAACATCACTACAACGGCTAGCCCTCTTATTCCTTTTGTTAGCGGTCTTTCCCTTGAGACACTCTATGCAGACATCAAAGTCTGACATGAAGGGAATCAAGAATTCCATGTGACATTAACCTTTCTAGGCGTTGTTTTAATATATGTCCTAAATGCCTATGTCATAACATGGAAGAATTCTCGCTAGTCAATTTACGTTTCGTACATATACTATGCATTATCATATTATCAACTGTAGGAGTAAAGATGTTCAATTTATAAAGCTTATCAACCAAGGAACCATTGCCAACCAATAAGAAATTGAATAAGAATAACCTGATTTGTCCAAACAAGAAATTGAAATTAAATTCTGTCGAAAAGATGGTACAATAAATGTATTTTCTAAATCCAGAAAAATATTGATTTCTAAACAAAGTCTAAAAACACCAAGCAACTCGACTTTAGCCTTCTTTCCATTTTCTGTATAAATGTATCTTTCACTATCAAACGGAAGTCGGCTCCTGAGATAATTCTGTATAGTGACACTTATGTGAGTAGTAGCACCGATATCTATCCACCAAGTGTCAGTGGGTACAATAGCTAGATTGACTTCCAAACTAAAAAAGTTGAGAAGTTTACCTTTCTTTACACGCCAGTTGGCGTACTTGAGGCAGTCTTTCTTCATATGACCTTTCTTCTTGCAAAAGAAACAAGTGGATTCCTTATCCTGCTTCTTGTGCTCTTTATGTCCATTGCCTCCAAAATCTATAGTTTGTTTTCTTTTTCCTTTGTTATTGATCCTCTTTCATTTCTTGCTCGTACTTTGAGAACCAGATGCTAAGTGAGCACTCTCAGATGTCTCAATCTTTAGTCTCTACCTTATGTTTCGTTTTCTACTATACCGCATGATTACCAACTTCATAAGAAGTGTGGTAGTCTCAACCTTTTCATTTGAGGTGAATCGGTTTGCTAATTGGTCGATGAAACTTCTAGCATCTCCTCCCACAGTTATTAAGCCCTTTATTGGTGCCGGTATGGAAAGCTTCATGATACTCAGACACATGTGATTTGATTTCTCCCACAGCTGAAATTTAGCCCTCTACTCTATAGTGCTAGCACTGGTAAGAGGTGCGGGATGATCATTCCTTAATACATAATCTAACTTCATGCAGCCTAAAACTACGGTCACGTATTCTTTCCATTCAGCAAAATTCGAACCAGTTAGTATTGGGATGTTATTAATATTGGCAGTTACAGATTGCACTGAAATTAAAGAGAAATTAATTTAAGCTCACGATTTGGCTAAAGCCAAGAACATATAAGTAATATAAAATTATGCAAATAAAATAAAATTTTAAATATATATAAATGAGCTCTTTATGAGATATCAAGTACAACATAATGTGTTTTCTTTTGGGCCGACACATTATTTGTTAGCGATACTCTCTAATATAACTCAAACTTTAATTGACCACACAATGTGCCTTCCTTTGGGCCGATCCATTATGTGTATAATATGATACTTTATATGAGTTATATTTTGGTCCATAGCTCACAACAACCTTAATCGACCACATAATATGCCTTCCTTTCGGTCGACATATTTTGTGCATGATTTGAACAAAATAATATTTTGTTCCATAGTTGTAAGCTACCTTATGCATATATCTGACATAAAAGTAACTTTCCTTTGGGTTGATTACTTTTAGCATAGATATACATCTACCCACACAAAATGCACTAAACCTACCTAAGGTGTCTTTCTTTGGACCGACACATTAGTTCAACTTAGTAGCATGTTGTATAGATAGACTCAAGAAAATTCTAAGAACTTAATTCGAACAGAAGTTACTTAATCAACCTTAACAACTCCAAATTAGACAGTCGATTGATCCATATGACAGTCGATTGGCTTTATCCAATCGATTATCATAATCGATTTAAAAGTTTACTATATGTGACTATATGATCATATATAGAACTCTCCTTTGAGAAGTTAAAATTCTCTTTAGGTTCTATAATTAAATAGTATTATTTAATATTATTTAATCTCTTAATTATTTCTGCATTAAAAAAAAATATTTAATGTATATTTATTTATTATGCATATTTATTTATTTTCTGTTTTTTTATTGTTTCAACTTTACTGTACGTTTCGTTTTTTTTTCTCCTTTAGTGTTTCAACGAAATAGTTTATTATTTTATTTTATTTTTTTATTATTTTTTTACAGTAAGACTACTGTTTACGAATAAAAGTTTTTTTTTCGATTCAAAAAGGAATCTCAATAAAAAAAAAATGAACAAAACCTATCTCAATTGAATAATTTTAATCGATTGGTTGTTGATGTAGTCACGAGTTTAAGACTATTAATCGATTGAATTTTAATTATTTCTATTTAAAATTTTAGACTCGGCAATCGATTATTCGATCAAAGTAATCGATTGAACTATCACAATTTTATCTAAAATTAGATTAAACAATGACGATTTGTCGTTCTTCATATTCTTTACAGAAATACGAAAAACTCGAAAAACAAGTCTATCCTAGTTTTCTTGTATATTATTTTCAATAATAAAAAATTTGTATTATCTAGGAAAACTTAATCAACATACACAAATAAAGATCGACGAAAAACTTAAACTTTATTGTTAATGAAAACAACGAAACAGAATCTTGGCTCTGATACCAATTGATAGTTCTTGTAAACCCTAAGCCGCATGAATTCTAGACAATTAAAATAAGAATTCGAATAGGAAAATCAAGAACATATGAGCATGGATCTTCGTTTCATCGAGTACATGACATAAGAAAGTAAATATTATAATTACAAAGAACCTGAATGCAGCGGAATTATCATTGTTCTTCGTGTAGAGCTTGTCGATCCAACAATCCTGCGGAAGAAGAAGAACGAGAAGAAGGTTGGCCTTCCGGAGGAGTTAAGTTTGACGGCGCCGAATCCTCTTCGTCAATGAGAAATGAAGAGACGTCTCAAAGATGCCCTAATCCTCTAAAAATCAACCCTATATATAGTGAACATCTATTATCAACCCATCGATAATAATATATGTGGGACTATATGCCCATATATATTGAACATCTATTATTAGTAAATAGATGATAATAGATGCAGGACTAAACGTTCTACGCATACATGGTCTACATCCAATAATCGAACCTAATAAGCATAAGTTAGATCACTTTATAGGGTTCAAATCGTATTCACATATGCAACTTACAAATAAGCCCACCTAATAGGGATAATTATATCTAACATTTCTCACTTGCTTGTCATAAAGACATCCTTCACAAAGCTAATTAGGATAGTTTATGGAGGGCAATCCTTTCACCATTCTTCCATTGCTCATCATTTTCAGCCTATCGAAATCCAAATGCCCAAATCTCAAGTGCCATAGCCAAGATGAATCTTTGAAACAAGATTTTAAACACATAAGAACATCACTTTGAATATTTAGCAAAAACATTCGGTTCTTTGTCATGGGCACCGTAGCAAGCAATCTTCCACCTTCATCTTTCAACATCAAGTATTTATCTTTTAAGTGAATATTATAATTCTTTTCCAATAATTGGCCCAAACTCAAAATGTTATTTTTCATGACCGGCACATAAAACACATTAGAAATTAATTGATGACTCCCATCTTTTGAATGAATCAAAATCGTATATTTTCCTTTCACTTGAACTTTCGAAGAGTCGCCAAAAGTTATATCTCAATCAGTTGATTCATCAAGTTCCATGAACAAATTTCTCCTTCTACAAATGTGGCTGCTTGCGCTGAAATCAAGATACCATGGACTCTCATTCTCGTCTTGATCATTTTTGCAAGCTAGAAGCAAAGTAGGGCCCGAATCTTCTTTTGCATCATTGTTCTCCACAAAATTGTTTGTCTCCTCCATGTTATTTATACATTCCCAAGAATAGTGGCCAAGATGATGACAAGTAAAGAACTCAATTTCACATTTATCATACCTCATTTGATGACCTCCACGACTTCTACCTCTTCCACAATTTCTTCTTTGATTGGAGTTTTGGATCGTCTCATTATTATATGAGGTGTTTTTGTCATCTCGTCCACCTCTTCCATGTTCACGACCTCGACCTTGGCCCTGTCCTCGAGATCCTCCACGTCTGCGGCCTCTTTGGGATGTGCCTTAGTTTGTGTCATTCAATGATAGTTTTGCTTTCAAAGCTTGTTCAATTGATTCTTGAACTGGTTTTATTAATCTTTCTTCGTGTGCTTGTAAAGATCTAGCAAGTTCATCAATAGTCATGGTGTCTAGATCTTTAGACTCTTTGATAGCAACCATGATATACTTAAATCTTAGATCCAAAAATCTCAAAATTTTCCCAACAATTCGATCATCTTTCATATTTCTCCGTATATTTTCAATTGATTTGTGATAGTCAATACTCTTAAGAAATAATCTGAAATGGATTCAGAATCTTTCATGCATAGAGATTCAAACTCTCCTCTTAATATTTGGAGATATACCTTCTTCACTTTATCAACACCTTTAAATCAAGCTTGAAGAGTTTCCCATGCTTTCTTGGAAGTAGTTGCCCAACAACTTTCTCAAACATCTTTTCATCCAAACTTTGATGGATGAGCATGAAGGCTTTTTGGTCCTTCTTCTTGGCGGATGGCTCATTTTCATCAATATCATTTTATCCATAAGATCCCAAGCTTCATATACTCTAAGCAAAGCCTTCACTCTTATTCACCAATTATCATAATTTGCCTTGGTGAGAGGAATGTAACAACAAATGAGATTCCATTCGACACTTTCCTTCGAGCTTTGTCTCCAAACACAAACGGAGAGCTTTGATAACACTTTGTTAGAAGATAGAGAGTATAAAAACTATAACACTCACAGCTAAAGGAAACTAATTTGTATTATTCTTTTCCATATTTGAATTGTTAAATATATAGAGTATTTATAGGAAATCCTAAGATGTATTTATATAAATACATAAATTAATAATGAATGACATACATGTATCATTCATGGATCCTCCAAAAGACCTCCAATATTCACGCACACAATATTAAATAATTTTGACTCAATTAATCTAATTTATATTTTCAACACTGACGAATATATATTCTCTGGAAAAAAAAATCTCATTCTCTTAGTCATTTGGTACGACTTTCGTGTATAATTTATGTAATGCTATTACAGTAGTATATAAGTAATATTTTTCTTATTTGATTATTTAAACAGGGTAGTTATTTTATTTGCGAATGATTTCATAAAAGCTTTTAAAATTTATAACCCAAATTTTCAGATGTGTTTATTTTACTATTACACTCAGTTTACTAGTGGAGCAGAATCTAATTGGAGGGAAATATAAAGGAAGGAAGCAATAGTACTTCAATTCTTGATCAATCTCCTTAATTTTCTATCTCCTACTCTAGTCTAAAGAGCAGAGAGTTATCAATTACATTTAGTTAGATTTCATTTAGGCCATGTTCAGAGAAGTCAGTCTCCCAAAGGCTGTATCTCATGGATGTATTGGGCAGGTATATTTGCTGAATTATACACCTCATCCACCACCTAAAAAAAGTCCACATCAGAGTGAATCCGAGTCCGAATTGAGCTCGGACAATTCATGGAATTAAAGGGATTTTTATTGAGAGAAAAAAAAAACAAAAGCAATCCTCGCAGGATGGCTCACTCTCACTAATCCTTGCGCATCGGCTCTCGATCTCGATTCAGAAATTTCTATCTCTGCCGAGAGAGACAGAATCACGAAAAGCGAGATATGACTTTTATTTGGTTGTCGAGCACGTGTGAGGCGTCACGGCGGTTTGTTAATTTAGATGACTGCTGATGTTAGTAGTTACGAGAAGATTTAAATGCCGTGAGTTTAATTATTTTTTTTAAAAAATAAAATATTTTGGAGAGTGAAATTATGAGATTGTTAAATTCTTACGTATTAACAAAAAAATTATATTTATTTACAATCGTACCAAACTAAGTCTAACTAAATTGGATTCCATAAGTTCGTGAGTACACGGTGGAATTACTAAAAGCGAGCTGCCAAAAAAAAAACCACAGAAGTACAGCTTACTATCTCAACCGTCCGATCTGATCGGCATGATCTGATGAAGCGCCGAGATTAATTATTCCTGCCACGGCCGCGGGAGTCGGAGAGTTGGGTGATGAAGTAGAGCGCGTTGCTGGCGAGCTGCCACGCCGTCGTCACACGGGCGGAGAGCTCTTTGCTAGCGGATCCGGCTCCCTCCTCTGCTCCGAGCTCCTGGAGGCACATGTCCTGGTCGGTCATGGCGGCGCTGACCCACGTCTGGGCGTCGCCGAGCCGCCTCTGCGCCGCCTTGTCGCCCGCGAGTTGGCGGGAAACTCGGTCGAGCTGGTCGACGGAGTGGAGTAGGAGGCCGGCGCAGTCGCGGAAGGCGGCGGAGGCGGGGAGAGGGCCTTGGCGGAGGAAGGCGGCAGAGTGACGGGCGGAGGAGAGGGCAGAGGCGGTGGTGGCCCGTGCGAAGTCAACGTCGGAGGAGGGGGTGGTGAGAATGAAGGTGCGGACGCAGAGGGAGGGGTAGCGCGCGCGTGCGCAGGCAGAGAGCACGATCGAGGAAGAGCGCGAGGGGGCGGCGGCGGCGTGGGAAGGGTAGGGAGAGGCGCAAGCCAGGACTATGAGGATGGCGAGGAGGTTTTCGGCTCCGGAGAGCATCGTGAGCTTTGAGGAGCGTGCACAAGGTGTTTGAGAAAGGTCGCAAGTGAGGTAGAGTAAGTACTCAGGTTACTCACGCCGCATATATAGCTTTATAGATCTTCATTTCAATGTGCTTCCTAGTCGGGTCGGGCATTCATGACATTGGATCCATTTAAATCGTAGATTATCGGTGATGGATTTGAATTCTATCAAAAGGTTTAATATTTTTTTTTATTTTATCATTAAATTCTCTAGACAAAAAAAATACAGCTTTATGAGTAAAATAAATGGTGAGTGGTTTCTATTGAGTTTAAAATTGAGTTAGGTTTTCTGGAAGCAGCGACTTCTACCAGGACCGTGATCAAAGCTATATAATATCAGATTTGGCTGTGAACGCTGTGCTGGACGATGCTTATACATTGATAAATAAGTCGAACTATTCGTTCGATGTCTTGGGCGAGGAGAACACACAGCTGGTCTGGTCATGGACTATCGTTTAAGATAAGATGGACAAGATGGTAGAGTAGGTACTTGCAAATTAATTGTTGGATAGAATTTTATTGACTATTAAATATAAACCACAATATAAATCTTGTAATATAATTTAATTTAATATTTATTTTATTTTATACTCTTGATGCATAGATTTTGAATATATTATAGTAAAATATGGTAATAGACCATCATAAAATACATCAATATTTATTATATATTTTAAATTTATTCTCAATCAATTAGGTCACATAATAAATAAAGATAAAAGACATCTCGAGCTACAGATTAGCATTTGTAATGTAATGTACTGGATTTCATTAGTAAGAACATAGAGATGTTCAAACATGTACAAATATGTGATTATATGATGAATTCATCGAACATCCCTCACATGAACTTTCTAAGTGGTTATCATTTATTGAGTGGATAAGTCCTTGGTTGTGGTTCTACTCTAGTAATTCTTATGACCCAGAACAAATGAAACTCTATCTGCTTAGGCTACACGACTTCAACTTCATTAGGATCTTCAGGTGGTGAGATTGGGTGTAGTAACAAAATATACAGGAGTTAGTATATTATAGTCGGGAATTGACCACACACCCACGGGTGTAGATATCTTATATAATATATTGTTCAATAGTGTATGAAGTGTCTGATCAGAACTGAAAGAAGTATTTTAGGAAAAAGAGTTTCCTAGTTACACATGCGACATCACTATAAGATACATCATATGATTATCGAATTAATATACAACACTGGGTATACCAATGGTTATAGATTTGACCTTGATATGAGATGATGCATGGGACTAGACTGTATGCTAATCATAATTGACTGATTCTTACAGGTACTATTCAGTAATATGTAGGGAATCATGGGAAGGTACTACTAGATGCTCTTACCATGATTCGTTGGGTGTTAATCAGAATTAGTTCCGATATCCTATGATTAAGGAGTTGATCATTGGATGAGGCTATTAAGGATATGCCCGAATAAAAGGACGAGTATAGTCTTGAACCATAAAGAGTTGTGTACCCACAACTATATGTATCCCTAAACTATTGAGGATTATACAAGTATTGATTTCACTATTTCCTTTGAGAAAGTCAAATTCAAAGTAGTTGAATTCAACAAATAAAGTTTGATATAATCACACAATCAATTGACAACTAAAATTTGATATGATCAAATATTAAGATTCATAAAAGTTTTTCTTGGAAGTATTCAAAAAGGATCAAAGTATCGTTTTGGAATTTTTTAAGAGAAGAAAAATTCTGTGTTTGGGAGAATTAGGGCAGTGTCTTCTTAGAGTTTTTAAGGGAAGAAATTTCTGTACCTTGTGAAATTTTTTGGCAACCCTCTTCTTGTTGTCGCTAGCTTTCAAAGAAAGAAGATAGAGATCTTCTTCCATCTTTTCCATGAAGACAGATTCCATCTCGTTGTCATTGCTTCTCCTATTCGAGAAGCCAATTGTTGCTGGCAATTGTTGGAAGGTGCATCACTTTTGAGGGCACTTTATGAAGGAAAATCCGACAACTGGCCCCTCATCTTCGAGGAATATTCTTCGATAGTTTCAACAAAAAATAATACTTGATCACTAGTACAATCAAGCGTTGGAAAGAGAATTCTGACCATAGACTGGATTAGGCGTTGGAAGTACAAGTTCAATACATCGAAAACAAAGGTAGTTTGAGAGGTATGTTTTTACTTATATTTTGATTCATATATTTATTAATGCTTATGTTAATAGTTTTATATAGGTTATGCTTAAATGATCTAGTATGTTTGAATTAAATATTTTGTATGTATAAATAAAATGATTAAATTAGCATTAGATAAATTAATCACATGATAGTTATCTTTGCTATGTTTTTAGGATCTTACTTGAATAGTTAGATTGTAAAGTAAGATCCGTAAAATCATACTTAGATCATACTTATGTTCAATTAAAAATCCATATGAACACTCTCTTGATTTAATTGTTAAATTATAAAATAAAATTTTAAATTTTGCTTGCACATAAGGGTGTAGAAACATAATATCCGAATTTTGAATTCAGTTCCAATAATGGTCCAAAGTCAAGTTCATTGTTTGTCATATTATTTTTGAAACAAAAGCATATATGTTCTTTTAATTGGTTTGCCCATAATGGATTTGATAACATCAACATTTTTTTTTGATGAAATATGATTTTCTAAATTTGATTATAGATAAATTGATTTATCAATTTATTTGATAATTTTACTGTCAATTAAAAGAATTAACAAGAAACATAAATTGATCAATTAATTAATTGATATAAAAATATTTGATATTATGCATGCAAATAAAAAAAATTATCCAATGACTCTCGTTGATTGCTTATCCTTAAAATATTAATATGTGATATTATGATATATTTGATATATTTTTGTGTATATATATACATATATATATATCTATGTTATTTTATAATATAGTTGTTTGAATCCTATAAACATACATAAAACATATTATATTTTCAAAGTAATGAGATAAATGTTTAAATAAAAATCCCTCATTTTGAATATGATTCAAAATTTAGTTCAAGTCGTAAAGGAAAAAAATAAAAGAGTATATTTTTCACTATCTTCTGTCAACTGTGGTTGCATGATGAATGCTACCCGCGGTCAGCGTCTAGCTCATATCCTTGGAGAGGCCTGAACGTCGGAAAGCTGTGTCTTCCACTAATATAAGTGATGTGGATTGGGTGGAACTCCCATGCCTTCTACTCATATCATTTGGGAATGCATGATGACCGTCTATTATAATCCAACATTGATGTGTTAGCTTGACACATAAAGATAATCAACGTCATATTATTGGGCATTTATTAAACGTGAGGCGAAATACATAGAGGCTACATATGATGTAATTGGGTTCTACCTTTTAGGAATTATGATTGGTTAATATCATGCAGGGATCACAATTAGCTAATTTGACTCTATGTACTTGATCCTGTCTGAGAAGCTGGACAAGACGGAGATCCGGAAGAAGAAATCCACTGTTGATGGAGAAGAAAGCCTAGAGAACGCTGATCCGAAAAACCAAAAGCGGAAGCGGATCAGGAAGAATAGGATCACCCAATGCCCTCCTTGCGCGAAGACCCGATGACGAGAGAGAGATCCAATCAAAGAGAAAACCATATCCAGAGCTTCCAAGACCTCCTGCGCACAAGAGACCAGCCAACACTATTGTCAATGACCTAAGACCGGGGTGGGAATCCCTGGCTAGGCCCTCCGACGCTCAAGTCAGTGATCTCTCTTGGTGTGGAAGAAGAAGATGAACAGTAGTTGAAAATTAGGGTTACGAATGTGCGTGATGATGTGAACTTACCTAGCCAACGGAGAGGATTCCCCTTTTTATACCACTTCATATAACCTCCGTAACCATGAAGTGGACCCCGGTTTGTTAGAGTTTGTTATGAGATGACGTAAGTTGCGTACTTGTGATGAATGACTTTTAAGGAATCTTTCTTGTACCTCAGATGTACCTTCTTTGTCGTTTAACACCTGCAAAACAATCTAAAAATACATTTTCGGCCAAAAAATATATAATACCTGTCATATAGTCACATATTGCAGATATCTTCATTAATTATCTTATTTGAAATATTTACCTCTATCCTATCTCATGAGTCCCTTTAAAGTGTTTCTATCGTTTCTTCCCGCCCCTCCTGCTTCTATTATATCATGGATAGCTCAATATACCAATGTTCCTTGTATCGGTCGAAGTTAATCATGACTAGGTTTAGTTAATGATTATTATTCTTCATGAGGCTTCTGTCGGCACCCTTCTATGTTAATTATCATAACTAGCACTAGGCTATATTTTATCAAGTATCTTTCTAAGGTATTGGTCAACCGGCCGATCTTGACTTTTCTTCTTAAAGGCATGTTTAGATCGATATTGGCCTGCCTCCTTAAAGACGTATCCCGGCCGATATTGGCGTTCCTTCTTTGAGGTATATGCTAATTGATATGGGTCTTCCTCCTGGGAAGCATATTTCGGTCGATACAAATCTACCTCCTTTTGAGGTATATCCCGGCTGATATTAGCCTACCTCCTTTGAGGTATATGCTAATTGATATGGACATTTGGAAGTATATCCCGACCGATATTGGTCTATTTACTTGAAAGTATATCCCGGCCGATAGATATTGACCTACTTACTTGGAAGTATATCCCAGCCGATATTGGCCTACCTTCTTAGAGGTAAACCCCGGTCGACAATGATCTACTTTCCTGAAAATATGTCTCGATCGATATTGGCCTACCTCCTTTGAGGTATATCCCGGCCGATATTAGCCTACCTCCTTTGAGGTATATGCTGATCAATATGGGTCTGCCCCCTTGGAGGCATATCCCAGCCAATATTGATCTATCTTCTCCATTTGGTTATCTCCTTTCCCTTCCTTATTGGAGACCTATGAAACCTAACCCATATCACTAGCCTTCCCTTCAAGTCTAGTCGAAGGAGGTGTAGACGACTGACTAGACACAAGTCTAATTTTGTCTCTTCCTACCCGTGACTCTGCCATGGATATTGAAGTGACCTCACAGATTTTGTGCACAACTATCTGATGAAGCTGAGTATAGTGATCCCGTGAACCTCAGTACAGTGATTCCTTGGGTCCTTTGATCCTTTAAATAGGGTTACAACCTTCTCTTCGTTCACCACCCATCTTAGTTCTTTTCCTTCCTTGCTAACTTTCATTGCTAAGGTTATGGTCTTGGATCCTCCTCTTTGGAGGCGAATTTTATCGGACAAGGCGAGATCTATATATGAGTTTATTCAAATTTTTACTTCGGCTAACTCTAGGGTTCAAGGGATTGTCTCAAGAGATGAAGTTTTTCAAAGTCCAGACTTTTCATCCAAAGGTGCCAAGGTTTTGCAGGCTCAAGAAACTTCAAAGAGGTTTTTGTTACTCATGGGGAGCTAACTAAATATCCCATGGATGTCGCGAGAAGGGCACAACACTTATTACCGACGGGCTAAGTTGGGTGGCTCTAGTTGCAGAACTCTAGGGCTTGGGGAGAGGCTCTTTCAACTACTTTTCCATCATGGCCTGAATAGATCTATCCCCTTCCCCTTTCCCTTGAATCTTTCTACTCCACAATCCTCATTGTCCCGGGCAAAATATTGCCACTTATGCGCCTTGACAAGCTCGGACGAGCTTCCTCTATGCTGGGTAAAATGTTTCCACTTCTGCTCCATGGTAAGTTTGACTATAGTGGGACTAAAACTTTCTAAGCATCTCAAGGGCTTATGTTTGTAATTTTTGTTATCTGTTTAAGATTTAATGTTCTGAGGGGAAATGTAATGTTATGTACTTGATCATATTCTAAGTGTAAAAACAAGCTTTTGTATCGAATTAAGTGATTCTATTGACTCCCTCTCTGATTTATAAGAATAAATGTGATGTTGTATTCATTACCCCTTCGTATATCCTATGTGTCATTTATCATGGCTGAAGCTATCTTAACTGTTGGAATACTTCTATATTATAGCTAATGTTATACCAACCAATACTAACTTATCTGTCATAAACAAAACCGTCTTAGTCGATGTTATATTTATCTATTGTAACCAACATTATACCAACCAGTATTGTCTTGATGATTATAAACAATGTTATTTAAATTGATGTTATACTTGTCTAGCATAACCAGAGTTATGCCGGCCAATATAAAATTATTTTGATCAATGTTAGTTTACATTAATTTAAAATCTGTTATTCGCCTAAATCTCCATCCTTAAATGTTTTTGTCCTTAGCCTGGGCTTAGTCAAAATTCAGTCCTTTTCACTTTATTATGTCCAGTTAATTACGTCTCCTTTCGAAACTTCCTGGTTGGTGATTGGCTCTTCTTCGGGTAAGAGAATGTTATAAGCGTACAACGAAGTGTTACCAACCCAGCGTGTTTCGATCTGTCACATCCAATATAAATGTCTCTTTATGATTATATGACACATACTTTCTCTCGTCGCCATGTCACGTAAGCCTTTGCCCTTTTCCTGTGATCCTTAACATCTGCTGAGATAAAAGTGTTTTGATCTGACGACGGTTGTGTGTTTTTCAAACCCTAAACCCTTCGTCTTCTTTTCAGCTTTGTCCTTTCCTTTCTTTTCCTTAGCGTTCTTTTCTCGCTGTAGTCTTCGACCAAACCCCGTGCTCACCGTTTCTCGGCGATCTTCTTTCTTGTTTTCAGTAAGTAATCTGTTGTTTTACTAGCCTCTACTCTTGTCTATGGCTGAGGAAACATTTGCTCCTTGGTACATCCACATGTCTTCTTCTTTTGATAAAAATGCTAGGCTAACCATCCGTCGTCAGTATGAAATTCCCCGGGATTATGACATCATAATCCCAACATCGGATGATCGTCCTCATCATCCTCCTGCTAATTGTGTGACTTTTTTCAAGGATCAGTTGATAGGAGGTTTAAGGTTTCTCATTCCTCCTTTCTTGATCGAATTAAGCCAGTATTTTGATATTCCTTTGCAACAATTTGCTCCCAACGTATTTCGTTATCTATGTGGTACTTACATGCTGTTTCGTTTGCTAGATATTCCTCCTACTCCCCAAAATATTTTCATGTTCTCTTATCCCAAGTGTTCGAAACCTGATGTTTTCTTGTTTCAATCACGGACTAAAATGGTTCTTTTTGAGGATATGCCCTCGTCTCTCAAAGCTTGGAAATCTCGTTTTTTCTTCAAAAAGTTTCCAGGACCCCATTCCTTGGTCTCATGCTTGGAAATCCTTCTTGCCCCCCTTGCCCGACGTCAAGGAGTTTCATCTTCATCCCTCTTTTCCTATTTATTGTGAGAAGTTGTTAAGTCATCGACTTTCTATCCCCAAGTGGCTGAGAGTCGATCTTCTATACCTATTTGGCTTAAGCCCCGTCAAACTTGATACTCAAGTCCCTTTAGGTAATACCTTGTTTCTTTCTTCTTGCTTTTAACTAACTAAACTATTTTTCTTATCTATGTAGTGGAGAGCTTTTATGACGCTTTGATTGACGAAGAACTACGTCTGGAAGAGGATGCAATTCGTGCCAAAGAAGCCGAACTTCTGGCTGCTATTATTCCTCCCCCTTCAATCGAAGAGCCGACTCCTTTAGCCGAAGCATCCAGCTCTTTGGGAGTCCTTGAAGCTCTTGAGGCTCCTGAAGGTCCTTCTGCAGAGATCCTTGTCATTTCTTTACCCGCTGTTACTTCACCAGTGGTTGCTGCTACTTCCTCATCTGCCCCTCTTCCCATCATTGAACTCACGTCCTCTGGTAGCCCCACTAAATCAATAGCTGAACTTGTTACCGGCAAACGCCCGGGGCGTAAACTTACCAGAATTCCTCCGTCCAAAAGGAGGCTTGTCCTTCCAGCTAATGAATAGGTTTTAGAAGGTTTTGTTCCTGTTGACCCACCTTCTGATGAGCCTACGTTGGCCGAACTCTACCCTTCTCTTAGTTTTCCTGCCTCACCCTTCTCTAATGCCAGTACTTCTGGTGATGTCTCTTTCACTTTTCCCCTATCTATTCCAACTTCTGGATCTTTACCCTCCTCACCTTCTTCTTATTTAGTCTTTGCTCCTCCCTCTGTCTCTACTTCCTCTTTTTTGCTGGTTCTTCTACTATTCCTGTCCTCCCCATATTGCTAGGAGGTTTCTTCGCTGGTGATTGGGATGAAGTTCGTCCCATTTTTGAAGAACTCAATACTTCTGAAGCAATTGACCGTTTCTTTCATAAGGAGAATCAGGTATGTTTACTAACGTCTACTCTCTACTTCTTAGTGGTTATCTCTTGACCTTTTATTATATTTCTAGGGATGGATAGAAAACATGGGCTTATCTCGACTGATGTACAATTTATACAATGAGAACAAGAAACTAAGGTCCGAGAATGATAAGCTGAGACAACATGTTACTGAGTTGTCTTCTGTCGTGTTTTCTGCTACTACCAAGAAGCAACTTGAAGCTCAGATTGAAAGTCTTCAAGCACAATTCAAATCGGCTACGGACCTCAACCAAGAATTGACTTCCAAAATTGGCAAACTAAAGGCTGATTATGAAGCAGAATTGGCTGAAAAACTCAAAGCCCTGTAGCTGAAGGAAGATGAAATAACTTCCTTGAACACCTTCCTTAATTCAGTTAAAGTCGAGTTTTCTGTTAAAGAGAATGAACTGAAGACTTCCTAAACGGCTTTGGTGGTCTACAAGGCGAACGAAGATACTCGTTACAAGGAACGGGCCACCGCCATGATTGAATCTCTTGAATTCAATAGGCCGATCGTGAAATCCATCTTATCAGCCTTTACTGCGGGAGCTCAAGGGGCGATTCAACAACTACGAGAGGAGAGCTACTTATCTCGCGACCCTCCTCCTAATTTCCTAAATCGTCGCAAACTCATTGAGAACAAGCCCCCTCATTGAGAACATACGCTCAGCTGACCTTAGTATGACTCAAATTCAAATTCTTGTAAAAGAAAAAAGGGGACTAAAACTCTGTGATGATAATCTAACAAACTTATGTGAAGCTGATTATCCCTTTTTCATTGTTAATTTCAATATGTCAAATGTTGCTTGGTTGGTTATCATACAACCTCATCCAACATATTATTATGTTTTAGATTGTTTCCTCATGACCGGACGGTATATATCAAGGCTGATAAGTACCATCCGATATTTCAAAGATCCATTATGTCTCGTCCGATCTGGTGTAGTTTTATTATGATATTCTCAACATCGGTCGATTTATTTTACTTGATCGACCTACGCTCATATCTACGTATGTTATCTCATGTATTAATAAATTTTAGTGTGGTATTATCATAGTGTATGTTACTTGACTCATCACGGTAAGCCTTTGGTCGACACATTTGGGTGGTCTTTGTATCGACCGATCTATCAGAACCGCCTAATTCATATCTATGGACCTCATCCAGTAGCCTCCAACCAAGTCCTGTCTGCTAACTAATACCTTGCGTTCAACTTTTGCCTTATTTTATTACACCAATAACCTGAACTTATAATTACTGGCCTAATTTTTCTTTATATCCGTCAAGCTTTCTTAAGAATTGTTTCTAGGGAAACTTTACACATTTTTCGAGGAATATTTCTTAACTTTATCGTTTTCTCTTGATTTTATCCTTTAATATTATCACCCGTTTATGATGATTGGAATCCTGAGTACTTTTTCTTTTCTTATTTTCTTCTGTTATCTCTGTTTGGGGGTTTTAGCACAGGGCCGAAAGAAAAACAAGGGTTTTTCAAAGTTTTCTTCCGCCTTCCCCCATCTCTCTTCATCTTCCTTGATTCCTCTTCCTTCTATTGTCTCTCTATGGCAACTTCCCCTCCTGCGTGGTTTCTATCGTGCGCTTCCGACCTTATAGATACAGAAGAAGTGGATTTACAGGCGACCTATGGTTTTCCTTCTCATATAACCCGTCCCACTCCTCATGATGGTCCGCATCATCCTCCTTTAGGGTGTATATCTATCTTCCGAGTCAAGTCCTACAAGGTTTTCGATTTCCTCTTCACCCTTTTTTTCTGTAATGTTAGCCTCTATTTTAATATTCCACTTAATCAGTTTGTCCCTCAATCCTTTTCTAGGTATTTGATCCTGTCCGAAAGCAGAGTCGGATGAAGGCCGGTCGCGATGTACTAGTTGTTGACGGAGAGTCGCGGTGGCTCAAGGATGACCTGGACGTGTGTAGGAAAAAGCTCCCACGGGCGGCTGACGAGGCTGCAGGTCCTGCACACACTCAGACGATCCCCCCTCACGTTAGAGGCCGGAAACCAGGGAAAAAGTCCCCGGGTCAGGCCCTCCGACGCTCAAGTCAGATACTTTTTCCCCGAAAAGTGTAAGAGAAGAATCCGGAAAAGTGAAAGACTGGTGAGGAATGACGAGTGAGCGTACCCGCGTACGAGGAATCCTCCCCTTTTTATGCACCAGCAAGGACTTCTAGAACCTGCAAGCATGTCAGAAAACGTTAGATGCTGGGCTTTGTCATGTAGTGAATGACACCTGTCTGGATACTATTGGCTATAAAGGCATCTTCTTGTTTAGGAACCTCCGCCTTTGCGCATATCCCCTGGTGTGTGATATTACCCCCTGACAGGTAGTTATGATTCCCTGACTCCTTTGTCATTTAGCTCCTTCGGTCTATTATAGCCTGTATCTGCTTCACATCCCCCCGTCAGACCTGCTCCACTCTGTTAGCTTTGCCACCTAAATCGGGCCTTCGAACGTGTGTCCAGGGCTTCGCGCCGTATCCTCGCAGATCTGCCAAGCCCTATCTGTGGTACCTGCCCTGTGACCTGCTCTCCTCCTTTCGAACGCAAGCCTGTAGACTGAGCTGCCTCTGATCAATTTTGCCTCTCCCGACCTATACCCTGTGACTTGTGCCCCGGGCCTTCGAACGCAGGCCTGTAGATCGAGCTGTCTCTGAACAGCTCTGCCTATCTTGACTTGTATTCCTTGACTCGCATTTTCAGTAAACCCGTTCTCCTGAGCTGCTGTCCCTTGCAACACCTATCCCTGAGCTCCACCTGTCATCGCCCTTTGTCTTTTCGCTACCTTGACCCCTTGATTGACAAGTCTGCTCGACCTTTGACTACCACATATACGTGACTCTTGACCGCCTCCTATGCTTGATTTTTGACCGCCAAGTCACCTCAACTATTGACTACCACATCATCTTGACTTTTGACTACCGCATCACCTTGTCCTTTGACCGCTACATAGCCTTGACTCTTCTCCTCCCTTCTTCTGGGCCCTGCCACTACGCGTCGTATCACAAGCCTCCCCCACAAGTCTAGTCGAAGGAAGACTCAAGTCTGACCGACTAGGACCATACGCACCTCTGTGCTCTCTGCCTCCTACCCTACATACCGTACTCAAGCCTCCCTGTTTATGTAATTGCTTTAGTGGTTGCTTGGGGTACGGCGCCTGCGTAATTGCTTTAGTGGTTGCCTGGGGTACGGTGCCTGCGTAATTGCTTTGTCTTAAGTACTCAATCTCCTCTTTAAAAAGACCTCAAGACGCTCCCTTCTTGTATCCTTCTTTTCCCTTGCTTTCTTCCTGCTTTTCGTCATTCTGCCTTCTCCCGGTTTCTCCTTGACATAATGCATTCGCCCTCTTCCGACGAGGTTGATCAGCCATCCCCCCAAGTGCGGCTAAATCAACTCATCCTACAGCTTGCAGAGAAGGAGCACGAATTGAAAAATATGTCCATGGATCGAGATCGTCAACTCGCTCCCTGGCGGGATGTAGACACCTTGTATCGCCTTGCTAAATCTCGCATTCACGCTGAAAAGGCGATGAAAGAGAAATACTAGTCTGACCTGCAGCGCCAACTTAGCCTCCAGGAACATCTGCAGCGAGAGAATGAGACCGAGCTATCCCTCCTCCGTACGTGTCTTAACGATAAACAAGACACCATCTCTCGGCAACAGACAGTCATCAGATCCCTCCAAGCGGAGCTGGCCCAAGCTTTAAACATCCTAGTGGCTTTTGACCCTTAGGATGTTCCTTCCAATGGCAGTGCCTACATCCCTTAACTAGCTCCTGTAGCTCCTGTCTGGGCTTTAGTTGTCTTAGTGGCTCCTGTTCGGGCTCTAGTTGTCTCAGTGGCTCCTGACCTGTAGGACTTTCCTTCCTGTGGCAGTGCCTGTATCCCTTACTTGTCTTATGTAATTCATAAACAGTAATTTCTGGCCTGTAGGACGTTCCTTCCTGTGGCAGCGCCTGTATCCCTTACTTGTCTTATGTAATTCATAAACAGTAATTTTTTACCTGTAGGACGTTCCTTCCTGTGGCAGCGCCTGTATCCCTTACTTGTCTTAAGTAATTCATAAACAGTAATACAACTATTGAGCTCGTATAGTGGGTGCTGGCTTTGTAATGCATGTTTGGTACGCTCACTGAACTATGCTGTTGTACTTGCCTGTGACCCGGAGATTTATTAGTTGGAGAGGCTCATCCTCCTGGGCAGTCCATCCCGCCCAATTCCATTTACCCATTTGGTATGTTGTGAGAGTCAATTTGCTGCTTGACCTATAAATTTGATATTACTGCTATTTTCGCACCTAGCAAACATTCTTATTAACCGGCCTATGTGTATGAAATAAAAATTTTACCATGAATTATCTTTACAAAATTAGATAGTCAGACCAGTATAATACTTGAAAATTAATACTGTAATGAACGGACGAACCTGATTTTCCAGTTAATATTGATGCTCTGTTGCAGATAACCTCCCATATTCGGTAAAAACTCATCCATCGCATATTTGCATAAAGGAGCTAAAATAGGATTATATGAAGCTGACCTGATCACTCGAAGATGCTTTGATCAGCGTGAGACATGCCAGCCTGACTGGGGGGGGGGGGGGCAAAAAGGGGCGTAAAAGCAGAGTTCTCTTTCGATTCTTGTATAGGAGTAGTCCCAAGGCCAGAGTCTGAGATGACCGACCTGAAAGGTCATTGAGCGTGAGCACAGGGCTCACTTTTGATTCTCGCATGGGAGCCGACCTGAAAGGTCATTGGGCGTGAGAGCAGAGCTCACTTATAACTCGCACTGAGGCGAGAGTCTGGGACAACCGACCTAAAATGTCGTTGTGCATGAGCACAGGGCTCACTTTTGATTCTCGCATGGGAGCCGACCTGAAAGGTCGTTGGGCGTGAGAGCAGAGCTCACTTATAACTTGCACTAAGGCGAGAGTCTGGGACAACCGACCTGAAAGGTCGTTGGGAGTGAGCACAGGGCTCACTTTTGATCCTCACATGGGTGCCGACCTGAAAGGTCGTTGGGCGTAAGAGCAGAGCTCACTTATAACTCGCACTGAGGCGAGAGTCTGGGACAATCGACCTGAAAGGTCGTTGGGCATGAGCACAGGGCTCACTTTTGATTCTCGCATGGGAGCCGACCTGAAAGGTCGTTGGGCGTGAGAGTAGAGATCCCTTATAACTCGCACTGAGGCGAGAGTCTGGGACAACCGACCTAAAAGGTCGTTGGGCGTGAGCATAAAGCTCACTTTTAATTCTCGCATGGGAACCGACCAGAAGGGTCGTTGGGCGTGAGAGCAAAGCTCACTTATAACTCGCACTGAGGCGAGAGTCTGGGACAACCGACCTGAAAGGTCGTTGGGCGTGAGCACAGGACTCACTTTTGATCCTCGCATGGGAGCCGACCTGAAAGGTCGTTGGGCGTGAGAGCAGAGCTTACTTATAAGTCGCACTGAGGCGAGAGTCTGGGACAACCGACCTGAAAGGTCGTTGGGCGTGAGCACAGGGCTCACTTTCAATTCTCGCATGGGAGCCGACCTGAAAGGTCGTTGGGCGAAAGAGCAGAGCTCACTTATAACTCGCACTGAGGCGAGAGTCTGGGACAACCAACCTGAAGGGTCGTTGGGCGTGAGCACAGGGCTCACTTTTAATTCTCGCATGGGAGCCAACCTGAAAGGTCGTTGGGCATGAGAGCAAAGCTCACTTATAACTTGCATTGAGGAGAGAGTCTGGGACAACCGACCTGAAAGGTCGTTGGGCATGAGCACAGGGCTCACTTTTGATCCTCGCATGGGAGCCGACCTGAAAGGTCGTTGGGCGTGAGAGCAGAGCTTACTTATAAGTCGCACTGAGGCGAGAGTCTGGGACAACCGACCTGAAAGGTCGTTGGGCGTGAGCACAGGGCTCACTTTCAATTCTCGCACGGGAGCCAACCTGAAAGGTCGTTGGGCGAAAGAGCAGAGCTCACTTATAACTCGCACTGAGGCGAGAGTCTGGGACAACCAACCTGAAGGGTCGTTGGGCGTGAGCACAGGGCTCACTTTTAATTCTCGCATGGGAGCCGACCTGAAAGGTCGTTGGGCATGAGAGCAAAGCTCACTTATAACTTGCACTGAGGAGAGAGTCTGGGACAACCGACCTGAAAGGTCGTTGGGCATGAGCACAGGGCTCACTTTTGATCCTCCCATGGGAGCCGACCTGAAAGGTCGTTGGGCATGAGAGCAAAGCTCACTTATAACTCGCACTGAGGTGAGAGTCTGAGACAACCGACCTGAAAGGTCGTTGGGAGTGAGCACAGGGCTCACTTTTGATCCTCGCATGGGAGCCGACCTGAAAGGTCGTTGGGTGTGAGAGCAGAGCTCACTTATAACTCGCACTGAGGCGAGAGTCTGGGACAACCGACCTGAAAGGTCGTTGGGCGTGAGCACTGGGCTCACTTTTAATTCTCGCATGGGAGCCGACCTGAAAGGTCGTTGGGCGTGAGAGCAGAGCTCACTTATAACTCGCACTGATGCGAGAGTCTGGAAGACTCCGGTCTAAGACCAGTAACGATGGCGCTGGTCCGAGACAAGTAATAATACTCCGGTCCGAGACCGGTGGCGATGGCGTGGCCCAAAACGGGGGAGATATAGCAATAGGTAAGCTGATCTTTCCAGGCTTCGTCCGTCCAGCCTCATGTTGACCTGGTCGTTATTACTGGCCTTGGGCTAACTCGCACCAACCGCCCTCTCCTTGTACTCACAGTATGTATGGTATAGGGATAATAATAAAGCAAGAAGTACGTAAACCTTACTTGACCCTTGAGCTATGGCGACCCAGCGGCTCTTGTGGTAGGCTTGGTTAGATAGTCTGAGCAGGGGACTCCTGCACAAGCCTACTCACTATTTTCTGACCTGCGAACCGCTCCCGCTAACTTAATCATGCCTTCCTGACCTCTTTAAAGTCACATAGACTTGGCAGCTCTATGAAGCTTCCCCCTTATTCTTGGCTCTTCCCTGCGAAACATCTGCTTTCTTTTGTCTTTGGGCGGGCTTTTCTGTGAATAAAGCCCTTCCATGCGCCTATCCTTCTTCATGATTTCCTTATCATGTCAATCATTAATGCGCTTCCTCTCGTGATGACACATGTCCAACGCCTTTACTGCTTACGCCTCTTGACGCCAGTTTTTTGACCCTTTTCTGTACACACCTTCTATCGGATGGCGCTTGGGTGTGTATCCAAAAAGATACTCGGCTCGGCTTTCGATATTTCCTAAGAATGAATGGGCTTTATAAACCCTAAAGGCAGTCCGCCGCTTTCACTTTGGCGTTTCGCTATCTCCTTCTCTTCGTTCTTGGCCGCTTCTGGCAGTGCGACCTTCTGGCTTCCTGCTTACTCCCGACCTGTGACCTCCCTTGTTTCCGGCCCCTTCGCTTGCTTGCTCCCCCTAAACATGGATGGTAAGGAAATCTTCTGGTACTCATACTACATTTCTGACTTAGACAATCATGACTTGTCTTCGCTTCAATCCAACTTGGAGCTGGGTTCGGAATACGAGTTTCGTCTCCCTGGGCCGGACGAACATCCTTCTTCTCCTCCCGAAGGCTTTATCACTTTCTTCAGGGATCAAATCTTAGGAGGTCTTCGTTTTCCTTTACATCCTTTTCTTTCTGAGTTGAGTCAGTACTTCGGTATTAGTATCTCTCAGTTTGCCCCTAACGTATTCCGAGTCGTCTGCGGCACTGTCATCTTATGTCTCATATACCAAATTCCCTTAACTGTTTAGCTGTTCCACCATTTCTACTCTTTCAGGCGCGCCGAGCCAGGGGCATTCAACGTTTAAGGCAAACCGGGCTATAAATTTTTTGATGACCTGCCCTCCTCTAATAAGGGCTGGAAATCTCGTTTTTTCTTCCTTAAGCCTCCTTTCCCCTTTGTCGGGTTTTCCCAATGGCGCTCTAGTCTTCCTCCTAACTTCCCTTCACATGCTCATGAACCTGTCTGCTCTGAGGCCTCGGCCAAGCTCACCGGCGTTATTGTCCGCTTGTCTGTGTTAATGCTGGAAGGCATTCTATACTCTTTTGGTCTCAGACCTGTTTTTGCAGAAATCGGAGCTCCCTTTGGTAAGCTGCTGCTTCTTCTTTGAAGTTCTTCACTAACTGAGGTGTTTTTTTCCTTTTAATTCTATAGTGGCCGCCATACTTCACTCCTTTTCCAGCCAGGAACAACCATCGATTGCCGTTCTGCAGGCTTTTAATGAAGAGTTGACGTAAGGCCTATCTTCTGACCCCTCTGTTTCCACCGGTCTACTACCGACCCAACCTCAAACCTCCGATCCTGCAACCACCTCAACATTTGCTGCGCCGCTTGCCCCTGGACCTACAAAGCCAGCCCGGATCCCCTCCTCTGATCGGCCTTCGACTGAGCCACCTCCGACAGAACGAGCGCCTACTCCCCCTCCCTCTATGAAACTGCACCTTGTGCGCAAGAGCAAAAGGGTGACGCCTGCCACCCCAACATCTCCACCACCCCCTCACCGTCAGCGAGTGGCTATTATCCCTTCTCATGCTCCGTCCTTGGATATAAATTTTCCCCAGGAGAGGGACCCCGAACTGGAAATCGCAGCTCAGCCATCGGACGTAATAACTGCAGCACCGATCCAGAGTCTATTACTTGACCAGCCTTCGGCCGCTTCTGAAGACTAGTCAAGGGGCTCAATGACTCCCTCAGCTTCCCCTCCTGCTATGCTTACAAGCTCTGCTGCACCGACCCAAGAATTGCCTTCCTCGGAACTTGCCTTCGAAGCCTCCTGGAGACTTCCCTCGGAGATCGAGCCTGCCCATGTATCTACTACTGCCACATCTTCCATCCTTGGTAGGGTTGATTTACACGGAGACTTGGCCATCTCCTGGCGATCTACCAGTTGCCAACTTTGGAGGAGCAACCCTCCTGTAGAGGGGCTTGACCAGGTTGCCCGTTGCCTAGTATCGGTAAGCTCCTTTTTTCCTCTTAATTGTTAATATGTATTTGTGACCCTTTTACCTTCCTATGGCTGTTTGTAGACCTGTTCTGCGGGCTTGAGTGTTGTTCAACATGCAGCCGAGGTACATCGAGAAAATGTGGCACTTAAGGCCTGCCTCAAAGAACTAGAGCCTCCGATCGCTTCCTCAGTTCCTCATGAGCCCCTACTCGGGGATCTGGATGCTTACCTACGGGTCGTTGGGGAGTCTGCCACTTCTGCCCGAGCCATCTCCCATGCTGCCTTTGACAAGATACAAAAATTGGAGGCGGCCTTAAAGACAAGCGAGTCCCTGCTGGCCTCTGAAACTGAGCATCGTCGCGCGGCAGTTGCTGAGTTAGAAAGCAGACAGGAAGAGCTGATCTCCCAGTCAGCTGAGTTGAAATCATTGCGACAAAGCCAGGAGCTTCTGCAAATGGGATTAGCCGACGCCCAGGCTCAAGCTCTTGCCTCCGCTGCCCGGGAAGCGAACATGAAATCCCAATGGGAAACCTGCCAGGCTACTCTTCAGTCTTTACAGACAGATCTCATGAAGGCCCAGGAAGCAATAATTCAAGGCCAGAATGACTTATCTGCGGTCCACGCTGAGGCTACCACCAATAAGAGCGACTTAGATATGTACCGAGCTGGCGAACCAGAGCGGCTGAGAATATAGGCTGGCCTACGTCCATTCTTCCTTCTTCCTTCGAAAGTTGGGAAGTTGGATGACCTTATTGCTGTGCTGTGGGGTCAGACAGGCATTTGAGCAAGGTTTTCTACGCTCGGCGCCCCCTGCAACTTTTCTGGACACAGCTTGCCTGTCAAGGGAATTGCCCCCTGAAACTTTTTCTTCTAGAGGCTCCCCCCACTCTACAGACCAGACTTCCCCTGATGCTTCAGCCCAAACCCTTCCTGCTGCTGCTTCTGATGTACCCACTGGTCCTGCGCCTCCTTCCATTGCGCTTACCGAACCCGTAGTCCCTCCACTTGTTCCTACCGAACCAGTGCTCCTTCTCCATGATTCTGCTTAATGCGACGTATGCTGTAGTGTTGAAGATGAATAGACTTATCTGTTTCTCTTTGTCCGGATGTCTGTACTGTGTTATTTGCGTGTTTTGTCCATGTCCATAACTTGCCCTTTTTCGTAGTAAGTTTTTACAGCCTTAGCTAATTTCCTCATTGTTTTTCAGATGGCCTTTGTTGATCTGCTTATCATTGTTTGTTCTGATATGCCCTATTGCCCTTCTGTCCAATGACTGTTTGTATACTGAGCCCGCTTCTTCTTTAGGCTTGAGTTATACCGAACCCCCTGTACCAAGTCTGTATCTTGTGCCCTTGAAATTGCCTTCCATTATCTGATACTAATTTATGAGGTAGGCTAAACCTGCAAAGAATATTCTTCCAAAGGAACTGAATCACAGCCTCCTCTATAATTCTGGCCAGAGCTTCAGCTTCTACCCACTTGAAGAAGTAATCTACTGCTACCAATAAAAAGCGTCTTTGACCCGTGGCCATTAGGAAAAACCCTACTATATCCATACCCCATTGATCAAATGGACAATAAACTATGAAAGTTTTCAGCAGCTCAGTGGGCCGGTGCGTCAAGTTCTGATGCTTTTGACATGACAAATAAGCATTCACCAGCTTCTGGGCATCTCTTTGTAGGGTAGGCCAAAAATACCCAGCCAGCAGCACTTTTCGTGCCAGCGTTCTTCCGCCTGCATGATTGCCACAGCATCCCAAATGTATCTCGCGCAATGCGTGATCTGCTTCTTCCATATTCAGACACTTGAGCAGGGGTCTGGAAAATGACCTCTTGTACAGTTGATCTCCAATCATAACATAAGCTTGGGCCTGTTTCCTGAGCAGGCGCGCTTCTTCTGGGTCGGTTGGTGTAATTCCTTGTTGGAGAAAACTTATCATTGGCGCTCTCCAATCAATTACTCCTCCCAAATTGTTCTGTAGATCTATCTGAGCTATAAGGAGGGTCTGTGCCATAGATCTGTCAAGTACCCAAGTGGTCAGGGAGCTGGCCATTTTGGCTAATTCATCAACTTTTTCATTTTCAGCCCTGGGAATCTTAGTGACTATGATTTCCTTAAATTCCTCCTTCATCTTCTCATATGCTTCCCTGTAAACTCGCATCTTATTACTATTTACTTCAAAATGTCCGGTCACCTGCTGGGTTACTAATTGAGAATCCGAATATACTATGACTCGGCTTGCCCCCACATGTCGAGCTGCTTGCAGACTTGCCAGTAAGGCTTCATACTCTACCTCATTGTTGGTGGCTCTGAAGCTCAACCGGACAGCCAACTGCATTATGTCCCCTGCGGAGATATTAGAAGTACACCTAGGCCACTTCCATGATGGGTAGCCGACCCATCTACATAAACTTTCCAGACCTCCTCCGAATCTGTCTGATAAATCTCTGTCAAAAAATCTGTCAGAGCCTGTGCCTTAATCGCTGTTCGAGGCTGATATTGTATATCATATTCCTCTAGCTCGGTTGTGTTAGGTTTTTGGGGCCGCGAAAACCGCTTTTTCGCGTCGCGAAAACCTCGAAACCCCCTAGCCATTGGATCCGTGCGAAGAAAACTTTCGAAAATATGAGTACGAGTTTCAAACTATGATCTACAGTAGATCTACAAAAGAAAAATATTTTATACCTTTGAAGCGTGCCCTCGTAAATCCCGCTCGTCCAACGGTACGCCGGATCTCGAAGTTGTCAACGTAGACAACTCTCTAGTGATATCCACACGAACAAGAAGTGTTCTCTAACACTCAAGGATAGAGAAGAGAGCACCACAAGTGTGCTAGCACTCTCTAGGGCTCTCGGGTAGGATTAGAAGAAGAAGAAAGGAAAAGAAGAGAACACACTCCTCTAAAATCTCTATGTGACTTTCACTAACCTTTCTTCTTGGATTAGATTCACTCTCCTTTCTTCTCCCTTGCTTGAAACCCACGACCAAGAGAAGAGAGGGAGCAAGAAGAGAGCTTAGGAGGAGGAAGATCACTTGAATGAGAGTTACACTTATAAATATGAAACTCTTTTTTCATCTAATTAAGTGGTTTGTAACCTCCATGGGATACTAAGAGTCACAACTCTTGGTAACTCCCATGAGGTGGCACTTCACTTAAGTAACCATGGTGATGTGGAGCATCATCATTGGTCCACTTAATGCCAACTCACCAATGAGGTGGCATAAAGTCAAGTCAAACTTGACTCTTCATCTTCCTCTCAAGTCAAGTCAAACTTGACTTAATCTCTCTCATGGTTGATCTAATCCAACCATTTAATTCAAGCCAATTTAATATAATGAATCTAATTCATTTAATTAAATTGATTCAATGAGTCATAATCTAAATTAGACTCATTGAACACATGAATCAACTTGAGTCCAACTCAATTAGCCCAATTAGGATTACTCTTAATCCAATTTGATTCATCAAATGAATCTAATCCTCTTGGTTCATCATATGAACCTAATCTCCATCCACTTGTTCTTTGTGTGGAACCCAATAGGTTCTTGTAACGTTGGCAATGCCCCTAAACTCATTTAGAAACATAAGTAATGAGCGGTATCTAGCAATACATCATTACTACCCAAGTTACAAGAATGTTGAGATCCAACATCACCTTGTGAATACTAATTGTGACTCCTCACAATATATGACAAGTGTCTTCCTATCCTAGATATCTAGATTGATCAATGTGATGCATAGACCGTGTCATCCTCTAATCAATCTAAATCTTGAACTCCAAGTAGACTCACTCAATCAAACGAGCTCAATATCCTATATTGACTCATTTGGGCATGGCCATGCACTTCGTGGTCTCACTCTATCAAGAATACCGATGTCTCTCCAGTCATATAGGAGGGATAGATCTCATCTACATCACTCATATCCCTCCGCATAATTTGTTACATACCCAGTAATCGCCTTTACGGTCCACCCAGTTACGGGTGACGTTTGACGAAACTAAAGTACATAACTCCTTATGTAGGGAACCATGGTGACTTTAGGTTTAAGGACTAGTAGTCATACTAATAGCCACATGAGAAAGTATATGACACTCATATAACGATCCATGATACTTTCTCATGGCGGGTCATTCAGTATACATTCTCTAATGCATACCCATGTGTCAACTTGATATCTCTATATCCATGACTTGTGAGATCAAGTTATCGAGTTGACCTACATGCTAGTCTTATTGCATTAACATTGTCCCTGAATGTTAATACTCGACTAGGAATGATTAAGAGTAGTGTTCCCTATATCATCTCACTATCGGTTCAACTAACCGATTGATATAGGTGAGAACCGTCTACTCAAGGACGTTATTATACTTAGTTTATTTGGCACCAATACAAGTAAGTATAATAACCAAAAACCAAATGCCTTTATTTATATAGAATATGATACAATAAGTCCAAAATACAATCATCAAATGATTGGCTCTAGGGCTCTAGCTAACAGGTTGCCCATTTGATAAGTCGACCCGCTACCTCCACTTTGGTGAGAGCTCGGCTCATGGTGCTGTTTGTCAAGACGGTAATAGGATGTGCCAAGAAATACGGCCGGAGGCGCCGAGCCATGAGAACGAGTCCGTAAACCAACTTCTCCAGGGCTGTGTACTGAGACTCAGCCCCCTTCAATAGATGACCAAAAAAGTACACTGGCCGCTGCATATTGTCTTGCTCTTTAACTAGCACTGCCCCCACGGCCTCAGGGGTAGCTGATAAATAAACCCAAAGGGGCTCTCCAACAACAGGTTTGAACAATGATGGTAAAGATTCCAGGTACTGCTTCAGCTCCTCAAAGGCCTGTGTTCACTCTTCTGTCCATTGAAACTTGGCAGCTTTCCTGAGCACTTTGAAGAAGGGCGCAGCTCAGTCCGTAGATCTGGAGATGAATCTGGACAGCGCCGTTATCCTGCCTACTAGCTTTTGCGTTTCCTTCAGATTCTGAGGGACCTGCATGTTTAGGAGCGCTTGAACCTTCTCAGGATTGGCCTCTATCCCCCGCTCGGTCACCAAGTATCCCAGAAACTTTCCTCCTTTGGCTCCGAACAGACATGTCAAAGGATTCAGCTTTAAACCATACTGTCTCAGAGTCCCACAGGTTTCTTCTACATCTACTATTAGATTGGACGCTAGGGAGGACTTGATTAAGATGTCATCAACATAGACTTCGACGTTCCGCCCGATCTGCCCTGGGAAGATTTTGCCCATCATTCTTTGGTAGGCGGCTCCAGCATTCCTGAGTCCAAACGGCATGACAGTATAGCAGAAAGTACCATCAGCTGTTATGAAACTAACCTTTTCCTGATCTTCCCGAGCCAAGGGTATATGATGATATCCCTGGTAAGCATCCATCATGCATATCCTCTCATAGCCAGCGGTCGAATCCACCATCTGATCAATGCGAGGCAGAGGATAACAGTCTTTGGGGGTAGCTTTGTTGAGATCACGGAAGTTTATGCAAACCCTCCACTTATTGTTAGGCTTCTTTACTAACATGACATTAGAAAGCCAGGATGGGAATTGCACCTCCCGAACATGTCCCGCTTTCTTGAGCTGATCCACTTCAGCTAGGATAATTTTATTCTGATCGGCAGAAAAATTCCTCTTCTTCTGCTTAACTGGCCTAGCTTCAGGTATTAAATGCAGCTTGTGTTCGGCTATCTCTGGTTTGATCCCGGGCAGTTCTTTTGGGGACCAATCAAAAACATCTCTATTGCGGGTCAAGCATCGTATCAGCTCCAACTTAAGATCCGGGGGTAGGTCACTGGCAATGCGAGTGCAACTTTCCGCTCTGTCAGGATATAGCTGAATCTCTTCCCAAGGGATGAGCTCCTCTGCAATAGGTAAAGGCTACTCCTGAATAGCGTGTACACTACCATCCTGAGTTCTTCGATTCTTGCGGGCTTCTACCCGGACCATGTCAATGTAGCAGCTACGGGATACCTTCTGCTCTCCCCTGACTTCCCCGACTTGCTCGTCGACCGGGAACTTAATCTTCTGATGAAAAGTAGAGACAGCAGCCCTGAACTCGTGCAGAGCTGGCCTTCCTAGGATGACGTTGTAGGAGGAAGGAGAATCCACCACTATAAAGGTGCTCCTTCTAGTGCGCACCAGTGGCTCGGTGCCCATAGATATGGCCAGCTTAATCTGACCCATGAGCTTGACTTTGTTGCCCGTAAATCCATATAGAAAGGTAGTTACAGGCTGAAGTTCGGCAGCGTCTATCTACATTTCCTCGAACGTATTTCTGAATAAAATATTAACCGAGCTCCCGGTATCCACGAAGACCCGAGCCACTCGGCTATTAGCAATAACGACCTTGATAATGAGGGTATCGTCGTGAGGTAATTCTAGAACCTCCAAATCTTGTGGCCCAAAGCTGATAACAGGGCCTGACACCTGCTCCTGGCTGCACCCAACAGCTCCCACATATAACTGTCGACCATGTGACTTGCGGGCCGACCAGAATCCCCATCAGTGGGCCCTCCTGAAATCATGCCGATCTCTCGGACAGCAACGTTGCCCCGGTTCTCCACCTCCCTAGCATCTCTTTGGTCTTCCACGGGACCAGCTTGATTAGAAGGGCCTGCCAGGTCAGGCCGAGTCTGACGAGCACGCCTGGCAGCGGCCCGCTCTTCTTCCATTCTTTATATTTGGGGCGCCAGCTCGGGAGGAGGCAAGCCCTGCTCTGCAGCTCGCCTAGAATCACGGGCAAATTGGAAGCAATTACTGATATCATGCATCCTGGACCAATGATATGTACAATACGGTAATCCCACGGTCCAGGCCTGGGCGCGTGTACGGCCGCAACTCGAGGAGCTGGTCTGACTCCTTGGCCGGGCTGAAAGGCAGGCCTGGGTTGAACACGTTGAAGAGGCTGAGCCGACGGCTCGGGCTCTCTTCTTTCAGGTCGGCTGCCCGGAGTAGCTATCTTCTCAGCCTTCCTCCTGGCCGCTTACGCCTCCTCCACTTTGATGTAGCAACAAGCTTTTTCCATCATATCATCAAAATTCCGGGTAGGATTTTTGATGAGGTCCCTGAAGAATTCTCCCTCTAGCAATCCATGGGAGAAGGCGCTCATCAGTATTTCCAAGGTGGCAAAAGGGACGTCATTGGTCACTTGGCTGAACCGATTGATATAGCTTCGCAGGGGCTCAGTTGGACCCTGCTTCAGAGCGAAAAGACAGTGGTCGGTCTTCTAATACTTACGACTACTGGGGAAACGGCGCAAGAAAGCCGTTTGAAATCCAAAAAGCGATTGATGGACCCTAGGGGCAATCCATCAAACCACTTCTGCGCCGAACCCGACTAGGTATGTAGAAATACTCGGCATTTGACAACATCGCTATACTAATACAATATAGCCGCATTTTTTAATTTCCGTAAATGATCTTCTGGATCTTTGCTTCCATCATATTCTCCTATGTTTGGAGCTCGATAACCCCTCGGTAGGTTTTCTCTCAATATCTGAGCCGAGAAGGGTACCTTGTCATCCGGATCTTCAGGCAGATCCTCGGAGGGGGCAATAGCTTTTCCTTTTCTTGAGTCCCGAGGCGGAGGTAGAGAGCTTTCCGTCATCGACGCCTGCGGTTCTTCTCTCTTCGGACTATGTTCTCAGGCCCGGATTGATGATAGTTGCGACGAGGCTCTCGGAATAAAGTGCGAGGAAGCTCTTCTGACTGCTTCCTCTTGAAGCCCCTGTCAGAAACAGGAGCTGGCTCTCTGGATGCTTCAGGCGCCTGGCGAGGTCGAGAAATTGTTCCCTGCTTTTCAGAGGCGGCTCGCTTTTTGGCCTCCCTGAAAAGCTCGTACTCCCCGGCGGTCATGGTAACATAAATCCTCCGGCTAGAACTTCGACCAGATTCCTCCATCTTCACGTTTCGGCTCAGGCTCTTGTGTTTCCCACAGACGGCGCCAAATTTGATCCTGTCCGGAAGCTGAGTCGGATGAAGGCCGGTCGCGATGTACTAGTTGTTAACGGAGAGTCGCGGTGGCTCAAGGATGACCTGGACGTGTGTAGGAAAAAGCTCCCACGGGCGGCTGACGAGGCTGCAGGTCCTGCACACACTCAGACGATCCCCCCTCACGTTAGAGGCCGAAAACCAGGGAAAAAGTCCCCGGGTCAGGCCCTCCGACGCTCAAGTCAGGTACTTTTTCCCCGGAAAGTGTAAGAGAAGAATCCGAAAAAGTGAAAGACTGGTGAGGAATGACGAGTGAGCGTACCCGCGTACGAGGAATCCTCCCCTTTTTATGCACCAGCAAGGACTTCTAGAACCTGCAAGCATGTCAGAAAACGTTAGACGCTGGGTTTTGTCATGTAGTGAATGACACCTGTCTGACTACTATTGGCTATAAAGGCATCTTCTTGTTTAGGAAGCTCCGCCTTTGCGCATATCCCCTGGTGTGTGATAATTACCCCCTGACAGGTAGTTATGATTCCTTGACTCCTTTGTCGTTTAGCTCCTCCGGTCTATTATAGCCTGTATCTACTTCACATCCCCGGTCAGACCTGCTCCACTCTGTTAGCTTTGCCACCTAAATCGGGCCTTCGAACGTGTGCCCATGGCTTCGCACCGTATCCTCGCAGATCTGCCAAGCCCTATCTGTGGTACCTGCCCTGTGACCTGCTCCCCAACTTTCGAACGCAAGCCTATAGACTGAGCTGCCTCTGATCAATTTTGCCTCTCCCGACCTATACCCTGTGACTTGTGCCCAGGCCTTCGAACGCAGACCTTTAGATCGAGCTGTCTCTGAATAGCTCTGCCTATCTCGACCTGTATTCCTTGACTCGCATTTTCAGCAAACCCGTTCTCCTGAGCTGCTGTCCCTTGCAACACCTGTCCCTGAGCTCCACCTGTCGTCGCCCTTTGTCTTTCCTCTACCTTGACCCCTTGATTGACAGGTCTGCTCGACCTTTGACTACCACATATACCTGACTCTTGACCGCCTCCTATGCTTGATTTTTGACTGCCAAGTCACCTCAACTATTGATTGCCACATCATCTTGACTCTTGACTACCGCATCACCTTGTCCTTTGACCGCTACATAGCCTTGACTCTTCTCCTCCCTTCTTCTGGGCACCGCCACTACGCGCCGTATCAGTATCTAAAAAGATTGTTCATAAAAGACTTGTAATGGAAAAATCGGTAATGAAAAGAAGTGTAACCAAAACTTGGTAATTAAGTGATTGCGATGTATAGGAAATTTTTGATACTTACCTGTTTCTCTATTGTGCTGATTTGAGAACGCCTCTTTTGAAATGCTTCCGAGCATTAAGCATAAGCTTTATTCGAGAATTCCTTGCTCATCTCTTGAAGTTAAGCCTTGTCTTGATGAATCCTTCTGCAGATAACATCTGGTGTGCTTCATATTTCAAAAGAATGAATAATCCCGATTGATTTTAGATAAGGAACTGTATAAAACTCCTGAGTTCCGAGCTGAGTATAATACTCCGGGCGATTTTTAAATAAAGATTTCCATATGAATGAGCTTCCAGATGGAAAATGTGCCATATGCATAGAATCCCCCTTGAACCTTGGCTTCTAATCCAGTGCAAAATGTCAACCAATTTTGTGAACAAATCCATATAGCTTTGTATTTACCATGTCAATATAATCCCGGTTGATTAGGCTTAGAAGTCTCTCGTTCCTCCCATGAAGACCCGTCTGAGTTACTTCATGAGATTTCCTGATCTACTATGTTCTGTGATGGTTTAAAGTCTCCGGTTCCTCCCATGAAGACCCGTCCGAGTTGCTTCATGAGATTTACCGATCGACTATGTTCTGTGATGGTTTAAAGTCTCCGGTTCCTCCCATGAAGACCCGTCTGAGTTACTTCATGAGATTTCCTGATCTAATATGTTTTGTGATGGTTTAAATTCTTCGGTTTCTCCCATGAAGACCCATCCGAGTTACTTCATGAGATTTCCCGATCGAATATGTTCTATGATGGTTTAACGTCTCTGGTTCCTCCCATGAAGACCCGTCCGAGTTACTTCATGAGATTTCCCGATCGACTATGTTCTATGATGGTTTAAAGTCTCCGATTCCTCCCATGAAGACCCGTCCGAGTTGCTTCATGAGATTTCCCGATCGACTATGTTCTATGATGGTTTAAAGTCTCCGATTCCTCCCATGAAGACCCGTCCGAGTTGCTTCATAAGATTTCTCGATCGACTATGTTCTGTGATGGTTTAAAGTCTCTGGTTCCTCCCATGAAGACCCGTCCGGGTTACCTCATGAGATTTCCCAATCGACTATGTTCTGTGATGGTTTAAAGTCTCCGGTTCCTCCAATGAAGATCCGTCCGAGTTACTTCATGAGATTTTCCGATCGACTATGTTCTATGATGGTTTAACGTCTCCGGTTCCTCCCATGAAGACCCGTCCGGGTTACCTCATGATATTTCTCGATCGACTATGTTCTGTGATGGTTTAAAGTCTCCGGTTCCTCCCATGAAGACCCGTCCGAGTTACTTCATGAGATTTCTCGATCGACTATGTTCTGTGATGGTTTAAAGTCTCCGGTTCCTCCCATGAAGACCCGTCTGGGTTACCTCATGAGATTTCCCGTCCGAGTTACTTCATGAGATTTCCCGATCGACTATGTTGTGTGATGATTTAAAGTCTCCGGTTCCTCCCATGAAGACCCGTCCAAGTTACTTCATGAGATTTCCCGATCGACTATGTTATATGATGGTTTAAAGTCTCCGGTTCCTCCCATGAAGACCCGTCCGAGTTACTTCATGAGATTTCTCGATCGACTATGTTCTGTGATGGTTTAAAGTCTCCGGTTCCTCCCATGAAGACCCGTCCGAGTTGCTTCATGAGATTTCCTGATCGACTATATTCTGTGATGGTTTAAAGTCTCCGGTTCTTCCCATGAATACCCGTCCGGGTTACCTCATGAGATTTCCTGATCGACTATGTTCTGTGATGGTTTAAAGTCCCCGGTTCCTCCCATGAAGACCCGTCCGAGTTACTTCATGAGATTTCCCGATCGACTATGTTCTATGATGGTTTAACGTCTCCGGTTCCTCCCATGAAGACCCGTCCAGGTTACCTAATGAGATTTCCCGATCGACTATGTTATGTGATGGTTTAAAGTCTCCGGTTCCTCCCATGAAGACCCGTCCGAGTTACTTCATGAGATTTCCCGATCGACTATATTCTGTGATGGTTTAAAGCCTCCGGTACCTCCTATGAAGACCCGTCCGAGTTACTTCATGTGATTTCCTGATCGACTATGTTCTATGATGGTTTAACGTCTCTGGTTCCTCCCATGAAGACCCGTCCGGGTTACCTCATGAGATTTTCTGATCGACTATGTTCTGTGATGGTTTAAAGTCTCCAGTTTCTCTCATGAAGACCCATCCGAGAGTGCTGTTGGTTAATACAATAATCTCATGTGCTAAGAAATATGGGCGCAACCTCCGAGCGGTCAAGACTAGTGCATAAGCTAATTTCTCTAGCGTAGTATATCTACACTAAGCTCCTTTAAATAAATGGCTAGAAAAATATACAGGTTGTTGTTCTTTTCCTTCTTGTCTGACTAATATAGAGCCTACAGCGTTTTCATTAGCAGACAAATATACCCAAAGAGTCTCTCCTACTATAGGCTTGGCTAATACAGGGAGAGTAGACAAATAATCTTTTAACTCTTGGAAAGCCTTATCACATTCCTCATTCCACTGAAATTTATTGGTTTTTCTGAGTATTTTAAAGAAATGGAAGCTACGATCGGCCAACCTGGAAATGAACCTAGACAAGGCTGTAATCCGGCCGGTCAATCTTTGAGCTTCTCTCATGTTGCGCGGTGGCTCCATGTTCTGAAGTGCCTTGACCTTGCTCGGGTTGGCTTCTATTCCCCGTTCGGACACCATATATCCCAGGAATTTTCCTCCTTTCGCACCGAATAAACATTTGCTCGGATTTAACTTGAGCTCATATTGTCTCAATGTCTTGCAGGTCTCCTCTACGTCCATGCACAGATCAGCAGCTTGAAGAGATTTAATTAAGATATCATCAACATATACTTCCATATTTCTACCAATCTGCTTCTGGAAAACCTTATTCATAAGTCTTTGATAAGTTGCTCCTGCATTTTTTAGTCCGAGGGGCATAACATTATAACAATAAGTACCTTCAGATGTTATAAAACTGACCTTTTCTTGATCTTCTTTAGCTAAGGGAACCTGATGATAGCCTTGATAAGCATCTAGCATAGAGATATATTCGCATCCAGCAGTGGAGTTTACCAATTGATCGATTCTGGGTAATGGATAATAATCTTTTGGGCAAGCCTTGTTGAGATCTCGGAAATCAATGCACACTCGCCATTTGTTTCCTGATTTAGAGACTAACACTACATTAGCTAACCAGCTGGGAAATTGTACTTCCCTGATGTAACCAGCATCCATAAGTTTTGTTATCTCTTCTTTGATGATTTGTTTCTGTTCCGTGCTAAAATTTCTCTTTCTTTGCATGACCGGGCGGGCATCTGGGAAGACGTGTAAAGAATGCTCCATAACTGTAGGAGAAACGCCCGAGACTTCTTTGGCAATCTCTTGAACCAGCATTGTGCAGCTCCTCCGAGGGTAGTAAGGAACATCCGATATTTCACCCCATCCGAGAATTGTTGTAATAATGCTACATTCTCAAATTTTAATAAATGATCTTCTGGATCTGTCATTCCAGTGTACTCACCGATCTGAAGATTTTGATACCGCTTAGGAAGCGGATCATCCAGTACACTCTATGAGAATGTGGAGATGACTTTCTCTGGTGAGCTATCACTAGTTATCATTTTGATCATACGCTTTTCTCTGTCTGGTGCATCGCCAGAGGATTCCAGAAACACAGGCCTCCTACCCTCTGCTCCATGGGAGTGTGAAGAAAGGCTCGTGGACGTCTTGTTGGAGAAACAGCAGCTGGGGGAAAATATGCATGTTCCTCCTCTTCCGGTTCCTTTCCTTTTCGATGCTCAGTAGTTGAAATCACCGGATTATGAGCTGTTGGTAGAGTAGCTCCAGTGTGAGCTTGAAGTTGTTGTTGTTGTTGTTGTTGTAAGGCTTTTTGTACGTGAGAATTGATGAGGAAATCCAGATCCTCTTGATTAATGGTGAGTAGGTTTGATTTTCCGGCCTCTTCCATCTTGTAGTCTCAGATTCAGGTGAAGTTCCCACAGACGGCGCCAAATTTGATCCTGTCTGAGAAGTTGGACAAGACGGAGATCCGGAAGAAGAAATCCACTGTTGATGGAGAAGAAAGCCTAGAGAACGCTGATCCGAGAAACCCAAAGCGGATCAGGAAGAATAGGATCACCCAATGCCCTCCTTGCGCGAAGACCCGATGACGAGAGAGAGATCCAATCAAAGAGAAAACCAGATCCGGAGCTTCCAAGACCTCCTGCACACAAGAGACCAGCCAACACTATTGTCAATGACCTAAGACCGGGGTGGGAATCCCTGGCTAGGCCCTCCGACGCTCAAGTCAGTGATCTCTCTTGGTGTGGAAGAAGAAGATGAACAATAGTTGAAAATTAGGGTTACGAATGTGCGTGATGATGTGAACTTACCTAGCAAACGGAGAGGATTCCCCTTTTTATACCACTTCATATAACCTCCGTAGTCATGAAGTGGACCCCGGTTTGTTAGAGTTTATTATGAGATGACGTAAGCTGCGTACTTGTGATGAATGACTTTTAAGGAATCTTTCTTGTACCTCAGATGTACCTTCTTTGTCGTTTAGCACCTGCAAAACAATCTAAAAACACATTTCCGGCCAAAAAATATATAATACCTGTCATATAGTCACATATTGCAGATATCTTCATTAATGATCTTATTTGAAATATTTACCTCTATCCTATCTCATGAGTCCCTTTAAAGTGTTTCTATTGTTTCTTCCCGCCCCTCCTGCTTCTATTATATCATGGATAGCTCAATATACCAATGTTCCTTGTATTGGTCGAAGTTAATCATGACTAGGTTTAGTTAATGATTATTATTCCTCATGAGGCTTTTGTCGGTGCCCTTCTATGTTAATTATCCTAACTAGCACTAGGCTATATTTTATCAAGTACCTTTCTAAGGTATTGGTCAACAGGCCGATCTTGGCTTTTCTTCTTAAAGGCATGTTTAGATCGATATTGGCCTGCCTCCTTAAAGACGTATCCCGGTCGATATTGGCGTTCCTTCTTTGAGGTATATATTAATTGATACGGGTCTTCCTCCTGGGAAGCATATTTCGGTCGATACAAACCTACCTCCTTTTGAGGTATATCCCGGCTGATATTAGCCTACCTCCTTTGAGGTATATGCTAATTGATATGGAAATTTGGAAGTATATCCCGACCGATATTGGTCTATTTACTTGAAAGTATATCCCGGCCGATATTGGCCTACTTACTTGGAAGTATATCCCGACCGATATTGGCCTAACTTCTTAGTGGTAAATCCCGGTCGACAATGATCTACTTTCCTGAAAATATATCTCGATCGATATTGGTCTACCTCCTTTGAGGTATATCCCGGCCGATATTAGCCTACCTCCTTTGAAGTATATGCTGATCAATATGGCTCTGCCCCCTTGGAGGCATATCCCAGCCAATATTGATCTATCTTCTCCATTTGGTTATCTCCTTTCCCTTCCTTATTGGAGACCTATGAAACCTAACCCATATCACTAGCCTTCCCTTCAAGTCTAGTCAAAGGAGGTGTAGACGACTGACTAGACACATGTCTGATTTTGTCTCTTCCTACCCGTGACTCTGCCATGGATATTAAAGTGACCTCACAGATTTTGTGCATAACTATCTGATGAAGCTGAGTATAGTGATCCCGTGAACCTCAGTACAGTGATTCCTTGGGTCCTTTGATCCTTTAAATAGGGTTACAACCTTCTCTTCGTTCATCACCCATCTTAATTCTTTTCCTTCCTTGCTAACTTTCATTGCTAAGGTTATGGTCTTGGATCCTCCTCTTTGGAGGCGAATTTCGTCAGACAAGGCGAGATCTATATATGAGTTTATTCAAATTTTTACTTCGGCTAACTCTAGGGTTCAAGGGACTATCTCAAGAGATGAAGTTTTTCAAAGTCCAGACTTTTCATCCAAAGGTGCCAAGGTTTTGCAGGCTCAAGAAACTTCAAAGAGGTTTTCGTTACTCATGGGGAGCTTACTAAATAGCCCATGGATGTCGCGAGAAGGGCACAACACATATTACCGACGGGCTAAGTTGGGTGGCTCTAGTTGCAGAACTCTAGGGCTTGGGGAGAGGCTCTTTCAACTACTTTTCCATCATGGCCTGAATAGATTTATCCCCTTCCCCTTTCCCTTGAATCTTTCTACTCCACAATCCTCATTGTCCCGGGCAAAATATTGCCACTTATGCGCCTTGACAAGCTCGGACGAGCTTCCTCTATGCTGGGTAAAATGTTTCCACTTCTGCTCCATGGTAAGTTTGACTATAGTGGGACAAAAACTTTCTAAGCATCTCAAGGGCTTATGTTTGTAATTTTTGTTATCTGTTTAAGGTTTAATGTTCTGAGGAGAAATGTAATGTTATGTACTTGATCAGATTCTAAGTGTAAAAATAAGCTTTTGTATCGAATTAAGTGATTCTATTGACTCATTCTCTGATTTATAAGAATAAATGTGATGTTGTATTCATTACCCCTTCGTATATCCTATGTGTCATTTATCATGGCTGAAGCTATCTTAACTGTTGGAATACTTCTATATTATAGCTAATGTTATACCAACCAATATTAACTTATCTGTCATAAACAAAACCGTCTTAGTCGATGTTATATTTATCTATTGTAACCAACATTATACCAACGAGTATTGTCTTGTTGATTATAAACAATGTTATTTAAATTGATGTTATACTTGTCTAGCATAACCAGAGTTATGCCGGCCAATATAAAATTATTTTGATCAATGTTAGTTTGCATTAATTTAAAATCTGTTATTCGCCTAAATCTCCATCCTTAAATGTTTTTGTCCTTAGCCTGGGCTTAGTCAAAATTCAGTCATTTTCACTTTATTATGTCCAGTTAATTACGTCTCCTTTCGAAACTTCCTGGTTGGTGATTGGCTCTTCTTCGGGTAAGAGAATGTTATACGCGTACAACGAGGTGTTACCAACCCAGCGTGTTCCGATCTGTCACATCCATTATAAATGTCTCTTTATGATTATATGACACATACTTTCTCTCGCCGCCATGTCACGTAAGCCTTTGCCCTTTTCCTGTGATCCTTAACGTCTGCTGAGATAAAAGTATTTTAATCTGACGACGGTTGTGTGTTTTTCAAACCCTAAACCCTTCGTCTTCTTTTCGGCTTTGTCCTTTCCTTTCTTTTCCTTAGCGTTCTTTTCTCGCTGTAGTCTTCGACCAAACCCCATGCTCACCGTTTCTCGACGATCTTCTTTCTTGTTTTCAGTAAGTAATCTGTTGTTTTACTAGCCTCTACTCTTGTCTATGGCTGAGGAAACAATTGCTCCTTGGTACGTCCACATGTCTTCTTCTTTTGATAAAAATGCTAGGCTAACCATCCGTCGTCAGTATGAAATTCCCCGGGATTATGGCATCATAATCCCAACATCGGATGATCGTCCTCATCGTCCTCCTGCTAATTGTGTGCCTTTTTTCAAGGATCAGTTGATAGGAGGTTTAAGGTTTCTCATTCCTCCTTTCTTGATCGAATTAAGCCAGTATTTTGATATTCCTTTGCAACAATTTGCTCCCAACGCATTTCGTTATCTATGTGGTACTTACATGCTGTTTCGTTTGCTAGATATTCCTCCTACTCCCCAAAATTTTTTCATGTTATCTTATCCCAAGTGTTCGGAACCTGATGTTTTCTTGTTTCAATCACGGACTAAAATGGTTCTTTTTGAGGATATGCCCTCGTCTCTCAAAGCTTGGAAATCTCGTTTTTTCTTCATAAAGTTTCCAGGACCCATTCCTTAGTCTCATGCTTGGAAATCCTTCTTGCCTCCCTTGCCCGACGTCAAGGAGTTTCATCTTCATCCCTCTTTTCCTATTTATTGTGAGAAGTTGTTAAGTTATCGACTTTCTATCCCCAAGTGGCTGAGAGTCGATCTTCTATACCTATTTGGCTTAAGCCCCGTCAAACTTGATACTCAAGTCCCTTTAGGTAATACCTTGTTTCTTTCTTCTTGCTTTTAACTAACTAAACTATTTTTCTTTTCTATGTAGTGGAGAGCTTTTATGACGCTTTGATTGACAAAGAACTACGTCTGGAAGAGGACACAATTCGTGCCAAAGAAGCCGAACTTCTGGCTGCTATTATTCCTCCCCCTTTAATCGAAGAGCCGACTCCTTTAGCCGAAGCATCCAGCTCTTTGGGAGTCCTTGAAGCTCTTGAGGCTCCTGAAGGTCCTTCTGCAGATATCCTTGACATTTCTTTACCCGCTGTTACTTCACCAGTGGCTGCTGCTACTTCCTCATCTACCCCTCTTCCCATCATTGAACTCACGTCCTCTGGTAGCCCCACTAAATCAATAGCTGAACTTGTTACCGGCAAACGCCCGGGGCGTAAACTTACCAGAATTCCTCCGTCCAAAAGGAGGCTTGTCCTTCCAGCTAATGAATAGGTTTCAGAAGGTTTTGTTCTTGCTGACCCTCCTTCTGATGAGCCTACGTTGGCCGAACTCTACCATTCTCTTAGTTTTCCTGCCTCACCCTTCTCTAATGCCAGTACTTCTGGTGATGTCTCTTTCATTTTTCCCCTATCTATTCCAACTTCTGGATCTTTACCCTCCTCACCTTCTTCTTATTTAGTCTTTGCTCCTCCCTCTGTCCCTACTTCCTCTTTTTTTTGCTGGTTCTTCTACTATTCCTGTCCTCCCCATATTGCTAGGAGGTTTCTTCGCTGGTGATTGGGATGAAGTTCGTCCCATTTTTGAAGAACTCAATACTTCTGAAGCAATTGACCGTTTCTCCCATAAGGAGAATCAGGTATGTTTACTAACGTCTACTCTCTACTTTTTAGTGGTTATCTCTTGACCTTTTATTATATTTCTAGCGATGGATAGAAAACATGAGCTTATCTCGACTGATGTACAATTTATACAATCAGAACAAGAAACTAAGGTCCGAGAATGATAAGCTGAGACAACATGTTACTGAGTTGTCCTCTGTCATGTTTTCTGCTACTACCAAGAAGCAACTTGAAGCTCAGATTGAAAGTCTTCAAGCACAATTCAAATCGGCTACGGACCTCAACCAAGAATTGACTTCCAAAATTGGCGAACTAAAGGCTGATTATGAAGCAGAATTGGCTGAGAAACTCAAAGCCCTGTAGCTGAAGGAAGATGAAATAACTTCCTTGAACACCTTCCTTAATTCAGTTAAAGTCGAGTTTTCTGTTAAAGAGAATGAACTGAAGACTTCCCAAACGGCTTTGGTGGTCTACAAGGCGAACGAAGATACTCGTTACAAGGAACGGGCCACCGCCATGATTGAATCTCCTGAATTCAATAGGCCGATCGTGAAATCCATCTTATCAGCCTTTACTACGGGAGCTCAAGGGGCGATTCAACAACTACGAGAGGAGAGCTACTTATCTCGCGACCCTCCTCCTAATTTCCTATATCGTCGCAAACTCATTGAGAACAAGCCCCCTGATCTATACCCTCAGCTGACCTTAGTATGACTCAAATTCAAATTCTTGTAAAAGAAAAAAGGGGACTAAAACTCTGTGATGACAATCTAACAAACTTATGTGAAGCTGATTATCCCTTTTTCATTGTTAATTTCAATATGTCAAATGTTGCTTGGTTGGTTATCATACAACCTCATCCAACAGATTATTATGTTTTAGATTGTTTCCTCATGACCGGACGGTATATATCAAGGCTGATAAGTACCGTCCGATATTTCAAAGATCCATTATGTCTCGTCCGATCTGGTGCAGTTTTATTATGATATTCTCAACATCGGTCGATTTATTTTACTTGATCGACCTACGCTCATATCTACGTATGTTATTTCATGTATTAATAAATTTTAGTGTGGTATTATCATAGTGTATGTTACTTGACTCATCACGGTAAGCCTTTGGTCGACACATTTGGGTGGTCTTTGTATCGACCGATCTATCAGAACTGCCTGATTCATATCTATGGACCTCATCCAGTAGCCTCCAACCAAGTCCTGTCTGCTAACTAATACCTTGCGTTCAACTTTTGCCCTATTTTATTACACCAATAACCTGAACTTATAATTACTGGCCTAATTTTTCTTTATATCCGTCAAGCTTTCTTAAGAATTGTTTCTAGGGAAACTTTACGCATTTTTCGAGGAAGATTTCTTAACTTTATCATTTTCTCTTGATTTTATCCTTTAATATTATCATCCGTTTATGATGATTGGAATCCCGAGTACTTTTTCTTTTCTTATTTTCTTCTGTTATCTCTGTTTGGGGGTTTTAGCACAGGGCGGAAAGAAAAACAAGGGTTTTTCAAAGTTTTCTTCCGCCTTCCCCCATCACTCTTCATCTTCCTTGATTCCTCTTCCTTCTATTGTCTCTCTATGGCAACTTCCCCTCCTGAGTGGTTTCTATCGTGCGCTTCCGACCTTATAGATACAGAAGAAGTGGATTTACTGGCGACCTATGGTTTTCCTTCTTATATAACCCGCCCCACTCCTCATGATGGTCCGCATCTTCCTCCTTTAGGGTGTATATCTATCTTCCGAGATCAAGTCCTACAAGGTTTTCGATTTCCTCTTCACCCTTTTTTTCTGTAATGTTAGCCTCTATTTTAATATTCCACTTAATCAGTTTGTCCCTCAATCCTTTTCTAGGTATCTGATCCTGTCCGGAAGCAGAGTCGGACGAAGGCCGGTCGCGATGTACTAGTTGTTGACGGAGAGTCGCAGTGGCTCAAGGATGACCTGGACGTGTGTAGGAAAAAGCTCCCACGGGCGGCTGACGAGGCTGCAGGTCCTGCACACACTCAGACGATCCCCCCTCACGTTAGAGGCCGGAAACCAGGGAAAAAGTCCCCGGGTCAGGCCCTCCGACGCTCAAGTCAGATACTTTTTCCCCGAAAAGTGTAAGAGAAGAATCCGAAAAAGTGAAAGACTGGTGAGGAATGACGAGTGAGCGTACCCGCGTACGAGGAATCCTCCCCTTTTTATGCACCAGCAAGGACTTCTAGAACCTGCAAGCATGTCAGAAAACGTTAGACGCTGGGCTTTGTCATGTAGTGAATGACACCTATCTGGATACTATTGGCTATAAAGGCATCTTCTTGTTTAGGAACCTCCGCCTTTGCGCATATCCCCTGGTGTGTGATATTACCCCCTGACAGGTAGTTATGATTCCCTGACTCCTTTGTCAATTAGCTCCTCCGGTCTATTATAGCCTGTATCTGCTTCACATCCCCCGGTCAGACCTGCTTCACTCTGTTAGCTTTGCCACCTAAATCGGGACTTCGAACGTGTGTCCAGGGCTTCGCGTCGTATCCTCGCAGATCTGCCAAGCCCTATCTGTGGTACCTTCCCTGTGACCTGCTCCCCAGCTTTCGAACGCAAGCCTGTAGACTGAGCTGCCTCTGATCAATTTTGCCTCTCCCGACCTATACCCTGTGACTTGTGCCCCGGACCTTCGAACACAGGCATGTAGATCGAGCTGTCTCTGAACAGCTCTGCCTATCTCGACCTGTATTCCTTGACTCGCATTTTCAGCAAACCCGTTCTCTTGAGCTGCTGTCCCTTGCAACACCTGTCCCTGAGCTCCACCTGTCGTCGCCCTTTGTCTTTCCGCTACCTTGACCCCTTGATTGACAGGTCTGCACGACCTTTGACTACCACATATACGTGACTCTTGACCGCCTCCTATGCTTGATTTTTGACCGCCAAGTCACCTCAACTATTGACTGCCACATCATCTTGACTCTTGACTACAGCATCACCTTGTCCTTTGACCGCTACATAGCCTTGACTCTTCTCCTCCCTTCTTCTGGGCCCCGCCACTACGCGCCGTATCACAAGCCTCCCCCACAAGTCTAGTCGAAGGAAGACTCTAGTCTAACTGACTAGGCCCATACGCACCTCTGTGCTCTCTGCCTCCTGCCCTACATACCGTACCAACCTTTATGTCCTGTCGCCTGGGATACCCTATTTGCGTAATTGCTTTAGTGGTTGCTTATGGTACGGCGCCTGCGTAATTGCTTTAGTGGTTGCCTGGGGTACGGTGCCTGCGTAATTGCTTTGTCTTAAGTACTCAATCTCCTCTTTAAAAAGACCTCAAGACGCTCCCTTCTTGTATCCTTCTTTTCCCTTGCTTTCTTCCTGCTTTTCGTCATTCTGCCTTCTCCCAGTTTCTCCTTGACATAATGCATTCGCCCTCTTCCGACGAGGCTGATCAGCCATCCCCCCAAGTGCGGCTAAATCAACTCATCCTACAGCTTGCAGAGAAGGAGCACGAACTGAAAAATATGTCCATGGATCGAGATCGTCAACTCGCTCCCTGGCGGGATGTAGACACCTTGTATCGCCTTGCTAAATCTCGCGTTCACGCTGAAAAGGCAATGAAAGAGAAATACTAGTCTGACCTACAGCGCCAACTTAGCCTCCAGGAACATCTGCAGCGAGAGCATGAGACCGAGCTATCCCTCCTCCGTACGTGTCTTAACGATAAACAAGACACCATTTCTCGACAACAGACAGTCATCAGATCCCTCCAAGCAGAGCTGACCCAAGCTTTAAACATCCTAGTGGCTTTAGACCCTTAGGATGTTCCTTCCAGTGACAGTGCCTATATCCCTTAACTAACTCCTGTAGCTCCTGTCTGGGCATTAGTTGTCTTAGTGGCTTCTGTCCGGGCTCTAGTTGTCTCAGTGGCTCCTGACCTGTAGGACGTTCCTTCTTGTAGGACGTTCCTTCCTGTGGCAGTGCCTGTATCCCTTACTTGTCTTATGTAATTCATAAACAGTAATTTCTGACCTGTATGACGTTCCTTCCTGTGGCAGCGCCTGTATCCCTTACTTGTCTTATGTAATTCATAAACAGTAATTTCTGACCTGTAGGACGTTCCTTCCTGTGGCAGCGCCTGTATCCCTTACTTGTCTTATGCAATTCATAAACAGTAATACAACTATTGAGCTCGTATAGTGGGTGTTGGCTTTGCAATGCATGTTTGGTACGCTCACTGAACTATGCTGTTGTACTTGCCTGTGACCCGGAGATTTATTAGTTGGAGAGGCTCATCCTCCTGGGCAGTCCATCCCGCCCAATTCCATTTACCCATTTGGTTTGTTGTGAGAGTCAATTTGCTGCTTGACCTATAAATTTGATATTACTGCTATTTTCGCACCTAGCAAACATTCTTATTAACCGGCCTATGCGTATGAAATAAGAATTTTACCATGAATTATCTTTACGAAATTAGATAGTCAGACCAGTATAATACTTGAAAATTAATACTGTAATGAACGGGCGAACCTGATTTTCCAGTTAATATTGATGCTCTGTTGCAGATAACCTCCCATATTCGGTAAAAACTCATCCATCGCATATTTGCATAAAGGAGCTAAAATAGGATTATATGAAGCTGACCTGATCACTCGAAGATGCTTTGATCAGCGTGAGACATGCCAGCCTGACTGGGGGGGGGGGGGGGCAAAAAGGGGCATAAAAGCAGAGTTCTCTTTTGATTCTTACATAGGAGTAGTCCCAAGGCCAGAGTCTGAGATGACCGACCTGAAAGGTCGTTGAGCGTGAGCACAGGGCTCACTTTTGATTCTCGCATGGGAGCCGAACTGAAAGGTCGTTGGGCGTGAGAGCAGAACTCACTTATAACTCGCACTGAGACGAGAGTCTGGGACAACCGACCTAAAAGGTCGTTGTGCATGAGCACAGGGCTCACTTTTGATTCTCGCATGGGAGCCGACCTGAAAGGTCGTTGGGCGTGAGAGCAGAGCTCACTTATAACTTGCACTAAGGCGAGAGTCTGGGACAACCGACCTGAAAGGTCGTTGGGAGTGAGCACAGGGCTCACTTTTGATCCTCGCATGGGAGCCGACCTGAAAGGTCGTTGGGCGTGAGAGCAGAGCTCACTTATAACTCGCACTGAGGCGAGAGTCTGGGACAATCGACCTGAAAGGTCGTTGGGCATGAGCACAGGGATCACTTTTGATTCTCGCATGGGAGCCGACCTGAAAGGTCGTTGGGCGTGAGAGCAGAGCTCACTTTTAACTCGCACTGAAGCGAGAGTCTGGGACAACCGACCTGAAAGGTCGTTGGGCGTGAGCACAGAGCTCACTTTTAATTCTCGCATGGGAGCCGACCTGAAAGGTCATTGGGTGTGAGAGCAAAGCTCACTTATAATTGAGGCGAGAGTCTGGGACAACCGACCTGAAAGGTCGTTGGGTGTGAGCACAGGACTCACTTTTGATCCTCGCATGGGAGCCGACCTGAAAGGTCGTTGGGCGTGAGAGTAGAGCTACTTATAACTCGCACTGTGGCGAGAGTCTGGGACAACCGACCTGAAAGGTCGTTGGGCATGAGCACAGGGCTCACTTTTAATTCTCGCATGGGAGCCGACCTGAAAGGTCGTTGGGCGAGAGAGCAGAGCTCACTTTTAACTCGCACTGAGGCGAGAGTCTGGGACAACCGACCTGAAGGGTCGTTGGGCGTGAGCACAGGGCTCACTTTTAATTCTTGCATGGGAGCCGACCTGAAAGGTCGTTGGGCATGAGAGCAAAGCTCACTTATAACTTGCACTGAGAAGAGAGTCTTGGACAACCGACCTGAAAGGTCGTTGGGCGTGAGCACAGGGCTCACTTTTGATCCTTGCATGGGAGCCGACCTGAAAGGTCGTTGGGCATGAGAGCAAAGCTTACTTATAACTCGCACTGAGGCGAGAGTCTGAGACAACCGACCTGAAAGGTCGTTGGGAGTGAGCACAGGGCTCACTTTTGATCCTCGCATGGGAGCCGACCTGAAAGGTCGTTGGGCATGAGAGCATAGCTCACTTATAACTCGCACTGAGGCGAGAGTCTGGGACAACCGACCTGAAAGGTCGTTGGGCGTGAGCACAGGGCTCACTTTTAATTCTCTCATGGGAGCCGACCTGAAAGGTTGTTGGGCGTGAGAGCAGAGCTCACTTATAACTCGCACTGAGGCGAGAGTCTGGAAGACTCCGGTCTAAGACCAGTAGCGATGGCGCTGGTCCGAGTAGGGCTGTAAATGAGCCGAGCCGAGCTCGAGCCTGGGTCGGCTCGAGCTCGAGCTCGAGAAAATTGAAGAGGCTCGGCTCGAGCTCGAGCTCGAGCGAGTTTCAGAATTTAAGCTCGAGCTCGGCTCGACCATTTAATGATCGGCTCGAGCTCGGCTCGAGCTCGACTCGAAAATGGATTGTAATGTAAAAATAAGTTGCGGAAGCTGGGATTTGAACCTTCAACCTCTAACAACCCAATAAAACACTCTAACCACCAGCACCCCTCAACTTATTAGATTATTTGAAAGTAATAATTGTTTTAAACATTAGAATATTGAATTTTAGCCTGGCTCGAATAGGCTCGACGAGCCCTCGAGCCTATGTTAAATAAGCTCAAGCTCGGCTCGAACGTTAAACGAGCCGGCTCGAGCTCGGCTCGAGCTCAGTCAAATTCGAGCTCGAGTCGAGCTTTGACCGAGCCGCTCGCGAGCGGCTCACGAGCGGCTCGGCTCATTTGCACCCCTAGGTCCGAGACCAGTAATAATACTCCGGTCCGAGACCGGTGGCGATGGCGCTGGTCCGAGACCAGTAATAATACTCCGGTCCGAGACCGGTGGCGATAGCTGATCTTTCCAGGCTTCGTCTGTCCAGCCTCATGTTGACCTGGTCGTTATTACTGGCCTTGGGCTAACTCGCACCAACCGCCCTATCCCTGTACTCACGGTATGTATGGTATAGGGCTAATAATAAAGCAAGAAGTACGTAAACCTTACTTGACCATTGAGCTATGGCGACCCAGCGGCTCTTGTGGTAGGCTTGGTTAGATAGTCTGAGTAGGGGACACCTGCACAAGCCTACTCACTATTTTCTGACCTGCGAACCGCTCCCGCTGACTTGATCATGCCTTCCCGACCTCTTTAAAGTCACATAGACTTGGCAGCTCTATGAAGCTTCCCCCTTATTCTTGGCTCTTCCCTGCGAAACATCTGCTTTCTTTTGTCTTTGGGCGGGCTTTTCTGTGAGGGCGGGCTTTTCTGTGAATAAAGCCCTTCCATGCGCCTATCCTTCTTCATGATTTCCTTGTCATGTCAATCATTAATGCGCTTTCTCTCGTGATGACACCTGTCCAACGCCTTTACTGCTTACGCCTCTTGACGCCAGCTTTTTGACCCTTTTCTGTACACACCTTCTATCGGACGGCGCTTGGGTGTGTACCCAAAAAGATACACGGTTCGGCTTTCGATATTTCCTAAGAATGAATGGGCTTTATAAACCCTAAAGGCAGTCCGCCGCTTTCACTTTGGCGCTTCGCTATCTCCTTCTCTTCGTTCTTTGCCGCTTCTAGCAGTGTGACCTTCTGGCTTCCTGCTTACTCCCGACTTGTGACCTCCCTTGTTTCCGGCCCCTTCGCTTGCTTGCTCCCCCTAAACATGGATGGTAAGGAAATCTTCTGGTACTTATACTACATTTCTGACTTAGACCATCATGACTTGTCTTCGCTTCAATCCAACTTGGAGCTGGGTTCGGAATACGAGTTTCGTCTCCCTGGGCCGGACGAACATCCTTCTTCTCCTCCCGAAGGCTTTATCACTGTCTTCAGGGATCAAATCTTAGGAGGTCTTCGTTTTCCTTTACATCCTTTTCTTTTTGAGTTGAGTCAGTACTTCGGTATTAGTATCTCTCAGTTTGCCCCTAACGTATTCCGAGTCGTCTGCGGCACTGTCATCTTATGTCTCATATATCAAATTCCCTTAACCGTTCAGCTGTTCCACCATTTCTACTCTTTCAGGCGCGCCGAGCCAGGGGTATTCAACGTTTAAGCCAAACCGGACTATAAATTTTTTTATGACCTGCCCTCCTCTAATAAGGGCTGGAAATCTCGCTTTTTCTTCCTTAAGCCTCCTTTCCCCTTTGTCGGGTTTTCCCAATGGCGCTCCAGTCTTCCTTCTAACTTCCCTTCACATGCTCATGAACCTGTCTGCTCTGAGGCCTCGGCCAAGCTCACCGACGTTATTGTCCGCTTGTCTGTGTTAATGCTGGAAGGTATTCTATACTCTTTTGGTCTCAGCCCTGTTTTTGCAGAAATCAGAGCTCCCTTTGGTAAGCTGCTGCTTCTTCTTTGAAGTTCTTCACTAACTGAGGTGCTTTTTCCCTTTTAATTCTGTAGTGGCCGCCATACTTCGCTCCTTTTCCAGCCAAGAACAACCATCGATTGTCATTCTGCAGGCTCTTAATGAAGAGTTGACGCAAGGCCTATCTTCTGAGCCCTCTGTTTCCACCAGTCTACTACCGACCCAACCTCAAACCTCCAATCCTGCAACCACCTCAACTCCTGCTGCGCCGCTCGCCCCTGGACCTACAGAGCCAGCCCAGATCCCCTCCTCTGATCGGCCTTCGACTGAGCCACCTCCGACAGAATGAGCGCCTACTCCCCCTCCCTCTATGAAACTACGCCTTGTGCGCAAGAGCAAAAGGGTGATGCCTGCCACTCCAACATCTCCACCGCCCCCTCGTCGTCAGCGGGTGGTTGTTATCTCTTCTCATGCTCGGTCCTTGGATATAAGTTTTCCCTAGGAGAGGGACTCCGAACTGGAAATCGTAGCTCAGCCACTGGACGTAATAGTTCCAGCGCTGATCCAGAGTCTATTACCTGACCAGCCTTCGGCCGCTTCTGAAGACCAGTCAAAAGGCTCGATGACTCCCTCAGCTTCCCCTCCTACTATGCCTACTAGCTCTGCTGCACCAACCCAAGAATTGCCTCCCTCGGAACTCGCCTTCAAAACCTCCTGGAGACTTCCTTCGGAGACCGATCCTGCCCATGTATCTACTGCTGCCACATCTTCCATCCTTGGTAGGGTTGATTTACATGGAGACTTGGCCATCTGCTGACGATCTGCCAACTGCCAACTTTGGAGGAGTAGCCCTCCTGTAGAGGGGCTTGACCAGGTTGCCCGTTGCCTAGTATTGGTAAGCTCCTTTTCTCCTCTTAATTGTTAATATGTATTTGTGACCCTTTTATCTTCCTATGGCTGTTTGTAGACCTGTTCTGCGGGCTTGAGTGTTGTTCAACATGCAGCCGAGGTACATCGAGAAAATGTGGCACTTAAGGCCTGCCTCAAAGAACTAGAGCCTCCGATCGCTTCCTCAGTTCCTCATGAGCCCCTACTCGGGGATCTGGATGCTTACCTACGGGTCGTTGGGGAGTCTGCCACTTCTGCCCGAGCCATCTCCCATGCTGGCCTCTGAAACTGAGCGTCATCGCGCGGCAGTTGCTGAGTTAGAAAGCAGAGAGGCAGAGCTGATCTCCCAGCCAGCTGAGTTGAAATCATTGCGACAAAGCCAGGAGCTTCTGCAAATGGGATTAGCCGACGCCCAGGCTCGAGCTCTTGCCTCCACTGCCCGGGAAGCGAATATGAAACCCCAATGGGAAACCTGCCAGGCTACTCTTCAGTCTTTACAGACAGATCTCATGAAGGCCCAGGAAGCAATAACTCAAGGCCAGAATGACTTATCTGTGGTCCGCGCTGAGGCTACCACCAATAAGAGCGACTTAGATATGTACCGAGCTGGCGAACCAGAGCGGCTGAGAATATACAGGCTGGCCTACGTCCATTCTTCCTTCTTCCTTCGAAAGTTGGGAAGTTGGATGACCTTATTGCTGTGTTATGGGGCTGCTGGTGGGGTCAGACAGGCATTTGAGCAAAGTTTTCTACGCTCGGCGCCCCCTGCAATTTTTCTGGACACAGCTCGCCTGTCAAGGGAATTGCCCCCTGAAACTTTTCCTTCCTTCGAGGCGGACGATGGACTTTTTCTTCTAGAGGCTCCCCCCACTGCTACAGACCAGACTTCCCCTGATGCTTCAGCCCAAACCCTTCCTGCTGCTGCTTCTGATGTACCCACTGGTCCTGCGCCTCCTTCCACTGCGCTTACCGAACCCGTAGTCCCTCCACTTGTTCCTACTGAACCAGTGCTCCTTCTCCATGATTCTGCTTAATTGGACGTATGCTGTAGTGTTGAAGATGAATAGACTTATCTATTTCTCTTTGTCTGGATGTCTGTACTGTGTTATTTGCGTGTTTCGTCCATGTCCATAACTTACCCTTTTTCGCAGTAAGTTTTTACAGCCTTAGCTAATTTCCTCATTGTTTTTCAGATGGCCTTTGTTGATCTGCTTATCATTGTTTGTTCTGATATGCCCTATTGCCCTTCTGTCCAATGACTGTTTTTATACTGAGCCCGCTTCTTCTTTATGAGCCTTTACCCGAGCTACCTTTGCGGGGAGCTTGAACCTGACGAAAGCTGTGCTCTGCTTTTTGCCCATGCTATAGTTGTGAAATGCCGACCCTATTTCATGAGACTTGCTGATTTGATCTGCATGTCGTTCCGTTGACTGCTCTGACTACTCTTGTCTTGCTCTTAGCGAAAAGTTGCACTGAATGCGCGTTTTTCCCTCCTTGTAGGTACCCTATGAAGCGCCTCGTATCTTGAGCCACTGCTTTTCCTGTAATACCCTGCGGTTCTATTTTCGAGGAAAATCAAACGGCCTTCCCCTTTTCTCTGCCCCTATATCAGCCGTCCGCTGTCGACTAACAAAAATATCCTTCCTCCTCAATGCCTATAAGTATCTTCCTTCTTCCTTCCTTCTCGTGTGATTCGCCATCGCCGCCTATCGACTGACTCCCCCTGAGACTTCGCCGTGATTCCTTTCTTCCCCCGCTTTCACCTTTCCATTTACTCTTTCTCCTTCCGGGGGTAATCCTTCTCATCATGACCTCTTCCCCTTCCTGGTCTTGCCTATTAGCAAACCATTTCCCTGGCGCTTCAACTTTTGCTGAATTGGATTGGGATGACCTAAGGTATACTTACGAAATCCCTACCAACATTCGTCCCCTCATCCCTACTGGTGTAAACTTGTATTTCGATCCTCCGACTGACTATTGTACCTTCTTCACAGAACAATTTGTGGCCGACCTTCGTCTTCCCCCACATCCCTTTTTATCTGGAGTGTGTCGCTACTTCAAGATCCCTTTAGGTCAACTAACACCCAATTCTATAAGGATTTTATGTGGCTTTGTAATACTCTGCGAAGTCTGTGAAGTCTCCAGGTCAGCTCCCCTTTTTCACTGCTTCTTCACCCTTACTCGGCTTGCTGACAGCCTCTTTCATTTCCAACCTCGTAGTCATGCTGGTTTCTTCTCCCCTCTTCCTCCTTCGAATGCCAACTGGAGGAAAAAAATTCTTCTTTCTCCGATTTCCCGATGAAGTAGACTGGCCCATACAATGGCAACCTGAGCTGTCCTTGACTCCAGCCCTGGAAGAATTTTATATGGACCTCTCCTTTAGTGTGGCTGCGACCCGAATGGAGGATTGGCGCTTGAATCTGACAAGACTGCTATCCGAGGACCTACTTTCCTATTTCAGGCTGTGCCCCCCTTCTCCTGAAACACCGCACTCCTTAGGTAAGTTTGTGCTTGCATTTGCTATGACTTCTCACTTTCTTTTTCCTCTGTTGAAATGACCCTCCTTGCTTTTGCGTATACAGCTAAAGTTTTGAATCGTGCATCAGAGATCCTGCCTTTGCCCATCAGTGATCTGGAAATACTGCGGCGAGGTCGGACAATCTTGGAGAGGCGATTACTTCCCCATCCTGGATCCACTTCAGTCAGAACGGCTACTCAGCCTACTTCCCGTCCTGCCTTCCCGACTTCTGTTCCCCGATCTGTCTTTGTTACTATTCCCCGACCGACCGCTCCTTCTCAATCGACTGCCACTCCGAGCCGGGGTCGTAGTTATGATCAAGTTAGTAGCTCGGCCAGACCCGTCTTCCGAGGAGCCCCACGGGGATCTAGACGCGCCCGCTCAGCCCTCAACCGCGCAGGTCGAGGTTCTTCTGGCCGGGGCACTATGGGCAGCAATGCTCTAGCTTCTTCTTGGAGTCATCCTCGCTCTGATAGTTCTTACTCTGATAGCCAGCCCTTGCTCCACAGACTGCGTCGCGGACCTGGTCCGACTACCCAGGCTTTCAATCCTATTCCTCCTACTACCGAAGTGCCCCCTTTGCAACTGCGGCCAACCCTGGCACCACTTCCACCTCCACTCCTCCTGTTCCTCCAGCGGTCTCCTCCGACCCCTATAGGGGAAGACCAGTAGCGTCCCGCTCTGTCCCTACCCCTGATGTAGAAACTAGTTCTCCAAGGGACCCTCCTTCTGATACGGCGCCAACTGAACATGTTCCTGTGTCTCCTCCTGCTCCTCTTGGCCCGGCCATCAGTCCTTCTCCATCTTCTTCTTATGCCCGCTATCGTTACAGGACTACTATCCCTTCTGAAGCTACCTTAGCTTTAAGACATGATATCCCCACAAGCACTCTGGTGATGAAAGGCCATCTTGGCAGTTTGTGGGCAGAGAGCATGAGCCAGATGAATGGCTTGTCGCCGTTAGCCCAGATGGAAAGATTTTCTAAGTCCTGGGCCAAAGTAAGTACCCCCTATGTCGCGCCTATTATTTACTTCGCGTTTATTATTAGTTTATCTTATCTGAAGGTTATATCTTCTGATCCAAACTCATGCAGAATCCTTATCCCTGAACGAATCTTTCCACAATCTCCATCATCAAAATAAGGAACTCCAAGAGAAGGTCTCTGAATTGGAGCTCCAACTGAATGACCCGGTCCAGGCTAGTCATGCACTATGATCGGAAATCCAAGCCTTAACCAACAAAACCAAGCGACAGGAAACATCCCTGGTGCGAGTCAAAGATGAGCTTAAAGTTCTGAGAGAGGAGAAAAACACAGCTGAGGCAAGGCACCGGCAACAACTAGCCGAACGGACTCAGGAAATACAGTCCAAGGAAACCCTTCTGCAGGAGAGGAACAAGAAATTGGAGGTTCAGGCGGCTCAACTAGAGACTCAGGAAGCTGAACTGAGGGCTCTGAGAGCAGAGCTGTCCCAATCCCGGGCGGCTCTAACGGGAATATCCACTGCCCTGGCGGTCTATCAAGAAGGAGAGAATGATCACTGCCTTCGAAGTCGAGAATTGTATCTGAGATCTCCCGAGTTTTTATCTCAGGTCGGGGCACACTTTTCTGCATCTGTCCCTTACACAGTGGTTGGAGTTATACGGCAGCTTTATGCACAGAATTTCTTAAACTCCATTCCTCCTGCATATTTTTTGGATCATGACAAAATTATTCAAGGATTCCAGATGAAATTTTTGCTACTTTTAAATGATTTGTACCAACTATTTGTATGAACGAGCAACTGGACCCTTTTCTCATTCCTTTGAATGTACATATCTATCTTTAAGTTTTTACTTGACTGTCTTGCTATTCCTGTGTCACTTGTCTGGCCTGACTTACATTTGCTAGGTCAGCTCTCCTAAACTCGGTAGGGTCGTAGGTAATTAGCACTCCAAGGTCAGTCTAGCCTCCTTCCTCGAGCATCCTGCAAATAATAGGCCCCTGATGCTAATTTCTTGACAACCTTGTACGGTCCGTCCCATTGAGGCGCCAACTTTGTTACATCCCCTACGGGCTTCACTTGCTTCCAGACTAGGTCTCCTTCCCCGAAGAACCAAGGGATTACTCTTCTGTTATAGTTATGTCTCATCCTCTGTCTGTAAGCTTCCAATCGAGCAGCTGTTTGTTCATGAACTTCACTGATGAAATCCAACTCGGCCAATCGTCGCTCGGTGTTCCCTTCGTCATATAGCATTCTTCTAGTGGACGACACCACGACCTCTAGGGGCACCACTGCTTCGTTACCATAAACTAAGTGGAAAGGCGTCAGACCTGTACTTTCTCGGGGTGTCGTACGATAAGCCCACAGAATGCTCGGCAGCTCGTCCACCCAACTGCCTCCCATATGGTCCAGCTTGACTTTGAGTTCGCGCACTATTTCTCGGTTGATTACTTCTGTCTGACCGTTGCTCTGAGGATGAGCTACCGAAGTAAAGGCCTGAGTTATACCGACCCCCCTGCACCAAGTCTGTATCTTGTGCCCTTGAAATTGCCTTCAATTATCTGATACTAATTTATGAGGTAGGCCAAACCTACAAAGAATATTCTTCCAAAGGAACTGAATCACAGCCTCCTCTGTAATTCTGGCCAGAGCTTCAGCTTCTACCCACTTGGAGAAGTAATCTACTGCTACCAATAAAAAGCGTCTTTGACCCGTGGCCATTGGGAAAGACCCTACTATATTCATACCCCATTGATAAAATGGACAAGAAACTATAGAAGTTTTCAGCAGCTCAGTGGGCCGGTGCGTCAAGTTCTGATGCTTTTGACATGACAAATAAGCATTCACCAGCTTCTGGGCATCTCTTTGTAGGGTAGGCCAGAAATACCCAGCCAGCAGCACTTTCCGTGCCAGCGTTCTTCCGCCTGCATGATTGCCACAACATCCCAAATGTATCTCGCGCAATGCATGATCTGCTTCTTCCATATTCAGACACTTGAGCAGGGGTCTGGAAAATGACCTCTTGTACAGTTGATCTCCAATCATAACATAAGCGTGGGCCTGTTTCCTGAGTAGACGCGCTTCTTCTGGGTCGGTTGGTGTAATTCCTTGTTGGAAAAAACTTATCATTGGCGCTCTCCAATCAATTACTCCTCCCAAATTGTTCTGTAGATCTATCTGAGCTATAAGGAGGGTCTGTGCCATAGATCTGTCAAGTACCCAAGTGGTCAGGGAGCTGGCCATTTTGGCTAATTCATCAGCTCTTTCATTTTCAGCCCTGGGAATCTTAGTGACTATGATTTCCTTAAATTCCTCCTTCATCTTCTCATATGCTTCCCTGTAAACTTGTTACTATTTACTTCAAAATGTCCGGTCACCTGCTAGGTTACTAATTGAGAATCCGAATATACTATTACTCGGCTTGCCCCCACATGTAAAGCTGCTTGCAGACCTACCAGTAAGGTTTCATACTCTGCTTCATTGTTGGTGGATCTGAAGCTCAACCGGACAGCCAACTGCATTATGTCCCCCTGCGGAGATATTAGTAGTACACCTACGCCACTTCCATGATGGGTAGCCGACCCATCTACATAAACTTTCCAGACCTCCTCCGAATCTGTCTGATAAATCTCTGTCAAAAAATCTGCCAGAGCCTGTGCCTTAATAGCTGTTCGAGGATGATATTGTATATCATATTCCCCTAGCTCGGTTGCCCATTTGATAAGTCGACCCGCTACCTCCACTTTGGTGAGAGCTCGGCCCATGGTGCTGTTTGTCAAGACGATAATAGGATCTGCCAAGAAATACGATCGGAGCCGCCGAGCCATGAGAACGAGTCCGTAAACCAACTTCTCCAGGGCTGTGTATCGAGACTCAGCCCTCTTCAATAGATGACTAAAAAAGTACACTGGCCGCTGCATATTGTCTTGCTCTTTAACTAGCACTGCCCCCACGGCCTCAGGGGTAGCTGATAAATAAACCCAAAGGGGCTCTCCAACAACAAGTTTGAACAATGATGGTAAAGATTCCAGGTAGTGCTTCAGCTCCTCAAAGGCCTGTGTGCACTCTTCTGTCCATTGAAACTTGGCAGCTTTCCTGAGCACTTTGAAGAAGGGCGCAGCTCGGTCCGTAGATCTGGAGATGAATCTGGACAACGCCGTTATCCTGCCTACTAGCTTCTGCATTTCCTTCAGATTCTGAGGGACCTGCATGTTTAGGAGCGCTTGAACCTTCTCAGGATTGGCCTCTATCCCCGGCTCGGTCACCAAGTATCCCAGAAACTTTCCTCCTTTGGCTCCGAACAGACATTTCAAAGGATTCAGTTTTAAACCATACTGTCTCAGAGTCCCACAGGTTTCTTCTACATCTACTATTAGATTGGACGCTAGGGAGGACTTGATTAAGATGTCATCAACATAGGCTTCAACGTTCCGCCCGATCTGCCCTCGGAAGATTTTGTCCATCATTCTTTGGTAGGTGGCTCCAGCATTCCTGAGTCCAAACGGCATGACAGTATAGCAGAAAGTACCATCAGCTGTTATGAAACTAACCTTTTCCTGATCTTCCCGAGCCAAGGGTATCTGATGATATCCCTGGTAAGCATCCATCATGCATATCCTCTCACAGCCAGCGGTCGAATCCACCATCTGATCAATGCAAGGCAGAGGATAGCAGTCCTTGGGGGTAGCTTTGTTGAGATCACGGAAGTCTATGCAAACCCTCCACTTATTGTTAGGCTTCTTTACTAACACGACATTAGAAAGCCAGGATGGGAATTGCACCTCCCGAACATGTCCCGCCTTCTTGAGCTGATCCACTTCAGCTCGGATAATTTTATTCTGATCGGCAGAAAAATTCCTCTTCTTCTACTTAACTGGCCTAGCTTCAGGTATTAAATGCAGCTTGTGTTCAGCTATCTCTGGTTTGGTTTGACCCTGGGCAGTTCTTCTGGGGACCAAGCAAAAACATCTCTATTGCAGGTCAGGCATCGTATCAGCTCCAACTTAAGATCCGGGGGTAGGTCACTAGCAATGCGAGTGAGACTTTCCGCTCTGTCAGGATATAGCTGAATCTCTTCCCAAGGGATGGGCTCCTCTGCAATAGGTAAAGGCTCCTCCTGAATAGCGTGTACACTACCATCCTGAGTTCTTCGGTTCTTGCGGGCTTCTACCCGAACCATGTCAATGTAGCAGCTACGGGATACCTTCTGCTCTCCCCTGACTTCCCCGACCTGCTCGCCGACCGAGAACTTAATCTTCTGATAAAAAGTAGAGACAGCATCCCTGAACTCGTGCAGAGCTGGCCTTCCTAGGATGACGTTGTAGGAGGAAGGAGAATCCACCACTATAAAGGTGCTCCTTCTAGTGCGCACCAGTGGCTCGGTGCCCATAGATATGGCCAGCTTAATCTGACCCATGAGCTTGACTTTGTTGCCCGTAAATCCATATAGAGAGGTAGTTACAGGCTGAAGTTCGGCAGCGTCTATTTGCATTTCCTCAAACGCAGTCTAAATAACATATTAACCGAGCTCCCGGTATCCACGAAGACCCGAGCCACTCGGCTATTAGCAATAACGGCCTTGATAATGAGGGTGTCGTCGTGAGGTAATTCTAGACCCTCCAAATCTTGTGGCCCAAAGCTAATAACAGGGCCTGACACCTGCTCCTGGCTGCACCCAACAGCTCCCACATATAACCGCCGACCATGTGACTTGCGGGCTCGACCAGAATCCCCATCAGTGGGCCCTCCTGAAATCATGCCGATCTCTCGGACAGCAACGTTGCCCCGGTTCTCCACCTCCCTAGCATCTCTTTGGTCTTCCACGGGACCAGCTTGATTAGAAGGGCCTGCCAGGTCGGGCCGAGTCTGACGAGCACGCCCGGCAGCGACCCACTATTCTTCCATTCTTTGTATTTGGGGCGCCAGCTCGGGAGGAGGCAAGCCCTGCTCTGCAACTCGCCTAGAATCACGGGCAAATTGGAAGCAATTACTGATATCATACGTCCTGGACCGATGATATGTACAATACGGTAATCCCCTCGGTCCAGGCCTGGGCGCGTGTACGGCCGCAACTCGAGGAGCTGGTCTGACTCCTTGGCCGGGCTGAAAGGCAGGCCTGGGTTGAACACGTTGAAGAGGCTGAGCCAACGGCTGGGGCACTCTTCTTTCAGGTCGGCTGCCCGGAGTAACTATCTTCTCAGCCTTCCTCCTGGCCGCTTGCGCCTCCTCCACTTTGATGTAGCAAGAAGCTTTTTCCACCATATCATCAAAATTTCGGGTAGGATTTTTGATGAGGTCCCTGAAGAATTCCCCCTCTAGCAATCCATGGGAGAAGGCGCTCATCAGTATTTCCAAGGTGGCAAAAGGGACGTCATTGGTCACCTGGCTGAACCGATTGATATAGCTTCGCAGGGGCTCGGTTGGACCCTGCTTCAGAGTGAAAAGACAGTGGTCGGTCTTCTGATACTTACGACTACTGGCGAACCGACGCAAGAAAGTCGTTTTGAAATCCAAAAAGCGATTGATGGACCCTAGGGGCAATCCATCAAACCACTTCTGCGCCGAACCCAACAAGGTATGTAGAAATACTCGGCATTTGACAGCATCGCTATACTGATACAATATAGCCGCATTTTTGAATTTCCGCAAATGATCTTCTGGATCTTTGCTTCCATCATATTCTCCTATGTTTGGAGCTCGATAACCCCTCGGTAGGTTTTCTCTCAATATCTGAGCCGAGAAGGGTACCTTGTCATCCGGATCTTCAAGCAGATCCTCGAAGGGGACAATAACTTTTCCTTTTCTTGAGTCTCAAGGCGGAGGTAGAGAGCTTTCCTCCATCGACGCCTGCGGTTCTTCTCTCTTCGGACTATGTTCTCGAGGCCCGGATTGATGATAGTTGCGACTAGGCTCTCGGAATAAAGTGCGAGGAAGCTCTTCTGGCTGCTTCCTCTTCGAGCCCCTGTCGAAAACAGGAGCTGGCTCTCTGGATGCTTCAGGCGCCTGGCGAGGTCGAGAAATTATTCCCTGCTTTTCAGAGGCGGCTCGCTTCTTGGCCTCCCTGAAGAGCTCGTACTCACCGGCGGTCATGGTAACATTAATCCTCCGGCTAGAACTTCGACCAGATTCCTCCATCTTCACGTTTCGGCTCAGGCTCTTGTGTTTCCCACAGACGACGCCAAATTTGATCCTGTCCGGAAGCTGAGTCGGACGAAGGCCGGTCGCGATGTACTAGTTGTTGACGGAGAGTCGCGGTGGCTCAAGGATGACCTAGACGTGTGTAGGAAAAAACTCCCACGGGCGGCTGACGAGGCTGCAGGTCCTGCACACACTCAGACGATCCCCCCTCACGTTAGAGGCCGAAAACCAGGGAAAAAGTCCCCGGGTCAGGCCCTCCGACACTCAAGTCAGGTACTTTTTCCCAGGAAAGTGTAAGAGAAGAATCTGAAAAAGTGTAAGACTGGTGAGGGATGACGAGTGAGCGTACCCACGTACGAGGAATCCTCCCCTTTTTATGCACCAGCAAGGACTTCTAGAACCTGCAAGCATGTCAGAAAACGTTAGACGCTGGGTTTTGTCATGTAGTGAATGACACCTGTCTAGCTACTATTGGCTATAAAGACATCTTCTTATTTAGAAACCTCCGCCTTTGCGCATATCCCCTGGTGTGTGATAATTACCCCCTGACAGGTAGTTATGATTCCCTAACTCCTTTGTCGTTTAGCTCCTCCGGTCTATTATAGCCTGTATCTGCTTCGCATCCCCGGTCAGACCTGCTCCACTCTGTTAGCTTTGCCACCTAAATCGGGCCTTCGAACGTGTGTCCATGGCTTCGCGCCGTATCCTCGCAGATCTGCCAAGCCCTATCTGTGGTACCTGCCCTGTGACCTGCTCCCCAACTTTCGAACGCAAGCCTGTAGACTGAGCTGCCTCTGATCAATTTTGCCTCTCCCGACCTATACCCTGTGACTTGTGCCCCGGGCCTTCGAACGCAGGCCTGTAGATCGAGCTGTCTCTGAACAGCTCTGCCTATCTCAACCTATATTCCTTGACTCGCATTTTCAGCAAACCCGTTCTCCTGAGCTGCTGTCCCTTGCAACACCTGTCCCTGAGCTCCACCTGTCGTCGCCCTTTGTCTTTCCTCTACCTTGACCCCTTGATTGACAGGTCTGCTAGACCTTTGACTACCACATATACCTGACTCTTGACCGCCTCCTATGCTTGATTTTTTACTGCCAAGTCACCTCAACTATTGACTGCCACATCATTTTGACTCTTGACTACCGCATCACCCTGTCCTTTGACCGTTACATAGCCTTGACTCTTCTCCTCCCATCTTCTGGGCCCCGCCACTACACACCGTATCAGTATCTAAAAAGATTGTTCGTAAAAGACTTTTAATGGAAAAATCGGTAATGAAAAGAAGTGTAACCAAAACTTGGTAATTAAGTGATTGCGATGTATAGGAAATTTTTGATACTTACCTGTTTCTCTATTGTGCTGATTTGAGAACGCCTCTTTTGAAATGCTTTCGAGCATTAAGCATAAGCTTTATTCGAGAATTCCTTGCTCATCTCTTGAAGTTAAGCCTTGTCTTGATAAATCCTTCTGCAGATAACATCTGGTGTGCTTCATATTTCAAAAGAATGAATAATCCCGATTGATTTTAGATAAGGAACTGTATAAAACACCTGAGTTCCGAGCTGAGTATAATACTCCGGGCGATTTTTAAATAAAGATTTCAATATGAATGAGCTTCCAGATGGAAAATGTGTCATATGCATAGAATCCCCCTTGAACCCTGGCTTCTAATCCAGTGCAAAATGTCAACCAATTTTGTGAACAAATCCATATAGCTTTGTATTTACCATGTCAATATAATCCCGGTTGATTAGGCTTTGAAGTCTCTCGTTCCTCCCATGAAGACCCGTCTGAGTTACTTCATGAGATTTCCCGATCGACTATGTTCTGTGATGGTTTAAAGTCTCCGGTTCCTCCCATGAAGACCCGTCCGGGTTACCTCATGAGATTTCCCGATCGACTATGTTCTGTGATGGTTTAAAGTCTCCGGTTCCTCCCATGAAGACCCGTCCGAGTTACTTCATGAGATTTCCCGATCGACTATGTTATGTGATGGTTTAAAGTCTCCGGTTCCTCCCATGAAGACCCGTCCGAGTTACTTCATGCGATTTCCCGATCCACTATGTTCTATGATGGTTTAAAGTCTCCGGTTCCTCCCATGAAGACCCGTCCGAGTTACTTCATGAGATTTCTCGATCGACTATGTTCTATGATGGTTTAAAGTCTCCGGTTCCTCCCATGAAGACCCGTCCGAGTTGCTTCATGAGATTTCCCGATCGACTATGTTCTGTGATGGTTTAAAGTCTCCGGTTCCTCCGATGAAGACCCGTCCGAGTTGCTTCATGAGATTTCCCGATCGACTATGTTCTATGATGGTTTAAAGTCTCCGGTTCCTCCCATGAAGACCCGTCCGCGTTACCTCATGAGATTTCCCGATCGACTATGTTCTGTGATGGTTTAAAGTCTCCGGTTCCTCCCATGAAGATCCGTCCGAGTTACTTCATGAGATTTACCGATCAACTATGTTCTATGATGGTTTAACGTCTCCGGTTCCTCCCATGAAGACCCGTCCGGGTTACCTCATGAGATTTCCCGATCGACTATGTTCTGTGATGGTTTAAAGTCTCCGGTTCCTCCCATGAAGACCCGTCCAAGTTACTTCATGAGATTTCCCGATCGACTATGTTCTGTGATGGTTTAAAGTCTCCGGTTCCTCCCATGAAGACCCGTCCGAGTTACTTCATGAGATTTCCCGATCGACTATGCTCTGTGATGGTTTAAAGTCTCCGGTTCCTCCCATGAAGACCCGTCCGAGTTACTTCATGAGATTTCCCGATCGACTATGTTCTGTGATGGTTTAAAGTCTCCGGTTCCTCCCATGAAGACCCGTCCGAGTTACTTCATGAGATTTCCCGATCGACTATGTTCTGTGATGGTTTAAAGTCTCCGGTTCCTTCCATGAAGACCCGTCCGAGTTACTTCATGAGATTTCTCGATCGACTATGTTCTATGATGGTTTAAAGTTTCCGGTTTCTCCCATGAAGACCCGTCCGAGTTGCTTCATGAGATTTCCCGATCGACTATGTTCTGTGATGGTTTAAAGTCTCCGGTTCCTCCCATGAAGACTCGTCCGGGTTACCTCATGAGATTTCCCGATCGACTATGTTCTGTGATGGTTTAAAGTCTCCGGTTCCTCCCATGAAGACCCGTCCGAGTTACTTCATGAGATTTCCCGATCGACTATGTTCTATGATGGTTTAACGTCTCCGGTTCCTCCCATGAAGACCCGTCCAGGTTACCTAATGAGATTTCCCGATCGACTATGTTCTGTGATGGTTTAAAGTCTCCGGTTCCTCCCATGAAGACCCGTCCGAGTTACTTCATGAGATTTCCCGATCGACTATGTTCTGTGATGGTTTAAAGTCTCCGGTTCCTCCTATGAAGACCCGTCCGAGTTACTTCATGAGATTTCCTGATCGACTATGTTCTATGATGGTTTAACGTCTCCGGTTCCTCCGATGAAGACCCGTCCGGGTTACCTCATGAGATTTTCCGATCGACTATGTTCTGTGATGGTTTAAAGTCTCCAGCTCCTCCCATGAAGACCCATCTGAGAGTGTCGTTGGTTAATACAATAATCTCATGTGCTAAGAAATATGGGCGTAACCTCCGAGCGATCAAGACTAGTGCATAAGCCAATTTCTCTAGCGTAGTATATCTACACTCAGCTCCTTTTAATAAATGACTAGAAAAATATACAGGTTGTTGTTCTTTTCCTTCTTGTCTGACTAATACAGAACCTACAGCGTTTTCATTAGCAGACAAATATACCCAAAGAGTCTCTCCTACTATAGGCTTGGCTAATACAGGGAGAGTAGACAAATAATCTTTTAACTCTTGGAAAGCCTTATCACATTCCTCATTCCACTGAAATTTATTGGTTTTTCTTAGTATTTTAAAGAAATGGAAGCTACGATCGGCCAACCTGGAAATGAACCTAGACAAGGTTGTAATCCGGCCGGTTAATCTTTGAGCTTCTCTCATGTTGCGCGGTGGCTCCATGTTCTGAAGTGCCTTGACTTTGCTCGGGTTGGCTTCTATTCCCCGTTCGGACACCATATATCCCAGGAATTTTCCTCCTTTTGCACTGAATAAACATTTGCTCGGATTTAACTTGAGCCCATATTGTGTCAATGTCTTGCAGGTCTCCTCTACGTCTCTGCACAGATCAGCAGTTTGAAGAGATTTAATTAAGATATCATCAACATATACTTCCATATTTCTACCAATCTGCTTTTGGAAAACCTTATTCATAAGTCTTTGATATGTTGCTCCTGCATTTTTTAGTCCGAAGGGCATAACATTATAACAATAAGTACCTTCAGATGTTATAAAACTGACCTTTTCTTGATCTTCTTTAGCTAAGGGAACCTGATGATAGCCTTGATAAGCATCTAGCATAGAGATATATTCGCATCCAGCAATGGAGTCTACCAATTGATCGATTCTGGGTAATGGATAATAATCTTTTGGGCAAGCCTTGTTGAGATCTCGGAAATCAATGCACACTCGCCATTTGTTTCCTGATTTAGAGACTAACACTACATTAGCTAACCAGCTGGAAAATTGTACTTCCCTGATGTAACCAGCCTCCATAAGTTTAGTTATCTCTTCTTTGATGATTTGGTTCTGTTCCGCGCTAAAATTCCTCTTTCTTTGCATGACCGAGCGGGCATCTAGGAAGACGTGTAAAGAATGCTCCATAACTACAGGAGAAACGTCCGAGACTTCTTTGGCAATCTCTTGAACCAGCGTTGTGCAGCTCCTCCGAGGGTAGTAAGGAACATCCGATATTTCACCTCATCCGAGAATTGTTGTAATAATGCTACATTCTCAAATTTCAATAAATGATCTTCTGGATCTGTCGTTCCAGTGTACTCACCGATCTGAAGATTTTGATACCGCTTAGGAAGCGGATCATCCAGTACACTCTGAGAGAATGGGGAGATGACTTTCTCTGGTGAGCTATCACTAGTTATCATTTTGATCTTACGCTTTTCTCTGTCTGGTGCTTCGCCAGAGGATTCCTGAAACACAGGCCTCCTACCCCCCCTGCTCCATGGGAGTGCGAAGAAAGGCTCGTGGACGTCTTGTTGGAGAAACAGCAGCTGGGGGAAAATATGCATGTTCCTCCTCTTCCGGTTCCTTTCCTTTTCGATGCTCAGTAGTTGAAATCGCCGGATTATGAGCTGTTGGTAGAGTAGCTCCAGTGTGAGCTTGAAGTTGTTGTTGTTGTTGTTGTTGTTGTAAGACTTTTTGTACGTGAGAATTGATGAGGAAATCCAGATCCTCTTGATTAATGGTGAGTAGGTTTGATTTTCCGGCCTCTTCCATCTTGTAGTCTCAGATTCAGGTGAAGTTCCCACAGACGGCGCCAAATTTGATCATGTTTGAGAAGTTGGACAAGACGGAGATCCAGAAGAAGAAACCCACTGTTGATGGAGAAGAAAGCCTAGAGAACGCTGATCCGAGAAACCCAAAGCGGATCAGGAAGAATAGGATCACCCAATGCCCTCCTTGCGCGAAGACCCGATGACGAGAGAGAGATCCAATCAAAGAGAAAACCAGATCCGGAGCTTCCAAGACCTCCTGTGCACAAGAGACCATCCAACACTATTGTCAATGACCTAAGATCGGGGTGGAAATCCCTGGCTAGGCCCTCCGACGCTCAAGTCAGTGATCTCTCTTGGTGTGGAAGAAGAAGATGAACAATAGTTGAAAATTAGGGTTACGAATGTGCTTGATGATGTGAACTTACCTAGCCAACGGAGATGATTCCCCTTTTTATACCACTTCATATAACCTCCGTAGTCTTGAAGTGGACCCCGGTTTGTTAGAGTTTGTTATGAGATGACGTAAGTTGCGTACTTGTGATGAATAACTTTTAAGGAATCTTTTTTGTACCTCAGATGTACCTTCTTTGTCGTTTAGCACCTGCAAAACAATCTAAAAACACATTTCCGGCCAAAAAATATATAATACCTGTCATATTGTCACATATTGCAGATATCTTCATTAATTATCTTATTTGAAATATTTACCTCTATCCTATCTCATGAGTCCCTTTAAAGTGTTTCTATTATTTCTTCCCGCCCCTCCTGCTTCTATTATATCATGGATAGCTCAATATACCAATGTTCCTTGTATCGGTCGAAGTTAATCATGACTAGGTTTAGTAATGATTATTATTCCTCATGAGGCTTCTGTCGGCGCCCTTCTATGTTAATTATCCTAACTAGCACTAGGCTATATTTTATCAAGTATCTTTCTAAGGTATTGGTCAACCTGCCGATCTTGGCTTTTCTTCTTAAAGGCATGTTTAGATCGATATTGGCCTGCCTCCTTAAAGACGTATCCCGGCCGATATTGACCTTCCTTTTTTGAGGTATATGCTAATTGATACGGGTCTTCCTCCTGGGAAGCATATTTCGGTCGATACAAACCTACCTCCTTTTGAGGTATATCCCGGCTGATATTAGCCTATCTCCTTTGAGGTATATCCTAATTGATATGGATCTTCCTCCTTGGAAGCATATTTCGGTCGATACAGACCTACCTCCTTTTGAGGTATATCTCGGTCGACAATGATCTAATCATTTGGAAGTATATCCCGACCGATATTGGTCTATTTACTTGAAAGTATATCCCGGCCGATATTGGCCTACTTACTTGGAAGTATATCCCGGCCGATATTGGCCTACCTTCTTAGAGGTAAACCCCAGTCGACAATGATCTACTTTCCTGAAAATATGTCTCGATCGATATTGGCCTACCTCCTTTGAGGTATATCCCGGCCGATATTAGCCTACCTCCTTTGAGGTATCTGCTGATCAATATGGGTCTGCCCCCTTGGAGGCATATCCCGGCCAATATTGATCTATCTTCTCCATTTGGTTATCTTCTTTCCCTTCCTTATTGGAGACCTATGAAACCTAACCCATATTAGTACCCATTAAGGAAATATAATTTCTCATTTCCATTAGAGGGCGATGAAAATATCAAAAATATTGGGAGACAATTCATATATAAAAGTCCACATATTTTATCTTATAAATTATTTAAAATAGTCAATAATGTTGTTTATATATTTTGATTTCAGTATATTTTTGATACGACATCTCAGAATCTACTTTCTGTGATACTAGATCAAAACAAATTAACTGGACTTAATTATTCTGACTAATTAAGAAATTTAAATAATTTCATAATATGTTTCGACGGGGTGGTCGCAGATGAAAATCTCAAGTTACAGCTCTTGCAGACAATGTTCCTATGCCCCCATCTGATTAGGTAACATCGTCGCATACACCTATGTCAGTACCATCACATACACATATGCTAGTACCGTCGCATATAGCTATGCCAGTACTTTCCTCTACAGGATCGCCTTCTCCTTCGGCAGTGCCTTCTCTTTCGACAGTACCTTCACCGATCGAGCCGCTTGTACCCTCTTTTGTTCCTTCTTGACACTCGGTTGCTGAGAGGCCAAACACTCAAGAGTTTATATCCCCTTATGGAGATTCGTAAGTAGAATCAAGCTATTTCATTTTTTAAAACTATTTTAATTATTTAACATTTTTTGTAATTTATAATAGATTTGATAATTCTGTCCATGTTGTTCACGAGATTAATAGAATCGTGAATAACCAATGGAGAGGAAACACGATGAGTTATACAACACTCTAGTACTGACAAGAGAGCTATGGTGGAGTGAATTTAAGGTATATCTCATTCATTTCATATCTTAAATAAAGGTGAATATATAAATAATTATTTTTCTTCCATTGTAGCGATCATTCACTTGGGACATGATTGATGAGATGGAAATTAGGAGAATTTTCATGAAAAAATGTGGCGATCACATTCGCTATGTACTCAGTCATGCAAAGTCTAAGGGGAAAAACCACCATTCATCACCGAGGAAAATTGGATAAAGATTTCAAATTATTAGGAAAGTGAGGAGTTTAAAAAAAGAAGTGACCGGAATAAAATAAATCAATCTTTTAATTCTGGAGATATGTCTGCGACATATGCGAGAGGTTCGATGAGCATAGACGTAGATTAGTAATTTTTTAACTCTCCCAATATTTTCTTAATCCATTTTACACTATTTAATAATTTCAAATTATCTTTTTTAGACTAAAGAAATGGGAACGGAGCCTGATTTTATAGATACTTTCACCCGTACATTTTAGAAAAAAGATAAGACTTAGAGCAAGGACTGAGCTAAAGCAATTAAGGTTTGTATAAATTTCGGTTTTTAATTAATAACTTAGATTCTATTATTATTAATGTACCCGCTCTAACTTTATACTTTTGCGTTCTTAAAATTTTGTTAATGTAAATTTATTTTATTTTTTTATTACAATACAGGAAAAATATGTTGAGCTAGAGGCAGCACAGAGATGATCAGGTTCTGCTAGTGTTGATATTGAGGGGTCTGAGCCATTTGTTGATATTGATTTCAATTTATGGCTACAGGCGAGTGGGGGTCAAAAAGTAGAGGAAAGATATTCGGAATGAGCTCTCTGGGCAAAACCCATAAAGTTGGTTGTATATCTTCTTCCTCCTCACATACTCAGCAGATGCATAACTTGACTGAAGAGATTTCCCAGTTGAAGGGCATTATAAAGGAAAGAGATCAAGAAACGAGAAAAGTATGCCGACAACAAGACTTTATTATGCAACATCTTCAGTTAAGTTCTGTTCCAAGTCAAATTCCTCCTAGTGACAGTGACGACGGTGATGATGGTATGATGATAATGGCGATGGTGGTGATTCTTCGTAAATTTATGGTAAATTTTATGTTTGGATTTTTTTTCATATGATGTTATAGTTCATTCTATATTTTTATTTTACCTAAATACTTTGCATGTTATGTCATGTTTGGTACGCATTTTTACATGTATATTATATGTCATAACTGTATAAAAAATATATTCAAAACAATATTACGAGTTTGACACTAGTAGGTATTACAACTCTATACAAGAAATATGAAACAAAGCATTAACTAGAAACATGAGTCTTGAACAAAGGATATGAATAGTAAACAACTTTAATTTCACCTTGATACTTTACATTTTATGTCATGGTGATATTTTGTATTTTCTCTGACAAACAATCTTAGTTACAAATTTCATTCATGTATGTAAATGTTAAATACAGATATCATTAATATGTTTAACATATTTTTTAAGTTATAAATGTTACTTATTGTTTGTTTGTAATTTAACGTACGAAAAGAAACATGGAAGGTGACCAAAGCTCTTGAGACGTAACAATTTGTATTTTTTTTTTTTTTTTTTGCTTTGAATGCCTTGTTATGATAGAACTTTCATGTTTAGATATTATGATTTGTTGAACTTGTTATTTGGATTTTGGTTATTTGTATATATGAATATGATGTGTTTAATTTGGGGATAATTTGTTTGGATGTTGGATATCACTGTGTTTAGTTTTGGGACGATTTGTTTGGATGTTGGATATGGATGTGTTGGATATGTGTTGGATATTATTTTGTTGAAGATGTTGTATGTGTTATTGTAAATAAGATAAAAGAAAACAATAAGAAATATTCTGGAAATATTTTTTGGGGGGACAAATTTTGCTACAAATTTTTTTGTCGCAAAATTATCGTAATTTAGCGACAAATTAAGATTCGTTACAAATTTGTGACAATATGATTTCGTCCCAAATAAGCGACAAATGAGGATTCGTCCCAAAATTTGTTGCAGATTTGGGACAAAAATTAGTTTCTCGTCGCAAATCTGGCCGAGATTCATATTAACTTTTGCGATGAATCAGGATTCGTTGCAAAATTTGTTGTAGATTGGGGTCAAAAATTAGTTTTTCATCGCAAAAAGGAACAACTTTTGCGACGAATCTAGATTCGTCCAAAATTCGTTGCAAATTTATAAAATGGCTAAGCTTTATAGTGAAAAAAGAGATATTTACTGGGACGAATTCAAATTTGTCGTAAATCTAGGACGAATCTGGATTAGTTGTAAATCTGCAACGAATCCAGATTCGTTGCAGATCTGCGACGAATCCAAATTCATTGCAGATCTGCGGCGAATTCAGATTCAATGCAGATTTGCGACGAATCCAGATTCGTTGCAGATTTGCGAATTTATTACAGTTTTGCAATGAACATATATTTTTGTCGTAAATTTGTGACGAAAATAAGATTGTTTTTACCGTGGTTATTTGTAATTATGTAACGTTTTTTGCGATGAAAAATTTCGTTGTAAATTTGGGACGAAATTTATGTTTGTCTCATATTTAAGATTATGAAATTTACAACAAATTAATGTTCGTTGCAAATCTGCAACGAATTCTGCGATAAAAAAATGAAATTTGTAGTAAAAATTTCCAACGAAAATTATTTATTCGTCGTAAAATTTAGCAACAGCATTTTTGGGACGAATATATTTTCGTTTCAAAATTTATCGCAAAATTTGTTATGATGATTTCTTTTAACAAATTCGTCCCAAAATTCGTCCCTAAAATATTATTTTTTTATATAGTGTCATCGTGTTTACTGTTCTCAAATAGGATCATTAATTATATTCATATAACGTAAACAACATTGATTAAATATATAAATTTAAACAACTTATTAAGTTAAATGAATAAATTTTAATTTATTAATAAACATATATAAAAAGGTTCATGACAAAACTATTAAACTAATAAATAAATAAATATAAAAATAAACATACTAGTTCTTCGAGCCAACAAATAAACTTATAAGATTAAATTACTAACCAATCAATTAAAAATATAAAAATTTTAGATGACGTTTGATTTAGGAATATAAAAATAAGGGAATGGATTTATTTTCAAACTTTATATTTGATTGATGGGAATAAAATGAAAATTTTAGAATGAAATCAAAAAATTTGGATATACATGAAACTCATCTCCTCCGATCCCTTGGGTTTTGATGGAATGAGAATAAGAATTAAGTTTTGAATAGAATACCCTTAGTATATTTGTTCAATTTTTTTTTCATTTCACTCTATCTTCTTATTCTCTCTCCTTATTCTCTCATATTCTCTCTCATCACTCTCTCTTAATTCTCTCCTCATTTTTTTATCATACTTTTTTCTCATCATACATTTTCTCTTCTCAATCTCTCCTATCATGCTCTCTCTCCTCATTTTTCTCTCATCACACTTTTTTTCATTTTTTCCATCACACTTTCTCTCATCACACTTTTTCTTTCATCATATGTTTCTCTCACATTCAATTTTCTTTTCCATCTAATTTTTTCTCTTATTTTTCTCTAGGGGTAGAAAAGGAAATTTAGATTATTTCGATTGAAAATATTCAACTAACAAAACATTATTTTTAAGAATGATACCCAAGCTCATTACCATTCATATTCCATAATACTATGATACACATTCTCATTTCGATTCATAAGAGAGATCAAACGTCACCTTACACATAATCTGCTGATAATATTTAAAGGAACTAAATTCAAGAACTTAAACATTTGTTTCGCGATTTAATAATTCATTTTAACTTCGACTTACAAAACTTGTACCTCGGCTGTGCTTCAGTGAATCTATCAACCTTCAAGCGTCTGCAACAATCCATTCATCCATTCATCCACCTCAATTTAATTTCCTAAGTGAAAGAAGTTCATGGTACTTGGAGAACTTCTCCCTTGCCTCTTCATTACGGTTCAACGAGCTACAGATCACTCCCTGGCAGAAGTACGGCCTGTAGTCGTCGGGATCCTCCTTGGCCAACTCCTCGTAGCTCGACAGCGCCGCCTCCGGTTTCTTCTGCAAGAATTCCATTTGGGCCATGATGAGCCGCGCGCCCCTGGCCACCTTCTCCGGCTGCTCTTCCTTCGCGAGGTACAATTCCTGTTCCAGTCGCTCGATCGCCGCGTCCCCTTCTCCGCACCGGTCCAAGAGGACCGCGTTCTCGAAGAGAGCCTCAAATGAGAGCGGATCGACGGCGAGGATCTCCTCGTGCAGACGGCGGGACTCTGCGACCTCGCCCGTCTCGCGGAAAAGCCGAGCGGCCAGGAGTTTCCACTCCGTTTCGTCCGGATGGGCGGAGATGAGCTGGCCGATGGCGGCGAGGGCCTCTGAGTCGTCCCCGGATTCGAGCTTTCGAAAAAGGAGAGAGCGGAGAAGCTGAGAGGCGACGGAGGGGTCCGATTCGGTGTCCGCGGGCACCTCGACCGCCGGAGGAGTAGCCGCGGAGGGATCCGCGCGGGCGAGAGGAGGACGGAATGCGGCGGAGAGAAGGGCGGCGAGGACGACGGCGCCGGAGGCCGCGGCGCGGAGTGGGTTCGACTCGGTGGAGGAAACTGCCATGGTGGCCCTTGAAAGCCTGGAAGCCGGGAAGCGGAGGAGGGTTTTCGGGGAATAGAAATGGGGCTTCATCGAGATACGATGCCGAGAGAGTGAGGATCGGCCGCCATGGATGGGGACGGAGGCGGCAAGGGTCGCTTCCATGGCGAGATGAGGTCTAGAGTTTCGCGAGGTGATTAGGGATTTGGCTGGGCGGGTTATTTAAAGAGGGAACAAGACCGACGGGAGAATCACGGCGTGTTCATCTACTCACAGTTTAGGATATATATATATATATATATATATATATATATATATATATATATATATATATATATATATATATATATATATATAATCAGGAAAATATATAAATATTTTAAAATATATTTTAAAAGTTGAGAAGATAAATACATTTTAATTTATTAAAGGCAAATAATATATTTTTTAATTGCCAAATAAGACTAATTCTTTGTATTTTATCCACTACAAATATAATGTTAGTCTTTTGCCGAAGATAAAAATTATGATGAATTATTTAATTTATCGACTCTTTTTTAATACATCAATGGTGCACTTGGTTTCTTGTTATTTTACACATCACTTTAATCTTAGTGTTGGTTGATTTTGAATGTGAGATTAGGATTCAGTTGATCGTAAATAATTAAATGGTACTTCAAATTTATTCGGAATGTCTACTTCTAAAATTAGAGTTGATCTTTTAAAATAAAATCATGTTTGATCCTGTCTGGAAGCTGAGAAGATGAACCTGTCGATATGATGTGTCTGGAAGGTTGACCGCATCCCCATGACCCGGTTGATGATCTGTCCGTTGCGTTGACTAGATCGTCGGAAGTCCTCCTCCGGTCAACTGTATCTGCATTCAGCGACCGGGTCGCCCCAGCCTCTGGTACCTCGGTGCTCGAGGCGAATCCCACAGATATATGAGCAACCGAATACTAATGACAGAATAATTAACTAAATGCAGAAAAGGTACGAGAACGTACCCTGGCCCAGGGGGGCGCCCTCGGATGGATGGAGGAGTTGATCGGATGCTGACCGAGTCGTCACGGTCCCGCCGGAAGGATGGATATGAATCAGTATTTGAGCTGGATATAGGAGCAGCGGCGTGGAGTCCGGTGTGCCATGTATCCACAAGGCGACATGTAAGCCGAGACATAATGGCTCATAGGCCGATACGCGGCACGCAGACCGGATAGCACAGATAGCTCATAATCATAATAAAGATGCAGAATAAAACCCAATGGATGTCCATATCACCACGGAGGGACGGATCTACGCCAAAAGCAGTGGAGACAACAAATGTACAACCGTCGATGCGGACTGTCGGGATGCCAGAGCTAGCTGTGGGGGATGTTGGTCGCCGGAGGCGACTGCAACAGTGGCATCCGGAGGTGGCAGCGCTGGGCGCCAGAGGCGCTGACCGCCCAAGGCAGCTAGGGCAGTGGCTGCCGAAGGCAGCGCTGGCTGCTGGAGGCGACGGATGTCGCTAAGGGCGGCGATTGCCGCCAACGGCGGCTACTGCCGCTGGGACAGCGAGAACCGCCAGAGGCGGTGCCCACTAGGGGCGTCGCTGACTAGGATCTGAGGCGCTGCTGGCGTGGAGAAAGGGCAGCAGCGCCCTCCGCCGGAGGTGTCTGCAGACAGGAGGAGAGGGAGGAAAGGGAAAGATAGCCTGGACCCTGCCTGAGACGCTTGCCGTGTGTCGCAGCGAGGCCGGCGTGGAGCTCGACGGTCGAGGACGAGGAAAGCATGAGGTTCGGCCGCTGGCCGTCGAGAGGGTGAAGGTCTGCTTGAGGAGGCCGGAGGACATGAGATGGAGGAGAGGGGCAACCTGTGTCAGGCTTCGGCGCCGGCAAGAAAGGGAAAAAACCCACTGGCGGCGGCCTCCTCCTCCCACGAGCCGCCGCACCCCCCCCCCCTTTCTAAGAGCACGAACCGTGCTCTTTTAAGCCCAAAAACCCTAAAGGTGAAATGACAAAAAAGCCCTCCTCCTTCTCCTTAATTACTCCCATGCCATTCCCTATATCCGGATCACAAGCCTCCCCTCAAGTCTAGTCGAAGGAGGCGATGAGTCCGACTGACTAGACAAGTCTATCGCAAAGGGCTGAACCGCTCTCGATATCAACATCAGATCGCTGAACCCAATGTACAATGTCACCCGAATGGTCGATATAATAGTGGCGTCGCTTGAGATGGCAGCAATGCCGAGCGGACCGAGTCAATAATCGAACCGATGCTGAGCAAGTGACACCACGCCCACCGAGTGCCAAAACAAGCAAGCGACGAATGCAATGGTAGCAGACCGAGCGACATGATGGACAACGAGTAGGCTGAATGGATAAGCGCTGCTGAATGTGCGACCGCGGAGATGCCGAACGAGGGACAAAAACATCTCTGCGAACGATGACGATAACGGGCACACAACAACGAAGATGCTGAACGGGCGATCGGAATGATGTCGATCGGACGGATAGATGCGGGGCTGGCGATGCCGCGCGTGCGACCGAAATGATGTCGATCGGTCGGATAAATGCCGGGCGGACGATACCGCGAGTGTGACCGGAATGATGTCGATCGGTCGGATAAATGCTAGACGGACGCTGTCGTGCGAGCGATCAAAATGATGGTGATCGATCGAATAAATGTCGGGCGGACGATGCCGCGCGATACCGGTCGGACGGCTATGAAAGTGCTGACTGCGCAGCCCCAAAAATAGTCAACGGGCGATCGTAAGGTGCCGGCCCAGCAATCGAGTAAAACTAAGTGGCTGATGTCTTATGGGCGTATCATGCGCAAACAGAGCTGGAGTGTCGTGAGCCGAACAGACGCAAAGCCCGGAGATCCTGGTCCACAACCAGTGGTGGTACTCCTGTCCGTGACCATCGGTAATAACTCAACCCCGAACGGGGGAGATAAAAGGCTCCGGTATGCTCCATGACATGTGACAACCGCTCGGCCCTAGTCCATGCAGCGGGGTTTTTATAGTCGCCGGTTCGACTCTACGGTTTAACGTCTGGGCTAGACGGTCTTCAAGCCGGGGTTTTTATAGTCGCCGGTTCGACTCTACGGTTTAACGTCTGGGCTAGACGGTCTTCAAGCCGGGGGTTTTCATAGTCGCCGGTTCGACTCTACGGTTTAACGTCTGGGCTAGACAGTCTTCAAGCCGGGGTTTTTATAGTCGCCGGTTCGACTCTACGGTTTAACGTCTGGGCTAGACGGCCCTGAGGGCTAATTCAAACCCGGCCGATCGGCTCGGGGGTCTTCGCCATCGAGCTCGTGGCAGCCACGGGCTCGTATATAATCCTCCCGGCCGATCGGCTCGGGGGTCTTCGCCATCGAGCCCGTGGCAGCCACGGACTCGTATATAATCCTCCCGGCCGATCGGCTCGGGGGTCTTCGCCATCGAGCCCGTGGCAGCCACGGGCTCGTATATAATCCGCTCGGCCGATCGGCTCGGGGGTCTTCGCCAACGAGCGTGTGGCTCGTACATTATACCTCCGGCCGAACGGTCCGGGGCCTTCGATATCGAGCGTGCGACTCGTACAATATACCTCCGGTCGAACGGTCTGGGGTCTTCGATATCGAGCGTGTGGCTCGTATATAATCCGCCCGGCCGATCGGCTCGGGGGTCTTCTACATCGAGCCTGTGGCTCGTATATAATCCACCCGGCCGATCGACTCGGGGGTCTTCACCATCGAGCCCGTGGCAGCCATGGGCTCGTATATAATTCGATCGTATATAATCTGCCCGGCCGATCGGCTCGGGGGTCTTCTACATCGAGCATGTGGCTCGTATATAATTCGCCCGGCCGATCGGCTCGGGGGTCTTCTACATCGAGCCTGTGGCTCATATATAATCCGCCCAGCCGATCGGCTCGTGGGTGTTCGCCATCGAGCGTGTGGCTCGTACAATATACCTCCGGCCAAACGGTCCGGGGCCTTCGATATCGAGCGTGTGGCTCGTACAATATACCTCCGGCCGAACGGTCCGGGACCTTCGATATCGAGCGTGTGGCTCATTTATAATCCGCCCGGCCGATCGGCTCGGGGGTCTTCGCCATCGAGCGTGTGACTAGTACAATATACCTCCGGCCGAACGGTCCGGGGCCTTCGATATCGAGCGTGTGGCTCGTACAATATACCTCCGGCCGAACGGTCCAGGGCCTTCCATATCGAGCGTGTGGCTCGTATATAATCCGCTCGGCCGATCGGCTCGGGGGTCTTCGCCATCGAGCGTGTGGCTCGTACAATATACCTCTGATCGAACGGTCCGGGGCCTTCGATATCGACCGTGTGGCTCGTATATAATCCGCCCGGCCGATCGACTCGGGGGTCTTCGTCGTCGAGCCTGTGGCTCGTATATAATCCGCCCGGCCGATCGGCTCGGGGGTCTTCGCCATCGAGCGTGTGGCTCGTACAATATACCTCCGGCCGAACGGTCCGGGGCCTTCGATATCGAGCGTGTGGCTCGTATATAAACCGCCCGGCCAATCGGCTCGGGGGTCTTCGCCATCGAGCCTGTGGCTCGTATATAATCCGCCCGGCCGATCGGCTCGGGGGTCTTCTACATCGAGCCCGTGGCTCGTATATAATGCGCCTGGTCGATCGGCTCGGGGGTCTTCACCATCGAGCCCGTGGCAGCCACGGGCTCGTATATAATCCGCTCGTATATAATCCGCCCGGCCGATCGGCTCGGGGGTCTTCTACATCGAGCCTGTGGCTCGTATATAATCCGCCCAGCCGATCGGCTCGGGGGTCTTCTACATCGAGCCTGTGGCTCGTATATAATCCGCCCGGCCGATCGGTTCGGGGGTCTTCGCCATTGAGCCTGTGGCTCGTATATAATCCGCCCGGCCGATCGGCTCGGGGGTCTTCACCCGAGGAACTAATGCAAATTATATAACTGATAGAATAAATAACGGGAAAACTGACCGGGGTCATGAGAATGGCAGAACTCTCCGGCATCGTCCATCTTCACGTTCCAGATCAGGCGCGTTCCCACAGACGGCGCCAAATTGATCCTGTCTGGAAGCTGAGAAGACGAACCTGCCGGTATGACGTGTCTGGAAGGTTGACCGCATCCCCATGACCTGGTTGATGATCTGTCCGTTGCGTTGACTAGATCGTCGGAAGTCCTCCTCCGGTCAACTGTACCTGCATCCAGCGACCGGGTCGCCCCGACCTCTGGTACCTCGGTGCTCGAGGCGAATCCCACAGATATATGAGCAACCGAATACTAATGACAGAATAATTAACTAAATGCAGAAAAGGTACGAGAACGTACCCTGGCCCAGGGGGGCGCCCTCGGATGGATGGAGGAGCTGATCGGATGCTGACCGAGTCGTCACGGTCCCGCCGGAAGGATGGATATGAATCAGTAACGGAGCTGGATATAGGAGCAGCGACGTGGAGTCCGGTGTGCCATGTATCCACAAGGCGGCATGTAAGCCGAGACATAATGGCTCATAGGCCGATACGCAGCACGCAGACCGGATAGCACAGATAGCTCATAATCATAATAAAGATGCAGAATAAAACCCAATGGATGTCCATATCACCACGGAGGGACGGATCTACGCCCAAAAGCCATGGAGACAACAAATGTACAGCCGTCGATGCGGACTGTCGGGATGCCAGAGCTAGCTGTGGGGGATGCTGGTCGCCGGAGGCGACTGCGACAGTGGCATCCGGAGGTGGCAGCGCTGGGCGCCAGAGGCGCTGACCGCCCAAGGCGGCTAGGGCAGTGGTTGCCGAAGGCAGCGTTGGCTGCTGGAGGTGACGGATGTCGCTAAGGGCGGCGATCGCCGCCAACGGCGGCTACTGCCACTGGGACAGCGAGAACCGCCAGAGGCGGTGCCCACTAGGGGCGTCGCTGACTAGGATCCGAGGCGCTGCTGGCGTGGAGAAAGGGCAGCAGCGCCCTCCGCCGGAGGTGTCTGCAGACAGGAGGAGAGGGAGGAAAGGGAAAGATAGCCTGGACCCTGCCTGAGACGCTAGCCGTGCGTCGCAGCGAGGCCGGCGTGGAGCTCGACGGTCGAGGACGAGGAAAGCATGAGGTTCGGCCGCTGGCCGTCGAGAGGGTGAAGGTCTGCTTGAGGAGGCCGGAGGACATGAGATGGAGGAGAGGGGCAACATGTGTCAGGCTTCGGCGCCGGCAAGAAAGGGAAAAACCCACTGGCGGCGGCCTCCTCCTCCCACGAGCCCCCGCCCCCCCTCCCCTTTCTAAGAGCACGAACCGTGCTCTTTTAAGCCCAAAAACCCTAAAGGCGAAATGACAAAAAAGCCCTCCTCCTTCTCCTTAATTACTTCCATGTCATTCCCTATATCCGGATCAATGTTCAATTTATTTTAAGTTTTAGAAATATTCTCATGTGTATTATTAATTTTATTATTATTTTTTTTAATTTGCTCTATCGAACATGTGAATTTATATTTTAAATTATACATGCGTTGCACGTATTGCATTATTAATTCGAATTAATAGAGTCATTCTTTAGTCAAAATCTAGAGCAATAATTCAAATAAGACCGTTATACTAAAACGCTCAAAAGATGGACTGATGCCTGGGGTTATTATGAAATGGTAAGAAGTTTAAATAATTCCTCAAGTATTTATAATTTGAATCTAAGCTGTGGTGTGTTATAGGATATTGTCTTATCCCTAGGGTTATAGTGGAAAGGTAGGATATTTAAATTGTATATACGTAATTTGATTTTTAATTATGATAAATTTGTAGAAATTTTTTCTCTAAATGAAACATGTAATTAAAGGATACTGGGTTTATTAACCGCTTGTCATGAGCACTTTCTAATTTATCTAATCATCGATAAAAAAATTTTATAAGATGAAATTAATATAGTCAATAAGGTTAATTAAATTAATTAAAAAAAATTATAGGATACTTCCTTTTATTACGTAGTAAAAAAATATAGCACATTGCTGTTGAGTGAGGAGTCGTATTTTCGGATTTATCTCATGACCAGGCTAGATCACTGATTGAAAAATTGTAAGACAGAAATCAAATATCCACTTAATTTTGAATAAAATAAAAATCAATAGAATGCACCTAATTATAAGAATCCATAAAAGAAAATTACTTCTTGCTTTCTATTATTTTTTTTAAAAAAAATCAAAAAATGCCCCCATTATATTTTCTTACTTTAGTTATTATAATTATATACTAAATATTTTATTTAATCTAACTCGATCAAAAATATTATACAAGCACTTTTTATATATATATATATATATATATATATATATATATATATATATATAACTTGATTAACCGTCTCCGAGACTATAGTACCAGGATAAAATATTCAGATTATCATTCTAATACTTACGGTTCGATCCCCAGCTATGACCTAACAGTAGAACTCAAGAATAACCCGTACCTCTACCGGTGATGGACCCCCCTTATATAGAGCTCTAGTAGGCAGCGTGCATACTTCTTGAGGTATGGGCACACTCTCCTAGGTGTCCCATGAAAAGGCCTTATCAAGAAAGTACTCCTGAACCATACCTTAACAGGGCACGTATTTCCCTGACGTGACAGTAGAAGCTTCTGTCATACGATCAGCCTGTCGACCATGACTCGTGTTAGCGACACTGTCTCCCAAAAGGATGTCGAGAGATACTACAGTGATCTCGTTGCTGGGCCGAGTGGGGTAGCCGGTCAGCCGAGACTTTGCTCCGTCCGCCGTCATGTCCCACTGCTTGGTATAGTGGGGTAGTCGCTCGATCGGGACCTATCCGCTCTGGTGGCCTCAGGTTGCTCTTCAATGCGGTAGCTATGTAGTAACCTGCCTTCTTCCATTCGGACAAACTATCCAGTCTCCATCGGTGTCTTGATAATGACTTGAGTGCCTACTTATCATATCCTCCCGTGTCGGAAAGGTTGCCTGCTCGGATCTGTCTTCCGCTGGTTGGGACCTAACCGTCTCGACCGGCCATTACATTTATCCTCCGTTCGGCTCTTTAACGCTTGAGTGTTGACTATCTAGACTTTGACCTCTGCCATGGCAGTTGACCCCGTGTCAGGTAGGTTTCCTTCCGTCGCCACATCACAAGTCTCCCCCTCAAGTCTAGTCAAAGGAAGCTGCAAGTCCGACTGACTGGACCAGTGTAGTCCTTGATGGTTCCCACACCTTTGTCGTTCAGCCGCGCCTTGTCAGACTGGTATATAAACGCCACTCAGATTAAGTTCTTCAAAGCAAACTGAGATTTCGCCACTCGGTTATGATGCCCACTTATCCTTGCTGCTCGGGCAATGTGTGGAAACACTTGGGGAAAAATCTTTTTCCCGCACTCTTCGGCCCAGCGCCATGACATCATCCAGATTTCTCGGAGACCGTGCAAATCCCTGATCATTATGGCCCTGCACACAACCATGCTTTTTAATTAAGCCTCATTAATGTCGTCTGATGGTTGAGCCCACGTGTCCTTTTTTTGTCGCTGCACTTTTGACATGACAGGCAGATATCCATTGGTGACGTGACAGACGCCTTTTTAAATTCAACGGTTGGATCTTCTCCTAGTTTTTCACAACCCTGGATCGGACGACTCAGGGTGATCGACCACGAAGTTTATAAACCTCGCGTGCGTCACCTTCTTCCTTACTTTGCAAGGTCTTTTAGTTCTCCGGCGACGTTTCATTTCTTCTATCTATCCGGCGATCTTTCAGTAAGCCTCCTCCCCCTTTCAATCAGATTAATGTGTACCTTTTTGCATGTCACTAGGCACTTTAAAATTAATAAAAATTGAAAACTCATTAAAACTCAAGAGAAGAGTTGTAGTAAGGAGTCCCAAGTTATATTTTTTTTCCAGGAATAACTATTAAATGTGTGTGAATTTTATATTCAAGTCTATAATTAGTATCAAGCTTTTCTTCATCTAGCTCTAATATCAAATCCAAAAGATCTCATGATTTACTATCACTTCATCAAATTAACACAATAAAATTCAGATTCATCGCATCATTAAATTTGAACCTAAGATTTCAGATTCGACAGCTGAAACAATCAATAGCTCAAGTCAAAACATTCAACATTTAAATCTCCTAGTCCAATGCAGATCACATATCCAATCACAACAGATCAATTTCATGGAACAGGGGTTTTTTGAAATCGATAATTGAAACTAAGTAAAAATTACAATAAATTAAATGGAAAATTCAAAACAGAAATAACATTGCAAACTAAGCTAATTAGATCATCAGATCTGAGCAAAGGAACGAGAATCAAAGTTAATGAAACAAAACATGTTCCACAACCAAACCCTAAGATACAATCCACTCACTCTGCTATAACACTGAAATGCTCCTGGGCACCTCCCTTCAAACATCCGACGAAAAATGTCCAAGCTCCCAGCTATTACAAGATGTCGCTCACATCTCCTGGGTAACCTCCCTTCAAGCTCACAATCAGCTGGCAATCTCATCACTCAAAGAACAGAGGTTGAATTTTGAAATAGCTTAACCCAATTGATTGACCGGATCGATTTGGGTATTGCTGGGGAATGGAGGTTGGAATGGAATCGGAAACTCCTGGGTACCTCCCTTCAAACTCTGTTGGATGGCGAAAATGGCAGATCGGGAAACCTCCCTCGATCTGGATTGCGAAAATGAAACAGGAATTCAAAAACCCGTGGACTGGGGTACCTCCCTCTTCTACTCTCTGACCTCGAATGATGAACGCCAACAGCTCAGAGATCACCATCGGTGGAGAAGACTTAATTTCAGATCTGGAATAAGAACGGGAGCATCGAACGTTGGAGGAAGAAGAAGATGAACAGTACAAAAAAATCGCGAGAAGAGAAAAGTCGAGCCCGAAGATCACTGTAGTTTCTCACGCCTTTTAAATAAACTCCCAATCTGATCAGACGGTCAAAAATTCTTCCATCTTGATCAACGGTCCAAACATCTCAAATTTGGATCAAAACCTCTAGATCTTCATCAATGGTTGTGATCTACTTCCATATGTCTTGGATGGAGTAGATCTTCGATGTAAAGCTCATATCTCTCTTAATCTTGGATGGACGGTCCAAAATTGCTCCAAAGCTTAATCATCTTCCTTAAACTCCGATTCGAGTATAATTTTGGTTCAAATTAATTCGAGACCAAGATCATTTGATGCCTACAAAATAACAATAAAATATTAGCATAAAATAATGTATTAATAAGATAATTTATAATTAAGTCCAAGAATAAATGCAATGGATGAAATGTGGTGTAAATATGAGTTTCAACTACGAATAAGACATCAAATCATGCATGTATGAATTAAAATAGTGTAACAAAATCATGGTTATCACGGATCTTTTCGTCACACTTCTTCAATCTCTTTGTTTTTCGATGGTGAGCTTCTCACTACCCCCGGTCCCTGGGCTCTGGTACACTTCCATCGAGTCCAAGTTCAATGGCGGCAACGTTGAGAGTTTGAGAGCCGCTTACGAAATTCCCTCTGACTATCAAGTTGCTCTTCCTTTAGCTTTCGACCACTCAAACGAACCACTGTCGGATTTTATATGCTTCTTTAGGGATCAATTTACCGTCGGTCTGCGGTTCCCGATCCACCCTTTCTTTTTTGTTGTTTGTAAATATTTTTACATTTCTCTCCATCAATGAATGCCGAACTCCTTTCAGCTACCGTGCGGGGTCGTCGTCCTATTCCACCTGCACGATATTCCTCTTACTCCTCATCTCTTCCACTATTTCTATTATCCCAAATTGTCCGAGCCAGGGACTTTTCTCTTCCAAACCCGAGTGGGCCTAGTCTTCTTTGATAAGTTGTCGTCCTCCAATAAGTATTAAAAGGACTACTTCTTCTTTGTTCACTTTCTTGAGCGGCCAGACTTTCCAACCAGTTGACAATTAAGAGTCCTGAACCCTTTGGATCTCAAGAAATACAAGAGTCGATCGAACTACCTCCACGCAGCTTCAAGTTTAGGCTGTCAGAAGTACCACATCCATAAGTTGTTGCTGGAGGGTGTCCTCTACGTGTTCAGCCTAAGTTTGATCTGCACAAAGCTTTCATCTAGCCTAGGTATGCTCTTTCTTTCTCCCAACCTTTGAATCTAACTAATTTTTCTTCCTTTTGTGCAGCTCGAATCATGTTGCGAGTGTGTCTGGCCGACAAATGCAAGCTTGCGGAGACAGACATTAACGCTGAAGTCGTAGCTGAGCTGGAGAACCATAGTTTGCAGCCAGTTGGCTCCCACGAGGATCCGATCGATGAGGAGGAGGTAACCCAAGTGTTGTGGAGTGGAGTTGGGGGATGTTGGACAATCGCGAGCTATGCAGTGGCTACAACAATGGATCTTCTACCTATTCGGTCGTCAATGGTCCCTATATCGGTCACCTCAAAGTCGGTCACCTTCGATGAGCCCCTTCGACAATGCAAGAGACGTCGAGCGGAGGGGTCCTCCCGATCTACAACTTTAGCCCTGTAGACCCCAACAACGGTCATCTTTCGACCCTCATTCGAGCGGGGTGAGACTTGTTGGACCGTTAAGGCCGGCTAGAAGGGGGGTTAGATAGCCTGCAAACACAAAAACAAAAACCAACCCTTCTCGAACTCTCAACAAAACACTTGCATAAGTAAATTAAACAAATAAACTAAAAGTAAAAGACAAAAGAGATTTACTTGGTTACAACCGGGGAGGTTGTTAATCCAAGGAAGATGAAGCGCACTAGAATATCTCCTTCAGGCGGAGAAGCCTCTTACAGTGTTTAAGCACAGAAACAGAAGCTCAACTCTAAACTAAAAGCACACAAGCATTGGAATTACAATTCTTGAGTTCGTTCTGATTGTTGAAAAAGCTTCTAGACCAAGGCTATATTTATAGCCTTGGTCGGGGCACCCTGAGGGTTCCGGGCGCCTTGAGGGGGGGAATAAACATTATCCCCCAATGTTCAGATCGAGTCAAAATTTGATCCGGTCAAAAGTCAACTCCGGATGCCCGGAAGGGTTCCGGGCTCCCCGGACAGCTTCGAGCGCCCGAATTGTTCCAGGCACCCCGGACATCTCTGGTCGCCTCGGAGGGAAAGATCAACCCCGATGACTTTTTCCAGCCCGGGTCTTCTGCTCCGGCTTCGTTCGTCTCAGACCGAGTCTTCCGCTCGCTTGGGTGATCTCTGTCATTCGGAATAGAGCTCACCCGAACCCAACTTCCGGTCTTCTCGAGCATGCTTCCGCTCCGACTTCTTGTCCCTCAGAATTGTCGCGTGCTTCCTTCTCATCCGCCAGCGTACTCATTCGCAATCTTCGTCCCTCGGTCATAGCCCGTGCCGACCTTCTCGCTAGCTGCGTCTCTTGCTCGTCGAGCAGTATTCCGCTCCGGCTTCTCGTCCCTCTAAACCACCGCATGCTTCCTTCTCATCCCCCGGTGTACTCTTTGGCAGTGCCTCGTCCCTCGGATGCACAGCGTGTCGTCCTTCTCGCTAGCTGCATCTTCCGCTCGACTACCTGTGCTCCTAAGCTCCTTCACACTTAGACACAAGGTTAAAAACACACAGGACCTAACTTAACTTGTTGATCACACCAAAATAACCTTGGGGTTCCAACAATCTCCCCCTTTTTGATGTGAGCAACCCAAGTTAAGCTTGGGTAAAATAGACATGAAAATAAACTAACTAAATTTGTAATTAAGTGCAAACAGATAGAAAAATTATTTTTGGTCTACCTCCCCCTAGACTTATACTTTTCCTCTCCCCCTTTGATCACATAAAAAAATGGGGTTGCAAGAAAAAAAAATCTAAGGGTTAAGACTTAGAAAATTTTGAGAACTTTGAAAATTTTTGCAATAGTTTTCACAGAAGCAGTCTTAAAAAAAATTTCTATGTATCGCTTTAAGTAAAAATAATTTTGACTTAGGCAATTTTGTAAAAATATTTTTGAAAGTTCTAAGTAAAAATTTAAGCAGAAATTTCCAATTTCAGAAAAACTTTTAACTTAGGCAAAAATATTTATTTATTTATTTTTATTTAAACAAAATTCGTTCTCAAATTATTATCATTTCTTTAATATCATTATGATATCTAAATTTTCATTTTAGTCTATCATAATTTCTCAAATCATAATTTTTCAGATTTAAAACAAACAATATTAAGCATGCAGAAAATTCTTTCGACAACATAATTGGTAAAAAATCTTTCGGTAATGTTTCTAATTTGCAATATTCGTTTGACAAAGTATTTTGTAACTCACAAGAATCTTTTGGCAATGCTTTTAATTTGCTAAATTCTTTTAACAAAAGATTTTCTAATCCGAAAAACTCTTTCGACGATTCAATTTCGAATTTGCAAAAATCTTCAGGCAACTTTTCAATTGATTTAACCAATTGTTCAGAAGGTAGAGACCATACCTGACTTACCTTGTCAGCTGTTGATTCTCCCACTATTGTGTTGCTTTCTTCCGAAGTCTCTCCCCCTTCATCAATGCTCATCTGGGATGAGCTTTTTGTGTCCTCGGGATGGAGTTCGGCTGTCTTGACAGTTTCCTCATTCTCGGACTGTTCTGATGGTGACTTCGTGTCCATCGAAGAGTTGGATTCGACTTCAGTTGGTTCTTCATAGATCTTTAAGAACTTTTCCCAAAGTTCTTTTGCGCTTTTGTATTCTCCGACTCTGTTGATATCTTCATCTGGTATTACGCTTAGAAGATGAAATTCAGCCCAAGCGTTTGCCATCGATTCGTTACGTTGCTTCTCGTTCTAGAGATATTTCTTGATTTCTTCTCCATTCATTGTCTTTGGAACTTCATAACAAAATTTCATAATTAATGAAATACCAAAATTTGTGTTTAGATATACCTTCATGCGTTGCTTCCATAAAGCAAACTCCCCCTCGAATGCTCGTGGGTAGATGCTAGCTCCGGCCATCGTTTTGTTGCTTCAGTCGGTGGTTAGTCCTTCTGAGGTGCCTTGGCTCTGATACCACTTGTTGGACCATTGTGGCCGACTAGAAGGGGGGTTGGATAGCCTGCAAACACAAAAACAAAAACCAACCTTTCTCGAACTCTTAACAGAACACTTGCATAAGTAAATTAAACAAATAAACTAAAAGTAAGAGACAAAAGATATTTACTTGGTTACAACCGGGGAGGTTGTTAATCCAAGGAAGATGAAGCGCACTAGAATATCTCTTTCAGGCGGAGAAGCCTCTTACAATGTTTAAGCACAGAAACAGAAGCTCAAGTCTAAACTAAAAGCACACGGGCGTTGAAATTACAATTCTTGAGTTCATTTTGATTGTTGAAAAAGCTTCTGGACCAAGGCTATATTTATAGCCTTGGTCAGGGCGCCTTGAGGGTTCCGAGTGCCCTGGGGGGATAAACTTTATCCCCCAACGTTCAGATCGAGTCAAAACTCGATCGAGTCAAAACTCGATCTGGTCAAAAAGTCAACTTTGGGCGCCCGGAAGCGCCCTCGAAGGGTCCGGGTGCCCCGGAGGGAAAGGTCAACCCTGTTGACTTTTTCCAGCCCGGGTCTTTTGTTCTGGCTCCGTTCACCTCAGACCGAGTCTTCCGCTCGCTTAGGTGATCTCTGTCATCCGGAATAGGGCCCACCCGAACCCAACTTCCGGTCTTCTTGAGCAGGCTTCTGCTTCGGCTTTTCGTCCCTCGGAATCGCCGCGTGCTTCCTTCTCGTCCGCCAGTGTACTCATCCACAGTCTTCGTCCCACGGTCGCACCCCTTGCCGACCTTCTCGATAGCTGCGTCTCTTGCTCCTCGAGCAGTCTTCCGCTCCAGCTTCTCGTCCCATGGAACCACCGCACGCTTCCTTCTCATCCGCCGATGTACTCTTCCGCAGCGCCTCGTCCCTCGGACGCACAGCGTGTCATCCTTCTCGCTAGCTGCATCTTCCGCTCGACTACCTGTGCTCCTAAGCTCCTGCACACTTAGACACAAGGTTAAAAACACACAGGACCTAACTTAACTTGTTGATCACACCAAAACAACCTTGGGGTTCCAACAAGACTTTGCTTCTACCTCTCGAGCAGGGAATCAGGGAACTCCTTGTATCCCTATCCTTCGACCGGACGCCTTCACTGTGTAGGGGAACGATGGTCGGCTTGAAGGGGGGGTTGGATAGACGGCACCCCAAATACTCGCTTCCTATACTTGTTAGTTTGCGCAACAGAAATACAAACTAATATGAATACAAAGAAAGTTAAAGACAAGAAAGAAATCAAACCAAGCTACATGATCATTTAACGTGGTTCGGAGATTGATTGCTCCTACTCCACGGCGTGTGCTTGAGGTGGACGATCCCCATCCGTCGGTGGATTAGCCTCTGGCAAACTCCGGCTATCTCAAGTCGCTCCTTATGGGTGGAGAAACCTCACCACAACACCAACTAAGACTCTTGAGACTAGTAGACTACTAATTAGGGTTTACCACCACTAATTTCATCAACTATAACCAAGCTCCCAAGCTTTGGTTTTATAGGCCGCGGGTTGAAAACCCCGCCTACCAGTTGACTGCTAAAACCATCAGTCGACTGCCCTTTTATAGAAATTCGACTGCTACACCCCAACGGCTCGATACCATTCGACTGGTAAAAGTACCAGTCGACTGCTCCACACTAGTTGAGCGAACAGAAGCATTCTGTTCATTCCCAATCGACTGCCCGAGCCGAATGAACCAGTCGACTGGTGAAACTAGCAGTCGACTGGTACCCGAGTACAATCTCTTAGCACTCGGGCCTTCACCCTTACGACTCATTTGACGCTTCCTTCGCAGCCTCGACCTCTTGCCTTCAAGCCTACTTCCTTTGGTTCTCATCCCTCGGATGCATTCAACCCTGCGGCTCGTCCCCAATGTCATCCTTCGCATATGCCTCGAAGTCGCTTCCCTCGGCCCTTGTCCTTGCTGGCTTGTCCACGGTCCCTCGGATGCTCCATCCTTCACCAGACCCGAAGCCATCAACCTGAGTCACATGTGTATCCTACAGACCTACACACTCACATACACATATCAAATATAAGGGTGAACCTAACTTAAACCCTTTGCCCAAACACCAAAACACATGGTCGCACGGACCATTGGGATTGCTCCAACAATCTCCCCCTTTTTGATGTTTGGCAATACGTTTAAGTTAGGGAAAACAAATAGCAAATAAACATGCTAAAACAACAAATGGACTTACATGGCTAAGGCTACACACTTGGACTTACACCGCCGAATGGACTTACGTTGCCAAGGCTACACACTTGGACTTACACTGCCGAAAGAATGCATTTGAACCTATCCCAAGGCTCCCCCTACACCTATGCTCCCCATTGAGCTAGGAATTTTCCCATAGGGATTTTTAAGAACCTATCGCAAGGCTCCCCCCCTACACCTAAGCTCCCCAATGAGCTAGGATTTTTATTACCGCAAAGATATTTTCAGGTTTTCCCAACTAAACCTTACTTCTCCCCCTTTGCCTAATATCTAAAAAGTTCTCCAACAATATCCCAATTGTTGAAAACTTGTCATCCAAATTGACCCTAAACTCGTGTATTCATCCCCCCATGGATCTCATACACCTAAATGAGCTGACCTGGTCAAAAACCAATGCTGAAAATAATTTCAAACTGGTATCAGCCGACTACCCCAGTCGACTGCCCTTATTGAAACAACACACAGAACCATTCTGTGTCCAATTTTCACCGTTACCAGTAGATTGGTAACTGTAACAGTCGACTGACACACTGTTTCATCCCTTTTCAACATTATGAACCCAATTTCAGAAATGCATAGAAAATTCCATAGATATTCAAAAATCCCTAAATTTTGTGGAGATGTCTGTTTTACTCATGTCTACTCAGGAAAAATACATTACAAAATGTATCTGTCACCAATCCCAAGATTGACACGAAACCCAAAACTAGATAAATGGTTCAATTGAACCTTGACCTAAAGTCCTAGTTTTGACTTTCTCTTGATGTATTTGCCCATGCTAACCCACAATGCATCCCTAACATTGGTTTATATGACATCTACACATCCAAACCAATTATCATACAATGTGACCCCAATGTCATATTTCCTTGAATGAAACACAATCCATGTGTGCTAAATCCCCTAGGTTTGAGACTCGAGTCCATCTCCAAACCACTTAGCACATTCCATGACTCATCTAGACTCCCAAGTAAAACTCACTTGAAATCCATTAGCCATGGGTCCCAAATTGACTCTTTGAGCTCCCCCTAGAGCTCTTAGCCTTAGCCACCTTCCTAGGTGACTTATCTACAATAGCTAGGCCACATCGGTGCACCTCCGGCGACACTTGGCCTACAAACCTAACATTCTTAACCTTGGACACCTTGTCCTTAGTTAACTTCTTCTTACCTTTAAATGGATTTACCTTGCCATTTATTGACTTCTCCTTACTATAGTCATATTCAACCCTAGCATACAACTTTCCCTTAGCCTTGAGACACTAGATCGGTATCCCAAACCCGATCTATCATTGTTGGGTTTTTGGCTACCCAACACCATATCTAACCCTCTAGATCTAACCATGAATCTAGATAGGGTTTTCTCCAAACGATCAAGCTTTGCCTTTAAAGCTTGATTTTTCCCTTTCTAGGTTCCTAAACCTAGAGTCAACATGTCCACCATGGGCATTCCTAGACCTACCCATTTTTCTAGGCATATGTCTCCCCTTCTTGGGATTAATGCCTTGTGTCTCCTTAGGTCTACCATTTCTAGATTTATCATGCATAGATATCTTAGGATTTTGATCTAGATTAGCCCTACTTCTATCATGATATTTGAAACCAAAAATTTGCATGGGTAAATAATGAAAATTATTCCTAGCATGCATGGGAGTATAAGAATTTGAATTATGATTCAAGTTAGGATATACCTCCCTTACCCTTGAAGCTCCCCCTTGATTTGAGCTCCTCTTCTTCTTCTCCCATTTCTTCAAATGCGCTAGCTTCTTGATTTCCCCCTTCTTGGGGCATTTGGTGTGGTAGTGACCCCGCTCACCACACGTGAAGCACACTATGTGCTTCTTCTCTTTCTTCTTCCTACAACTCAAATTAGATTTAAAGTGAATTGAATTGAGTTTAAGAGATACCTCTTTCTTACCCAATGGACATCTACTCTTGTAGTGTACCTTTTCATTGCACCTAAAGCATATTATGTGGTCTTTTGACTTTGCTTCGGTGGAGGTGCTCACTAGGTTGACTTCTTCTAAGATTTCTTCTTCATTCGTCTTGGACTCTTCTTCAACCCTTGAGGATGTAGATGCTACCTCATCTTCCTCATCCACACTTGTGGATGACCTTTCTTCTTCCTTCTCCTCCTCGGAAGTTGAGCACTCATCACCTTCCGGTTGCTCCTCCTCTTCTTGAGTTTCTTCATCCATTTCTTTGGATTTTCTTTCTTCTTGTGTAGGGATGAGTTCTTCCCATTGAACCTTATTTATCTTACTCCACAAACTGTGAGCATTGTCGTACCCACCTACACACCTCATCATATTAGAAGGCAACATATTAATTAAAATTGATATTACCTTATTGTTTGCCTCCGATCTTGAGGTTTGCTCCTCCGTCCAATACCGTTGTCGGAGCTTCTTCCCTTTCTTGTCTTTCGAGACTTCGAACGGTTCCTTTACCACCATCATGGTGTCCCAATCCGTGTTGAAGAAGACCTCCATCTTCATCATCCAATAGGTGATGTCCCAAATGCCTCCGCCTTCAAACTTCGGCGGTTCAATCAAGCTGGTCATCTTCTTGTATTTACTCTTCTTGGCGATTAGTCCAGTGAAGTGCAACCTTCGCTCTAATACCACTTGTAGAGGAACGGTGGTCGGCTTGAAGGGGGGGTTGGATAGACGACACCCCAAATACTTGCTTCCTACACTTGTTAGTTTGCGCAATGGAAATACAAACTAATATGAATACAAAGAAAGCTAAAGACAAGAGAGAAATCAAACCAAGCTACACAATCATTTAACGTGGTTCGGAAATTTCTTGCTCCTACTGCACGACATATCCTTGAGGTGGGTGATCCCTATCCGTCGGTGGATTAGCCCCCGGTAAACTCCTGCTATCTCAAGTCACTCTTTGTGGGTGGAGAAACCTCACCACAACACCAACCAAGACTCTTGAAACTAGTAGACTACTAATTAGGATTTACACCACTAATTTCGTCAACTATAACTAAGCTCCCAAGCTTTGGTTATATAGGTTGCGGGTTGAAAACCTCGCCTACCAGTCGACTGTCAAAACCATCAGTTGACTGCCCTCTTGTGGAAATTCAACCGTTACATCCCAATGGATCGATAGCAGTCGACTGGTAAAAGTACCAGTCGACTGCTCCACACTGGTCGAACGAACAAGAGCATTCTGTTGGCTCCCAGTCGACTGCCCCAATCAACTGGTGAAACTAGCAGTTGACTGGTACCCGAGTACAATCTCTCAGCACTCGGACCCTCACCCTTACTGTTGGTTGCTACTTGGAATATCGTACTGGTTCCCCTGTATAAAAATTTTGTATGAGTCCTGAACCTTCCCTAACAACCTACTGTGTTATTTAGAAATTAAATTTGGAATCGTAAACAGAACTTAACATTATTGATTCCAAATTTAACTTATCTGTTCTTAGAGTTTTAGACTTGGATCGCAAACGATGCTTAACATTATTAATCCAAATCCACCCATGTTACAAAGTTAATTAAATATTTATTTCAGAGATCGGATTCCGGGTTAAACATGATGAGGCACTAGGCCTTCTTGGGTATGAGATCATCCACCACTTCCTAGACAAAGCCTTTGAACGAAATTCAATATTTAATCTCCTTATAGTAACCCTAGGTTTAACCATTAAGAACAATCGAATCACAAGATCGAAAAATAAAAGAAACACAAAATTGAAACATAAATTCGATTGCCTAGAATCGTTAGCCTCTTGTGTTTGGTAATTCAAAATCCATACAAAGAAAACTAGCATGATGCAGAATAAGACAACTAGTTATACCTTTCTTTGTAGCTAAAGACCTCTTGATCTTCTGTTGTATTCCTCACCTCCTCTTGAACGTCGTGTGGGCGACGATCTACCAAGATGAATTCCACCGGGACCACTTCTTCTTCTACAAGACTCTTGAGCCATCAAGGGATGCCAAAATAGGAAATTTTCTTCTCTTCATCTTCCTCTCCAAGCAATCGGCGACCAAGATGATAAAACTTGAAGAACCGCCGGCCTCAAAGGAAGAAAATAAAAGAGAAGAGCATGGAAGAGATTCGGCCACCAAGGAATCAAGGCTTGTGTGTCGCCGGCCCTTAAAGAAACAATAAGGGTGCCGACCACACAATGAAGAGAGGAGAAAGCCTAGGTTGTGTTATCTCATGAGGCACCCTCTCCATCTCTTTTATAATCCTTGATCTTGGCAAAAAAGATAAGTTTAATTAAAACTTCCTTTTCTTCTTCCTATGGTCGGCCACATCATGGAGTCTAAAAAGGAAAAATTTATACAACAAAAAATTAAAGCTTCCTTTTAAACCATGATGTCTACAAAAAGGAAAGTTTTAAACATAATTAAAACTTCCTTATTTGTGGTCTCCCTTTAAAAGAGGAAATTTTAATAACAATTAAAATCTCTCTTTTTAAATTTCCTATTGCACATGACAATAAAGGAAAGTTTTAAAAATTAGTCTCTCTCTTTTAAAACATGTAGATAACTACAAATAAAGGAAAGTTTAATTAAAACTTCTCTTTTTAAATCATGGTTACAAAAAAGGAGAGTTTTATCAAAAATTAAAATATTTCTTTTAAACATTATAGACGACTACAAATAAGGAAAGATTTAAAATCTCTCTTTAATCTTTTGTAGATAGCTATAAAAGGAAAGATTTTAAAATCTATGTAAAATACCGGAAAAATGACGATTATTAATAAGGGAATTTTCTGGAATTTTTGGACCTTTTTCGGGAATTTTTCGGAGCTCGTACGGACGAGTTGACGGGGATAAAAATGGGGTCCAGAAAAGCCTGTTTAGGCTACCCTGTTTTAATGAGGAAAAGTTTTCTTTTCTTTTCCTTTTTCTTTTCTTTTTCTTTTCCTTTATTTTTCTCTTGTTTTCGCCGTATCCTTCTCTTCGCCCGCGCCTGCCCTCTCCGAGCCCTTGTTCCTTCCCTCGCGCACCCGAGCCACCGGCGTGCCCTAACCGCCGGCCCGGCGGTTTCTCCGAGGCCGAAGCCTTAAACCCCTCGGCCCTCCTTTTCTTCTTCTCCTCTCTTGTGGCCGCGCGACACCGCCGGTCCTTGCCGTTGCCCTAGCGCCGAAGCTTCGTCCGAGCCTCCACTTGGCTGTGCCCTAGATCCGCCGCCGGTCGAGTTTTTTTCTTCTGCACGAAGCCAACCGATTGCCGATCTTTTCTTCTGTGCTCAGCCGCGACTCCCATCTCACGGCGCCACCTGATATCTGCCCTAGCGACAACAGACGTCGCCGACGCTGATCCACCTCCGCCGGCCACTGGTCCGATAGCGCCGGCCAAACTCCTCTGCCCTAGTTGCATTCGGTGCCGCTGCCGTCTCTCGACCCGAACTAGCGCCGGCGACTGAGTTTCCTCTGTGCCCTAGTTTTTACTCTTCACGGTTGTACTGTCTATGTTGTTACTGTGCCCTAGCTGTGATCGAAGAGGTAAGGGAAACTATGTTTTGTTGTTGTATTGTAGGGGTGGAAAGATTTCTTGGTTGATTTCTTGATCTCTTTGATCTGGACAGCGTTACTTAGGTTTCCAGCAGTTACCTTTGTTTTGACAGCAACTAGCTTAGGCTGTGAAGATAGATCCGAGCAGTAAGGTGGAATTCAGAAGGTGAGGTACTGTTCTGTGAAGTTGGAATCATCAATAGAGTTAACAAGAACGGTTAATTTGGGTACATATATTGAATTATGTGTGAATTAGGGTTCTTGTTAGATAAGTAGTTGATTTAGCTGTTTGATACAAGTTGAATAGCTAAATTATATGTGTTGAATTATGTGGGTTTGAGGATTTGATTTAGTTAATTAATTTATATGTAATTAACTAAATCTGTATATTATGTGATACAGGACTTTGATTCGAGACGGTGTCTCGACGGGTATATCGATTAGCGTATTGGACCATTTCGATTGGAGGCGGGTACTTTGACTTATGTCTTTTGATATGCATAATAAAGTGTTTAACATATAGCAAGAATTGTGGTTTCCATTTTATTCGGTTGGTCACTACATGATCTGTTACATGTTATTTGTTTATTTATTATACCCTGCATGTTGTTATTTATCTGACCATACATGCTTCCGGTAGTGACCCAACCATGTGATACATCATGTTCTGGACCTAGGGTTTTATATGATACCCTATCTGTTTGTGTACCTTCCATTTGATACATTGACTTGTGGTACACCTTGTATTTATGTATGGATCTTGCTATGCTATTCATGAGATTGCCATGCTTAGTGTCATGCATCATGTTTGCATGCTGTGCGATTATTGGCTCCGCTATGGTTGAGCTCATCGCCAGTTACATGTACTGCACACACCACCACCACCCATGGGTTAGTGGTATATCAGACAGGTGTGTGGTTCTGCTCCGTTGGTGCGAGGACTCGGCATGGTAGCCGGCGATCGATTCCTTCTGTTTGGCTCGTTGGCATTTAGTGTAGCAACGAGTAGCCGGAGATGGTGGACTTTGTTTGCTCCGTTGGTCGATGACTCGGTGGTAGCAGAGATATCCTCCCGTCATTGTGTACCGGAGATGAGAGCATTGAGCTCCCCATTTATGATTTGGGGACGAGGATGAGTACTCGACATTCCGTCCACTCGATCCATCTGGAAGCAATGATGTCCGAGTGCATCACCATATCATTTATTGCATTTTATTGTTGTGATTTTGCACTTATATGTTGATTTGTATGGATGCATTTGATTGACATGCATACGGGATTATGATTTCTTCGGTCGACGACCTGTACCTTTGTACCTTGATTCCGGTTAATACAGTTATCTCCGATTTCATTTCAATTGCATTTATTCCTTCTCGTATTCAGACTGTACACATGATTAGTGTTGTCATTATTTGTTTTATTATGCATGTCGGTTGTACCTGTGTGTTGGACTCACCCCGCCTCCATTGTTGATATTTTCAGTTGAAGCTGTCCAGTCGCTGGCCCCCCATCTGCACGTAGAGCCAGTTCTCTACTAGTTCTTTATTTGTTTTATTTTGGCATTTTTCTATATCAGACTTTGTTTTAGTATTGTCTTTGGATTTTTCCTATGGATATTGTATGGAGTGATACCTTTTGATGGATTTTTGATATGATATTGGATTTCATTCTACTACGTGCCTGCCTGGATAGCAGAAGAGGTGAGTTCGTTGGATTTGAGCTTTACGAGTGTATTGGAGTAGGGTGGATTTCGAGTCAGAGTCCTATTGTTATTGATTACTATTATTAACTGCGTGGTTGTGACAGCCAGAGGCTGAATATCTTTATAAACTGCGTGGTGTTTGTTTTTATTTTTGTTATCAATTCAGCCGCCTGTGGCTGATGTATATGTGATATGTAGAAAGTTTCATATTGTCCGCCGTATAGGGGAGATGCTGCCGAAATTTCTTCGGACAGAGACTCCTATGGGGCGTGACAATTTAGTGGTATCAGAGCGAGGTTACGATACTTGCTGTGTGTTCTGGATTTATACGATTTTTGTTTTCGTATTATGGATACTTTGAATAATCTGATATCAGTTTATTGGGTATCAGCGCGCCAAAGTTTGGCGATATTTATTCGATTTCCGTGTGTTGGATTTTCGAGATTTATCTGATACCAATTCATTGGTATCATAGCAGGGTGTGATACCTGCGTTTGGTATTTTGGACATTTTTATACTAGCCCTAGTTGCGAGACATATTGGTGTGGGCAGTTATTTTCGGTTGCACGGATTTGTCCGTTTCGATTATGTTATGGACTTCCGTTTTGGATTTATATGGATTTCCGGTGTTTGTTTTCTCGTACGGAATTCCGAGGTCATTTTGGGGACTGGACAGCGATGGAACATCTCCAGACGGCATATAGGTATGATGTTTAATTTTATAGTTTATGATAGGTATTAGCATTCTTTATGTAGTACCTGTTTGGTTGTAGTAGCATATATTACATGTGATGGTTAGTCATTGAGATCATACCATCAGTAGTTTTAGCTTCTGTTACTACTCATAGGGGTTGGAGGCACATACCAGCCTCTGCTATTGTTAGCTGGGTAGTGGATGATACCTACAGACTCCTGTTGACTTAGCTAGTAGAGTTTTTATACTCATACTTTTTGGATATTAGGGTACCCGACACGATGGGAATTGGTCATTGGGGGTTATCATGTTTGATCATTGTTGAGAATGGTTTGAGGTTGAGAGATATTGTGAGATCAGATATTTTGATGTGTTGATTTCTAATGATTTAAGAGAGTAAATGTTATGTGGTTGTTGATGATCTTTTAGTGGATAACTATTTTGATGATCTTTTATTTGGGTTGTCATTGATGGTGATATAGTGAGTATCATGTATGGTGTTCACAGGTTGATGTTTATAGTTGGTGATCAGATTATAAATTGGAAGCTAGAGAGTTTATGTGCCTATGAGATTTTTGATTTTAATAAATCTGGTTAATTGTGGTTAGTTAACAGGATGATAAAATTGATATTTGTTTCATCTGATATTGAACTATGTGGATAAATAATGATTTGATGTTTTGAATGCTAACTTACCCTCATGGAGAGTAGAGACTTATTCATCTGATATTAGTGGGCTGATATTTTTGAGGATAAAAAAAAATGAGGGTGTCTTGATGATATTGAATTCTAGCTTTTTCTTTTGGGTCGTACACATTTATTCATATGATATTATGTGGATTGACATTCTCTAGTTTGAGATGATGTATTAGTGTTGAATTGACCCATGAACTGATTTAGTTATTTGATAATGTAGTATACCATTTGATCGTGGTTTGATATACCTTAGTTGCTTGTGGAGGATTAAGGTATTCTTGATTAGTTAGTAGATGAATGATTTAGTTTTGTTGGTTGATCAGTAGAGGATTGTCATACTCTATTTTTAGAGGTTTGAACCTTTAGGTTGTTTGTGCTTAGTTATGTATCTAGAGCACATTTGAGTACATGTTTTGTACTGGCGTGGAAAGGACTGATTTAGCCATATATCATTGTCGGCTTGGATAGATTATAAAGGATCGATGTATCCTATTCCATGAAGACTTTGACCGTGGACTGTATATACTTGGTGGGATAACTTAGAGGGTGCATTGGGATATATGACCCCGCTGATGTAAGGAAGTGTAGAGCTAATTGCTTAACACTTATGGGATACACTCGTTACTAGTGTATACTGGAAGAGTACATTTGGATTTATGATGATAAAATTTTTTTCCATTAGATATGGTCTTGGTAGTGTATGACATTGACTTGCAATGTTATACGATGGAGTGTATATCTTCCTTGTTCGATACTGGTTCCTTTGAACCTAGAGCAGGGTTGTTATTGGATGATTAGGCTGCTCTATTTGGGTTGCTTTTGATTGATGTATTCATGCTTGATACATATGCATGAATTTGGTTTAGATATACCCGTAACCCATGAGTGTTGGTAGTATAAGGTTGGTCTTTGATTGAGCTGGTATGCTGATTTTGCATGTCTATGTTGCATGCATATTATGGTTGTTATGGGTTGTAGGAGTCCTGTGGTAGACTGTCCATTTGCAAGTAGATATGTATCCATGTTCTGATATGGTTGAAGGTTTGTTGTGGATCATAGATATGTAGTTCGGTGTATGTATCTGGATGTATTATTGAAGATATCTTATTGATTAAATCCGAGTTGTAGTATAAGTACATCGGTGGTGTTTTGATGGAGGCATTTTGTCGATTTAATCTGAGTTATGATATGTACATATGTGTTTGGTGTGGTATCTGAGGTATCTTTTTGATTATATTTGATTTGTGAGTGCGTCTGGGTTTAGTATGTTTTATTGGAAGTATATGTTGATTATACTATATGTTATGTGAGTGTTGTTTGAGCTGTATTGTTGATTTGATCTATGTTGATTTTGCACACGGGATTGGTATGCATTGATGGAGATATCATGATAATTTATACCTATGTTGTGAGTATGTTTGGTGTGTACTATTGGAGGATTACGTCGATCTACATATGCTGTGTGAGCACGTGTGCCAGGTATATATATATATTGGTAGCAGCATGATGATTCTACTTATGCTGAATGCAGGATGTGGAGTGTCTGCATTATGTCATTTGTTGGATTTACCCATCAACTAATTTTCCTATCAGTGGATGATCCACTAGGATGCTGATAGAGATGATGATGGATTTGATTAGTTTACTAGGTTGTTATAGCCTAGGTTAACCACAGTGATTTGTGGTAGAGAAATCTTGTACAGTCTCTAGCTGGATAGTTAGGTGCCTTGGGGCACTTATGTATTGTTTTGTGGTGGAGCGTTGCTCCCACATATTATGGATTGCTGGTAGCGGAGCATAGCTCCTATATTTATTGCGATACATATTTCAGTCTATTTGTGGTAGAGCGTTGCTCCCACATATGTGATGTTTCTGTGATGGAGCGTTGCTCTCACACTGGAGGATTTATTCTTTAGTGATTTATGTTATTGATGATCAGATTTTTGACTTATTATCGGAGATCTTATGGTTAGAAATGTCTGTGATACGGACATTATGTGTCTTGGTTTTGCCATATAGGCTTAAAGTGCCTTAGATGTTTTCAGGGACTCGATGATCCTGGTATGTTGAGGATGTTTGGATAGGTTTCCATTATCTTTGTGGACGATGTTGTGATCTATTACGGATCCGAGGTGAGTCACGTACACTACCTTTGCATAGATCTAGAGATGATTCGACGAGAACATCTATATGTGATTATCAGTAGTGCTGATTTAGTTGTCTCCTACGAGATGTTTGAGACACACGGTCACCAGTAGTAGTATACCGTGGTTCCACAGGGATAGAGGTTGTTACCGTTGGGATTAGACAGAATCTGTACAGGAAGCTCGCAACTTCCTCTGTTTGGTTCGATATTTCCGGAGATACGTTGAGGGTTTCTCACAGATTGCTATGTTACTTACACGCTTGACCATGAAGGGCGTGAAGTTTACTTGGATTGAGGATTGCAAGACCAGTTTCTAGGAGCTGAAACGGAGATTAGTGTCGGTTCTGGTTTTGGTTTTACCTTTCGAAGAGGACAGATTTGTCCTCTACACCGACACGTTTTTATAGGATATGGGTGTTGTTCTGATGCAGCACGGTAGAGTATTCTCATATGTTTCTCGATAGTTGAAGGAGCATGAGAAGAAATAACCAGTTCATGATCTGGTGTTGGCCGCTATTATTTTTGCTATGAAGATTTAGCGGCATTACCTGTATGATATTACATTGAGGTTCTCACTGACCATCCGAATCTCAAATATATGTTTACTCGGAAGGAACTTAATCTTCGATAGAGGAGATGGTTGGAGTTCCTGAAAGATTATGATTTGTACCATTAGCTATCACTGGGGAAAAGCTAATGTGGTTGCCGATTCACTTAGCCAGAAGTCCATAGGGACTTTAGCTTGCCACCGAGTTATGGTCACAGACTTGATTCAGGGTTTCTCCGAGTTAGACCTTGAGGAGCAGGGATAGACCGAGCAGGGTAGTCTTGTTACCATGATTGCTCAGTCGTCGATCAGGACGAGAATCCGAGAGGCCCAGATGTTGGGACCTCATAAAGCTCAGTGTGAGGCCGAGTGGTCCACACTAACAGACGGAGGATGTCAAAGGCATAAGACTGCCAGAAGAGTTATGCTGACCCGAGTCGGAGACTCTTACAGTTCTCCATTTGCGACCATATATTTCTACGAGTTTCACCCACGAAAGGGGTGAAGACATTTGACCTCAGAGGTATGCCAGCTCCGTGATACATTGGACCTTTCCAGATCTCGGAAAGGATTGGAGCAGTAGCTTACTAGTTGGCACTATCGCCGTCCCTGGCAGGCGTCCACGATGTATTCTACGTATCCATGCTGAGGAGATACGTACCCGATCCGACGCATGTGCTGACAGATATTCCAGTTCCAGTTCAGCCTGATATTACATATGAGGAGATTCCGGTACGGATTCTTGACCGGAAAGAGCGTCAGTTGCGGAACAAGACCATCCAGCTGGTTAAAGTCGGATGGCAGCATCATTCAGACGAGGAGGCTACTTGGGAGCTTGAGGATACGATCCGAGCTCGATATCCCCATCTTTTCACTTGAGGTATGTGAGTTTATTTACCGTTCAGCATTTATTATTATTATCTGTTATTAGTACTTGCTGATGGTAGATACTGAAATTTGGGGACCAAATTTTTATTAGTGGGGGAGAATGTAAAATACCGGAAAAATGACGATTATTAATAAGGGAATTTTCCGGAATTTTTGGACCTTTTTCGGGAATTTTTCGGAGCTCGTACGGACGAGTTGACGGGGATAAAAACGGGGTCCGGAAAAGCCTGTTTAGGCTACCCTATTTTAATGAGGAAAAGTTTTCTTTTCTTTTTCTTTTTCTTTTCCTTTATTTTTCTCTTGTTTTCGCCGTATCCTTCTCTTCGCCCGCGCCTGCCCTCTCCGAGCCCTTGTTCCTTCCCTCGCGCACCCGAGCCACCGGCGTGCCCTAACCGCCGGCCCGGCGGTTTCTCCGAGGCCGAAGCCTTAAACCCCTCGGCCCTCCTTTTCTTCTTCTCCTCTCTTGTGGCCGCGCGACACCGCCGGTCCTTTCCGTTGCCCTAGCGCCGAAGCTTCGTCCGAGCCTCCACTTGGCTGTGAACTAGATCCGCCGCCGGTCGAGTTTTTTCTTCTGCACGAAGCCAACCGATTGCCGATCTTTTCTTCTGTGCTCAGCCGCGACTCCAATCTCACGGCGCCACCTGATATCTGCCCTAGCGACAACAGACGTCGCCGACGCTGATCCACCTCCGCCGGCCACTGGTCCGATAGCGCCGGCCAAACTCCTCTGCCCTAGTTGCATTCAGTGCCGCTGCCGTCTCTCGACCCGAACCAGCGCCGCCGTCGCCTGTGCCCTAGAGCCGGCGACTGAGTTTCCTCTGTGCCCTAGTTTTTACTCTTCACGGTTGTACTGTCTATGTTGTTACTGTGCCCTAGCTGTGATTGAAGAGGTAAGGGAAACTATGTTTTGTTGTTGTATTGTAGGGGTGGAAAGAGTTCTTGGTTGATTTCTTGATCTCTTTGATCTGGACAGCGTTACTTAGGTTTCCAGCAGTTACCTTTGTTTTGACAGCAACTAGCTTAGGCTGTGAAGATAGATCCGAGCAGTAAGGTGGAATTCAGAAGGTGAGGTACTGTTCTGTGAAGTTGGAATCATCAATAGAGTTAACAAGAACGGTTAATTTGGGTACATATATTGAATTATGTGTGAATTAGGGTTCTTGTTAGATAAGTAGTTGATTTAGCTGTTTGATACAAGTTGAATAGCTAAATTATATGTGTTGAATTATGTGGGTTTGAGGATTTGATTTAGTTAATTAATTTATATGTAATTAACTAAATCTGTATATTATGTGATACAGGACTTTGATTCGAGACGGTGTCTCGACGGGTATATCGATTAGCGTATTGGACCATTTCGATTGGAGGCGGGTACTTTGACTTATGTCTTTTGATATGCATAATAAAGTGTTTAACATATAGCAAGAATTGTGGTTTCCATTTTATTCGGTTGGTCACTACATGATCTGTTACATGTTATTTGTTTATTTATTATACCCTGCATGTTGTTATTTATCTGACCATACATGCTTCCGGTAGTGACCCAACCATGTGATACATCATGTTCTGGACCTAGGGTTTTATATGATACCCTATCTGTTTGTGTACCTTCCATTTGATACATTGACTTGTGGTACACCTTGTATTTGTGTATGGATCTTGCTATGCTATTCATGAGATTGCCATGCTTAGTGTCATGCATCATGTTTGCATCTTGTGCGATTATTGGCTCCGCTATGGTTGAGCCCATCGCCAGTTACATGTATTGCACACACCACCACCACCCATGGGTTAGTGGTATATCGAACAGTGTGTGGCGGTTACTGCTTGTTTAGCCGTTGGTCCGAGGACTCGGTGGTAGCCGGCGATCGATTCGCTCTGTTTGGCTCGGGCATTTAGTGTAGCGAGTAGCCGAGATGGTGGACTTTGTTTGGCTCCGTTGGTCGGACTCATGGGTAGTGTGACAGAGATATCCCCGTCATTGTGTACCGGGAGATGAGAGCATTGAGCTCCCCATTTATGATTTGGGGACGGAGGGCGGAGTACTCAAGACATTAGTCCGCCCACTCGATCCTTGTCGGAGCAGTGATGTCCGAGTGCACGGTCACCATATGCATTTATTGCATTTTATTGTTGTGATTGCTGCACTTATATGCTGTATTTGTATGGATGCATTTGATTGACATGCATACAGGATTATGATTTCTTCAGTCTGACGACCTGTACCTTTGTACCTTGATTCCGGTTAGTACAGTTATATCCTGATTTCATTTCAGTTGCATTTATTCCTTCTCGTATTCAGGAGACTGTACGCATGATTAGTGTTGTCTGTTATTTGTTTTATTATGCATATCAGTTGTACCTGCTGAGTGTTGGACTCACCCCGCCTCCATTGTTGATATTTTCAGGTTGAAGCTGTCCGGAGCAGTTCCAGTCGCTGGCCCCCCATCTGCACGTAGAGCCAGTTCTCTACTAGTTCTTTATTTGTTTTATTTTGGCATTTTTCTATATCAGACTTTGTTTTAGTATTGTCTTTGGATTTTTCCTATGGATATTGTATGGAGTGATACCTTTTGATGAATTTTTGATATGATATTGGATTTCATTCTACTACGTGCCTGCCTGGATAGCAGAAGAGGTGAGTTCGTTGGATTTGAGCTTTACGAGTGTAATGGAGTAGGGTGGATTTCGAGTCAGAGTCCTATTGTTATTGATTACTATTATTAACTGCGTGGTTGTGACAGCCAGAGGCTGAATATCTTTATAAACTGCGTGGTGTTTGTTTTTATTTTTGTTATCAATCCAGCCGCCTGTGGCTGATGTATATGTGATATGTAGAAAGTTTCATATTGTCCGCCGTATAGGGGAGATGCTGCCGAAATTTCTTCGGACAGAGACTCTTCTGGGGCGTGACAATCTAAAACTCTCTTTTTAAAACCATGAAGATGACTATAAAAGGAAATTTTAAAAATAAAATTTCTCTTTTAAATCCCTTTCATGAATGACTATAAAAGGAAAGATTTTAACAAAAATAAAATCTCTCTTTAATCCTATGTGGTCGGCCCCATGCTTGGACACCAAGCATGGTTTGGTCGGCCACTACTTGGGCTCCAAGCCTATGCTTGGTCGGCCCCCTTACTCCAAGCAAGGTTGTGTTCGACCCATTACTTGGATAAGAAGTGGACTTAGTGGATACAAGGTTTTATAGAGGCTACAACTGGGACCGAGAGGAAAAATTGATTTTGGTCTCCTGATGAGCTTGAGTTTCCTGTGTTCGCCCCGAACACCCAGCTCAAATTCATCAATAATAACTCATACCACTAAAGAGTTATTATTGAACTACCGCACCAATCCCAAATTACATTATGAGCTCCTTCTTATTATGAGTACATTAATCTCCTTGTGTTTAAGATATAAAATGTCCACTAATTAAATAAGTTACTGACAATTCACTTAATTAATATCTAGCTCCAAGAGTAGTACCACTAAACTTCATTATCATGCCGGACTAGGTCCACCTGCAGGGTTTACATGACAATCCTTATGAGCTCCTCAAGGGGACATCATCAACCTAGTTTACTGGGACACAGTTTCTTTCTATAATAAACAACACACCATATAAATGATATTATTTCCCAACTTATCGGGCCTATTGATTTAACGAGAAAAATCGCACCCTCTGATAAATTAAAGAAATAAATATTAAATATACGTGTTTGTTATTATATCACGATTAAGAGCACACACTTCCATAATAACAGAAGTTTTGTTCTCTTATATAGTCAGTATAAAAAGAAACTACCTCATATGATCCTGCTCAATACACTCATAGTGTACTAGTAAGAGCACACGACCACCTCCCTCTCCTTTCTTCCTTCTCTTTGGCCGACGGCACCACTTCTTCTCTTCACTGCCGCCGGCCGGTCCTTCACATCCTTTCCCTCTTCCTGGCATTTGCATCGGCTAGGGCACGCGAGTCCGACGCCCTTTCCTCCTTCTCCCGATCGAAGACACGAAGACGACGGCGGTGATTTTCGACGGATCTGTAGCAGTGACGATCGCAGGGCTTCATCGGAGTGGTTACTTCAGTGGGTTCTTCATCCACCTTGCATCCCAGTCGGGGTTCCTGCCGGACACGGTGAAGAAGGTGGCGAATCACCGACGGGCAGCGAGCTTGGTTCTTCTCCGGCGTTCATTCCATTCACCTCACCACTAGCCGGAGCTCAAAGTCTCTGCCGAAAACGGTGAAGAAGGCAGCGACTTAGGGTTCCAGCTGTTGGTTGCTACTCGGAAAACCTAGAGGTTCCACTGTACAAAAATTTTGTACAAAGGTCTGAACCTTTTCCTAGCTACCATGTGTTCTTTTAAATTAAATTTTGGATCGCCTACGGAACTTAACACGTTTGATCCAAAACTTAATCTATTTGTTCTTTTAGGTTTTGACTTGGATCTCCTGCAGAACTTAACACGTTTGATCCAAATCACCTAAGTTATTAATTCTATTAAATATTAATTTCCATAATTGGTTCCCAGTACTGACGTGGCGAGGCACATGACCTTCTTGGATATGGGAGCAACCACCACCGACTAGACAAAACCTTTTAAGGAAAGCTAATATTTAATTTCCTAAAATAACTTTAGGTTAACCGAAAGGAACAATCAAATCACAAGGAAAAGAAAAAACAAAAGAACACAACATCGAAAAACATATTCGAAATACTAGAATCGCATGCCTCTTGTATTTGGTATTTATTTCCAAAAATAACTTGTATGATGCGGAAAGGAAAAATTACTAGTTATACCTTTTAGAAAGACCTCTTGATCTTCTACCGTATTCCTCTTCTAACCTCGGACGTTGTGTGAGCAACGATCTTCCGAGATGAGAAATCACCAACACACCTTCTTCTCCTCCTTGCTAGGTTCGGCCAAAACAAAAGCTTCACCAAGGATGAAGAAAACCACCAACCAAGCTCCAAGGGATGCAAGCTTTCTCTCCTTCTTCTTCTTCTTCTCTAAGTAGTATCCGGTCACCTCAAGAGCTCCAAGCAAGAGAAAGGATTCGGCCTCCACAAAGAGGAAGAGAGGGAGGGAGGATGGCCGGCCACAACACCAAGGAAAAGAGGGAGAAAATAATAGAAGTTGTCACCCATGAAGGCACCCCAACCCCTTCTTTTATATTCCTTGGCTTTGGCAAATAAGGAAATTTATTTATAATAAAATTTTCTTAACTTTCCTTGACAACAATTAATTAAGAAAAATTAAATAAAATTTCTTAATCAATTAATCATGGCCGGCCACCTCAAATAGATAAATTAGGAGAGTTTCAATCAACAAAATAAAACTTCCTAATTTGTTTCCAGAAATTTTAAAAAATAAAATTTCCCTTTAAAATCCCTTCATGGTTGATAAAAAGAAATTTCTATAATTTTAATTTTTCAACATGTGAATAATTTTCAAAGAGAAAAAATAAAATATCTTTCCAATCTACAAATAAGGAAAGAGATCTAATCTCTTTCTTTAATCTTTTGTAGATCCTTTTAATTTTAATTTTAATTTTAATTTCTTTAATCTTTCCAATCTACAAATAAGGAAAAAGATATTTTAATGTGATATTTTAGCTCTCATACTTAGTATTTTTATCCTCTCATTCATTTAAATTTTGCTCTATATCATGATTCATGAGTTAGGATATATTTGTGAGCTTATTATAATTTCTCTCTAATTTTGGCATTATTTCATGATTTTGTAGGTAATTAAAGAGATGCCATAAACATGAGCTAAGTCAAATTAATTGGACCCAAAGCTAAGGTTGAGATTCATTTCATTTCAAAGAGAGAAACAATTCAACTCTTAAAGCCCACTCTTCTCAAGCCCATTCGAAGAGATCAAATTCAAACCCAATCATAAAGGCCCAATTCATCCAATTTGAAGCCCAATTTGAACCTTACCTTAATGAACTGGATTTATCTTTAGTGGATCTACCTTCTCAACAAAAACCCAAGATCTGGAACCCGTTAAGAAACCCTTTCTTCTCCTCACGCACGACACAATAGCTTTTGGCTCGCGATTTCTTCCTCAACGCCGCTAGGGCACACGACCACCTCCCTCTCCTTTCTTCCTTCTCTCCAGCGAGTCCGACGCCCTTTCCTCCTTCTCCCGATCGAAGACACGAAGACGACGACAGTGATTTTCAGCGGATCTGTAGCAGCGACGATCGCAGGGCTTCATCGGAGTGGTTACTTCAGAGGGTTCTTCATCCACCTTGCATCCCAGTCGTGGTTCTTGCCGGACACGGTGAAGAAGGTGGCGAATCACCGACGGGCAGTGAGCTTGGTTCTTTTCCGGCGTTCATTCCATTCACCTCACCACTAGCCGGAGCTCAAAGTCTCTGCCGGAAACGGTGAAGAAGCCAGCGACTTAGGGTTCCAGCAGCACCCAATTCCCCTTCATCGGAGAGTTTCCATGTGATGATCTTCCAGGTTTCGGCATCACACAACCTTAATTTGCCCGACACGGTGAAGAGGGCAGATCTAGGTTGACATTCTTGGCAGATTATCCTCATTTCCAGCAGCTTTCCAAGGAGAGGTTTCTTCAAGGATTTCGCGCTTCCACCGTCGTTGATTGTAGTTCCGACCAGTAACGTCAGCCGTCCACCGGATTCAGGAGATTTCCGAGTGACAGCGGTCTTCTTCCTCGGTGATTTTGTAGTGACAGACAGAATACTTTGCGTGTTTGATTGTGGAGAAGTGGATTGGTTAATTAGGATTTATTTGTTGTTCTTGTTTCATTTTATAGTTAAGTTCTTATGCTTGTTTAATGTGTAGTTGTTACCTTAATTTCGTGTTCGATCTTCTTATGATGCATGTTAATTAGTTTTGGTACCTTGTTTAGTTCATTATGTATGATTGTTGATCTTGTATCATAGCGTGACAATATGGTACAAGTTTAGCTTTTATGCATAATTAGGTTTTGTTTAATTATCGTTAAGTTTGTTTAGTTAATTGTCTTTGAGTATTGCTTTCTTTATTAATGTTTCTTGGATCCTCATAGTGTAGAGTGACACTGCATTATGAGTTTATATTTGCTGTTTAGTTAGGATTTCCTTATTTGCATTAGGTGTAGAAATTCCAAAACAAAACCCCATTGTTCGATTTCGTCTGAGAGCAAACGTCCTATCACTGTTTCCACGTGAGAGATGACCCGATCCTCTACTATACTACTTAGTGTAGGTTAAGGGGTTTGGTTGAGTATAAATGAATTAATTTGATTTGTGGGTGTGACAGATCCACATTATCAATCTTATAATATGATCTTTTGTGTATCTCCTCACACTATGTTATCTACAATATAAATTAAATGGACAACTACACTTAGCATAAATGTAGACATTCGACCAATGTGATTCTTATTTCTAAATAAATGTTTATACAAAAAAACTAGGCTTTTAGTATACATTCAAACAATCTCCCACTTATACTAAAAGAGTATGCTGCCATATACCCTGCCATACATCTGATTCTCATCCATATCAATATGCCCATTAAAAGATCTTGCCTTAAGGGCCTTAGTGAAAAGATCTAGGTTATCCGCTGATGCAATCTAGGCGACAACAACATCTCCTCATTATACGATGTCTCGTATTGGGTGGTACTTGCGCTCTGTGTGTTTACTTGCCTTATGGGTTCGTGGTTCCTTCGAGTTTGCTACTGCACCACGTATTATCACAATACACTGTAATAATTTTTGGGCAAACCAAGAATCACGTCTAAGTTCATCATGAAGTTGCTGAGTCATACAGCTTTTATGGCTGCCTCAGAGGAGCTGCCACATACTCAGCTTCCATGGTGGAGTCCGAAAAGTATTTATGCTTAACACTCTTCCATTGTTATGACTTTACCTCCTTAAGTAAACACAAAACCCCGAGGTCGATTTACTATTGTCCCTATCTGATTGGAAGTCAGAATCCGTGTAACCCACAGGGAGCAAATCATCTACTTAGTAAACCAGCATATAATCTCTAGTTCTTCTCAGGTATTTTAATATATGCTTTACGGCAGTCCAATGTCCCTGTCCTGGATTACTTTGATATCTGCTAACCATGCTCATGGAAAAACAGATATCCGGTCTCGTGCATAACATAGCATACATTAGGCTTCCTACAGTTGAAGCATAAGGAACTGCCTTCATTTCTTCTATCTCTTTTGATGTCTTCGGAGACATCTCTTTAAATAAAGATACTCCATGCCTAAAAGGTAAAAAACCTTTCTTGGAGTCTTGCATGCTAAAACGAGCTAGGATCGTATCGATATATGAAGCTTAGGATAAGCACAACATTCTTTTCTTGCGATCCCTTATTACTTTGATCCCGAGAATATGTGCACATTCTCCCAAGTCCTTCATATCGAATTGCTTGGACAACCATACGCTTACTTCTGACAACACTTTGATATTATTTCCCACTAACAAAATGTCATCTACGTATAGTACAAGAAATATCATCACGTTTCCATCACATTTCTTGTATACACAAGACTCATCCGGAAATTGAATAAATCCATACGACTGGATTACTTCATTAATCTGGATGTTCCAAGACCTTGAAGCTTGCTTCAGTCCATAAATAGACCGATTGAGCTTACACACTAGATGCTCTTTGCCAGATTTTACGTGCAGGAAATGCATCCTTTTTTTTTAGTGTGCAGAATTTCTTCAGATATTTTAATTGTAGTCAATCATGGCAGGATGCATTCTACTACTTGAAGAAAGCTCTAACTCTCTATGCAATAAGCAAGCTTCTGGAGTGGATATTTCAAATGAACCATCTCTTACCACTTCTTGATTGGCTGTTGAAACTGAATCAACTCCGACCTCCAGAATTTCAAGGGAGTCTGTTCTATCTCAAATTTTCTTTTGCTTTATGCTTGTATATATTTCTTTGCATTGGTTTACTTTTGTTGGGTAGTTCATTTTTAGTTTGCTTTGTTGGTTTTCATAATAAATTTCATATGCATTCTTTTTATCATTTTAGAAATTGTGAAAACCAGTTAAATTTGATTGTCTAATTTGATGATTTATTGTCATGATTGGATTCTTGGATTGCATGTGATTACAACTTGATGATGGATTTTATGTTGGTAGATTGAAATGATAATTTTTGATATACCTAGTGAGGATATTTTTGAGCCTATTATTCCTATTGATGTGTGATGCACTTGTGGTTAATGCTACTCTAGAACTTGCTTAATTCTTTCAAGACCACATTATCATAGGTTTGCATGATTTTTATGAAGGTTATCTCACTTTCTGTTATTCATTCCTTTTGTTATCACATGCTTCTTGAATAAATTCATATCATTCGTCATTTTATTCTTTTCTTCCTTCCATTTATTTCCCCCATTTACTTCCTTTTATTCTTCTTTGGGATGTGGATATCTTGGATGCTACATGATGAGTATTTTGCCCAAGACGGACAAAATTTTAAGTGTGGGGGGAGAGATATAGCTTAGTGGAATTTAAGAGAAGCATAGGTGAACCATGCTTGATCATCATAGGTGAGTCATGCTAGTTATCTTTTTATTTGAGCTATTGCCTATTGATGATATTGTATAGTAATGCACAATATGTTTGAAAAAAAAAAGAAGCAAAATCAGAAAAGAAAAAAAAAAAGCAAAATCAGAAAAGGAAAAAAAAAAGGAAAAAAAGAAAAAAAAAAGAAAAAAAACAGAACAGCAAAGAGAAAAAAAACATAAAAGAAAATATATATATATATATATATATATTAACATGTTGTGCCATTTTTATTCATTTGTGGTAGAATTTTTGAGAGTGACAATTTTTACTTTAGCAACATTTAGATTTTATTGTATATTATGAGTGGATGTTTATTGAAATGCTAGAGTAGGAGTTGTTCACATTTTTATTGTATTGATGAAAGGTGATAGAATTTTTTTTTGTGAGTAACAATCTTTATGGCAGCAAAATTTAGATTTTATTATAGATCATGAGTGGACGGTTATTGAAAAGCTATTATAGAGATTGTTCACATATTTATTGAGTTTTTAGAGCTAGCTTGGAAGTTAGATGAGATACTTTTTTTGGGGGCATTATTTTCTTGTACTCATCTATGCAACATTTTAATATATCCATATTTTCCACCAATAATTTGCTTTATCTTCTTCACTTCTTTTCTTATCCTATCATTTGCTTTGATTATGTTTCCCTTACATCTTAATAAGCCTTCATTATTTTATTGTGCATTCTTGTATATATAGTGGTGGAGATTAGAAGTAAAGCAAGCATATCGTAGGGCATGAATCCATGAGTAGTTTGAGTGAGCTCCACTATTATATGTATATTAGAGTAGAGTCACCTTTACTTACCTTGTGAGGTTATTTTGTTATCATCCTCTATTTATCTATTATGGACTGAAGTTATCATGCTTGTTAATTAGTGTATGAATTGAATCCATGAATGCTTAGGTTATTTGAATTTGACAATCTTAGATAACTCTCTTTTCACTATTTTCTATGTATGGTTGAGAATTGCTAGGGGAATGCATCTTAATTATTTTCTTTTTCTATTTTACTTGCTCGAGACGAGCAAGAATAAGTGTGGAGGAGTTGATAATGGATATTTTAATGTGATATTTTAGCTCTCATACTTAATATTTTTATCCTCTCATTCATTTAAATTTTGCTCTATATCATGATTCATGAGTTAGGATATATTTGTGAGCTTATTATAATTTCTCTCTAATTTTGACATTATTTCATGATTTTGTAGGTAATTAAAGAGAGGCCATAAACATGAGCTAAGTCAAATTAATTGGACCCAAAGCTAAGGTTGAGATTCATTTCATTTCAAAGAGAGAAACAATTCAACTCTTAAAGCCCACTCTTCTCAAGCCCATTCGAAGAGATCAAATTCAAACCCAATCATAAAGGCCCAATTCATCCAATTTGAAGCCCAATTTGAACCTTACCATAATGAACCGGATTTAACTTTAGTGGATCTACCTTCTCAACCAAAACCCAAGATCTGGAACCCGTTAAGAAACCCTTTCTTCTCCTCACGCACGGCACAGTAGCTTTTGGCTCGCGATTTCTTCCTCAGCGCCGCTAGGGCACACGACCACCTCCCTCACCTTTCTTCCTTCTCTCCGGCCGGCGGCACCACTTCTTCTCTTCACCGCCGCCGGCCGGTCCTTCACATCCTTTCCCTCTTCCCGGCGTTTGCATCGGCTAGGGCACGCGAGTCCGACGCCCTTTCCTCCTTCTCCCGATCGAAGACACGAAGACGACGGCGGTGATTTTCGGCGGATCTGTAGCAACGACAATCACAGGGCTTCATTGGAGTGGTTACTTCAGTGGGTTCTTCATCCACCTTGCATCCCAGTCGGGGTTCCTGCCGGACACGGTGAAGAAGGTGGCGAATCACCGACGGGCAGCGAGCTTGGTTCTTCTCCGACGTTCATTCCATTCACCTCACCACTAGTCGGAGCTCAAAGTCTCTGCCGGAAATGGTGAAGAAGGCAGCGACTTAGGGTTCCAACAACACCCAATTCCCCTTCATCGGAGAGTTTCCATGTGATGATCTTCCAGGTTTCGGCATCACACAACCTTAATTTGCCCGACACGGTGAAGAGGGAAGATCTAGGTTGACATTCTTGGCAGATTATCCTCATTTCCAGCAGCTTTCCAAGGAGAGGTTTCTTCAAGGATTTCGCGCTTCCACCGTCGTTGATTGTAGTTCCGACAAGTAATGTCAGCCGTCCACCGGATTCAGGAGATTTCCGAGTGACAGCGGTCTTCTTCCTCGGTGATTTAGTAGTGACAGACTGAATACTTTGCGTGTTTGATTGTGGAGAAGTGGATTAGTTAATTAGGATTTATTTGTTGTTCTTGTTTCATTTTATAGTTAAGTTCTTATGCTTGTTTAATGTGTAGTTGTTAGCTTAATTTCGTGTTCGATCTTCTTATGATGCATGTTAATTAGTTTTGGTACCTTGTTTAGTTCATTATGTATGATTGTTGATCTTGTATCATAGCGTGACAATATGGTACAAGTTTAGCTTTTATGCATAATTAGGTTTTGTTTAATTGTCGTTAAGTTTGTTTAGTTAATTGTCTTTGAGTATTGCTTTCTTTATTAATGTTTCTTGGATCCTCATAGTGTAGAGTGACACTGCATTATGAGTTTATATTTGCTGTTTAGTTAGGATTTCCTTATTTGCATTAGGTGTAGAAATTCCAAAACAAAACCCCATTGTTCGATTTCGTCTGAGAGCAAACGTCCTATCACTGTTTCCACGTGAGAGACGACCCGATCCTCTACTATACTACTTAGTGTAGGTTAAGGGGTTTGGTTGAGTATAAATGAATTAATTTGATTTGTGGGTGTGACAGATCCACATTGTCAATCTTATAATATGATCTTTTGTGTATCTCCTCACACAATGTTATCTACAATATAAATTAAATGAACAACTACACTTAGCATAAATGTAGGCATTCGACCAATGTGATTCTTATTTCTAAATAAATGTTTATACAAAAAAAATAGGCTTTTAGTATACAATCTAACAATCTCCCACTTATACTAAAAGACTATGCTGCCATATACCCTGCCATACATCTGATTCTCATCCATCAATATGCCCATTAAAAGATCTTGCCTTAAGGCCCTTAGTGAAAAGATCCAGGTTATCCACTGATGCAATCTAGGCGACAACAACTTCTCCTCATTATACGATGTCTCGTATTGGGTGGTACTTGCGCTCTGTGTGTTTACTTGCCTTATGGGCTCGTGGTTCCTTCGAGTTTGCTACTGCACCACGTATTATCACAATACACTGTAATAATTTTTTGGCAAACCAAGAATGACGTCTAAGTCCATCATGAAGTTGCTGAGTCATACAGCTTCTATGGCTGCCTCAGAGGCTGCCACATACTCAACTTCCATGGTGGTGTCCGAAAAGCATTTATTCTTAACACTCTTCCATTGTTATGGCTTTACCTCCTTAAGTAAACACAAAACCCCGAGGTCGACTTACTATTGTCCCTATCTGATTGGAAGTCAGAATCCGTGTAACCCACAGGGAGCAAATCATCTACTTAGTAAACCAGCATATAATCTCTAGTCCTTCTCAGGTATTTTAATATATGCTTTACGGCAGTCCAATGTCCCTGTCCTGGATTGCTTTGATATCTGCTAACCATGCTCACGGCAAAACAGATATCCGGTCTTGTGCATAACATAGCATACATTAGGCTTCCTACAGTTGAAGCATAAGGAACTGCCTTCATTTCTTCTATCTCTTTTGATTTCTTCGGAGACATCTCTTTAAATAAAGATACTCCATGCCTAAAAGGTATAAAACCTTTCTTGGAGTCTTGCATGCTAAAACGAGCTAGGATCGTATCGATATATGAAGCTTAGGATAAGCACAACATTCTATTCTTGCGATCCCTTATTACTTTGATCCCGAGAATATGTGCACATTCTCTCAAGTCCTTCATATCGAATTGCTTGGACAACCATACGCTTACATCCGACAATACTTTGATATTGTTTCCCACTAACAAAATGTCATCTACGTATAGTACAAGAAATACCATCACATTTCTTGTATACACAAGACTCATCCGGAAATTGAATAAATCCATACGACTGGATTACTTCATTAATCCGGATGTTCCAAGACCTTGAAGCTTGCTTCAGTCCATAAATAGACCGATTGAGCTTATACACTAGATGCTCTTTGCCAGATTTTGCGTGCAGGAAATGCATCCTTTTTTTTTAGTGTGCAGAATTTCTTCAGATATTTTAATTGTAGTCAATCATGCAAGGATGCATTCTACCACTTGAAGAAAGCTCTAACTCTCTATGCAATAAGCAAGCTTCTGGAGTGGATATTTCAAATGAACCATCTCTTACCACTTCTAGATTGGCTGTTGAAACTGAATCAACTCCGACCTCCAGAATTTCAAGGCAGTCTGTTCTATCTCAATTTTTCTTTTGCATTATGCTTGTATATATTTCTTTGCATTGGTTTACTTTTGTTGGGTAGTTCATTTTTAGTTTGCTTTGTTGGTTTTCATAATAAATTTCATATGCATTCTTTTTATCATCTTAGAAATTGTGAAAACCAGTTAAATTTGATTGTCTAATTTGATGATTTATTGTCATGATTGGATTCTTGGATTGCATGTGATTACAACTTGATGATGGATTTTATGTTGGTAGATTGAAATGATAATTTTTGATATACCTAGTGAGGATATTTTTGAGCCTATTATTCCTATTGATGTGTGATGCACTTGTGGTTAATGCTACTCTAGAACTTGCTTAATTCTTTCAAGACCACATTATCATAGGTTTGCATGATTTTTATGAAGGTTATCTCACTTTCTGTTATTCATTCCTTTTGTTATCACATGCTTCTTGAATAAATTCATATCATTCGTCATTTTATTCTTTTCTTCCTTCCATTTATTTCCCCCATTTACTTCCTTTTATTCTTCTTTGGGATGTGGATATCTTGGATGTTACATGATGAGTGTTTTGCCCAAGACGGACAAAATTTTATGTGTGGGGGGAGAGATATAGCTTAGTGGAATTTAAGAGAAGCATAGGTGAACCATGCTTGATCATCATAGGTAAGTCATGCTAGTTATCTTTTTATTTGAGCTATTGCCTATTGATGATATTGTATAGTAATGCACAACATGTTTGAAAAAAAAAAGAAGCAAAATCAGAAAAGAAAAAAAAAAGGAAAATCAGAAAAGGAAAAAAAAAGAAGGAAAAAAAGAAAAAAAAAACAGAACAGCAAAGAGAAAAAAAATAGAAAAGAAAAAAAATAATATATATATATATATATATATATATATATATATATATATATATATATATATATATATATTTTAACATGTTGTGCCATTTTTATTCATTTGTGGTAGAATTTTTGAGAGTGACAATTTTTACTTTAGCAACATTTAGATTTTATTGTATATTATGAGTGGATGTTTATTGAAATGCTAGAGTAGGAGTTGTTCACATTTTTATTGTATTGATGAAAGGTGATAGAATTTTTTTTTGTGAGTAACAATCTTTATGGTAGCAAAATTTAGATTTTATTATAGATCATGAGTGGACGGTTATTGAAAAGCTATTATAGAGATTGTTCACATATTTATTGAGTTTTTAGAGCTAGCTTGGAAGTTAGATGAGATACTTTTTTTGGGGGCATTATTTTCTTGTACTCATCTATGCAACATTTTAATATATCCATATTTTCCACCAATAATTTGCTTTATCTTCTTCACTTCTTTTCTTATCCTATCATTTGCTTTGATTATGTTTCCCTTACATCTTAATAAGCCTTCATTATTTTATTGTGCATTCTTGTGTATATAGTGGTGGAGATTAGAAGTAAAGCAAGCATATCGTAGGGCATGAATCCATGAGTAGTTTGAGTGAGCTCCACTATTATATGTATATTAGAGTAGAGCCACATTTACTTACCTTGTGAGGTTATTTTGTTATCATCCTCTATTTATCTATTATGGACTGAAGTTATCATGCTTGTTAATTAGTGTATGAATTGAATCCATGAATGCTTAGGTTATTTGAATTTGACAATCTTAGATAACTCTCTTTTCACTATTTTCTATGTATGGTTGAGAATTGCTTGGGGAATGCATCTTAATTATTTTCTTTTTCTATTTTACTTGCTCGAGACGAGCAAGAATAAGTGTGGGGGAGTTGATAATGGGTATTTTAATATGATATTTTAGCTCTCATGCTTAGTATTTTTATCCTCTCATTCATTTAAATTTTTCTCTATATCATGATTCATGAGTTAGGATATATTTGTGAGCTTATTATAATTTCTCTCTAATTTTGGCATTATTTCATGATTTTGTAGGTAATTAAAGAGATGCCATAAACATGAGCTAAGTCAAATTAATTGGACCCAAAGCTAAGGTCGAGATTCATTTCATTTCAAAGAGAGAAACAATTCAACTCTTAAAGCCCACTCTTCTCAAGCCCATTCGAATAGATCAAATTCAAACCCAATCATAAAGGCCCAATTCATCCAATTTGAAGCCCAATTTGAACCTTACCTTAATGAACCGGTTTAGCTTTAGTGGATCTACCTTCTCAACCAAAACCCAAGATCTGGAACCCGTTAAGAAACCCTTTCTTCTCCTCACGCACGGCACAGTAGCTTTTGGCTCGCGATTTCTTCCTCAGCGCCGCAAGGGCACACGACCACCTCCCTCTCCTTTCTTCTTTCTCTCCGGCCGGCGGCACCACTTCTTCTCTTCACCGCCGCCGGCCGGTCCTTCACATCCTTTCCCTCTTCCTGGAGTTTGCATCGGCTAGGGCACGCGAGTCTGACAACCTTTCCTCCTTCTCCTGATCGAAGACACGAAGACGACGGCGGTGATTTTCGGTGGATCTGTAGCAGCGACGATCGCAGGGCTTCATCGGAGTAGTTACTTCAGTGGGTTCTTCATCCACCTTGCATCCCAGTCGGGGTTCCTGCCGGACAAGGTGAAGAAGGTGGCGAATCACCGACGGGCAGCGAGCTTGGTTCTTCTCCGACGTTCATTCTATTCACCTCACCACTAGCCGGAGCTCAAAGTCTCTGCCGGAAACGGTGAAGAAGGCAGCGACTTAGGGTTCCAGCAGCACCCAATTCCCCATCATCGGAGAGTTTCCATGTGATGATCTTCCAGGTTTCGGCATCACACAACCTTAATTTGCCCGACACGGTGAAGAGGGCAGATCTAGGTTGACATTCTTGGCAGATTATCCTCATTTTCAGCAGCTTTCCAAGGAGAGGTTTCTTCAAGGATTTCGTGCTTCCACCGTCGTTGATTGTAGTTCTGACCAGTAACGTCAGCCGTCCACCGGATTCAGGAGATTTCCGAGTGACAACGGTCTTCTTCCTCGGTGATTTTGTAGTGACAGACAGAATACTTTGCGTGTTTGATTGTGGAGAAGTGGATTGGTTAATTAGGATTTATTTGTTGTTCTTGTTTCATTTTATAGTTAAGTTCTTATGCTTGTTTAATGTGTAGTTGTTAGCTTAATTTCGTGTTCGATCTTCTTATGATGTATGTTAATTAGTTTTGGTACCTTGTTTAGTTCATTATGTATGATTGTTGATCTTGTATCATAGCGTGACAATATGGTACAAGTTTAGCTTTTATGCAGAATTAGGTTTTGTTTAATTATCGTTAAGTTTGTTTAGTTAATTGTCTTTGAGTATTGCTTTCTTTATTAATGTTTCTTGGATCCTCATAGTGTAGAGTGACACTACATTATGAGATTATATTTGCTGTTTAGTTAGGATTTCCTTATTTGCATTAGGTGTAGAAATTCCAAAACAAACCCCCATTGTTCGATTTCGTCTGAGAGCAAATGTCCTATCATTGTTTCCATGAGAGAGACGACCCGGTCCTCTACTATACTACTTAGTGTAGGTTAAGGGGTTTGGTTGAGTATAAATAAATTAATTTGATTTGTGGGTGTGACAGATCCACATTGTCAATCTTATAATATGATCTTTTGTGTATCTCCTCACACAATGTTATCTACAATATAAATTAAATGGACAACTACACTTAGCATAAATGTAGGTATTCGACCAATGTGATTCTTATTTCTAAATAAATGTTTATACAAAAAAACTAGGCTTTTAGTATACATTCAAACAATCTCCCACTTATACTAAAAGAGTATGCTGCCATATACCCTGCCATACATCTGATTCTCATCCATCAATATGCCCATTAAAAGCTCTTGCTTTAAGGGCCTTAGTGAAAAGATCCAGGTTATCCGCTGATGCAATGTAGGCGACAACAACTTCTCCTCATTATACGATATCTCGTATTGGGTGGTACTTGCGCTCTGTGTGTTTACTTGCTTTATGGGCTCGTGGTTCCTTCGAGTTTGCTACTGCACCACGTATTATCACAATACACTGTAATAATTTTTGGGCAAACCAAGAATCACGTCTAAGTCCATCATGAAGTTGCTGAGTCATACAGCTTCTATGGCTGCCTCAGTGGCTGCCACATACTCAGCTTCCATGGTGGAGTCCGAAAAGCATTTATGCTTAACACTCTTCCATTGTTATGGCTTTACCTCCTTAAGTAAACACAAAACCCCGAGGTCGACTTACTATTGTCCCTATCTGATTGGAAGTCAGAATCCGTGTAACCCACAGGGAGCAAATCATCTACTTAGTAAACCAGCATATAATCTCTAGTCCTTCTCAGGTATTTTAATATATGCTTTACGGCAGTCCAATGTCCCTGTCCTGGATTACTTTGATATCTTCTAACCATGCCCACGGTAAAACAGATATCCGGTCTCGTGCATAACATATCATACATTAGGCTTCCTACAGTTGAAGCATAAGGAACTGCCTTAATTTCTTCTATCTCTTTTGATGTCTTCGGAGACATCTCTTTAAAAAAGATACTCCATGCCTAAAAGGTAAAAAACCTTTCTTGGAGTCTTGCATGCTAAAACGAGCTAGGATCGTATCGATATATGAAGCTTAGGATAAGCACAACATTCTTTTCTTGCGATCCCTTATTACTTTGATCCCGAGAATATGTGCACATTCTCCCAAGTCCTTCATATCATATTGCTTGGACAACCATACGCTTACTTCCGACAACACTTTGATATTCTTTCCACTAACAAAATGTCATCTACGTATAGTACAAGAAATACCATCACGTTTCCATCACATTTCTTGTATATACAAGACTCATCCGGAAATTGAATAAATCCATACGACTGGATTACTTCATTAATCCGGATGTTCCAAGACCTTGAAGCTTGCTTCAGTCCATAAATAGACCGATTGAGCTTACACACTAGATGCTCTTTGCCATTTGCAATAAACACCTCTGGTTGCTTCATATGGATGTTTTCTTCAAGACTTTCATTAAGGAAAGTTGTCTTAATATCCATTTGACAAACCTCATAATCCATATGAGCGGCAATAGATAAGAGTATTCGGATAGACTTAAGCATGGCTACCGGCGAAAAAGTTCCCTCATAATCGATTCTCTATTTCTGAGTGTACCCCTTCGCAACAAGCTTTGCTTTGAAGGTTTTCACCTTCCCATCTGTCTATCTTTTCTTTTTGTAGAACCACTTTCATCTAATGGCTTTTACACAATTTGGTGGTTCTACAAGCTCTCAGACCTTATTAGAATACATAGATTCTTTTCAGAATTCATCGCTCTTTGCCGAGATACTACATCTTTATCTTGGAGTGCTTCGTCATATGTCCGGGGATCAGGTTCATGTTCACCAGGGATCAAGTCCGAAGACTCTCCCAAAACATGAATCTCTAAGGTTACCTCACAACCCTCCCACTACGACGAGGCACTATCTATAACCATGCATCATTTGTGACACGTGTTACAGTTTCTTGTGATATTTCATCTTGTACTATTGGTACTAGACTAGACGTGTCCTCTCTAATTTCTTCTAGAACAATTTCACTCATGGGCTTATGGTTCATTACATAATCTTCCCCTAAAAATCAAGCATTGGTGCTAACAATGATCTTCTGATTTTTAGGATTATAAAACAAACCACCTTTCGTTCCTTTAGGATATCCCACAAACAGGCGAACTTATGTACGTGATTCCAACTTATCAGTGTCTCCCTTTAGCACACATGCTGGAATACCCCAAATCCGAATATGCTTTAGACTAGGCTTACGCCCATTCCACAATTCTATGGGAGTAGAGGGTACTGACTTAGAAGGTACCATATTCAGAATGTACACTGTTGTTTCCAGAGCATATTCCCAAAATGAATTTGGTAATTCTTAATAACTCATCATTGATCTAACTATTTCCATAAGAGTCCTATACCTTCGTTCTTCCACACCATTCTGTTGAGGTGTACCAGGTGCAGTCAGTTGGGATTGAATTCCTGAGTTATGATAAGTGACTCCTAAACTCTCCTAAGAAGTACTTGCCACTACGATCTTACTATAGTGTCTTGATACTTTTACCATGATGTTTCTCTACATCAGCCTTGTACTCTTTGAACTCATCAAAGCACTCAGACATGCGGCGCATCATGTAAATATACCCGTATCTTGAATAGTCGTCTAAAAGAGACGAAATATTCGATACCACCTCTTGCCTAGATAGTCCTAGGTACAAATCAAAATGAACCAACTCCAACACATCTTTGGCTCTATACCCCTTAGTCTTAAAAGCATCTTCGTCATTTTCCCTTCTAAGCAAGACTCGCAGGTTGGAAAGTTTTCCACCACCAATGAACCCAAAAGTCTATCGGCTATTAACCTTTGAATCCTACTCAAGTTAATATGACCTAGCCTTAGATGCCAAAGATATGTTTGGTTCATTTCTGAAGGTTACTTTCTTTTATTAAAATTAAAAGATGCATTATTAATTTCCTTTTGTTGCATTGTGGTAGTATTGCGTACCAGAACAGATAACTTCCCTATTTTTCTTGATAACAACTTTGTCATCAAAATAGACAGAATATCCATTCTTAAATAGTTTTAGAAACTGAAATCAAGTTCTTTCTAAAACTTGGTATGTAAAGATAATCAATGTTTTATTCCTATCAAAGGATAAACATCTCCCACTGTAACAGATGCTACTTTTGCAGCAGTGCCCATGTAGACGGTATTTTCCCTTTCATATAGTTGTCAGGTTTCCTGGAACCCTTGTAATGAATTGCAGACATGATCAGTGGCTCCCGTATCTACACACCAGGTACTGGTAGATAACACCACTAAACATGTTTCAACAACTAATGAATAAAATACACCTTTATTGTTCTTATTTTTGAGAGGACATTCCACCTTAGTGTCCAAGTTTTGTTTCTAATCATTATAATTTGGGACTAGTAAGTGTATTCTCTAACATCTAGGGGATTGAAAAATATTTGAAATCCTAAGAATCATAAAAATATTTGGTCAAGACCAACACCTCAAAATCCCCGTGAATTTTGTATGCCACGTTAGTGTGAACGTATACAAATTCAATCATTTGTAAGAAGAGATTTTATCCATTAATTTTATTATCTTATCATCCTATCTTTTTGACAAATAAAATTAATAGTTGGTCTGTCTTCGATCAAATATTTGGTCAAAACTTTAGAATTTAAAATAATATTGATTCCTCAAAATAATATCATTTAAATTCACCAACACTTCAAACACCGTGAATTTTGTATGCCATGTTAGTGTGGACGTATACAAATTCAAGCATTTGTAAGAGGAGGGGCTTACCCATTAATTATCTTGTCAACCTTAAATTACCTCTAACACCATGAATTTTGTATGTCACGTTAGTGTGGATGTATACAATTCAAATATTTGTAAGAGGAGGTTTTATCCATTAATTTTATTTTATCAACCTAACTTTATGACAAATAAAATTACCTCAAACACCATGATTTTTTATATGCCATGTTAGTGTGGACGTATACAAATTCAAACATTTGTAAGAGGGGGTTTTACCTAACTTTATGACAAATTAATAGTTGATTTTCCTTTGGTCACGCAAAAATAGCAGTGACTCCGTTAGGGAGAATACTATTAAATGCGTCTAAATGTATACCATTACTTGATACTTAGTCCATTAAATAGGATTGTGTCCCTTCAGTTGGAGAAGATCACACGCTCCTAAATAATTTCCTATAATCATCCATAAAAGGAAGTTTGATCTAGTGACCCGCAAACAAACTCATCCGTTGTGGAGCAAGGCACTCAAAGCCAACACGCAAGTTTGTTTACATCACTTTCAAACCAGTAATGGAGACCGTGGAATTTATATATAAATCCCTCTCCCACTTAGTTATTTAAGATGAGGATTTTAACATGCACACACACACATCATAGCAAATAAAAGTAATAAATATGGAAAAATAATTTTCCAACTATTATGACCTCTTCCATCACTGTCCTCCGTGTGCTGCCAACTCTAGCTGCTGCCATCTTTAGCCACCGCAATCGGGTCTAGTCGTCGCATCTATCTTGTTACTTATTCCACTGCACCTCTGGTCCTCAAATAGTACCACGCCTCGCAAGAATACGATCTGCGATAAAAACAGAATTTTACATTTATCGATTCTATATTCCACAAGGGAATGTACATGTAATTTAGATAGAAACAAAAATGTAAAATCCTAAAACTCATACAACTCCTGCTGTATGTAATACATACAATCATGTACACACATAAAATGACCTCGACATGTCCGAGGATTTAATCACACACAATCACATTAGGGCCATAATAGTTGGATCTAGGATGCCTGCAACCACAGAGTTAATCTATTTGCACATTCTACTATTATCCTACCTAAAATATGTATGACATGTGCATAATTAAACTGAAAAACCAAACACACAGAGGCAATATCTTAACTCTGATACCAATTGTTGGTTGCTACTTGGAATATCGTATTGGTTCCCCTGTACAAAAATTTTGTACGAGTCTCAAATCTTTCCTAACAACCTACTGTGTTCTTTAGAAATTAAATTTGGAATCGCAAACAGAACTTAACATTATTGATTCCAAATTCAACTTATCTGTTCATAGGGGTTTAGACTTGGATCACAAACGATGCTTAACATTATTAATCCAAATCCATCCATATTACAAAGTTAATTAAATATTTATTTCAGAGATCGGCTTCCAGGTTAAACATGGCAAGGCACTAGGCCTTCTTGGGTATGGGATCATCCGCCACTTCCTAGACAAAGCCTTTGAACGAAATTCAATATTTATTCTTCTTATAGTAACCCTAGGTTTAACCATTAAGAACAATCGAATCACAAGATCGAAAAACAAAAGAAACACAAAATTGAAACATAAATTCAATTGCCTAGAATCGTTAGCCTCTTGTGTTTGGTAATTCAAAATCCATACAAAGAAAACTAGCATGATGCGGAATAAGACAACTAGTTATACCTTTCTTTGTAGCTAAAGACCTCTTGATCTTCTGTTGTATTCCTCACCTCCTCTTGGATGTCATATGGGCGACGATCTACCAAGATGAATTCCACCGGGACCACTTCTTCTCCAAGACTCTTGAGCCATCAAGGGATGCCAAAATAGGAAATTTTCTTCTCTTCTTCTTCCTCTCCAAGCAACCGGCCACCAAGATGATAAAGCTTGAAGAACCGCCGCCTCAAAGGAAGAAAATAAAAGAGAAGAGCATGGAAGAGATTCGACCACCAAGGAATCAAGGCTTGTGTGCCGCTGGCCCTTAAAGAAACAATAAGGGTGTCGGCCACACAATGAAGAGAGGAGAAAGCCTAGGTTGTGTTATCTCATGAGGCACCCTCCCCATATCTTTTATAATCCTTGATCTTTGCAAAAAAGGAAAGTTTAATTAAAACTTACTTTTCTTCTTCCTATGGCCGACCACATCATGGAGTCTAAAAAGGAAAAAATTTTACAACAAAAAATTAAAGCTTCCTTTTAAACCATGATGTCTACAAAAAGGAAAGTTTTAAACATAATTAAAACTTCCTTATTTATGGTCTCCCTTTAAAAGAGGAAATTTTAATAATAATTAAAATCTCTCTTTTTAAATTTCCTATTGCACATGGTAATAAAGGAAAGTTTTAAAAATTAATCTCTCTCTTTTAAAACATGTAGACAACTACAAATAAAGGAAAGATTAATTAAAACTTCTCTTTTTAGATATGGTTATAAAAAAGGAGAGTTTTATCAAAAATTAAAATATTTCTTTTAAACATTATAGACGACTACAAATAAGGAAAGATTTTAACAAAATTAAAATCAATCTTTAATCTTTTGTAGATAGCTATAAAAGGAAAGATTTTAAAAATCTAAAACTCTCTTTTTAAAACCATGAAGATGACTATAAAAGGAAATTTTAAAAATAAAATTTCTCTTTTAAATCCCTTTCATGAATGACTATAAAAGGAAAGATTTTAACAAAAATAAAATCTCCCGTTAATCTATTGTAGCCTCTATAAAACCTTGTATCCACTAAGTCCACTTCTTATCCAAGTAATGGGCCGGACACAACCTTGCTTGGAGTAAGGGGGTCGACCACTACTTGGGCTCCAAGCCTATGCTTGGCCGACCCCCTTACTCCAAGCAAGGTTGTGTCCGGCCCATTACTTGGATAAGAAGTGGACTTAGTGGATACAAGGTTTTATAGAGGCTACAACAGGGACCGAGAGGAGAAATTGATTTTGGTCTCCCGATGAGCTTGAGTTTCCTGTGTTCGCCCCGAACACCCAGCTCAAATTCATCAATAATAACTCATACCACTAAAGAGTTATTATTGAACTATCGCACCAATCCCAAATTATATTATGTGCTCCTTATTATGAGTGCATTAATCTCCCTGTGTTTAAGATATAGAATGCCCACTAATTAAATGAGTTACTCCGGTTGACTTTTTTCGCCTCGGTCTGGGTCTTCAACTCCGGTTCCGCTCGCTTGGGTGATCTCTGCCATCCGGAAAAGGGCTCACCCGAACCCAGGTTCCGGTCTTCTCGAGCGGGCTTCCCTCCGGCTTCTCGTCCTTCGGAATCGCTGCGTGTTTCCTTCTCATCCATCGGCGTACTCATCCACAGTCTTCGTTCCTCGGAAGCACCGCGTGCCGTCCTTCTTGCTAGCTGCGTCTCTTGCTCCTCGAGCAGTCTTTCGCTCTAGCTTTCATCCCTCGGAATCCCCGCACGCTTCCTTCTCGTCCGCCGGGGTACTCTTCCGCAGAGCCTCGTCCCTCGGACGCACCTCGTGTCGTCCTTCTCGCTAGCTGCATCTTCCGCTCGACTACATGTGTTCCTAAGCTCCTGCACAATTAGACACAAGGTTAGAAACACACAGGACCTAACTTAACTTGTTGATCACACCAAAATAACCTTGGGGTTCCAACAACAGTTTCATTCTATAATCAACAACACACCATATAAATGATATCATTTCCCAACTTATCAGGTCTGTTGATTTAACGAGCTAAATCGCACCCTTTGGTAAATTAAAGAAATAAATATTAAATTTGCGTGCTTGTTATTATATCACGATTAAGAGCATACACTTCCATAATAACAGAGGTTTTGTTCTCTTATATAATGAGTAAAAAAAGAAACTACCTCAAATGGTCATGCTCAATACACTCATAGTGTACTAGTGTAATTTTATAGTCTAGATAAACTAATACCAAATTACACTACAACCACTCCAATGGTTTGTCCATTCCATCTTGGTTGTGAGCTACTATTTACTATTTATAATTTATAAGGATCTGATAACATGATCTTCTGTGTGTCTCCTCATACCATGTTATCTATAGTATAAATTAAATGGACAACTACACTTAGCATAAATGTAGCCATTTGACCAATGTGATTCTTATTTCTATATAAATGTTTATACAAAAAGCTAGGCTTTTAGTATACATTCCAACACTTACGACTCATTTGACGCTTCCTTCGTAGCCTCGACCTCTTGCCTTCAAGCCTACTTCCTTTGGCTCTCGTCCCTCGGATGCATTCAGGCCAGCGGCTCATCCCCAATGTCATCCTTCGCGTATGCCTCGAAGTCACTTCCCTTGGCCCTTGTCCTTGCTGCCTTGTCCACGGTCCCTCGGATGCTCCATCCTTCACCGGACCCGAAGCCGTCAACCTGAGTCACATGTGTATCCTGCAGACCTGCACACTCACATACACATATCAAATACAAGGGTGAACCTAACTTAATCCCTTTGCCCAAACACCAAAACACATGGTCGCACGGACCATTGAGATTGCTCCAACACGCTATTCGGGCTACCTCAAGGGATGATCTGTGCACCGCCGATCACATTCATGTCATCGCCTTTACCAGGGGTGCAGGTGTCCCGCATCCGGCCCCTTTCCTCCTCATATCCCATGGGCAGGGCAACTTCTGAACCTTCTGGTCCAAGCGGACAGAGGTCAATAATGACAATCATCCACTTGCCAACTGACGAATATCGTGGCATGGATGACCCAGCGTCCCGCATCCCTGAGCATTAAATCAGGATCCAAGGGTCACTCGCACAAATATGGGTCGATGCCAAAGCCCATGCAATGGTTTTTGCTCCACGAGAACTCACCAACAACCACACCCAGATGTCCATTGGGGTATGTATACTATCTTTTTTTTTCATCCGTTTAAATTTTATGATTCTATTGTCGTTGCAGTACTGGGTAGAGAGCCTGGTCATGTGTCACTGGCTCCCCTATCTAGAGCATGAAGTCCAGCAGTTATGCTCCCCGAGTGGCCAAGAAGTTGCTTCTCAGGCACGTATGGAGCAGATGAGCACCGAAATAGCCCAACTAAGGGTCGATCTAAAGAAGAGCTTCGAGCTACTCGAGGTTGAGAAGGGAAAAAGTGCTGAGCAGGCCACCCTATTGGCTCAGTTAAATAAATAGGCTAGCACCTTCTAATCCAAGATCCACTCGGCCAATACCAAGAAGCTCCGGGTGATCGAAGACTTGGAGCTTAAGAACAAAGAGGCCCGGATCTTAGAGCAAAACTTGAAAGAAGCTAAGGTCGCGCTGAACACCGAGCAAGAGGGTCGGTCGGTCGACGGTCTGCAATGAAGGCCCAACTTGATGCCAAGGATGAGGTGCTAGCCCAGTTGAAGGATAAGCTGCAGGCATCCGAACGTCCCTTGAGACTTATCAGAGTAGGGAATCTGAGTGATTTCAGCTCATAAAACGGGCTTATCTCTGCTAGGACACCTTCAACAACAAGGTCATCGATCAAGCGCTCTGCCTTTTCAACTTCGCAATCGACGGGGTGCTCGACCAACTGAAGGATGGTGGATATATTCCCACCGCTCTAACAAACAAGGTCATTAGCCGGGACAAGATGACCGAGTCGTTGCCCGATGATGTATTGTATTACCTTGAGTGAGCCTGTTTATGCGAGTTGAGGTGCTTCCTGTGCTTGTAATTTTTCAAGTATTAATGAATGATCGCCCGTCCGATGAGCCTTTCTTGTTCGTTCATCCCATTGTCACTGTTCAATATTTCTTTCCAGCTCAACTTGCATTTAGTTATTTACGCATTAACGTGCAAACTCAAATATGACTTGCACTTTCCCCCAAGTGTGACTTTGTACCCTTCTAATCGGCAGCAGGCTATCCCTCTACATAGCCAATCGATCAATTCAGGATTGTTGAATGACCAACTTATAGTAAAAATTGTCACTTTTGAGCAGCGTTTCTGGGTTTACCTTCTACGACACTATTGTTTTTCGTCAAAGTCTTGGGTTTAAGGTCGTCACTCGATCGTTGCTGAAAACTGGAGATTTAAAGTCGTCGCTCGACCGCTAAATAGCGTAGACATGAGTTTAAAGTTGTCACTCGATCACTGAATGGCACAGACATGTGTTTAAGGTCGCTAATCGACCATTGAATGGCGTAGACGTGGGTCTAAGGTAGCCGCTCGACCGCTGAATGACGTAGACATCAGTTTAAGGTCGTCACTTGACCGCTGAATGTCGTAGATGTGGGTTTAACGTCGTTACTCGATGATTGACTGAGACCAGGGTTTTGTTGGGTTTTTCGGGCCACGAAAACCGTGTTTTCGCGTCGCGGAAACCCCGAAAGCCCCAGCCACCGGATCCGTGTAAAGAAAAATCTTTCGAAAAATACAAGTACGAGTTTCAAAACTTCGATCTACAGTAGATCTACAAAGGGAAAACCTTTTATACCTTCGATGCGTGCCCTTTTCGTATCCCGCTCGTCCAACGGCTTGCCGGATCTCAAGATTGTCAACGTAGACAATCCTCTACACGTATCCACACGAACACACTAGATGGAGAAGGACCAAACAAGGTGTGATAGCACCTAGGGTGTTCGGCCAAGGTAGGAGAAGGTGAGCAAGAAGAGAGAGCTCAAGGAGGAAGAAGAAGTGAATTTCCTTCACAATGTGTGGCCGACCACAATTGTAACTCCTCTACAATTAATGTGGCCGGCCACATTAAATGGAAAGGAGGCTTGTAACCTCCATGATGTGGCACACACCTAAGTAACCATGATGATGTGGAGCATCATCATTGGTCCACATCTTGCCAACTCACCAATGAGGTGGCATAAAGTCAAGTCAAACTTGACTCTTCATCTTCCTCTCAAGTCAAGTCAAACTTGACTTAATCTCTCTCATGGTTGATCTAATCCAACCATTTAATTCAAGCCAATTTAATATAATGAATCTAATTCATTTAATTAAATTGATTCAATGAGTCATAATCTAAATTAGACTCATTGAACACATGAATTAACTTGAGTCCAACTCAATTAGCCCAATTAGGATTACTCTTAATCCAATTTGATTCATCAAATGAATCTAATCCTCTTGGTTCATACTATGAACCTAAACTCCATCTAATTGTCCTTAGTGTGTGACCCTATAAGTTCTTGTAACGTTTGCAATGCCCCTAAACCCATTTAGGGGTATAAGTAATGAGCGGTATCTAGCAACACATTATTACTACCCAAGTTACAAGAATGTTGAGATCCAACATCACCTTGTGACTACTAATTGTGACTCCTCACAATATATGACAAGTGTCCTTCTATCCTAGACATCTAGATTGATCAATGTGAGGCATAGACTGTGTCATCCTCTGATCAAACTAAATCTTGAACTCCAAGTAGACTCACTAAATCAAATGAGCTCAATATCTCATATTGACTCATTTGGGCATGGCCATGCACTTCGTGGTCTCACTCTATCAAGAATATCGATGTCTCTCCTGTCATATAGGAGGGATAGATCCCATCTACATCATTCACATCCCTCTGCATAATTCATTACATACCCAGTAATCGCCTTTATAGTCCACCCAGTTACGGGTGACGTTTGACGAAATCAAAGTACATAACTCCTTATGTAGGGAACCATGGTGACTTCAGGTCTAAGGACTAGTAGTCATACTAATAGCCACATGAGAAAGTATATGACACTCATATAACGATCAATGATACTTTCTTATGGCGGGTCATTCAGTATACATTCTCCAATGCATACCCATGTGTCAACTTGATATCTCTATATCCATAACTTGTGAGATCAAGTCATCGAGCTGACCTACATGCTAGTCTTATTGCATTTAACATTGTCCCTGAATGTTAATACTCGACTAGGAATGATTAAGAGTAGTGTTCCCTATATCATCTCACTATCGGTTTAACTAACCGATTGATATATGTGAGAACCTTCTACTCAAGGACGCTATTATACTTAGTTTATTTGGCACCAATACAAGTAAGTATAATAACCAAAACACATGCCTTTATTTATATAAGAATATGATACAACAAGTCCGTAATACAATCATCAAATGATTGGCTCTAGGGCTCTAACTAACAGGTTTAATGTCGCTGCTCAACGGTTGATGAAGACTAGGGTTTAAAGTCGTCGCTCGACGATTGATGAAGACCGGAGTTTAACGTCGCCGCTCGATGGTTGATGAAAACCGGAGTTTAACGTCGCCGCTCGATGGTTGTAATGCATAGACAAGAGTTTATAGTCGCCACTCAACTTTTAACTTGACCAATCAGCTCAAGAGTCTGGGATACTTGTGATTTTATTAACCTGTCCTGCACCACAAAGACACATACACAGATTACATCCATATTCACTCACGCACCTCTCATCCAGCCCTGTAGGGTTGGAGATGGTTCACGCTCCATGGTCGCTCGAGCTGTCTTTCGTCTTCATTCTCCAAGTAGTAGGCCCCCGAGAGGAGTTTCTGTACGACCTTGTAAGGTCCCACCCATGGTTCCTCGAGCTTATTAACATCGCCGACTGGCTTGATTCTCTTCCAGCCCAAATCACCGATTTAGAAGGATCTCGGGATCACCCTCCGATTGTAGCTCTACTTCATACACTGCCGGTATGCCATCATCCGAACGACAGCCTTATCCCGTGCCTCGTCCACCAAATCGAGCTCCATCCGTCTTCGCTCGGCGTTCCCCTTATCGTAGAGATGAACCTAGTCGGATTCTACTCCGACCTCCACAAGGACCACCGCTTTGCCATCGTACACCAAATGGAATGGTGTTACGCCGATCGTCTCCTTTGAAGTCGTACGGAGGGCACACAGAACACTTGGGAGCTCATCGACTCAGCTACCTCCCGCTTGGTCGAGCCGGGCTCGTAAGCCTCTAAGGATCTCTCGGTTGGTGACTTTCGCCTGACCGTTGCTTTGAGGGTAGGCCACAGAGGTGAATGTCTGCTGAATGTCTTAGCTTTCGCACCATTCTCTAAGCCTTCAATCAGTGAACTGCCTCTCGTTGTTCGAGACGAGCCGGCGAGGGATGCCAAATCGACACAAGATGTTCTGCCAGATGAATTTGATAACCATTTGTTAACTTATTTTAGCCAGCGGCTCAGCCTCCACCCACTTTGAGAAGTAATCCACGGCAACGAGCAGGAATCTTCACTAAGCGATAGCCATGGGGAAGGATCCAACGATGTCCATGCCTCATTGGTCGAATGAGTAAAACACCGTGGGCGCCTTCATCTCCTCAGTCTGCTGGTGCGTAATGTTATGATACTTTTGGCAGGACAAGCAGGTGGCTACTATTCAAGCGGCATCCTCTTGAAGAGTGGGTCAAAAATATCTAGTTAGGAGAATCTTTCAAGCTAGCGAACGACCGCCCAGATGGCCTCCACAGGAGCCTTGGTGCACTTCCTAAAGCATGCACTCTGAGTCCTCCGGTCCAACGTATTTGAGCAGGGACCTAGAGAAGGCTCTCTTATATAACTGATCCACGATCAAGGTGAATCATCTGGCCCTATTTCTCAATAAGCGGGCCTCTTAATGATCAACAGGTGCAGTGCCCGATCGGAGGAATTCCACCAATGCCATCCTCCAATCGCTTGGGAAGGTTATCCCTCCCATCATGTCGATATGCGCCACTAATAAAACTTGCTCGATCGGTTGCCCTATCTGTTAGAGTGTATACCAAAATCCTAACTTTTGTAAACATTTATTTATGAAATAAAAGAATCACATTGGTAAAATGTCTACATTTTATTTGTTAAGTGTAGTTGTTCAATTAATTTATATTGTAGATAACATGGTGTGTGGTGTCACACACAGAAGATCAGGTTATCAATTCTTTATAAATTATAAACAATTGCTCACGACTAAGATGGAAAGGAGCAAACCATTGGAATAGTCGTAGTGTAATTAGGTATTAGTTTATCTTTACTAATAAATTACACTAGTACACTCTAAGTGTATTGAGTAGGACCATTTTAGGTAAGTTCTTTTTATACTGACTTAATAAAAGAACTAAACCTTAGTTATTATGGAAGTGTGTGCTCTTAATCCTAATATAATAACAAGTATATATATTTAGTATTTATTTCTTTAACTTATCAAAGGGTGAGATTTAGCTCGATAAATCAATAGGCCCGATAAGTTAGGAAATGATATTACTTATAGTATGTGTTGTTGATTATAGAAGGAAACTGTGTCCTAGTAATCTAGGTTGAGAATGTCCCCAAGAGGAGCTCATATGGATTGTCATGTTAAACCCTGCAGGTGGATTAGTCCGACATGACAATAAGGTTGAGTGGTACTACTCTTGTACTAAGACATTAATTAAAGTGAGTTGTCAGTAACTCAATTAAATTAATGAACATTCGATATCTTAAACACAGGGAGACTAACACACTCATGATAAAAAGGAGTCCATAATGTAATTTGAGATTGGTGCGGTAGTGCAATAATAACTCTCTAGTGGAATGAGTTTTTGTTGATGAACTTGAGTTGTGTGTTCGGGGCGAACACGGGATACTCAAGCTCATCGGAAGGTCAAAACCAATTTCTCCTCTAGGTCACTGTCGTAGCCTCATTAATGCCTCAAGTCCACTCATGAAAAGCCCTTCTTGGTGTCCAAGAGGGGGTCGGCCCATGGCTTGGTGACCAAGCCATAGGGGCCAGCTGTTGGAACCCCAAGGTTGTTTTGGTATGATCAACAAGTTAAGTTAGGTCTTGTGTGTTTCTAACCTTGTGTCTAAGTGTGCAGGAGCTTAGGAGCACAGGTAGTCGAGCGGAAGACGCAGCTAGCGAGAAGGACGGTAGTCCAAGGGACGAGGTGCTGTGGAAGAGTACACCGGCGGACAAGAAGGAAGCGCGCGGTGGTTCCGAGGGACGAAAGCCGGAGTGGAAGATTGCTCAGGGAGCAAGAGACGCAGCTAGCGAGAAGGACGGCACACGGTGCGTCCGAGGGTTGAAAACTGCGGATGAGTACGCCGGCGGACGAGAAGGGAATATGCGGTGATTCTGAGGGACGAGAAGCCGAAGGGAAGCCCGCTCGAGAAGACCGGAAGTTGGGTTCGGGTGAGCCCTTTTCCGGATGGCAGAGATCACCCAAGCGAACGGATCCAAAGTAGAAGACCTGGACCGAGGCGAAATGAACCGGAGTAGTGGTCCCCAGATGAAAAAGTCAACATCGATTGACTTTAGGCTTCGGGGCGCCCGGAGCAGCCCGTGGCGCCCGGAGCAGCTCGGGGCGCCCGGAACCCTTCTGGGCGCCCGGACCTGGTTTTTTTACTAGATCGCGTCAAACACCATCTGAACGTTGGGGATAAAATTTTATCCCCCAGGGCGCCCGGAACCCCTTCCAGGCACCCCCAACCAAGGCTATAAATATAGCCTTGGCCCAAAAGCTTTTCATCAACTCAGTGCATTCCATTTCCAACACTTGTACGCTACTGTTCTAGATTAGCTTCTCTATTTTACGCTTTCACTGCTATAAGAGGCTTCTCCGCCTAAAGGAGATACTAGTGCTACTTTCCTTGGATTAATAACCTCCTTGGTTGTAACCAAGTAAAAACCTTCTACCTCATTCTTTCTACTTTTTATTTACTGCTTTAATTTTATACAAGTGTACTGTTGAGAGTTCGAGAAAGGGTTGTCTTATTTTTGCAGGCTATCCAACCCCCCCTTCTAGCCGGCCGCAACGATCCTACACCAGTCAATTCCTTCTCAAAGGGGCTGGCCCTTTGCTTGGTGTCCAAGCAAAGAGGGGCCGACCATAATAAATTCAAATAGGAGGGGTGTTTTGAATTTTTTAAAATCTTCTCTTTGTAGAAATCTACAAGTTTTAAAAGAGAGATTTTAAAATTTAAAACTTTTCTTATTTGAATTAGGCCACATCATTTAAAAGAAAGTTTAAAAGTTTGAAAACTTTCCCTTTTTAACCATCCTCATGGTTTTTAGAAAAAAGGAAGATAAGTTTTAAATTTAAAACTTTCTATTTTTGTAACCATGTTAAAAAAGGAAATTTTAGAAGAGAAGTTTTAAATTTTAAAACTTTCCTTTTTTAACTTCCACAATAGGAAAGAGAGCTTGTAAAATTTTATAAGATGATTTATTCTTTTATAACATTTTATAAAACTTATTTTTCTCCTTGATGATGTGGCCGACCACCCTTTCTTGGTGCCCAAGCAAGGGGCCGGCCAATCAATCCATGATTGATAATTGAATCAATCAAGAGGAAAGAAAAGGAAAAATAAAAAGGGAAAAGGAAAAACAAGAGGAAGATTTTAATTTTTGTAAAAAGTCTTTCCTTATTTGCCTTGGGCAAGTAATATAAAAGAAGGGGAGAGGAGGCCTCATGTATAATCAATTCTTATTCTCAAGTTGGTGCTTCCTCTTGTGGCCGACCCTCTCCCTCTCTTTTTCCCCTTGCTCTCTTTTGTTCTCTTGTGGTGGTGGCTGGATTTTAGAGAAGGATGAAGAAGGCTTTTGGGTGGTGTTCATCTTGGAGGATCGTCGCCCACGCGACGTCCAAAGCGAGGCGAGGAATACGACAGAAGATCTCAGGATTATTAGCATACAAAGAAAAGGTATAACTAGTAATTGTTTTCCGCATCATGCTAGTTATTTTTCTTTTTAAAAATTCCAAACACAAGAGGCATTAAATTCTAGTTTTTCGAATTTTTAATTCATGTTTGTGTTTTTTTTATTTTTCAAATTTGTGATTCGATTGTTCTTTTTGGTTAAACCTAATGTTATTTTAGGAAATTAAATATTTAATTTCGTTAAAAGGTTTTGTCGAGGCAGTGGTGGATGCTCCCATACCCAAGAAGGTCATGTGCCTCGCCATGTTTGTCCTGGGAACCGATTTTCGAAATAGATATTTAATTGAATTTGTAACATAGGTTGATTCGGATCAATAGTGTTAAGTTCTGCTTGCGATCCAAGTCTAAACCGTTAAGAACAGATAAGTTAAATTTGGAATCAATAATTTAACTTCTAAAGAACACAATAGGTTGTTTAGGAAAGGTTTAACACTTGAACAAAATTTCTGTACAGTGGAACCGGTACGATCTTCCTTGGACCAACCAACAATTGGTATCAGAGCTAGGATTTTCCTCTGTGTGTTTTGGTTTTCAAATAGATTATGCACATGTCATACATAATTTAGGCAGGATAATAGTAGGATGTGCTAACTTTGTGGTTGCAAGCTCCAACTATTATGGCATATAGATATTATGTGTGATTGGACCCTTGGACATGTCAAGAGCATTATTTTGTGTGTGCATGATTGTATGTATCAAATACAGCAGGAGCTGTATTATTTTTAGAATTTTACTTTTTTGTTCGATCTAGAATACATGTACATTCCTTTATGGAATATAGGATCGATATATGTAAAATTCCATATTTGTCGCGGATCGTATCCTTGCGAGGCGTGGTGCTATTGAAGAACCATAGGCGCAGTGGAATAAGAAGCAAGATAGATGCGATGACTGGACCCGATGGCGGTGGCTAAAGATGGCAATAGCTAGGGTTGAAACACACGGAGGACAGTGATGGAAAAGGTCATAATAGTTGGAAAATTAATTTCCACATTTATTGCTTTTATTTACTGTGATGTGTGTGTGTGCATGTGATATATGCTAGCATAGGTTAAAATTCCTCACCTTAAATAACTAAGTGGGAGAGGAATTTTTAAATAAATTCCACGGTCTCCATTACTGGTTTGTAAGTGATGCAACAAGCTTGCGTGTTGGCTCTGAGTGCCTCCCTCCACAACGGATGGGTTTGTTGTAGATCACTAGATCAAACTTCCTTTATGGATGGTTATAGGAAATTATTTAGGAGTGTGTGATCTTCTCCAACTGAAGGGGCACAATCCTATTTAATGGACTAAGTATCAAGTAATGGTATACACTTAGACACATTCAATAGTATCCTCCCCAACGGAGTCACTGCTATTGTTTTTTGTGGGACTAAAGTAAAACCAACTATTAATTTTATTTGTCATAAAGTTAGGCTGACAAGATAATAAAATTAATGTGTAAGACCCTCCTCTTACAAATGTTGAATTTGTATACGTCCACACTAACGTGGCATGCAATATTCACGGTGTTTTGAGGTGTTGATAAATTTAAATAGTATTGTTTGAGGAATCAATATTATTCTAAGTTTAGAGTCCTGACCAAAATTTATTTTGTGATTCTTAGGATGACTTTCAACCCACTAGTCGTTATATTGAAAGAGAACAGACTTACTAGTCCCAACTATATAGATTGGAAAAGAAACCTAGATATTGTCTTAACTGCTGAAACCTATAAGTTTGTACTGTCAGAGGTATGCCCAGATACACCTAATGGTGATTCTACCCCAGAGGAGATTGAGTATCATAAGAAATGGGTAAAAGCAAATGAGATGACGTGGTGTTACATGTTGGCTTCAATGTCAAATGTATTGCAACATCAGCATTAAGATTTACCAACTGCTTATGATATAATGAACAATATCAAAGAACTCTTTGGGCACCAGAGTCGGACTGCTAAGCAAGAGGCAATGAGAAAGTTAATGACAACCACCATGTCAGAGGGGACACCCGTAAGGGATCATATCCTCAAAATGATGGCTTCTCTGAACGAAATACAAGCCCTTGGAGGTGAAATCGATGGGGAAACCCAGGTCGATATAATTCTCCAAATGCTACCCAGAAGTTTTGAGTAGTTCCGCCTGAACTATAACATGAATAAAAGGGAGTATACGTTGGCGGAACTTCTGACAGAACTACAGGCAGCAGAAGGTATATTTCGTCACAGTTCTCAGATTCACTATGCTGAAAATGGTTCTACTTCTAAGTCAAAAGGCAAGAAGAAGAAGAAACAGGTCTTTTCAGAAAAGAAGGTGAATAAACCTCAGGGAACAGGACAAAAAGCTGGAATGAAGAAGCCGAAGGGAAAGTGCTTCATCTGCAAGCAGTCAGGACATTGGAAGGCGGACTGTCCTCGTAGGAATCAGAACAATAAAGGTATATCTCATACTCTAGTAGTTGAAACATGTTTAGCGGTGTTATCTATCAGCACCTGGTGTGTAGATACAGGAGCCACTGATCATGTCTGCAACTCTTTGCAAGGGTTTCAGGAAACCCGACGACTATTTGAAAGAGAGATAACCGTCTACATGGGCAATGCTACTAAGGTGACAGCTGTTGTAGTGGGAGACGTCTACTTATCTTTTGATAGGAATAGAAGTTTGGTTTTAAGAAATTGTCTTTATATACCCAGTTTCAGAAAGAATTTAATTTCAGTTTCTAAACTATATTTGGATGGATATTCTGTTTCTTTCAGTAACAATGTAGTTATAAAGAGAAATAGAGTTATTATCTGTTCTGGTGCATTGGTTGGCAATTTATATACATTAAATCCAATTTCTCCCATAAAGCAACAAATGGAAATTAATAACACATCTTCTAACTCTAATAAGAGAAAATAACCTTCGGAAATGAACCAAACATATCTTTGGCATCTAAGGCTTGGTCATATTAACTTAAGTAGGATTCAAAGGCTTGTAGTCGATGGACTCTTGGGTTCATTAGATTTGGAAAATTTTCCAACCTGTGAATCTTGCTTGGAAGGTAAAATGACCAAGAGACCTTTTAAGGCCAAGGGGTATAGAGCCAAAGATATGTTAGAACTGGTTCATTCTGATTTGTGTGGTCCTATGTCTATCCAAGCAAGAGGTGGTTATGAATATTTCGTCTCCTTTATAGACGATTATTCAAGATACGGATACATTTACTTGATGCGTCGCAAGTCTGAATGCTTTGATAAGTTCAAAGAATATAGGGTTGATGTGGAGAAACATCTTGGTAAAAGTATCGAGACACTACGGTCTGACCGTGGTGGCGAATACCTCTTTGGAGAGTTTAGGAATTACTTATCAGAAGCCGGGATTCATCCCAATTGTTTACACCTGGTACACCCCAACAGAATGGTGTGGCAGAACGAAGGAATAAGACCCTTATGGAAATGGTTAGATCGATGATGAGTTATTCAGAATTACCAAATCCGTTTTGGGGATATGCTTTAGAAACAGCAGTGTACATTCTGAATATGGTACCTTCTAAAATAGTTCCTTCTACTCCCATGGAATTATGGAATGGGCATAAGCCTAATCTAAATCATATACAGATATGGGGTAGTCCAGCACATGTGCTGAAGGGAGATACTGACAAGTTGGAATCACGTACAGAAGTATGTCTGTTTGTAGGATATCCTAAAGGAATGAAAGGGGGTTTGTTTTATAATCCTAAAAATCAGAAGATTATTGTTAGCACCAATACTCAATTTTTAGAAGATGATTATGTAATAAACCATAAGCCCATGAGTAAAATTGTTCTAGAAGAAATAAGAGAGGACACGTCTACTTTAGTACCAACAGTACAAGATGAACTACCACAAGGTACTACAACACGTGTCACACATGATACACAACCAGAGGCAATGCCTCGTCGTAGTGGAAGGGTTGTAAAGCAACCTGAAAGATTCATGTTTTTGGGAGAGTCTTCGAACTTGATCCCGGGTAAACATGAACCTGATCCCCAGACATATGACGAAGCACTCCAAGATAAAGATGCAGTATCTAGGCAAAAGGCAATGAATTCTGAAATAGAGTCTACGTATTCTAATAAGGTCTGGGAACTTGTAGAACCACCAGATGGTGTAAAATCCGTTGGATGCAAGTGGATCTACAAAAGGAAAAGAGGGAAAAACGGGAAGGTAGAAACCTTCAAAGCAAGGCTTGTTGCGAAAGGGTATACTCAGAAAGAGGGAATCGATTATGAGGAGACCTTTTCACCGGTAGTTATGCTTAAGTCTATTCGGATACTCTTATCCATTGCCACTCATATGGATTATGAGATTTGACAAATGGATGTCAAGACAGTTTTCCTTAATGGAAGTCTTGAAGAAAACATTCATATGAAGCAATTAGAGGGATTCATTGAAAAAAAGCAAAGAGCATCTAGTGTGCAAGCTGAATCGGTCCATTTATGTACTGAAGCAAGATTCAAGTTCTTGGAACATCCGGTTTAACGAAGTAATCCAGTCATATGGATTTATTCAGTGTCCGGATGAGTCTTGTGTATACAAGAAGTGTAACGGAAACGTGGTGGTATTTCTTGTACTATACGTAGATGATATTTTGTTAATTGGGAACAATGTCAAAATGTTATCGGACGTAAGGGTATGGTTAGTTATCCAAACAATTTGATATAAAGGACTTAGGAGAATGTGCACACATTCTTGGGATCAAAGTCATAAGGGATCGCAAGAAAAGGATGTTGTGCCTATCTCAAGCTTCATATATAGATACAATCCTTGCTCGTTTTAGCATGCAGAACTCCAAGAAAGACTTCTTACCTTTTCTGCATGGAGTAGCTTTATCCAAAGAGATGTCTCCAAAGACATCAAAGGAGATAGAGGACATGAAGGCAGTTCCTTATGCTTCGGTTGTGGGAAGCCTAATGTATGCAATACTGTGTACGAGACCAGATATCTGTTTTGTCATGAGCATGGTTAGCAGATATCAGAGTAACCCTGGACAAGGACATTGGACTACTGTAAAGCATATATTAAAGTACCTGAGAAGGACTAGAGATTATATGCTAGTTTACTAAGCAGACGATTTGCTCCCTATGGGTTACACAGATTCAGATTTCTAATCAGATAGGGACAATAGTAAGTCTACATCAGGCTATGTGTTTACTTTAGGAGGTGGAGCCATTGCATGGAGGAGTGTCAAGCAGAAATGCGCTTCTGATTCAACCATGGAAACTGAGTATGTGGCAGCCTCTGAGGCAGCCAAAGAAGCTGTATGGCTCAGGAACTTCCTAATGGACTTAGATGTGATTCCTGGTTTGCTCAAAATCATCACAATTTATTGTGATAACAGCGGTGCAATTGTAAACTCGAAGGAACTACGAGCCTATAAGGCGAGTAAACATATAGAGCGCAAGTACCACCTGATACGAGACAACGTCAAGCGAGGAGAAGTTGTCATCTCCAAGATTACATCAGCAGATAACCTGGCAGATCCTTTCACTAAGGCCCTTCCGGCGAAAGCTTTTGATCAGCATGTGGAGGGGATGGGAATCAGATGTATGGTAGCAGATATGACAGCTTAGTCTTTTAGTATAAGTGGGTGATTGTTAGAGTGTATACTAAAAGCCTAGCTTTTATAAACATTAATTTATGAAATAAAAGAATCACATTTGTCAAATGTCAACATTTTATTTGTTAAGTGTAGTTGTTCAATTAATTTATATTGTAGATAACATGGTGTGTGGTGCTACACACAGAAGATCATGTTATTAGTTCTTTATAAATTATAAACAGTTGCTCACTACTAAGATGGAAAGGAACAAACCATTGGAATAGTCATAGTCTAATTAGGTATTAGTTTATCTTGACTAATAAATTACACTAGTATACTCTAAGTGTATTGAGTAAGACCATTTTAGGTAAGTTTTTTTTATACTGACTTAATAAAAGAACTAGACCTTAGTTATTATGGAAGTGTGTGCTCTTAATCCTAATATAATAACAAGCATATATATTTAGTATTTATTTCTTTAACTTATCAAAGGGTGAGATTTAGCTCGATAAATCAAAAGGCCCGATAAGTTGGGAAATGATATTACTTATAGTGTGTGTTGTTGATTATAGAAGGAAACTGTGTCCTAGTAATCTAGGTTGAGAATGTCCCCAAGAGAAGCTCATAAGGATTGTCATGTTAAACCCTGCAGGTGAACTTAGTCCGACATGACAATAAGGTTGAGTGGTACTACTCTTGGACTAAGATATTAATTAAAGTAGGTTGTCAGTAACTCAATTAAATTAATGGACATTCGATATCTTAAACACAGGGAGACTAACACACTCATGATAAGAAGGAGGCCATAATGTAATTTGGGATTGGTGCGGTAGTGCAATAATAACTCTCTAGCAGAATGAGTTATTGTTGATGAACTTGAGTTGTGTGTTCGGGGCGAACACGGGATACTCAAGCTCATCGGAAGGTCAACACCAATTTCTCCTCTAGGTCTCTGTCGTAGCCTTATTAATGTCTCAAGTCCACTCATGAAAAGCCCTTCTTGGTGTCCAAGAGGGGGTCAGCCCATGGCTTGGTGACCAAGCCATAGGGGTCGGCCAATTCCTTCTCAAAGGGGTCGGCCACAATAAATTCAAATAGGGAGGTGTTTTGAATTTTTTTAAAATCTTCTCTTTGTAGAAATCTACAAGTTTTAAAAGAGATATTTTAAAATTAAAAACTTTCCTTATTTGAATTAGGCCACATGATTTAAAAGAAAGTTTAAAAGTTTGAAAACTTTCCCTTTTTAACCATCCTCATGGTTTTTAGAAAAAAAGGAAGATAAGTTTTAAATTTGAAACTTTCTATTTTTGTAACCATGTTAAAAAAGGAAATTTTAGAAGAGAAGTTTTAAATTTTAAAACTTGGTTTTAAATTTTAAAACTTTCCTTTTTTAACTTCCACAATAGGAAAGAGAGCTTGTAAAATTTTATAAGAGGATTTCTTATTTTATAAAATTTTACAAAAATTATTTTTCCCCTTGATGATGTGGTCGGCCACCCTTTCTTGGTGTCCAAGCAAGGGGCCGGCCAATCAATCCATGATTGATAATTGAATCAATCAAGAGGAAAGAAAAGGAAAAATAAAAAGGGAAAAGGAAAAACAAGAGGAAGATTTTAATTTTTGTAAAAAGTCTTTCCTTATTTGCCTTGGGCAAGTAATATAAAAGAAGGGGAGAGGAGGCCTCATGTATAATCAATTCTTATTCTCAAGTTGGTGCTTCCTCTTGTAGTCGGCCCTCTCCCTCTCTTTTTCCCCTTTCTCTCTTTTGTTCTCTTGTGGTGGTGGCCGGATTTTAGAGAAGGAGGAAGAAGGCTTTTGGGTGGTGTTCATCTTGGAGGATCGTCGCCCACACGACATCCAAGGTGAGGCGAGGAATATGGCAGAAGATCTCGAGGTTATTAGCATACAAAGAAAAGGTATAACTAGTAATTATTTTCTACATCATGCTAGTTATTTTTCTTTTTTAGAATTCCAAACACAAGAGGCATTAGATTCTAGTTTTTCAAATTTGTAATTCATGTTTGTGTTTTTATTATTTTTCAAATTTTTGATTCGATTGTTCTTTTTGGTTAAACCTAATGTTATTTTAGGAAATTAAATATTTAATTTTGTTAAAAGGTTTTGTCGAGACAGTGGTGGATGCTTCCATACCCAAGAAGGTCATGTGCCTTGCCATGTTTGTCCTGGGAACCGATTTTCGAAATAGATATGTAATTGAATTTATAACATAGGTTGATTTGGATCAATAGTGTTAAGTTCCGCTTGCGATCCAAGTCTAAACCGTTAAGAACAGAAAGTTAAATTTAGAATCAATAATGTTAAGTTCCATTTGCGATTCTTAATTTAACTTCTAAAGAACAAAATAAGTTATTTAGGAAAGGTTCGACACTTATACAAAATTTTTATACAGTGGAACCGGTACGATCTTCCTAGGACCAACCAACACTATCATGATTGACGACAGTGAACTCGCTAACTTCGCCAGTCCATTCGTCGATTGATTTTTCAATCAGGGGGTCTTCTGTATAATGACCTCCTGGAAGTTTGCTCTTAGCTTCTCAAAAAGCTTCTGCATACAATTTGAGTCGGGAGTTGGTTATCTTGAACGCCCCCGATAGCTGCTGAGTAACCAATTGAAAATCTGAGTGAATGTGGACTTTTGTGGCTCCAACATGCTGCATGACCTATAGGCCCACTATCAAAGCTTCATATTCGGCTTCGTTGTTGGTGGCCTGATAATCAAGCCTCATGGAGAATTGCATCTGATCTTCTCGTGGAGAAATTAGAAGGATATCGATCCCGCTGCCTTGTCGGGTGAACGAACCTTCGACATATATTCTCCAAGCTACTTCTGGCTCAGAGTTCTATACCTCTGTGATAAAATCTACCAAGGCCTAAGCTTTGATCACTGTTCAAGGCTGATATTAAATATCGAACTCACGTAGATCGGTTGTCCATTTGATTAGCTGCCCGGACACCTCTGGGTTGAGGAGGACTCTTCCCAGGGCACTGTTGGTCATCACGATGATCGGATGTGCGAGGAAGTATGGGTGGAGTCTCTGAGCAGCAAGCATCGAAGCATAAGCTAACTTTTCAAGACCAATGTAGCAAGACTCTGTATCTTTCAAAATATGGCTTAGAAAATACATGGGTTGCTGTTCGTGACCGTCCTACTTTACTAATGCCGAGCCAACCACATATTCGGTGGTCGACAAATAGATCCAGAGCGGCTCTCTAGCACTCGGCTTAGCTAATATAGGCAAGGAGTTCAGGTACTCATTGAGCTCTTCTAACGTTCGGTCGCACTCTTCGTCCCACTGGAATTTTGTCACTCGACGCAGCACCTTGAAGAATAATAGGCTCTGATCGAATGACTTGGATATGAACCTGGACAATGCGGTAATCCGTCTGATCAACAATTGGGCCTCTTTTAAGCCACACGATGGTGGCATGTCTTGCAGAGCCCTGGCCTTGCTCGGATTCGCCTCTATCCCCTGCTCGGTGACGATGAACCCCAAGAATTGACAGCTCTTTACGCTGAACAAGCACTTACTTGGGTTTACCTTTATTCCATAAGCCCTCAGAGTTTGGTAGGTCTCCTCAATGTCTGTGCAAAGATCAACAGCTCGAAGAGATTTTATTAATATGTCATCGACATATACCTCCATGTTGTGGTCGATCTGCTGTCAAAATACCTTGTTCATGAGCCTCTGGTAGGTGGTGTTGGCGTTCTTGAGTCTGAACAGCATGACATTGTAGCAGTAAGTTCCATCGGTCATGATGAAGTTGGCCTTCTCTTGATCCTCTTAGGCGAGCGGTACTTGGTGGTAACCCTGATACACGTCGAGCATGTTGATCAGCTCACAGTCCATCGTAGAGTCCACCATCTGATCTATCCAGGACAGTGGATAAAAATCCTTCGGGCACATCTTATTCAAGTCATGGAAGTCGATGCAGACCTGCCATTTATTGCCTGGCTTGGAAACTAGCACAACATTAGCGAGCTAGCTTGGGAATTGAACTTTCATATATGGCCGGCCTCCAGCAGTTTCTCTACCTCCGCCCGGATGATCAGGTTTTGCTTCATACTGAAGTCCCCCTTCTTTTGCTTCACCGACTGAGCATCTGGTCGAACGTGGAGCTCGTGCTGAGCCACATTTGGCGAGATACCGGGAAGCTCGTGTGTCAACCACGCGAACACATTGTAATTTTGTCTAAGGCAGGCAACCATCTCTGCCTTCTTCGCGCTATCTAGATCGGTGACTATAAAGGTGGTTGTCTCCGACCGGCTGGGGTGGATCTAAACCTCCTCTTTCTCTTCATAGACCAACGTAGGAGGCTTCTCCGTGATAGTGTTCACCTCCAAGCGCGGATTTTTCCGAGCGGCCCTTGCTTCCAATTTAACCATCTCGACGTAGCATTGTCGAGCAGCCAACTGGTCGCCTTTTACTTCACCTACCTTGTCGTCCATCGGGAATTTGATCTTCTGGCAATAGGTGGACACCACCGCTCGAAACTCGTTGAGTGTTGGTCGATCCAATATAACATTGTAGGCTGACGGTGCGTCGACCACAATGAAGTTGGTGGTCCTTGTCCCCTTCAGCGGCTCCTCCCCAAGCGAGACGACCAACCTTGCTTGGCCGAGTGGCAACACTTTGTTACTTGTGAAGCCATAGAGCGGGGTTGTCATGGGAAATAGCTTGCTCTGATCCATTTGTATCTGATCAAATGCCTTCTTAAATATGATGTTCACCGAGCTCCCTGTATCAACAAAGGTTTGATGAATAGTATAATTGGCGATTACCGCTCGGATGATCAGCGCGTCGTCGTGAGGGATCTCTACTCCCTCTAAGTCTCTTGGGCCGAAGTTGATCTCAAGTCCTTCGGCCCACTCCTTGCTGCAACCAACAACATGGATTTCAAGTCGCTGAGCATGCGACTTCCTCACTCGGTTGGAATCACCTCCAGTCGGCCCCCCAACGATCATTCCTATTTCACCCCTAGCGGCATTGCTCCTGTTCTCCTCTTCTCGAGTCGAATTCCTGTTCTGCTCGTCAGAGACTCGGGTGGGACTTTGATTGTTTCTTTGCTGGGGCTGATGATGGTGTGGCTGGGTCATCCTTCTTTCTTCCCTTCAACCAGCTAATCAGCGCCTATATCGCCGATCAGGAGATGGGGATCGATGGCGGTATCCTCACGGGGCTGGCCTACTAGCTACCAGATCGTAGTAGTCCGAGTGTTGTGCGTTGCTGATTGGTAGAAGGAGCAGACCATCAGCATCAACATCCAAACTTTTGCAGCCTTTGAATGAGCAGCTGCCACATGCTGAACGACATCTATTCTAGGGTTGTGGTGTGGCGGCGCTCCTCCCGACTGGGGCCCCTTAGGGGATTGATGATTGCTCGGATGTCGCTGCTCAGATACTCCAGCGGGCTCAGCGAGTGTCTCCTTTTTCCTTGTTGACTGGGCTTCTTCCACGTTGATGTAGTCATTGACCTTCTTTGTAGGTGGCCGAAGTCTCTCGACGGCTTCTGAATGAGCGATCGGAAGAATTCTCATTCAGTGAGCCCCTAGGTGAAGGCGTTCACCAGGACGTCCGAGGAGACTGCCTGGATGTCCATCGCCACCTGATTGAAATGCTGGGTGTAGGCCCTCAAGGCCTCTCTAGGTCCTTGCTTGAGCAAGAACAAGTTCACGCTCATCTTCTAGTGGTGGCGACTGCTGGCAAAGTGGTGAAGGAATGCCGCCCAGAAGTCCTTGAAGCTATGGATTGATCCGTCCAGCAACAGTTTGAACCAGTATTGTGTTGATCCAGAGAGAGTGGTAAGGAAGACTCGACATTTAATTCTGTTAGTGTACTAATGGAGTGTCTCCCGCATTGTCAAATTTGGTCAAATGGTCATTTGGGTCGATAGTTCCATCGTACTTTCATATCGCTAACGGCGTGTAGTGCTTTGGTAGAGGGTCGCTGAGAATCCCCTCAGAAAATTGTTAATTGATCCGCTCGGGCGAATCATCCTCTCTGGGTGCCTTCCCTTTCCTAAAGTCCCAAATGGGTGCATTGTCAAAGGAAGACCCCCAATTCTTGTTCGCTCAGCCTCGCTCTTCTGACGGAGTTCTGAACAATGCCCTGTGGAAGGGGATGGGCACATTAGGAACTTCCCTGTAGGTGCCCACCAGCTTCTTGCTATTAACCCGAGCGAATACCCGGTCCGCTCGATCACCTTGCTCAGTTGGTCGACCCGCAGCTGAGGCTGCGGGCTTCTGCACCTGGCGTTCGGCCAGCGCCTGTTGTTGTTGTTGCTCCACTATCTTTGCCGCTCTAGCTCATATTAGTATGTCAAGCTCCTCTTGCATCAGTGTTACCATCATGAAGCGTCTAGCATCTTCCATCTTCCCGTTCAGTTGCAGATTGTGTTCCCACAGACGGCGTTAAAATGATTCTGATCGAAACTGTGAATCTGGAAAGCTGGGAGGTGGCGTCTTCACTGACTGGACGTGGACTTCACTCCGCTCTACAAAATAAATGGCATCAGTGTCGGGCCAGGGAAGGGGTCCCCGGTATTGGCATTCCGACGCTCAAGCCAGTTACCGAAATGTGGAGAAAAGGGGAGCAACAGTAGCAACAATAGAACTCAAGAATAACGTGTACCTCCACCGGTGATAAACCCCCTTTATATAGAACCCTGGTGGGCAACGTGCATGCTTCTCAAGGCATGAGAATGCTCTCCTAGGTGTCCTATGAAAAGGCCTTGTCAATAAAGTACCCTTGACATCATACCTTAATAGGGCACGCATATCCCTGACGCGCCAGTAGAAGCTTCTGCCGTATGATTCGCCTATCGACCATGACTCGTGTTAGCGACACTGTCTCCCAAAAGGATGTCGAGAGATACTACAGTGGTCTCGTTGCTTGGCCGAACGGGGTAACCGCTCGTCCGGGACTTTACTCCATCCGCCGTCATGTCCCATTGCTTGACAGAGTGGGGTAGTCGCTCGGCCGGGACCCATCCGCTCTAGCAGCCTCAGGTTGCTCTTCCATGCGGTAGCTATGTAGTAACCTCGCTTCTTCTATTCAGATAAACTATCCAGTCTCCATCGGTGTCTTGATAATGACTTGAGAGCCTGCTTATCATATCCTCCCGAGTCAAAAGGGTTGCCCGCTCGGATCTGTCTTCTGTCGGTCGGGCCCTGACCATCCCGACCGGCCATTGCATTTATCCTCCGTTTGGCTCTTTGACATTTGGGCGTTGACCATCTTGACTTTAACCTCTACTGTGGAAGTTGACCCCGTGCCATGTAGGCCTCCTTCCGTCGCCGCATCAAGATATATACCTAAAATCCTTAGAGTTCTTGCCTAAATTATTATCTACTTTCCTAACCTTAAGTGAGGTAGTCTTAGCATGATATGTCATATATTTTTCTTTAACCCTGTCATGCTTCCTATTTTTCAGATAAATTGCATTAAAATGATAAAGATTAGATCTAGCATGCTTTTTATCATGACTTAAGGGAATTGCTTCAATAAATGATACCTTGTATTTGCTCTTAAGAGCTCCCCCTTGAGCTGAGCTTCCTTCTTTATTTTTGGTCGGATTCTTTTCGTTAGGACATTGACTCTGATAATGTTCTTTTTGATTGCACAAGAAACACACAATGTGTTCCTTGCCTTTGTGTACTCCATGATCAACCTCCTTAGGTTTCTCCTTGCACTTTGGTGGCGGTTAAACCTTCTTTTTAGTCAATTTAGGGCACCTACTCTTGTAATTCCCTTTCTCCCTATACTCAAAACAAATAATATGATTTTTATTATTGACAATTGAAATTTTTATAATTTCATTTGTAGGGTTGGCATTTTTTTTCTCTTGATTCGGATGTAAAGGCCTCTTCTTGATCCGACATTGATCTACACTCCCCCTCAATCCTTGAGGTGGATGCCTCTTCATCTTCATCCTCGGATGTTGAACATCTCTCAACCTCTGAATCCTCGTGCTCATTAAACAAAGAGTATGCTCCTTTGCCTTTGTCTTTGCTCTCTTTTGAGGATGGATCTTCTTGAATCTCCTCCTCGGATGTTGAGCATCTCTCAACCTCCGAATCCTCTTTCTCTTAATCTAATGAGTTGCCCTCTTTAAATTCTTCTTAATTTGGTGTAGTGGAGGGTTCTTCATGGATTCTTATTAACTTGCGCCAAAGCTCCTTAGCATCTTGGTATTCCCCAATTTGGCTCAATACGTTGCTCGACAATAGATTGACTAACAATTTGGTTGCCTTGTCATTGGCCTAGCTTCTTTGGATTTGTTTCTTGCTCCATTTGCTACTATTGAGAATTTTGCCTTTGCTATCTGTTGGAGCCTCAAATTCCTCTATTAGAGTAAATCATTGCTCTATCTCAATCATGAAGAATTTTTTGATCCTTGATTTCCAAAGATCAAAACTTGTTGACATGAATGGTGGATGCACCCTTGTGTCTAATCCGAGTCCATCTCAGAAATCTATCTTGAAGTTGAGCTTGTGATGAAATCTTTGACTTGTTGAAAGTAGGGCTTCAACTTCTTCTTCCTCTAGCTCTTTACCCTTCTGGCGATGAGTCTAGTGAAAAGTATTAGAGCGATTAGGTCACCTAATAAACAAGGATAAAAGGTTGCTTGAGTTAGAGACTAGCATCTATGATGTAGTGTATCATGTTTCATTGGTAAGGACATAGAGATATTTAAACATATAGATGGGTGATCATATGATGAGTTCATCAAACATCTCTCACACAGACTTTCCAAATGATTATTATTTATCGAGTGGATAAGTCTTTGATTGTAGTTGTATACTAGTAGTCCTTATGACCCGGAATAACACTGAGACTTTATATGCTAGGGATGCACATTGACTCATTTATTGACTCTATTAGGGTCATCAGGTGGTGAGATTGAGTGTAGTAACGAAACATATAGTAGTCAGTGTATTGTAGTCGGGGATTCACCACACGCCCATAAGTGTGGATATCCTATGTAATATATTGTTTTATAGTATATAAAGTCTCTGATCAGAGCTGCAAGATGTACTTTAGGAAAAGAGTTCCCTAGTTACACATGCGATATAACTATAAAATATATCACATGGTTGTTGAATCAATATACAATCCTCGATATACTAATGGTTATAGATTCGACCGGGATATATGAGATGAAGGAATCAAACTGTACGTTAACCATAATCGACTGGTTTTTGCGGGCACTATTTAGTGATACCTAGGGAATCATGGGGTCGTGTTGCTAGACACTCTTACCATGATTCGTTGGGTGTTAATCAGAATTAGTTCTGACATCCTATAATTAAGGAGTTAATCATAGGATGGGGCTATTAAGGATATGCCCAAATAAAGGACAAGTATAATCCTGAATCATAAAGAGTTGTGAATGTTGGGTTTTTCGGGCCGCAAAAACCGCTTTTTCGCGTCGCGAGAACCCCGAATCACCTTAGCCACTGGATCTCGTGCGAAGGATAGATTTCAAAATTTACATGTACGAGTTTCTACTTAGATCTACTACTAGATCTACATGAAGAAAAGGTTATACCTTTGAAGCGTGCCCTCGCAAATCCCGCTCGTCCAACGGTACGCCGGATCTCGAAGTTGTCAACGTAGACAACTCTCTAGTGATATCCACACGAACAAGAAGTGTTCTCTAACACTCAAGGATGGAGAAGAGAGCACCACAAGTGTGCTAGCACTTCTTGGGCTCTCGGGTAGGATTTAAAAGAGAGAAAAGAGAGAAAGCAAAAAAGGAATCTTATACACTCACTAGTAGTATCCTCCTTTGTAACCTTCACTTTCCCTTATTCTCTTGGAACACAACTCACAAAACTTCTCAATTTCTTGAAACCCACGGCAACAGCAAGAGAAGGAGGAAGAAAAGACCCAAGGAAGAAGATAACATTCATCACACATAATTGCCACAAAATAAAATTCCCATCTTCACATTAGTGTGGCCGGCCACACAATGTAACCCCCTCATTTAATGTGGCCGGCCACATTAAGTCGTATAAGATGTGTAACCTCCATGAGGTGGCACACCATTATGAGGTGGAAATGATGTGGCAAGGTTAGTCATGCCATGTAGGATGAGTCAACCTTCATGATGTGGCAATACATCAAGTCAAACTTGATGTTTCAACTTCCATTTAGTCAAGTCAAAATTGACCAATTATCTTCCTTGTTGAGTTAAATCCAACCTTTGATTCAAGTCAATTTGGATTTAATGAATCTCAATTCATTAATATAAATTAACTCAATGAATCAAATTTAAATTTGACTCATTCAACAATTGAATCTAATTGAGTCTAACTCAATAAGTCTAATTTGAATCCAATCTTTGGTGCATCATATGAACCTAATCCAATTGGTTCATCATATGAACCCAATCTCCATCCACTTGTTCTTTGTGTGTGATCCAATAGGTTCTTGTAACGTTGGCAATGTTTCTAAACTCTTTTAGAAACATAAGCAAAGAGCGACATCTAGCAATACATCATTGCTACCCAAGTTACAAGAATGTTGAGATCCAACATCACCTTGTGACTACTAATTGTGACTCCTCACAATATGTGACATTATCCTTCTATCCAAGACATCTAGATTGATCAATGTGAGGCATAGACCGTGTCATCCTCTAATCAATCTAAATCTTGAACTCCAAGTAGACTCACTCGATCAAATGAGCTCAACATCTCATGTTGACTCATTTTGGCATGGCCATGCACTTCGTGATCTAACTCTATCAAGAATACCGATGTCGCTCCCGTCATATGGGAGGGATAGATCCCATATACATCACTCACATCCCTCCGCATAATTTGTTACATATCCAGTAATCGCCTTTATAGTTCACCCAGTTACGGGTGACGTTTGACGAAACCAAAGTACATAACTCCTTATGTAGGGAACCATGGTGACTTCAGGTCTAAGGACTAATAGTCATACTAATAACCACATGAGAAAGTATATGACACTCATATAACAATCCATGATACTTTCTCATGGCGGGTCATTCAGTATACATTCTCTAATGCATACCCATGTGTCAACTTGATATCTCTATATCCATGACTTGTGAGATCAAGTCATCGAGTTGACCTACATGCTAGTCTTATTACATTAACATTGTCCCTGAATGTTAATACTCGACTAGGAATGATTAAGAGTAGTGTTCCCTATTTCATCTCACTATCGATTCAACCAATCGATTGATATAGGTAAAAACCTTCTACTCAGGGACGTTATTATACTTAGTTTATTTGGCACCAATACAAGTAAGTATAATAACCAAAAACCAAATGCCTTTATTTATATAGAATATGATACAACAAGTCCATAATACAATCATCAATTGATTGGCTCTAGGGCTCTAGCTAACAATCTCCCACTAGCACTAGTGCCAATCAGTATAGGCTCTAAGGCCTAATGACCTTGTGTGACCATCATGCTTCCTCTGTGCCAAAGCCTTGGTCAAGGGATCTGCGATGTTAGCCTCTGTAGGTACTCTACAAATCTTCACATCTCCTCTGTCGATAATCTCTCGAATGAGATGGAAGCGCCGTAGTATGTGCTTGGTCCGCTGGTGTGAGCGAGGTTCCTTCGCCTGTGCTATAGCTCCATTGTTGTCACAATAGAGCTCAACTGGATCAGCGATGCTAGGAACCACCCCAAGTTCAGTGATGAACTTGCGGATCCAAACTGCCTCCTTTGCTGCCTCTGATGCAGCAATATACTCGGCCTCTGTTGTAGAATCAGCTACTGTGCCCTGCTTCGAACTCTTCCAGCTCACAGCACCACCATTTAAACAAAACACGAACCCTGACTGCGATCGGTAATCATCCTGATCGGTCTAGAAGCTGGCATCACTGTAACCCTTTACAGTTAGCTCATCATTGCCTCCATATATCAAGAAATATTCTTTAGTCCTTCGTAAGTACTTAAGAATATTCTTGACCGCTATCCAGTGACTTTCACCTGGATCTGACTGGTATCTGCTCGTCATGCTCAAAGCATACGAGACATCAAGTCGAGTACATAGCATGGCGTACATGATCGATCCTATGGCTAAGGCATAAGAGATCTGATCCATGCGGTCTCTCTCCTATCTAGAAGAGGGACCTTGAGTCTTCGAAAGACTCACGCCATGTGACATCGGCAGAAATCCCTTCTTGGAGTTCTGCATGGCAAACCGTAGGAGTACCTTGTCAATGTATGTACTCTGACTTAGGCCAAGCATTCTCTTAGATCTATCTCTATAGATCTGTATCCCTAGAATGCGGGATGCCTCACCTAAGTCCTTCATTGAGAAGCAACTCCCTAGCCAGGTCTTGACAGACTGAAGCATAGGGATGTCCTTCCCAATGAGTAGTATGTCATCCACATACAATATGAGGAAGACAACTATATCCCCTACAACCTTCTTGTAGACACAAGGCTCATCTTCATTCTTGATGAAACCAAACTGTTTGATTGCATCATCGAATCGAAGATTCCAACTCCGAGAAGCTTTCTTTAGTCCATAAATGGACCTATGCAGCTTGCATACTCTGCTAGTATGCTGTGGATCTACAAAACCCTCAGGTTGTGTCATGTACACATCCTCGAGCAGGTTTCCATTCAGAAACGCGGTTTTGACATCCATCTGCCAGATCTCATAATCGTGGTAAGCTGCAATAGCAAGCATGATCCGAATGGACTTAAACATCGCTACTGGAGAAAAGGTTTCATCATAGTCAATACCATGAATCTGCTTGAAACCTTTAGCTACCAAGCGACCCTTATAGATAAGTCCATCCATGTCAGTCTTTCTCTTAAAGACCCACTTGCACCAAATGGGTTTTACCCCTTCAGGTGGATCAACCAAAGTCCATACTTGGTTGGTGTACATGGATTCCATCTCGGATCTCATGGCTTCTAGCCATTTCTCGAAATCTGGTCTCATCACAGCTTCTTGATAGGTGGTAGGCTCATCCTCTATGAGCATAATGTCATCGTGGTCAGACAAGAGAAAAGAGTATCTCTCAGGCTGATGACGTACCCTATCAGACCTGCGAAGAGGTATGTCTACTTGAACCGGTTGTTGTTCCTCAACTCCTTGTGGAACAACATCATCCACAACACTTTGTGGTTCCAGTTCAATTTCCATCGAGCCATTAGTACTATTGTTCGCATCTTGAACTTCTTCAAGATCGAACGTGCTCCCACTAGTCTTTCTAGAAACAAAGTCCATTTCTAGAAAGACCCCAGTCTTTGCCACAACTACCTTGTGCTGACTGAGAATGTAGAAGTAATATCCTTTAGTTTCCTTGGGATATCCAATAAAGTAGCACTTGTCAGATTTGGGTCCTAATTTGTCTGAGACTTGACGTCTAACGTAAGCCTCACAACCCCAAATCCTCAAGAAAGACACCTGGGCATCTCTCTCAGTCCATATCCTATATGGTGTCTTTATCACGGCCTTTGATGGAACTCGGTTGAGTATAAAAGCTGCCGTGTCTAGAGCATAGCCCCAAAGGTATGTCGGAAGATCTGTATGACTCATCATAGATCGTACCATATCTAATAAGGTACGATTCCTCCTTTCGGATACACCATTCCACTGTGGTGTTCCAGGAGGAGTGAGTTGGGATAGAATCTCATACTCAGCTAGATAGTCACGGAACTTATGGCTAAGGTATTCTCCACCTCGATCTGATCGAAGTATCTTAATACTCTTGCCAAGCTGGTTCTGTACTTCATTCTTGAATTCTTTGAACTTTTCAAAGGATTCAGACTTATGTGTCATCAAGTACACATAACCATATCTACTGAAGTCATCAGTAAATGTGATGAAGTACCTATAACCGCCTCTAGCAGCGACATTGAAAGGGCCACATACATCACTTTGTATGAGTCCTAACAAATTAGTCTCTCTCTCGCTGTGCCCACTAAAGGGAGTCTTGGTCATCTTGCCTCGTAGGCATGACTCGCATATCTCATATGATTCAAAATCAAATGAGTCCAGCAAACCATCCTTATGGAGCTGGGATAAGCGCTTGTCATTTATATGACCTAAGCGACAGTGCCAGAGGTAGGTTTGATTCAGGTCATTTGACTTGAACCTCTTGGTATTTATGTTATAGATAGGACTTTCAAGGTCTAGAATATAGAGTCCGTTTATCAGAGGTGCACTACAATAGAACATATCGTTTAAATAGACGGAACAACATTTGTTCTTTATTGTAAACGAAAATCCTTTCTTGTCCAAACAAGAAACTGAAATTATGTTCTTAGTCAAGGCAGGCACATAACAACAATCATCTAATTCTAGTACAAGCCTAGAGGGTAGAGATAGATAGTAAGTTCCTACAGCAATAGCAGCAACCCGTGCTCTATTGCCTACTCATAGGTCTACCTCACCCTTCGTCAATGCCCTGCTATTTCTCAGCGCTTGTACATTAGTACAAATGTGCGAAGCACATCCGGTATCTTATACCCACGATGAAGAAATAGAGAGGTTGAATTCTATAACATGTATACCTGAAGTAGAAATCTTATTTCTCTTCTTCTTAAGATCTTCCAGGTATTCTTTGGAGTTCCTCTTCCAGTGCCTTACGTGTCCTTGATATAGGTGACAAAGATGTTCAATCATATCGTAAGCGCCCATCAACTCATGTTGCTTCTGAAGCTCAGAGTTCATGGTCGCGAGCATAAGATAGGACACATCTAATGCATCATCTTGATGCTTCTCGTAAGCATCTCGGTCTGCTCGCGTGGCAGTGGCAGGAGGAGCCTCCGGAATGGGCTGCTCCAGAACGTACAGTTTACGTTCTTGGGTGAGAACTATTCTCAGGTTCCTGTACCAGTCCAGGAAATTTGCTTTGTTGAGCTTATCCTTCTTAAGGACAGATCGCAGAGAGAAGTTGTTCATTTTTTACGTCATGGAAATTCTACAACAGAAATAAATGCAGAAATAAATATCATATTCTTAATCATTTAATTAGGCATTTAACTAAATGATGCTCCCACTGAATTCTATAATTCATGTGGGACAAGATCCACATCATACTAACCCTTGAGATAGCTTTGGCTAATACGCCCAAGACTTAGTATGATCGGTAGGTAACGATTACCAATTACATCTCTATGCAACTCTTGTTTATAGGATCAATATCCACATTTATATTAAAACTCGAGTTAGCTTTGGCTAATACGCCCGAGAGTTAATATATATGTGATTTTGACCTATCTTTCCAACCATTGGATAATGCCTATAGTTAAACTCGATCCAATTGAGTTAACTAGTTACTCAATCTAATTGAGCTGTACTCACCCATGCGTTGATAGGAGAGACCAAAATTGTCCCTCCGTACCCTACCAAGATAGTATGTGTTGCTCTGCTTTGGCAGATTCAACAACAACATGCGATCGAGGTAGTGGTAGGTATCACGGCATGGTAGGCATTACGAGTTGACGCGATTTAGATCTAATCTAAACGATGATGCGTATCAAATACTTGATTTAGATCTAATCTAATCGTGGGGTGCATCATGTGCACGATTTAGATCTAATCTAATCGCTAGGCACTAATTAACTACTTAATTAAACATGCATCACATACATATAAGCAATTAATTAATTATTTTGTGATTGTGTCATAGTCCTACTACGATATTCTCAAGCCAATGAGAAGATCAGATGGTCAACCTAAGGTCAACAGCTTCTCAAGCTACTTCCTTTGACCACCTTGTGTTGCTCGCGTCCTCCTCGTAACTCCGTCTCGTGTGGACCTTCCACCGCTTCAAAATTTACATTACATTTTGAAACTCGAGTTACATTCGAGTCTAAATCTAATTTACAACCAGAATATAAGAGAAAGGCACGACGCGCAGGTCGTGAAAATAAAATAAATACAGCACGCACATCACATAACGGCACGCAGACCGTATTATGAATTACAATACATTTCCAAATCCAATTTGGGTCATTTGGGCCATGACTATCACAAAATTAATATATAATTCAAAATTATATATTTCTATAATTTTCTGTAATTTTTTTATAATTTTACAATTTTTACGGGTATAATTTTCCCGGCGATTCCGTTTAGCGGTTTTCGGGCGCAATCGCGGAACGAATCCCCTTGCGGGACCAGGGGCAGCGCCCCTACCCGCGATCTAACCATCGCGAGGGTTCCTTTGCGATCTAATAGCGCCTTAGCCCGCTGTCCCAAAAATATTTGGGGCGAAACCAAGCCGTTTTGGAAAAATCTTCCCGGTAGCGGAAGCCTACAAGTGCCGAAACACTTGTGCTTCGCTTCTACGAGAAAATTACCCATAAAAACTATAAAAAAACCTAAATTTACAGAAAATCATAGAAGCTATTTTTTCATAAAAAATCAAAAACAAACTCGTACACGCCTTCGCATGTGGCTCTGATACCACTGTTGGGTTTTTTGGGCCGCGAAAACCGCTTTTTCGCGTCACGGAAACCCCGAATCACCCTAGCCACTGAATCTCGTGCGAAGGATAGATTTTAAAATTTATATGTACGAGTTTCTACTTAGATCTACTACTAGATCTATATGAAGAAAAGGTTATACCTTTGAAGTGTGCCCTCACAAATCCCGCTCGTCCAACGGTACGTCGGATCTCGAAGTTGTCAACGTAGACAACTCTCTAGTGATATCCACACGAACAAGAAGTGTTCTCTAACACTCAAGGATGGAGAAGAGAGCACCACAAGTGTGCTAGCACTTCTTGGGCTCTCGGGTAGGATTTAAAAGAGAGAAAAGAGAGAAAGCAAAAAGGGATCTTATACACTCACTAGTAGTATCCTCCTTTGTGACCTTCACTTTCCCTTATTCTCTTGGAACACAACTCACACAACTTCTCAATTTCTTGAAACCCACGGCAACAGCAAGAGAAGGAGGAAGAAAAGACCCAAGGAAGAAGATAACATTCATCACACATAATTGCCACAAAATAAAAACCCCCTCTTCACATTAGTGTGGCCGACCACACAATGTAACCCCCTCATTTAATGTGGCCGGCCACATTAAGTGGTATAAGATGTGTAACCTCCATGAGGTGGCACACCATTATGAGGTGGAAATGATGTGGCAAGGTTAGTCATGCCATGTAGGATGAGTCAACCTTCATGATGTGGCAATACCTCAAGTCAAACTTGATGTTTCAACTTCCATTTAGTCAAGTCAAAATTGACCAATTATCTTCCTTGTTGAGTTAAATCCAACCTTTGATTCAAGTCAATTTGGATTTAATGAATCTCAATTCATTAATATAAATTGACTCAATGAATCAAATTTAAATTAGACTCATTCAACAATTGAATCTAATTGAGTCTAACTCAATAAGTCTAATTTGAATCCAATCTTTGGTGCATCATATGAACCTAATCCAATTGGTTCATCATATGAACCCAATCTCCATCCACTTGTTCTTTGTGTGTGACCTAATAGGTTCTTGTAACGTTGACAATGTTTCTAAACTCCTTTAGAAACATAAGCAATGAGCGGCATCTAGCAATACATCATTGCTACCTAAGTTACAAGAATGTTAAGATCCAACATCACCTTGTGACTACTAATTGTGATTCCTCACAATATGTGACATTGTCCTTCTATCCTAGACATCTAGATTGATCAATGTGAGGCATAGACCGTGTCATCCTCTAATCAATCTAAATCTTGAACTCCAAGTAGACTCACTCGATCAAATGAGCTCAACATCTCATGTTAACTCATTTGGGCATGGTCATGCACTTCGTGGTCTAACTCTATCAAGAATACCGATGTCGCTCCCGTCATATGGGAGGGATAGATCCCATCTACATCACTCACATCCCAACGCATAATTTGTTACATATCCAGTAATCGCCTTTATAGTCCACCCAATTACGGGTGACGTTTGACGAAACCAAAGTACATAACTCCTTATGTAGGGAACCATGGTGACTTCAGGTCTAAGGACTAATAATCATACTAATAGCCACATGAGAAAGTATATGACACTCGTATAACAATCCATGATACTTTCTCATGGCGGGTCATTCAGTATACATTCTCTAATGCATACCCATGTGTCAACTTGATATCTCTATATCCATGACTTGTGAGATCAAGTCATCGAGTTGACCTACATGATAGTCTTATTGCATTAACATTGTCCCTGAATGTTAATACTCGACTAGGAATGATTAAGAGTAGTGTTCCCTATATCATCTCACTATTGATTCAACCAATCGATTGATATAGGTAAAAACCTTCTACTCAGGGACGTTATTATACTTAGTTTATTTGGCACCAATACAAGTAAGTATAATAACCAAAAACCAAATGCATTTATTTATATAGAATATGATACAACAAATCCATAATACAATCATCAAATGATTGGTTCTAGGGCTCTAGCTAACAGTGAACCTGTTGGATTTTTCGAGCCGCGAAAACCGCTTTTTCGCATCGCGGAAACCCCGAAGGACCCAAAGACGTAGATCCGTGCAAAGATTCGTATACAAAATTCAAAAAACTATTTCTTGTACGAGTTCAAAAACTGATCTACTACTTAGATCTACGAGGAAAAAGTGTTTACCCTTGATGCGCGCCCTACGCGAATCCCGCTCTTCCAAGGTGTTGCCGGATCTCAAGACCGTCAAGCGCCGGTCCTCTAGAAGTATCCACACGGACAACTTAGGTGGAGAAAACCTCACACAAAGGTGTGCTAGCACCTTGGTAAGGTTCGGCCAAGTAAGGAGGAGAGGGAGAGGGAGAGCTTGAGAGGAAGGAGGAAGAAGATGAAGTTACACCACTTGAATGGGAAAAATGAAATTCACACCCAAAAAACCAAGTGACCGGCCACATTTCAAAATTCACATTAATTGCATTAATTGCAATTAATATGAAACCATAAAATCACATTAATTGCATTAATTGCAATTAATATGAAACCATTAAGAGAGTGACTTTGTCACTTCCAAGAGGTGGCACCCATGATGATGTGGAACATCATTATTGGTCCACCTAATGCCAACTCACCAATGAGGTGACAAAAGGTCAAGTCAAAATTGACCTTTGGTCTTCCTTCTCAAGTCAAGTCAAACTTGACTCAATCTCTACCATGGTGGATCTAATCCAACCATTTGATTCGAGCCAACTTAATATAATGAATCTAATTCATTAAATTAAATTGATTCAATGAGTTAAAATCTAAATTAGACTCATTTAACACATGAATCAACTTGAGTCGAACTCAAGTTAGCCCAATTAGGATTACTCTTAATCCAATTTGATTCATCAAATGAATCTAATCCTCTTGGTTCATCATATGAACCTAATCTCCACCTAATTGTCCTAAGTGTGTGACCCTATAGGTTCTTGTAACGTTGGCAATGCCCTAAACCCATTTAGGAGCATAAGCAATGAGCGGTATCTAGCAACACATCATTACTACCCAAGTTACAAGAATGTCGAGATCCGACATCACCTTGTGACTACCAATTGTGACTACTCACAAAATAATGACAAGTGTCCTTCTATCCTAGACATCTAGATTGATCAATGTGAGGCATAGACCGTGTCATCCTCTAATCAATCTAAATCTTGAACTCCAAGTAGACTCACTCGATCAAATGAGCTCAACATCTAATGTTGACTCATTTGGGCATGGCCATGCACTTAGTGGTTTCACTCTATCAAGAATACCGATGTCGCTCCCGTCATATGGAAGGGATAGATCCCATCTACATCACTCACATCCCTCTACATAATTCGTTATATACCCAGTAATCGCCTTTATAGTCCACCCAGTTACGGGTGACGTTTGACGAAACTAAAGTACATAACTCCTTATGTAGGGATCCATGGTGACTTCAGGTCTAAGGACTAATAGTCATACTAATAGCCACATGAGAAAGTATATGACACTCATATAACGATCCATGATACTTTCTCATGGCGGGTCATTCAGTATACATTCTCTAATGCATACCCATGTGTCAGCTTGATATCTCTATATCCATGACTTGTGAGATCAAGTCATCGAGCTGATCTACATGCTAGTCTTATTGTATTAACATTGTCCCTGAATGCTAATACTCGACTAGGAATGATTTAGAGTAGTGTTCCCTATATCATCTCACTATCGATTCAAATAATCGATTGATATAGGTATGAACCTTCTACTCAAGGACGCTATTATACTTAGTCTATTTGGCACTAATATAAATAAGTATAATAACCAAACAAATGCCTTTATTAATAAACAAGAATATGATATACATGAGTCCATACAATCATCAAATGATTGGCTCTAGGGCTCTAACTAACAGAACCCACGGCTAGCTGTATCCCTGAACCATTGAGGGGCACACAAGTATTTGGTTTCCATATTTCCCATTGAGAAAGTCAAATTCAAGGAGTTGAATTTGATGAATAAAGTTTGATATGATCAAATAGTGAATTGATAAATAAAGTTTGATATGATCAAATGTCAGAATAATTTCCAATAAATGGAAATAAGGAAAGTAGGAAAGTTTCACACAAAGTATATAAATTTAATTTATATTGTTGTCATAACGAGCAAATATGTTTGTTGTATCAATGATATTGAATCGTTGATATGATGACAATGGACTCACATTATTGGGTTCTAAAAAAATTCTAAAAATCTAATAGACCAAGATAGAAGAAATGATGGATCTTGAAAGTTCAAGCCCAAGAGCAAATACAATTATAATTAAATATTGTATCATGAAATAAAAAAATGAAAAGGAAAATGGGAATTTCATTTCAGCGTGTAATGAAAAAAAAAATAAGAAAACAAATTTTTATTTTTTTTCCCTTATCCTCCACTTTCCCACTCCCCATTAACTCCACTAACACATGTAATGAACTCCACGTTTTTTTTTATTCTTTTCTTTTTTTTATTCTTTTCGTTTTTGGAGAAGAACGAAGGTAATTTTTCTTCAGTGGAGGGTGGTGAGTAAAGTTTTGAATTAATTCGTCTTTTGGTGGCCATTGGTAGTGCTTCGTTCTCGAAGAAAAGAGATACGGCATCCACCTCTTTTGAGTTTACTGAATTTCGGCAGCATAGTTACGGCAGCCAAACTTTTTGGAGCTCGCAGAATTTAGACAGTAGATTTTTGTCAGCCATATCCTCTCTATCTTCTTCCCTCTCTTCTATCGAAAAGTTCTATCTCCTTGTTATGCTTCTCCTCTTCGAGAAGTATCGTAGCTGCCCACCTTCTTGTAGAATTTTAAAAGACATAGTCCCTTGATGAGGGCTATTAGACAACCCCTTGCGAAGGGATAATTGGGTAGCCCTTTCCTCATCTTTGAGGAAGACGTTTCGACCGTCTCAACAAAAAACGTCACTTGATCTCTAGTGCGATCAAGTCTTGGAAAGAGGACTCCGATCGTGGACCAGATTAGACGAAGGAAGTACGAGCTCGTGATAACAATAAAGAGTTATTTCCTTACAACAGAAATAGTTGGAGTCATCCCCAAACACAGGTTATTTGGAAGGTATGTTTATGCTTGTACATTGATTCATATGTATATTGATGCATGTATTAATAGTTTTATTTAGGTTATGCTTAAATGATCTAATATATTTATTTTAGATAGTTTTGTATGTCTAAATAAAATGATTAAATGAGCATTAGATGATAGTTTATCTTTGTTATGCTTTTAAAGATTTTACTTATACGGTTAGATTGTAATGCATGCTTAGATAAAGATCATGCTGATGTTTGTTTTAAAAATTATACGAACACTCATTTGATTTAATTGTTAAATCACAAATAAAATTTTAAATTTTCGTTGTGCATAGGAGTGTAAAACACGATCACCGAATTTAGAATTCGGTTCCAATAGTGGTATTAGAGTCAGGTTATCATTGTTTATCGTATGAACTTTAAGACAAAAGTATATATGTTCTTGTTAATTAGTTTGACCACATAAAATATTTGGTAACATATTATGGTGAAACTTGATTTTACCTATAATAATTGGTTTACCAAACTTGTCTATTGATAAATTGATTTATCAATTATTTGATAATCTTGTAGTCAAATTTAAAAAATTAATAAGAAACATAAATTGATCAATTAATTAATTATTAATTAATTGATATAAAATATTTGATATTATGCATCCAATGCAAGAAGGATGATCAAATGACTCTCACTGATTACTCATCCTTAAAATATAATATATTTGATATATAGTATTAGATATATGTATGTAGGTACATAATTGCTTGAATCTGGAAAATATACATAAAATATATTATATCTTCCGAGTGATGATATAAATATTTAAATTAAAATCTCTCATTTTGAATATGATTCAAAATTTTATATCAAGCCATAAAAGAAAAAATAAAAAAGTATATTTTTCACTGTCTTCCGTCAACGGTGGTTGTATAATGAAAGCTACCCGCGGTTAGTGTCTGGCTCATATCATTGGGGAGGCCTGGACGCCGGAAAGTTGTATCTTCCACTGACATAAATGATGTGGATTGGGTGAAACTCACATAACTTTGGCTCATATCATTGAGGGAACGCATGACGACCGTCCATTGCAATCTAACATTGATGGGTCGGATTGACACGCAAAGATAATCGGCATCATATTATTGTGCCCTTATCAAACGTGAGGCAAATTACATAGAGGCTGCTTATGATGTAATTGAGTTCTATCTTTTGGGAATTATGATCAACTTGTATCATTCAGGGATCACAATTGGCTAATTTGACTCTATGTACTCACTAAGGAAATATAATTTCTCGTTTTCATTAGAGGGTAATGGAAATGCCAAAAATAGTGGAAGGTAATTCAAAATATAAAAGTCCACATATATTATCTTATAAATTATTTAAAATAATTAGTAATATTAATTATCTGTTTTCATTTCAGTATATTTTTGATATGGCATCTCGGAATCCATTATTTGTGATACTTGATCAGAACAAATTAACTGGACCTAACTATTCTGACTGGCTAAGAAATTTAAAGATTGTTCTGGCATCTAAAAAATTGCATATACATTAGATAAGGCACATCCAAAAGAGGCTCTTATTAATGTCACCCCTGATGAGTTGGAAAAGCTTGAAAAATGGTTGGACCATAATCTTTAAGCAAGATGTTATATGTTGACTTCAATGTCAAATGAACTGTAAAGGTGGTTCAAGGAGACTGTGGATGCTAAAGATATTCGCATACACTTACAAGAGTTGTATGGTGCACAGACTCGTTCAGTCAGGCACGCGAGTGTCATGGAGCTCATAACGGCTCGTATGTGAGATGGGGCTTCGGTCCATGAACATGGGGTCAAGATGTTTGGGCTTATTGAAAAGTTAGTGAACCTTGACTTGGTTATTCCACATAAGCTATCAAAAGACATCATATTGTTGTCTCTCCCCTCCTCATTTGACAATTTTGTGGTTAACTTCAATATGAATAAGCTAGAGGCTACCCTTGAAGAGCTAGTCAATATGCTTGTAAATTATGAAGCAGCCATGAAAAAGGAAAAATCAGTTTTCCTTATGGGTTCATCTTCTAGATCCAAGAAAGAACCCAAGAAAAAGGGAAAGAAGTGTTCTGCCCCTATGAAGAAGATTAAGCCTAATAAAAAGCCAAGGCCCACAAAGCTAATCAGTCAGAACATGTTTGTTTCCACTTCAATAAGTCTGGGCATTGGAGGCACAATTGTAAGGAGTATCTTGCTCAAAAGCATTCTGGCAAAGGTATGTTCTATATAGAAGTTAATGTCTCTATTAACTCTACTTATTGGGTATTAGATACTGGCTATGGTTCTCATCTTTGCAATAATTTGCATATTATGACAAGAAGTAAAAGACTCAGAGAGGGTGAGGCCTTCTTGAGACTTGGGAATGGAGCAAGAGTTACTGTGAAAGCTATAGGAGATATTACTTTGATCTTGAACAATGCTTTTAAGTTATATTTAAGAGATGTTTTATTTGTTATAGACTTAGTTAAAAACATTGTTTCTATTTCTATGCTTGATAGATATGGTTATTCTTATCTTTTTGCAAAAGGTGTTTGTAATATTTACAAGGATGAATGTTTGATTGGGACTAGTAAATTAGAATATGATCTCTATAACTTAAAATTAAAAGATATTCCAATAAACAATATATAGGCACAATCAACAACAAAGAAAAGAAAAAAAGATAGTACAAATCAAGCACACATATGGCACGCTAGACTATGTCATATTTCTTAAAGAAGGATGACTAAGTTAATAAGTGAAGGATTGTTTGATTCGTCAAGCATAAATTCCCTACCAACTTGTGAATCTTGTCTAAAAGGAAAAATAACTAAGGCACCTTTTAAAGGTCAAGTGGAACATGCGCATGATATGTTGGATTTGATCCATACCGATGTGTGTGGTCCATTAAGTGTTAGTATGAAATATGACCATTACTAATTCATTACTTTTACTGATGACTATTCACGGTATGGGTATATATATTTAATGAAATATAAGTCTGAATCTTTTAAAAAGTTCAAAGAGTTCAGAAATGAAGTAGTAAAATAATTGGGAAAAAGTATTAAGAAGTTTCGATCAGATCGAGGTGGAGAATACTTGAGTACAGAGTTTAAAGACTATCTAAAAGGAAATGGGATTCTCTCACAGTGGACTCCTCCTGCAACACCACAGCTTAATGGTGTAGCAGAATGTTGTAATTGAACTCTGATGGGCATGGTTCGATCTATGATGGAATTCACTAATTTACTGCCATTATTTTGGGGTTATGCGCTCAAAACTACAACAATGTTGTTGAATAAAGTCCATACAAAAATAATAGAAAAGACATCATATGAGATATGGATGGGAACCCCCCCCCCCCCCCTCCAGTATTCATACTTGAAAATATGGGGATATCCTGCTTATGTGAAGCAGGCAATGGGAGACAAACTAGATAGTAGATCCACTTTATGTTATTTTGTGGGATATCCAAAGAAATCTATTGGATATTATTTCTATAATTCCAATAAAATAGAAGTATTTGTTTCAAGAAATATCACCTTCTTAGAGAAGGAGTTTCTATTAGATAGAAAAGGCGGGATGATAGAACTCAAAGAGATTCGAGATGATTCCATAACTAATATAATAAAGCCCACACCCCAATAGCCAGTAGAACAAGTACACACCTTAAGGAGATCAAATAGGGTCTCAAGACTACCTATGAGGTATAGTCTACTCCTTAAAGGAAATGAGAATGACTCTAATTATGGATGTGATCCAAGATCCTTTGAGGAGGCGATATTTGATATTGACTCGATGCAATAGCTAAAAGCCATGAAATCTGAAATGGAGTTCATGTCCTCAAACCAAGTTTGGTCAATAGTGGATCCACCTGAAGGAATTGTTCCTATAGGATGCAAATGGATTTACAAGAGGAAACTTGGAGTTGATGGAAAGATATTGACCTTCAAAGCTTGATTGGTGACAAAAGGATATAATCAAAGACAAGGAATTGATTATGATGAAACTTTTTCACTAGTCACAATGCTTAAGTCCATTCGGATATTGCTTGTCATAGCTGCATGGTATGGCTATGAGATATGACAGATGGATATGAAGACGACATTTCTTAATGGTGATATTAAGGAAGAGATTTACATGTCTCAGCCTAAAGGATTCACATCTGTAGGAAGTGAGCATAAGGTATGCAAGCTTCATAGATCAATTTATGGTCTCAAACAAGCGTCGAGAAGTTGAAACCTTAGATTTGATGATACAATTAGACAGTTTAATTTTATTAAAAATCCTGAGGAACCATGTGTGTATAAGAAGGTTATTAGGAGTGCAGTGACATTCCTAATACTGTATATTAATGACATTCTACTCATTAGGAATGATGTATGCTTCGGTCGGCAAAAGTATGGTTAGCCAGTAGATTCTCCATGAGGCATTTGTGTGAAGCATCTTATATATTGGGAATACAGATCTATAGAGATAGATCAAAGAGGATGCTGGAGCTGACCCAATCCACATATATAGATACCATAGTCAGAAGATTCTCAATGGAAGAATCTAAGAGAGGATACTTACCAATGTGTCATGGTATAACTTTATCCAAGTCTATGTTCCCTAAGACAGACAAAGAGATAGAGATGATGACACGCATTCCCTATGTGTCTGCCATTGGTAGTATCATGTATAGTATGATATCTACAAGACCTGATATAGCATATGCGACATCAATCAAACCCCGGTCCATTGTATTGAAAAGTTGTGAAAAATATTTTAAGTACTTACGAAGGACTAAGAATTTGTTCATGACATATGGGGTTGGAGAATTCAAATTGGAAGGCTACACTGACTCTAGCTTCCAATCATATGTGGATGATTCAAAATCAACCTCTGGATATGTATTCACTTTGAATGATGAGTCTCTTGGAAGAGTTTCAAACAAGACACAATTACAAATTCCACCACAGAGGCAGAATACATTGCGACTTTAGAAGAAGCAAAGGAGACGGTTTGGATTAGAAATTTCATCCAAGAGCTAGGTGTTATTCCAAATGGAGTTGATCCAGTACCGGTTCACTGTGACAACACTGGTTCTATTGCACAAATAAAGAAACCAAGATCTCATCATCGGTCTAAACATATATTGAGAAAGTTCCATATCATCCGAGAGATTTTGGGAAGAGGTGACAGACATTACAGTTGAGAAAGTTCCCTCTGCAGATAATATTGTTGATCCACTTATAAAGCCCTTGCCGGGACCATCTTTTAAAAAACATCACGAATTGATGGATTTGATGTTGGTTGCTACCCAGAATATCGTACTGGTTCCCCTGTACAACAATTTTGTACAAGTCCTAAACCATTCCTAACAACCTATTGTGTTCTTTAGAAATTAAATTTGGAATCGCAAACAGAACTTAACATTATTGATTCCAAATTCAACTTATCTGTTCTTAGAAGTTTAGACTTGGATCGAAAACGATGCTTAACATTATTAATACAAATCCACCTATGTTACAAATTTGATTAAATATTAATTTCAGAGATTGGCTTCCAGGTTAAATATTGCGAGGCACTAGGCCTTCTTGGTTATGGGAGCATCAACCACTTCCTAGACAAAGCCTTTCAACGAAATTCAATATTTAATCTCCTTATAGTAACCCTAGGTTTAACCATTAAGAGCAATCGAATCACAAGATCGAAAAAACAAAAGAAACACAAACTCGAATCATAAATTCGAAAACCTAGAATCACTAGCCTCTTGTGTTTGGTATTTCAAGATCTAAATAAAAAGATGAACTAGTTATGATGTGGAAATTAAACTAATAACTAGTTATACCTTTTGTAGCTTATAGACCTCACGATCTTCTATCGTATTCCTCTTCTTATCTTGGACGTTGTGTGGGCGACGATCTATCGAGACGAGAATCCATCCAAGCTTCCTTCTTCTCCAAGCAAGTTTCGGCCACCACCAATCTTCAAGAGATGAAGAACTTTCAGCCACCAACCAAGCTCCAAGGGATGCTAAGAAACAAAGCCTCCTATCTCTCCTTCTTCCTCTAACAAGATCCAGCCACCACCAAGCTCCTTGAGATGAAGATGCCGCCGACCACACAAGGAAAAAGAATAGGAGAGGAAGAGGAAGAGAGGCTCGACCACCACCAAGGAAGAGAGGAATAATAGAAGATCTATTGTTGTTGTGTGGTGAGGCACCTCTTCCCTCTCTTTTATATTCCTTGATCTTGGCAAATAAGGAAAGTTATAATAAAAACTTCGTTATTTTTTTTGCCATTGAAAGGAAAATTTAATTGATAAAAAAAAATTTCTTTTCTTCTATTAATGGCCGGCCACCACCATCTCCTCCAAACAAGGAAAGTTTTAAACAAAAAATTAAAACTTCCTAATTTGTTTCCGGAAATTTTTAAATAAAAATTTCTCTTTAAAAAATTTCCTTCATGGTTGGTTATAAAAGAAACTTTTTATAAATTAAAATCTCTCTATTAAAACATGTGGATGATTACAATAAGGAAAGTTTTCTCCAAAATTAAAATTTTTCTCTCAATCTACAAATAAGGAAAGATATCAAACCTTTCTCTTAATCTTTTGTAGAAACTATAAAAGGAAAGATTTAATTTTTAAACTTTCTTTTAAAATCATGAGGATGGTTAAAAAAAGGAAAGTTTTATCAAAAATTAAAATCTTCCTTTTAACTACAAATAAGGAAAGATATCAAGCCTTTCTCTTAATCTTTTGTATAAAGCTATAAAAGGAAAGATTTAAATTTTAAACTCTCTTTTAAAACCATGGCTTCCACATAAGGAAAGATTTTAAAATAAACTCCTTTTATTTTTTATGTGGCCGGCCACCTAAGCTTGGGCTCCAAGCTAGGGTCGTCCACACCTCAACCCATCCAAGCTCTATCTTGGTCGGCCCTTGCTTGAGCTCCAAGCTTGGCTTCGTCGCCACCTAAGGATGGGTAAGAAGGTAGGTATAGGTGGGTATAAGACTTTATAAATAAGAGGCTATGACAGGGACTGAGAGGAGGAATTGGTTTTTGTCTCTCGATGAACTTGAGCTTTCCATGTTCGCCTCGAACACCCAACTCGAGTTCATCAATAATATCTCATTCTACTAAAGAGTTATTATTGAACTACCACACAATCCCAAATTACTATATGGGATCCTTCTTATCATGAGTGGGTTAGTCTCCCTGTGTTTAAGATATAGAATTTCCACTAATTAAATGAGTTACTGACAACTCACTTAATTAATATATAGCTCCAAGAGTAGTACCACTCAACTTCATCATCATGTCGGACTAAGTCCACCTGCAAGGTTTACATAACAATCCTTATGAGCTCCTCTTGGGGACATCATCAACTTAGATTCCTAGGACACAGTTTCATTCTATAATCAACAACACACCATATAAATAATATCATTTCCCAACTTATCGGGCCTATTGATTTAACGAGCTAAATCACACCCTTTGATAAATTAAAGAAATAAGTATTAAGTATATGTGCTTGTTATTATATCATGATTAGGAGTACACACTTCCATAATAACAGAGGTATTGTTCTTTTATATAGTTAGTATAAAAAGAAACTACCTCAAATGATCCTGCTCAATACACTCAAGAGTGTACTAGTGTAATTTTATAGTCAAGATAAACTAATACCAAATTACACTACGACTATTCCAATGATTTATTCCTATCCATCGTAGTCGTGAGCTACTGTTTATAATTTATAAGACACTGATAACATAACCTTTTGTGTATGACACTACACATCATGTTATCTACAATATAAATTAATTGAACAACTACACTTAACATATAAATGTAGACATTTGACCAATGTGATTCTTTATTTCAAAATAAATGTTTACAAAAAGCTAGGCTTTTAGTATACACTCTAACATTTGAAACAGTGAGTAGTTGGCATTAGGGCAAGTGGGAGTTTGTTAGAGTAGATGACCTGCAAAGTCAACTATTGGCTAGGGCTTTATTGACTCTTGTAAATAAACAACCTCTATTTTAATATAATTCAATTCAGTTTGGTATTACTTTATCTTTATACCCATACCATATGCATAGATAAAGTCCTTGAATATACTATAGTGAGATGTGGTGGTACATATGATGGTCATCATGAAATATATCAATATTCACTGTATATTCTAAATTTGTTCCTAGTCGATTGGTTCACCTAATAAACAAGGATAAAAGGTTGCTTGAGCTAGAAACTAGCATCTATGATGTAGTGTAGCATGTTTTATTGGTAAGGACATAGAAATGTTCAAACATATAGATGGAAGATCATATGATGAGTTCATCAAACATCCCTCACATAGACTTTCCAAGTGGTTATCATTTATCGAGTGGATAAGTCTTTGGTTGTGGTTGTACACTAGTAGTCCTTATGACCCGGAACAACACTAAGACTATATATGTTGGGGCTGCACTTTGACTCATTTACCGACTCTATTAAGGTCATCAGGTGGTGAGATTGAGTATAGTAATGAAACATATAGTAGTCAGTGTATTGTAGTCGGGGATTCACCACACACCCATAAGTGTGGATATCCTATGTAATATATTATTTTATAGTATATAAAGTCTCTCATCAGAGCTGTAAGATGTACTTTAGGAAAAGAGTTCCCTAGTTACACATGCGATATAACTATAAAATATATCACATGGTTGTTGAATCAATATACAATCATCGATATACTAATGGTTATAGATTCGACCGGGATATATGAGATGAAGGAATCACCATAATCGACTGGTTCTTGCGGGCACTATTTAGTGATACCTAGGGAATCATGGGGTGGTGTTGCTAGACGCTCTTACCATGATTCGTTAGGTGTTAATCAGAATTAGTTCTGACATCCTATAATTAAGGAGTTGATCATAGGATGGGGCTATTAAGGATATGCCCAAATAAAGGACAAGTATAGTTCTGAATCACAAAGAGTTGTGAACCCACGGCTAGTTGTATCCCTGAACCATTGAGGGTCACATAAGTATTGGTTTCCCTATTTTCCGTAGAGAAAGTCAAATTCAAGGAGTTGAATTTGACGAATAAAGTTTAATATGATCAAACAGTGAATTGACAAATAAAGTTTGATATGATCAAATGTTAAAGTGATTTCCAATCAAGGGAAATAAGGAGAGTGGAAGAGTTCCACACAAAGTATATAAATTTGATTTATATTATTATAATAGCGAGCAAATGTGTTTGTCGTATCAATGATATTGGATCGTTAATATGATAACAATAGACTCGCATTATTGAATTCTAGAAAAATTCTAAAAATCTAATAAATAAAGATGGAAGAGATGGTGGACCTTGAAAGTTCAAGCCTAAGAAGAAATGCAATTATAATTAAATATTGTATCATGAAATAAAAAAAAAAAGGAAAAGAAAAATGGAAATTTCATTTCAACGTGTAATGAAAAAAAAAACCAAGAAAACAAATTTTTATTTTTTTCCCTTATCCTCCACTTTCCCACTCCCCATTAACTCCACTAACACATGTAATGAAACTCCACGTTTCTTATTCTTTTCGTTTTTGGAGAAGAACGAAGGTAATTTTGCTTCAGTTTTTTCTTCATTGGAGGGTGGTGAGTGAAGTTTTGAATTAATTCGTCTTTTGGTGGCCATTGGTAGTGCTTAGTTCTAGAAGAAAAGAGATACGGAAGCCACCTCTTTTAAGTTTGCTGAATTTCGATAGCAAAGTTACGGCAGCCAACTTTTTGGATCTTGCAGAATTCAGAAAGTAGAGTTTTTGTCAGTCATATCCTCTCTTTTCTTGAGAGTTGTGGTAGCCCCTTGCAGAGAAGAAGATAGAGATCTTCTTCCTTCTCTTCCATCGAAAAATCCTATCTTCTTATTGTTGCTTTTCCTTTTCGAGAAGCATCGTAATCGTCCACCTTTTTACAAAATTTTAGAAGGCATAGCCTCTTGTTGAGGACTATTAGACAACCCCTTGCGAAAGGATAATTGGCCGGATATCCCCTTCCTCATCTTCGAGGAAGACGTTTCAACCGTCTCGACGAAAAACGTCACTTGATCTCTAGTGCGATCAAGTGTTGGAAAGAGGACTCCGATCGTGGACCGGATTAGACGAAAGAAGTACGAGCTTGTCACAACAACGAAGAGTTATTTCGCTACAACCGGAATAGTTGGAGTCATCCCCAAACACAGGTTGTTTGAAAGGTATGTTTATGCTTGTACATTGATTCATATGTATATTGATGCATGTGTTAATAGTTTTATTTAGGTTATTCTTAAATGATCTAATATGTTTATTTTAGATAGTTTAGCATGTCTAAATAAAATGATTAAAAGAGCATTAGATGATAGTTTATCTTTGTTATGCTTTTAAAGATATTACTTATACGGTTAGATTGTAATGCATGCTTAAATAAAGATCATGCTTAGTTTGTTTTAAAATCATACAAACACTCCTTTGATTTAATTGTTAAATCACAAATAAAATTTTAAATTTACGTTGTGCATAGGAGTATAGAAACACGATCATCGAATTTAGAATTAGGTTCCAACAAAAGCAAGCTCCTAATGCTAATAAGTAGGAATTACTTGATATCCACCTCAAAAAGTGATGACTAATCCAAGGACCCAACCTTCTCTCACACATCCACTATCAAAACACTCATTCTCAAAACACTCCAGAGGTGAAGAAACCACGTACAAACTCACAATACAACAAGAATAAAAGAAAAACTAGTACAATAGAAATCTTACAAGATTTGCACAAATGAAGCCCTAGCTGGCTTCTTGTTGTTGTTTGGAAACGTCTCTTGACCTTAGAAGTGTAGCAGCACTTGTCCCCAAGAAGTTTCAAGAACTGACGGTGATAATCTATGAGCTCAGTGAAGAGAGTGAGAGAGGAGAACTACTTGCAACGGTCACGAAAAATTATTTTCTAGGGTTACTGTTGGTGCCTTAATCGATTAAGTCTCTTCTTAATCGCTTACCACGTCAGCAACCTACTTTAAAAGGCTAGTTTTTCAAGCATAATCGATTACACCTTCCTAATCGATTAGCCTGATCGATTAGGAAATTTTTTATTCATGTGAGAATAGGCTGTAAGCGATTATCCTAATCGCTTACTAAATGTTTTGCTTCCTTATAGAAAAGCCTTAGTCAACTAACCTAGTTGATTAAGCTATGCTGAATCAATTATCCTAATTGATTCAGCTTCATTCTGTTCTCGTGACTTTGGGCCTTAAGCGATTAAGCTATTAGCTTAATCGCTTAACACATTGTGTAATCGATTAACCTAATCAGTTGCCAAACCCTAACTTCCAAACCTAAATCTAGAGTTTCCTTCACCCAATATTCAGTTAACTGTGACCTGTTAGGACTCCTCCTTGCTTAGCATCTGGTCAACCTTGACCTACTAGGACTTCTTCACTAAGTGTCTGGTCAATCCTTTGATCCACTTGGACTTTTCTCCTCATGCCAAGTGTTCGGTCAATTCTTTTACTCACTTGGACTTTTCTCCTAGTGCCAAGTGTTCGGTCAATTCTTTTAACCACTTGGACTTTTCTCCTTGTGCCAAGTGTCCGATCAATCCTTTGACTCACTTGGTATTTTCTCCTCGTGCCAAGTGTCCGTCAGTCTTGACCCACTTGGACTTCTCTCCTAGTGCTAAGTGTCCAATTTGCCTTGACCCACTTGGACTTCCAATCACCAATTATCCGGTCAACTTTTCACCCATCTGGATTTTTAATTGTCTGACTTCATTCAACAAGACTTCTTCACTACCTAGCTTCACTCACTAGGGATTTTTACAAGGCTTCACTTACCAAGACTTTTCAGCACCTAGCTTCACTCACTAGGATTTTCATCTGTCTAGCTTCACTCACAAGGGCTTTTTGTTAGAGTGAATACTAAAAACCTAGCTTTTTCTAAACATTTATTTTGAAATAAAGAATTACATTGGTCAAATGTCTACATTTATATGTTTAATGTAGTTGTTCAATTAATTTATATTGTAGATAACATGGTGTGTGGTGTCACACACAGAAGATGATGTTATCAATTCCTTATAAATTATAAACAATAGCTCATGACTAAGATGGAAAGGAACAAACCATTGGAATAGTCGTAGTATAATTTGGTATTAGTTTATCTTAACTATAAAATTACACTAGTACACTCTGAGTGTATTGAGCAGAATCATTTAAGGTAAATTTCTTTTATACTGATTGAATAAAAGAATAAGACCTTTGTTATTATGGAAGTGTGTGCTCTTAATCCTGATATAATAACAAGTACATATATTTAGTATTTATTTCTTTGACTTATCAATGGATGAGATTTAGTTCGATAAATCAAGAGGTCCGATAAGTTAGAAGGAAACTATGTCCTAGTAATTTAGGTTGATAATGTCCCCAAGAGGAGCTCATAAGGATTGTCATGTAAACTTTGCAGGTGGACTTAGTCCGACATGACGATAAGGTTAAGTGGTACTACTCTTGGAGCTAGATATTAATTAAGTGAGTTGTCAGTAACTCATTTAATTAGTGGACATTCGATATCTTAAACATAGGGAGATTAACACACTCATGATAAAGAGGAGCCCATATAGTAATATGGGATTAGTGCGATAGTTCAATAATAACTTTTTAGTAGAATGAGATATTATTGATGAACTCGAGTTGGGTGTTCGGGGCAAACACGGGAAGCTCAAGTTCATCGAGAGACCAAAACCAATTCCTCCTCTCGGTCCCTGTCGTAACCTCTTATTTATAAAGTCTTATACCCACCCATACCCACCTTCTTACACACCTTAAGGTGGTCGGCCAAGCCAAGCTTAGAGCCCAAGCTAGGGTCGGCCAAACCAAGGTGAGATGGTGGTCGGCCCTAGCTTGAACCTAAGCTTGGTGTAGCCGGCCAAAATAAATTAAAAATAATTTTATTTTTTAAAATCTTTCTTATGTGGAAGCCATGGTTTTAAAAGAGAGTTTAAAATTTAAATATTTTCTTTTATAGTTTTCTACAAAAGATTAAGAGAAATATTTGATATCTTTCCTTATTTGTACTTGATATGGGTTAGGTTTTGTGGGTCCCCGATAAGGAAAGGAAAGGAGGTAATAAAACCAAGGAGATAGGCTGATATCGGCCGGGATGTACCTCGAAGGAGGTATGCTAATCCCGGCCGAAATATGCCCTAAAGGAGATAGGCTAATATCGGTCGGGACATAAGAAGTAAGGCTATAACGATCGAAATATGCTTCCCAGGAGGAAGATCTATATACCTCAAAGGAGGTAGGCCAATATCGGCCGGGACATAAGAAGTAAGGCTATAATGACCGAAATATGCTTCCCAGGAGGAAGATCTATATACCTCAAAGGAGGTAGGCCAATATCGACCGGGACATAAGAAGTAAGACTATAACGACCGAAATACGCTTCCCAGGAGGAAGATCTATATACCTCAAAGGAGGTAGGCCAATATCGACCGGGACATAAGAAGTAAGGCTATAACGACCGAAATACGCTTCCCAGGAGGAAGATCTATATACCTCAAAGGAGGTAGGTCAATATCGGCCGGGATATAAGAAGTAAGTTTATATCGACCAAAATATGCTTCCCAGGAGGAAGATCTATATACCTCAAAGGAGGTAGGCCAATATCGGCCGGGACATAAGAAGTAAGGCTATAACGACCGAAATATGCTTCCCAGGAGGAAGATCTATATACCTCAAAGGAGGTAGGCCAATATCGGCCGGTACATACCTCAATAAGAGGTAAGGCTATAACGACCGAAATATGCTTCCCAGGACGAAGATCTATATACCTCAAAGGAGATAGGCCAATATCGGCCGGGACATAAGAAGTAAGTCTATATCGACCGAAATATGCTTCCCAGGAGGAAGATCTATATACCTCGAAGGGGGTAGGCTAATATGGGAAATACTTCTGAAGCATGTAGAATAGTATCGATCGCGACATGCCCTGAAGAAGGAAGGTTAATATCAGCCAGATCGATCAACACCTTGGAAAAATACCTGACAAAATATGGCCTATTACTAGGTAGGATAAATAACATAAAAGGGTGCGAACAAAAGCCTCATAAGAAAGAATAGAGATAAATATTTCAAGTAGGATAATTAATGATGATATCTGCAATATGTAATCATATGACAGGTATTATATATTTCGGCGGGAAATGTGCTTTTAGATTATTTTGCAGGTGCTAAACGACAAAGGAGGTACATCTGGGGTATAAGAAAGATTCCTTAAAAGTCATTTACTGCAAGTACATAGCTGACGTCATCTAATAACAAACTCTAATAAACCGGGGTCCACTTCATGACTACGGAGGTTATATGAAGTGGTATAAAAAGGGGAATCCTCTCCGTTGGCTAGGTAAGTTCACATCATTGCACACATTCATAACCCCAATTTCCAGCTACTGTTCATCTTCTTCTTCCTTCTTCCACACCAAGAGAGATCACTGACTTGAGCGTCGGAGGGCCTAGCCAGGGATTCCCACCCCGGTCTTAGGTCACTGACGATAGCGTTTGTTGGTTGGTCTCTTGTGCGCAGGAAGTCTTGGAAGCTTCGGATCTGGGTTTCTTCTCTTCAGATTTGCATTTCTTCTTCGTCATCGGGTCTTCGTGCGAGGAGGATTTTCAATGACTCTATTTCTCCCGATCCGCTTTGGGTTTCTCGGATCGGTATTCTGCGGACATTCTTCTTCATCAGCGTGGTGGGTTTCTTTCTTCCGGATCTCCATCGTGTCCAGCTTCTCAGACAGGATCAAATTTGGCGCCGTCTGTGGGAACTTCACCTGAATCTGAGACTACAAGATGGAAGAAGCCGGAAAATCAAACCTACTCACTATCAGTCGTGAGGATTTGGATTTCCTCATCAACTCTCACGTTCAGAAAGCCTTACAACAGCAGCAACAACAACTTCAAGCCCACACCGGGGCTACTCTACCAACAGCTCATAATCCAGCAATATCAACTACCGAGCATCGGAAAGAAAGGAGCTGGAAGAAGAAGAACATGCGTATTTCCCTCCAACTGTTGTTTCTCCGACAAGACGTCCACGAGCCTTTCTTCGCACTCCCATGGATCAAGGGGGTAGGAGGCCCGTGTTCCAAGAGTCCTTTGGTGAAGCACCAAATAGAGAAAAGCGTAAGATCAAAATGATAACTAGTGATAGCTCACCAGAGAAGGTCATTTCCCCATTCTCTCAAAGTGTATTGGATGATCCGCTTCCTAAGCGGTATCAAAATCTTCAGATCGGAGAATACACTGGAACAACAGATTCAGAAGACCATCTGCTAAAATTTGAGAATGTGACATTATTGCAACAATTCTCTGATGGAGTGAAATGTAGGATGTTTCTCACTACCCTCGGAGGAGCTGCACAGCGCTGGTTCAAGAGATTGCCAGAGAAGTCTATTCGGAAATTTAAAGACTTCAAGAAAGTCTTTCTACACCATTTCTCCAGCAACAAAAGGTATCATAAAACTCCTTGGAGCCTGTTTTCAATTAAGCAGGCATCTAAAGAGTCTATCCGAGCATACATCAAAAGGTTCAATCAGGTAACTATTGATGTACCTAATGCTACTACTGAAATATTGGTTAGCGCTTTCTCTCAAGGATTAAATGATCATGATTTCTTTAAAGATTTAGTAAGGAATCCCCCTGTTAATTTTGATTCCTTGATTGAGCGTGTCACTGAGTTCATTAATGTGGAGGAAGCTCAAGCCGCACGCAGAAAGGAGGGTGTTACCTCTTCTCCTACCCAAGTTAAGGAGAAAGCTCCGGCCCCTGTGCCTCCACCAAGAGGGCCTAGAATAACTCATCCACCCCATCGACAACCAGAGTATCATCCACAAGCTGTACAACATGTGGAGATACATCCAGAGGCACCAAGGAGATGGTGCACTTATCATAAAACTAGCAGTCATCATACTGAAGACTATTTTTTTTTAAGGAATAAACGAGCTAATAGGGAGCGTTATCAGAGGCAGAACCATTATCAACAGCAGTACCTCAGGCAGCAAAGTCCACTCAAACTGGAATATCGCCCGGTTGAGCCTCGGCAGGAGGCAATACCAGTCCTGGCCGGTACCAGCCAAGTGTTAGAGAAAGCACCCTCTAAAGCTGTGACGACTCGGCAGGAAGAAAACATGAGCAATGCTGCTCGGGGCAATATCAATATGATTGCAGGCGGACCCACTGATGGGGATTCTAATAAAGCCAGAAAAGCACATGCCCGAAGACTGGAAATTCATGCCGTGGGATGTAGTATGGAACGAGCGGGCGGTCCCGAAATAAGTTTTGGGCCCAGAGATCTCGAGGGGGTAGAAATACCCCATGATGATGCCCTAATCATCAAAGCTGGGATAGCCAACTACGCCATTTCTCGTATCTTCATAGACACAGGCAGTTCTGTCAATATTATATTCAAGAAGGCTTTCGATCAACTGCAAATTGATCCTAGTGAGCTTCAACAGATCGTTACTCCTCTATATGGATTCACAGGCAACGAAGTACAACCATTGGGGCAAATAAAGTTGGCTATATCTCTGGGAGAAGAGTCTCTGATGAGAACAAGAAGATCTCATTTCATGGTAGTAGATGCTCCATCCTCTTATAACGTGATACTGGGTCGACCTGCCTTAAACGAGTTTAGGGCGGTCGTTTCTACTTTTTGTCAGAAGATTAAATTTTCGGTGGATGACCAAGTCGGGGAGGTGCGAGGAGATCAGAAGACAGCCCGAAAGTGTTATGTGGAAATAATTCGAACTGAAGCTAACACCGCTCGAAAGATTCAAAGAATGGAGGTTAATGCCATTCAGGAGAAGCAGCCCGTCCTGGTTTATGAAGAGAAGGAAGAAGTTCAGATCCAGGCCGGTCGGCCTGAAGCTACTACATATATTGTGGCTGATCTTGATCCTGCTCTGAAAGCCGAATTGGTGCAATGCTTGAAGAAGAATAATGATGTATTTGCCTAGACTTCCAAAGAAGTCTCGGGCGTTTCTCCTACAGTTATGGAGCATTCCTTGCATGTCTTCCCAGATGCCCACCTGGTCATGCAAAGAAAAAGGAGTTTTAGCGCAGAACAAAACCAGATCATCAAAGAAGAAATAACTAAACTTATGGAAGCCGGTTACATCAGGGAAGTATAATTTCCAAGCTGGCTAGCTAATGTGGTGTTAGTCTCTAAGCTTGGAAACAAATGGCGAGTATGCATTGATTTCCGGGATCTCAACAGAACTTGCCCGAAAGACACATTACCCAGGATCGATCAATTGGTAGACTCCACTGCGGGATGCGAATGCATCTCTATGCTAGACGCTTATCAGGGCTATCATCAGGTTCCCTTAGCTAAAGAAGATCAAGAAAAGGTCAGTTTTATAACATCTGAAGGTACTTATTGTTATAATGTTATGCCTTTCGGACTAAAAAAATGCAAGAGCAACCTATCAAAGGCGGTTACATCAGGGAAGTATAATTTCCAAGCTGGCTAGCTAATGTGGTGTTAGTCTCTAAGCCTGGAAACAAATGGCGAGTATGCATTGATTTCCGGGATCTCAACAGAGCTTGCCCGAAAGACACATTACCCAGGATCGATCAATTGGTAGACTCCACTGCGGGATGCGAATGCATCTCTATGCTAGACGCTTATCAGGGCTATCATCAGGTTCCCTTAGCTAAAGAAGATCAAGAAAAGGTCAGTTTTATAACATCTGAAGGTACTTATTGTTATAATGTTATGCCTTTCGGACTAAAAAAATGCAAGAGCAACCTATCAAAGGCTTATGAATAAGGTCTTCCAGAAGCAGATTGGTAGAAATATGGAAGTATATGTTGATGACATCTTAATTAAGTCTCTTCAAGCTGCTGATCTATAGGGATGTAGAAGAGACCTGCAAGACATTAAGGCAATATGGACTCAAATTAAATCTGAGCAAATGTTTATTCGGCGCAAAAGGAAGGAAGTTCCTGGGATATATGGTGTCCGAACGAGGGATAGAGGCCAACCCGAGCAAGGTCAAGGCACTACAGAACATGGAGCCACCACGCAATATGAGGGAAGCTCAGAGACTGACAGGCCGGATTACAGCCTTGTCTAGATTCATTTCTAGATCGGCCGATCGTAGCTTCCATTTCTTTAAAATACTTAGAAAAGCCAATAAATTTCAGTGGAATGAAGAATGTGATAAGGATTTCCAAGAATTGAAAGATTATTTGTCTACTCTCCCTGTATTGGCTAAACCTATAGTAGGAGAAACTCTTTAGGTATATTTGTCGGCTAATGAAAACGCTGTGGGCTCTGTATTAGTCAGACAAGAAGGAAAGGAACAACAACCTGTATATTTTTCTAGCCATTTATTAAAAGGAGCTGAGTGTAGATACACTACAATAGAAAAATTAGCTTATGCCCTAGTATTGACTGCTAGAAGGTTGCGCCCATATTTCTTAGCACATGAGATTATTGTATTAACCAACAGTACTCTTGGACGGGTGTTACTCAACCCAGAGGCATCAGGTCGGTTGATCAAATGGACAACTGAACTTGGGGAATATGATATTCAATATCAACCTCGCTCGGCTATCAAGGCACAAGCTCTAGCAGACTTCATCATAGAAGTTCAAAGCCCTGAGGAAGAAAACATTTGGAAAGTTTATGTAGATGTCTCTTCAACTAGACAAGGCAGCGGAATTGGTGTTCTTCTTATATCTCTAAGGGAAGACAAACTTCAACTCTCCATCAGATTGAATTATAGAGCTACCAATAATGAAGCAGAATATGAACCCCTGATAGCAGGACTGCAAGCCGCTCGGCATATAAGGGCGGTTCGAGTCCTTATCTATTCTGATTCTCAGTTAGCAGCTCAACAACTATCAGGTAATTTTGAAATTAATAATGACAGACTTAAGTTATATGCTGAAGCATTTGATAAGTTGAAGTCCCAGTTTCAAGAAGTAAATATATAAAAGGTTCCTAGATCTGAAAATCAAGTGGCAGATGAATTGGCTAAATTAGCCTCTGCTATAGTGCCATGGAGTCTGGATCGGCCCGTAGAACAAACTCTGTTAATATCCTGTATTGAAAGACAGGCTGAAGCAGAAATTCAAGGTGATTGGAGGGCTCAAATCATATTGTATTTGTAGCAAGGTATTCTTCCCAGTGATACAGAACAAGCAAGGGTATTTAAGAAGAGAGCTGTTCAATACACTATGGTAGGAGAACAGTTATATAAAAGAGCTTTTTCTAGACCTTTGCTTAAGTGTATTGGCACAGAAGATATACAGTTTATTTTACAAGAAGTCCATCAAGGTTCATATGGTAGTCATATAGGAGGGAGATCTTTGGCTCGTAAAATTCTGCTAGCAGGATATTTCTGGCCTACTCTACATGAAGATGCTAACAAATTGGTAAGAACTTGTATTTCTTGTCAAAAATATCAAAATATCTCGCATCATCCTACACAGTTATTGAGAACCTCTATAGTTGCATGTCCCTTTGATCAATGGGGCATGGACATAGTAGGTCCATTTCCTATGGCAGCTGCACAAAGAAGGTTTTTATTGGTAGCAGTGGATTATTTTTCTAAATGGGTGGAGACGGAACCACTTGCTCGAATTACTGAAGATGCAGTTATTAAATTTTTATGGAAAAATATAATCTGTAGATTTGGCATTCCTCATAAATTGGTCTCTGATAATGGAAGGCAATTCCAAGGGGATAGAATCTTAGACTGGTGCAACAGTTACGGCATTACTCAGGCCTTCACCTCTGTAGCTTATCCGCAAAGTAATGGTCAAGCAGAAGTGACCAATAGGGAAATCATAAGACGTTTAAAGACCAAACTGGATCATGTCGGAGGTAACTGGGTAGATGAATTACCCAGCGTTCTTTGGGCATATCGTACTACGCCTCGAGAGGCTACAGGAATCACTCCCTTTCAATTAGTTTATGGAGGAGAAGTAATAATTCCCATCGATGTGGGAGTGGAATCTGACAGAAGATAATTATATGATGGGGACAATGAAGGAAGACGACTCATGGAGCTAGACTTGATAGAGGAGATTAGAGATAAAGCTGCTACTCGTCTGGCATCATATCGATAACGGATGAGACAAAACTATAACAAAAGAGTCATCCCTAGATTTTTCCAAGTAGGAGATTTGGTATGGAAGCGAATTAAGCCTGTCGGAGACGTCAGTAAATTGGCACCACAATGGGGAGGACCTTACAAAGTGATAGAAAAACTCACATCATGTTCATATTATCTCCAAGATACTGAATGAAGAATTTTAGAACGCCCCTGGAGTGCAAATCACTTGCAGCCTTATCGAACCTAACTACACCATACTATTCAAGAATGTGTCTGGAGAAACAAATCACAATTATTTGAAGTCCTCGGTGACTGAGGACAAGTATACCTACAGTTTATGTACTCTACTTCTTTTAATAAAAGCCAAGCAAGACAAATATCGCCACGGAAATAAGTATGGTTCATACAGATTGATAAATATCAAGAGGACTTTCATTATCTATTTTGAGCAATCTACAAAGAGGAACCCTAAAGGCCTATGCAGCTCCCCTCAAGAACCTAGAAACTTTAAAAACTATCACAAGGTTAGTACAAACATCATATTTTTACATAGAATGCAGTCGATCAGGAAATCCCATGAAATAGCTCGGACGGGTCTTCATGGGAGGAACCGGAGACTTTAAACCATCACAGAACATAAGTCGATCGGGAAATCCCATGAAGTAACTCGGATGGGTCTTCATGGGAGGAACCGGAGACTCTAAACCATCACAGAACATAAGTCGATCAGGAAATCTCATGAAGTAACTCGGACGGGTCTTCATGGGAGGAATCGGAGACTCTAAACTATCACGAAACATAAGTCGATCGGGAAATCTCATGAAATAGCTTGGACGGGTCTTCATGGGAGGAACCGGAGACTCTAAACCATCACAGAACATAAGTCGATCGGGAAATCTCATGAAGTAACTCGGACGGGTCTTCATGGGAGGAACTGGAGACTCTAAACCATCACGAAACATAAGTCGATCGGGAAATCTCATGAAGTAACTCGGACGGGTCTTCATGGGAGGAACCGGAGACTCTAAACCATCACGAAACATAAGTCGATCGGAAAATCCCATGAAGTAACTCGGACGGGTCTTCATGGGAGGAACCGGAGACTCTAAACCATCACGAAACATAAGTCGATCGGGAAATCCCATGAAGTAACTCGGACGGGTCTTCATGGGAGGAACCGGAGACTCTAAACCATCACGAAACATAAGTCGATCGGGAAATCCCATGAAGTAACTCAAACGGGTCTTCATGAGAGGAACCGGAGACTCTAAACCATCACCGAACATAAGTCGATCGGGAAATCTCATGAAGTAACTCGGACGGGTCTTCATGGGAGGAACCGGAGACTCTAAACCATCACAGAACATAAGTCGATCGGGAAATCCCATTAAGTAACTCGGACGGGTCTTCATGGGAGCAACCGGAGACTCTAAACCATCACAGAACATAAGTCGATCGGGAAATCCCATGAAGTAACTCGGACGGGTCTTCATGGGAGGAACCGGAGACTCTAAACCATCACAGAACACAATTGATCGAAAAATCTCATAATTTCAAAGCCTAATCGACCGTGATTATACGGACATGAAGTCTGGATTCAAAAGGGGATTCTATGCATATGATACGTTATTCATTTGGAAGCTCATCCGTCTGGAAATCTTTACTTAAAATTCGCCTGGAGTAGTATACTCAGCTCGGAACTCCAGAGTTTTATATAGATTCCTTATCTAAGATCACTTGGGATTATTTATTCTTTTGGGGATATGAAGCACACTGGATGTCATTTGCGGAAGGATTCATCAAGACAAGGCTTAACTTCAAAAGATGAGCAAGGAGTTCTAGAATAAAGCTTATATTTAATGTTCAGAAGCATTCTCAAATCAGCACAATGGAGAAACATGTAAGCATTAAAATTTTCTTATACAGCATGATCGCTTGATTGCTAAACTTTGGTTATACTTCTTTACTAGTTCTGCATTTACAAGCATTTTTCTGAATAATCTCTTTAAACATCTAGAAAAGGACCTTTTATATCTGCGGGTAATTCTTCGTTAAGCCTACGATGATTTATGAAAGAAAGGGGGGGTTCCTTGGGTAAATAGCCACCCTCTCGTAACTGTTGAAGAACTCCCAATACAGAATGATTTAAAGCACCTACTATCCTACGAACAAATTCTGGGGCAAAGGCTGAAGACTTTAAATAAGCCTGATGCCACTCTTCCCACCGATTCTTCTCTTGTTCCTTATAGCTTTGGAAATCAGCCTGCAGTTTTGTGTGTTGATCTTTCAAAGCATCCTTTTCTGATTTGAGCTGTTCTAATTCCTTCTGGAGCAGTGACAATTCAACATCTTGAGCTTTTCTTTGTTCTTGTTCCTGTAGGATAGTGAAATCATGAGAGGCTAGGTCTTGAGCTTGGTCATAAAGACAGACATTATGAAGCTTCTCTACTTTCTCTAAAAGGAGACTTTTATGAGAAACGTCTGAGAGAGCTTTCTCTTTTAAAGCAATCTCTAGTCGAAGACCAGAATAGCCGATCCACCTGTAATTCTAAAGTTCTTCTGGCGAGCTCTTTATCTTTCAATAATTGTTGGCACTCCTCCAATTCTTGTTTCAAGGTCCCCAATTGTTGATCCTGTAGGATCACTTTCTCTTGCAACTGAGCCATATCGCTGTTAGAAGAAGGTGAAGTAGCCTTCAATGTCTCCAGTTGAGCTTTTAATTTATTGTTCTCATGGTCCTTAGCTGTAAGTAGCTGGCCGATATGTAGACTTGAGGCAAGAAACTAAACAAAAGGATGATGTAAGTTAAAGATAAAAGTACAGAATTGATAACATATAACTAGAAATGCTTACAGCCACTGCCTGACGACTATGGCGATCAGCTCGATGTGGAAGACTAAGGCCTCTTAGTTGTTCATAACCTTGCAGCCAAGATTCGGCTAATAGACCTTGTAGTTGCAGAGTACCATAGCTAGGTGGATTAGAGGGTTGTCCCAATTGAGAAGGTAAACCCGCAGCCTGTTTGAATAAAGGATGAGGGGAGGAAGAAGAAGAGGCAATAGAAGGGAAAGGAATAGTAGAAACAAGAGAAGCAGAGGAAGAACTAGATGGAATAGAAGGTGACAGTGTAGGAGGAGCTGATGCAGTTGTGGGAACACTAACAGTCGAGGGAATGGCATCGGGAGAAGATCTCCGGCAAGGTGTCCGTTTTGCTCGAGGCCTAGAATCCAAGGGAGGCAAGGTCAATGCCAAAGATGCAGAGGATACAAAAGGGATAACAGCCGTCTCAGAAGCAGAAGCAGAGGGAGCTGAAATAATAGAAGAAGAAGGGATAAGTAGACCGGGTCTCATCATCCTAAGAGCAGGATTAGAGATAATATGAGTTGGAGTTATCGGTGTCTTACCCCTCTCGAGAGAAAGGGGCGTTGGGACAAGAGGAGTTTGCACAAAAGTACCAAAGAAATCGCCAAAGGGAGAATTCTCAGTAACATTTGACTTTTTAACTAAAGCAACAAAAGGCTCTTCTTCTTCCTCTTCCATGGCTGCAACCGCCTCGGCTCGTCGTTCTTCCTCAGGTAGTAAACCCAAGGTGGAAAAATTAGGATCCGATCGGCGGTCGCGTAACCATTCTTCTCCAAGATTATTTACAAAAGACTTAGTCATGGCAGGATTCTTGTACATAAGGGCTGGAAGAAGAACATCAGCTGAAACACAGGAATTGAACACCGTTATAAAAGAGATGTATTAATTAGTAAATATGGATTGAGATGTTTTTACATACCAAAGGATCCCTCCAAAGGGGTGTCAATCTTGCTTATTCCGAAAGGAAACATTAAACCTTCCACAATTAGATGCGGCAAGCTGAATTTCACTCCCCTCAGTTTAGGTAGGGCGGAAGCAACAGAGGGATCGTCAAGAAGATCATGGGTGCTAGGAAGTGGAGGCAAGTCATGTATCTATTGGATAGGAAACGGAGGAGGAGAAGGGAGACGCATATAGAAAAATTTGTGATACCATTCCCCCTGAGGAGGAATGCGGTTGAACAAAATAGCCTTGGGACGAGATTAAAATTTAAAAACACCCACATCCACTCGACGAGGAATGAAGAAGTGATGAAACAGACGTGGAGACAAGGGGAAATCTAACAGTTTAGATACCCCAATAAAACCCATAAGAATGGAAAAGGATTGAGGGACAAACTGGTTGAGTGGGATATTAAAATAACGGCTGACATTACAGAAAAAGGGGTGAAGAGGAAAGCGAAAACCTTGTAGGACCTGGTCACGGAAGATAGATATACACCCTAAAGGAGGTAGATGCGGACCCTCATGAGGAGCAGGACGGATTATATAAGAAGGAAAACCATAGGTCACCTGCAAGTCCACTTCTTCTGTATCTAGAAGGTTGGAAACACACGAGAGAAACCATGCGGGAGGAGAAGCTGCCATAGAGCGACGGTAAAATGAAAGAGGAATCAAGGAAGAGGGCGAAAGATGGAGAAAAGCGGAAGAAAACCTCGTAAACTCTTGTCTTTTCTTCTGGCCTTGTGCTAAAACCCCCAAACAGAAACAGCAGAAGGAAAAAGGCGAATAAAAGGTACTTAGAATTCCAATCGTCATAAATGAGTAATAATATTAAAGAATAAAATCAAGAGAAAGAGGTAAAGTTAAGTAATCTACCTCGAAAAATGTGTGAAGTTTCCCTAGAGGTAATTCTTAAGAGAGTCTGACAAGTACAGAGAAAAATTAGTCCAGTAATCATAAGTTTAGGGTATGGGTATAATAGAATAAAAGTTGAGCACCAAATATTAGTTAACAGACGAGACTTGGTTAAAGGATACCGGATGAGGTCCGTAGATATGAATCGGGCGGTTCTGATAGATCGGTCAAGACAAAGATCCCCCAAATGTATCGACCAAAAACTTATCGTAATGAGTCAAATAATATACACTATGAGACTCGATTAATACGTAAAAAGGACATATGAAGACATAAGGGTAAACCGATCAAGTAAAATAAATCGACCGATATTAGGGACATCATGATAGAACTGTGTCAAATTAGGCGAGACATAACTACGCTATGAAATATCGGGCGATATTTATCAATCTTGATATATATCGTCCGGTCATGAGGAAACGATCTAAGACGTGACAACCTGTTGGGAAAGGTTGTATGGTGACAAACCGAGCAACATTGGACACATTTATATAAAACAGATAACTATCATGAGAAAGAGTAAAATTAACAACAAAAAGAGAATAATCAGCATTACGTGAGATCGTCATTACAGAGTTTTTGCCCTCCTCTTTACAAGAATTTGAATTTAAGTCAAAGTCAGCTTAGGGTACAGATCAGGGGGTTTGTTCTCAATGAGTCTGCGTCGATTTAAGAAATTAGGAGGAGGGTCACGAGATAAGTAGCTCTCCTCTTTTAATTGTTGAATCGCCCCTTGAGCTCCCGCCGTAAAAGCTGATAAGATGGACTTCACGATCGGCCTATTGAATCCAGGAGACTCGATCATGGCAGTGGCCCGCTCCCTGTACTGAACATCTTCGTTATCCTTGTAAACCACCAAAGCCATTTGGGAAGTCTTCAATTCAGTTTCTTTGGCAGAAACTTCGGTCTTAACTGAGTTAAGGGAGGTGTTCAAGGAAGTTATTTCATCTTCCTTCAGTTGCAGGGCTTTGAGTTTTTCAGTCAATTCTGCCTCATAGTTATCCTTTAGTTCGCCAAGTTTGGAAGTCAGTTCTTGGTTAAGGTCTGTAACCGATTTAAATTATGCTTGAAGACTTTCAATTTGTGTTTCGAGTTGTTTCTTGGCAGCAGCAGAAAATGCAGCAGAAGATAACTCAACAACCTCTTGTCTTAGCTTATCATTTTCAGATCTCAACCGCTTGTTTTCAGTGTATAAGTTGTCCAGCAGTCGAGAAAAACCCATATTTTCTATCCATCGCTGGAAATATGATAAAAGATCATAAGATAATTGCTGAGAAATAAAGAGTTGACGTTAATAGATATACCTGATTCTCCTTATGGGAGAAACGGTCGATTGCTTCAGTAGTATTGAGTTCTTCAAATATAGGGCAAACTTTATCCCAATCACCGGCGAAGGAACCTCCTAGAAGTATGGGGAGAACAGGAATAGTAGAAGAACCAGTAGAAAAGGAGGAAGTAGGAATAGATGGAGGAGCAAAGACTAAATAAGAAGAAGGTGAGGAAGGTAAAGACCCAGAAGTCGGAATAGATAGGGGAAAAGTGAAAGATACATCACCAGAAGCGCTGGCATTAGAGAAGGGTGAGGCAGGAAAACTAAGGGAAGGATAGAGTTCTGCCAACGTCGGCTCATCAGAAGGAAGGTCAGCCGAAGCAAAACCTTCTGAAACTAGCTCTTCAGCAGGAAGGATGAGCCTCCTTTTTGACGGAGGAGCTCTGATAATTTTGCGCCCCGGGTGTTTACCCTTAGAAAGTTCAGTTATCGATTTACCGGAGCTATCGGGAGACGTGAGCTCAATGAGGAGAAGGGGGGCAGACGAGGAAACAGCAGCAGCCGCTGGTGAAATAACAGCGGGTAAAGAACTGGCAAGGATCTCCGTAGAAGGACCTTCAGAAGCCTCAATAGCTTCAAGAACCCCTAAAGAACTGGGTGCCTCCGCTAAAGGAGCCGACTCCTCAATTGAAGGAGGAAGAACAATAGCCGCCAGAAGTTTGGCTTCTTTGGCGCGAATAACATCCTCTTCCAGATGTAGTTCTTCATCAATCAAAGCATCATAGAAGCTATCCACTACATAAAAAAGAAAAAATAGTTTAGTTAGTTAAAAATAAGAGGAAAGAAATAAAGCGTTACCTAAAGGAACTCGAGTATCAGGTCTGACGGGACTCAAGCCAAATAGGTATAGGAGATCGACTCTTAGCCACTTGAGAATAGAAAGTCGATGACTTAACAATTTCTCACAATAAATAGGGAAGGAAGGATGAAGATGAAACTCCTTAACGTCGGGCAAGGGGGGCAAGAAAGATTTCCAAGCATGAGACCAAGGAATGGGTCCTGGAAACTTTAAAAAGAAAAAATGAGATTTCCAGGCTTTGAGAGACGAGGGCATATCCTCAAAAAGAACCATTTAAGTCTGTGAATGAAACAAGAAAACACCCGGTTCTGAACATTTGGGATAAGAAAATATGAAGAAATTTTGAAGAGTAGGAGGAATATCACGCAAACGAAACAGCATGTAAGTACCGCATAGGTAACGAAATGCGTTGGGAGCAAACTGTTGCAAAGGAATATCAAAATACTGGCTTATTTCAATCAAGAAAGGAGGAATGGGGAACCTTAAGCCTCCTATCAACTGATCCCTGAAAAAGGTTATGCAATTAACAGGAGGACGATGAGGACGATCATCCGGTGTGGGGATTATGATGCTATAGTCTCGGGGAATTTCATACTGACGACGGATAGCTAGCCTCGCATTTTTATCAAAGGAAGAAGACATATGGACATACCAAGGAGCAATTGCTTCCTCAGCCATGGACAAAAGTATAGGCTAGTGAAACAATAGATTACTTACTGAAGGCAAGAAAGGAGATCGCCGAGAAACGGTGAGCACGGGGTTTGGTTGAAGACTGCGACAAGAAAAGAACCCTAGAGAAAAGAAAAGAAAAAACAAAGTTTAAAAGGAGACGAAGGGTTTAGGGTTTAAAGCGCACACAACCATCGTTAGATCAAAATATTTTTATCTGAGCAGATGCTGAGAATCACAAGAGAAAGGCTAGAGGCCCATGTGACGTGGTAGTCAGAAAAAGTATGTGTCATACCATCATAAAAACATTTATATCGAATGTGATGGGTCGGATGCTGGGGTTGGTAGCGCCTCGAGGTACGTTTCTGACATTCTCTCACCCAAAGAAGAGCCAATCACCAGCTAGGAAGCTTCGAAAGAAGAAGTAATTAACTGGACATGATAAAGTGAAAAGGGCTGATTTTTTGACTAAGTCTGAGCTAAGGAAAAAAATATTTAAGGATGGAGATTTAGGCGAATAACAGATTTTGAATTAACGTCCTTATAAAAGGCAAACTAATATTGATCAAAATAATTTTATATTAGCCGATATTACTTTGGTTATGTCAGGTAAGTATAATATTGATTTCAATTAACGAAACAATATTGGCTGGCATAATATTAGCTATAATATAGAAGTATTCCAACAGTTAAGATAGCCTCAGTCATGATAAATGACCCGTAGGATATACAGAGGGGTAATGAATACAACATCATATTTATGCTTGTAAATTACAGAAGGTCTCAATAGAATCACTTAATTCAATACAAGAGTTTGTTTTTACAATTAGAATATGATCAAGTACATAACATTACATGTTCCCTCAGAACAGTAAACTCCAAATAGATAACAAAGTTTACAAACACAAGCTCTTGAAACGCTTAGAAAATTTCAGTCCCACTGGATTCAAACTTACCATGGAGCAGAGATGGAAACATTTTACCTCGCCCAGGCTTGTCAAGGCTCATAAGTAGCAATATTTAGCCTGGGACGAAGAAAGCAACAAAGCAGAAAAATTCAAGGGCAAGGGGAAGGAGAAGGATCTATTTAGATCATGATGGAAAAGTAAATGTAAGAGCCACTTCCCATCTCAAGCCCTAGAGCTCTGCAAGTGGAGCAACCAAGCTTAGCCCAAGGGTAACATGTGTTGTGCCCTTCACACAGCACCCATGGGTCATTTAGCTGCCCCTCTACGAGTAGCAAAAATCTCTCTAAAGTTTCTTGAGTCCTTCAGAGCATCGACATCTTTGGATGAAAAGTCTGAATTGTGAAGCTTCATCTCTTAAGACAATCCCCTGAACCCTAGAGGTAGCCGGAGCAAAAATCCCAATAAACTCATATATAGATCTCACCTTGTCCAACAAAAGTCGCCCCCAAAGAGGAGGATCTGAGACCATAACCTTAGCAATAAAAGGCGGCAAGGAAGGAAAAGAACTGAGATGGGTGGTGGATGAAGAGAAGGTTGTAACCCTATTTAAAGGATCAAAAGGCTCACAGGATCACTATACTTGGTTTGATGAAATAGTTGTACACAAAATCTGTGAGGTCATTTCAATATCTGGAGCAGAGTCACGGGTAGCAGACTTATGTCTAGTCAGTCGTTTACACCTCCTTCGACTAGACTTGAAGGGAAGGCTAGTGATATGGGTTAGGTTTTGTGGGTCCCCGATAAGGAAAGGAAAGGAGGTAATAAAACCAAGGAGATAGGCTGATATCGGCCGGGATGTACCTCGAAGGAGGTATGCTAATCCCGGCCGAAATATGTCCTAAAGGAGATAGGCTAATATCGGCCGGGACATAAGAAGTAAGGCTATAACGATCGAAATATGCTTCCCAGGAGGAAAATCTATATACCTCAAAGGAGGTAGGCCAATATCGGCCGGGACATAAGAAGTAAGGCTATAACGACCGAAATATGCTTCCCAGGAGGAAGATCTATATACCTCAAAGGAGGTAGACCAATATCGACCGGGACATAAGAAGTAAGGCTATAACGACCGAAATACGCTTCCCAGGAGGAAGATCTATATACCTCAAAGGAGGTAGGCCAATATCGGTCGGGATATAAGAAGTAAGTTTATATCGACCGAAATATGCTTCCCAGGAGGAAGATCTATATACCTCAAAGGAGGTAGGCCAATATCGATCGGGACATAAGAAGTAAGGCTATAACGACCGAAATATGCTTCCCAGGAGGAAGATCTATATACCTCAAAGGAGGTAGGCCAATATCGGCCGGTACATACCTCAATAAGAGGTAAGGCTATAACGACCGAAATATGCTTCCCAGGAGGAAGATCTATATACCTCAAAGGAGGTAGGTCAATATCGGCCAGGACATAAGAAGTAAGTCTATATCGACCGAAATATGCTTCCCAGGAGGAAGATTTATATACCTCGAAGGGGGTAGGCTAATATTGGCCGGGAAATACTTCTGAAGCATGTAGAATAGTATCGATCGCGACATGCCCTGAAGAAGGAAGGTTAATATCAGCCAGATCGACCAACACCTTGGAAAAATACCTGACAAAATATGGCCTATTACTAGGTAGGATAAATAACATAAAAGGGCGCGGACAAAAGCCTCATAAGAAAGAATAGAGATAAATATTTCAAGTAGGCTAATTAATGATGATATCTGTAATATTTAATCACATGACAGGTGTTATATATTTCGGCGGGAAATGTGCTTTTAGATTATTTTACAGGTGCAAAACGACAAAGGAGGTACATCTGGGGTACAAGAAAGATTCTTTAAAAGTCATTTACTGCAAGTACACAACTGACGTCATCTCATAACAAACTCTAACAAACCGGGGTCCACTTTATGACTACGGAGGTTATATGAAGTGGTATAAAAAGGGGAATCCTCTCCGTTGGCTAGGTAAGTTCACATCATTGCACACATTCATAACCCCAATTTCCAGCTATTGTTCATCTTCTTCTTCCTTCTTCCACACCGAGAGAGATCACTGACTTGAGAGTCGGAGGGCCTAGCCAGGGATTCCCACCCCGGTCTTAGGTCACTGACGATAGCGTTGGTTGGTCTCTTGTGCGCAGGAAGTCTTGGAAGCTTCGGATCTGGGTTTCTTCTCTTCAGATTTGGATTTCTTCTTCGTCATCGGGTCTTCGTGCGAGGAGGATTTTTGGTGACTCTATTTCTCCCGATCCGCTTTGGGTTTCTCGGATCGGTATTCTACGGGCATTCTTCTTCATCAGCGTGGTGGGTTTCTTTCTTCCGGATCTCCGTCGTGTCCAGCTTCTCAGACAGGATCAGTAGTTAAAAGGAAGATTTTAATTTTTGATAAAACTTTCTTTTTTAACCATCCTCATGATTTTAAACGAGAGTTTTAAAATTTTAAATCTTTCCTTTTATAGTTTCTACAAAAGATTAAGAAAAGATTTGATATCTTTCTTTATTTGTAGATTGAAAGGAAGATTTTAATTTTTGATAAAACTTTCCTTTTTGTAAATCATCCACATGTTTTAATAGAGAGATTTTAATTTATAAAAGTTTCCTTTTATGATCAACCATGAAGGGAATTTTTTAAAGAGAAATTTTTATTTTTAAAAAAATTCAAAAATAAATTAGGAGGTTTTAATTTTGTGTTTAAAATTTTCCTTGATTGAAGGGATTAAGATGGCCGGCCATGTGTAGTTTAAAAGGGAAAATTTTATTAAACTTTCTTTTCATTGGCAAAGAGAATAAGAAAGTTTTAATAAAACTTTCCTTATTTTCCAAGACCAAGGAATATAAAAGAGAGGGTAGAGGTGCCTCACCTCACAACATATAATCTAGTATTCCCCTCTTCTATTCCTTGGTGGTGTGGTTGGCCCTCTCATCCTTCATCTTCTCCTATTCTTCTTCCTTGGTGGTCGGTGGCATCTCATCTCAAGGAGCTTGGTGGTGGTCGGATCTTGTTAGAGGAAGAAGGAGAGATAGGAGGCTTTGTTTCTAGCATCTCTTGGAGCTTGGTGGTGGTGGCCGAACCTCATCTTCTCTTGGAGTTCTTGTGGTGGCCGAAACTTGCTTGGAGAAGAATGAAGCTTGGGTGGATTCTCGTCTCGGTAGATCGTCGCCCACATGACGTCCGAGATAAGAAGAGGAATACGACAGAAGATCGTGAGGTCTATAAGCTATAAAAGGTATAACTAGTTATTAGTTTCCGCATCATAACTAGTTCATCTTTTTATTTAGATCTTGAAATACCAAACACAAGAGGCTAATGAATCTAGGTTATCGAATTTATATTTTCGATTTTGTGTTTCTTTTGTTTTTCGAATTTATGATTCGATTGTTCTTTTTGGTTAAACCTAGGGTTACTATAAGGAAATTAAATATTAAATTTCGTTGAAAGACTTTGTCTAGGAAGTGGTGGATGCTCTCATACCCAAGAAGGCCTAGTGCCTCGTCATATTTAACCTGGAAGCCAATCTCTGAAATTAATATTTAATTGAATTTGTAACATGGGTGGATTTGGATCAATAATGTTAAGCATCGTTTGCGATCCAAGTATAAACCACTAAGAACAGATAAGTTGAATTTGGAATCAATAATGTTAAGTTCCGTTTGCGATTCCAAATTTAATTTCTAAAGAACACAATAGGTTGATAGGAATGGTTCAGGACTTGTACTAAATTTTTGTACAGGGGAACCGGTACGATATTCCCAGTAGCAACCAGCAAATTGGTATCAGAGCTAGGGTTTGCCTCTGTGTGTTTGGTTTTCAGTTTAATTATGCACATGTCATACATAATTTAAGCAGGATAATAGTAGGATATGCTAACTCTGTGGTTGCAGGCTCCAACTATTATGGCTTATAGTGATTGTGTGTGATTAGACCCTTGGACATGTCAAGGGCATTTTATGTGTGTGCATGATTGTATGTATTAAATACAGCAAGAGCTGTATTAGTTTTAGGATTTTACATTTTTGTTTCGATCTAGATTACATGTACATTCCTTCGTGAAATATAGGATCGATAAATGTAAAATTCTATTTTTATCGCGGATCGTATCCTTGCGAGGCGTGGTACTATTTGTGGACCAGAGGTGCAGCGAAAAAAGAAGCAAGATAGATGCGGCGACTAGACCCGATTGCGGTGGCTAAAGATGGCAACAGCTAGGGTTGGCAGCACACGGAGGACAGTGATGGAAAAGGCCATAATAGTTGAAAAATTATTTTTCCATATTTATTGCTTTATTTGTTGTGATGTGTGTGTGCATGTTAAAATTCCTTACCTTAAATAACTAAGTGGGAGAGGAATTAGTAAATAAATTTCACGGTCTCCATTACTGGTTTGTAAGTGATGCAACAAACTTGCGTGTTGGCTCTGAGTACCTCCCTCCACAACGGATGAGTTTGTTTACAGATCACTAGATTAAACTACCTTTATGGATGGTTATAGGAAATTATTTAGGAGCGTGTGATCTTCTCCAACTGAAGGGGCACAATCCTATTTAATGTACTAAGTATCAAGTAATGGTATACACTTAGACACATTTAATAGTATCCTCTCCAACAGAGTCACTGCTATTATTTGTGTGACCAAAGGAATATCAACTATTAATTTTATTTGTCATAAAGTTAGGATGACAATATAATAAAATTAATGGGTAAGACCCTCCTCTTACTAATGTTTGATTTTGTATACGTACACACTAACGTGACATGCAAAATTCACGGTGTTTGAGGTGTTGGTAAATTTAAATAATATTGTTTGAGGAATCAATATTATTCTAAATTTAGAGTCTTGATCAAAAAATTTTTGTGATTCTTAAGATGACTTTCAACCCACTGGCTATTATACTGAAAGAGAACAAACTTACTGGTCCCAATTACATAGATTGGAAAAGAAACCTGGACATTATCCTAACTGCTGAAGGCTATAAGTTTGTATTGTTAGAGGTCTGCCCTAATGTGCCTAATAGTGATTCTAGTGAAGAGGAGATTAAGTATCATAAAAAATGGGTCAAGGCAGATAAGATGACGCGGAGTTACATTTGGCTTTTATATCAAATGTGTTGCAACATCAGCATCAAACCATGCCTACTGGCCATGACATGATGTACAATCTCAAGGAACTCTTCGGACACTAGAATCAGGCTGACATGCAAGATTGTATGATCTCTAGGTACTGGACTATTAGCAGGAATGAAGAAGCCCAAAGCCAAGTGCTTCATTTGCAAGCAGTCTGGACATTTGTAGGCAGACTGCCCTCGTAGGAAGAGAACAATATAGGTATAGTAGTTGGAACATATTTAGTGGTGTTATCTACTGGTACCTGGCGTGTAGATATGATAACCACTGATCATGTTTGCAAATCATTGCAGAGGTTCCAGGAAACCCGACAACTACACGAAGGAGAAATCACTATTTACATGAGCAATGCTATAGAAGTAGCAGCTGTTGTAGTGGGAAATGTTTATAGGAATAAAATATTGGTTTTAAAAAATTATCTTTACGTACTAAGCTTTAGAAAGAACTTGATTTCAGTTTCTAAACAATACAAGGATGGATATTCTATCTATTTATGATAGCAAAGGTGTTATCAAGATAAATAGGGAAATTATCTGTTCTGGTACGTTCGTTGGTAATTTGTAAATCCAATAATTCCCACGATGCAATAAATGGAAATTAATAGCACATTTTCTAATTCTAATAAGAGAAATGAACCTTCGGAAATGAACCAAACATATCTTTGGCATCTAAGCCTTGGTCATATTAACTTGAGTAGGATTCAAAGGACTCTTGGGTTCATTAGTGTTGGAAAACTTTCCAACTTGCGAATCTTGCTTGGAAGGAAAAATGACCAAGAGACCTTTTAAGGCCAAGGGGTATAAAGCCAAAGATGTGTTAGAACTGGTTCATTCTGATTTGTGTGGTCCTATGTCTATCCAGGCAAGAGGTGGTTTCGAATATTTTGTCTCTTTCATAGACGATTATTCGAGATATGAGTATATTTACTTGATGCACCGCAAGTCTGAATGCTTTGATAAGTTCAAAGAGTACAAGGTTGATGTGGAGAAACGTCATGGTAAAAGTATCAAGACACTACGGTCTGATCGTGGTGGCGAATACCTCTTTGGAGAGTTCAGGAATTACTTATCAGAGGCTGGGATTCAATCCCAATTGTCTACACCTAGTACATCCCAACAAAATAGTGTGGCAGAACGAAGGAATAGGTCTCTTATGGAAATGATTAGATCAATGATAACTTATTCAGAATTACCAAATATGTTCTGGGGATATGCTCTGGAAATAGCAGTGTACATTCTGAATATGGTACCTTCTAAATCAGTACCTTTTGTTGGAACCCCAAGGTTGTTTTGGTGTGATCAACAAATTAAGTTAGGTCCTGTGTGTTTCTAACCTTGTGTCTAAGAGTGCAGGAGCTTAGGAGCACAGGTAGTCGAGTGGAAGACGCAGCTAGCGAGAAGGACGACACGCGGTGCGCCTGAGGGACGAGGCGCTGCGGAAGAGTACACCGGCGGATGAGAAGGAAGCGTGCGGTGGTTCCGAGGGACGAAAGCCGGAGTGGAAGACTACTCGAGGAGCAAGAGATGCAGCTAGCGAGAAGGACGGCACGCGGTGCGTCCGAGGGACGAAGACTGCGGATGAGTACGCCGGTGGACAAGAAGGAAATATGCGGCAATTCCGAGGGACGAGAAGCCGAAGCGGAAGCCCACTCGAGAAGACCGGAAGTTAGGTTCGGGTGAGCCCTTTTTCGGATGTCCGAAATCACCCAAGCGAGCGGATCTGGAGTTGAAGACCCGGATCGAGGCGACCAGAGCCGGAGCAGAGGACCCGGACCGAATAAGTCAACTGGAGTTGACTTTTGGGTCCTGGGCGCTCGGAATGTACCAGGGCGCCCGGAACGTACTGGGGCTCCCGGAGTTTACTTTTTCACAGATCGAGTCAAAACTTGATCTGGACGTTGGGGGATAAAATTTTATCCCCCCCCAGGGCACCTGGAACCCTCAGGGCACCCCGACCAAGGCTATAAATACAGCCTTGGTCCAGAAGCTTTTCAACAACTCAAAGCAATTCATTTCCAACGCTTGTACGCTTCAGTTTTAGATTAGCTTCTTTATTTTGTGCTTTCACTGCGGTAAGAGGTTTCTCCGCCCGAAGGAGATACTAGTGCGACATTCCTTGGATTAACAACCTTCTTGGTTGTGACCAAGTCAAATCCGGTGCCTCGTTTTTCTGATTTACTTTCTGCTTACTTTAATTTACAAGTGTTAGTTTAAGAGTTCGAGAAGGGTGGTTTTGTTTTTGTTTTATAAGGTTATTCAATCCCCCCCTTCTAGCCGGCCGCAACGGTCCTACAAGTGGTATCAGAACCGAGACGCTTCAGGAGGACTAATCATCGAACAAAGCAATGAGATGGCCGGACCAAGCATCCACCCACCGAAATTCGAAGGGGATTTCGCCTCTTGGAAAAAGCTGATGCAGGTATTCTTTATCACCGATTTTGAATTAATGCTTACAATGGAATTTGGTTTTATAGCACTGCAAGGTAAGGAGAAAAACAATTGGACGAAAAAGGAGAAGGTCGACTTCGTGGCGAATGGCAAAGCAGAATACCATCTGCTAAGTGTTCTTCCGCCTCAAGAAGTCAACAGGATCGGGAACTACGACTCGACAAAGGAACTTTGGGAGAAGTTCCCCGGGCTGCACGAAGGGACATCCGAAGCCAAGCTCGCCAGAAGAGATCTACTTCACAATCAGCTCACCATCCTACGACTTGGGGAAGACGAGACGGTTGCGCACCTGCACTGAGAATCAAGGAGATCATCACCGGACTCTCGAATCTCGGAGAAAAGGTAAGTAACCTAGATTCGCTAAGGTACGCTTTAAATTCCTTTCCTAGAACTACCAAATGGGCATCATTAGTAGATGCATTTTATATTTCTAAAGATTTAGAAAAGATTTTGTTAGAAGAATTCTTTTCAACATTTGAAGTGCATGAGTCAAAATATGTAGGAATGAAGGAGCCCAAGAACAACGTCGCCCTCAAAGCATCGAGAGACGAACCTGAGTCGGAGTCTTCTCTCGACGACGAGGAAATGGTAATGATGGTAAGGTGATTTAAGAAGTTATGCAATTCTAGAAAAACTAACCATCCACAGGGTAGAAAGAAAAGGACGATCTGCTGCTACCACTGCGACAAAGAAGGGCACGTCAAGGACAACTGCCCCAAGCTGAAGAACAAGGACAAAGAGAAGGGTAAGAAGCCTATCCAAAAGCGAAAGGCCCTAAAGGCGACGTGGGACGATACGTCGTCGGAGTCGGAAGTCGAGGCATTCTCCGGACTTGCTCTAATGACAAGTCATCAAGACGACGATTGCGAGTCAAGCTCTTCCGAAATGAGCATCGATGAAGGGGGGAGCCATGCCAGAAGAAAGCAACAGTTCAGGGGGAGAAACGGACAACGAGATCGACAAGGTAAGTGAGGTACGATCACTTCCTCCTGATAAACTCTTTAAGTTTGTTAAACTATTAACAAAAGACTGTTGCAAATTAGAAAAGGAGATTAAAAACTTAAAAATAATTTTGGCTAAATCTTGTCCCTTAGAAGAATTAGACAAATCAAAATTAGAAAATGAGAAATTGAAATCAGAAAATAAAGATCTGAAAATTCAAGTAGATAATTTGAAAAAACCATGCATGCTCATCTAATTTTAGAAAATTTTAAAATTTAAATTGGTATTATAGATATCACCAGGGACAAATTAGAAATATTTCAAGAAAATATGTACCTAAGAAATATTTAATTAATCCAGTAGGCTAGAACCTATATTGGGTTCCTAAATCTTGCTTAGTCTAAATCTTAAACGAAATTAATGCTTTCAGTGAGAAAATTAAACAGTGAATTTCTCTATCAGGCTTTGTCTAAGGAAGTGGTTGTTGCTCCAATAACCAAGAATGCCTAGTGCCTCGCCACGACTTGGAAGCCAAAATATTGAAATAAATGTTTAATTAACTTTTGGTCAAAACATTAAAATTAGAATTAGTTAATGCTTTTAAAGTTTTTCAAATATTTTTTTCAAAATATTTTTATACTTAGAAAAATCTTAAGTTAGGAATTTTTTCAAAAATAAATTTTTTTGCAAAGACTGTTTAATATTGCAAAAAAATTTTAAAAGGATCTCAAAATTTTCTAAACTTTTACCCTTAGACCTTTTTTTCAACCCCATTTTTTATGTCATCAAAGGGGTGTTGGGTTTTTCGGGCCGCGAAAACCACTTTTCGCGTCGCGGAAACCCCGAAACATCCATAGCCGTAGATCCGTGCAAGGAAAACCGAACGAAAATTCCGAGTACGAGTTTTACATATCTTTTAGATCTACTCCTAGATCTACATGTTAAGAGCTTTACCTTTGTTGCGTGCCCTTTCGCGTTCCCGCTCGTCCAAGGAGTTGCCGGATCTCTAGACCATCAAGCGTCGGTCCTCTAGAAGTATCCACACGGACACGTAGGTGGAGAAAAACCTCACACAAAGGTGTGCTAGCACCTTAGTGAGATTCGGCCAAACAAGGAGGAGAGGGAGAGGGAGAGCTTGAGAGGAAGGAGGAAGAAGATACCCACTTGAATGAAAAAAATCAATTCCCATTCAAAACCAAAGTGGTCGGCCACTTCCCTTGTGTAACTCCCCATTAAATGCAATTAATGTGAAGTTATTAAGAAAATGACTTTGTAACTTCCATGAGGTGGCAACCATGATGATGTGGTGCATCATCATTGGTCCACATCAATGCCAACTCACCAATGAGGTGGCATAAAGTCAAGTCAAACTTGACTTTTAAACTTCCTCTCAAGTCAAGTCAAACTTGACCAAATCTCTTCCATGGTTGATCTAATCTAACCATTTGATTCAAGCCAACATAATATAATGAATCTAATTCATTAAATTAAGTTGATTTAATGAGTCATAATCTAAATTAGACTCATTGAATACATGAATCAACTTGAGTCCAACTCAAGTTAGCCCAATTAGGATTACTCTTAATCCAATTTGATTCATCAAATGAATCTAATCCTCTTGGTTCATCATATGAACCTAATCTCCATCTAATTGTCCTTAGTGTGTGACCCTATAGATTCTTGTAACGTTGGCAATGCCCTAAACACATTTAGGAGCATAAGTAATGAGCGGTATCTAGCAACACATCATTACTACCCAAGTTATAAGAATGTCGAGATCCGACATCACCTTGTGACTACCAATTGTGACTCCTCACAAAATAATGACAAGTGTCCTTCTATCCTAGACATCTAGATTGATCAATATGAGGCATAGACCGTGTCATCCTCTAATCAATCTAAATCTTGAACCCCAAGTAGACTCACTCAATCAAATGAGCTCAACATCTCATGTTGATTCATTTGGGCATGGCCATGCACTTAGTGGTCTCACTCTATCAAGAATATTGATGTCGCTCCCGTCATATGGGAGGGATAGATCCCATCTACATCACTCACATCCCTCTGCATAATTTGTTACATACCCGGTAATCGCCTTTATAGTCCACCCAGTTACGGGTGACGTTTGACGAAACCAAAGTACATAACTCCTTATGTAGGGATCCATGGTGACTTCAGGTCTAAAGACAAATAGTCATACTAATAGCCACATGAGAAAGAATATGACACTCATATAACGATCCATGATACTTTCTCATGGCGGGTCATTCAGTATACATTCTCCAATGTATACCCATGTGTCAGCTTGATATCTCTATATCCATGACTTGTGAGATCAAGTCATCGAGCTGACCTACATGCTAGTCTTATTGCATTAACATTGTCCCTGAATGTTAATACTCGACTAGGAATGATTTAGAGTAGTGTTCCCTATATCATCTCACTATCGATTCAACTAATCGATTGATATAGGTATGAACGTTCTACTCAAGGACGCTATTATACTTAGTCTATTTGGCACTAATACAAATAAGTATAATAACCAAACAAATGCCTTTATTAATATACAAGAATATGATACAATGAGTCCATACAATCATCAAATAATTGGCTCTAGGGCTCTAACTAACAATCTCCCACTAGCACTAGTGCCAATCAGGATAGGCTCTAAGGCCTAATGACCTAGTGTGACCATCATGCTTCCTCTGTGCCAAAGCCTTGGTCAAGGGATCTTCGATGTTAGCCTCTGTAGGTACTCTACAAATCTTCACATCTCCTCTGTCGATAATCTCTCGAATGAGATGGAAGCGCCGTAGTATGTGCTTGGTCCGCTGGTGTGAGCGAGGTTCCTTCGCCTGTGCTATAGCTCCATTGTTGTCACAATAGAGCTCACCTGGATCAACGATGCTAGGAACCACCCCAAGTTCAGTGATGAACTTGCGGATCAAGCGCCTCCTTTCGCCTCGATGCGAATATACTCGACCTCTGTTGTAGAATCGACTCTTGTGTCACGCTCGAACTCTTCCACTCACACCATCATTTAAACAAAACCACGAACCACATCGCGATCGGTAATCATCCGATCGGTGAAGGCATCATGTAACCCTACGGTTAGCTCATCATTGCCTCCATATATCAAGAAATATTCTTTAGTCCTTCGTAAGTACTTAAGAATATTCTTGACCGCTATCCATGACTTTCACCTGACTCGTATCTGCTCGTCATGCTCAAAGCATACGAGACATCGGTAGAGTACATAGCATGGCGTACATGATCGATCCTATGGTGAGGCATAAGGGATCTGATCCATGCGATCTCTCTCTCTCTAGAAGAGGGACCTTGAGTCTTGAAGACTCACACCATGTGACATCGGCAGAAATCCCTTCTTGGAATTCTGCATGGCAAACCGAAGGAGTACCTTGTCAATGTATGTACTCTGACTTAGGCCAAGCAATCTCTCAGATCTATCTCTATAGATCTGTATCCCTAGAATACGGGATGCCTCACCTAAGTCCTTCATTGAGAAGCAACTCCCTAGCCAGGTCTTGACAGACTGAAGCATAGGGATGTCCTTCCCAATGAGTAGTATGTCATCCACATACAATATGAGGAAGACAACTATGTCCCCTACAACCTTCTTGTAGACACAAGGTTCATCTTCGTTCTTGATGAAACCAAACTGTTTGATCGCATCATCGAATCGAAGATTCCAGCTCCGAGAAGCTTGCTTTAGTCCATAAATGGACCTATGCAGCTTGCATACTCTACTAGTATGCTGTGGATCTACAAAACCCTCAGGTTGTGTCATGTACACATCCTCGAGTAGGTTTCCATTCAGAAACGCGGTTTTGACATCCATCTGCCATATCTCATAGTCATGGTAGGCTGCAATAGCAAGCATGATCCGAATGGACTTAAACATCGCTACTGGAGAAAAGGTTTCATCATAGTCAATACCATGAATCTGCTTGAAACCTTTAGCTACCAAGCGACCCTTATAGATAAGTCCATCCATGTTAGTCTTTCTCTTAAAGACCCACTTGCACCCAATGGGTTTTACCCCTTCAGGTGGATCAACCAAAGTCCATACTTGGTTGGTGTACATGGATTCCATCTCGGATCTCATGGCTTCTAGCCATTTCTCGAAATCTGGTCTCATCACAGCTTCTTGATAGGTGGTAGGCTCATCCTCTATGAGCACAATGTCATCGTGGTCAGACAAGAGAAAAGAGTATCTCTCAGGCTGATGACGTACCCTATCAGACCTGCGAAGAGGTATGTCTACTTGAACCGGTTGTTGTTCCTCAACTCCTTGTGGAACAACATCATCCACAACACTTTGTGGTTCCAGTTCAATTTCCATCGAGCCATTAGTACTATTGTTCGCATCTTGAACTTCTTCAAGATCGAACGCGCTCCCACTAGTCTTTCTAGAAACAAAGTCCCTTTCTAGAAAGACCCCAGTCTTTGCCACAACTACCTTGTGCTGACTGGGAATGTAGAAGTAATATCCCTTAGTTTCCTTGGGATATCCGATGAAATAGCACTTGTCGGATTTGGGTCCTAATTTGTCTGAGACTTGACGTCGAACGTAAGCCTCAAAACCCCAAATCCTCATGAAAGACACCTAGGCATCTCTCCCAGTCCATATCCTATATGGTGTCTTTATCACGGCCTTTGATGGAACTCGGTTGAGTATAAAAGCTGCCGTGTCTAGAGCATATCCCCATAGATATGTCGGAAGATCTGTGTGACTCATCATAGATCGTACCATATCTAATAGGGTACGATTCCTCCTTTCGGATACACCATTCCATTGTGGTGTTCCAGGAGGAGTGAGTTGGGATAGAATCCCACACTCAGCTAGGTAGTCACGAAACTCATGGCTAAGGTATTCTCCACCTCGATCTGATCGAAGTATCTTAATACACTTGCCAAGCTGGTTCTGTACTTCATTCTTGAATTCTTTGAACTTTTCAAAGGATTCAGACTTATGTGTCATCAAGTACACATAACCATATCTACTGAAGTCATCAGTAAATGTGATGAAGTATCTATAACCGCCTCTAGCAGCAACATTGAAAGGGCCACATACATCACTATGTATGAGTCCTAACAAATCAGTTGCTCTCTCGCTATGCCCACTAAAGGGGGTCTTGGTCATCTTGCCTCGTAGGCATGACTCGCATATCTCATATGATTCTAAATCAAATGAATCCAGCAAACCATCCTTATGGAGCTGGGATAAGCGCTTGTCATTTATATGACCTAAGCGACAGTGCCAGAGGTAGGTTTGGTTCATGTCATTTGACTTGAACCTCTTGGTACTAATGTTATAGATAGGGCTCTCAAGGTCTAGAATATAGAGTCTATTTATTAGTGGTGCACTACAATAGAACATATCTTTTAAATAAACAGAACAACATTTGTCTTTTATTATAAAAGAGTATCCTTTCTTGTCTAAACAAGAAACTGAAACTATGTTCTTAGTAAGAGCAGACACATAACAACAATCATCTAAATCTAGTACAAGCCCAGAGGGCAGAGATAGCTGATAAGTTCCTACAGCAACAACAGCAACCCGTGCTCCATTGCCTACTCGTAGGTCCACCTCGCCCTTTGCCAATGCTCTGCTATTTCTCAGCGCCTGCACATCAGTACAAATGTGAGAAGCACATCCAGTATCTAATACCCATGATGTAGAAATAGATAGATTGACTTCTATAACATATATACCTGAAGTGGAAGTCTCACTTCGCTTCTTCTTAAGATCCTCCAAGTATACCTTGCAGTTCCTCTTCCAGTGCCCGGTCTGACCGCAGTGGAAGCAGGTAGCATCCTTGGCGACCCCTCCTTTAGGCTTCAGTGCCTTGCCTTTGCCCTTGGTTTGGGACTTTCCCTTACCTTTGGGCTTGCCCTTGCCCTTGTGCTTATGGACCATCAGAATGGGCTTAACCTTCTTAAGGTTAATCTCAGCAGTTCGTAACATACTAAGTAGCTCGGGCAGTGGCTTGTCAATCTCGTTCATGTTATAGTTGAGAACGAATTGACTATAGCTATCCGGCAAGGACTGCAAGATCAAGTCAGTGGCCAGCTCTTGGCCAAGTGGGAACCCCAGTCTTTGTAGGTTCTCTATGTACCCAATCATCTTGAGTACATAAGAACCTACAGAAGCCCCGTCTGACATCTTGAAACAGTGCCTTAGAGATCTCAAATCTCTCATGCCTCGCTTGTCCCCGATATAGTTGGCGAAGATGCTCAACATATCGTAGCGCCCATCAACTCGTGTTGCTTCAGAACCAGAGTTCATGGTCGCGAGCATTAGACAGGACACATCTAATGCGTCGTCTTGATGCTTCTTGTAAGCATCTTTGTCTTCTCGGGCATTGGCAGGAGGAGCCTCGGGAATGGGCTGCTCTAGAACGTACAATTTACGTCCTGGGTAAGAACTATTCTCAAGTTCTGTACCAGTCGAAATTCACTCCGTTGAGCTTGTCCTTCTCAGGGACAGGATCGCAGGGAGAAGGAATTCGTGTTCGACGTCATGGTTATCTACAACAGAAAATTTGCAGAAATAAATATCATATTCTTTAAAATCATTTAATTAGGCCTTTAACTAAATGACGCTCCCACTGAATATTATAATTCATGTGGACAAGATCCACATCATACTAACCCTTGAGTTAGCTTTGGCTATACGCCCAAGGCTTAGTATGATCGGTAGGTAACGATTACCAATTACATCTCTATGCAACTCTTGTTTATAGGATCAAGATCCATATTTATATTAAAACTCGAGTTAGCTTTGGCTAATACGCCCGAGAGTTAATATAAACGTGATTTTGTCCTACCTTTCCAACTATTGGAAGAATGCTTATAGTTGACTCGATCCAACCGAGTAACTAGGAATACTCAATCTAATTGAGTTTGTATTCACCCATGCGTTGATAGGCGGGACCAAGATTGTCCCTCCGTACCCTACCAAGATAATATGTATTGCTCTGCTTTGGCATATTCAACAATACATGTGATCGAGGTAGTGATAGGTATCACGGCACGGTTAGGCATTAGAGTTGAGTCGATTGAGATCTAATCTAATCGAAAGGGATGCATCTTGTGCATGACTTAGATCTAATCTAATCGCAATGGTGCATCATGTGCACGACTTAGATCTAATCTAATCGTAAGGCACTAATTAATTAACTACTTATTAAATATGCATCACATACACAAGCAATTAATTAATCTATTTGTGATTTAGTCATGGCCCTACTACTGTTGGTTGCTACTCGGAAAACCTAGAGGTTCCACTGTACAAAAATTTGTACAAAAGTCTGAACCTTTTTCTAGCAACCATGTGTTCTTTTAAATTAAATTTTGGATCGCCTGCGGAACTTAACATGTTTGATCCAAAACATAATCTATTTGTTCATTTAGGTTTTGACTTGGATCTCCTGCGGAACTTAACACGTTCGACCCAAGTCACCTTAAGTTATTAATTCCATTAATATTAATTTCCATAATTAGTTCCCAGTACTGACGTGGCGAGGCACATGGCCTTCTTGGATATGGGAGCAACCACCACCGACTAGACAAAACCTTTTATGGAAAGCTAATATTTAATTTCCTAAAATAACTTTAGGTTAACCGAAAAGAACAATCAAACCACAAGGAAAATAAAAACAAAAGAACACTATATCGAAAACAAATTCGAAACTCTAGAATCGTATGCCTCTTGTATTTAGTATTATTTCCAAAAATAACTAGTATGATGCGGAAAGAAAAAATACTAGTTATACCTTTTAGAAAAACCTCTTGATCTTCTACCGTATTCCTCTTCTAACCTCGGACGTTGTGTGGGCAACGATCTTCCAAGATGAAAAACCACCAAAGCACCTTCTCCTTTCTTCAAATTTCATCCAAGCACAAAGCTTCCAAAAGATGAAGATCTTTTCCACCAACCAAGCTCCAAGGGATGTAGGCTTTCTCTCCTTCTTCCTCAAGCTAGATCCGGCCACCAATTAAAACTCCATAAGCATGAAGAGGTTCGGCCACAAAGAGAAGAAGAAGAGAAGAAGGAAGGGCCGGCCACACCACCAAGGAAAAGAGGAAGAAAAATAGAATAGAGTCGTTCGCATTGAAGCCTCCTCTACCCCCTCTTTTATAATCCTTGATCTTGGCAAATAAGGAAATTTTATTAAAAACTTCCTTAATTCTTTTGCCATTGAAAAGGAAAATTTATCTAATTAAAAATAATTTTCTTTCTCAATTTTATTTGGCCGTCCATATAAAAGCTACAAACAAGGATAGTTTTAATTAATTAAAACTTCCTAATTTGTCTCCAGAAATTTATAAAAATTTCTCCAATAATTTTAATCCCTTTATGATTGGTTTATAAAAAGGAAATTTAATAAATTAAAATCTTTCTTTTAAACATGTGGATAAAAAGAAAGTTATCTCTAAAAATTAAAATCTCTTTTAATCTACAAATAAGGAAAGATATCAAATCTTTTCTTAATCTTTTGTAGAAACTTATAAAAGAGAATATTTAATTTTAAACTCTCTTTTAAATCATGAACATGATTAAAAAGGAAAGTTTTCTTAAAATTTAAAATCCTCCTTTAATCAACAAATAAGGAAAGATTTCAAATTTTAAACTCTCTTTTAAACATGTAGATGATTTACAAATAAGGAAAGTTTTTACCAAAAATTAAAACCATCCTTTTAAACTACAAATAAGGAAAGAGATTAATCTCTTCTCTTAATCTTTTGTAGAAAGCTATAAAAGGAAATTTTAATTTTAAACTCTCTTTAAAATCATGATATCCACATAAGAAATAATTTTAATAAAAATCCTTTTTAATATTCTAGTGGCCGACCACCTAAGCTTGGGACCCAAGCTTTGGCCGGCCACCTACATGACTCATCCACTTGATCTTGGCCGACCCTAGCTTGGGCTCCAAGCTAGCTTGGCCGGCCCCATTGGATGGGTAAGAAGGTGGGTATGCGGTGGGTATAAATCTCTATATACTAGAGGCTACGATAGGGACCGAGAGGAGGAATTGGTTTTGGTCTCCCGATGAAATTAAGCATCCCGTGTTCGCCCCGAACACACAACTTAATTTCATCAATAATAATTCATTCCACTAAAGAACTATTATTGAACTACCGCACCAATCCCAAATTACATTTTGGGCTCCTTCTTATTATGAGTCATTTTGGTCGGCCCCATTGGATTATTAGTCTCCCTGTGTTTAAGATAACAAAAGTTCACTAATTAAGTAAGTTACTGACAACTCACTTAATTAATATCTAGCTCCAAGAGTAGTACCACTCAACTTCATCATCATGTCGGACTAAGTCTACATGCAGGGTTTAACATGACAATCCTTATGAGTTCTCTTGGGGACATTCTCAACCTAGATTACTAGGACACAGTTTCCTTCTATAATCAACAACACACACTATAAGTGATATCATTTCCCAACTTATCGGGCTTATTGATTCATCGAACTAAATCTCACCCATTGATAAATTAAAGAAATAAATATCAAATATATGTGTTTGTTATTATATTAGGATTAAGAGTGTGCACTTCCATAATAACTGAGGTCTTTGTTCCTTCATAAAGTCAGTATAAAAGGAACGACCTCAAATGGTCCTACTCAATACACTCTAAGTGTACTAATGTAATTATATAGTTAAGATAAACTAATACCTAATTACACTACGACCTTCCAATGGTTTGTTCCTTTCCATCTTGGTCGTGAGCTACTGTTTATAATTTATAAGGAACCAATAACATGATCTTTTATGTGTGACACCACACACCATGTTATCTACAATATAAATTAATTGAGCAACTACATTTATCATAAATGTAGACATTTGACCAATGTGATTCTTATTTCTAGATAAATATTTATACCAAAAGCTAGGCTTTTAGTATACACTCTAACAATCTCCCACTTATACTAAAAGACTAAGCTGCCATATCTGCTGCCATACATCTGATTCCCATTCCTTTCAAAAAGCTCTTGCCTTAAGGACCTTAGGTTATCATCTGATGCAATCTAGGCGGCAACAACTTCTCCTCGTTATACAATTTCTGTATTGGGTAGTACTTGCGCTCTATTGTGTTTACTTGCCTTATAGACTCATGATTTCTTCGAGTTTGTTACTGCACCATTATTATTACAATAAATTGTAATAATCTTTGGACAAACTAGAAATCATATCTAAGTCTATCTTGAGGTAATTAAGTCATTTAGCTTTTATGGCTACCTCAAAGGCTTGCCATATACTCAGCTTCTATGGTGGAGTCCAGAAAAACACCTATGCTTATCACTCTTCCATAGTTATGACTTTTCCTCCTAAAGTAAACACAAAACCCCGAGGTCGACTTATTATTGTCCCTATCCAATTGGAAGTCAAAATCCGTGTAACCCATAGGGACCAAATTAACTGCCTTGTAAGCTAGCATATAATCTCTAGCGCCTCTAAGGTACTTTAATATATGCTTTACTACAGTCCAATGTCCTTGTCTAGGGTTACTTTGATATCTGCTAACTATGCCCTTGGCAAAAACAGATTTCTGATCTCGTGCATAGCATACATTAGGTTGTCTAACTGCCGAAGCATAAAGAACTGCCTACATGTCCTCAATCTCCTTTGATGTCATCGGAGACATCTCTTTAGATAAAGTCACTCCAAGCTTAAAAGGTAAGAAACCTTTCGAGGAGTTTTGCATGCTTAAAACAAGCAAGGATTTTCTGATGTATCAAGCTTGGGATAAGTAAAATATATTTTTTCTTTCGATCCCTTATTACTTTGATCTCAAAAATATATACATTCTCCCAAGTCCTTTATATCGAATTATTTGGACAACCATACCCTTACTTATGATAATATTTTGATATTGTTTCCAACTACCAAAAATGTTATCTACGTATAGTACAAGAAATACCACCACGTTTCCATCACACCTTTTGTATACACAAGACTTATCCGTTTACTCAATAAATCCATAGGTCTGGATTACTTTGATAAACCGGATGTTCCAAGACCTTGAAGCTTTGCCTCAGTCCATAGACTGATTGAGCTTGCACACAAGATGCTCTTAGCCCTTTGCAATGAACCCTTCTGATTGCTTTATATGGATGCTTTCATCAAGACTTCCATTAAGGAATGCTGTCTTGACATCCACTTGCCAAATAGATAAAAGAATCCGGATAGACTTAAGCATGGCTACCAGTGAAAAAGTTTCCTTTTTCATCAAGCCTTGCTTTGAAAGTTACTACCTTCCTTTCTATCCCTCTTTTCCTATTATAGACCTTTTTACACCCAAAGGCTTTTACACCATTTGGTGGTTCTACAAGCTTCCAGATTTTATTAGAATACATATATTCTAATTCTGTTATTCATTACTCTTTGCCAAGATGTTGCATCTTTATCTTGGAGTGTTTCGTCATATGTCCGGAGATCAGGTTCATGTCCTCCAGGGATCGAGTCCAAAAACTCTCCCAAAACATGAATCTTTTTAGGTTGCCTAACAACCCTCCCACTACGACAAGACACTTTCTGTAATTGTGTATCATTTGTGATACGTGTTGCAGTTTCCTTGTGGTATCTCATCTTGTACAGTTGGTACTAGATTAGACATGCCTTTTATTATTTCCTTAAGAACAAATTTTCTTATGGGCACATGGTTTATTACATAGTCCTTTTCTAAAAATCGGTCATTGATGCTAACAATGACCTTCTGATTTTTAAGACTATAAACCTACTTTCATTTTACTAGGATAACCCACAAACAAGTGAATTCCTGTCCAACTTATCATTGTCTCTCTTCTGCATATGTGTTGGACTACCCGAATCTGAATATGCTTCGAAATAGGCTTACGCCTATTCAGCAATTCTATATGAGTAGAGAGTTCTGACTTTAGAAGGTACTATATTCACTCCCGTTTCCAGAGTATATCCTTAAAATGATTTTGATAATATTCTTAATAACTCATCAATCTACTTATTTCCATAAGAGTCCTATACCTTCCTTTTCCTACACCATTCTGTTGGAGTGTACCAGGTGCAGTTAGTTTGGATTGAATCCCTACTTCTGATAAATGACTCCTAAATTCTCCCAAGAGGTACTTGCCACTACGATCTTACCGTAGTGTCTTGATACTTTTACTTTATCGTTTCTCCACATCAACCTCGTACTCTTTGAACTAATCAAAGCACTTAGACTTGCGGCACATCAAGTAAATATATCCGTTTCTCAAATAGTTGTCTATAAAATAGATGAAATATTTGAAACAACTTCTTGCCTGGATGCTCATAGGATCACACAAATCAGAATGAACCAATTCCAATATATCTTTGACTCCATACCCCTTAGACTTAAAAGCTTCTTGGTTATTTTTCCTTCCAAGTAAGACTCGTAGGTTGGAAAGATTTCCACTACTAATAAACCCAAAAGTTCATCAGCTACCAATGAATCCTACATTTTCGAAGGTTACTTTCTCTTAAAGTTAGAAGATGTGTTACTAATTTCCATTTGTTGCATCGTGAGAGTTATTGGATTTATAAATTGTCAACCAACGTACCAGAACAGATAACTTCCCTCTTTTTCTTAATAACAACTTTGTTATTAAAAGAGGCAGAATATCAAGTTCTTTGAATAGTTTAGAAACTGAAAACTAGTTCTTTCTAAACTTGGTGCGTAAAGACAATTACTCAAAAATCCATATTTTATTCTTATCAAAAGATAAACATCTCCCACTGCAACAACTACCATTTTTACAGTAGTGCCCATGTAGACAGTGTTTTAATTTTCATTTAGTTGCCGGGTTTCCTGGAACCCTGCAATGAATTGCGGACATGATTAATGGCATCTGTATCTACACTCCAGGTTCTGGTAGATAACACCACTAAACATGTTTCAACTAATGAATTAAATACACCTATATTGTTCTTAGTTCTAAGAAGACAGTTTACCTTAATGTCCAAGTCCTATTTCCAATCATTACAATTGGGATTACTAAGTCTTTCTTATAGTATGACTACTAGGGGATTGACAAACATTTTAAATCCTAAGAATCACAAAAATACTTGGTCAAGATCACCTCCTTAAAAATCCCCATGAATTTTGTATGACACGATAGTGTGGACGTATACAAAATCGAAGAGGAGATTTTATTCATTAATTTTATTATCTCGTCAACCTTACTTTATGACGAATAAAATTAATAGTTGATCTGTCTTTGATCAAATATTTGGTCAAAAATTTTTGAATTTAAAAAATATTGATTCCTCAAACAATATTATTTAAATTCACCAACACCTCAAACACCGTGAATTTTGCATGCCACGTTAGTGTGGACGTATACAAATTCAACATTTGTAAAAGGAGGTTTTAACCCATTAATTTTATTATCTTGTCAACCTAACTTTTTGACAAATAAAATTAATAGTTGGTATCATTTGGTCACACAAATAATAGCAGTGACTCCGATGGGGAGGATACTATTAGATGTGTCTAAGTGTATACCATTACTTGACACTAAGTCCATTAATAAGATTATGCCCCTTTCGTTGGGGAAGATCACACGCTCTTAATTAACTTCCTATAGTCATCCAAAAATGGAAGTCTGTTCTAGTGATCCACAAACAAGCTCATCCGTTATTGAGGAAGGCACTCAGAGCCAACGCGCAAGCTTGTTTGCATCATTTACAAACTAGTAATGGAGACCATGGGATTTACTTAAAAATCCCTCTCCCACTTAGTTATTTATAAATGAGGAATTTTAACTATGCTAGCCTACTAAATATGTAAACTAACATGCACACACAGCATAATATAAAAGCAATAAATATAAAATCTAATTTTCAACTATTATGACTTTTATCTCTTGTTGTCCTCCGTGTGTTGTCATCCCAAGCTGCTGCCATATTTGGCCACTGGCACCACGTCTAGCTATCGCATCCATCTTGCTCCTAGTTCTGCTGCGCCTCTGGTCCTTAGAAGGTTCCACGCTTTGCAAGATTCGATCCGCGAAATAAATAGAATTTTACATTTTGATCCTATATTCCTCGAAGGAATGTACATGTAAACTAGATCGAACATAAAATAAAATTTACATCCATCGATCCTATATTCCATAAAAGGAATGTACATGTAACTAGATCAAAAATAAAATCCTAATAAAATTAAATACAGCTCCTGCTGTATTTTATAATACAATCATGCACACACAATAAAATGTCCTTGACATGTCCAAGGGTCCAATCACACACATAATAACGATAAGCCATAATAGTTGGATCCTGCATCCACAAAGTTAGCACATCCTACAATTAACCTGCCTAAATTATGTATGACATGTGCATAATTAAACTAATATCAAATACACAGAGGCAAAACCCTAGCTCTGATACCAATTGTTGGTTGCTACTCGGAAAACCTAGAGGTTCCACTGTACAAAAATTTGTACAAAAGTCTGAACCTTTTTCTAGCAACCATGTGTTCTTTTAAATTAAATTTTGGATCGCCTGCGGAACTTAACATGTTTGATCCAAAACATAATCTATTTGTTCATTTAGGTTTTGACTTGGATCTCCTGCGGAACTTAACACGTTCGACCCAAGTCACCTTAAGTTATTAATTCCATTAAATATTAATTTCCATAATTAGTTCCCAGTACTGACGTGGCGAGGCACATGGCCTTCTTGGATATGGGAGCAACCACCACCGACTAGACAAAACCTTTTATGGAAAGCCATTATTTAATTTCCTAAAATAACTTTAGGTTAACCGAAAAGAACAATCAAATCACAAGGAAAATAAAAACAAAAGAACACTATATCGAAAACAAATTTGAAACTCTAGAATCGTATGCCTCTTGTATTTAGTATTATTTCCAAAAATAACTAGTATGATGCGGAAAGAAAAAATACTAGTTATACCTTTTAGAAAAACCTCTTGATCTTCTACCGTATTCCTCTTCTAACCTCGGACGTTGTGTGGGCAATGATCTTCCGAGATGAGAAACCACCAAAGCACCTTCTCCTTTCTTCAAATTTCGGCCAAGCACAAAGCTTCCAAAAGATGAAGATCTTTTCCACCAACCAAGCTCCAAGGGATGTAAGCTTTCTCTCCTTCTTCCTCAAGCTAGATCCGGCCATCAATTAAAACTCCATAAGCAAGAAGAGGTTCAGCCACAAAGAGAAGAAGAAGAGAAGAAGGAAGGGCCGGCCACACCACCAAGGAAAAGAGGAAGAAAAATAGAATAGAGTCATTCGCATTGAAGCCTCCTCTACCCCCTCTTTTATAATCCTTGATCTTGGCAAATAAGGAAATTTTAATAAAAACTTCCTTAATTCTTTTGCCATTGAAAAGGAAAATTTATTTAATTAAAAATAATTTTCTTTCTCAATTTTATTTGGCCGGCCATATAAAAGCTACAAACAAGGATAGTTTTAATTAATTAAAACTTCCTAATTTGTCTCCAGAAATTTATAAAAATTTCTCCAATAATTTTAATCCCTTTATGATTGGTTTATAAAAAGGAAATTTAATAAATTAAAATCTTTCTTTTAAACATGTAGATAAAAAGAAAGTTATCTCTAAAAATTAAAATCTCTTTTAATCTACAAATAAGGAAAGATATCAAATCTTTTCTTAATCTTTTGTAGAAACTTATAAAAGAGAATATTTAATTTTAAACTCTCTTTTAAATCATGAACATGATTAAAAAGGAAAGTTTTCTTAAAATTTAAAATCCTCCTTTAATCAACAAATAAGGAAAGATTTCAAATTTTAAACTCTCTTTTAAACATGTAGATGATTTACAAATAAGGAAAGTTTTTACCAAAAATTAAAACCATCCTTTTAAACTACAAATAAGGAAAGAGATTAATCTCTTCTCTTAATCTTTTGTAGAAAGCTATAAAATGAAATTTTTAATTTTTAAACTCTCTTTTAAAATCATGATATCCACATAAGAAATAATTTTAATAAAAATCTTTTTTAATATTCTAGTGGCCGGCCACCTAAGCTTGGGACTCAATCTTTGGCCGGCCACCTACATGACTCAGCCACTTGATCTTGGCCGACCCTAGCTTGGGTTCCAAGCTAGCTTGGCCGGCCCCATTGGATGGGTAAGAAGGTGGGTATGCGGTGGGTATAAATCTCTATATACTAGAGGCTACGATAGGGACCGAGAGGAGGAATTGGTTTTGGTCTCCCGATGAAATTAAGCATCCCGTGTTCGCCCCTAACACACAACTTAATTTCATCAATAATAATTCATTCCACTAAAGAACTATTATTGAACTACCGCACCAATCCCAAATTACATTTTGGGCTCCTTCTTATTATGAGTGTGTTAGTCTCCCTATGTTTAAGATAACAAAAGTCCACTAATTAAGTAAGTTACTGACAACTCACTTAATTAATATCTAGCTCCAAGAGTAGTACCACTCAACTTCATCATCATGTCGGACTAAGTCTACCTGCAGGGTTTAACATGACAATCCTTATGAGTTCCTCTTGGGGACATTCTCAACCTAGATTACTAGGACACAGTTTCCTTCTATAATCAACAACACACACTATAAGTGATATTATTTCTCAACTTATCGGGCTTATTGATTCATCGAACTAAATCTCACCCATTGATAAATTAAAGAAATAAATATCAAATATATGTGCTTGTTATTATATTAGGATTAAGAGCACACACTTCCATAATAACTGAGGTCTTTGTTCCTTCATAAAGTCAGTATAAAAGGAACGACCTCAAATGGTCCTACTCAATACACTCTAAGTGTACTAATGTAATTATATAGTTAAGATAAACTAATACCTAATTACACTACGACCTTCCAATGGTTTGTTCCTTTCCATCTTGGTCGTGAGCTACTGTTTATAATTTATAAGGAACCAATAACATGATCTTCTGTGTGTGACACCACACACCATGTTATCTACAATATAAATTAATTGAGCAACTACATTTATCATAAATGTAGACATTTGACCAATGTGATTCTTATTTCTAGATAAATATTTATACCAAAAGCTAGGCTTTTATTATACACTCTAACAACTACGATCTTCTTAAGCCAATGAGAAGATCGATTGGTCAACCTAGGGTCAACAGCTTCTCCAAGCTCCACCCTTTGACCACCTTGTGTTGCTCGTGCCCGCCTCGGAACTCCGTCTCGTGTGGACCCTCCACCGCTCCAATTTGTACATTACAATTTGAAACTCGAGTTACATTCGAGTCTAAATCTAATTTACAACAAGAATATAATAGAAGGCACGACGCGCAGGTCACGAATATAATACAACACTCGCAAACACATAACGGCACGCAGGCCGTATTATGAATTACAACACAATCCAATCATATTGGGTTTTTGGGCCATGACTATCAAAAAATTAATATATAATTCAAAATTATATATTTTTCATAATTTTCTGTAATTTTAAAATTATTTTTTACAATTTTTACGAGTAAAATTTCCCGGCGGACCCGTTTAGCGGTTTCGGGCGCAATGGCGGAACGGATCCCCTTGCGGGGCCAGGGGCAGCGCCCCTACCCGCGATCTAACCATCGCGAGGGTTCCTTTGCGATCCAACAATGCCTAAACCCGCTGTCCCAAAACGATTTGGGCCGAGACATTGCCGTTTCGGAAAAATCTTCCCGGCGGGTTCGTTTTTAGCGATTTCGAGTGCAACCGCGGAGCAAATCCCCTTGCGGGGTTAGGGGCAGTACCCCTACCCGCGATCTAACCATCGCGAGTTGCTCCTAAGCGATCTAATGGCACCCAAGCCTGCTGTCCCAAAAAATTTTGGGGCGAAACAAAGCCGTTTTAGAAAAATCTTTCCGGTAGCCGAAGCCTACAAGTGCCGAGACACTTGTGCTTCGCTTCTACGGAAAAATTACCCATAAAAACTCGAAAATCATAATTTTACAGAAAATCACAGAAACTTTAGTTTTCATAAAACCAAAAACAAACTCGTACAAGCCTTGCACGTGGCTCTGATACCACTGTTGGGTTTTTCGGGTCGCGAAAACCGCTTTTCGCGTCGCGGAAACCCCAAATCACCCATAGCTGTAGATCCGTGCAAGGAAAACCGAACGAAAATTCCGAGTACGAGTTTTACATATCTTTTAGATCTACTCCTAGATCTACATGTTAAGAGCTTTATCCTTGTTGCGTGCCCTTTCGCGTTCCCGCTCATCCAAGGAGTTGCCGGATCTCTAGACCGTCAAGCGTCGGTCCTCTAGAAGTATCCACACGGACACGTAGGTGGAGAAAAACCTCACACAAAGGTGTGCTAGCACCTTAGTGAGATTCGGCCAAACAAGGAGGAGAGGGAGAGGGAGAGCTTGAGAGGAAGGAGGAAGAAGATACCCACTTGAATGAAAAAAATCAATTCCCATTCCAAACCAAAGTGGCCGGCCACTTCCCTTGTGTAACTCCCCATTAAATGCAATTAATGTGAAGTTATTAAGAAAATGGCTTTGTAACTTCCATGAGGTGGCAACCATGATGATGTGGTGCATCATCATTGGTCCACATCAATGCCAACTCACCAATGAAGTGGCATAAAGTCAAGTCAAACTTGACTTTTAAACTTCCTCTCAAGTCAAGTCAAACTTAACCAAATCTCTTCCATGGTTGATCTAATCTAACCATTTGATTCAAGCCAACTTAATATAATGAATCTAATTCATTAAATTAAGTTGATTTAATGAGTCATAATCTAAATTAGACTCATTGAATAAATGAATCAACTTGAGTCCAACTCAAGTTAGCCCAATTAGGATTACTCTTAATCCAATTTGATTCATCAAATGAATCTAATCCTCTTGGTTCATCATATGAACCTAATCTCCATCTAATTGTCCTTAGTGTGTGACCCTATAGGTTCTTGTAACGTTGGCAATGCCCTAAACACATTTAGGAGCATAAGTAATGAGCGGTATCTAGCAACACATCATTACTACCCAAGTTACAAGAATGTCGAGATCCGACATCACCTTGTGACTACCAATTGTGACTCCTCACAAAATAATGACAAGTGTCCTTCTATCCTAGACATCTAGATTGATCAATATGAGGCATAGACCGTGTCATCCTCTAATCAATCTAAATCTTGAACCCCAAGTAGACTCACTCAATCAAATGAGCTCAACATCTCATGTTGACTCATTTGGGCATGGCCATGCACTTAGTGGTCTCACTCTATCAAGAATATTGATGTCGCTCCCATCATATGGGAGGGATAGATCCCATCTACATCACTCACATCCCTCTGCATAATTTGTTACATACCCGGTAATCGACTTTATAGTCCACCCAGTTACGGGTGACGTTTGACGAAACCAAAGTACATAACTCCTTATGTAGGGATCCATGGTGATTTCAGGTCTAAGGACTAATAGTCATACTAATAGCCACATGAGAAAGAATATGACACTCATATAACGATCCATGATACTTTCTCATGGCGGGTCATTCAGTATACATTCTCCAATGTATACCCATGTGTCAGCTTGATATCTCTATATCCATGACTTGTGAGATCAAGTCATCGAGCTGACCTACATGCTAGTCTTATTGCATTAACATTGTCCCTGAATGTTAATACTCGACTAGGAATGATTTAGAGTAGTGTTCCCTATATCATCTCACTATCGATTCAACTAATCGATTGATATAGGTATGAACCTTCTACTCAAGGACGCTATTATACTTAGTCTATTTGGCACTAATACAAATAAGTATAATAACCAAACAAATGTCTTTATTAATATACAAGAATATGATACAATGAGTCCATACAATCATCAAATGATTGGCTCTAGGGCTCTAACTAACAAGGGGGAGAAGGAAAAGTATAAGTCTAGGGGGAGGTAGACCAAAATTTAACCTGTTTTATTTTTGCACTTAATTACAAATTTAGTTAAGTTTATTTTATGTCTATTTTTATCCTAGCTTAACTTGGGTTGCTCACACCAAAAAGGGAGAGATTGTTGGAACCCCAAGGTTATTTTGGTGTAATCAACAAGTTAAGTTAGGTCCTGTGTGTTTCTAACCTTGTGTCTAAGTGTGCAGGAACTTAGGAGCACAGGTAGTCAAGTGGAAGATGCAGCTAGCGAGAAGGGCGGCACGCGGTGCGTCCGAGGGACGAGACACTACGGAAGAGTACACCGACGGACGAGAAGGAAGCGTGCGGTTGTTCCGAGGGACGAAAGCCGGAGCGGAAGACTACTCGAGGAGCAAGAGACGCAGCTAGCGAGAAGGACAGCACGCGGTGCGTCCGAGGGACGAAGACTGCGGATGAGTACGCCGGTGGATGAGAAGGAAACACGCGGCAATTCCGAGGGACGAGAAGCCGGAGTGGAAGCCCACTCGAGAAGACCGGAAGTTGGGTTTGGGTGAGCCCTTTCCTTTTCTGGATGTCCGAGATCACCCAAGCGAGCGGATCCGGAGTTGAAGACCCAGACCGAGGCGACCAGAGCCGGAGCAGAGGACCTGGACCGAATAAGTCACCCGGAGTTGACTTTTGGGTCCGGGGCGCCCGTAACTGACCGGGGCGCCTAGAGTTGACTTTTTCACAGATCGAGTCAAAACTCGATCTGAACGTTGGGGGATAAAATTTTATCCCTCCCAGGGCACCTGGAACCCTCAAGGCGCCCCGATCAAGGCTATAAATATAGCATTCATCCAAAAGCTTTTCAACAACTCAGAGCAATTCATTTCCAACGCTTGTACGCTTCAGTTTTAGATTAGCTTCTTTATTTTGCGCTTTTACTGCTGTAAGAGGCTTCTCCGCTCGAAGGAGATACTAGTGCGACATTCCTTAGATTAGCAACCTCCTTGGTTGTAACCAAGTCAAATTCGGTGCCTCATTTTTCTGATTTACTTTCTACTTACTTTAATTTACAAGTGTTAGTTTAAGAGTTCGAGAAGGGTGTTTTTGTTTTTGTTTTACAGGGCTATTCAACCCCCTCCCCTTCTAGCCGACCGCAACGGTCCTACACCCTTTACTCCCATGGAATTGTGGAATGGGCGTAAGCCTAGTCTGAGTCATATTCGGATATGGGGTAGTCCAGCACATGTGCTGAAGGGAGATACTGACAAGTTGGAATCACGTACAGAAGTTTGTCTGTTTGTGTGATATCCTAAAGGAACAAAAGGAGATTTATTTTAGAATCCTAAAAATTAGAAGATCATTATTGGAACCAATGCTCGATTTTTAGAGGAAGATTATGTAATGAGCCATAAGCCCATGAGTGAAATTTTTCTAGAAGAAATGAGAGAGGACATACCTACTTTAGTATCAACAATGCAAGATGAAATATCACAAGAAACTACAACACGTATCATAAATAATACACAACAACAGACAGTGCATCATCGTAGTGGGAGGGTTGTTAGGCAACCTGAAAGATTCATGTTTTTGGGAGAGTCGTCGGACTTGATCCCAGGTAAACATGAACCTAATCCTCGAACATATGACGAAGGACTCCAAGATAAAAATGCAGCATTTTGGCAAAGAGTAATGAATTCAGAAATAGAATCTATGTATTCTAATAAGGTCTGGGAGTGTTAGTTAGGGCCCTAGAGACAATCATTTGATGATTATTGTATGGACTCGTTGTATCATATTCTTATATATATAAAGGCATTTGTTTATAGTTATTATACTTACTTGTATTGGTGTCAAATAACTAAGTATAATAGCGTCCTAGAGTAGAAGGTTCTTACCTATATCAATCGATTAGTTGAATCGATAGTGAGATGATATAGGGAACACTACTCTTAATCATTCCTAGTCAAGTATTAACATTCAGGAACAATGTTAATGCGACGAGACTAGCATGTAGGTCAACTCGATGACTTGATCTCACAAGTCATGGATATAGAGATATCAAGTTGACACATGGGTATGCATTGGAGAATGTATACTGAATGACCCGCCATGAGAAAGTATCATGGATCGTTATATGAGTGTCATATACTTTCTCATGTGGCTATTAGTATGACTATTAGTCCTTGGACCTGAAGTCACCATGGTTCCCTACATAAGGAGTCAAACGTCACCCGTAACTGGGTGGACTATAAAGGCGATTACTGGGTATGTAACAAATTATGCGGAGGGATGTGAGTGATGTAGATGGGATCTATCCCTCCTATATGACGGGAGTGGCATCATTATTCTTGATAGAGTGAGACCACTAAATGCATGGTCATGCCCAAATGAGTCAATATGAGATGTTGAGCTCATTTGATTGAGTGAGTCTACTTGGGATTCAAGATTTAAATTGATTAGAGGATGACACGGTCTATGCCTCATATTGATCAATCTAGATGTCAAGGATAGAAGGACATTTGTCATATATTGTGAAGAGTCACAATTAGTAGTCACAAGGTGATGTTGAATCTCAACATTCTTGTAACTTGGGTAGTAATAATGTGTTGCTAGATACCGCTCATTACTTATGCTTCTAAAAGGGTTTAGGAGCATTGCCAACGTTACAAGAACCTATAGGGTCACACACAAAGGGCAATTAGATGGAGATTAGGTTCATTTGATGAACCAAGAGGATTAAGTTCATGTGATGAACCAAATTGGATTAAGTAGTAATCCAAAGTAAACTAATTGAGTTTGACTCAATTTGGTTCATGTGTTAAATGAGTCTAATTTGGACTTAGACTCATTGAGCCAATTTAATTCAATGAATAGAGATTCATTAAATTAAAATTGACTTGAACCAATGGTTAGATTTGATCAACCATGGGAGAGAAGTGGTCAAGTTTGACTTGACTTGAGAGGAAGATGAAAGGTCAAGTTTGACTTGACCATTGCCACCTTATTTGTGAGTTGGCATTAAGTGGACCAATGATGATGTTCCACATCATCAAGGTTAGCACATGTGTGTGCCACCTCATGAGGGAGATCAAGAGTTGTGACTCTTGATATCCCATGGAGGTATATAACCTCTTCTTTTGAAGTGGTCGGCCACTTAATATTTTTGTGAGTTTCATTTTGTTTTGTGTAACTCCCATCTTCTTCCTTGCATCTTCTCTCCCTCTCCTCCACCATTACCGAGACCTTCAAAGGTGCTAGCACACCTTTTGTTTGGTTTCTCCATCTCTTGCTTGTGTGGATACACATAGAGGAGTATCTACTTTGATACTCTCGAGATCCGGCGAACCTTGGACGAGCGGGATTAGCGAAGGGCTTCGCATCAAGGGTAAACTCTTCTCCTTTGTAGATCTAGTGTAGATCTAGGTTAGAAAACTCATACTTTAAGTTTTTACGAAATTTTATTCTTCGCACGGATCTGGTGGCGGGGGATTTCGGGGTTTCCGCAATGCAAAAAGTGGTTTTTGCGGCCCGAAAAATCCAACAGGGAGCTTGTAGAACCACCAAATGGTGTAAAAGTCGTTGGATGTAAGTGGATCTACAAAAGGAAAAGAGGGACAGATGGGAAGGTGGAAACCTTCAAATCAAGGCTTGTTGCGAAAGGGTACACTCAGAAAGAGGGAATCGATTATGAGGAAACGTTTTCGCCAGTGGCTATGCTAAAGTCTATCCAGATACTCTTATCTATTGTTGCTCATATGGATTATGAGGTTTGGCAAATGAATGTCAAGACAGCTTTCCTTAACGGAAGGTTTGAAGAGAACATCCATATGAAGCAACCAGAGGGGTTCATAGCAAAGTGCAAAGAGCATCTAATTTGTAAGCTCAATCGATCGATTTATGGGCTGAAGCAAGCTTCAAGATCTTAGAACATCCGATTTAATAAAGTAATCCAGTAATATGGATTTATTCAGTGTCCGGATGAGTCTTCTGTATACAAGAAGTGTGATGAAAACATGGTGGTATTTCTTGTACTATACGTAGATGACATTTTTTATAGTTGGAAATAATATCAAAGTGTTGTCGGAAGTAAGGGTATGGTTGTCCAAGCAATTTAATATGAAAGACTTGGGTGAATGTGCACATATTCTTGGGATCAAAGTAATAAGGGATCACAAGAAAAGAATATTATGCTTATCCCGAGCTTCATATATCAATAATATCCTAGCTCGTTTTAGCATGCAAGACTCCAAGAAAGGTTTTCTATCATTTAGGCATGGAGTAGCTTTACCTAAAAAGATGTTTCCGAAGACATCAAAGGAGATAGAGGACATGATGGCAGTTCCTTATGATTCGACTGTCGGAAGCCTAATGTACACTATGTTGTGTACGAGACCGGATATCTGTCTTACCGTGGGCATGGTTAGCAGATATCAAAGTAATCCAGGACAGGGATATTGGACTGCTGTAAAGCATATATTAAAGTACCTGAGAAGGACTAGAGATTATATGCTGGTTTACCAAGCAGATGATTTGCTCCCTGTGGGTTACATGGATTTTGATTTCCAATCAGATAGGGACAATAGTAAGTTGACCTCGGGGTTTTGTGTTTACTTTAGGAGGTAAAGCCATTACAATGGAGGAGTGATAAGCATAGATGCTTTTCGGACTCCACCATGGAAGCTGAGTATGTGGCAGCCTCTGAGGCAGCCATAGAAGCTTATGGCTCAGAAACTTCATAATGGACTTAGATGTGATTCCTGATTTGCTCGAAAATTATTACAGTATAATAAGTAGTGTAGTAGCAAACTCGAAGGAACCACAAGCCCATAAGGCAAGTAAACACATAGAGCGCAAGTACCACCCAATACGAGACATCGTATAATGAGGAGAAGTTGTTGTCGCCAAGATTGCATCAGCAGATAACCTGGCAGATCCTTTCACTAAGGCCCTAAGGCAAGAGCTTTTGATGGACATGATGAAGGAATGGGAATCAGATGCATGACCAAAACCAATTCCTCCTCTCGGTCCCTGTCGTAGCCTCTTATTTATAAAGTCTTATACCCACCCATACGCACCTTCTTATCCACCTTAAGGTGGTCAGCCAAGCCTAGCTTGGAGCCCAAGCTAGGGCCGGTCAAACCAAGGTGAGATGGTGGCCGGCCCTAGCTTGAACCCAAGCTTGGTGTGGCCGACCAAAATAAATTAAAAAGGATTTTATTTTTTAAAATCTTTCTTATGTGGAAATCATAGTTTTAAAAGATAGTTTAAAATTTAAATCTTTCCTTTTATAGTTTACTACAAAAGATTAAGAGAAATGTTTGATATCTTTCCTTATTTGTAGTTAAAAGGAAGATTTTAACTTTTGATAAAACTTTACTTTTTAACCATCCTCATGATTTTAAAAGAAAGTTTTAAAATTTTAAATCTTTCCTTTTATAGTTTCCACAAAAAAATTAAGAAAAGATTTGATATCTTTCCTTATTTATAGATTGAAAGGAAGATTTTAATTTTAGAGAAAACTTTCCTTTTTGTAAATCATCAGCATGTTTTAATAGGGAGATTTTAATTTATAAAAATTTTCTTTTATGACCAACCATGAAGGGAATTTTTTAAAGAGAAATTTTTATTTTAAAAAAAATTCCAGAAATAAATTAGGAAGTTTTAATTTTGTTTTTAAAACCTTCCTTGATTGAAGGGATTAAGGTGGTCGACCATGTGTAGTTTAAAAGGGAAATTTTTATTAAACTTTCTTTTCATTGGCAAAAAGAATAATGAAGTTTTAATAAAACTTTCCTTATTTGTCAATGTTGGAACCCCAAGGTTGTTTTGGTGTGATCAATAAGTTAAGTTAGGTCCTGTGTGTTTTTAACCTTGTGTCTAAATATACAGGAGCTTAGGAGCACGGGTACTCGAGCGGAAGACGCGGCTAGCCAGAAGGACAGCACGGGGAGAGAGCCGACGGGCTCGGTGCATCCGAGAGACGAGGTGCCGCGGAAGAGTACCTCGGTGGACGAGAAGGAAGTGTGCGCTGGTTCCGAGGGACGAGAAGCTGGAGCGGAAGATTGCTCGGGGAGCAAGAGACGCAGCTAGAGAGAAGGTCAGCACGGGAGAGAGTCGACGGGCTCGGTACGACTGAGGGACGAAGACTGCGGATGAGTACGTTGGCGGACGAGAAGGAATCATGCGACGATTCCGAGGGACGAGGAGCCGGAGCGGAAGCTTCCTCGAGAAGACCGGAACTTGGGTTCGGGTGTGCCCTTTTCCGGATGGCAGAGATCACCCAAGCAAGTGGATCCGGAGTTGAAGACCCGGACCAAGACGAACTGAACCGGAGCGAAGGTCCCTATGGAGAAAAGTCAACTCCTGTTGACTATAGTGCTCCGGGCGCCGGTTCCGGGCGCCCGAAACCATTCTGGGCGCCTGAAACAGCCCGGGGCGCCCGGAATGGCTCCGGCCGCCCGGACCTTAAATCTTCACCAGATCGCGTCAAACGTGATCTGAACGTTGGGGATAAAGTTTTATCCCCCCAGGGCGCCCGGAACCCTTCGGGGAGCCCCGACCAAGGCTATAAATATAGCCTTGGTCCAGAAGCTTTTCAACGAACTCCAAGTAATCATTTTCAACGCTTGTGTGCTTTAGAGTTGTAGTTGAGCTTCTGTTTCTGCGCGTCAACGTTGTAAGAGGCTTCTCCACCTAAAGGAGTATTCTAGTGCTTTCAACTTCCTTGGATTAACAACCACATCGGTTGTAACCAAGTAAATATCTTGTACCTCGTTCTTTATGTTTTTAATTTACTGCTTTGCTTTATTTATACAAGTGTTAGCTTAAATAGTTCGAGGAACGGTTGTTTGTTTTTATTTTATAGGACTATCCATCAACCCCCTCCTAGCTGGTCGCAACGGTCCTTCAGCCAAGACCAAGGAATATAAATGAGAGGGTAGAGGTGCCTCACCTCACAACATATAATCTAGTACTCCCCTCTTCTATTCCTTGGTGGTGTGGTCGACCCTCTCATCCTTCATCTTCTCCTATTTTTCTTCCTTGATGGCCGGTGGCATCTCATCTCAAGGAGCTTGGTGGTGGCCGAATCTTGTTAGAGGAAGAAGGAGAGATAGGAGGCTTTGTTTCTAGCATCCCTTGGAGCTTGGTGGTGGTGGTCGAACCTCATCTTCTCTTGGAGTTCTTGTGGTGGCCGAAACTTGCTTGGAGAAGAAGGAAGCTTGGGTGGATTCTCGTCTCGGTAGATCGTCGCCCACACGACTTCCGAGATAAGAAGAGGAATACGACAGAAGATCGTAAGGTCTATAAGCTATAAAAGGTATAACTAGTTATTTGTTTCCACATCATAACTAGTTCATCTTTTTATTTAGATCTTGAAATACTAAACACAAGAGGCTAATGAATCTAGGTTATCGAATTTATGTTTTCGATTTTGTATTTTTTTTTTGTTTTTCGAATTTGTGATTCGATTGTTCTTTTTGGTTAAACCTAGGGTTACTATAAGGAAATTAAATATTAAATTTCGTTAAAAGGCTTTGTCTAGGAAGTGGTGGATGCTCCCATACCCAAGAAGGCCTAGTGTCTCGCCATGTTTAACCTGGAAGCCAATATCTGAAATTAATATTTAATTGAATTTGTAACATGGGTAGATTTGGATCAATAATGTTAAGCATCGTTTGCAATCCAAGTCTAAACCACTAAGAACAAATAAGTTGAATTTGGAATCAATAATGTTAAGTTCCGTTTGTGATTCCAAATTTAATTTCTAAAGAACACAATAAGTTGTTAGGAATGGTTCAGGACTTGTACAAAATTTTTATACAGGGGAACCAGTACGATATTCCCAATAGCAACCAACATTTTTCACTTGGCTTTACTCACCAGGACTTTCATACCAAGTGTTTGGTCAACATTAGTACACTTGAATTTTCTTCTTCTACCAACCTTCTCATTGGTCCTACCCTTACCTAACCTTCAATTAGGACTTCACAATCAAGTATCTGGTTAACTTTGACTCTTCTTCACATCAAACTGGTCAAACCTTGACCAGAAGAGAATTACACCAACAATATCTCCAAATGGATAATTATAGCTGCAATCTCCATATATTGTCAAACATCAAAACTCATATATCAAGACTCAAGCTTAGTCAAACTGGTCAACCTTGACCTAAGAAAATTGTACCAACAGATTAAATGTTCAGATTCGCTTTTCCCTTGCCCCTCCGAGATCAAGATGATGATGAACTCCTTGTCCTCTTTCTTGCCCTTGGCCTCCTTCTATTGTAGTCAAAACTCGGAAGAGGAAGTCAAAAATGTATAGAATTGGAGTTGACAGTGTGTAAAGATTGTAGAATTGAAAATGAAATTATAAGAGTAGAGAAGATATGAATGAAAATAATGAAATGAACTCTCTATTTATAGAGTTTGGAGAGTGATATACACTAAATTGTAGCTTTTGATAAAAAAAACGATTAAATGATCACAACCATTAAAAAAAAATCCCTCTTTTCTTCATCCCAATGGCTAGAATACATGACGGTTCCAATGGGTTTGAAATGGTGGTTAACCGTCAAATGGTGGTTTTGAACCGTAACCGACCCAGCACCTGGATGGGCCGATTATGATTTTTTTAATTAGAACCGGGTCAACATGCACCCAGCTAGTTGACCCGGTTCCGGGTCTGGGTTGGGTCCGATTCAGACCTGGCCCGAGGTCGAACCCAGTTTGGCATAGTTTATATCTATATGGATGTTTACTCCAATAGGTCTTAGGGACAATTCTCAACGGGTACAAAATGTCTCGTTGGATGTCTGACATCCCAATGTAAAGAGCCACTATGTTAAGATAAAATACCTCTCGTGATTTATCTGTATGTATTTTGTCATGAGATCGATGCTAATCACTTGAGGTAATCGATACCACTTTTACTCCAAATATAACTATTTTTAAAATAAAAATAATTTTTTCAAAATAGAATGTCCTCTAACCACAATAAAAATAAGCACTCTTCTAATTTTTTTTACAAAAGTCAAAGTATCCTCTTTTTGTCCAAATCATCAATGACGTTCCACTTTTAATTTTTTTCCAAAGGGCATCTATTCTACTATTTGACGGGGTATAATTATCTAATTGTTCTTAAATACTATTCAATATTATTTATATTATTATCAACCGATCCGGTGGATTTTATAATTATAATTTTATAACTACTATACCTATTCTAACAACTACCATTTCGTAATTATTATAATACATACTTAACATATTCAAATATATTCATATTATAACAGTTATGAAATAGATTCAATCATATTCATCTACCATTCACACGGTACAATTATAAAATCGTACCTACTTCAACTATTGTAACAATTATGAAATCTTAAGTATTACACACGGATTTAAACTACTCATCTAACATTCACATTATAATAAATATGAAATTATAACTCCTACAACACATCCGATTCATAATTTAGATGGAAATTAATAATAAAAACAGTGCTAAAAGATACTTGAATTATTATGAGCTGGAAAACAAAACGCACTTTTATTTTTTTCCATTTAATTTACCCTAAGGTGAAAAGCAACTACTATTAAAATTCACACATATTATTAGGAACAATAATAGAAACCTTATATTTTAACACCAAGATTATTATGAAAATTGAGCATATCATATACATTGTTATATAACAAAATTATAAATTGCATGAAAAATTTCTAATCATGAGAATCAACATGAAATCAAATATTAATTCCATTACAGAGCTATAAAGCATTTGGTGATTGAATTCAAAAGCGACTAATGCACACAATAATGAACTTTCCATTTCAAAGAAGCTTGGACTCGATAATTTACTATTTACTCGCATCTAAATCGTTTCTCATCTTCTTTAGCTTCCAAAATCTATACAGGGAAGACCTCTTCAATGGTTACTATATCCAAGGGATGTATAGTAAAATATCAGTGCATGAAGCATGAAGCTGCAAAGATCCCCGACAATTGTCAAAGTAATTCCCATTCTCAGGTGCTTTTAGGCTGAAGAAAGATGCATTAGAGGACCTAAAGAGCATCCGGCCCTGTGATCATCTCTAGCCTTCGACTATTAGTGAAGTGAGCTCAGTTTCTTGGGAGCTTCTCAGCTTTGCAGCAGGTAACCACCTTCGAAATTTCTCAGGAACCCATCTGAAAGAACATGAAAACCATCAAGTTATTTCACATATATTAGCCAATCAAATTGAGAAGGAATAGCGGAATTGGAGGGGAGCTCGGTCCACCCCAAAATGACTAGTCATTTGGGAGAGGAAGCACACTGTATTGTTAATACAGACACAACTTAATAGTAATTCATTGCACTTGTCGAATGTGGAATTAATAAACTTAGAATCATGATGCAATCATATTGAATCAGAATGAAGTCTGTTTCACCTGAAAATGACATGATCCGTTAAGAGTGATAGTGATGCAGAAGTTAGTATTGAGATCGCTAGAGGGGGAGGGAGTAAATAGCGAACCTACAATAAAATCGTCTTTCTTTCTCTTGCTGATTTCTTAACAAAGATACATTGGAGTAGAAACATATATAAAACAAGTATATCAGAAATGAACATCAACATTTACTTAGTTCACAACCCTCATGTTCAGGCCTATGCACAATGTTGTCTACTACTTTTCTCATCTGCAATAAAGGGTCGGAGGGGGAGAAACCTTTTAATACTATCAAATATTACAATGAAATATAGAAACATTAAGGAGAATGAGGAGACAACAATTTCGGCCGGAGGGGGAGAAACCTTTTAATACTATCAAATATTACAATGAAATATAGAAACATTAAGGAGAATGAGGAGACAACAATTTCGTAGCTTGTATGTATGTGTTATATGTTAATCTCAAGCCTCTGATCCTCATTTTATAGCCTCAACCTCAAGCTCATTTTTGTGCTGACATGGCATGTCCAATCAACCAAAAAATCTTATCCGGTCAAGTGGAAACTAATGACTTAGCTTCTTGACCTCATTCATGAACATGTCTCTTTTTGCCTCTATCGACATGGTAGCTTTTCGATCGACTGAATCATTTTCGATCATTTGATCCTCGGTCAATTGATATCACCGTGCTAGATCACTTGCCACATCTTCTCCAGATTGATCACAACTCTTTTTTTTTTATCATCTAGTCCTCGCGAATAACCCTATTCAAAGGGATAAGAGGATATAAATATTGTGCATTTGTTGACCGAACATATTTCTTGGTAGACCAAAACCATGTTTTCAATCGCCCGGAACTCCTGACTCAGGTTGACTACAACCGAGTCTGCTTAAGTTGAATCTACTCTTTGTCACCACCACTTACCTTAAGCAGTCTTCTTCCCTGTTTATCATCTCTTGGATGCACCGAACCCTTCAACTCACTCCCTGTACATCCTTCTCGCTCCACCGATGTACTCTTCCTTTAAGTTTCTCATCCCTCAGATGCATCAAATCCATTAGCTCTCTACTTATGTCATCCTTCACGCTTGCTTACGTCTTCTGCTCCAAGTTCAACGGTCTCCAATACTCCTTGTCCTTCTATTTCCTCAAGTGTCCCATACCACCCTTCTCCATATTCCATCGGGCCTCGAGTCATTAGGTATTCCCGTGTGTTCTCCTAAGTCTCTACACACTTAGACACACATATTGAACACAACAGCAAAGTCTAACTTAAACTCATTTGACCAAACATCGAAATCGTGGTCAACACCACTCGGGGTTCCAATGATTTCCTCCTCAACAGTTTGGGGTACTAACATAGTCATCTAGGAGGTGGACACCCTCACAAAATATAGAGGTAACAATCCTTTCTTTTCGAAGTGATTACTCATTTGGGAGAGGGGCATCCCCTTAATGTATAGATAGTGGATCACCACACTTGTCGATATAAAATTAATGAATATGGAGCATCTTAACTCCATCTCTCTCACTCGTATGGGCTTAATTTTGAAACCATGTTAAGTTGGGTAGTCCTAGTCATTTTGGAAAGAGACACCCAATCACCACACTTGTCCATGTGTAACTAATAGGTGTGGAGTATTCTAGCCTCAACACATCCCCTTACGTCGATCATGACTCAAAAGTATTCTCTCTGATAGTATGTTAAATTTGGGAGGAGCCGATTTCATCAAACAATAGTTTGGTTAGTTATTTAGGAGACAAGTACCCCTTTAATACATAGACCAATGAGCATGAAACGTCCTAATTTCATCATATCCTTCTGCCCTTCATGACTCAAAGATATAAGCATAACTTCAATACCATATTGGATTGACATGAAACTCATTTTATCCTAAAATGATTAATGAGTTAAGAAAATGATCACAACTATAAGCATGGAACATCCTAACTTCAACATTTTAAACCATGTTCTGTGATTTTTTAAACCATAGATGATTCAACCATAAAGAAGGCATGTTCTCAGCAGAGATCTCTATAGACAGCCTTCATTGTATTTATGTTAGTTCTGCAGTAGCCACACCTTCAAGGTTGGCATTCATTGCACGCTCAAATAAGAAATATCAATAACAAATAACAATGTAATCAAATTACTAACATGACTTACAAATCGATTCTTTCGGCAATTGCTCGGCGTACAGATGAATTAAGGCCATATGCAATTGAATTGAATAGTCCCTATCCAAAGAAGAAATGCAGTATTAGCAAAGATTGGAATAATAATGTACACGGCAAACTCATTCCACACCATACTAATCCAAAAGGTAAACAATAACATTAAAATGGGGAAAAAAAAAAGTCATCACCCTCTTCTTTAAAATGCCTCTTAAAATTTTAAAATCAACAAAATACCCTTTAATATTTTCAAACTATGATCATTTAATCTCTAAAATATTTCAGCTGTTACTTTATCTGATGGAAAAATAACACAGCACATATGTGACATAACTATCACATCATTATTCCATTAGATGAATTAACGAGTTTATAACTAGTGGGTAAGAAGGTTTTAACGATTTTGAGACCCTAGACAAGCATTTTGTAAAGGGAGGGTAAATTCTAAGTGAAATGAAAAAACTGTAATATAGCTAGAAAAAAATGTACCATGAGTCCAGCGAAACCAACATCAAGAAATGAGAGCCAAAAGATCCTGTGGTTGGGATTAATGAAGTCATACGCACGGTTAATTGTGGCAAATGACCAAGATCCTATCAAAATCAAGGGGTAGTAGCCCCACCGATTGAATGCCTTCAAACAGAGAAAAGCATGTGTCAGCCAAAATGGTAATGAATGCTTAACAAAAAGAATAAAATATTCTTCATGGCAAAACATTAATATAGGAGCAGGGAACATGCTAAAGGTCGAAGTTATGGGCAAATATGAGGTAAAAAAGTAACAGATAATATACAAAATAATGTACTAAAAGGTATGATTTTAAGTGTTCATTGAAATTGTTTGACATAGTTCTGATCTTTGACTGACACCACATCAACATAAATAACTATCCACTCGCATCAACATAGTTTTGATGATATCAATCAAGACTCAGATAGAAGATTCTCTTCCTGCCGCTAATTTTCTATTTTGTCTATCGATCATAGGGAAGAGATAAAATGGGGAAATATCAATTAAAGTGATAGCAATAGCAAAGAGCAGTGGTGCTAAAACCAAGATGTATCTATATCTTATATTCTAGTCTAGTTATGTCAATCAGAGTTCAATTCCAAATGATTGATCGAGATATATTTAGGTCTTAGAAAACTATTTGATTTGATTGATCTCACAAAGATGCTATGAGAACTAATGCTTTCTTACGATAAATGGCACATCTTGGAACTAATAAGGTGTAATCATTGGTCAAGATGTTAACTATATTTTCAAAGAATTTTACTGTAATAGTTTAATTCAATTGTCTTTCTAATTGTTATAAAGTTTGATTTGAAAGCATAAAAGCTAAGCGATAGAATATTAGAAGATTAACAGTCATTACATTGACTTGGTGCACTAGGAAGTGTAGCTAACAGCATAACACAATATCAAAATTGTATCGGTCTCTACTAAAACTGCAATACTTTTAACCGTGCTACAAAGTAATTCAAACTAAATGAAATCCTTCCATGCAGGATGCCAAAATCCCCAAGGACCTAATCCAAATCACTTCAAACAATAAATTTTACTTGATAAAATGAATAACCTTTCTGTCTGCTCTCAAATCAGATTGGTTTGGTCGCTCTGACAAAGCCACTGCCATCTGCAATTTAGCCAATGTAGTGAATATGCTGATAGTATAGGTTAAATTCAGAATCATTTAAATCAATGAGAAATAAAATTATTGACCACCAAATAAAAAGTTTTTCAGAGTAAATTAGAAATTGTACCCGTGTCGCATTGTTTAGAGTATGATTCACTTGATAGTATGTAAAGCCATTGTAAAGTATGGCACCCCATAATGGCCCATAGAAAGTTATCAAATGAGCTACCTGTAAACAGTAGTTCTCTTTAAAGTCATGTAATTACTGAAGCAAACAAAGAAGCAACACATCAGACGCATAGTTGTGAAAACCATAGGGGGCCAGCCGGTCCGACTGGAAAAACCAAACCTAGGTTCAGATCCAATCTGGTTCTCCAAATGGATTGTTTACACAAACCAGTCAAAATCGAGTGAAACAAGCTGATTTTTATCAATATGGAAGAATCCACAAGTTGTATAAAAACTAAACTATTTTGTTATTCTTCTAATAATTGAGTAATTTTGTTAGTTTTTTAATTTTTTTTAAAATACTCATTTATTCTTCTACAATTTTGACATAACAATAAGTAAAAAAAAAGTAAAGGGCAACCCGGTGCACAAAGCTTCCACCAATACAGGGTGTCAAGGAAGGATCGGACCACATTGGATCTACATGATAACAATTTTATATTGAGCCAAGGCTCCCTTCATAACAATAACTAAAATCATGAAAAAAATAAAAAACCTTAGTTATTCACTCTACTCTAGCTATCCACTCAAATATTAGATTGGTAACCATGTCTTTTTATCAACAACAACAATCAAGCCTTACTCCACTAGGTGGGGTGACTCTTACTATATCATTGTCTATACTTAAATAAATTTTATCTTATTTTATTGTTACTAACCAAGTCTCTTTTTTTTTGCTTCCTCTTCCCATTTGATATGCGTGTTTGTCATAGTTTCATATCGCCTAATTGGAGCATTTATTGGTCGTCTAAGTACATGTTGATACCATCTTAAACGTGTCTCTTGGAGTTTCCCCTCAATAAATGCAACTCCGACTTTCTCTCTAATACTCTCATTTCTTATTCTGTCATAGCTGATCCCAAGCCCGGATAAAGGAGGGTTGTGTTAGGTTGTCAACCAACGTTAAAACTATGACAAATGTCTTTTTATCAACACTTATAATTTAATTTCTAGCAAATTAGATATATTGATATTGATTAATATAAATAAAATTTTTATAACTAAATTTTAAGATTTTTCATAATAGTTAATAAGGGTGTTTGGGTAACTCTTGATTCAATAAGCAATTTGACAAATTGATGCACCGACTTGACTAGTGAAGTGGTACTTTTTTAGATTTAATTTATGGTCTTTTTTTAGAACTACAATTACATACATAATTTGAAATCTCATGTTGTGTTGAGGGTATAGTCAAGTGTACCATTCCATTAAATCGCCAAAATTGATATTGATTTGTGATCATGTATGAAATAGGCGAAGACGGAGCACTGGGTAGGTGACTTTGCTACTAACTATGAGAAGACTCTGAGCTGGCTGGGGATGACACCGAACAATCCTTTTTGCGCACACCACAAAGCAAATGGAAACGTTAGAGCGAGAACTAGGGAGGGGGTCCCTGGCACAGGCACTCCGACACTCAAGTCAGGATCGTGACAAAAAGTGGAGATGTAACGTAAATGAGCGTGAGTGAGCGTCCTTGACCAAAGGGTGCGTAATGTAACGTAAGTGAGTGAGTGAGCATCCCTGGCCAACGGAGAGAACCTCTTTTTATACTGACCCTTATAATCTCTGTAATAATGAGGCGTCAGAGAATGTCTAATGTCAAAATATGTCGAATAAAGGTAGAGGTACGACCACCCTCAGGAAGCTTCTGGGTCGATTGCTTCTCCGTATTCTCCGATCGTCAAAGGTCGAAAGTGGTTTGACAATTTATCCTCTAATATTTCTTGGGAGAACAACATGCTTATCCGTTCGGGAGAACCACTAGGGACCTGAGTCTTTCTCTTTCGCAGGTCCCTAGTGGGTGCATTCCCAGAAGATGATCCTTGGGGCCTTTCCGCTCAGCCCATATCATCAAATAGTGTGTGAAATAATGCCCAATGATGCACGACTAGGGAGGGTGGCACGGGCGGCAGGCTAATCGGCTGCGCAGGCACTTGCATGAAGCCAACCGGAGGAGGAACTGGCGGGAACCCAGTTGGTCCTTCCACTTGAGTCCCTCGACCAGTGCGAGGGCCCATCGTCGATGCAGCCAGATCATGTGGTAGAGTACCTCCAGCTGCTGCTTGATGTTGCTGCACTAACTTCTGTGCTCGAGTAGTTATTAGCAACTCCAAATCTTCTTACAACCAAGTAACTGTAATAAATCGCCCAGTCTCTTCCATCTTCGCGTTTCAGATTCATGCAAAAATTTCCACAAACGACGCTAAATTTAATCCTGTCTGAAATCGAGGAAGATGGAGCCTTGGAGAGGAGGCTTTGTTGCTGAATGTGAAAAGACTCTGAGCTGGCTAGGGATGACATCAAACGATCCTTTCTACACACACCACAGGTAGAGCAAATGGAAACGTTAGAGCGAGAACCAGGAAGGGGGTCCCTGGTGTAGGCACTCTGACACTCAAGTCAGAACCATAGCAAAAAGTGGAGAAGAAGATGAATAGAACATTAATGTTGATGTGTGTGGGTGAGCGTAATGTAATGTAAGTGAGCGTCAATGAGCATTAGTGAGCGTGAGTTAGTGTACCTGACCAACAGAGATGACCCCCTTTTATATTGACCCTCATAATCTTCGCAATAATGAGGCATCAAAGAATGTCTAGTGTCAGAATATGTCGAGTAAAGGTAGAAATACGACCACCCTCAAAGGAAGGTTCCATTGCGTGCATATGCCAAGGTAGAGGAATATTCCTTGACGAGTAATCATTATTCTCTGACAGGTTTTTACGATTCTCTGACACTACTATCTCCCGGAAGAAATCCAGCTGGCCTGTAGCTGATCGACTATAGGCTGGGAGACTGGCATATGGGAAGTAGGGAGCTAAGTCCCGTAAGGTCCGACCGGTCATATGCTGGGGGCCTTGCCCTTGAGGAGTCAGGAACTGAGCTCTGAATGTCCGACTGGTGTTGAGGCTGATCAGTTGTATACTGGGAGACTAACACATGAGAAATGGGGATAAGTCTTGTAAGGTCCGACCAACACTTTGGGCCGACCGACCATATGCTGAAGGTCTTGCCCATGAGGAGTAAGGAATTGAGCTTTGGATGTCCATCTGGTACTAAGGCCAATCGACTGTATACTATGAGACTTGCCCTTGAAGAGCGAGGAGCTAAGTCCCGGAAGCTTCAACCGGCTCTTTGTGCCCTTGAAGAGTGGGGAGCTAAGTCCCGAAAGGTCCAACCGACTTTTGGTTGATCGGCTGTATACTGTGAGACTTGCCCTTGAAGAGTGGGGAGCTAAGTTCCGGAAGGTTCGACTGGCTCTGGGGTCAACCGGCTTTATGTTGGGAGACTTGTATAGGAGAAGTGGAGAACTAAGTCCCGTAAGGTGAGTGGTCTGTCCGATTGCGTACACCCCGACCATCCCCTTGAATTTGATTGTCACCTCACCTTGACCTCACTTTGACTATCGACCCCACATCACTTTCGAGACAGCCCACAACACACCATATCCAAATTTGATGCTGTCTGAAATCGGGAAAGATGGAGTGTTGGGTAGGTGGCTTTGCTGCTGACCATGAGAAGACTCTGAGTTGGCTGGGGATGGCACCTAACGATCCTTTCGGCGCACACCACAATGAGAGCAAATGGAAACATTAAATCGAGAACCAGGGAGGGGTCCCTAGCGTAGACACTCCGACGCTCAAGTCAGAACTGTGGCAAAAAGTGGATAAGAAGATGAATGGCAATGCCGATGCGTGTGGGTGCGCGTAATGTAACATAAGTGAGAGTCAATGAGCGTCCATGAGCATGAGTGAGCGTAACTGACCAACAGAAAGGACCCCATTTATACTTTCTCATAACCTCCGCAATAATGAGACGTCAGATAATGTATCAAAATATGTCGAGTAAAGGTAGAGGTATGGCCACCCTCAGATGAAGATTCCATTGCGTGCATATGCCGGGGTAGAAGAATATTCTCTGACGAGTAACTGTTATTTTCTAACAGGTTGTTACGATTCTCTGACATTGTTATCTCCTGGAGGAAATCCGACTGGCCTGTAGCTGACCGACTGTAGGCTGGGAGATTAACACATGGGAAGTGGGAAGATAAGTCCCGTAAGATCCGACCGACACTTTGGGCCGACTGACCATATGTTGGGAGCCTTATCCCTGAGGAGTGAGGAACTGAGGATGTCCAATTGCCATTGAGGCCGACCGGCTGTATATTGGGAGACTGACACATGAGAAATAGGAAGCTAAATCCCGTAAGGTCCGAGCGGCACTTTGGGTAGACCAGCCATATGATGGGGGTCTTGCCCCTGAGGAGTGAGGAATTGAGCTTTGGATGTCCGACCAACGCTGAGGCCGATCGGCTGTATACTATCAGACTTTCCTTTGAAGAGCGAGGAGCTAAGTCTCGAAAGGTTCGACCGGCTCTTTAGTCGACCGGCTATATATTGTGAGACTTGCCCTCGAAAAGTGAGGAGCTAAGTCCCAGAAAGTCCAACCAGCTCTTTGGCAGATGGGTTGTATATTATGAGTCTTGTCCTTGAAGAGTGCGGAGCTAAGTCCCGGAAGGTCCTATCGGCTATATGCTGGGAGACTTATACAGGGGAAATGGGGAGCTAAGTCCCATAAGGTGAGTGGTTTGTCCAACTGCGTACACCCCTACCACCCCCTTGAATTTGACTGTCACCTTATCTTGACTTTGACTTTCACCTCACCTTGACTTCACCTCACTTTGACTATCGATCCCACATCACTTTCGAGGTCATCCATAACTTACCGTATCAATTTGTATGGGCAATCTCTCATGTCATTTGTACCAATGAGATCTTGACACTTGTTTTAATATTAGTAAGGTGTAATCATTAGTCGAGATACTTATAATACTTTATAAATTATTGCTCTAAAATTTTAGTCCAAATGACTTTTGAATTGTTATAGAGTAGTATTTAGAAGTAAACAAGCCTAAGTGAAAAAGGATTATAGGATTAAATCTTATTTGAATTCATCTGCCCATGCTTGGGAGCATGCCAAGCATTGGTATGGAATGGCATGATACAAAAAAAAAATCATAGTTTGTGACAAAATCCGACAAGGGATAAGATATTAAATCTGGGTTAAACGAAATTATTAACTAATATATTCTGCAAAATCTGGTAATTATTCAAATCGCGAGGATGTCAGTACATTAAAAATATAGATTTTATCCAAATTTTTATACTCGTGATAAACATATATGGCTGTTGGCTTGCTGAACCAGACAGGCTTGAAAGAACTAAATCATTACACAGGCCCTGAAATAGCTAACTATGAGAGGCGGGCATATTATATCATGACACAATGAAAAAAATATCCAACCAATCCTGAAACAACAATGGTAAAATGGTATTCTTTTCATGGAGTTTTTCTGAGAAATCAACATGTCAGTAGAAGTGGAGTTATTGAGGACACCTCACTGGATATTTATGGTGTCAAAAATCTAAACATCAGCTCCTAGCAACTTTGATTATTTATTGAAATTACACCCCTCTTATAGACTCAACCCAAAATAAAGTAGGAAGTAAATAATGCAAACTAGAAAATATAGTAATCCAATTAGACTCCTACCAAAACTTTTTGACATCCAAAAATTAAACAATTACCAAAACATACTCTCTTGAAGAGGGGAGACATCACCAAAATTAATCCTTACAAATCAAAATTTAAAAATAATCAGATCCTATTCTGCACCATGTGGGAAGCATTAGCTTTCTCCAAGTGAGTTAATATTATACCAAAAATGGCTGTTACTTATTGTTCAACAGAATTAAGTGAATGTGTTTAAAATGTATACAAATATAACCTCATTAAGCAAAAAAGATCAGCATACTATTACTATATGAAACCAAGTATTACTATGACAAAAAATAGTAAACAGAAATGAGTGTCTAGGTAGCAAAAATTATAGGCATACCTTCTTCCCTGTTCGTCCAGGTTCAGTCCAACACCATGCCCCTTGCTGTCCATAATCACTGCCAATGGAGCGAATTAATGTTGTAGCAAGTGAAGTGCCTATAAAGATGAAAAATATTTTAGGAAAATTAGCAAAAGAAGAATGGGATAAATCCTACTCAAATACTTGACACACTAGTTGACGTAAACAATAGAAGCAATTTGTATAATCCTCATGCATGGTACTTTTTTGGGTTTTAATATGGTAGAACAGACCTATAACATCAGGCAACAGTGGAACCATAGAAGACATGCAATAGTTTAATTGCTAAGAAATAGCCTTAAGTGTAAAGAAGCATGCCCTGGAACCAGAAAGCTTAATTAGAGATGACAATGCCATTTTAACATAGTACAAGGTGATTAGTAGCATATAAAATAAACATGCAGTGGACACCACAAATACCTACCATTTTCCACAAAGAATGATATTAAATTGTATATTTCAAGTTATTTTTAATGTTTCTCTGGGACATCAATAGTGGATGTACATTATTGTCGAGTCAACGAGTGAGTTACCCCCATCAGTTGGATGGCAACTACCCATGGCATAAAAGACATGCAAAACAATGATATATCAATATGCGATGTCTTAGAAATATGCATGATCATTTACAAAGAAAATCAATATCAAATTGTTTATGTGAGAAAGTACTTCAGAAACAAGTACAATTCATACCCCAAACATACAAGTGAAAAATTGAACCATAATCTTCCACGTCAGTTTGATGTTTAACAACAGTGCGATGAAGAGTAAACGCAATGGTTGTTGTCCACAAGAATGATGCAACACTGAAGAAATGCACACTGTAGTCTTGAGCATAGCAGAAAAAACTATTAGACGGATCCCTGCAAGATCCAAAAGGTCCTCAATATAACCACAGTTTGAAGACAAGAAGTCATTTTGGCACTCTATAGCCATTTTAGCACCTCTTGTTTAACTAGAGTCCTCCAATCACTTCTTCCTGTTTTTAAATTCGTTAGGTCTTCCTTCACCTTCTCTTTCATGAGTAAATTGATCGCTTGGCCAATACATTTACAGTCACTTTTAAACTAGTACAGACTACATTAAGAAGTATTCATGTATATCTATTCTTGAGTAGAATAATCCCATGGTAGAGTTACATACGTGAAGCAAAGAACACTAATCTTTACAAAATGAGTAGATTCCATATTGCATATAAAGGAGAAAAGCATGAGAAGAACAATCAAGACGATAACCCTCGTCCCCAGGGCCCCCGCCAGTCAGCCTCACGGCCAACAAGGAGGTAAATCACGGTAACTGTTGAGGCAAGTGGGATGAGAAAGAGAAGAACAATCAAGGATGTGAAAGAAAAGAGAGAGAGAGAGAGAGAGAGAGAACGAAAGAAGAACGGTAGAGCATACCCGACCATAATGAAGAAACTGCAAAACATGTCCTGCAAAGTATTAAACATTAAATTAGAAGAAATGCATATTTGTTAGCAAGTGATTAGTGAATGATACTGAAAATAAATTACACTCATGCAAACCAATTGTGCCCAAAAACTAAAATATGGGAATTTATGCGTCGGAAACTCTCAGTTCATTACTCGAAGATGAAAATTTGATGAAATGGCGAACAGTAAGATTCAGAGAGAGAAGGGTAGTACGGAGAGGGCGAGAAAGAAGACAAGCTTGAAGGAAAACTTGTGGAGCTCCTTGAATAGGAGGTAGCAGAGGACTATGAAGGACGATCCGGCGAGGGACAGCGCCGCCGTACCGGCACTGATCGCCACCAAGGTGTGGCGGTCGGCCACGCTCAGACCCGCCGAGGACGGCACCGAGGACTCAGACAACGCTTTCATGGCCGCCGCGGCCGACAACATGGTTGCCGATGCCGCCTTCATCGGATCGATCACCTGGATCTCGCCTGAGCTGTGCGGAGGTGGAAATGGGGAAGACGATGAAGAAGACGCGTTAACTCCCCGATCAAACGGTACAGATTAATTCAGGTTGGGCCCACACTTGATTTTCATTTTTCACCTGCGCAAATATAAAAGCGTTTTACCATCGGCCGGTCCAATAAAATTTTCTATCAAGCGAAAATTTTTCACGGGCTATTAGATTAAATTAAAAAATATAAATAAGTTCATGGACTGTCCAGCGTTAAAAAAATTTTGAACTCTGTAATATACCCTAGGTGAAAATTTGAATTTTATTATCTAAAAAGTCTAAATTTGAATTTTATTATCTAAACAGTCTGTCCTACGTTTTTACCCTCACATTCTAACGGCTTCTATACACCCATTATAATTGTAATTAAAATTACTTTTCAAAAATTATTTTAATTAAAATCATGATCAAATTATTTTAAAATTATTAATATTGATCAAAGTTTAAAATAATTTTAATTAACTTATCAATATTAAAATAATTTTAATTAATATTGGAGCAATTTTAACTATATTAAATAGTCTTAATCAAATTTAAAATATTCTTTGTGACATTCGAGTAGTTCTACCAATGTTAAAGTTTTGTTCAAATTTGAAATAATTTGATCCACATTAAAGTATTTTTGACAAACATCAAAGCAATTTTAAACAATATCAAAATAATTTTAATCGATAACAAAGTAATTTTGTCAACATCTTAATAATTTTGATTAATATCAAAGTAATTTTAAAGAATAATTTTCACCAAAAACATCACAATAATATTAGACTAGCCTAATAAAGAAAAAGTAAAAAAAATCAATATCGTCTATAGTAATAAAATTCTTATTTTTTTAATAATCCAAGTGCTCAAATTTAACTCGACTAATCCAGAAAAACACAGCCTTACTTCTAATTCGGATAAATTCAAAATATAATTTATACATATTTAAAGATTCATCTCTAGAATATTCATTCCTAATTTTGTGTTCATTAATAGCGGGTGACGAGATAATCTGAATGTTGCGAGCCATTTAAACGCTGCGCTCTGGGCTTTAACGACCATGAAATTAAATTAAAAAATTAACTCCAAAAACAAAATAATTTTAATTTTCCCGTTGCAAAATAATCGTTGTGCAAATTCATATTTTGTAAAAAGAAAAAAAAAAGAGAGAGAGATATTTTTTATATACAGGAAATATTTTTATATCAAATAGAAAAAGAGGTATAACGTTCACTTTGAACATTTAATTATGTCTTATAAAAGATTAATACACATGTATCTAAATTTTCGGATTATCTATATTCATCCTCTCTTTCAAAAAATAGCTAAATTCTTAGCCATCCATGATCCATGTATCAAAATTCAGTTGTTTCAGTATTGCTATTTGAAGATTATTCTTTTCGTAGGTAATCATTTCTTGTTGCATGTGAAGCTGATCTTTCTTCGTAACACGTCCGCGATGAGGCATTCGAAGAATAGATGATCCGGTGTCTTTGCACTGGCACAAAAGGACAATTCTTATCCTCTGCAAATGACAAGTGATCTCTAGTGGTCAGTCACTCATGAGCTAGGACTTCTACACAGTGTTGCCCTATACGACTGCTTCACATTATAAGCCTATTGGAAGCCGAAGTTGTTGATCCTTATCTGCTCAGCATCTCACCTTCGTGCAAAAGTTTCTTAATCAACTATGAGTTGGTTCACTTCATCTGCCAAATAATCATCCCAAAATAAAATTTAAATTATATTATAAGTGTTATTAAATTATAAATTATAATATAAATGTTATCAGATTGTATTAGTGCTAAATAATTATATAGTATATATTATCATATTCATTATTTTTTAATATCTAGATCAATATTCGATATCTATCTTTATCTTGGAACCTCTTCTAAGACAGGGAGATAAATCATAGGAACCTAGACTTTGCCCAATAAAATGGCCATAAAGGAAAGCAAATCACCAATATATGATATCTATATGGCAACACCCCATGCCCAATATATGATTTCTATGTACATAGATTAGATGCATATATAAACATTACATTAAAATTATAACCTATTTATAATTTATTTAATATGATTATATTTTTTCCAACCATAATAATTAAATTTTTATCCCACTAACTAGAATTAGAATTAATTATAATCCTTCTATGTCTAGATTCAATCCTTTATTATATTTTTATTTATATTTAAATAAAAATTATTTTATTTTATTATTCCTAATTAAGTTTTTTTTAAATTTACTTTTTCCTTGCTCAACTAACGTATATATTATGATGATCTCATATCATCTAACAAACATATTATATATATGTGTGTGATCATATCATTATAAAATGCATCTCTCGAACTTTGCTCTTAATAAAATAATCCTGACTTCTCTCTTTAATTTTAGTTTTTATCCTATATATTAGCATACATGGGTGGATTTAGGCGAGGGCTCGAGTGGGATGAAGCCCTCGCTAAGATCTATCGGAGAAGGAGCCAAGGAGTCCGTCTAGGCGTGAGGCGTTAGGCTTATGATATACGGACAGAAACAAGGAAGAACAGACCCAGGGAAAACACATTTTCATCCTATTTTTTTATAAAGGAGTTAGTGGATCACTAACTACTTATAAAATAAAAAGGTCTCGCTTGCCCAAACCGAACAGGCAATAAGTCATGAGATTTAATTTCTGACTTTTTCTTCCCTGGTTTGATTGCTCCCCACTTGCTCTCCCTCTTCGCCCCTCGACTCTCTTTTTTCTTTGCCACCACCGTCCCCCGTTTGCCACTCGTCGATTCGCCACCAGCCGATTCGTTGCCTGCCAACCCCAGCCCCTAGGCCCCAGCCACCACCGCCCAAGGTCATTGTTCATTCATAATTCAAGGTTAATTTTTTTACCATTCTTTTTTATTTCAATTTAAATTAGGGGTTTTAGGGTTTAAATTAATTGTGAATGTTGATTTAATTACATAATGTAGATCACTTTATTTTTAATTATTTATTTATGTAGATTATAGAGAGGTTTTTTAAACCTAAACGTTTTCGTGAGGGTTCTTCCAATGATCATAATATTAGTGAAGCAGTGGAAAATCATGTTGGTGCAATATCTCCTAGGTCAGGTTGACTAAGCTTGAGTTGGCTCAAGCTTGAGTCTTGATGTTTGGGTTTCGATGTTTGATAATATATGGAGATTGCAAGTGCAATCGTCCGATTGAGGAGATTATTGGAGTAAGTCTCCTCCGGTCAAAGTTTGACCAGTTAAATGTGAAAAAGAGTCAAGTAGGTCAAGGCTTGATAAAAAAGATTGAAAATCTTATTAAGCGTCAAAATGAGAATAACCTAGGAATAGGAACATAAAGGTCATCCAATGGTAGGAAGGGTTTGGGATACAAATCTCAAGCCAAGAAGGATGTTCCTTCTTATCATAGAGTTCCATATAGCTATGGAACCAACCCTAGGTCTAATAGTCAAGTCAAAAATATAAGGAAAGCTATCCCTAGAAGTGTTTTTGCAAAGACAAATGTGACTAAGACTTCTAAGAAGTCTAAGAAAATCACTAAGGAAGGTCAAAAGGGATACTATCCCTAGAGTTGACCTAGAAGAAGTGACCAACACTTCTAAGTGTTAGAATGTGATGTGAACCCAACGAGAAAGATATCTCAAGAACCCACAATGAATTGAAAACAGAAAGAAGGAAGGTCTAAAGACGATAAGATGGATGAAAGAAACCTCGACCCAATGCTTAGAAAAGCACGAACCTTGGTATACGAGATGGAAGATGCCACAACCTTGGGATTGAGGTTGATAAGTCTTTGAACGCCACAAGGAGATGCCTTGATAAGTTCAAGTTCAATGAAGAACCAACAAGCGAGAGCCTCACTGTGCTTTAGATTGAAAAATATGTCAAAGATATATGTGTGATCGTCACCTCCTTTATTTATAGCCATAAGGTGACCAAAAACCCCTAAAAGGTCAAAAGAAAGTCCATTTAGTAAAGGCCTATGTAGACTACTTAGCCATTTTAATATTACAACTCAAATAAAAGTAGAAATGACTCTAAATTAAGCTTGCATATCCCTACTGCATAGACATGAGACTTAAGTGCTAATTAAGCTCATCTAAGGCTTGAATTAGGTTAACTATGTCGAATGACTTGCTCTTGATCAAACCTTCTTCAATGGTAGTTTTGGCCTTCACATCTTCAATTAGTACATTAAGTGCTTCCTTTATCTTTCTAGTCTTAGCCCTTGTAATTGGGACTCCATTGATGCATAATGGATCATCATTAACATCTAGAGTGGGTTGACCATGATCAATATCGTTAGTTTGTTGCTCTCTTTCTTTGACTCCATCATTCCCCCTTTCCCCAAAAGGATTCGTCCTCGAATCTTGATCACCTACATCAAAGGGAGAAAGATCAGAAACATTAAATGTGTCACTCACATTATACTTGTTGGGTTTTTCGGGCCGCGAAAACCCCGAAAGCCCCAAAGCCGTAGATCCGTGCAAGGGAAAACCAAACGAATGAAATACAAGTACAAGTTTCAAAACTTTAGATCTACTCCTAGATCTATGTGTTGAGAGCTTTTACCTTTGAAGCGTGCCCTCGCAAAATTCCTGCTCGTCCAAGGTACGTGTCGAATCTCCAAAGTATCAAGGTAGATACTTCTCTAGTGATATCTACACGAACAAGGAGTGCTCTCTAGCACTCAAGGATGGAGAAGAGAGCCCCAAGTGTGCTAGCACTTTCTAGAGCTCTCGGATGGGATTGGAAAGGAAGAAAAAGAGAGAGTACAAAAGAAACTCATACACTCAAGAAGTAGTATCCCTCCTTTGTGACCTTCACTCTTCCTTTGCTCTTGGAATTCACTCAACCACCTTCTCCTCTCTTGGAAGTTCATGGCAACAGCAGCAAAACAAAGAGGAAAAGACCAAAGAAGAAGATGGAATGAATGCACACATTATTCCACAAAATCAAAACCCCTCCTCACATTAGTGTGGCCGGCCACACAATGTAACCCCCTCATTAATGTGGCAGGCCACATTAAAGCCAAGGGGAGGGTGTAACCCCCATGAGGTGGCATGCCTCATGAGGTGGAGGTGATGTGGCAAGGATGAGTCATCCTTATGATGTGGCAATACATCAAGTCAAACTTGATGTTTCAACTTCCATTTGGTCAAGTCAAAATTGACCAATTTCTTTCTTGTTGAGTTAAATTCAACCTTTGATTCAAGTCAATTTCAATTTAATGAATCTCAATTCATTAATATAAATTGACTCAATGAATCAAATTTAAATTAGACTCATTCAACAATTGAATCTAATTGAGTCTAACTCAATAAGTCTAATTTGAATCCAATCTTTGGTGCATCATATGAACCTAATCCAATTGGTTCATCATATGAACCTAATCTCCATCCACTTGTTCTTTGTGTGTGACCCAATAGGTTCTTGTAACGTTGGCAATGTTTCTAAACTCCTTTAGAAACATAAGGAATGAGCGGCATCTAGCAATACATCATTGCTACCCAAGTTACAAGAATGGTGAGATCCAACATCACCTTGTGACTACTAATTGTGACTCCTCACAATATATGACAAGTGCCCTTCTATCCTAGACATCTAGATTGATCAATATGAGGCATAGACCGTGTCATCCTCTAATCAATCTAAATCTTGAACTCCAAGTAGACTCACTCGATCAAATGAGCTCAACATCTCATGTTGACTCATTTGGGCATGGCCATGCACTTAGTGGTCTCACTCTATCAAGAATATTGATGTCGCTCCCGTCATATGGGAGGGATAGATCCCATCTACATCACTCACATCCCTCTGCATAATTTGTTACATACCCGGTAATCGCCTTTATAGTCCACCCAGTTACGGGTGACGTTTGACGAAACCAAAGTACATAACTCCTTATGTAGGGAACCATGATGACTTCAGGTCTAAGGACTAGTAGTCATACTAATAGCCACATGAGAAAGTATATGACACTCATATAACGATCTATGATACTTTCTCATGGCGGGTCATTCAGTATACATTCTCTAATGTATACTCATGTGTCAACTTGTATACTTTCCCATGACTTGTGAGATCAAGTCATCGAGTTGACATACATGCTAGTCTTATTGCATTAACAATGTCCCTGAATGTTAATACTCGACTAGGAATGATTAAGAGTAGTGTTCCCTATATCATCTCACTATCGGTTCAACTAACCGATTGATATATGTGAGAACCATCTACTCAAGGACATTATTATACTTAATTTATTTGGCACCAATACAAGTAAGTATAATAACCAAAATCCAAATGCCTTTATTAATATACAAGAATATGATACAATGAGTCCATACAATCATCAAATGATTGGCTCTAGAACTCTAACTAACAATACTCACTTGGTAAGTCAAGCTTGTATGCATTATCATTGATTCTAGAAATGACTTGAAATGGACCATCTCCTCGTGGATGCAACTTAGTACGACGTTTAGTAGAGAATCTTTCCTTCCTCATATCAACCCAAACTCAATCTCCGGGTTCAAAGATCACTTTCTTTCGTCCCCTGTTGGCTTGCGTAGCATATTGTTCAGTTCTCTTTTCAATTTGCAATCGAACTTTTTCATGCAGTTGCCTCACAAACTCAGCTTTTCTGGTACCATCTAAACTGGCACACTTAGAGACAGGCAAAGGTGACAAATCTAAACGAGTTAAAGGGTTGAACCCATATACCACTTCAAAAGGTGAAAAATTAGTAGTAAAATGCACAGATCTATTATAAGCAAATTTAATATGTGGTAAACAATCTTGTCAACCTTTTAAATTCTTTTGAATGATAACTCTCAATAAAGTAGATAAAGTTCGATTTACTACCTCAGTTTGTCCATCTGTTTGTGGATGACAAGTTGTAGAAAACAAAAGCTTTGTTCCCAATTTTTCCCATAGTGTCTTCCAAAAGTAACTTAGGAACTTTGCATCACGATCTGAAATTATACTCCTCGATACTCCATGAAGCCGCACAATCTCCCTAAAAAATAGATTAGCAATATGGTTAGCATCATCTGTTTTCCTACAAGAAATAAAATGAGCCATTTTAGAAAATCTATCCACAACCACAAAAATAGAATCCATACCTCGTTTGGACCTTGGTAGTCCTAAAACAAAGTCCATGGAAATATCAACCCAAGGTTCACTAGGAATTGGTAAAGGTGTATACAGTCCATGAGGTAAAGATCTAGATTTTGCTTGCCTACATGTAATACACTTCTCACAAAATTTAACTACATCTTGTTTTATGTGTGGCCAAAAGAAATGCTCTACCAACACTTCTAGAATTTTTCTTACTCCAAAATGTCCCATTAGTTCCCCACCATGAGATTCTTGGATGAATAATTCCCTTAATGAACAATTAGGCACACACAACCTATTCACTCTAAAAAGAAACCCCTCATGCCTATAAAACTTCCCAAAAACAGCATGTTCACAAACTTCAAACACATTTTCAAAATCAGAATCATTAGAATATAGATCTTTAATGTATTCAAATCCTAACAATTTAGTGTTTAAAGTAGAGATCAAAGTATACCTTTGAGACAAAGCATCGGCAACAATGTTTTCCATACCTTGTTTATACTTGATCACATAAGGGAATGATTCAATGAATTCTATCCATTTTGCATGATGCATATTCAACTTACTTTGGCTCTTCAAATGCTTCAACGATTCATGATCAGTGTGAATAATAAATTCTTTGGGTCACAAGTAATGCTGCCAAGTCTCTAAAGACCTCACCAATGTATACATCTCCTTCTCATAAGTTGGATAGTTCAAAGCTGCTCCACTGAGTTTCTCACTAAAATAAGCAAGGGGTCGACCTTCTTGTATTAGCACAGCTCCAATACCTATTCCTGATGCATCACACTCAATTTCAAAAGTTTTAGCAAAGTTAGGTAATGCAAGTAATTGTGCTGAACCTAGCTTCTCCTTAAGTAAGTTGAAAGCTGTAACTTGTTCACTATCCCAACGGAACCCAACATTCTTTTTAACAACTTCAGTCAAGGGTGCAACTGTAACACCCATAGGATCCCTAGAAATTTTACATGAAATTATACATGATTAAATAGGTTTCATGTGGATTCTTCTTTAAAAAATAATAATAAAATAAAAAGAACCAAAAAGAGGCATGACCAAGGATTGAACCTTGGACCTCTTAGTAAATGGTTCCATGTTATAACCAGTAGCCCCAGCAGGGGTGTGCTGATATAAAAAGAGGGAAATTATGGTTAAAGGTAAGGAAAGTGAAGGCTCTCTTCACTAAAGAGGAGAAGTACAAGTTTCCTTCCTCTTCTTACAATGAAAAGAGAGTTTTACTTCCTCCCTTCATTTAGGATGAGTAAAAAAAAAGGGAAGGAAAAGTTCATTTTTCCTTCTTCCTTTCATTTGGAATAAAAGGAGAAAAGAAAGAGAAAATTTCATTTTCTTCTCTTCCTCCTCCCTCCTCCTCTCCACCGAAACAAACCCCTCCTTCCTCACCATATTGCCGAACCAATCAAGAAGGGAATTAAGTGAGAGAGGTAAGTATCCCCTCACCTGTAGTACAATAATTTTCGTACGCTTTATGTTTAAAGATTTTTGAAAAAAAAAACTTAGGGATTTCCTTGCAAGTTTCGGCCAAGATGAGGAGTTGTGGTCACTTATGGTTGTCAAGTTTACAATTTATGCTTCATGTTGTAACAAAAAGTCTAGAACCTCACTCTTTAGGTTTCGGCCAAGATGGAACATAGGGTTTAGATCAAAGTGTTGAAACCTAAACATGATTATTTATGCTCCTTCATGATACATGATTTATTACATGTTGTTAGTTAAGTTTTCATGCTACATGGTGTATAAATAAAACCTAGAACTTTACTTTAGGTTTCAGCCAAGATGGAACATAGGGTTTAGATCAAAGTGTTGAAACCTAAACATGATTGTTTATGCTCCTTCATGATACATGATTTATTACATGTTGTTAGTTAAGTTTTCATGCTACATGTTGTATAAATAAAACCTAGAACTTTACTTTAGGTTTCGGCCAAGATGAAATATAAGGTTTAGATCAAAGTGTTGAAACCTAAACATGATTGTTTATGCTCCTTCATGATACATGATTTATTACATGTTGTTAGTTAAGGTTTCATGCTACATGTTGTATAATAAAACCTAGGACCTTACCTTAGGTTTCGGCCAAGATGAAATATAAGGTTTAGATCAAAGTGTTGAAACCTAAACATGATTGTTTATGCTCCTTCATGATACATGATTTATTACATGTTGTTAATTAAGTTTTCATGCTACATGTTGTATAAATAAAACCTAGAACCTCACCTAATTAGGTTTCGGCCAAGATGGAACATAGGGTTTAGATCAAAGTGTTGAACCCTAAACATGATTGTTTATGCTCCTTCATGATACATGATTTACTACATGTTGTTAGTTAAGTTTTCATGCTACATGTTGTATAAATAAAACCTAGAACTTTACTTTAGGTTTCGGCCAAGATGGAACATAGGGTTTAGATAAAAGTGTTGAACCCTAAACATGATTGTTTATGCTCTTTCATGATACATGATTTATTACATGTTGTTAGTTAAGTTTTCATGCTACATGTTGTATAAATAAAACTTAGAACTTTACCTTAGGTTTCGGCCAAGTTGGAACATAAGGTTTAGATCAAAGTGTTGAAACCTAAACATGTTTGTTTATGCTCCTTCATGATACATGATTTATTACATGTTGTTAGTTAAGTTTTCATGTTACATGATGTATAAACAAAACCTAGAGTCTTACCTTAGGTTTCGGCCAAGGATGAACACAAGGTATAGGACAAGGTTTTGAAATCTAACCATAATTATTTTATGCTTCCTCATGATGTATGATTTCCTATGCAATGTTAGGTTAAATTTCCATGGCTTATGTTGCATAGAAACACCACCTTGAGGTTTCGGCTAAGGTTGAATATTAGAGTTAGAACCTCACTTATGGTTACCAAAAGACTCACTTGCTATGCTATGTAGGTTACAAAAGTCTCATGCTTTAAATTGATTAAAGGAAAATTTAAAACATGCCTTCATGTTTCGGCCTAGTTAAGAAGAATGAGGTTAAGAAGCTACCTAGGGTTCCTAAGGTCTTACATGCTATGAATAATGATTATGAAGACTTAGGTAGTTGATTTCATGTATCCATGTTGTTTGAAAAGCTATGATGTATGTTTATATGTTTCGGCCAAGCATAATTTAGGGCTTATAGGAAGTTTCAAAAACCTTAATCATGTATGATGTTGACCCTTATGATATTGTTGGAGTGTATACTGAAAGCCTAAGCTTTTGTAAATATTTATGTTAAATAAAGAATCATGTTTGGTCAATTTATCTACATTTGTTTGTAGTTGTTCAATTAATTTATATTGTAGATAACATAGTATGTGGTGTCACGTATAGAAGATGATGTTATCAGTACCTTATAAATTATAAACAGTAGCTCACGACCAAAATGGAAAGGAACAAACCATTGAAAGGTCGTAGTGTAATTAGAAATTAGTTTATCTTGACTATATAATTACACTAGTACACTTAGAGTGTATTGAGTAGGACCATTTGAGGTTGTTTCTTTTATACTGACTTTATAAAGGAACAAATACCTCAGTTATTATGGAAGTGTGTGCTCTTAATCCTAATATAATAACAAGCACATATATTTGATATTTATTTCTTTAATTTATCAATGGGTGAGATTTAGTTCGATGAATCAATAAACCCGATAAGTTGGGAAATGATATCACTTATAGTGTGTGTTGTTGATTATAGAAGGAAACTGTGTCCTAGAGATACTAGGTTGATAATGTCCCCAAGAGGAGCTCATAAGGATTGTCATGTTAAACCCTGCAGGTGGACTTAGTCCGACATGACGATAAGGTTGAGTGGTACTACTCTTGGACTAAGATATTAATTAAATGAGTTGTCAGTAACTCACTTAATTAGTGGACATTCGATATCTTAAACACAGGGAGACTAACACACTCATAATAAGAAGGAGCCCAAAAATGTAATTTGGGATTGGTGCGGTAGTTCAATAATAGTTCTCTAGTGGAATGAATTATTATTGATAAAATTAAGTTGTGTGTTCGGGGCAAACACGGGATGCTTAATTTTATCGGGAGACCAAAACTAATTCCTCCTCTCGGTCCCTATCGTAGCCTCTTATTTATAGAGTACTATACCCACCTATACTCACCTAAAGGGGGCCGGCCAAGCTAGCTTGGGAACCAAGCTAGGGCCGGCCTAAGCATGGTTTAGGGTGCCCGGCCCTAGCTTGAACCCAAGCTAGAGGGGGCCGGCCACATTAAATTAAAAAAGAATTTTAAATTTAATTTTTATTATGTGAAAGATATAATTTATTACAGAGAATTAAAATTAAAATATCTCTATTTAAAAGATTTACAAAAGATTAAAAGAAAGAGATTAGATCTCTTTCCTTATTTGTAGATTGGAAAGATATTTTATTTTTTCTCTTTGAAAATTATTCACATGTAGAAAATTAAAATTATAGAAATTTCTTTTTATCAACCATGAAGGGATTTTAAAAGGAAATTTTATTTTTTTTTAAATTTCCAAAGACAAATAAGGAAGTTTTAATTGTTGATTGAAACTCTCCTAATTTTTCTATTTGAGGTGGCCGGCCATGATTAGTTGATTAAGAAATTTTATTAAAATTTTCTTAATTAATTATTGTCAAAGAAAGTTAAGGAAATTTTATTATAAATAAATTTCCTTATTTGCTAAAGCCAAGGAATATAAAAGAAGGGGTAGGGATGCCTTCATGGGATACAACCTCTATTATTCTCGCTCTCCTATTCCTTGGTGTGGTCGGCCAACATCCTCTCCCTCTCTTCCTCTTTGTGGTGGCCGAAACATCCCTCTTGCTTGGAGTTCTTGTGGTGGTCGGACACTACTTGGAGAAGAAGAAGAAGAAGGAGAGAAAGCTTGCATCCCTTCTTGGTGAAGCTCTTTTGTTTTGACCGAACCTAGCTAGGAGGAGAAGAAGGTGTTTGGTGGTTTCTCATCTTGGAAGATCGTTGCCCACACAACGTCCGAGGTTAAAAGAGGAAAACGGTAGAAAATCAAGAGGTCTTTCTAAAAGGTATAACTAGTAATTTTTCTTTCCGCATCATACTAGTTATTTATGAAAATAATACCAAATACAAGAGGCTTACGATTCTAGTATTTCGAATATGTTTTTCGATGTTGTGTTCTTTTGTTTTATTTTTCCTTGTGATTTGATTGTTCTTTTCGGTTAACCTAAAGTTATTTTAGGAAATTAAATATTAGCTTTCCATAAGATGTTTTGTCTAGTCGGTGGTGGTTGCTCCCATATCCAAGAAGGTCATGTGCCTCGCCACGTCAGTACTGGGAACCAATTATGGGAATTAATATTTAATGAAATTAATAACTTAAGGTGACTTGGGTCGAACGTGTTAAGTTCCGCAGGAGATCCAAGTCAAAATCTAAAAGAACAAATAGATTAAGTTTTGGATCAAACGTGTTAAGTTCCGTAGGCGATCCAAAATTTAATTTAAAAGAACACATGGTAGCTAGGAAAAGGTTCAGACCTTTGTACAAAATTTTTGTACAGTGAAACCTCTAGGTTTTCCGAGTAGCAACCAACATATATGATATAAATTTTTATGTCACCATATTAATTGATATGTGCACTTCATGTTATCATGTTATGTTTTATGAGATGCTATATAATGTGCACTTCATGTTATCATGTTATGTTTTTATGATATGCTATATGTTATGTGCACTTGGTGCCATCATGCTATGTTTATGCAAGGCTTATGTAAGATGAAAAGCCTAAGAGATGCTTCCCTTAAGTTAGGATCAAGAGCACTTTTCATGATATGACAAGAATATGAAATGTTATGAAATGACAAGAACATGATATGTTATGATATGACATGCTATTTTACTTTGTATGGCTTGTACCAAGGGTGGCTCCACAAGCGCCCCTAGGTCGATGGTCTATGAAATGAGCCTAGTAAAAGGGATGGGCTCCTAAGTTACCCCTAGGTCGATGGTCTATGAAACGGTCCTAGTTCCTAGTAGGTTCAAGATTAGCTACCTTGGATCTATTTAGGATGCGCGTATTTATATATGTATGTGGTAGAAGCCGGGCCCTCATGTTGAGATTATGTTTAAGTATGTATATGATATATGTTTTCAAAAGGACATCTTGCATATATTCATTTCATGATACATGTTTTCAAAAGATCATCTTGCATTTACAAGTTCATGTTATATGTATTTCTTTATGCTTGTTAAAGATGCTCTTGAAATATGTCTATGATGTTTATATGATCATGTTACTACTTTATGTTTATGTCCTCACATGATATGATATGACTTTATGTTTATGCTCTCACATGATATGATATGACTTTATGTTATGCTCTCACATGATATGTTATGATTTACCAAATGAACATGTTATCAATTTATGTTCATGCATGAATCATGATTTTTGTGAGTAGGAAAGAGACTTACTAAGCCTATGGGCTTATAGTTTTATGTTTCCTTGTACTGCAGAAAAAGGAAAAGAATGGCTAAACTAAGAGGAGCAGCAGGAAGGGCAAGTGTGTGTGTGGCAGTGGCACGGTGGAAGAAAACTGCTATATGTTTTTAAGTTCTAAGTTGCTTATGAACCATGTGTTATCTTTATGTTTTGATAGTACTTTAACTAGTATGGATAGTTATGCACTTATGTTCTTTATGTTTCATGTTAGTATGCTTATGATAACATGAAATATGCTTCAAGTAGTTAGTATTAATTAAGTTGTATGCATGAATACTAGTAAGTCTACATGTTCAGTATGATAAGCATAATGATTAGTGTAGATTTAAAAATTAAATAACTGTTTCTGTTGCCATGATTTTATATATATGCACGTATGTAAGTAAGTAACCCCGTCCCTCCTTAAGCAGTGGGAGGGCGGGCGTTACAGCAGCTATAAAATTTTTAACAAACCTTCTGTAGAAACTTGCCAACCCATGAAATCTACGTACCTCAGTTATCGTTTTTGGTGTTGGCCACTCACGAATTGCCTTAACCTTTTCTTCATCAACTGCTATTCCCTTAGCACTAACAATATAACCAAGAAACTCTATCTGACTAGTGAAAAAAGAACATTTTTTAAGGTTAGCATACAATTTTTCATTTCGTAAAACAAGTAGAACTTTTTGTAAATGGTTGACATGCTCATCTAAATTCTTACTATAAATCAAAATCTCATCAAAATATACTACAACAAAGTTCCCAATATAAGCACGCAAAATATGGTTCATTAATCTCATGAAAGTACTAGGTGCATTAGTTAGCCCAAATGGCATGACTAACCATTCGTACAAACCAAATCAATTTTAGAGAAAATACAAGAACCATATAGTTCATCTAGCATATCATCTAATCTAGGAATAGGATGACGATACTTTACTATAATTTTGTTGATAGCCCTGCAATCAACGCACATTCTCCAAGTTCCATCCTTCTTAGGCACAAGCAAAACAGGAACTGCACAAGGACTCAAACTTTTTCGAACATACCCTTTTCGCATCAACTCTTCAACTTGCTTTTGAAGCTCCTTCATCTTCACAAGGATGCACCTATAGGCTGGTCGATTAGGAACGACTACTCCTGGGATGAAGCCAATCTGGTGCTCTATTCCCCTAAGTGGCGGCAATCCATTAGGAACTTCTTCCGGAAAGACATCATCAAATTCCTGCAAAAGAGATTTAACAACACTAGGCAAAGAAGAGTTAAAGTTGTTAGTGTTGAAATAAGCCTCCTTGTACAAAAGTACAATCATCAGCTGTTGAGAATAAAAAACTCTTTTAACCTCTCTTTCTTTTGCATAAAAGCTCCCTTTTTTACTCTCTAGATTTTTTATTTCTTTTTCATTCATTTTTCACTCCTCTCATCCTCACTTTTTCTTTTCTCACACTCCTTTTCTTTTCCATTTTTTCCTCTCACAATCTTTTCTTTTTTCACTCTCATTTTTTATCCTCAATTGATCTTCATATACTTGCTTAGGAATCAATGGTACAAGAGTTACAAGTTTACCATACATCTTAAAAGAATATTTATTTGTGAACCCATCATGCATGACCCTCCTATCAAATTGCCGTGGTCTACCTAAAAGCAAATGACTTGCATGCATTGGTACTACATCACAAAGAACATCATCATGATACCTACCAATGGATAATGAAACCAACACTTGCTTAGTGACCTTAACCTCCCCGCAATCATTCAACCATTGTAGTTTATAAGATCTAGGATGTTTAGTGGTAGATAGGCATAATTTCTCAACCAAGATAGTACTAGCAACATTAGTGCAACTTCCTCCATCTATAATCATACTACATACCTTGTCTTTGATGTGGCAACGGGTATGAAATATGTTGTCTCGTTGTTCTTCATCTTCTTCCTTCACTTGCACATTTAGAGCACGCCTAGTGACAAGGGCTTCCCCTTCAACAGAATACTCTTCTACATCACTTTCCATCAATGGTGGCAAGACATTATCATCTTCGAACTCACTCTCAGTTTCAATATCACCATTTTCTTTCAAAAGCATACTTCTTTTGTTTGGACATTGTGAAGCAATATGTCCTCTTCCCAAACACTTAAAATATTTAATATCTCTATTTCTTGAAGATTGGATAGGTTCTTTACCTTTAACCAATGGAGAATTAGCATCTTTATTCTTCAAAAACTCAATCTTATTTTTTGATGCAACTTTATCATCTCTTTTGTTCCAACTAGATTTCCAAGTGGATGAATTAGAACTTTGACCATGCTTGATTGAACCCTTCCTTTTGAGTTGCCTTTCAACTTTCATGGACATATGCACCATATCTTCCAGCTCAACATAATGTTGCAACTCTACTATATTTGCAATTTCTGAATTCAAACCTTGTAAAAATCTTGCCATGGTTGCTTCTCGGTCCTCCTCCACATTGGCTCGAATCATGGCAATTTCCATCTCTTTATGGTATTCCTCCACAGTCCTGGATCCTTGGGTTAGACTTTGTAGTCGTTGGTACAAATCTCGATAGTAATGTGATGGAATGAACCTCTTTCTCATAATTGATTTCATCTCTTCCCAAGTGCCAATAGGTCTCTCGTTATTTCTTCTCCTGGTTAGAATAACTTGATCCCACCAAATAATAGCATAATCAATAAATTCAACAGCAGCAAGTTTTACCTTCTTCTCTTCAGAGTAGTTGTGACAATCAAATACTAATTTTACTTTCTTTTCCCACTCCAAATATGCGTCTGGATCACTTTTGCTTAAAAAGAAGGAATCTTCATTTTGATATTTTCCAAGTTTCTATCAACATAATCGCTCCTCCTTCCCCTTTTACCACCAATTCTGATACCACCAGATCTACCACTAGAAGCTCTATCGTCAATGTCCTCAGAAATGCCATCATCATCATCATTGTTGTTGTCTTCACGATTATATTACCTCGAATTTCGTGTAGGAACTCTACCAGCTTGGCTATTTTACAATTCAGTAATTACAGCATCTTGTCTCTCCAATCTGTCAAGAATTTGATTGAATCTGATTTTCATGCGTTCCAAGTGTTGTCTCAAGGCACGTTGTTCAAGTGTTTCTCTAGATCTTGCTTCTTCTCCACTTGTCGCCATTAATGCAATTTGTTGTCACTCAATCACTCAACTCGCTAATGTTAGCTCTTTAAAGAACTTAGAATTGTGGCAATTCCTTGTAAACGATCATTGACTGATTGAAAATCCCAAAGCTATAGGATAAAAGAAAGGAATTGATAGAAGAATTCAAATTGTAGAATTGAAAACTTAAATTAAGTTCAAAAAGGAAATTTGTCAGAATTGAATCTAGGCAAAACTTATGAGAATGCAGGACTAAAAGATAAAGATATTTGAAATAAGAACTGAAAAGGAATTTGCCAGAACTTAATCTAGACAGGTGTAGAATTAAATCTAGGCAAAACTTTAAAGGAAATGCGGAATTGAAAAGTGAAAGCATACTAGGCAAAATTTTAAAGGAAATGCGGAATTGGAAAGTGCAAATATACTAGGCAAAATTTTAAAGGAAATGCGGAATTGGAAAGTGCAAATATAATAGGCAAAACTTTAAAGGAAATGAAGAATTGGAAAGTGTAAGTATAAAAATAACAATTCTCTACACTCACCTTTTTTTTTCTCTTTTTTTCGATTTTTTTTGAATTTCGGCCCTTTTTTTTTGACTTTTTTTTTGCCGAATATATATATATATATTGTTTTTGAATTTCAGTCTTTTTTTTTTGTTTTGCCGAAAATAATTTGATAGCACCAAGACGAATAAAACTCACTAAGATCGAGATGATAATGATAAGCAGATAATTTTGAATAAATAGATAAAGTTTCAAGCACAAGGAACAAAAGGATAACCAGATCGATTTAGAAAAACCAAAGCTCTGATACCAAATGATGTGAACTCGACGAGAAAGATATCTCAAGAACCCACAATGAATTGAAAACAGAAAGAAGGAAGGTCTAAAGACGATAAGATGGATTTAAGAAACATCGACCCAATTCTTAGAAAAGCACGAACCTTGGTATACGAGATGGAAGACGCCATAACGTTGGGATTGAGGTTGATAAGTCTTTGAACGCCACAAGGAGATGTCTTGATAAGTTCAAGTTCAATGAAGAACCAATAAGTGAGAGCCTCACTGTGCTTTAGATTGAAAAATATGTCAAAGATACATGTGTGGTCGTCACCCCCTTTATATTTAGCTATAAGGTGACCAAAAACCCCTAAAAGACAAAAAAAAAAAAGCTCATTTAGTAAAGGTCTATGTAGACTACTTAGCCATTTTAAGCTTATGGCTTTATTACAACCCAAATAAAAGTAGAAATTGAGTCTAAATTAAGCCTACATATCCCTACTACAAAGACATGAGACTTAAGTGCTAATTAAGCTCATCTAAGGCTTGTATTAGGTTGACTATGCCGAATGACTTACTCTTGGTCAAACCTTCTTCAATGGTAGCTTTGGCCTTCACATCTTCAATTAGTACATTAAGTACTTCCTTCATCTTTCTAATCTTAGTTCTTGTAATTGGGCCTCCATTGATGCATAATGGTATATCATTAACCTACTAAAAGTCTAGTTTTTTGTAAACATTTATTTTGAAATAAGAATCACATTGGTCAAATATCTACATTTATGCTAAGTGTAGTTGTCCATTTAATTTATATTGTAGATAACATGGTGTAAGGAGACACACAGAAGTTCATGTTATCAGTTCCTTATAAATTATAAATAGTAGCTCACAACCAAGATGAAATGGGATAAACCATTGGAGTGGTTGTAGTGTAACTTGGTATTAGTTTATCTTAACTATAAAATTACACTAGTACACTATGAGTGTATTGAGCAGGACTATTTGAGGTAATTTCTTTTTATATTGACTATATAAAAGAACAAAATCTTTGTTATTATGGAAGTGTGTACTCTTAATCATGATATAATAACAAGCACATATACTTAATATTTATTTCTTTAATTTATCAAAGGGTGCGATTTAGTTCGTTAAATCAATAGGCCCGATAAGTTGGAAAATGATATTATTTATATGTGTGTTGTTGATTATAGAATGAAATTATGTCCTAGTAATCTAGGTTGATGATGTCCCCTTGAGTAGCTCATTGTTAGGACCGATGATCGCGGCTAGAGAGGGGGGGTGTGAATAGCCGACCCCAAATCGTTCGTTTCTTTCTACAAATCAAGGTTAGCGCAGCGGAAATAACTAAATAGAAACGCAAAAAGGAAAGATCAAACCTCAAACTCGAACTCGACGATGTAACGAGGTTCGGAGATGAAACTCCTACTCCTCGGCGTGTCCGTAAGGTGGACAAAGCCTATCAATCCGTCGGTGGATGAGTCCCCGGAAAACCAGCTAATAAGAACTCCTTCTGGGTGGAGAAACCTCACCACAAACTCTTGCAACAGCAAGATCAGAGTACAAGTACAAGAAGCACAGCAAGATACAAATATAAAAATGAATGTAACAACTCTTGCTTGCCTTCTCGTCGTCGACTGAAATCTGTAGATGAAGCACCAACTTCACAGAATCACAGCAGCAGCTGAAACCAGACGAAGAAGTCGAGGAAGCTCACGCGAAGCTTCGGAGCTCAGCAAAGCTCAAGAGCACAGCTTTCAGAAGAACAGCAGCTCAGTTCCGAGGAGGAGGAAGAAGAAGAAGTAACTACCCTCGATCTCCTTTTATAAACTCTGATATCCTGAGCCAACCTGCGAACCTGCAAGCAAAAAGGCCAGAACACAGAAGCCCGAAATAACCTAGCCGTTGAGTCACAACGGCTCACCCCTGATCGGTCTGGGGCTGATCTGATCGGTCGTGGGGACCGATCAGGCTCTGTGCTGATCGGTCCCCAGACCGATCAGAACGCTTTCACAGAGAGTTGCCCAACTCTCTGTGCGTACCCTGATCGGTCCCCAGACCGATCAGTAAGCTCATAGAGGCACACTGATCGCTTTCTGATCGGTCTCCAGACCGATCCAGGTCTTGGTTTTTGCTCAAACCAAGTCCAAACCAATATCCGGTCAACCTTGATCTCTTGGTACATCATGCTTCGCATCCGATCACTCCCTTGACCTGCTAAGACTCCCCACCAAGTGTCCGGTCAGTCCCTTTGACCCACTTGGACTTTTCTCTTCGTGTCAAGTATCCGGTCACTCCCTTTACCTACTTGACCTTCTCAACACCAGATGTCCGATCACCCTTGATCCATCTGGATTTTCCCTTGCCTGGCTTCACTCACCAGGACTTTCACCTAGCTTCACTCACTAGGGTTTTCACCTGGCTTCACTCACCAGGATTTCCAATCTGCCCGGCTTCACTCACCAAGACTTTCCAACTGCCTGACTTCACTCACCAGGACTTTCCCACTGCCTGGCTTCACTCACCAGGACTTTCACCTAGCTTCACTCACTAGGATTTTCACAACTGTCTGGCTTCACTCACTAGGACTTTCCCACTGCCTGACTTCACTCACCAGGACTTATCCGTCTGCCTGACTTCACTCACCAGGACTTTCCACATCCGGTCCAGAGAACGAGCTACCGAGCCCTCTCTGACCGCAGTTCGGAGAACGAGCTATCGAGCCCTCTCCGACTTCCATCCGGTCCAGAGAACGAGCTCCCGAGCCCTCTCTGACCACAGTCCGGAGAACGAGCTACCGAGCCCTCTCCGACTTCCCATGTGCCAAGCTTCCATACTTGGACTTCTCCGTGCCAAGTCTCCATACTTGGACTTTTCCCGTGCCAAGCTCCCTGCTTGGACTTTTCATCATGCCAAACTCCCTGCTTGGACTTTTCCCATGCCAAGCTCCCTGCTTGGACTTTTCCGAGTCAGGTCAACTCACCTCGGGTCAACCAGGTCAACCTTGATCACGGGTTGCACCCACAATCTCCCAAGCTTGTATCCTTGTAAAACATCAAGGTACAACTTTTTTGTTCACGTCAAACATTGTCAAACATAACTCGTCAAACATCAAAACACAACTCGAGTCAAGTCAACTCGAGTCTGGTCAACCAGGTCAACCTTGACCTAAGGTTGCACCAACAATCTCCCCCTTTTTGATGTTTGACAAAACCCATAATCAAACCCATAATCAAGTTAGGTTAACCCGATAACCTAACTTAGGTTTTTCAATATTCTTCCCTGAACATTCTCTATTCTCCTCAAACCTACACTCTCCCCCTTTTTGACACACATCAAAAAGAGTGAATCAAGGTCAAGAGTTTCTTTCTAATGAAAGTCTCATACCTTTCATTGAAACTCTTAATTTCCCCCTTGATACTAACGTTCAACAATTAACTTAGTGATAATCTCATATCACTCAAGTCTTTAGGAGTAAACACTCCTCCTAAAAGTCAACTCCCCCTTGACTAATAGGTAAAACTCCCCCTAAAGATCAACTCCCCCTTGATCATTGCACCAACAATGTCTTGGAGAGTTTCAAACCTTTAGAACTCTAAAACACCACTTCCATAGCTGCAATTTCAGACAAACAGTCGAAATTCAGCAGGTTGGCACGCCCTGATCGGTCACCAGACTGATCAGGCTCCCTCTGGATCGGTCACAGTGACCGATCCAAGCTCCCCTGCACCGATCAGAAACCCTTCTGATCGGTCCACAAACCTGATAAAGGTCTGATAAGTTCTGATTTCTCTCCGCGAAATTCAGAAACCTCTAGAAAATTATAAAAAATTCCAAAAATTGTGAAATTTTGAGGATACATTACTCATAACATATACTATCATGGAAAAATAGTTTTCTATGAAAATAACTTCCATTTTTCAATCTTGATACAAAGTTCAAAAGTCTTTGAAATAACTCAAAGTTAACTAATCTTTGTATCACTTTGCTCAATGATGAATGCTATCACTAGAAAAGCTTCATCAAGGTTTTTCAAATCAATTTTGAAATGATTTTAAACCATTTAATTTAGGACCACAATCTTTGGGCTAAATGTACATGACTTGTACATAAGCTTTCCCTATGATCCCCAATTTTGAATTAGACTCATCTAGGTACAAGAACTATGCACCTTGATCCTAACTCATTATCCTAATATCTCACACACATCTAAGGTGTATCAAACACATCCAAGTCAATTTTGATGTGAGATATGGATTTAGGTTATCTTAGGCTAAGGTCTCATGCATTTTCTAAACATCAATTTGATCTCCATATCAAATTGTGCTTTTAACCTTAAATCAATTTCATTGATTATAAATACAAGAAATGATGACATGGCATAAAATGATATCATACATAATAACATGTGCCAATGTCATGATGTCATGGCATAAAGTATGAAACTTAAATAAAGCATGACATATAAATAACCTAAGCATTATCATGACATTTCAAATGATCATAGATTAAATATGATGTCATGACATGGCATATGGCAAATAGCACATAAAGGTATAGAAAATACTTAATTCTAACCTTAGTTGCCATTTTTGATAATTTTGATCATTTTGCCATAAATTCTATATTCCTAAGTGTAATAGACCTAAAATCATATCCTCAAGACTTTTAGATCACTATGTGCCAACTAGATTGACTCTAGAAAATTCCTCAAATGTGGTTGGCACATTCTAATCACCTTAGGAATAATTCTCCATTTCATTTTCAAGGCTTGATTACACCTTGAAAATTCCTAAAGTGCCACCTTTTGCCATGATTAGGTTAACTACCTATTCAAGTAAGGTTGGCACACCCTAACTCATCTAGCGTGATGGAATCACGCTCCTAGGAACCCAATACCTATTTGAGCTCATTGGGTTCACTAAGTATTCACTAGGGATGACTTCCCTAGCAACCCTTCTAATGACCCTCCTAGGCTTTAAAGCCTTGGTCATTCGGGACTCAACAAGATCAACTCTAGGGGTGACTCCCCTTGTGACCTTGGTGATGGTCTTCCTAGCACTAGATTTTGTTCCATAATCGAATGGAACATTGTGATAAGTGATCTTGACCATTTGGGACTTAGGTTTGTGACCCAAACCTCTCTTGTCCTTTGTCTTTGGTTTTTGACCCTTAGACCCTAGAGTTGACTTCTCCAAATTCTTAAGGGTCTTTTCTAGAATGTCAAGTCTTGACCTTAAGACTTGATTTTCCTTCTTTAATACCTCAAGACTTGATTTGTCATTTTTCTTTGAGGTATTCCTAGGCATGTGTCTAGTTGATTTGGGATGCCTACCTAGGTTTTCCTTAACCTTAGATGGGTTAATTCTAGGGTTGACTTTCCTAGTGTTATCCTTATCTAGGCTCACATGTTTGGCACCTAAGCATGTGTATCGATTTCTATAATTATCATGCTTATCATTATTGTCAATTGCAATCAAACTACTAGCATGCATCTTACTAGTATTGCAATAATGTGCCTTAGAGATTACCTTAGGGTTTGCCTTAGCTCCCCCTATCGATGTGCTCGATCTCTTGTCCTTGTGAGATTGCCTCCCCCTCGGACATTGGCTCCGATAATGTCCCCTTCGCTTGCATTGGAAGCACACCACGTGCTCCTTGCCCTTGCGTGTTGGGACTCCGGCTTCCTTGACCTTTGGCGCTGGTGGAGTCTTTCTAACCCTCTTTGGACATTTACTCTTGTAATGTCCAAATTCCCTACACTCAAAGCACATTATGTGTAATTTGCTAGAAACTAAATGGCTTGAGTTACCTAGAGTTGAGGATGGATGTGAGCTCTCTTCTTCATCCCTTCCGGAGATAGAAGCTTCTTCTTCTTGCTCCGATCTTGAAGAGGAACTCTCCTCCTCTTCTTCCTTAGATGTTGAGTAGCCCTCAACTTCTAATTCCTCTCCTCCATGATGTGAGCTACTTGGCTCACTTGACTCCTCTTCATGGCTTGAAGTGGAGTTCCCCTCATGGAACTTAGCCAAGTTGTTCCACAACTCCTTGGCATTGTTGTATCCACCAATCTTACATAGAATGTCATTAGGTAATGAGAATTCAAATACTTTCATTACCTCATCGTTGATTGTGGAATGGTGGATTTGTTCCCTTGTCCACTTCTTCTTCTCGAGTGGTTTTCCTTCCTTATCCATTGGAGGCTTGAAACTTAATTGAATACAACTCCAATTTTCAAGGTTAGTCATAAGAAAAATACCTCATTCTTACCTTCCAATACGCGAAGTCATCGCGGTCATAGAAAGGTGGAATGGTGATGTCTTCTTCGAGTTGATCCATCTCTAGCTTGTGCTCCCTCGGGTGTTAATCCGGCGAAGAGCGACCTCGCTCTGATACCACTTGTTAGGACCGATGATCGCAGCTAGAGAGGGGGGGTGTGAATAGCCGACCCCAAATCGTTCGTTTCTTTCTACAAATCAAGGTTAGCGCAGCGGAAATAACTAAATAGAAACGCAAAAAGGAAAGATCAAACCTCAAACTCGAACTCGACGATGTAACGAGGTTCGGAGATGAAACTCCTACTCCTCGGCGTGTCCGTAAGGTGGACGAAGCCTATCAATCCGTCGGTGGATGAGTCCCCGGAAAACCGGCTAATAAGAACTCCTTCTGGGTGGAGAAACCTCACCACAAACTCTTGCAACAGCAAGATCAGAGTACAAGTACAAGAAGCACAGCAAGATACAAATATAAAGATGAATGTAACAACTCTTGCTTGCCTTCTCGTCGTCGACTGAAATCTGTAGATGAAGCACCAACTTCACAGAATCACAGCAGCAGCTGAAACCAGTCGAAGAAGTCGAGGAAGCTCACGCGAAGCTTCGGAGCTCAGCAAAGCTCAAGAGCACAGCTTTCAGAAGAACAACAGCTCGGTTGGAGGAAGAAGAAGAAGTAATGCCCTCGATCTCCTTTTATAAACTCGATATCCCGAGCCAACTGCGAACTCGCAAGCAAAAGGCGAACACGGTTCGAATAACCTGCCGCTGAGTCACAACGGCATGCACCGATCGTGCATCACCGACGGCCTGGTCGATCGACGGCCGTGGGGACCGATCAGGCTCGCCGATCGGTCCCTCGATCGGGCGCTTTCACGCAGAGTTGCCCAACTCTGCATGCGACTCGATCGGTCCCGGGGACCGATCGAAGCTTCTTGATCGGTCCCCGATCAGCTCCTGAGGCACATCGATCGCTTTCGATCGGTCTCCCGATCCAGTCTTGGTTTTTGCCCAAACCAAGTCCAAACCAATATTCGGTCAACCTTGACCTCTTGGTACATCATGCTTAGCATCCGATCACTCCCTTGACCTGCTAAGACTCCCCATCAAGTGTCCGGTCAATCCCTTTGACCCACTTGGACTTTTCTCTTCGTGTCAAGTATCCGGTCACTCCCTTTACCTACTTGACCTTCTCAACACCAGATGTCCGATCACCCTTGATCCATCTGGATTTTCCTTGCGGCTTCACTCACCGGACTTTCACCTAGCTTCACTCACTAGGGTTTTCACCGCTTCACTCACCGGATTTCCAATCGCCTGGCTTCACCAGACTTTCCAATTGCCTGGCTTTACTCACCAGGACTTTCCCACTGCCTGGCTTCACTCACCAGGACTTTCGCCTAGCTTCACTCACTAGGGTTTTCACAACTGCCTGGCTTCACTCACCAGGACTTTCCCACTGCCTGGCTTCACTCACCAGGACTTTCCCACTGCCTGGTTTCACTCACCAGGACTTATCCGTCTGCCTGGCTTCACTCACCAGGACTTTCCACATCCGGTCCAGAGAACGAGCTACCGAGCCCTCTCTGACCACAGTTCGGAAAACGAGCTACCGAGCCCTCTCCGACTTCCATCCGGTCCAGAGAACGAGCTCCCGAGCCCTCTCTGACCACAATCCGGAGAACGAGCTACCGAGCCCTCTCCGACTTCCCATGTGCCAAGCTTCCATACTTGGACTTCTCCGTGCCAAGTCTCCATACTTGGACTTTTCGCGTGCCAAGCTCCCTACTTGGACTTTTCACCATGCCAAACTCCCTGCTTGGACTTTTCCCATGCCAAGCTCCCTGCTTGGACTTTTCCGAGTCAGGTCAACTCACCTCGGTCAACCTTGACCACGGGTTGCACCCACAATCTCCCAAGCTTGTATCCTTGTAAAACATCAAGGTACAACTTTTCTGTTCACGTCAAACATTGTCAAACATAACTCGTCAAACATCAAAACACAACTCGAGTCAAGTCAACTCGAGTCTGGTCAACCAGGTCAACCTTGACCTAAGGTTGCACCAACACTCATAAGGATTGTCATGTAAACCCTGCAGGTGGACTTAGTCCGACATGACAATAAGATTGAGTGGTACTACTTTTGGAGCTAAATATTAATTAAGTGAGTTGTCAATAACTCATTTAATTAGTGGACATTCAATATCTTAAACACAGGGAGACTAATGCACTCATGATAAGAAGGAGCTCATATTGTATGAGATTAGTGCGGTAGTGCAATAATAACTCTTTAGTAGTATGAGTTATTATTGATGAATTTGAGTTGGGTGTTCGGGGTGAACACGGGAAGCTCAAACTCATCGGGAGACCAAAACCAATTCCTCCTCTCAGTCCTTATTGTTATTGGGTTTTTCGGGCCGCGAAAATCGCTTTTCGCGTCGCGGAAACCCCGAATCACCCAAATCCGTAGGATCCGTGCAAAGAAAAATTTCGAAAACACAAGTACGAGTTATAAACAATGATCTACAGTAGATCTACAAGGAAAACATTTTACCTTCGATGCGTGCCCTTTGCGAATCCCGTTTGTCCAAGGTATGCCGGATCTCGAGAGTGTCAACGTAGACACTCCTCTAATGATATCCACACGAACAAGGAGTGTCTCCCACACTCAAAGGATGGAGAAGAGAGCCCCAAGTGTGCTAGCACTTTCTAGAGCTCTCGAATGGGATTGGAAAGGAAGAAAAGAAGAAGGTATAAAAAGAAATCTTATACACCCACTAGTAGTAACCTTCCTTTGTGACCTTCACTCTTCCTTTGCTCTTGGATTCACTCAACCACCTTCTCCTCACCATAGAAGTCACGGCAACAGCAGCCAAGAGAGGGAAGAAGCAAGGAAGAAGAAGATCTAATTACCACACATCAATTGCACACTAAATGAAAACCTTTCATCCTTTAGTGTGGCCGGCCACACACATAACTCCCTCATTTAATGTGGCCGGCCACATTAAATGGAATGGGAGGTGTTGTAACCTCCATGAGGTGGCATGTGATGTGGCAAGGATGAGTCATCCTTATGATGTGGCAATACATCAAGTCAAACTTGATGTTTCAACATCTATTTGGTCAAGTCAAAATTGACCAATTTTCTTCCTTGTTGAGTTAAATCCAACCTTTGATTCAAGTCAATTTCAATTTAATGAATCTCAATTCATTAATATAAATTGACTCAATGAATCAAATTTAAATTAGACTCATTCAACAATTGAATCTAATTGAGTCTAACTCAATAAGTCTAATTTGAATCCAATCTTTGGTGCATCATATGAACCTAATCCAATTGGTTCATCATATGAACCTAATCTCCATCCACTTGTTCTTTGTGTGTGACCCAATAGGTTCTTGTAACGTTGGCAATGTTTCTAAACTCCTTTAGAAACATAAGCAATGAGCGGCATCTAGCAATACATCATTGCTACCCAAGTTACAAGAAATGTCGAGATCCAACATCACCTTGTGACTACTAATTGCGACTCCTCACAATATGTGACAATGTCCTTCTATCCTAGGCATCTAGATTGATCAATATGAGGCATAGACCGTGTCATCCTCTAATCAATCTAAATCTTGAACTCCAAGTAGACTCACTCGATCAAATGAGCTCAACATCTAATGTTGACTCATTTGGGCATGGCCATGCACTTCGTGGTCTAACTCTATCAAGAATATTGATGTCGCTCCCGTCATATGGGAGGGATAGATCCCATCTACATCACTCACATCCCTCTGCATAATTTGTTACATACCCAGTAATCGTCTTTATAGTCCACCATGTTACGGGTGACGTTTGACGAAACCAAAGTACATAACTCCTTATGTAGGGATCCATGGTGACTTCAGGTCCAAGGACTAATAGTCATACTAATAGCCACATGAGAAAGTATATGACACTCATATAACGATCCATGATACTTTCTCATGGCGGGTCATTCAGTATACATTCTCCAATGCATACCCATGTGTCAACTTGATATCTCCATATCCATGACTTGTGAGATCAAGTCATCGAGTTGACCTACATGCTAGTTTTATTGCATTAACATTGTCCCTGAATGTTAATACTCGACTAGGAATGATTTAGAGTAGTGTTCCCTATATCATCTCACTATCGATTCAACTAATCGATTGATATAGGTATGAACCTTCTACTCAAGGACGCTATTATACTTAGTCTATTTGGCACTAATACAAATAAGTATAATAACCAAACAAATGTCTTTATTAATATACAAGAATATGATACAATGAGTCCATACAATCATCAAATGATTGGCTCTAGGGCTCTAACTAACAATCTCCCACTAGCACTAGTGCCAATCAGTATAGGTTCTAAGGCCTAATGACCTAGTGTGACCATCATGCTTCCTCTGTGCCAAAGCCTTGGTCAAGGGATCTGCGATGTTAGCCTCTGTAGGTACTCTGCAAATCTTCACATCTCTTCTATCGATAATCTCTCGAATGAGATGGAAGCACCGTAGTATATGCTTGGTCCGCTGGTGTGAGCGAGGTTCCTTCGCTTGTGCTATAGCTCCATTGTTGTCACAATAGAGCTCAATGGGGTCAGCAATGCTGGGAACCACCCCAAGTTCAGTGATGAACTTGCGGATCCAAACTTCCTCCTTTGCTGCCTCTGATGCAGCTATGTTGTAGAATCAGCTACTGTATCCTGCTTCGAACTCTTCCAGCTGACAACACCACCATTAATGCAAAATACGAACCCCGACTGTGATTTATAGTCATCCTGGTCGGTCTGGAAGCTAGCATCACTGTAACCCTTTACAGTTAGCTCATCATTGCCTCCATATATCAAGAAATATTCTTTAGTCCTTCGTAAGTACTTAAGAATATTCTTGACCGTTATCCAGTGACTTTCACCTGGATCTGACTGGTATCTGCTCGTCATGCTCAAAGCATACGAGACATCAGGTCGAGTACATAGCATGACGTACATGATCGATCCTATGGCTGAGGCATAAGGGATCTGATCCATGCGATCTCTCTCCTCTCTAGAAGAGGGACCTTGAGTCTTCGAAAGACTCACGCCATGTGACATCGGCAGAAATCCCTTCTTGGAATTCTGCATGGAAAACCGAAGGAGTACCTTGTCAATGTATGTACTCTGACTTAGGCCAAACAATCTCTTAAATCTATCTCTATAGATCTGTATCCCTAGAATGCGGGATGCCTCACCTAAGTCCTTCATTGAGAAGCAACTCCCTAGCCAGGTCTTGACAGACTGAAGCATAGGGATGCCCTTCCCAATGAGTAGTATGTCATCCACATACATTATGAGGAAGACAACTATGTCCCCTACAACCTTCTTGTAGACACAAGGCTCATCTTCGTTCTTGATGAAACCAAACTGTTTGATCGCATCATCGAATCGAAGATTCCAGCTCCGAGAAGCTTGCTTTAGTCCATAAATGGACCTATGCAGCTTGCATACTCTGCTAGTATGCTGTGGATCTACAAAACCCTCAGGTTGTGTCATGTACACATCCTCGAGCAGGTTTCCATTCAGAAACGCGGTTTTGACATCCATCTGCCATATCTCATAGTCATGGTAGGCTGCAATAGCTAGCATGATCCGAATGGACTTAAACATCGCTATTGGAGAAAAGGTTTCATCATAGTTAATACCATGAATCTGCTTGAAACCTTTAGCTACCAAGCGACCCTTATAGATAAGTCCATCCATGTCAGTCTTTCTCTTAAAGACCCACTTACACCCAATGGGTTTTACCCCTTCAGGTGGATCAACCAAAGTCCATACTTGGTTGGTGTACATGGATTCCATTTCGGATCTCATGGCTTCTAGCCATTTCTCGGAATCTGGTCTCATCACAGCTTCCTGATAGGTGGTAGGCTCATCCTCTATGAGCATAACGTCATCATGGTCAGACAAGAGAAATGAGTATCTCTCAGGCTGACGACGTACCCTATCAGACCTGCGAAGAGGTATGTCTACATGAACCGGTTGTTGTTCCTCAACTCCTTGTGGAACAACATCATCCACAACACTTTGTGGTTCCAGTTCAATTTCCATCGAGGCATCAGTGCTATTTTTCGCATCTTGAACTTCTTCAAGATCGAGTAATATCCCTTTGTTTCCTTGGGATATCCGATGAAATAGCACTTGTCAGATTTGGGTCCTAATTTGTCTGAGACTTGACGTCTAACGTAAGCCTCACAACCCCAAATCCTCAAGAAAGACACCTGGGCATCTCTCCCAGTCCATATCCTATATGGTGTCTTTATCACGGCCTTTGATGGAACTCGGTTGAGTATAAAAGCTGTCGTGTCTAGAGCATAGCCCCAAAGGTATGTCGGAAGATCTGTATGACTCATCATAGATCGTACCATATCTAATAAGGTACGATTCCTCCTTTCGGATACACCATTCCACTGTGGTGTTCCAGGAGGAGTGAGTTGAGATAAAATCCCACACTCAGCTAAGTAGTCACGAAACTCATGACTTAAGTATTCTCCACCTCGATCTGATCGAAGTACCTTAATACTCTTGCCAAGCTGGTTCTGTACTTCATTCTTGAATTCTTTGAACTTTTCAAAGGATTCAGATTTATGTGTCATCAAATACACATAACCATATCTCCTGAAGTCATCAGTAAATGTGATGAAGTACCTATAACCGCCTCTAGCTGCAACATTGAAAGGGCCACATACATCACTATGTATGAGTCCTAACAAATCAGTCGCTCTCTCGCTGTGCCCACTAAAGGGAGTCTTGGTCATCTTGCCTCGTAGGCATGACTCGCATATCTCATATGATTCAAAATCAAATGAGTCCAGCAAACCATTCTTATGGAGCTGGGATAAGCGCTTGTCATTTATATGACCTAAGCGACAGTGCCAGAGATAGGTGTGGTTCATATCGTTCGATTTGAACCTCTTGGTACTAACGTTATAGATAGGGCTCTCTAGATCTAGAATATAGAGTCTGTTTATCAGAGGTGCACTACAATAGAACATATCGTTTAAATAGACAGAACAACATTTGTTCTTTATTATAAACGAGAATCCTTTCTTGTCCAAACAAGAAACTGATATAATGTTCTTAGTCAAGGCAGGCACATAGCAACAATCATCTAATTCTAGTACAAGCCCAGAGGGAAGAGATAGATGATAAGTTCCTACAGCAATAGCAGCAACTCGTGCTCCATTGCCTACTCGTAGGTCTATCTCACCCTTCATCAATGCCTTGCTATTCCTCAGCGCTTGTACATTAGTACAAATGTGCAAACCGATATCTAATACCCACGATGAAGAAATAGAGAGGTTGACTTCTATAACATGTATACCTGAAGTAGAAATCTTATTTCTCTTCTTCTTAAGATCTTCCAGGTATTCTTTGGAGTTCCTCTTCCAGTGCCTTGCTTGTCCTTGATATAGGTGACAAAGATGCTCAACCATATCGTAAGTGCCCATCAACTCATGTTGCTTCTGAAGCTCAGAGGTCATGGTCGCGAGCATAAGACAGGACACATCTAATGCGTCATCTTGATGCTTCTTGTAAGCATCTCGGTCTGCTCGTGTGGCAGTGGCAGGAGGAGCCTCCGGAATGGGCTGCTCCAGAACATACAGTTTACGTTCCTGAGTGAGAACAATTCTCAGGTTCCTGTACCAGTCCAAGAAATTTGCTCCGTTGAGCTTGTCCTTCTTAAGGACAGAACGCAGGGAGAAAGAGTTCGTATTCGACGTCATGGTTATCTACAACAGAAAATTTGCAGAAATAAATATCATATTCTTAAAATCATTTAATTAGGCCTTTAATTAAATGATGCTCCCACTGAATTCTATAATTCTTATGGGACAAGATCCACATCATACTAACCCTTGAGTTAGCTTTGACTAATACGCCCAAGAATTAGTATGATCGGTAGGTAACGATTACCAATTACATCTCTATGTAACTCTTGTTTATAGAATCAATATCCGCATTTATATTAAAACTCGAGTTAGCTTTGGCTAATACGCCCGAGAGTTAATATAAACGTGATTTTGTCCTACCTTTCCAACTATTGGAAGAATGCCTATAGTTGACTCGATCCAACCGAGTAACTACGAATACTCAATCTAATTGAGTTTGTATTCACCCATGCGTTGATAGGCGGGACCAAGATTGTCCCTCCGTACCCTACCAAGATAATATGTATTGCTCTGCTTTGGCAGATTCAACAATACATGTGATCGAGGTAGTGATAGGTATCACGGCACGGTTAGGCATTAGAGTTGAGTCAATTGAGATCTAATCTAATCAAAAGGGATGCATCTTGTGCATGACATAGATCTAATCTAATCGCAAGGGTGCATCATGTGCACGACTTAGATCTAATCTAATCGTAAGACACTAATTAATTAACTATTTTTAAATATGCATCACATACACAAGCAATTAATTAATCTATTTATGATTTAGTCATGGCCCTACTACGATCTTCTCAAGCCAATGAGAAGATCGATTGGTCAACCTAGGGTCAATAGCTTCTCCAAGCTCCTCCCTTTGACCACCTTGTGTTGCTCGTGCCCGCCTCGGAACTCCGTCTCGTGTGGACCCTCCACCGCTCCAATTTGTACATTACAATTTGAAACTCGAGTTACATTCGAGTCTAAATCTAATTTACAACAAGAATATAAGAGAAGGCACGACGCGCAGGTCGCGAATATAATACAACACTCGCAAACACGTAACGGCACGCAGGTCGTATTATGAATTACAACACAACCAATCATATTGGATTTTGGACCATGACTATCACAAAATTAATATATAATTCAAAATTATATATTTTCATAATTTTCTATAATTTTAAAATTAATTTTTACAATTTTTACGAGTAAAATTTCCCGGCGGTCCCGTTTAGCGGTTTCGGGCGCAATCGCGGAACGGATCCCCTTGCGGGGCCCAGGGGCAGCGCCCCTACCCGCGATCTAACCATCGCGAGGGTTCCTTTGCGATCCAACAGCGCCTAAACCCGCTGTCCCAAAACGATTTGGGCCGAGACATTGCCGTTTCGGAAAAATCTTCCCGGCGGGTTCGTTTTTAGCGATTTCGGGTGCAATCGCGGAGCAAATCCCCTTGCGGGGTTAGGGGCAGTACCCCTACCCACGATCTAACCATCGTGAGTTGCTCCTTTGCGATCTAATGGCACCCAAGCCCGTTGTCCCAAACGGATTTGGGGCAAAACGAAGCCGTTTTGGAAAAATCTTTCCGGTAGCCGAAGCTTACAAGTGCCGAGACACTTGTGCTTCGCTTCTACGGAAAAATTACCCATAAAAACTATAAAAACATAATTTTACAGAAAATTACAGAAACTTTAGTTTTCATAAAACCAAAAATCAAACTCGTACAAGCCTTGCACGTGGCTCTGATACCACTGTTGGGTTTTTTGGGCCGCGAAAATCGCTTTTCGCGTCGCGGAACCCCCGAATCACCCAAAGCCGTAGGATCCGTGCAAAGAAAAATTTCGAAAACACGAGTACGAGTTATAAACAATGATCTACAGTAGATCTACAAGGAAAACATTTTACCTTCGATGCGTGCCCTTTGCGAATCTCGTTTGTCCAAGGTACGCCAGATCTCGAGAGTGTCAACGTAGACACTCCTCTAATGATATCCACACGAACAAGGAGTGTCTCCCACACTCAAAGGATGGAGAAGAGAGCCCCAAGTGTGCTAGCACTTTCTAGAGCTCTCGAATGGGATTGGAAAGGAAAGGAAGAAAAGAAGAAGGTATAAAAAGAAATCTTATACACTCACTAGTAGTAACCTTCCTTTGTGACCTTCACTCTTCATTTGCTCTTGGATTCACTCAACCACCTTCTCCTCACCATAGAAGTCACGGCAACAGCAGCCAAGAGAGGGAAGAAGCAAGGAAGAAGAAGATCTAATTACCACACATCAATTGCACACTAAATGAAAACCTTTCATCCTTTAGTGTGGCCGACCACACACATAACTCCCTCATTTAATGTGGCCGGCCACATTAAATGGAATGGGAGGTGTTGTAACCTCCATGAGGTGGCATGTGATGTGGCAAGGATGAGTCATCCTTATGATGTGGCAATACATCAAGTCAAACTTGATGTTTCAACATCTATTTGGTCAAGTCAAAATTGACCAATTTTCTTCCTTGTTGAGTTAAATCCAACCTTTGATTCAAGTCAATTTCAATTTAATGAATCTCAATTCATTAATATAAATTGACTCAATGAATCAAATTTAAATTAGACTCATTCAACAATTGAATCTAATTGAGTCTAACTCAATAAGTCTAATTTGAATCCAATCTTTGGTGCATCATATGAACCTAATCCAATTGGTTCATCATATGAACCTAATCTCCATCCACTTGTTCTTTGTGTGTGACCCAATAGGTTCTTGTAACGTTGGCAATGTTTCTAAACTCCTTTAGAAACATAAGCAATGAGCGGCATCTAGCAATACATCATTGCTACCCAAGTTACAAGAAATGTCGAGATCCAACATCACCTTGTGACTACTAATTGCGATTCCTCACAATATGTGACATTGTCCTTCTATCCTAGACATCTAGATTGATCAATATGAGGCATAGACCGTGTCATCCTCTAATCAATCTAAATCTTGAACTCCAAGTAGACTCACTCGATCAAATGAGCTCAACATCTAATGTTGACTCATTTGGGCATGGTCATGCACTTCGTGGTATAACTCTATCAAGAATATTGATGTCGCTCCCGTCATATGGGAGGGATAGATCTCATCTACATCACTCACATCCCTCTGCATAATTTGTTACATACCCAGTAATCGTCTTTATAGTCCACCCTGTTACGGGTGACGTTTGATGAAACCAAAGTACATAACTCCTTATGTAGGGATCCATGGTGACTTCAGGTCCAAGGACTAATAGTCATACTAATAGCCACATGAGAAAGTATATGACACTCATATAACGATCCATGATACTTTCTCATGGCGGGTCATTCAGTATACATTCTCCAATGCATACCCATGTGTCAACTTGATATCTCCATATCCACCATAACTTGTGAGATCAAGTCATCGAGTTGACCTACATGCTAGTCTTATTGCATTAACATTGTCCCTGAATGTTAATACTCGACTAGGAATGATTTAGAGTAGTGTTCCCTATATCATCTCACTATCGATTCAACTAATCGATTGATATAGGTATGAACCTTCTACTCAAGGACGCTATTATACTTAGTTTATTTGGCACTAATACAAATAAGTATAATAACCAAACAAATGCCTTTATTAATATACAAGAATATGATACAATGAGTCCATACAATCATCAAATGATTGGCTCTAGGGCTCTAACTAACAATTGTAGCCTCTTATTTATAAACCCTTATATCCACTTAGAGACAAGCTTCTTACCAATCTCTTTGTGGTCGGCCAACCCAAGCTTGGAGCCCAAGCTAGGGTCGGCCAAGCCAAAGGATGGAGCCAAGATTATGGTCGACCAAGCTTGGAGCCCAAGCAAGGTGGCAGGCCACATATTAAATAAAAGGTTGATTATAAATTTTAAAATCTTTCCTTATGTGGAAGCCATGGTTTTAAAAGAAAGTTTTTAAATTTTAAAATCTTTCCTTTTATAGTTTTCTACAAAGGATTAAGAGAAAGATTTGATATATTTCCTTATTTGTAGTTAAAAGGAATATTTTAATTTTTGATAAAATTTTCTTTTTTGGTAACCATCCACATGTTTTAAAAGAGGAATTTTAATTTATAAAATTTTCCTTTTATAACCAACAAGGGATTTAAAAGAGAATTTTTTTTTTATTAAAATTTATTACCGGAAACAAATAAGGAAGTTTTAATTTTGTGTTTAAAACTTTCCTTGTTTGGAGTACTTGAATATGTCCGGCCATGACAAGCTTAAAAGGAAGTTTTAATTTTTTTTTTTAAACTTTCCTTTTTAGTCATTGGCAAAGAATATAAGGAAGTTTTAATTATGTTTAAAACTTTCATTTTTTATCAAGACCAAGGATTATAAAAGAGAAGAAGGGAGTGCCACACCCCACAACACATCTTCTATTCTTCTCTTCTAATTCCTTGGTGGCCGGCCCTATTCTTTCTCTTCTCTCATTTTGTTTTCTCTCTTGGAGGCCGGCGGCATCAAGTGTGGGAGATCTCTTGGTGGTCGGTTGATTGAAGGAGAAGAAAAAGAGAAGGAAGCTCTCTTGTCTAGCATCCCTTAGAGGTTAGTTGGTGGTCGGATCTTGGAAGCAAAGGAAGAAGCTTAGGTGAATTTCCTCTTGGAAGATCGTCGCTCACACGACGTCCAAGAGAAGGAGAGGAATATAATAGAAGATCAAGAGGTCTATAAGCTACAAAAGGTATAACTAGTTATTAGTTTCCGCGTCGTAACTAGTTCATCTTTTGTATAGATCTGGAAAAATCAAAAACAAGAGGTTATCAGTTTTAGTTATCGTTTTTGTTATCGATTTTATTTTTCAATTTCATGTTTCAATAATGTGTTTCTATTGAGGTCTCTATAGTTAAACCTAGTTTACTGTAAGAAGTTAAATATCCAATTTCTTTGTGAGACTTTGTCTAAGAAGTGGTGGATGATCTCATACCCAAGAAGGCCTAGTGCCTCACCATGTTTAACCTGGAAGTCGATCTTTGAAATAGATATTTGATAACTTCTGTAATATGGTTTAACTTAGGAAGATCACATCGGTTGAACTTGGAGTAAGAATGTTAAGTTTCATTCTCAATCCAAGTCTAACTTCTAAAGGAAAATTTGGATTAATAATGTTAAGCATCGTTTGCAATCCAAATTTAACTTTAGTAGAGCACATGGGTAGCTAAGATAGTTCTATGCTTGTACAAATTTTTGTACAGGGGAACTAGGACGGTATTCCGAATAGCAACCAACACTAAGAAGCCTAGAAAGGTCATTAGGAATGTATCTAGAGAAGTTATCCCTAGTGAATACCTTGCACATCCAAGGAGCACCAATAGGTGTTGGGTTCCTAGGAGCATATTCACTACACCCTAAAGGGTTAAAGAGTGTCAACTCAAATTGGAAGAGTAGTTAACCCAACCTTGATGAAGTTGACACTTGAAGAGCATTTTCAAGGTTCGTGTTAACCTTTGAAAATGTGGTGGATAAAATTATTTACTCTTTGGAAGAGTAAAATGTGTCAAACCTTGAGAAATTACACATAATTTAAATTGGCAAAATTAAGGAAAGGCAAAAGAAATGACAAGTTGGGTTTTAATATTTTCTTAAAGAAAATAGGGGCAATCTAGATCTATTTTAGGTTTAGCTAAGGATTAAGGACACTTAGATAGAATATCAAGGTATATTTTATTTATGCTAAATTGTCATGCTTTGTTTGCCCATAATATGTCATGATATCATAGTTTACATTCATGCTTATTATGAAAAACATAAAAATACCATGGCATGCCATACATACATCATGTAACTATAGTATATTTTCTTTTGAAAATTATTTTTATTTTGATGTATGTCATAAAATCATCATGCATTATTTTAATTTCCTTGCAATTAAGAACAATGGCATTTACTAGCAAGTGACATCGTAGGTGGATGTTCATAATTCTTATAATGCCTAGATATATATACATGATACCTAGTTTAGGGAAAAACCAAAAGTTACATCTCACAAGGACTATAAGGTGACTTGTATGTATTTTAGTACACATTAGATACAAGTGAGATGTTAGGATGATGAACAAGACTCAAGATGTTGATTTAGTGCATCTTATTGAGTTTTGAATTCATCAAAACATATAGTTATATGACCTCCAATCATTGGGAAAGTTAATGTACAAGTCATGTGCATTGAGCCCAAAGAACATGGTTGGAAATTGGTTTTGAAAAAATATTTTAAATGTATTTTGGAAAACCTTGGTGAAGACTATCTTTTGATAGTAATCATCATTGTAAAATTGGACACAAACTAGAAGAAAACATTGAAGTTTTCAAAAGTTTTCAAGTTTGTGTCAATGTTTGAAAATAAGATGTATTTTCTTAGAAAATTATTTTTTCATGATAGTATATACCCTAAATAATGTCTACAAGAGTTTTCATGATTTTTAAAATTTTGTAGAATTTTTGAGGAGTTTATGAATTTCGGTTGAAATTCATTTTCAGGAAATCAGACCTTCAATTGATCACCTGATCGATTGAGAGGGGTTTTCCGTGAGCAGAAGCTCACTGAATCGATCAACTAATCGATTCACTCAAGCCTGGATCAATCAATGGATCAATTCAAGTACTTTCTCTGCGAACAGAAGCTCGCGGAATTGATCAGACGATCGATTGAAATGGTTTTAATCTATTGAGTCTCAAATTCAATTGATTGAGAAGGTTGTTTTCGACTGTAAATGACTAATTTCAATACTTTAAATTATTTTTAGTCTAGATAACCATTCCTAACCTTTTGAAGCACATTTGTATACATTTATGGGGAGTTTTCATGATAAAAACAAGGATGGATTGGTTAAGGAAGACTAAGTTGAAGTTTAGGTTGAGGTTTAATTTTAATATTAGATTTTTGAACCTCAAAACTTCTAATTTTGGATTTCCTAAAGGTTTAGGGATTCTAAGTCATTGTTGATGTAATGACAGAAGTTTGAAGCATATTTTTAGGGGGAGCTACTCTTTAAAAACATGAAAATATTTTTTTTAACCATTGAAGGTGGTAAATCCTTCGTTTGGAAAAATGTTCACGGTTGAGCATTGGGGAATAATGGAAGATTGGATATCTTCATTGTGGAAAAGGAGTATGCTCAAGGATGAGCATTAGATACAATGAAGGGTATGAGACCTTCATTGTAGTATTGTGACCAACATGTGAGGTTGTGAATAACGTTGAGTAACTTTTCAAGGGGGAGAGTTTTTGATGTATGCCAATAGAGGGAGAATGTAGGGTTTAAGTTAGGCGTTTGTCCCTCTAGAAAAGTTTGGGGGAGAATGTAAGGTCTATATTATGCTTTCATTATCCAAAGGGAGAGTTTGCCCTCTAGGAAGGCAAAGAATGAAGGAGACCATCATTCATGCCTTGGCATGAAACGAAGTTGAGGTTATAGGATTAGCCTAACTTAAAGGTATTGTTAAACATCAAAAAGGGAGAGATTGTTGGTGTAATATCCCCTGGATCAGGTTGACCAGATTGACTAAGCTTGAGTTGGCTCAAGCTTGAGTCTTAATGTTTGGGTTTCGATGTTTGACAATATATGAAGATTGCAAGTGCAATCGTCCGATTGGGGAAATTGTTGGAGCAATTCCCCTCTAGTCAAGGTTTGACCAGTTAGATGTAAAGAAGAGTCAAGTAGGTCAAAGGGTTGACTAAATACTTGACATGAACGAGATATAGATGTTTCTTATTGCACCCGTTTGATAGCAATGTTGGATGTTACGCGATTTTTTTTTTTTTTGAAGTAGGGGTTGTCTTTTCGTGGACATGATGAGTCAAGTAGTTCTTTAAATAGAGACAATTTTCTTGAATCGCTTCAATAGTACAGCTAACGAAATGAAGAAGTTTCTAAGGTTGTTAATCAAAATGCTCCTTGAAACAACAATCAAATGATTTCTCCAGCAATTCAAAAAAAACTTACATGTGCTTGTGTCTCTTAAGATCACACTTTCCATAATCGAAGATATTGGAAATAATGTTTTCTCCTTAATGGTTGGTGAGTCTCGAGACATTTCAGTGAAGGAGCAAATGGGAGTTGTTTTGAGATATGTGAACAAAAGAGGACAAGTGATTGAACGATTCCTTGCAATTGTACATGTATCTAACACTAGCTCTCATTTTTTGAAGGATGCTATCGATGTTTTATTTGTGAAACATGGATTATCATTATCTAGACTAAGAGGTTAATGATATAATGGAGCTTTAAATATGCGAAGTGAATTCAATGGGTTGAAATCTCTCATTTTGAAAGAAAATCTCAATACAAGATATATTCATTGTTTTCTTACCAATTACAGTTAGTTATTGTTGCTATTGTCAAGAGTAATTTCAATGTGAGTGATTTTTTTAACTACAACTATGATTATGAATATGACTAAAGCATAATGTAAAAAGAGATATCAGCTTAGACAAATTGAACATAATAGAATTGTTGCAATGTTAGAGGATGGAGAGATTAATACAGGCAATGGAAAAAATCAAGAAACAAATTTAGTAAGGCCAGAGATACTCGTTGGGGATCACACTACTTGACATTGGCTCGTCTATTATCTATGTGGCCTTCAATGATACAAGTGTTGGAAAATATTTGTGATGATTCTAATTCTTTTGTTAGTAGAGGGGTTGCCAAAAGTTTGATTCAGAAAATGAAAATTTATGAGTTTTTTTCATGTTACACATGATGAAGATGATATTACGAATTAATGATACATGAGTTGTCCCTTGTCTTACAATAAAATAAGCAAAATATTGTTCAAGCCATAAGTTTGATTGATAGTGTGATAGATCAATTTCAAATATTTAGGGAAGAATGATGATATACAATTACAGATAAAGTCAACATATTTTGTGAGTTGAATGAAATCCTAGTGCTGAATATGAAAGACAATTGTTTGATTGGTGGTCATAGAAGGCATAAAAGGTAAATCATCACCAATTTGTATTATTATCGTGTGGACATTTTCTATCCGGTAGTATTTCTAAAAAAATTATTTTATTATTATTATATTTATCAATAAGATTTTCTTTACTTATTAATTATTATTGTTGTAATGAGAATGTTAGGTTGTTGATTTAGTTATACAAGAGATGAATACTCGTTTTGCAGAAATTGACACAGAATTACTTAGTTGTATAACATGTCTTCATCCAAGAAATTTTCTTTTTGAATTTAATATTCAAAAACTAGTTTGATTTTGTGATTTATATTTTGAGGATTTCTCAACAAATGATTATATAGTTATTGAGCAACAACTTCAGATTTCATTCATAATATACGACATGATCCAAATTTTTCTAAAATTGAAGATTTGGGAAGTATTGCTCATAAAATTGTTGAAACTCTAAAACAATCAAGCTTATCGATTGGTTTATCATCTGATTGAGATGATATTAATTTTATCAGTTGCAACTGTTGGACCGTTGGGCCGGCTAGAAGGGGGGTTGAATAGCCCTGAATAAAACACAACCCTTTCTCGGATAATTAAGCTAACACTTGAAAAATAAATTAAGCAGAAAATAAAGCATAAAAACGAGGCACCGGATTTGACTTGGTTACAACCGGGGAGGTTGTTAATCCAAGGAAGATCGTTGCACTAAGAACTCCTTCAGGCGGAGAAGCCTCGTTTACAGCAGTGTAGGCACAAAAAGAATGAAGCTAATCAAAGCAGTGGAAGCACACAAGTGTTGTTACAATTTTTTAACTGATGAAAAGCTTCTGGACCAAGGCTATATTTATAGCCTTGGTCGGGGCGCCTGGAAGGGCTCCGGGCGCCCAGGGGGGATAAAGTTTTATCCCCCAACGTTCAGATTGCGTAAATCGCGATCTTGGTCAAAATCAGGGTCCGGGCGCCCGGATTGGTTCCGGGCGCCCTGGAGCAAAAAGTCAACTACGGTTGACTTTTTGTCCGGGACCACTTCTCCGTTAAGTCCCCGTCTCGGTCCGGGTCTTCTGCTCCGGATCCGCTTGATTGGGTGATCTCTGACATCCGGAATAGGGCTCACCCGAACCCATCTTCCGGTCTTCTCGAGCATGCTTCCCTCCGGCTTCTCGTCCCTCGGAATTGCCGCGTGTCCCTTCTCGTCCACCAGCGTACTCATCCGCAGACTTCGTCCCTCGATCGCACCCCGTGCCGACCTTCGCGCTAGCTGCGTCTCTTGCTCCCCGAGCAATCTTCCGCTCCGGCTTTCGTACCTCGGAACCATCGCGCGCACTTCCTTCTCGTCCGCCGGTGTACTCTTCCGCAGCGCCTCGTCCCTCGGACGCACCGCGTGCTAGCTGCGTCTTCCGCTCGAGTACCTGTGCTCCTAAGCTCCTGCACACTTAGACACAAGGTTAAATACACAGGACCTAACTTAACTTGTTGATCACACCAAAACAACCTTGGGGTTCCAACAATCTCCCCCTTTTTGGTGTGATCAACCCAAGTTAAGCTAGGGTCAACAATAGATATGAAATTAATTGCAATAATATGCAACATGATAGAAAAAATTAAAATTTCAAATTTTAATTTACAATTTTTTCTACCTCCCCCTAGACTTATACTTTCCCTTCTCCCCCTTTGATCACAATAAAAATGGGGTTCCATAAAAAACAATCTAAGGGTAAAAGACTTAAAAAATATTTCAATAAATTTCTAAGTTTTTAAGAAATTTAGAAAGTTTTTCTAAGTAATTTAAGCTGAGATTTCTTGTTTAAAAAGATTCTTAAAAAAATGATTTTTGAGAATAAAGATATTCTAAGCAAGTAAATTTCTAATTGAAATAAAATGTTTTGAATAACCTTTTTCAAGCACTAATTAATTCTTGTATTAATGCTTCATTAGTAAGTTAATTAAACATTTATTTCAATATTTTGGCTTCCAGGTCGTGGCGAGGCACTAGGCCTTCTTGGTTATTGGAACAACAACCACTTCCTTCGACAAAGCCTCATAAAGAAATTCTTTGTTTAATTTTCTCACTTAAAGCACAAATTTTAATTTTAAAATTAATTTAAGCATGATTTAGGAACCCAATATAGGTTCCAACTTACTGGATTAACTAAAAAGTTTTTAGGAACATATTTTCTTGAAATGTTCCTAATTTGTCCAGGGTGATATTTAAAGTACCAATTTAAATTATTAAATCTTCTAACATTGGTTTTAGATGAACATGCATGGTTTTTCAAGTTGTCTACTTGAATTTTCAAATCATCATTTTCAAGTTTCAATTTTTCATTTGCTAATTTTAATTTATCTAATTCTTCTAAGGGACAAGACATAGCTAGAATTACTTTTAAATTTTTATTTTCACTTTCTAATTTGCAGCAATCTTTTGTTAAAAGTTTAACAAACTTAAACATTTTATCGGGAGGAAGAGATCGTACCTGACTTACCTTGTCGATCTCGTTGTCCCCCCGAGCTGCTGCTTTCTTCCGACGTGTCTCCCCCTTCATCGATGCTCTCGATGCTCATTTCGGAAGAGCTTGAATCGCAATCGTCGTCTTGATGACTCGCCATCAGTGCGAGTCCGGAGAATGCTTCGACTTCGGATTCGGACGACGTATAGTCCCACGTCGCCTTAGGGCCTTTCGTTTTGGATAGGCTTCTTACCCTTTTCCTTGTCTTTGTTCTTCACTTGGGGCTTGTCCTTGACATGCCCTTCTTCGTCGCAATGGTAGCAGCGGATCGTTCTTTTCTTTCTACCGTGGATGGTTAGTTTTTCTAGAATTATATAACTTCTTAATTCGTCTTACCATCATTACCATTTCCTCGTCATCGAGAGAATATTCCGATTCAGGTTCGTCTCTCAAGCTTTGAGGGCGACGTTGTTCTTTGGCTCTCTCATTCCCGCACATCTTGACTCATGCACTTCAAATGTTGAAAAAATTCTTCTAATAAAATTTTTCTAAGTCCTTCGAAAGTAAAAGGCATCTACTAATGATGCCCATTTTGAATTTCTAGGGAAGGAATTTAAAGCGTACCTGAGCGAATCTCGGTTACTTACCTCTTCTCCGAGATTCGAAAGTCCGGTGATGAGCTCCTGTATCCTCGAGTGTAGATGTGCAATTGTTTCACCTTCTTCAAGACGGAGGTTGGTGAGCTGGTTGCGAAGTAAGTCCCGTCTCGCAAGCTTGGCTTCGGATGTTCCTTCGTGTAATTCAAGGAACTTCTCCCAAAGCTCCTTTGCCGAATTGTAGGTGCCGACACGGTTGACTTCTTGTGGAGGAAGTACGGTTAGCAGATGGAATTCTGCTTTCTTGTTTGCCACGTACTCGGCCTGCTCTTTCTTTGTCCATTGACTTTTTGTTTTGCCCTCGGGAGCTTCAAAACCGAGTTCCATTATTAATAATAAATCAAAATCGGTACCGAAAAATACCTCCATGTGCTTCTTCCAGCTTGCAAAGTCCCCCTCGAATTTTGGCGGGTGGATGTTAGATCCGGCCATCTCGTTGCTTCGTTCGGCGGTTAGTCCTCCTGAAGCGTCTCGGCTCTGATACCACTTGTAGGACCGTTGGGCCGGCTAGAAGGGGGGGTTGAATAGCCCTGAATAAAACACAACCCTTTCTCGGACAATTAAGCTAACACTTGAAAAATAGATTAAGCAGAAAATAAAGCATAAAAACGAGGCACCAGATTTGACTTGGTTACAACCGGGGAGGTTGTTAATCCAAGGAAGATCGTTGCACTAAGAACTCCTTCAGGCGGAGAAGCCTCGTTTACAGCAGTGTAGGCACAAAAAGAATGAAGCTAATCAAAGCAGTGGAAGCACACAAGTGTTGTTACAATTTTTTTAACTGATGATAAGCTTCTGGACCAAGGCTATATTTATAGCCTTGGTCGGGGCGCCTGGAAGGGCTCTGGGCGCCCTAGGGGGATAAAGTTTTATCCCCCAACGTTCAGATCGCGTAAATCGCGATCTTGGTCAAAATCGGTCCGGCGCCGGAATCATTCGGGCTCCCGGACTCAGCCCGGTTGGTTGGCGCCGGAGCAAAAAGTCAATGGTTGACTTTTGTCCGGACCACTTCTGTTAAGTCCCGACTCGGTCCGGTCTTCGCTCCGGATCCGCTTGATTGGGTGATCTCGACATCCGGAATAGGGCTCACCGAACCCATCTTCCGGTCTTCTCGAGCATGCTTCCTCCGCTTCGCCACATCGCCGCGCGTGTCCCTTCTCGTCCACCAGCGTACTCATCCGCAGACTTCGTCCCTCGATCGCACCCCGTGCCGACCTTCGCGCTAGCTGCGTCTCTTGCTCCCCGAGTAATCTTCCGCTCCGGCTTTCGTACCTCGGAACCATCGCGCGCACTTCCTTCTCGTCTGCCGGTGTACTCTTCCACAGCGCCTCGTCCCTCGGACGCACCGCGTGCCGTCCTTCTCGCTAGCTGCGTCTTCCGCTCGAGTACCTGTGCTCCTAAGCTCCTGCACACTTAGACACAAGGTTAAATACAACGCAGGACCTAACTTAACTTGTTGATCACACCAAAACAACCTTGGGGTTCCAACAGCAACTGCTATTGAAAGAGTATTTCTGTGATGAAGACTGATTTACATAATAGAATGGGAGACATGTGAATGAATGATAGTTTAGTCATATATATCGAGAATGATATCTTTTTAACAATTGAAAATGAGCAAATATTGTAGTATTTTCAAAAAATAAAAAGTCGCAGGATGCAATTACCTCCTCTTTCTTATTCAACGACCACCTAAAAATAATATGTCACTGTAACGCCCGAAAATTCTCAAACTTGCATTAGAATTATTCTGTGATTTTCTGGAATTTTTAGATATTTTTTCGGAATTTTTCGAGTAACGGAAGTAGCAAAAATAATTAGAAAACGAAAACAGCCTTAGCGGGAATTGAACCCGAGACCTATGGCTTAGGGATAATGCTAGTAACCAGTTGAACCCAGCAGGGCCGTGCTGAAAGGAAAGGGAAATAATTTTATTTAAGTTGGATTTGGGCGGAACTTTACCACTTAATATAAATAGAAAATTTAAGTGGGGTTTGGTTTATTTTCTATTTGGGTTCGTGACCTTTCCTCCTCCCCAACCTAGTTCTGCCGACCACCTCTTTTTCCCTCCTCCTCCTCTCGGCACACCAAGCCAAGGGTCAAGGGAACATCTTCCGGCGACGACTCCAACACGAAAAAGGTTCTTCTCCGCGAGAGGAACGCAAAGACGTGAGCGGATCGTCGAGAAGGTCATCTCCACCGGAACTCTAGCGATTAGAATCGTAAGAAATTACGAATAGGAGGTAAGAAACCCCTCACCTGCAGTATAATAGCTCCGTTTAGATTTTCTGTGCATTAGTTCAGTTTTATGCAGGTTTTGTCGACATGTAGGGTGTTTTTAACCCTCCTCGCAGGTTTAGGGATTTAGTGGAGCACCTTTAGATGGGCCGGACACATTTACCCTCTTCAGTTTGGGGTTGTAGACGTTGTCGGGTGCCTAAAGGTGATCTCCCTAATAAAGAGGAGAGTTGGGGCACACTAGGTGTTCGACAAAGTAACTAGATCAGTAAAAAAATGCAACTTAGGCATTTTAATAGCTCAGTTAAATGCATTAGAAGCGTTTAAAACAGCAAATCAGTTTATTTTAGCTTATATGGGACTACGGTCCAATGGGTGGGCTCCCATAGTCGCCTCTAGGTTTAGATAACCTAGCTCTAGGTTCAGATAACCTAGAAACAGCAAGTTAAAACAGTTAGCTATATTCAGTATTTTATTTTCAGTGGCACTGTACTGGATCAGATATCCATTGGGTTGGACTCCCACAGTCGTCCCTAGGTTTAGATAACCTAGTTAACCCTACTAAATTCGGGACATGCAAATCCGGGTCTAGTTAGGGATGCGCACAGCAAGTACAGTTGCCGGGCCCAAACAGCATGATTATGTATTTTCACTTATATCTATTAGCTTTCAAAGTTTATTCAGATATGTGACGATAGCATCAGAACAGCACTAGTTTAGCTCAAGTATAGTTTCAGTTTCAGTTCGGTTTTCAGCATAGTTATTCTAGTTGATGCTATGATATGATTATATGCTTAGTTTATGATGCATGCCATGTTTCAGTGTTTATACCATGTTTCAGTATGCCATGCTTTAATAAGCTCAATGCATGTTTTCAAATAACATGATTTCCAAAGCATATTTGCATCGCTTGCATGTTTTTGTGAGGTAGATGGTTTCTTACTAAGCTTTAAGCTTACAGATACTATTGTTCCTTATACTGCAGATAAAGGTAAAGAAAAGATGGACTAGCAGAGGGAGCTGGAGGACAATGCTATCAAGATGTGTGTGGGCAGGAGTTGGAATAAAGATCTTTGGGATCTAAACAGTTTTACTTCAGTATTAGCACTTTGTGTTTTTAGTTTTCATTATTCAGTTTTGATTGTTAAGTGTTATGAAATAGTAAACCATGCACTATGTAGTATGCCAGGTTTAGAATGTTAGTAGTTTTATATTAGTGTGATTTGCATTGGTTTAGAGTTGTTGTGTGAGGTTTTGGCACGCCAAAGTGCTGAAATCAGAATTCCCGGGCGAAATCAAAACTCTGATCGGTCTCCAGACCGATCAGATAACTGGGTGCTCCTGGATCGGTCGGTAGGCCGATCCAGCCGCATAAAGTTTGATCCGACTCGGATCGGTCGACCGATCCGATCGATAGCGTTCGAGAGTTTGGTGCTGGATCGGTCGGTACCGATCTAGACATACTGGATCGATCTGCCGATCCGACCACCTGGATCGATCGCCGACCGATCCGATTGAAACGAAACGACCGCAGCTCCGATCGATCTGTGGATCGATCGGCAGGTCCGTAAGTAGTTGGGAAGTTTAGTTTCTAGTCCCTAGCTCAGTTGGGATGTTCAGTTTCCCTTCCTTAGCATGTGTACACCAGCAAAGAAGGTCTTTAGACCTTTCTTATCAGTTATAACCATCCTTAGTAGAGTAAAATTTTAATTAACCCAGCTTTTCGCACAGTATAGTTTAGCATTATTGTGACGATCGGCCTTACAGCCAGTGATCAGAAGGCGGGTCGTTACAGAGTGGTATCAGAGCAGTGTTCCATACTTCCTACACACACATCAGCATTGTACCTACAGCTTCCAAGTAAGAATACCTCTACTTAATTTATGTTCCTTGTTTTGTTATTACAGTTCATGTTTATATGTCTACTGCTTGTTAGTATGTGATAGTTTTTAAACATGATATCAGTAGTTATATAACTGTGATTACCTTAGTTATGTTATGTTCTCCATGTCTTTAGAAATGGCACGAGGGCCCGACTAGAAGGGCACTAGCTCAGAGCCCAAGAAGCGGGCGATTCGGTGTCTCCTCGGACCTTATAGCATTAGTGGCTCAGTTACCAGCAACAAGAAATAGCCACCTTAAAGGCTAATCGGCAGAATACCCCAGTCACCCCGGAACCGAATTTGACGACTCGGTAGTCTTAGAGGTTCCACCGACCAAATATAGCACCGGCCCCGATGATCGCGGTGAGCCAAGAAAGGAAGCCTATCGATCCAATGGCGGAGTCAAGCCGAGAACTTCTCAGCACTAGTGAACCATGGGATGCACAAGCCTGGTTCAAAACACTGGAGAGCACGATGGAGCTTGGACTGGCCAGAGCATGAGAAGGTGAAGTGTGCCTCCTTACGCACAGAGAGGCCTGCGCGTGGTGGGAAAGAATCGAGCAGGCGCCCGATAAACGGATGTTATGGGTGACTTGAAGGAGTTTTGAGGAGTTCTTTCACATACGGGTTACAAACCGCCACTCCGACGAGTTCACCGAGTTTCGTCGGGCAACCTTTCGCTTGAGGAAGCGTGAAGAAATTCAACAGTTGGCTCGTCTATGCTGAGCTAGTCAGCACGAGAGAAAAGCGAATCGGTTGATGCTCAAGATCTCGAGGCCGAGATAGCGATGAAGCGTGGTGGTGGCATACATAGGCCACAAACCACGGAGGAGTTAGTGAGCGGTGCCTTGACCACGAGCATTACGAGCAGCGATAAAGCGGCAAGTCTCGTCGAGTCAAGGCCGAAACCCTCACACTCAAAACAACAAGGCCACTCTAGCTGAAGGAACTCCAATGGCAAGCGCAAATCGGGAGTGACCCAAGAGGACCATCTAGCAGCGACCCAGTCATCCAAAGTGTGCTACTTGTGGGAAATTCCACCGGGGTTTGTCGCAAGGGCACACGAGGATGCTTGAATGTGGACAAGGCACATGGCCAAGCAGTGCCGAACAAGACCGGTCTTCCTCGCCACAGCAGATTCAGTATGCAGGCCAGCCAGCTTATCAGATGTAGGCCGCTCTAGAAGGTCCACTTATCGGTCAGGGTAGATTAGAAGCCCCTCCGGCGAACGCGAGGATCTACTCACTCACCAGAGAGGACGTAGCCAATGCCTCGGCAGTTGTCACAGGTCGATTAACATTTTTCAATATGCTACTGTTTTATTTGATATTGGGGCAACCCATTCATATATAGCGAGGTTCTCCAAAAATTAGAAATACCCTCGGAGGTACTCGGTGGTCGGTTTTTGGCACTACCTTGAGGAGATCATGGCATCCACGCATTGGCTCGGGCGGTCTGGGTTATTATAGCGAGGGAACTCTTTTGTGATCGATCCTGCTGGAAATGACTCGACATCATCCTTGGAATGGACTTTCGATCAAATCGGTGCTTCCATAGAGTCGCAGTAAGCAAGGTCGTATTCCACTGAGCAAGCGATTCGGTACATCGGAGACAGAAGAGAAAAGCGAAAATTTCTCTCACTATGAAGGCAAGTTGATGGATTGGGATGTCGGTACCTAGCACATGTAGTCAATACCGGCCAGGACAAGGATCAACAGCTAGCAGGGGTCCGAGTTGTATGTGACTACCCATCGTCTTCCTGAAGAGTTACGGGCCTAGCACCGACGTGAGATTGAATTTGAGATAGAGCTCTTCCCCGGCACCAATCCTATTTCCAAAGCGCCATATCGCATGGCTCAGCGAAGGAACTTGAGCAACTCTGAGGAGCCGCTTGACAAGGGTTTCATCGCCTAGTCACTCACCATGGTGGCCTTTGTGTTGTTCGTAAAGAAGAAGGATGGAAGCATGCATCGTGCATGACTACGAGCAGAATCAGGTCACGATCAAGCGGTATCCTCTTCCCGAATAGATGACTGTTCGACCCTTAAAGGAGCGGCGGTGTCTCTAAGATTGACCTCGGATCGGGATATCACCAAGTCGAGTCAAGGAGGGTGATATACCCAAGACAACATTCGAACCAGATACGGACACTACGAGTTCGTAGTCATGCCCTTTAGCGTGACCAATGCTCGGCTACATTCATGGATCTCATGAACAGTATTCATGGAGTATTTAGATAAGTTTGTTATTGTGTTTATCGATGACATTCTTATCTACTCAGGAACTCGGGAAGAAAGCACCCGAAGACAGTATTACAGACACTTCAGGAGAACCAGCTTTATGCCAAGTTCACGAAATGTGAATTTTGGCTAGATCAGTGTCCTTCTGGGTCACATCATCTCCAAGGATGGTATTATGGTAGATCCCAACAAGATAGAAGCGTAAGTAGCTGGAAGAGACCTAAGAATGCCGGTAAATCGGGAGCTTACGGGATTAGCAGGATATTACGAGAAAGTTTGTAGAGGACTTCTCGGGTAGTCTCCCCAGCGGCTCTTACCGGAAAGAACAGGAAATTTCGGTGGACGGAGGGTGTGAGAACGAGCTAAAGGAGATTGACGGTGCTCCCATTTGGCTCTACCAGACAACACCAGAACTTTGACATCTATAGTGATGCCTCTAAGTTGGGACTAGGAGCGATCTTGATGCAAATGGCAAGGTGATCGCCTATGCCTCGAGACAACTCAAGGATTATGAGAAGAATTACCCTACTCATGACCTTGAGCTTGCAGTGATAGTGTTCGCTCTCAAAATTTGGAGACATTACTTATACGGAGTCGGTGCAGAGTGTATACAGATCATCGGAGTTTGAAGTACTTCTTCATTCGAAGGATCTGAATATGCGACAGCACAGATGGCTAGCTGGTCAAACACTTGATATAGACATCCTCTACCATCCGGGCAAAGCCAATAAGGTAGCCGACGCACTTAGCGAGAAAATCCATGCTACCTTATTATCGCTACCATGTCACCGCCCCTCTGAAGGAGATCGTAGATTTCGGTCTTGAACTCATCGTGGGACGACTCTCTACTATGACCTTAGAGTCTACCTTGCTTGGAGATATTCGGTCACTCAGGAGCAGGACCCCGGAATTCAGAAAATCAAGCAAGGGCTAGCGTAATCAGAAAGTAGAGAAGTGTCCGATAGCGGGGTGTTGTATTTTGGTGACAGACTCTGTGTTCCAGATCAGGAGGAGCTACGGAGACCGATTTTAGATGAGGCTCACAAGACTCCCTATGCGATGCATCCAGGTTCCACCAAAATATATCAAGACCTGAAGAAACATTTTTGGTGGCCCGGGATGAAGCGAGACATCGCCAGATATGTTAGCATCTGCCTCACCGAGGTCAAGGCGAACATCGGCGACGAGGGGAGTTGCACCTATCTGATTCAGTGGAAGTGGGAGGATATCTCTATGGATTTCATAGTGGGGCGCCGGAACCACGAATGACTTTGATGCCATCCGGGTAATAGTCGACAGGTTGACTAAATCAGCCCACTTCTTAGCTATCAAGATATCCTACTCCATGGAGAAGCTAGCTCAGTTGTATCTCCAGGAGATCGTCAGACTACATGGAGTCCCACGAACCATCATTTCAGACAGAGACAGCAGATTCACATCACACTTCTGGGAGTGTGTACAGTCAGCGTTGGGCACTAAGTTAAAGTTCAGCACAGCATTCCATCCTCAGACAGATGGTCAGACGGAGCGAGTAAATTAGGTACTCGAAGATATGCTCCGAGCGTGTGCCCTAGACTTCAAGGGAAGTTGGTGCAAATATCTGAGTTTAGCAGAATTTGCATACAACAACAGCTATCAGGCCACTATCGGCATGGCACCTTACGAGGCTCTCTATGGGCGGAGGTGTAGATCTCCAATCTGCTGGTATGAGAGTGGTGAACAGAAAGAACTAGAACTTCAGACAGATCTAGTAGCAGATACCACAGCAGCTATCCAGCAGATCCGCCAGAGGATAGAGACAGCTCAGAGCCGCCAGAAAAGCTATGCTGATACACGGCGCAGACCCTTAGAGTTTTCAGTTAGGGACACAGTGTTCCTCAGAGTAGCTCCCATGAAGGGAGTGATGCGTTTTGGGAAGAAGGACAAGCTTAGTCCCAGATATGTGGGACCATACCTTATCAGCAGAAGAGTGGGCAAGGTAGCATTGAGCTAAAGCTACCCCAGGAAATGTCAGCTGTCCACAACGTATTTCATGTTTCTATGCTGAAGAAGCATACCCCAGATGCTACCCAGGTGATTGAGCCCCAGTCGGTACAGATCCGCGAAAACCTCAGCTATGATAGTCGGCCTATTCAGATAATAGACCGAGCAGTTAAGAAATTGCGGAACAAGGAAGTACCATTAGTCAAAGTCATTTGGCACAGTCACACAGCAGAAGAGGCAACTTGGGAGATAGAAGCCAGCATGAGACAGAAGTACCCAGAATTATTCTAAGTTCGAGGACGAACTTTTTATAAGGTATGGGGGATTGTAACGCCCGAAAATTCTTAAACTTGCATTAGAGTTATTCTGTGATTTTCTGGAATTTTTAGATATTTTTCCGGAATTTTCCGAATAACGGAAGTAGTAAAAATAATTAGAAAACGAAAACGGCCTTAGCGGGAATTGAACCCGAGACCTATGGCTTAGGGATAATGCTAGTAACCAGTTGAACCCAGCAGGGCCGTGCTGAAAGGAAAGGGAAACAATTTTATTTAAGTTGGATTTGGGCGGAACTTTACCACTTAATATAAATAGAAAATTTAAGTGGGGTTTGGTTTATTTTCTATTTGGGTTCGTGACCTTTCCTCCTCCCCAACCTAGTTCCGCCGACCACCTCTTTTTCCCTCCTCCTCCTCTCGGCATACCAAGCCAAGGGTCAAGGGAACATCTTCCGGCGACGACTCCAACACGAAAAAGGTTCTTCTCCGCGAGAGGAACGCAAAGACGTGAGCGGATCGTCGAGAAGGTCATCTCCACCGGAACTCTAGCGATTAGAATCGTAAGAAATTACGAATAGGAGGTAAGAAACCCCTCACCTGCAGTATAATAGCTCCGTTTGGATTTTCTGTGCATTAGTTTAGTTTTATGCAGGTTTTGTCGACATGTAGGGTGTTTTTAACCCTCCTCGCAGGTTTAGGGATTTAGTGGAGCACCTTTAGATGGGCCGGACACATTTACCCTCTTCAGTTTGGGGTTGTAGACGTTGTCGGGTGTCTAAAGGTGATCTCCCTAATAAAGAGGAGAGTTGGGGCACACTAGGTGTTCGACAAAGTAACTAGATCAGTAAAAAAATGCAACTTAGGCATTTTAATAGCTCAGTTAAATGCATTAAAAGCGTTTAAAACAGCAAATCAGTTTATTTTAGCTTATATGGGACTACGGTCCAATGGGTGGGCTCCCATAGTCGCCTCTAGGTTTAGATAATCTAGCTCTAGGTTCAGATAACCTAGAAACAGCAAGTTAAAACAGTTAGCTATATTCAGTATTTTATTTTCAGTGGCACTGTACTGGATCAGATATCCATTGGGTTGGACTCCCACAGTCGTCCCTAGGTTTAGATAACCTAGTTAACCCTACTAAATTCGGAATTGCAACCCAATAGGGATGCGCGCACAGCAAGTACAGTTGCCGGGCCCAAACAGCATGATTATGTATTTTCACTTATATCTATTAGCTTTCAAAGTTTATTCAGATATGTGACGATAGCATCAGAACAACACTAGTTTAGCTCAAGTATAGTTTCAGTTTCAGTTCGGTTTTCAGTATAGTTATTCTAGTTGATGTTATGATATGATTATATGCTTAGTTTATGATGCATGCCATGTTTCAGTGTTTATACCATGTTTCAGTATGCCATGCTTTAATAAGCCCAATGCATGTTTTCAAATAACATGATTTCCAAAGCATATTTGCATCGTTTGCATGTTTTTGTGAGGTAGATGGTTTCTTACTAAGCTTTAAAGCTTACAGATACTATTTTTCCTTATACTGCAGATAAAGGTAAAGAAAAGAAGGACTAGCAGAAGGAGCTGGAGGACAATGCTATCAAGATGTGTGTGGGCAGGAGTTGGAATAAAGATCTTTGGGATCTAAACAGTTTTACTTCAGTATTAGCACTTTGCGTTTTTAGTTTTCATTATTCAGTTTTGATTGTTAAGTGTTATGAAATAGTAAACCATGCACTATGTAGTATGCCAGGTTTAGAATGTTAGTAGTTTTATATTAGTGTGATTTGCATTGGTTTAGAGTTATTGTGTGAGGTTTTGGTACGCCAAAGTGCTGAAATCAGAATTCCCGGGCGAAATCAGAACTCTGATCGGTCTCTAGACCGATCAGGGCACAACGATGCCCTTTGGATCGGTCGGTGACCGATCGAGAATCTGATATCTCTTATCCTCACGGATCGGTCGACCGACCGATCCGGCCGATCTGATAGCGTTCGAGAGAGTTTGGTGCGGATCGGTCGACCGACCGATCTAGACATACTGATCGGTCTGCCGGCCGATCCAGACCACACTGATCGGTCTGCCGACCGATCCAGTTGGGAACAGAACGACCGCAGCTCCGATCGATCTATGGATCGATCGGCAGGCCCGTAGGTAGTTGGGAAGTTTAGTTTCTAGTCCCTAGCTCAGTTGGGATGTTCAGTTTCCCTTCCTTAGGATGTGTACACCAGCAAAGAAGGTCTTTAGACCTTTCTTATCAGTTATAACCATCCTTAGTAGAGTAAAATTTTAATTAGCCCAGCTTTTCGCACAGTATAGTTTAGCATATTGTGACGATCGACCTTACAGCCAGTGATCAGAAGGCGGGTCGTTACAGTCACCAAGTGTTAACTAATACTTTAATAAGCAATAGTCTAATAGTAATTTTATAATTTAGTATTTTATCCTTGTTATGATATCGAATTGAATTTTTTGTTATTAAATATATTTATTGTTGTAAAAAAAATTCTGTTAGCCCTCATTAAAAATTATCTTGAGATCTGTCTCTATTAACATATCCATTTTAACATCATCATTCTCGTCTCATGACTCCCATCTTTTACTTATGAACTACTAACTACTACTATATCTTGTCCTAAATATAATAAATTATAATTTAGACGAAACGAACTTTAAAATTCACATATGAATCCATTTTAAAATTCTATATTAAAAAAACTATTTTATTTTTATCTAGCCCCAAACATGGCATGTTTGAAGTGTTATCTTATAAAATTATATCTTTATCTAATCAAATTTCTCTTTCTATAACATGATTTAGAGGTTGCCACCAAGAGGGCATCATCAAAAGATAAATGCATTAGAGATAAAGTCATCATCTTAATGACTCCTCCATTAAAAGAAAAATAAATCATGAGGAACATTTACCTTAATATAACAATTCTTAGAAGGGAAAGATAACACCTAATAAAATATTTTTTATCCATTAAAAATTAATCATAAGACCTATTAAAATAACCACCTAAATAGATATCGGCTGCACTAAACCAGGAGCGGATAAAAAGTAAATGCATTGCATCTATGAGAAGATGTTAGACTTTAATTTATTTTTCCTTGTTTTTGACCCATCATCGAAATCCCTTGTCTTCTACTCAACTTGGGTAAGCTTAATGGCAAATATTTATAAATAATTAGAGTCAACATATTGGTTTTGCACCCTCTTATCGATCTCGAGAAAGCTTGATCATTAGAGTTAGATAATAGTCCTCTCATTCGCGGTAGGAGGTGAAGTGAAGATTTAAATTCATATAATAATATTATTTAAGAATATCAATTTCTTAACTCACTTCCAATATGATACGAAGATGCTAAAAAAAATATTTTTTTAAAAAAATAATCTAATGGATAAGAAAAAATTAGAATTGTCTTAAAAAAAAAAACTTCATCAAGGTCAGTGTTATCGTGTCAAAATTCTATATTTAAAATAATAACACTTTAATCCTTAAGCTTAATCCTGACTGTAATAGTTTCTAATTAAGCAAATCTTACATCTCACCAGATTATTTTTAAATTTGGATCCAAAAATATATGTAGAAGAAATCTGTATAAATTTCCCTCAAAGAGTGTGTTACCTTGGGCTTACCACAGCTAGCTTGCTAAAAAATAATAAACCAAAGATGTTATTCCTTATAATTAAGGTGCCTAAATTTTAGACTAATTGTTCATTGCTCCTCCAAATGGTTTACAATTGTAACTCAAATGACACAATTAATTCTTAGAGATCATGGGGTGGCTTTTTATTCTCAATTTAATCTGAACAAATTATCATCATCATCATCATCAGGAAAAAAAAATTAACTGTGAATTTTTCTTTAATAAAAATCATATATTAGTTTACCTGTATGAACAAAAGGAAAGAAAATGATATTCACGACAGGCTTGAGAGTAGGCGACGAGCTAGCAGCCACAATGAGCTCGTGAGCAAGGCGTGAGCTTGCGTTAGGCTCACAACAAATAACAAAAGGTGTTCTCGAGACAATCAAGTCGAAATTCTATAGAGAAAGAAAATATTATTCCGCCCAATTTTGTGTAAATCAAAATCTGACCAAAAATCAATTCACAAATAGATTGTGCATCTATACTTCTGTTGATTTTACCTCTAATAAATAAAGGAAAGTGTCTCAGCTTTAGTAGAGTCCACTCTTTTAGTGATCTGTCATCAATAATATTCAAACATAATATATTATTAAAAATTAGAGATATCATGTTAATAATTTCCCAAAAAAAAGAAATATTTCTGATTTTTGCCAATAGATTACAACTGCAAAATTACTGTAGATAGACGGATGTTAAAAGGAAGAGAAAAAGAATTAAAATGACTGTCAATTGGAATGTCAAAAATCCCCATGTGAACTTGGATATATTTTTTTAACACCTATGATTCTATAAAGCCACTATGAACTCTGTGTCACTTAACACACACCACTATATTTAATTCCACCAACCCATCTTCAATCAAGGATCTTCAAACCTCTCCATCTCTCCCCCTTTTTTTTTGGGGTTTTTTTTTTATGTTGTTTTGAGCCACAACACAAAGCTTCCAAGTTCATCTAGAAATAATGGGGGTAAGGACCACCAATGTTCCATGAAAATACAATACTTTTTCATCTTCTTCAGTCTTTTATTTTGGCTTTGTCTTCACCTTAAAAATGATTGGTCTAATAAAATAAAGGAGAAGGACCACAACAAGCAGCCTTTGGTAGATTTCTCTCTAGCTAATGATGGGATGAGTGTCTTTAGCAAATCTATACTCCATGATTTTCCTTGAGAACCTTGGTTTAGTCTGGTGAAATTTCTTATTTTTTGTGCTCAGATTGTTTGAGAGTTGTTTTATGTTCTCAGATCTTGAGCTGGTTGCAGAGCAAGTTCAGGGGGAAACAAGCACAGAGAGATGATGTGGGGTCAAGCACCATTCCTAGTAAGATTCAGTTACTAGTATGAGAATCTAAATAAGCTTTCTATCCACGACAACCATTTTTATGATAAATAGTTTTTGGTCTTCTCTTAGAGGAAGATGTTAAAATCTCATTGCATTTTATGTAAACACTCAGCAAATAAACTAATGCTCTATGTCAAATTAGGGCCAAATTTTTAGGTTAGCTCCAACTTATAAATCTTTGATTTTTTTTTTTTAAAAGTTCTTATATATATATATATATATATATATAGTTTTTAAGCAATGAGTAAGGAAACAGACACTTTAGTTGGTCTGTTAAAAAAGCTCTAAATCTCCTTTGTGGATTTTTTTTTCTGATTTAACTCTAAGTTGAGGAAACAACTTAGCATGTAGTTGTTTAGTGGATCTAACGAGAGTTGGCTTTTTCTCAGGCTAATGTTGAGTATATATCATAAATTTGTGTACTGTTGAAGATAAGTTGCATCAATGGTTTACCCTTTCCTGTCTTTATATTTTGATGTTTCATATTTGGATTTAGAAAGTCTAAAAAATATTATTTAAAGGTAATTTTTTGACAGTATTGTAACCGAGTTTAATTGGTCTGTCCTCTTGTTCATTATTTTTTTTTAAATATTTCCATAGATTGTAATATTTTCCTGACCAATTTAGCAAACCATTCTAGCCCCTCATAATATTTTCTCGACTGTTAACATTTCTTAACAGTAGGTATTTACTAAAATGCCCCTCGTAATATTTTTTTAACCAAAATAAGCTCTGACCTTTGTTTTGAAAAATAAACTTAAAATACTATTTAAGTTTGGTTGGATTTGGTTTGATTATAGCTCTAGTTCATGGTTCATGAAACACAAATTTATGTCCCCTCGGATGGATCTAGTGGCTAGCGCATGAAGTATTGCCACCATGAGATCTGAAGTTCGAATCTCGGCAAAGCCGAGATAAATATCTCCCTTCTATGTATATTAATTATTATAATAGATTTTTAAAATTTAAATATCTATTTATTCTATCAAAATAATATTACTACATTTATCATTACAAAATTAAATATTATATATGTTATTCTAAACCTATAAATCTCTCATACATACTATTCATTTTCCAATAATACCCTTGGATCAAATTTTTTCCTCAAAACTCTTCTATGCCATTTTAACATTATAAACCCATTTATAAATTTACTTGAAAGATAAAACTACAAATTTATCTCATATTTAATGATGACATATTCCAAATTGAGCATTGTAAGTGTCTTGGTCTTAAAAAATAGGGCAAACATTAAAAGGACGTGTCATTTTTTTGAATCATCAAAAGGACGCCACACTTTCATTTTTATCAAAAGGATGCCCCTTCCCACCGTTTAGTCATGTACATTTATCCTCTTGCCCTCCGATGCTATTCCTATTATTATCTCCCGCCTAAATTCTAAATTAGTTGGACGCGCTATAACAACTACGATTGGTAACTACTACATATGTTGAAGCAGTTATAGTTCCAAGTTGAGCATTGTAAGCATCTTAGTCTTAAAAAAAAGGGCAAAAATCAAAAAGACACGTCATTTTTTTCAGATCATCAAACGGGCGCCCTAATTTCATTTTTATCAAAAGGGCACCCCTTCCCACCATTTAGTCATGTACATTTACCCTCTTGCCCTCTGATACTGTTCCTATTATTATCCTCCGCCTAAATTAATTCTGAATCAGTTGGACACGGTCCAATAGTTACGATTCGTAGCAACTATAGTTCGTAGCTGCTACACATGAATAATGTAAGATAAGTAGGTTGAATACACATGAATGTTAGATGAGCAGGTTGAATCTACAGTTGTAGTAGCTACAAAACCGTAACTGCTATAATGCGTTCAAAATTTAGGCGAGGTTTAGACGGGAGATAATAATGAGACAGTATCGGAGGGTAGAGGATAAATGTACATGGGACATCCTTTTGCTAAAAAATAAAAGTGGGGCGCCCAATTGGAAAAAATGGGGGCGGCCATTTGACTTTTGCCCTAAAATATATGCTTTTTTAGTCCTAAATTTTGACACAAGCTAATTTGCAAATCAAGTTGTGACATGAAAAATAAAAAGAAAATTCCCACACAATTTAAATTGAACATTTTAGGCACCCTGATGTTATCGCAAAGTAAATATGGTGAAATGTTGATTATGAATGGTAAAATGTTATATTCTTCCAAAAAAAATATATAAATATAAAATAAGAAGTTTCCTTTCAGTTTATGTAGAGACATACCTTGTTATCCTTTGTTGTTGATTGAGCACGACAATGCACATATTGTCTCAACATTGCATGCTTATTCATCCTGCTGCTTCAGATCCCAGTCAACAGGAATTCGACAGAGAATTCATCAACTCACTTCCATCACTACTCACGATTGGGACATTGGGTTCAGATGAGTTCACTCAAGACGACCAGAGAATTGATTCATTCAAGAATAAATCTTTCTTGCAAAATCTAATAGATGTTACAGCTGAAGAGGAGGTCCAACTGAGGGACCTAACTCAACTGTCATCCAAAACCAATGGCGATGGATCACAAACAGTGGTGCTGCAGAATGACATTGACCCTAAGTTATACAATGATCTAAATGACGAAGACAACGACGCTGATATGTTGCCGTATAAGAAGCTCACCTTAAACAGAACAAAACACATGTTATCAGAGAATTGTAACCTGATCAAGCAAAAGCCGATCTCATTGATTGTAAAAAACATATTCATCTGCAGGAGTGGCTTTACCCTGGCTTCAAAGTTGACGGATCCCGTGCCTGAATCAAAAATGGAGAAGGTATTAATTACTTCAAGAATATGTGATGTTAAACCTTTTCATGGTGTTCCAGTTTTAAATAAATTTTATTGCAGTTTTACAAGGCGATACTTCACAAGAAAGTGTACCCACAACATTCATCACAACAAACAAAGTGTTTGGAGAAACGAAGGAAGGAGACAGCATGGGATGATGATGAGATGCATAAAAAAGGAGAAAAAGGAGGCCAGTGGGTCAGAACAGATTCAGAATGTAAGTTGTCTATGAACAATTGTTATCCTGCAATTTGTTGGTTCTGAATTGCGATTTCAACTAAATGTTTGGCTTTTTTTTTCCATGAGTCCCACCTCCAAAAGTAGATTTTAAAGGCTTTATAAACAACCAATTACATTACCCACTTTCGCATAGTGCATGGATGTAGATATGCATGGATGTGGCTTGGCTTTACTAACAACACATGTACATGTTCCTGCTGGACTCCGCTTGAGCACTGGGTTGAGTTCATTATAAAAAAAGTCCTATATTTTATCTTTACAACAGTCTCTTTCGTAGTTGTTTATTTGGGTTGGACTAGTATTTTAGTTCAGTTAACCTTGTCGGGCAAATTCGCCGCTTGGTTAGACTGACCATATTGACAAATTGAATCAATTTTGTTACCGAGGTTTATAAAAATGAGTTTTGAGTCTTGGAAGAATAATAATCTTCTATCCATCCCTAACACCAGAAACCCCAATTCTTTCTCACTTTCTTCTAGGCTTGCCATCAGAAGCCCATTTTGTTTGACATCTTGGAATACACTTATATAAAACTGGTTTGTTAATGTATCATAGGGGAGGTTTGCCGCACTCTATGCAATGTGAGTGACAACATTCTATGTAAAGAGAGTCTGCTCCCTGACACTTCCACCGGATTTTTTTTTCTCACTCTGTTTTATTTTGTCAATATTTGTAGTTCTCCTTTCCTATTGCATTGATTGGTTTTTGTTTGGATTTTGGAATTTTTAATTAAAATTATCTCCTGTTAAGTTTTGCTAAGTTTTATTCATAACACTCTTTTAGTAGTTTCCATGGAATAGACCTATTTTTCCTCTCTTCAGATATTGTACTAGAAATGAAGACAAGTGAGGAAGTTTGATTGATCCTGGTAAGGAAACAAACTTCAGGATTCTGTTTCCAGAAAGCGAATGGTATCGAGAGGTTGTTTTATGCAGCTACTTCAAAGCCTGTTATGATTCAGAATGCAAGTCCAAAAAATGTTATTTAAGATGTAAACCTATATATGTATGCAATTTTTCTGAAATAAAACACAATTACTAAGGTTTCGACTAGGAAACAATCTTAAGAAACTATATTAACAAAGAATATGTAAAATAACTCCGTGAGTGAAATTGTGAGCTAATAAAAAAGCTTTATAATCCATTAACTTGAGCATAAACATTTTAGGCAAGTAGTTGATTCTCATAAGTTAAGAGGTTAGTTTTCTCATCTAATATTAGAGTTGACCTTTCTAAGAATGTGAGTTGTTGAAAAAAGTTGCATGTCTGATGGGATAACCACCACTTAACCTCACACACTGCTGATAAGAATGATTTGGATTTTTAAGCTAGACTTTGGGTCTTGACAGAGTTCTGCAACCATGTACACACAAATACCCATGTATATATAGATACCCATGTGCACATACACACACACATAAAAATTTAAGTGACAACCCATGGCTTGTAAGTGTACTAATTCATGTTTCAGAATTACATTTCAAATTCAAAGAAAAAACAAATCTATTCCAGTTACACATGCTGCCTAAAAGAACACACCAGGGTTGAACTCAGATTTCAGTATACAACATACCTCACGAAATAGCAATAGGCTGTAATCTCCTTTGAAAAGCTACTCTAACCTAATAGATAATAGCGTCAAAACACAGATATATGGATTATCTAATGGAATAAATTCAGAATGGATAATATTGTTTCCTGAAGGGTGAGATATTAAATGATTCTCTACAGACTTAAATCATGAATAATGCAATAGCAATCAGAGTGAAAATGTCTGAACAAATTCACACCAAAAAGCTCAAATAACATTAAATCAATATTTCAAAGTGGTTAGCCACTAATTTTTTTGGGTATGACCAAGGTTTAAAATTTTGACCCGTGTCGAGGTTTTGGTATTGGACTAGAACGATACAGTTTCGGTACCATATTGTATCGTGACGATATAATTTCAGTATTTTTAAAATATAAAATATATTAATTAAAAAATAAAACATTTAATATAAATATTTAAAAATAAACAATATAAAAAATATTCTTAAAAAAAGGGAAAAGATATGAAAATAGATAAATAAATAAATAAAAATTTTATTATAATTTTTAAATTAAAATAAATGAAATATAAAATTAATTAGATAATTTTATTAGGGTTTAATAAAGTCTTTTAGATTATGAGATTATCTTCATCATAGATAGGAGTTGATTAAAATAATTAACCTAAGTTTAATTAAAAGAAATTCGAAATCCGACATCATTCGCAAGCTCGTGTGACTTTGGCGTCGTCGTGGAGTTGCGCGACCCCTCAATCATGGCCGCGGGGATCGCGTGACTCCTCCGGCACGACTACAGTGATCGTGCGACCCCTCTAGAACGGTTGCAGGGCCGCGCGATGTATCCGCGGTGGCAATGGAAGGGTTATGCGACCCCTCCACTGCTGTTGTGGGATCGAGCGACACCTCCGCTGGGTCACGCAACACGTCACAGCTAATGTAGGTCTGGTGCTGGGGTCGTGCCGGTCACTGAGTGGAACGAGATGTTTCGCCCGTTTCAACCGTCTCGGCGCAGCACTTTAAACCATGGGTATGACACAATTAGTTAGAATTCTTCGGATAGGGAAATTTAGATACCTTTGTGTTCCATTGATTTCCTAACACATTCTCAACCTATTGATATGACAAAAAATTAAGAGCATAATGCCTTTGCTTTTGCACATTGAAACTATCGAATCTACTACTGATGCATTTTCATTTGGAAGCGTAGAAACTCGCTAATATGCTGATATCCTTAGTTGATGTTTCAAATAATAATAATAATAATAATAATAATAATAATAATAATAATAATAATATTATTATTATTATTATTATTATTATAAGATTATAGACTATGATAGAGACAGAGATGTTTAATTGCAGCAAGCTCAAAATTCCCTCTCATGAACAAAAGTGCATATCCCAGAACCAACTGATAAGAAACCTCAGTCATCACAGTTATTCATTGTGAGACTTTCACAAGTGACAAACCGTATTAAAGTTCTTTGAGCCAAAAAAAAAAGGATATTGAAGGAGCACTATGATAAAAAAATTTCTTGATTTGCAAGCATTTTAAGAGGATTTTGAATTTTTTTAAGAAAAAAAATGGAAATAAAATATAGAACTTGAATCAAAATCGTAATGCCATCTAAAATTACTTAACAAATGTCACCTTACAGCGTCTGGAAGGCGCTCCTCCCAGTCATTGGATTACGAATCGAAGAAAATAGATCTCCTCTCAAACTCCAGTCGGTGCCGCCCTCGGCATCGGGAAGATCGCCGATCCATTCCTCTCTACCGAGGCTGAGCAGATTGCGAGCGAGATCAACAAACCCTGCCACCTCGATGAGGAACTCGTCCTCGATGTCGTTGCCGCTCTCGACATCTGGAAGATCGCCGATCCCCTCCACCGAGGCGAGCAGATCAGTGACGCATCCACCTCGAGACGTACGAGACGAGGACGACCGCCTCAGCTGCCCGGGGACTTCTCTCCCGCGATGGTCGACATTTTACCGTTCGATCTGCTTCATCAAACGTTACCGGATCCGAGAGATCGACGTTTAACCATTGGATCCGCTTCATCAAGCCTGCCACATCATAAATCCGACCCGATTGGTCTAAAATTCGATCCGAAAGGTAGTGTCGGGTCGGGCTGCGCCTGTCCAGTAAACGGAAGTCAACTTCCCTTCAACCGCCGTGAATAATGCATTGCCATCGGCTGATTGCATTGCATGTTCTTATTTACCCCTACAATAAATGCCATATTTACTGTTATGCCATCGCGCCCGTCTTTCTCTTTCTTCTTCCATTTCCTGTTCACGGCTTTCCTTTTGCTCGACCCTCGCCATCTCACTTGGTAACGGACGAGGCGACCTGTGAACTCCCCGCGGCGGCGGTTCCTATCTGCTCCAGAGCTTCCTCTCTCACACGTAACGCTCTCCGGAAACGACAACGCCCAGGTATTTCGCCTTGCCGCTTTCCTCGAATTTTGTTTTTGTTTCTTCTCTTCACTTGATCCTTGTAGATACAAGCATTAAATCTGGTGTTTTTGGATCGAATGTGGCTGGTTTGTAATCGTTCCGGTGAGATCCGAGGTTAAACGGTGGGGGGATGGGGAAATGGGGAGCATCGAGGTCAGAGTCTGTGGATGTATATTTGTATCAGTGAATTCCCGTTGGATCGGAAAGTTGAACTAACTTCAAGTTTACATTCTAGGAATATATAAATTTGTCGTTCGATTTAGACGTTGTTTTTAAGGAATTTACAAGGCTACTGGGGAAAAAGAACCTAAATCTAACTGGCGGTCAGTGTTTTGAGTTTCTGAAGTATACTTTTTATGAGGGAATTAGGAGTTTGGCAAATGTCAATTGGAATTGAATTGAGACCAAATCCATGCAGGTGTTGAACAATATGCTCTTTAGTTTCCCACTAGTTGTAAACTTGTAGTTGTTGTATACACTTATTTTACATTTGACAAAGTTCATCTGGATGTAAACCAATGGAGAGGTTATGTGGTGGGGACTATAGTTGAAATGGAAGCACATACTTCTCTACTTTTATTGATGGTAGAAAATCCCTCTGCTTAGTGGAAGCATAGTAAGTTCATACCCACCAGCACTTAATACCAATGTGCAAAAAATCTTCTTTTTCTAGTGGATTACGGCCATCTTCTGAACATGTGAGCCTGAACCCCAAGAATTGAATCATTCACCATTCTAATAATCAAGGGACTTAGAGCTATTCTATGGTATATTTCTGGGCAACTTTTCCCCAAAATTAATTGATCTTAATGTAACAAATTGTGTGCGGAGAGAGTAAGAAGAAGAGAGATATCAAACCTAAGATGACTAAGGCGAGACCACCTACTGGTAAACTTTTCCAAGTGAATATTTGTCTTGGAAAACTACTGACATAAGAACTCTGTCCCTGTCTCTGCATATTGTTGCTAGTCGGTGATCTTTTCCAGTTTACCATAATCAACTCAGACCCATACTATTTGAAGAGTTATTCAATTTTCTTGATAATAGTTCTCTCTCATTATTCCGGTTCAAGGAGAAGTGCCATGAAAATACTTGAACTTCAAAACCTAACAATATAAAACTTTGTAATACAAATTCCTGAATTATGTAACATTCCTTTGGATAATGCTTTGTTGAATGTATTTCAAACCATGGGAATTAGTTTTCATTAAAAATGTGTTGCAATAAGCAGATATGGCTTCATCAACCAAGTGATAGGTTCCACTTTAGTTGAAAAAATCTGAGTGAGAATCTCTGCAAGCATATGACCCTCCTTTCACTTTGGTTTAATTCAAATATGTGCACTTAAATATAAATAGCATGACTCTGCAACATAGGTTCTACAAGAGCATTTAAGATTCATCATCATGTTTCTTAATTAGTGATCCTTTTCGATTGGACTTGGTTTTCTTTCCGGTCACAATTTGTGTTTTTAGTTTCAGTTAGAATATTTTTGGTAGGATGCAATACATAGTGATTTAATAGCCTGCATGTCTTAATGCACTATCGACTGCCCAAAACCATCACATCAATCTTAAACACACATAAATACATACACTACCAAGACAAAAATCTCAACAAATTAGTCCTCTTCCAATGGCTTGACTGTCCTAGTAGAGAGCCCTTCATTTTGTTTGTACTAACTCAATCAGAATGATGATCAGTTTCATCTGTACACTTTTCATCCAGTGGTGTGTTTTCCAATTGATTGTCAATTGTCAGCTTTTTGTTGCTTCAGCAAGATAATTATCTTCTGTAATATGGTCATGGCTTCAGATTTTTGAATTTTGTTTATGAAGATCGCTTCAAGTCCTATAGTTGCTTCTTTAACATGCCAATATTCCCAAATCATGCAGAGTGAGAGAAGAGTGCAGGATTAGCTTTATTGAAGAACAATAACTGACACAAGGAGTGAAATTTGGATACATGGGTGATCCTGTCCGATAGTCGAGGCGACGGAAGCTGGAGATGTGGCGTTCTGACTGACCGTGTGTTGACTCCGTGCGGCCCTGCAATCACAACTACGTCAGTGCCGAGCCAGGGAAGAGGTCCCGGCGTTGGCCCTTCGACGCTCAAGTATCACCGACGATGTATAGAAGCAAAGCAAAGTAACGAACAATAGCAACAACAGTGGATTATCTCATACCTCCCTCCCCTTTTATATAGGGCTCTTGTAATGCATGTGTACGCTTCCCAAGGCGTGTGCACTTCTCCACGATTTCCATGAAAAGATGTGTCAGGAAACTATCTCTGACACAATACCTTAACGAGCCGAGTATATCTCTGACGTGACAGTCGAAGCTTTCGTCGTACGATCCTCTGCCTGACCATGCTGTCTGTCGGCAACACTGGCTCCCAAAAGGATATCGACAAATAACTTTTTTGTTTATTATTGGGTCGAGCGGAAAAGTCGCTCGGTCGACCTTTATCTTGTTCGAACACTGTCTGCCCCTGGGGCGAACGGGATAGACGCTCGGCCAGCACTTCACTATCCTTTGTTCCGCTGATGTGCCGAACGGGATTAGTGCTTGGCTGACAGATCTGCTTCCTGACCGAATCGGGAAGCAGCTTAGTCATAATATCAATGTGTCTGAATGTAGTCTGCTTGGTCGTCATTCCGCTCTGCTGATTTCTAGGATTGATATAAGGCAGAACGGGTTGCCGCTCGACGTACCTTTGTGGATACTTGATACTTGCTTTTCTGAGCGTCGGATGCTCGGTGTTACCAAGCTGTGCTAATGTTGGAGCGGGTCATCTTTATGCCAGTCGAGCGAGTGAGGTGCCAACTAGCCAGGCTATCGGGCGTTGACTGCCTTGACTCGACCAACACTAGTGACCCTCGGAGTTAAATCTGCATCAATGGGCGTATACTCCATGATATAAACTAATGGAACTGTTGAAGAAGATGAGACTTCCAATGCGGTACATTATCTTTTTATTAACCTTTATCTGCACTAGTGTGTGCTATATAGAGCGAATAGGATTCTCAATTGCGTACACAGCGGCTGCAGATAGCATTGGTGTGAATCAATCAAGCAAGGGCCTAATGCTTTCGGTATTCTATTATGGATATGTTGTGTCACAAGTGCCTGGGGGTTGGGCTGCACAATATGTTGGAGGACGACGAGTTCTGCTGTTTTCGTTTTTGCTGTGGTCGCTAACATGTGCATTTGCTCCACTAGATGCAAGCAAAGTGAATATAATGGTTGTTGCCCCGCCCGCTTCCTTGTAGGTGTGGCACAAGGCTTTATATTCCCCTCCATTCACACAATTCTAGCACAATGGGTCCCTCCCCATGAGCGCTCCCGTTCTGTTTCTCTTAGGACATATCCGGGATGTACCTAGGAGCAGCTGGTGGCATGCTTGTGTTGCCAAGTCTGGTAAAATACAAGGGACCTCAGTCAGTTTTCATGGTTGAATCAGCTCTGGGTATCATGTGGTCATTTCTCTGGTTTAGGTTTTCTAGTGATCCAGTTCGTTCCGAACATCCCAAAGCTGCTGCTGCAGGTTTTGGAGAGCCCAACTTGTCTGTTTCAAGAGAAAAGAGAATCCCAAGTGCTGGAAACTTGAGGCGCCTCACTAAAATTCCTTGGAAGAAGATAATTTTCAACTTACCGATTTGAGCAATCGTGGTAAACAACTTCACCTTTCACTATGCACTGTGCGTACTAATGAACTGGTTGCCGACGTACTTTGAACTCGGTCTTCAGCTCAGTCTTCAGGACATGGGATCTTCTAAGATGATTCCTTACTTCAACATGTTCATCTTCTCAAACATAGGAGGGATTTTAGCTGATCACTTAATCACAAGAAGGTTTTTATCAGTAACCAAGACTCGGAACTTCCGAGTCGGAAGCTTCTCAACACCATCGGCTTTGTCATCTCAGCTCTTGCTCTAATGGCCATTCCACTATTCAGGAATCCCTCCTGGACTGTCATATGCTCTTCCATTTCTCTTGGATTCTTAGCACTTGGAAGAGCCGGGTTCGCTGTAAGTCACATGGGCGTGGCTCCGCGATATGCAGGAATTGTTATGGGAGTTTCGAATACCGCCGGGATCTTAGCTGGTATCGTCGGCGTCGGGCTCACCGGAAGGATCTTGGAGGTCGCAAAGTCGGCTGATATGGATCTTACAAGCATAGAATGTTGGAAAAATGTCTTCTTGATCCCAGCTTATCTCTGCATATTTAGTTCTTTCTTTTTTTTTATTATTCGCAATAGGTGAAAAGATTTTTGAGTAACTAACCCTCCCCTGTCATGTTTGTTGGTCCATAGACACTCACACTCTTATTACCATTTGATATGGTATCAAAAATAAAGAGTACAAGTATATTGTTAGCCAAAGCAGTACAAGAGGGTAAATCGTAAATGCATGTGATACCAAATTTGTAGTACTGATTGGAAAAAATTTAAGTTTTTCTTTGCATGAGATACCAAATTTGTATTATTCTCGGAAAAATTTAAAGTTTTTCTTTTATTATGGTTATTGTTAGTCGCAAAAAGGGTAGTTTAACTGATCTTATGGTGACGGATTTAAGTTGTGGGAAATAGTCTTTCTGTATAGAGGAAGACTACCTGTAATAGATTTAATGTGGTTCTATTCTTCTTCGGGACCATGAGCTTCGAGCTCTATGTTGTTGTTTCATGGTAATTTTATTGTTGTTTGTTGCTGGTATCAGTTTGGAGTTAAAAGGATGTTTGGTTGAATGACTTTTTTTTTTTTATTTAGTTTAGTTTTATTTTTTTAGTTTTTCTTAGAAGGTGAAAAAGGTTTATGAGAAGTGGTAAGTCGATTTCTTTTGGAATGATAATCTAATAAAAAGGTAAAATTTGAAAAAGGAAAGAACAGATTAAAATAGTTTTCTAAAATCTCATCTTCATTTTTTTTAAAGAAGCCAAGTTAAGAATAATAAATTTATGGAAATTAAATTAATTCTCATATTTTTTTTATTTCTATTGGTAATTAAATTTTATTAAGTAAAAAAAATGCTCTCACTATTGATAGTTTTTTTTCTTATTAATAGGGTGTCGTATATCTCAAATTAAGTGTTATACCCGGATAGCTTCTGGAGTATGCAAATTGATCGTCGAGGCTAGTGTTCGACACTATCTCCGTAAACGATATTGCTCCGCTACGGTGCTTAACGGATTGTTGCAATTCGTTCCCAAGATACAACGACGACGAACGTCTCGGAATCGTAGCACTTTGACTTCCGAGACCCGCGAACCTTCTAGTAGACTTCTTGGACTTTTAAATGCACAAGATGAGATGAATGCTTGAGGAAGAGAAGAGAGGATTGAGTGAATTGAGTGAATATTCCATCATCTGGAGGGTTCTATTTATACTGAAAGAAGAGGTTGATTGTCCTTTGGGTGAGTGGATGTGTTCCTTGGGCTGGATCGATCTAGATCATCCATTCTGAAGGGTTGTAACCCTTCACCAAGCCCACTTCAATCTCATCCATCAGATCTGAGGAGTTGTGACCCACAGATCTCGCCTATTGTCATCGGCCATCGGATATGGATTCATTGATTCGATGCTTCAGATCAAGTCTCATCCCAAGTCGTCAGATCGTTACTCTTTGCGATCCAACGCTCTAGATCGCATCACAAGCGATCCATCATACCTATTTGATCAATGTTGATCAATGGTAGCCATCCATTCCCTAAGTCAACTGTCCAATCATCTCCTTTTGCCCACGAGGATGCCGCATAGGTGCTGCCACGTCAGGTACGAGCCTGACACGTCACCCAAGTGCCACGTAGGCACTGCAATGTCACCTGGAGCATAAATTTAAGCTCCTCGCGACGATGCGTACGTGCAAAGTGCAAAGTGCGCCTACAAAGCGCCCATTGCGCACGTGCGCACGTGGCGGGTGGCGGGCTCACAGGTGCGAGCACCTGCTCGCCCTGGGCTAAGGGAGCACCTGTCCTTTTATTTTTTTGTTAACTCCATTAACACATCTTCATTAATAAGTAGAGAATACACATCGAGAATTTCCGATGTGAGACTATTCTCCCATGCACTTTATTAATGAATAATAAATGTTATTTTGGGCCGACTTTAAACATTAATTTCTCATTCACTCTTAATCTGTTTTGAGCAAATTAATAGTCTAAATCTAACTACGCGAATCGTAGATTTTAATTTTGAAGTCAATTATGACTTTCAACAATTGATGGCTTCCTTCCTCAAAATCGTTTTGGTCCATTTAAGGCCCCAATATCCAACAATCCCTCACATGAATGGAAATTAATGCAATGCGTGTATGCATGCTGACACTTTACAAGAGTCCAATCGATAAGTCACTGCATCGGGAGAGGTAGCTTATGGATTTGAACCTTCCGTAGTGAAATGCTATCGAGTATACTAGGCTGTGCAGTGAACGTGATGTCTTGAACTGCTCAGCTGTTGGTGTATACTTAGACAATAACACCCACACAGAGATCTATCTCACCTACTTTAGGTTCTCATGGTTGGTTCCGTTTCGGCCATGGATACCATCTTGGATTCATGAGTGTTTCATTGAAGCGGCCTGTCTTCACACTCACATAGGTGACACTTCTATCAAGAGTATCCTATCATACTCCACCTTATCAGGTATAGAAGTCATTAAAAGCATAAGCTTAATCTCACTACATGAGGTAGAACAGCACAAATTCATCCTAGGATTGGGATAGAGATAAACTATTGAATGTGCTGGACCACAACTTCTGTAACTTTGTTATCCCATTGAACCAAGATCTTGGGATCTCCAGTCAACAAGGTTGGGTTTCCGCTACAGTCGTTTTCAGTTGTAGATTTTTAATCTCATTCCTCTTGATGAGCAGTATACTTGATCTCGACTCAACCCCTTCGTTAGAGGATCTGTCAAATTATCTTTGGACTTAACATAGTCGATTGCAATCACTCCATTCGAGATCAACTGCCTAATGGTATTATGTCTACGACGTATATGTCGTGACTTCCCATTATACATATTACTCTGTGCCCTTCCAATCGCCGATTGACTATCACAGTGGATTAGTACGGCAGTTTCATCCAGCTCGGAATATCTTCCAAGAAATTCCGCAGTCATTCAGCTTCCTCAGCTGCTTTGTCTAGTGCTATAAACTCGGATTCCATAGTTGACCGAGCAATGCAAGTCTGCTTAGTGGATTTCCAAGATACTGCTCCCCCACCGATCGTGAATACATATCCACTAGTGGATTTGGAGTCTTTTGTATCTGATATCCAATTAGCATCACAATATCCTTCCAACACAGCGGGATATTTTCCATAATGTAATCCATAGTTCATAGTATATTTCAAATATCTGAGAACTCGCATCAATGCTTTCCAATGGGTGTCGTTTGGATTACTCGTAAAACGACTCAGTTTGTTGACCGTACAGGCAATATCTGGACGTGTGCAGTTTGTGAGATACATCAAACTGCCTATTATCCGAGAATATTCCAACTGCGATATGGTCTCACCATGGTTTTTCGCTAAGTGTTGACTTAGATCCATAGGTGTTTTCACTGTAGAGAGATCGTACGCATTGAATTTTTTCAATACAGATTCTACATAATGCGATTGTATTAAAACTATCCCTTCTGATGTTCTGAGAATTTTAATTCCCAATATAACATCTGCTTGACCCATATCTTTCATATCAAAATTTCTGGTCAACATTTTCTTTGTAGTCATGATTACATCATGATTACTGCCCATTATTAGCATGTCGTCTACGTATAGACAGACAATTACATAACTTTCATGTGTGTTTTTGACATAAATGCATTTGTCACATTCATTTATTCTGAATTCGTTTGACAGCATTACTTTGTCAAATTTTTCGTGCCATTGTTTAGGCGCTTGCTTAAGTCCGTACAACGACTTAACAAGTCGACACACCTTTTTCTCATTTCCAGGAGTCATGAACCCTTCGGGTTGCTCCATATAAATTTCTTTTTCCAACTCACCATTAAGAACGCAGTCTTATCATCCATTTGATGTATTTCAAGGTCATACAGTGCTGCAATGGCTATTAGCACTCGTATGGACGTAATCCTTGTCACCGGTGAGTATATATCGAAGTAATTAAGGCCTTCCTCTTACTTGTACCCCTTGGCTACAAGTCTGGCCTTATACTTGTCAATTGATCCATCAGCTTTATACTTACGTTTTAGTATCCACTTACAACCTAATGGTTTATTACCAGAAGGAAGGTCTACTAATTCCCAAGTATGATTATTTATGATAGACTCAATTTCACTATTGACAGCTTCTTTCCACATTGGAGCATCGGGTCTAGAGAGAGCTTCACTTAATGTTCTTGGTTCCATTTCTGACATGAAAGTCATGAAATCTGGCCCGAACGATTTCTCAACTCTAGCTCGTTTGCTACGGCGTGGCTCTTCACTTTGATCGTCAATAGTCCTTTTATAACAGCTAAGTTCGGTAACGTCATTTTTATTTGAACTTCCGTTGTTATCACTTTCAACGTTTCCCTTTTTATTTGGGAATATGTTTTCAAAGAATATCGCATTCCGAGATTCTATGGTTGTTCCTACATGTATATCAGGAATGTCTAATTTGTGAACTAGAAAACGATATGCACTACTATTATGGGCATATCCGACAAATACCGCATCGAACGTTTTAGGTCCGATCTTTACTTGCTTTGGTTTAGATACTTCGACCTTTGCCAAGCACCCTCACACTTTCAGGTATTTGTACGATGGCTCGCGGCCTTTCCATAGTTCATATGGAGTTTTATCATTTTTCTTATGAGGGATTCTGTTGAGAATGTGATTTGCCGATAATATTGCTTCCCCCCACAAGTTTTGAGGTAAGCCTGAATTTATTAACAAGGCATTCATCATTTCTTTTAGTGTCCGATTTTTACGTTCGGCAACACCGTTTGATTGAGGTGAGTAAGGCGCCGTTGTTTGATGGATAATGCCAGATTCTGTACAAAATTCATCAAACGGTGCACCATATTCTCCACCTCTATCGCTTCGAATTATTTTAATTCGTTTGTCAAGTTGGTTTTCAACTTCTGTTTTATAGGTTCTGAACGCCTCTAGGGCTTCGTCTTTACTTCTTAAAAGAAAGACATAACAGAACTTTGTGCAGTCATCGATAAAAGTAATAAAATATTTTTTACCTCCTCTAGTTTGCACAAATTTCAAGTCACATAGACTCTAGAGGAGTTGTTGTCCTTTCCACCGAATGAAAAGGTAGTTTCGTCATTTTCGCTTCCACGCACACTTCACATTTGTGTGTTCCGTCAACATTGACGTTTGGTAATAATTTTAATTTGACGAGACGTTTGAGAGTATTATTATGCACATGTCCGAGTCGATCATGCCATAAATTAAAACACTCAACAACATAGCTGGAAGCATTTATTTTATTACCATCAAAATTTCGGAGTACAAGCATTACAATCATTTTGAATAGACCCTTTTCTAGGTACCCCTTTCCTACGAAGACACCATTCTTCGTAAGTACAAAGTTGTCTGACTGGAACACTAGCCTAAATCCGGCCTTGACCAATGTCGCTCCAGAAACTAGGTTCTTACTGATGTCGGGAACATGGAGTACATCAATGAGTGTTAGCTCCTTTCCGAACGTCATCTTCAGAACAACCTTTCCGAGTCCAACAATCGGCGACGTCGTGGAATTACCCATATAGAGCTTCCTGCCATTTATCGGAGTATACTTGGAGAACATCGCCTTATCGGAACATATATGACGAGTTGCTCCAGTATCAATGAACCACTGCTTCGGGTTGGTATCCACCAAGTTGGCTTCAAATACAACCGCAGTGAGATTCGTAGCATACTTTGGCCCCTTGGTTGGCTTCTTTGGGCGTCTGCAGTCCTTGGACAGGTGTCCTGCCTTTCCACAGTTGTAGCAGGAGCCTTTGAACTTCTTTGCTTGAGCCTTCTTTTTGAACTGCTTCGGTTTTTTAGCGTTCGACTCGACTAGGTTGGACATTTCGTCTATAGTCCGCTTGGTTCCTCTGGAGTCGGATAATTTTTAATTATCCTCCTCTATTCGTAGCCTCAGGATCAGGTCTTGCAGCCCTATCTCCTTTTGCTTGTGCTTTAGGTAATTCTTGAAATCCTTCCATGACGGAGGGAGCTTCTCAATTACCGCAGCAACTGCGAATGTCTCGTTCAGCTTCATGCCTTCGGCGTCCAGATCATGCAGTATTAATTGCATATCTTGGACTTGAGATGAGACGCTTTTGAGTCCACCATGTTGAAATCCAAAAACCGATCGACGATGAATTTCTTCAATCCAGCATTTTCGGTCTTATATTTCATCTCAAGGGATTCCCACAAAGATTTCGCCGTCTCCAGAGAACAATATACGTTATATAACGTGTTGTCCAAGGCGTTGAGTATATAATTGCGGCACAGAAATGTTGGGTTTTTTGGGCCGCGAAAATCGCTTTTCGCGTCGCGGAAACACCGAATCACCCAAAGTCGTAGATCCGTGCAAGGAAAATTTCCGGAAAACACGAGTACGAGTTTTAATACTTTGATCTACAGTAGATCTACAAAGAAAACATTTTACCTTCGATGCGTGCCCTCGTAAAATCCCGCTTGTCCAAGGTACGTGTCGGATCTCCAAAGTATCAAGATAGATACTTCTCTAGTGATATCCACACGAACAAGGAGTACTCTCTAGCACTCAAGGATGGAGAAGAAAGACCCCAAGTGTGCTAGCACTCTCTCTAGGGCTCTCGGATGGGAATGGAAGAAGAAAGGAAAGCAAAGAAGAGAATACAATACACTCCTAAAAAATATTACCTTTCTTCTTAGACTTCTTGGATTAACTCAATCAACCACCTTCTTCTCACCATGAAAGTCACGGCAACCTCTAGCAAAGAGAAGGGAGAAGCAAGCAAGAAGATGATAGAATGAATGCACACATAACTCCACAAAATCAAAACACCCCTACCATTAGTGTGGTCGGCCACATTAAAACCAAGGGAAGAGTGTAACCCCCATGAGGTGGCATACCTCATGAGGTGGAGGTGATGTGGCAAGGATGAGTCATCCTTATGATGTGGCAATACATCAAGTCAAACTTGATGTTTCAAATTCCATTTGGTCAAGTCAAAATTGACCAATTTCTTCCTTGTTGAGTTAAATCCAACCTTTGATTCAAGTCAATTTCAATTTAATGAATCTCAATTCATTAATATAAATTGACTCAATGAATCAAATTTAAATTAGACACATTCAACAATTGAATCTAATTGAGTCTAACTCAATAAGTCTAATTCGAATCCAATTTTTGGTGCATCATATGAACCTAATCCAATTGGTTTATCATATGAACCTAATCTCCATCCACTTGTTCTTTGTGTGTGACCCAATAGGCTCTTGTAACGTTGGCAATGTTTCTAAACTCCTTTAGAAACATAAGCAATGAGCGGCATCTAGCAATACATCATTGCTACCCAAGTTACAAGAATGTTGAGATCCAACATCACCTTGTGACTATTAATTGTGACTTCTCACAATATATGACAAGTGTCCTTCTATCCTGACATCTAGATTGATCAATGTGAGGCATAGACCGTGTCATCCTCCCACCAATCTAAATCTTGAACCCAAGTAGACTCACTCAATCAAATGAGCTCAATATCTCATATTGACTCATTTGGAATGATCATACACTTCGTGGTCTCACTCTATCAAGAATATTAATGTCGCTCCCGTCATATAGGAGGGATAGATCCCATCTACATCACTCACATCCCTCTGCATAATTCGTTACATACCCTGTAATATCCTTTATAGTCCACCCAGTTACGGGTGACGTTTGACGAAACCAAAGTACATAACTCCTTATGTAGGGATCCATGGTGACTTCAGGTCTAAGGACTAGTAGTCATACTAATAGCCACATGAGAAAGTATATGACACTCATATAACGATCCATGATACTTTCTCATGGCGGGTCATTCAATATACATTCTCCAATGCATACTCATGTGTCAACTTGATATCTCCATATCCATGACTTGTGAGATCAAGTCATCGAGTTGACCTACATGCTAGTCTCGTTGCATTAACATTGTCCCTGAATGTTAATACTCGACTAGGAATGATTAAGAGTAGTGTTCCCTATATCATCTCACTATCGATTCAACTAATCGATTGATATAGGTAAGAACCTTCTACTCAAGGACGCTATTATACTTAGTTATTTGGCACCAATACAAGTAAGTATAATAACCAAAAACAAATGTCTTTATTTATATACAAGAATATGATACAACGAGTCCATACAACAATTATCAAATAATTGGCTCTAGGGCTCTAACTAACAATCTCCCACTATCACTAGTGTCAATCAGTATAGGCTCTAAGGCCCAATGACCTAGTGTGACCATCATGCTTTCTCTGTGACAAAGCCTTGGTCAAGGGATCTCCGATGTTAGCCTCAGTGGGTACTCTGCAAATCTTCACATCTCCTCTATCGATGATCTCTCGAATGAGATGGAAGCGCCGTAGTATGTGTTTGGTTCACTGGTGTGAGCGAGATTCCTTAGCCTGCGCAATTGCTCCATTGTTGTCACAATGAGCTCAACCGGGCCGATGTTAGAACCACCCCAAGTTCGATGAACTCATGATCCAAACCGCCTCCTCACGCCTCGATGCAAAGAATATACTCAGATCTTGTAGAATCACCATCGTGTCCTCTTGAACTCTTCCACCACAAGACCACCATTTAAGCAAAACACGAACCCCGATCGCGATCTATAGTCATCCCGGTTGGCTTGGAAGCTAGCATCGTAACCCTTTACAACTAGCTCATCATTGCCTCCATATATCAAGAAATATTTTTAGTCCTTCTTAAGTACTTAAGAATATTCTCGACCGCTATCCAGTGACTTTCACCGATCTGACTAGTATCCGCTCGTCATGCTCAAAGCATACGAGACATCGGGTCGAGTACATAGCATGGCATACATGATCGATCCTATGGCCGAGGCATAAGGGATCCGATCCATACGGTCTCTCCTCTTTAGAAGAGGGACCTTGAGTCTTCGAAAGACTCACGCCATGTGGAAATACCTTCTTGGAGTTCTACATGGCAAACCAAAGGAGTACCTTGTCAATGTATGTACTCCGACTTAGCCAAGCAATCTCTTAGATCTATCCCTATAGATCCGTATCCCTAGAACGGGATGCCTCACCTATGTCCTTCATTGAGAAGCAACTCCCTAGCCATGTCTTGACAGATCAAGCATAGGATGTCCTTCCCAATGAGTAGTATGTCATCCATACAATATGAGGAAGACAACTATATCTCCTACAACCTTCTTGTAGACACAAGGCTCATCTTCGCTCTTGATGAAACCAAACTGTTTGATCGCATCATCGAATCAAAGATTCCAGCCCCGAGAAGCTTGCTTTAGTCCATAAATGGACCTATGCACCAGTATACTGCTAGTATGTCGGATCTACAAAACTCGTGTTGTGTCATGTACACATCCTCAAGCGTGTTTCCATTCAAACACTTTTGACATCCATCCGTCATATCTCATAGTCATGGTAGGCTGCAATAGCTAGCATGATCCGAATGGACTTAAACATCGCTACTGGAGAAAAGGTTTCATCATAGTCAATACCATGAATCGCTTGAAACCTTTAGCTACCAAGCGACCCTTATAGATAAGTCCATCTACGCCAGTCTCTTTCTCTTAAAGATCCACTTGCACCCAATGAGTTTTACCCTTCGTGGATCAACCAAAGTCCATACTTGGTCGGTGTACATGGATTCCATTTCAATCTCATGGCCTCTAGCCATTTCTAATCGTCTCATCACGCCTTCCCGATAGTGGTAGGCTCATCCTCTATGAGCATAACGTCATCATGGTCGACAAGAGAAATGAGTATCTCAGGCTGACGACGTACCCTATCGACCGCCAAGAGGTATGTCTACTTGAACCGGTTGTTGTTCCTCAACTCCTGAACATCATCCACAACACTTTGAGGCTCCAGCTCAACTTCCATCGAGGCTTCAATGCTAGTATTCGCATCTTGAATTTCTTCAAGATCGAACGTACTCCCACTAGTCTTTCTAGAAACAAAGTCCCTTTCTAGAAAGACCCGATCTTGCCACAACTTGTGCCGACTGGAATGTAGAAGTAATATCCCTTAGTTTCCTTGGGATATCCAATGAAAAGCACTGTCCGGATTGGGTCCTAATTTGTCTGAGACTTGACGTCGTACGTAAGTCTCACAGCCCCAAATCCTCATGAAAGGCACCTGGGCATCTCTCCCAGTCCATATCCTATATGGTGTCTTTATCACGGCCTTGGATGGAACTCGGTTGAGAATGAAAGCTGCCGTGTCTAGAGCATAGCCCCAAAGGTATGTCAGAAGATCTGTGTGACTCATCATAGATCGTACCATATCTAATAAGGTAAGATTCCTCCTTTCGGATACATCATTCCACTGTGGTGTTCCAGGAGGAGTGAGTTGGGATAGAATATCACACTCAGCTAAATAGTCACGAAACTCATAGCTTAAGTATTCACCACCTCGATCTGATCGAAGTATCTTAATACTCTTGCCAAGCTGGTTCTGTACTTCATTCTTGAATTCTTTGAACTTTTCAAAGGATTCCGACTTATGTGTCATCAAGTACACATAACCGTATCTACTGAAATCATCAGTAAATGTGATGAAGTACCTATAACCGCCTCTAGCAGCGACATTGAAAGGGCCACATACATCACTATGTATGAGTCCTAACAGATCAGTCGCTCTCTCGCTGTGCCCACTAAAGGGAGTCTTGGTCATCTTGCCTCGTAGGCATGACTCGCATATCTCATATGATTCTAAATCAAATGAGTCCAGCAAACCATCCTTATGGAGCTGGGATAAGCGCTTGTCATTTATATGACCTAAGCGACAGTGCCAGAGATAGATGTGGTTCATATCGTTCGATTTGAACCTCTTAGTACTAACGTTATAGATAGAGCTCTCAAGGTCTAGAATATAGAGTCCGTTCATTAGATGTGTACTACAATAGAACATATCGTTTAAATAGACAGAACAACATTTGTTCTTTATTATAAACGAGAATCCTTTCTTGTCCAAACAAGAAACTGATATAATGTTCTTAGTCAATGCAGGCACATAACAACAATCGTCTAACTCTAGTATAAGCCCGAGGGCGTAGATAGAAAATAAGTCCCTACAAAACAATAGCAAGAACCCGTGCTCCATTGCCTACTCAGGTCTATCTCGCCCTTTGTCAATGCTCGGCTATTCATCGCTTGTACATTAGTACAAATGTGAAAAGCACATCCCAGTATCTAATACCCACCACGAAGAAATAGAGAGGTTGACTTCTATAACATTTATACCAAGTAGAAATCTTATTTCTCTTCTTGTTAAGATCTTCCAGTGTGTCTCGAAGTTCTTCTTCGATGTCTCGCTTGTCCTTGATATAGTTGACGAAGATGTGCAACCATATCGTAAGCACCCATCAACTCATGTTGCTTCGAAGCTCGGAGTTCATGGTTGCGAGCATTAGACAGACACATCTAATGCGCCATCTTGATGCTTCTTGTAAGCATCCCGATCAGCTCGCGTGGCAGTAGCAGGAGGAGCCTCCGGAATGGGCTGCTCCAGATCCCGAGTGAGAACTATTCTCAGGTTCCTGTACCAGTCCAGGAAATTTGCTCCGTTGAGCTTGTCCTTCTTAAGGGCATATCGCAGAGAGAAAGTGTTCGTATTCGACGTCATGGTTATCTACAACAGAAAATTTGCAGAAATAAATATCATATTCTTTAAAAATCATTTAATTAGGCCTTTAATTAAATGATGCTCCCACTGAATTCTATAATTCTTGTGGGACAAGATCCACATCATACTAACCCTTGAGTTAACTTTGGCTAATACGCCCAAGGCTTAGTATGATCGGTAGATAACGATTACCAATTACATCTCTATGCAACTCTTGTTTATAGAATCAATATCTGCATTTATATTAAAACTCGAGTTAGCTTTGGCTAATACGCCCGAGAGTTAATATAAACGTGATTTTGTCCTACCTTTCCAACTATTGGAAGAATGCCCATAGTTGACTCGATCCAACCGAGTAACTAGGAATACTCAATCTAATTGAGTTTGTATTCACCCATGCGTTGATAGGCGGGACCAAGATTGTCCCTCCGTACCCTACCAAGATAATATGTATTGCTCTGCTTTGGCAGATTCAACAATACATGTGATCGAGGTAGTGATAGGTATCACGGCACGGTTAGGCATTTAGAGTTGGTTCGATCGAGATCTAATCTAATCGAAAAAGGATGCATCTTGTGCATGACTTAGATCTAATCTAATCGCAAGGGTGCATCATGTGCACGACTTAGATCTAATCTAATCGTAAGGCACTAATTAATTAATTACTTATTAAACATGCATCATATACATAAGCAATTAACTAATTAATATATATTTATGATTTAGTCATGGCCCTACTACGATCTTCTCAAGCCAATGAGAAGATCGAATGGTCAACCTAGGGTCAACAGCTTCTTGAAGCTCCTCCCTTTGACCATCTTGTGTTGCTCGTGCCCACCTCGGAACTCCGTCTCGTGTGGACCCTCCACCGCTCCAATTTGTACATTACAATTTGAAACTCGAGTTACATTCGAGTCTAAATCTAATTTTCAACCAGAATAAGAGAAAGGCACGACGCGCAGGCCGTGGAAAAAATAAAAATACAGCACACACAATCATATGACGGCACGCAGGCCGTATTATGAATTACAACACAAATCCAATCTTATTGGGTATTTTGGGCCATGACTATCAAAAATTAATATATAATTCAAAATTATATATTTTTCATAATTTTCTGTAATTTTAAAAATAATTTTTACAATTTTTATGAGTAAAATTTCCTAGCGGTCCCGTTTAGCGGTTTCGGGCGCAATCGCGGAACGGATCCCCTTGCGGGGCCCAGTGGCAGCGCCCCTACCCGCGATCTAACCATCGCGAGGGTTCCTTTGCGATCCAACAGCGCCTAAACCCGCTGTCCCAAAACGATTTGGGTCGAGACATTGCCCTTTCGGAAAAATCTTCCCGGCGGGTTCGTTTTTAGCGATTTCGGGTGCAATCGCGGAGCAAATTCCCTTGCGGGGTTAGGGGCAATGCCCCTACCCACGATCTAACCATCGTGAGTTGCTCCTTTGCGATCTAATGGCACCCGACCCCGCTGTACCAAACGAATTTGGGGCAAAACGAAGTCGTTTAAAAGAAAACTTTCCGGTAGCCGAAGCCTACAAGTGTCGAGACACTTGTGCTTCGCTTCTACGGAAAAATTACTCATAAAAACTCTAAAAACTCAATTTTTACAGAAAATCACAGAAGCTTTAGTTTTCATAAAACCAAAAATTAAACTCGTACAAGCCTTGCACGTGGCTCTGATACCACTGTTGGGTCGCTTTTCGCGTCGCGGAAACCCCGAATCACCCAAAGCCGTAGATCCGTGCAAGGAAAATTTCCGGAAAACACGAGTACGAGTTTTAATACTTTGATCTACAGTAGATCTACAAAGAAAACATTTTACCTTCGATGCGTGCCCTCGCAAAATCCCGCTTGTCCAAGGTCGTGTCGGATCTCCAAAGTATCAAGATAGATACTTCTCTAGTGATATCCACACGAACAAGGAGTACTCTCTAGTACTCAAGGATGGAGAAGAAAGACCCCAAGTGTGCTAGCACTCTCTCTAGGGCTCTCGGATGGGAATGGAAGAAGAAAGGAAAGCAAAGAAGAGAATACAATACACTCCTAAAAAATATTACCTTTCTTCTTGGACTTCTTGGATTAACTCAATCAACCACCTTCTTCTCACCATGAAAGTCACGTCAACCTCTAGCAAAGAGAAGGGAGAAGCAAGCAAGAAGATGATAGAATGAATGCACACATAACTCCACAAAATCAAAACACCCCTACCATTAGTGTGGCCGGCCACACAATGTAACCCCATTCATTAATGTGGCCGGCCACATTAAAACCAAGGGAAGAGTGTAACCCCCATGAGGTGGCATACCTCATGAGGTGGAGGTGATGTGGCAAGGATGAGTCATCCTTATGATGTGGCAATACATCAAGTCAAACTTGATGTTTCAAATTCCATTTGGCCAAGTCAAAATTGACCAATTTCTTCCTTGTTGAGTTAAATCCAACCTTTGATTCAAGTCAATTTCAATTTAATGAATCTCAATTCATTAATATAAATTGACTCAATGAATCAAATTTAAATTAGACACATTCAACAATTGAATCTAATTGAGTCTAACTCAATAAGTCTAATTCGAATCCAATTTTTGGTGCATCATATGAACCTAATCCAATTGGTTTATCATATGAACCTAATCTCCATCCACTTGTTCTTTGTGTGTGACCCAATAGGCTCTTGTAACGTTGGCAATGTTTCTAAACTCCTTTAGAAACATAAGCAATGAGCGGCATCTAGCAATACATCATTGCTACCCAAGTTACAAGAATGTTGAGATCCAACATCACCTTGTGACTATTAATTGTGACTTCTCACAATATATGACAAGTGTCCTTCTATCCTAGACATCTAGATTGATCAATGTGAGGCATAGACCGTGTCATCCTCTGACCAATCTAAATCTTGAACTTCAAGTAGACTCACTCAATCAAATGAGCTCAATATCTCATATTGACTCATTTGGATATAGTCATACACTTCGTGGTCTTACTCTATCAAGAATATCGATGTCACTCCCGTCATATAGGAGGGATAGATCCCATCTACATCACTCACATCCCTCTGCATAATTCGTTACATACCCAGTAATCGCATTTATAGTCCACCTAGTTACGGGTGACGTTTGACGAAACCAAAGTACATAACTCCTTATGTAGGGATCCATGGTGACTTCAGGTCTAAGGACTAATAGTCATACTAATAGCCACATGAGAAAGTATATGACACTCATATAACGATCCATGATACTTTCTCATGGCGGGTCATTCAATATACATTCTCTAATGCATACCCATGTGTCAGCTTGATATCTCTATATCCATGACTTGTGAGATCAAGTCATCGAGCTGACCTACATGCTAGTCTTATTGTATTAACATTGTCCCTGAATGTTAATACTCGACTAGGAATGATTTAGAGTAGTGTTCCCTATATCATCTCACTATCGATTCAACTAATCGATTGATATAGGTATGAACCTTCTACTCAAGGACGCTATTATACTTAGTCTATTTGGCACTAATACAAATAAGTATAATAACCAAACAAATACCTTTATTAATATATAAGAATATGATACAATGAGTCCATACAATCATCAAATGATTGGCTCTAGGGCTCTAACTAACAAGAAATCTCCATGAGACCATGCATCGCTAGCAGCCTTACTACCTTCCGTAGCGGCTGGCGTGTCTTCGTGCAAAAATCGTACAATGTTTAGCGTTGTTAGATAAAATAGCATCTTCTGCTGCCATCTTTTGAAGTCGGTTCCGGAGAATTTCTCCGGCTTTTCTCCGTGCGGAATGGTTGTCGGAATGGCGGTCGGAATGATGGTCGGAACGGCCGTCGGAATGTCGTTGGTAGCCATATCAGTTTGCTCGAAATATCGTTTACGACTGTTATACCCGGGTAGCTTCTGGAGTATGCAAACTGATCGTCGAGGCTAGTGTTCGACACTATCTCCGTAAATGATATTGCTCCACTACAGTGCTTAACGGATTGTTGCAATTCGTTCTCAAGATACAACGACGACGAACGTCTCGGAATCGTAGCACTCCGACTTCCGAGACCAGCGAACTTTCTAGTAGACTTCTTGGACTCTTGAATGCACAAGATGAGATGAATGCTTGAGGAAGAGAAGAGAGGATTGAGTGAATTGAGTGAATATTCCATCATCTGGAGGGTTCTATTTATACTGAAAGAAGAGGTTGATTGTCCTTTGGGTGAGTGGATGTGTTCCTTAGGCTGGATTGATCTAGATCATCCATTCCGAAGGGTTGTAACCCTTCACCAAGCCCACTTCAATCTCATCCATCAGATCTGAGGAGTTGTGACCCTCAGATCCCGCCTATTGTCATCGGCCATCGGATCTGGATCCATTGATTCGATGTTTCAGATCAAGTCTCATCCCAAGCCGTCAGATCGTTACTCTTTGCGATCCAACGCTCTAGATCGCATCACAAGCGATCCATCATACCTATTTGATCAACGTTGATCAACGGTAGTTATCCATTCCCTAAGTCAACTGTCCAGTTATCTCCTTTTGCCCACGAGGATGCCGCATAGGTGCTGCCACGTCAGGTACGTGTCTGACACGTCACCCGAGTGCCACGTAGGCACTGCAATGTCACCTGGAGCATAAATTTAAGCTCCTCAATGCTCCTCGCGACGTGCAAAGTGCGCCTACAAAGCGCCCATTGCGCACGTGGCGGGTGGCCTGCTCGCCCTGGGCTAAGGGAGCACCTGTCCTTTTATTTTTGTGTTAACTCCATTAACACATCTTCATTAATAAGTAGAGAATACACATCGAGAATTTCCGATGTGGGACTATTCTCCCATGCACTTTATTAATGAATAATAAATGTTATTTTGGGCCGACTTTAAACATTAATTTCTCAAAATCGTTTTAGTCCATTTAAGACCCCAATATCCAACATTAAGTACTTCAAATTAAGTCAAGTGCCTAACTTGACCTTAAGCTTTCGTCATGCTCAACTATATACGAACGCAGGTTAAGCTTGGATGCACGTATTGTCGAGTAATCTAATTAAGTAGGATGTCTCAAGATCAATAGGGTTTAACACAAGCCATTGTAAATTGAACTAATAAAACTTTTTAAGTTTGTAGTTTACCCTCTAATTTATTAGCATTTTTATTTATTTAATTATTTTTTAGATAATTAGAATACTCTTTGAATTAAATTGTGCAAATTATTAATTTTTAAAATTTGTTAGATTTTTTTTTTTTAAAGAATTGCTTTAGGTTTTATATTTTAGAAAGGGCAAACATCACAAGAGTGTCTCATTTCTTCTAAATAATTAAAGAGGCATCTTTTTTTTTTTAATTAAAAGGGTACCTCATATCATCAATTTTCTCTGTAAAATGACAATGTTGATCTCAGTATCTCTGTCACAAGCATTAAATACAATGCTAAATAGATTTGACTTGTTCGTTAATATTCATATTATAACAGTTACGATTTCGTAATTACTACAATACATACCTAATATGATTAAAAATATTCACATTAACATAGTTACGATTTCGTAATTGTTACAATATAAATTCAATCTTGTTCATGTACATATTCACATTATAATAACTACGACATAATGTTATAATAGTTGTAATAACTATGATTTATAGTTGTTATAATGTGGATTCAAATTACTCATCTAAGATTCACATTATAACAATTATGAATTATAACTATTAGAACACGCTCGATTAATTTATGATTTAATGTATGTAGTGGGATCTTGAAGGTAGTGTGTCATTTTAAAGAGAGAGACGGGTGGAACATAACATGCTAATGATTAAATAAAAAAATCAAGATGGTACCTTTTAATGATTGAAATAAAAAGAACGTTTTTTCATTTTTACCTTTCAAAATGGTGGGATGGGGGTATTGTTGTTCTTTTTTTAAAAAAGACAAAAGTCAAAGGGTGTCTTTTTTTTAATGGAAATCATCAAAATAGCACGTCTTTTCATTTATCATCAAAATAACATCGACACATATTATTTTCTAAAACTATTAGTTATGATTCAATAGCTGTTGTAACTATATATTTATAGTAGCTATGATCTTATAAATATTATAATATAATCTTGATCATTAGAGTAAAAAGGTGATAAAGTTCATCTCTAGCAGCTTAGAATTGTCAACCCCCAGCTAAATATAGATAGGAAAATTATGAGGAATGTTTTACCTTAACACAATGACCTTTTGTATGATAACATAATCCTGACTAGTAACTATGAATAGTAGCTGATATAATGTAGTATTATTAGTATTTATCATAATGAAAATGTTAATATAACTAGTGTCGACTAGAAATGAAGTGTTGATGTTATAATAGTTATGAACTATAACTGTTATAACAAAATATTATGTGTCGATCAGAATTGAAGTATTCATATTATAATAATTATGAACTTATAGCTATTACGATAACTAAGGGCGGAGCCACGTTAACGTTTACTCGAGCGGTAGATGGGGGCCCAACGGTGTTGAGAAAGAGGTAAGTTCAAATTTATAGCATGACAAAGGAAAAATATGAGAGAAAGAGAAAGGCAACCTGGGTTGATAAAGTCGATGCCGTGGCCCATAGCTCGAGTTCAGCCCTGGTAGATCACTCAAGATCAACCTGAGTAAATTATCTAAACTGAGTAAATCATCCGGATTAACTTCGCTATTGCATTGACACATAAAATATGAATAAGTTAGAAAATAAAAATATATCGATAATAAATAAAAAAATGTTATGATTCCAATAAAAATAAAGTGTTCTTTTCATTTTATTCTAATTTTTTAATATAAAAAAAGTTAGTATCAAATGAATTAGACCCCACACAAAGGAGATAAAAAAATTGATCAAGGGATGAATCACTAGTAATTACGGTTAGATCGTGTCTGCGATTCAGTCGCAATTGCTTGAGATCTCTCTCTGAGTTCATCGCCCCCATTAAATTATAGTTTGAGTTGAAGCGGACGGCAAGTATCCAAGTTGTCGAGTGTTGAGTGAGAGGCGACCTCCGACTGTCTGATCCGATCTAAATTATAATTTAGTGGAGACGATGAATTCAAAAAAAAAATCACAACCAATTATTATTGAATCATGATTATAAATTAATCGTATTTATAAATAGTCCATCTTCTGAATAATTTTTGGGTAATGCTAAATGGCCAGAATCTGGTCAGCTAGAATCAATACATGCAAGTGTACACATGGGTATTTTAGTAATATCATATGTGTACATTAATTACATGCATGTACATGCATGCATTCTCATTGGAGGATAAAAAATTCTAGCTGGCCAGATTCTGGCCAACAAGAATTACCGATAATTTTTTTCATAATCAGAATATCTGCTCCCTCTCCCCACGAATTAAATGTTCTGAAGGTGTTTGAAATTTGTCCACTGAAATTATGTTATTGCTTAGACGCCCCCAACACCGCCACTTCTCTCGCGCTCTAAACCTCGTCGCCTCCGCCACCGTATCCTTCGACGCCCACAGCCTCCTCGACGCGTGCGTCGCCTCCGCAGGTGGCGTCCCTCGCTTTGCCTCCGCCGCCCATGCCTTCCTCATCAAGCTCCGCGACCCTCCATGGAATAAACTCCTCCGCATCTACTGCAGAGTCGGCCTCCTTCACCACGCGCACCAACTGTTCGATGAAATGCCCAGCAGGGACGTCGTCTCCTACAACACGCTCGTCACTTCCTATGCTCGCGCAGATCGTGATGCCAGCGAGACCCTACGGCTCTACGGCCGGATGCTGCGGGAGAACCTCCAACCGGACCACATCACCCTCACGGCCTTGCTCGATGTCTCGACCGATTTGGTGGAGCAAATCCACTCCCATTCGGTGAAGCTGCGCCTCAACTCGAATCCTTTCGTCGGCAGCGCCATGGTTAACCAATACGAGCGATACAGAGGGCTGGTGGATGCGCTACAGGTGTTCGACGAAATAGAGGAGGTGGACTTGGTGTCTTGGAACATTGCGATCGATGTGTGCGCTCGTAGAGGGAGCAAGAAGCATGCCGCAGAGATATTCTCTAGAATGCAAAAGGAAAGCCTGTTTGGCTTCGACTGCTTCACCCTGACCAGTGTGTTGAAGACATGCTCTGTGGCAGAGGATTTGAGTTTCGGCATGCAGCTGCACGGCTGCTCCTTGAAGGTCGGCTTGGTGTTCGACGCACCGATAGGGAATGCTCTTGTAACTATGTACTCGAAATGCGGAGGAGAAATGGATTCCGCAGTTGATGTGTTCAACGGAATTTCAAACTCGAACATCATCTCGTGGACTTCGATGATCGCCGGATTAGTTCAGAATGGTTTGGCAAAAGAGGCAGTGAGTTATTACTACAAAATGGTTCGTGTAGGATTGTTGGAGAATGGAGTTTGCTTTGCTAGTGTGTTACCTGCATTCAGCAAATTGTCGAGCCTCGATCTCGGGAGAATGGTTCACTCGAGGATCGTCAAGTTGGATGTCTTCCACGATGCAATGGTGGCAAATGCGCTCGTGGACATGTACTTCAAGTGTGGCAGTGTGAAAGATGCTGAATTGGCATTCGCAGCGATGCAAAGAAGGGATACCGTGTCATGGACTATAATGATCAACGGTTTCGGGCAACATGGGAAGGGGGGAGAAGCCCTTCGAATCTTCAGACGATTGGAAAGATCAGGAGGAGCTAACCTTGACACTGTCACTTTTCTTGCAGTTCTATCTACATGTAGCCACGGAGGTCTCATCGATGAAGGAATCGGGATATTTCACTCGATGGTTAAGGATCGCAACATCAAGCCAACGACCGAGCACTATGCCTGCGTGATTGATATGTTGGGCCGTGCTGGAAGACTAGACAAAGCAGAGAGGTTTATCAAGGATATGGGTTTAGAAAAAGATCCATTGGCATGGGAAGCTCTTCTCGGAGCTTGCGGAATCCATGGAGCGATCGAAATGGGGGAGAAGTCAGCCAAAAAGGTCATGGAGTTGGAACCACACAAAGACAGTCCATACATCTTGCTATCGAACATATACGCGCAACAAAAGATGTGGGTAGAAAAGGAGAGATTGAGGAAAGTATTGGATGCTAGTGTGTCGGTAAAGGAGGTCGGATATAGCTGGTCTTCAGGACTTAAATTATGAGTCTATCGTGATACTTGCAGCATCAAGCCACGTTTATGATTCTACTTTAAACGAATAGTTTACAGTAATGTATCAAGAGATCATTGCAGCCAAATACGACTACACTGACTCTTAAGCTTGATGGTGGCCGATCGATCAATGGTGCCTTCTGATGTAGCCTGTCGAAGAACTTCCACTAGGGTACAAATATGCAAATGCACCATTTGAATTGCAGATATGCCGGTCACGAGAAGGAATTCCTTGGGCATTGATTAATGGTCCTTGAGATTGTGTGTAATGGTGAAAACTGACAACTTTGGTTCGAGTTTTCAGAATCAGGAGCAAGGCACTGTGCCAAGTTAATCGATCGTTCTTCGTTGACGAATGAATGAACGAAGGCGAGTCGCTTAAGCCGATCTTGGTTTGGCCTGGCTAGGGACACAGATAATGCAGAGAGAAAGCACATATGGCTTGGAGCTATGATCTCTTGTTTCCTCATGTTCAATTTAAGCATGTGGAGAAACAGTTTGATATGTTATTTGTTGTTTTTGTCTACCAGTCGAATTCTCTTTGGAGGAGTGATCTTAAAACAGAGATTTGTTTTTAAATTTTTTTTTTTTATTGATGTAGTGCATCATAGGGAGCTTTTGTGCAACAAAAAAGTGATTACCGTGTAATTTAAAAGGCATCTGTTCGAGTCTTGAAAATAACCTCTTATAAATTGAGATAAGATCTTTTGTTCCAAGATTTTTGTGTCTCCGTGTCCCCTTGCAGATCGGACGGGCTAGATCACATCCCAAGGATGCAGTGCACATCACGAGGATGCCATGCCCGTCCGATCAGCGAGGGGAAATGGGAATCTTGGGACAGAGGATCTCACTTCTTATACATTAGAATAAGATTGTGTACAATTCTTCTCTAGGACCTTGCATTGGTGGGAGGGTGACACAGGAATCTTGGGACAGAGGATCTCACCTCTTGTACATTAGAATAAGATTGCGTACAATTCTTCTCCAAGACCTCACATTGGTGGGAGGTTTGTGCATTGCATTGCCCTTTTATTGATGTAGTGCAAACATCACGAGTAAGGCTATAAATGAATTAAACATTCATGAACAAGTTTGATATACAAGTTAGTAGAACTACTACATTAACGACCCCCTATACGACAACCCCATGTCACTAGAAGGAGGTTCATTAGGAGCACAGGTGTTAAATACACGGTGGGAAGAACACAGGCGATACATTCCTTGGTACTCAAACTCTGCCCACTACAAGCAAACTACCGTGCAGTTACCATCTGTGTCAAGCCCTGGGGCTTGTTAAATTAAATAAGCAATAGTAGCAATAGATGGAATCTGCCACCTCAGCAGTCCCACATGGTCGACCCCATGACCATATGTAAGAAGGTAAATCGGAGAGTTGTAGTTGGCCACTGTAGGGGAGGGCTTTTTTTCCTCAATTTTGCCGAGATTTAAACTCTTATCCAATGATACAACTCTACCACGCACTAGCCAACTCAATCCTGCCCCTCGGGCACGTTAAATTAAATGAACAAGCTTGAACTTATATGTGTTCGACTCATTAATATTCATTAATGTGGATTATAAACTGTTCGTAGGGTGAACAAAAGTTTGATTAAACCAAACAAATCGATCGAACTGACCAAATTTAAAAATTTGATTCAGTATTTTATTTTTTTCAAAAAAATAATTTATTTCGTTAATTCGGTTCGATTTTGATCGTTAAAATCCTTATTCAATTAAATTAAATAAATAGAAAAAAAAAATTTGAACTGGGAATCTCCCACATTAAAAAATATATGATTTCAGTTTTGGTTAGATCTCTCATCCATTATTGCTAAAAGTTGGGGAAACAATAACTGCGGGCGACGGGACCGCCGAGCGAACGCCCAGCGCAGGAGGGGTGACCGACCCAGGATCGGTCCGAGAAGCGCCACTCGTCATCCCTGCTGAGGGTTTGGGGTCCTCGGGTGATGAAGTACCGCTCTCCCGCAAGAGACACCGAACGGACACACCTTCCCAGTCCGCCACCTCGGCCATCCAAGCCTCTAACGGGTGGGGGGCACCCCGTCTCCAGCTGCTCCTGCAACAGTGGAGGCTACCTCTTCCGATCGGACTCCGTCTGTAGCTGAGTTACTAGAGCCGCTCGCCGTGCAACCGATCTCTTCCTTTCCACCAGCTAGGCGGAAGATAACACGATCTGCTGCCCTTCTAGTCCCCCCTGCCCATACTTCAGGATCGAGCGCTTCTTCTCACTCGGCGCCGAGCGGGCGACGATCCGTCACTGCCACTCTTCGCCAAGCGACAGAGGACTTTCTTACGCCAAACGACAATCCCAGCTCTCCCCAGCATCAAGTCTATTTTCGTGGTCAGCTTGCTCGCATATGGGAGGAAGCGAGGGCATGAACGATCATGAAACCCCCGGGTGCGCTTGTTGATAACCATCTGGAGATGTCCACCGGGGTTAGTATTTCAATAATCAATTCATAAGTTACCTCCGCTCGACACTAATATTTGCTTGCAGTACTGGGTGGAGAATATTGTCATGTGCCAGCGGCTGACACAAGTGGAGGACGAGCTGAAGAAGCTCAAAATTTCTGGAGAAGCCTCCTCCTCCCAGGGGCAAACGACCACCCGTCTGCAGGCCGACCTGAAGAAGGCCCAACAGCTCCTCACGGAGGAGCAGCAGAAGTCGGCCGAACAGGCTAGTAGGATGGGCCAGATCAAGGCGCAATTGAAGACCTACGATTATAAACTCGAGCTGACTTCCAAAAGGAAACAACGAGCCATCGCCGACCTAGAGCAGAAAAACCAGGATGCTCGGCAGCTGGTCGAGAAGCTGAAGAACACGGAGGGCCTACTAACTACCGAGCGAGAGAGCCGCTTGGCTAAAGAGGCTGACCTCAAAGACCAAGTGAAGTGCCTCGAGGATGAGCTGGTGGCCTCCCATGCTTCTCTGACTACCTATTAGGAGGCCGAGCCGGATTGCTTCGCGGTCCTGAAGCAACAATATCTTCGCTCGGACCAATTTCTAGAGAAGGCGACCGATCGGATCATCCGATCGTTTGAGCTGACGATCGATGCGACGCTTAGCCAATTGAAGGCAAACTGTCATGTCTCCAAGGCCCTGTCTGACAAAGATGTGAACCGTGTCCAGTTCCTTGAGTCCATTCCTGACGAGGCCTTCGAATATATCGAGTGAGCGAGGGGTCGGTAGAGAATGTACTCCTGTCGTTCGGTAGTGACCAATTATTAATGAAATCCTTTTGGGCTCTTTCTTCATATGTCATCTTTTTGCTAAATTATTTGGATGTATAGTTTCGATCGACTATTATGACCGTACTTTCATTATTGAAATATTCGCTAGGCTTGTACCTCCGGGGTTTATAGTCGCCGCTCGACTCTGGATTTTAACGTCTCCGCTAGACGATCTTCTAAGGCAGGAGTTTAAGGTTGCCGCTCGACCGTCGATGGAGATTGGAGACATGGGTTTAACGTCGCCGCTCGACGATTTGGTGAAGACCGGGATTTAAGGTCGCCGCTCGACCGTCGATGGAGACATGGGTTTAACGTCGCCGCTCGACGATTTGGTGAAGACTGGGGTTTAAGGTCGTCACTCGACCGTCGATGGAGACATGGGTTTAACGTCGTCGCTCAACGATTTGGTGAAGATTAGGGTTTAAGGTCGTCGCTCGACCGTCGATGGAAACATGGGTTTAACGTCACCGCTCGACGAGTATTTGAGTAACCTTTCATTTTTCATTTCAATCCTGCAATCAGAGGGCACAGGAAAATGGTAAGTAGACTTTAGTTACATTGACGCACATTTCATCCAGCTCGGTACGGCTAGAGGTGGTTCGCGCTCCAAGGACATTCTAGTTGTCGCCCGTCTTCATTTTCTAGGTAGTAGGCGCCCGAGCGAAGCTTCTCCACGACTTTGAATGGTCCGATCCATGGAGCTTCTAGTTTTGTGACATCGCCGACTAGCTTTGTTGGTTAGTCCTAGGAAAATCGTAGCTGTTCCACTGTACAAAAATTTTGTACAAGTGTCGAACCTTTCCTTAAATAACCTATTGTGTTCTTTAGAAGTTAAATTAGGAATCGTAGACGAAACTTAACATCATTGATTCCAAATTTAACTTATCTGTTCTTGATGGTTTAGACTTGGATCGCAAGCGGAACTTAACACTATTGATCCAAATCCACCTACGTTATAAATTCAATTAAATATTAATTTCCAAAATTGACTTCCAGGATTGCATGGCGAGGCACATGGCCTTCTTGGGTATGGGAGCATCCACCACCATCTAGACAAGCCTTTTAAGGAAAGCTAATATTTAATTTCCTTATATAACTCTAGATTTAACCAAAAAGAACAATCGAATCATAAATTCGAAAAACAAAGAAAAACACAAACACGAATTACTAATTCGAAAAACTATATCTAATGCCTCTTGTTTTTGAAATTCATACAAAGAAAAATAACTAGCATGATGCGGAAAACAATTACTAATTATACATTTTCTTTGCAAGCTAATGACCTCAAGATCTTCTGACGTATTTCTCGCCTTGCCTTAGACGTTATGTGGGCAATGATCCTCCAAGATGAACACCACCCAAAGCTTTCTTCTCCTTCTTCTAATATTCGGCCACCACCAACAAATAGCAAAAGAGAGCAAAGGGAAAGGGAGAAGGGAGAGGGCCGGCCACACCAAGAGGATCAACAAGCAAAAGAATAAGAGTTGTATCTCATGAGGCCTCCTCACCCCTTCTTTTATATTACTTGCCCAAGGTAAATGAGAGAAGAATTTTTACAAAAATTAAAATCTTCCTCTAGTTTTTTCCTTTTCCCTTTTTATTTTTCCTTTTCTTTCCTCTTGATTGAATCAATCACCAAATCAATAATTGGTTTGATTTAATCTTGGCCGGCCCCTTGCTTGGGCACCAAGCAAGGGTGGCCGACCACTTATAGGAAGAAATAAATTTTTTTTTTTATAAAATTTTACAAGAAGAAATCCTCTTATAAAATTTACAAACTCTCTTTCCTAAAGTGGATGTTAAAAAGGAAAGTTTTAAAAAATTAAAATCATGTTTTAAAATTTAAAACTTCTCTTCAAAAATATTCTTTTTTAACATGAATAGAAAATTTTAATTTTAAAACTTCTTTTTTTTAAAAAAAAAAACCATGAAGATGGTTAAAAAGGAAAGTTTTAAAACTTTTAAAACTCTCTATTAAACCATGTGGCCTAATTCAAATAAGGAAAGTTTTTTTTAAAATTAAAATCTCTCTTTTAAAACTTATAGTTTTCTACAAAGAGAAAATTTTAAAAATTCAAAACACCCCCTATTTGAATTTATTATGGTCGGCCCCTACTTGCTTGGTCACCAAGCAAGAGGGTCGACCCTCTTAAGGAGATGGTGGCCAGCCATTGCTTGGTCACCAAGCAATGGGCCGGTCTCCTTTCTTGGACACCAAGAAGGGCATTTAATGAGTGGTTTATAAGGCACTAATGAAGCTACGATAGGGACCTAGAGGAGGAATTGGTTTTGACCTTCCGATAAGCTTGAGTATCCCGTGTTCGCCCCGAACACACAACTCAAGTTCATCAACAATAACTCATTCCACTAGAGAGTTATTGTTACACTACCGCACTAATCTCAAATTACATTATGACCTCCTTCTTACCATGAGTGTGTTAGTCTCTCTGTGTTTAAGATAACAAATGTCCACTAATTAAGTAAGTTACTGACAACTCACTTAATTAATATCTAGCTCCAAGAGTAGTACCACTCAACCTTATTGTCATGTCGGACTAAGTCCACCTGCAGGGTTTAACATGACAATCCTTATCAGCTCCTCTTGGGGACATTCTCAACCTAGATTATTAGGACACAGTTTCCTTCTATAATCAACAATACACACTATAAGTAATATCATTTCCCAACTTATCGGGCCTATTGATTTATTAAGCTAAATCTCACCCTTTGATAAGTTAAAGAAATAAATACTAAATATATATGCTTGTTATTATATTAGGATTAAGAGTACACACTTCCATAATAACTAAGGTCTAGTTCTTTTATTAAGTCAGTATAAAAAGAACTTACCTAAAATGGTCCTACTCAATACACTTAGAGTGTACTAGTGTAATTTATTAGTCAAGATAAACTAATACCTAATTACACTACGACTATACCAATGGATTGTTCCTTTCCATCTTAGTCGTGAGCAACTGTTTATAATTTATGAAGAGTTGATAACATGATCTTCTGTGTATGACACCACACACCATGTTATCTACTTTATAAATTAATTGAACAACTATATTCAACAAATAAATATAGACATTTGACCAATGTGATTCTTTTATTTCAAAAATAAATGTTTACAAAAGCTAGACTTTTAGTATACACTCTAACGGGCTTCACCTTCTTCCACACGAGGTCACCGACCTGGAATGACCTCGAGACCACTCGTCGATTGTAGTTCTGTCTCATCCTCTGCCTATAAGACATTAGCCGAACGATTGCTTTGTCATGCGTCTCATCTACGAAATCCAACTCCAGATGCCTCCGCTCGGCGTTGTCTTCAGTATAGTGCTGTATTCGATGGGACTCGACTTCCACCTCGATCGGGATGACCGCCTCATAGTCGTATACGAGGTGGAACGGAGTTACACCCGTGCCTTCCTTAGGGGTCATTCGGATTGCCCATAACACGCCGGGGAGCTTGCCCACCCAGCTCCCTCCGATGTGGTCGAGCCGAACTCGCAAAATCGCAAGATCTCTTGATTGGCGACTTTAGCTTGCCCATTACTCTGAGGGTACGCTACGGAGGTGAAGGCTTGCTGGATGCCATACTCCTCACACCACTCTCTGAGTTTTCGTTCGACAAACTATCTATCATTGTTTGAGACTAGTTGACGCGGAATGCCGAACCGATAGATGATATCCTGCCAGATGAACTTTTGGACCATCTGCTCGGTTATTTTGGTCAACGGCTCGGTTTGACCCACTTGGAGAAATAGTCCACCGCGACGAGCAAGAACTTTCACTGGACGGTCGCCACGAGGAAGGGTCCCACAATATCCATGCCCCATTGGTCGAACGGGCATGACACAGTGGAGGCCTTCATCTCTTCGGCTGACCGGTGGGAAAGGTGATGATACTTCTGGCAGGATAGACAGTTGGCTACTGTCCGAGCGGCATCTTCCTGTAGAGTCGGCCAGAAGTACCCGATCAGCAGATCTTCCTTGCTAGCGACCGACTGCCCGGATGCCCTCCACAGGAGCCTTGGTGCACTTCTTGCAGTATATAGTCGGCATCCTCTGATCCAACGCGCCTTCTTGTATAGCTGGTCCCCGACTAAGGTGAAGCGACCGACCCTTCTTCTCAATAAGCGAGCTTCCTCCCGATCGGAAGACGTAGCTCCCGATCGTAGAAACTCTATTATGGTCGTTCTCCAATCGATAAGGAAAGCGAGTCCCTCCATCCGATCGACGTGCACCACTAAGGATACTTGCTTGATTGGTTGAGCAATGATGATCAGTAAGAGTGAGCTCGCTAATTTGGCCAGCTCGTCCGCTGCTTGGTTCTCCGCTTGGGGGATCTTCTGGATGATTACCTCCTGAAAGTTTGCCTTTAGCTTTTCAAAGGCTTCGACGCACAACTTGAGCCGCATGTTACTGATCTTGAATGCTCCAACCAGCTGTTGAGTGACTAATTGAGAATCAGAGTGGATAAGAACTCTGCCCGCGTCGACATGCCGAGCGACTTGTAAGCCGATTATAAGAGCCTCGTACTCGGCTTCATTGTTAGTTGCCCGGTACTCTAGCCGAAAGGACAACTACACCCGCTCTTCTTGTGGGGAGATAAGCAGTATGCCGATCCCACTACCTTGCCAGGTGGACGACCCATCCACATATATTTTCCATACTGAGTCGAGCTCAGAGTTTTGCACCTCCGTGACAAAGTCGGCCAAGGCCTGCGCTTTGATGGCCATTCGGGGATGATATTGGATATCAAACTCGCTGAGTTTCGTTATCCATTTGATCAGTCAGCCGAATGCCTCTGGGTTAAGCATGACTCTTCCCAGAGGGCTGTTGGTCATCACCACGATAGTGTGAGCGAGAAATAAGGGCGAAGCCTCCGAGCGGCGAGTACCAAAGCAAATGCGAGCTTCTCAAGACCTGTGTAGAGAGATTCAACATCCTTTAATATATGACTCAAGAAGTACACTGGTTGTTCTTCGCCGTTCTGACGCACCAGCACCGAGCTGACAACGTGCTCGATTGAAGACAGATAAATCTGAAGCGGTTCACCGGCAGTAGGCTTAGCTAGTATAGGTAGTAAGTTCAAATATACTTTGAGTTCCTCGAAGGCCCGGTCACACTCCTCGTCCCACTGAAACTTGGTGGCTCGGCGCAGAATTTTGAAGAAGGGAAGACTCCGGTCGGATGACTTGGAGATGAATCGTGATAATGCTGTTATCCGCCCGGTAAGGCATTGTTCTTCCTTCAAGTTTCTTGGTGGTGGCATATCTTGGAGTGATTTTACCTTGCTAGGGTTTGCCTCGATGCCCCGCTCGATGACGATATACCCTAGGAAGCGCTCACTTTTAGCGCCGAACAGACACTTCTGAGGATTTAACTTTATTTCGTATGTCCAAAGGGTCTGGCAGGTCTCCTTGATGTCTGCACAGAGATCGATGGTTCGGAGGGATTTAATTAATATGTCGTCGACATATACCTCCATGTTGTGGTCGATCTGCCGCTGGAAGACTTTGTTCATCAGCCGTTGGCAGGTGGCTCCCACATTCTTCAAGCCAAACGACATTATGTTGTAGCAGTACGTACCGTCGACGGTGATGAAGCTGACTTTCTCTTGGTCTTCACGGGCAAGCGACACTTGATGATACCCCTGATAGGCGTCCAGCATGCATATCAGCTCGCACCCGGCTGTGGAGTCTACTATCTGATCGATCCTGGATAAGGGATAGAAGTCCTTCGGGTATGCCTTATTAAGATCCCGGAAGTCGATGCAGACCCTCCATTTATTGTCTGGTTTGGAGACCAGCACCACATTGCCGAGCCAGCTCGGGAACTGAACTTCGCATATGTGGTCGACGTCCAACAGTTTCTCAATCTCCTCTTGGATGATCAGGTTTTACTCAGTGCTGAAGTCCCTCTTCCTCTGCTTCACCAACCTAGCGTCTGGTCGGACGAGGAGCTCATGCTGTGCAACGTTCAGGGAAATGCCGGGCAGCTCATGGGTAGACCAGGCGAACACGTCATGGTTCTGTTGGAGACAACTGATCAGCTCGGCCTTCTGCCCGACCTCTAGGTCAGACGCTATGAAAATTGTCGCCTCTGCTCGGCTCGGATGTATCTGTACTTCCTCCTTTTCTTCATAAATTAAAGTAGGGGGCTTCTCGGTTGTGGTGTTTACCTCCATTCGGGGTGTCTTCCGAGCGGTCTTGGCCTCGATCTTGACCATCTCGACATAGCATCTCCGAGCAGCCAGCTGATCCCCCTTTACTTCTCCAACTCAATCTCCTACCAGGAACTTAATCTTATGACAGAAGGTTGAAATGACTGCTCGAAATTCATTGAGGTCCGGATGACCCAAAATGACATTGTAGGCTGAGGGGGCATCTACTACGATGAAGTTGGTGGCCCTTGTCCTCCGGAGTGGTTCCTCCCCGAGCGAGATGACCATCTTGATCCGGTCGATCTGCAAGACTTCATTGCCAGTGAACCCATATAGAGGGGTCGTCATTGGCAACAGTTCGCCTCTGTCAATTTGGAGCTGGTCGAACGCCTTCTTGAAAATGATGTTGACCGAGCTGCCTGTGTCAACGAATATACGATGAATAGTATAATTAGCGATTATCACTCGAATAATGAGTGTGTCATCGTGCGGCACTTCAACACCCTCGAGATCACAGGGACCTAAGCTGATCTCGGGTCCGTTGGCCTGCTCCCGACTGCAGCCCACCGCATGGATTTCTAACCGCCGGACGTGTGACTTCCGGGCTCGGTTGGAATCCTCGCCGGTCGGCCCACTAGCTATGATGTTGATCTCGCCTCGAGCGACATTGCTCCGATTTTCCTCCTCCCGAGTGGACGGCCTGCTTCGCTTGCGCCCGACTCTTGTCGGCTCCGCGCTTCTCTGATGAGGCCGCCTTGGTGATCGCCTTGCTTCTTCTCGTCGATCGGCCTGATGATGCTCGTGTCGCCGGCCAGGAGAAGGGGATCGACACCGATAACTCTTAGGCGCCAATTGGGTGACCGGATCGAACCCGCGACAGTCGCGGGTGTTGTGAGATGCAGACTGATGGAATGAGAAGAACAAAGGGGTCCATACCTTTCCCTTGGGCTTCAACCGTTTTGTGGCAACATGCTGGACGACATGTGGCCTTGCTTCCTGGTGTGGGTGTACTCCCTCCGCTCGGGGCCCTCTTGAAGGTTGATGGCTGGACGGCGACCGTCGTTCAGTCGCCGTCGATGGTTCGGATGGAGCCTCCTTCCTTTGGGCCACCTGGGCTTCTTCCACGTTTATGTACTCATTGGCCTTCTTCAGCATGTGGTCGTAGTCACTAGGCGGCTTCCTGATGAGCGATCGGAAGAAGTCCCCATCCACGAGCCCTTGCATGAATGTGTTCATCATGGTCTCGGATGAGACCGAGGGGATATCCATCGCCACCTGGTTGAAGCGCTGGATGTAGGCTCATAGAGTTTCTCTCTGGCCCTGCTTCATGGAAAACAGACTAACGCTTGTTTTCTGATAGTGCTTGCTGCTCGCGAAGTGGTGAAGGAAAGCTGTTTGGAAGTCTTTGAAGCTTCGGATAGACCTGTCCGACAGCCTTCTAAACCACCGTTGGGCCAGCCGGAGAGCGTAGTGAGGAAGACTCGGCACTTGACTCCATCTATGTTCTGATGAAGGGTAGCGGCGTTATCAAACTTACCCAGATGGTCATCCGGGTCGGGCAACCCGTTATACTCTCCGATCGCCAGGGGAGTGTAGTGTTTCAGCAGCGGATCCTGCAGAATGGGCTCTGAGAATTGTCGGTTGATCCGGTCGGGTGATGAATCGGCTCGGGGTGCTTTGCCTTTTCCTTCATCCCAAGTGGGGGCCTCATCTGAGGAACCCCTATCCTCGTTGGCCTGAGCGATCTCTAAGGGCGTCTGAAATAACGCCCAGTGAAATGGAATGGGCGCTGGCGGAACTTCTCCAGGAGTGTCGGTCGACATCTTGTTCTGCCCCCATATGGAGGGTTACTCCGGCCGGTCTTCATGCGTCGCTCGACCTCCCGAGGCCGATGTTGCTTGTTGTGCCAGTCGATCGACCAACGCCTTTTATTGCTGTTGCTCGACTAATTTTGTCGCTTGTACTTGAATGAGCGCATCAAGCTCTTCTGGAGTGAGCGTCACGGTGTGGAGACGTCCAGCTTCCTCCATCTTCTCCGCTCGGATTCAGGTGCTTTCCCACAGACGATAGCAAATTTGATTCTGTCCGAGTGTAAGTGGATGGACACTGGGTAGATGGCGCTCACGTTGACTGGATGTCGACTGAAGGCGATTCGGACCTCCAACGAGCTAAGCCTACAACCACAGAGTCGTTAGTGCCGAGCTAGGGAAGGGTTCCTCGGCGATGGCCCTCCGACGCTCAAGTTAGTCACCGGCAAGCGAACAAAGAATGAAGTAGACAGGAGCAGTGTAACTGTAGCTATAGTAATCCAAAACATACCTCCGACGAAGTCTGAGGGTCCTTATATAGGGCTCCTGAGAGGCGCGTGCATGCTTCCCGAGGTATGCACGCTTCTCCAAGCATACCTGGAAAGGATGTGTCAGAAAAGCGTGTCTGACGCCATACCTTAACAGCCGGGGCATATCCTTGACGTGACAATGGAAGCTTCCACCGTACGATTCTCTGTCTGCCCATGCCGCTGACCACACCGCCTGTCAATGGTACTGCTCCTCAGGAAGATATTACCAACTGCTCCCTTTGTCTGTTATTGGGCCGAGCGGGAGAGTCGCTCGGCCAGTCGGCCGTCCGAACGATGCAACGGCCGGGCCGAGCGTCCACTCGGCCGATGAGCTATTGCCAGCTACACCCCGTCAGACAAAGGAGTCCTGCCTGTCGAGTCAAGGCTGCATCCACTATTTGCCGAGCAGGATGGCTGCTTGGCCTTCGTGTCTCCCTGGTTGAGCTTTATGAGCGTCGGAAGCTCGGTGTCTGACCGAGCTGTCGAAGTGTTGAGTCGGCTACTCTATCTGTTGACCGGGAAGGTAGTTCGCCTGATTGAACGCCCGCCTAACGTTGACCACCTTGACCACCTGCCGGACGAGCCCTACCTTACCACCAGATTAATATTATTACTACACTAATGCTATCATTATTAAAATAACATGTGTAAATAAATATGCCTAACAAAGGTGAATAAAAATGTGTCTCTCCAAGTAACGTCAAATACAAACCTGCATAAATAATAATATAAAGTTCATAATCAAATATAATAGTCCACAAATTAACAAATATAATCTTGCCAGCCTACAACAGCTAAGGTCAACACCGGCTCCCCGCGGCCAAGCAAGACCAACGCAAGACCCGTAGCAAAGCAAGCCTGGCAAGGCTGCCAATGGCCAAGACAATCCCAGCCACGCCACTAGGAGACTGCCAGGCCCACAAAGGGACCATCCCAGCCGGTGGAGGCCGCTAGCTGCAAAGCCAACCCCGGCCAAGGCCAGCGGGGGCGGCCAAGGCCCCTAGAGGCCTCCAACAGCCAAGCCAACCCCGACCAAGGCCAGCAGTGGTCGGCCCCGGCCGCTAACAGCCACTAGAGGAAGGCAAAGGCCCACAACAACCGCTGATGGCCGCTGGTGGCCAACAAAAACTGCCTGTGATCGCTAGTTTCCTCAGGAGGCCGCTAGCAACCGTGTGAGGCCGCTAGCGGCCGCATGAGGCCAGTAACAGCCGCGGGAGGCACTAATTTTGTTCCGTTCATAGCTCTCTAACATTAATTTGTAACTCTAATAAGTTCAACTACTTCAATTTTCTTTTCAACTCTAACATGTTTAACTTCATTTAAAATCTATCTATTTGACTTAGCTATAAAAAAATATATATTCAGTCAAAATTATTTGAGGACATTTACATAATCATGAGAATGAGACGAATACATAGGAACTGGTTTCATCTCATTCCAAGCTCCTTAGGTCCATTAACCAGCCTCGGAGTTTTTTTTTCATTACCAAGCTTTGCAACGAATTTTAGAATTCATTGCAAATGTTTGCAATGAATCCAGAAATCCATTGCAGATTTGCAACGAATTCTAAATTAGTCACAGATTTGCAATGAATTCTAAATTCATTACAAACTTTGATTTTATTTGTCCGAAGCCAGTTCATAGACCTAGATAGCTCAAAATAAGATGAAATCAATTCCTATGTGTTAGTCTATTTGTCCTGATTATATAAATATTCTCAAATAATTTTTTAGCTAATATATATTTTTCAATGATTTTTTGATCGCCTATGCGTTTGAAAAATATAATTCAGGTTTAAAAATTCACACATTCTAATCTCTTGGGTCAAATTGATGTTTGAAAACATAGATCTAATCAGAAGAACTATACGGACACAAAGAAACTAATTTTGTTTCATTCTGAGTTTTCTGACATTAATTTGTAACTATAACTAGTTCAACTAATTTAATTTCCTTTCTAACTTTAACATGTTCAACTTTGTTTAACATTTATCTATTTGACTTAGCTATGAAATATATATATATATATATATATATATATATATATATATATATATATATATATATATATATATATATATATATATATATATATATATATATATATATATATATATATATATATATATATATATATATATATATATATATATATATATATATATATATATATATATAGTCAAAAATTTGAGGACATTTACATAATTATTAGAATGAGACAAACACATAGGAACTTGTTTTATCTCATTCCGAGCTCTCTAGGTCTATTAACCTGCCTCAGAATTTTTTTTTCATTACCAAGCTTTGCAACAAATTTAAAAATTCATTATAAATTTGCAACGAATCCAGAAATTCATTGCAAATGTTTGTAACGAATCTAGAAATTCATTGCAAATCTGTAACGAATTTTGAAATTCATTGTAGATTTGCAATCAATTCTAAATTCGTTGCAAACTTTGATTCTATATGTCCGAAGTTGGTTGATAGACTTAGAGAGCTCGAAATTAGGTGAAATCAATTCCTTTGTGTTTGCCTATTTGTCTTGATTATATAAATATCCTCAAATAATTTTTTTATCCAATATATTTTTCAGTGATTTTTTTATCACGTATGTGCCCAAAAAATATAATTCAGGTTTAAAAATTCATACATCCAAATCTATTGGGTCAAATTGATATTTGAAGACATAGATATAATCAATAGAATTATACAGACATATAGAAACTAATTTTATTCTGTTCTGAGCTATTTGACATTAATTTGTAACTCTCACAAGTTCAACTAATTCAATTTCTTTTCTAACTCTAACATTGTTCAACTTCATTTAAAATTCATCGATTTGACTTAGCTATGAAAAAAATATATATTCAATCAAAAAATTAATGAGAGCATTTACATAATCATGAGATTGATACAAACACATAGGAACTTATTTCATCTCATTCCGAGCTCTCTAGGTCCATTAACCAACCTCAGAGGTTTTTTTTTTCATTAACAAGCTTTGCAACAAATTTCAAAATTAGTTGTAAATTTGCAACGAATCTAGAAATTCATTGCAAATGTTTGCAATAATCAAATCTGCAACGAATTCTGAAATTCGTTGCAGATTTGCAACAAATTCTAAATTCGTTGCAAACTTTGATTCTATATGTCCAAAATCGATTGATAAACATAGAGAGCTCAGAATCTGATAAAATCAATTCTTGTGTGTTCTACTATTTTTCATAATTATATAAATGCCCTTAAATAATTTTTTTAGCTAATATATTTTTTCAGTGATTTTTTGATCATCTATGTGTCCGAAAAATATAATTCGGGTTTAAAAATTCACACATCCAAATCTATTGGATCAAATTGATTTTTGGATACATGGATATAATCAGAAGAACTATACAGACACATAGAAACTATTTTGTTCCATTTTAGGTTCTCTGGCATTAATTTGTAACTCTAACCAGTTCAACTAATTCAATTTCCTTTCTAACTTTAACATGTTCAACTTTATTTAAAATTTATCTATTTGACTTAGCTATGAAAAATATATATATTTGGTCAAAAAATTATTTGAGGATATTTACATAATCATTAGAATGAGATGAACACATGGGAACTTGTTTTATCTCATTCCGAACTCCCTAGGTCTATTAACCTGCCTCAGATTTTTTTTTTATTACCAAGCTTTGTAACGAATTTCAAAATTCATTGCAAATTTGCAACGAATCCAGAAATTCATTGCAAATGTTTGCAACAAATCTAGAAATTCATTGCAAATATGCAATGAATTTTGAAATTCATTGCAAATTTGTAATTAATTCTAAATTAGTTGCAAACTTTGATTCTATATGTCCGAAGCTGATTGATAGACTTAGAGAGCTCAAAATTGGATGAAATCAATTCTTTTGTGTTTATTTATTTGTCTTGATTATATAAATATCCTCAAATATTTTTTTTAGCTAATATATTTTTCAGTGATTTTTTGATCACCTATGTGTCCGAAAAATATAATTCAAGTTTAAAAATTCATACATCCAAATCTATTGGGTCAAATTGATGTTTGAAGATATGGATATAATCAAGAGAATTATACAGACATATAGAAACTATTTTTTTTTTCTGTTCTGAGCTATCTAACATTAATTTGTAACTCTCATAAGTTCAACTAATTCAATTTCTTTTCTCTAACATTGTTCAACTTCATTTAAAATTCATCGATTTGACTTAGCTATGAAAAAAATATATATTCAATCAAAAAATTAATTGAGGGCATTAACATAATTATGAGATTGATACAAACACATAGGAACTTGTTTCATCTCATTCTGATCTCCCTTGGTCCATTAACCAACCTTAGAGGGTTTTTTTCATTAACAAGCTTTGCAACAAATTTCAAAATTAGTTATAAATTTGCAATGATTCCAGAAATTTATTGCAAATGTTTACAATGAATCCAGAAATTCATTGCAAATCTACAACGAATTATGAAATTCGTTGCAGATTTGCAACGAATTCTAAATTTGTTGCAAACTTTGATTCTATATGTTCGAAACCAGTTGATAAACATAGAGAAGTCAGAATCCGATGAAATCAATTCCTATGCGTTCGACTATCTATCATAATTATATAAATGTCCTCAAATAATTTTTTTAGCAAATATATTTCTTCAATGATTTTTTGATCACCTATGTGTCCAAAAAATATAATTCAGGTTTAAAAATTCACACATCAAAATCTATTGGATCAAATTGATTTTTGAAGACATGGATATAATCAGGAGAACTATACGGAGGCATAAAAATTAATTTTGTTTCGTTCTGAGCTATCTAGCATTAATTTCTAACTCTAACAAGTTCAACTAATTCAATTTCCTTTCTAACTCTAACATGTTCAACTTCATTTAAAATTTATCTATCTGACTTAGATATGAAAAATATATATATTCGGTTGAAAAATTATTTGAGGGTATTTACATAATCATGAGAATGAAATGAACGCATAGGAGCTTGTTTCATCTCATTCCGAGCTCCCTCGATCTATTAACTAGTCTCGAAGTTTTTTTTTTTCATTACCAAGCTTTGCAACGAATTTTAGAATTTGTTGTAAATTTGCAATGAATCCATAAATTCATTGCAAATGTACAATGAATTCTAAAATTTGTTTTACATTTGCAACAAATTATGAAATTTGTTGCAGATTTGTAACAAATTCTGAAATTCGTTGCAGATTTGCAACAAATTCTGAAATTAGTTGTAGATTTGCAACAAATTCTAAATTCATTGCAAACTTTGATTCTATATGTCCAAAATCGATTGATAGAACTAGAGAGCTCGGAATCGGATGAAATTAATTCCTGTGTGTTCTTCTATTTGTGTTGATTATATAAATGTCCTCAAATAATTTTTTTAGTTAATATATTTTTTCAGTGATTTTTGATCACTATATGTTTGAAAAATATAATTCAGGTTTAAAAATTCACACATCCAAATCTATTAAGTCAAATTGATGTTTGAAAATATGGATATAATCAGGAGAACTATACAAACATATAGAAATTAATTTTGTTCCATTTTGAGCTCCCTGGCATTAATTTGTAATTCTAACAAGTTCAATTAATTCAATTTTCTTTTTAACTCTAGCATGTTCAACTTCATTTAAAATCCATATATTTGACTTAGCTATGAAAAAAAATATATATTTGGTCAAAAAATTAATTGAGGACATTTACATAATCATAAGAATGAGACGAATACATAAAAACTTGTTTCATCTCATTCCGAGCTCCCTAGGTCTATTAACTAACCTCGGAGTTTTTCTTTTTCATTACTAAGCTTTGCAACGAATTTCAGAATTTGTTGCAAATTTGTAATGAATCTAGAAATTCATTGCAAATGTTTGCAATGAATCCAGAAATTCGTTGCAGATTTGTAACGAATTCTAAATTCATTACAAACTTTGATTCTATATGTCTGAATTCAGTTGATAGACCTAGATATCTTAGAATCAGTTGAAATCAATTCCTATGTGTTACCTATTTTTTTATTATATAAATATCCTTAAATAATTTTTTTAGCTAATATATTTTTTCAGTGATCTTTTGATCACCTATGCGTCCGAAAAATATAATTCAGGTTTAAAAATTCATACATTCTAATCTATTGGGTCAAATTGATGTTTGAAGACATATATAATCAAGAGAACTAAACGACACATATAAACTAATTTTGTTTTGTTCTAAACTCTATGACATTAATTTGTAACTCTAACAAGTTTAACTAATTCAATTTTCTTTCTAACTCTAACATGTTCAACTTCATTTAAAAACCATCTATTTGACTTAACTATGAAAATATATATATATATTTAGTCAAAAAAATTATTTGAGGACATTTACATAATTATGAGAATGAGATGAACATATAAGAACTGGTTTTATCTCATTATGAGCTCCCTAGGTCTATTAACCAGCCTAGGAGTTTTTTTTCATTACCAAGCTTTGCAACAAATTTTATAATTCGTTGCAAATTTGCAACGAATCCATAAATTCGTTGCAAAAGTTTGAAATGAATCCAGAAATTCGCTGCAAACTTTGATTCTATATGTTCGAAGCCGGTTGATAAACCTAGAGAGTTCAGAATTGGATGAAATCTATTCCTATGCGTTTGTCAACTTGTCTTGATTATATATATGTCCTCACATAATTTTTTTAGTTAATATGTTTTTCAATGATTTTTTGATCACCTATGTGTTTGAAAAATATAATTCCGGTTTAAAAATTCACACATCCAAATATATTGAGTCAAATTGATATTGAAAATATGGATATAATCAGGAGAACTATATGGACACCTATAAACTAAATTTGTTCCATTCTGAACTCTATGATATTAATTTGTAACTCTAACAATTCAACTAATTCAATTTCCTTTCTAACTCTAAGATGTTAACTTCATTTAAAATCCATCTATTTGACTTAGCTATGAATAAAATATATATTTAGTCAAAAAATTATTTGAGGGCATTTACATAATTATGAAAATGAGACGAACACATAAGAACTTGTTTCATCTCATTTCGAGCTCCCTAGGTCCATTCACTAGCCTAGGAGTTTTGTTTTTCATTACCAAGCTTTGCAACGAATTTCAGAATTCATTGCAAATTTGCAATGAATCCAAAAATTCATTGCAAACTTTGATTCTATATGTCTGAAGCTGATTGCTAGCCCTAGAGAGCTCGGAATTGGATGAAATTTATTCCTTTGTGTTCATTAATTTGTCCTAATTATATAAATATCCTCACATAATTTTTTTAGCTAATATATTTTTTCAATCATTTTTTAATCACCTATGTGTCCGAAAAATATAATTAAGATTTAAAAATTCACACATTCAAATCTATTGAGTCAAATTGATATATGAAGATATGAATATAATCAAGAGAACTATACAGACACATATAAACTAATATTGTTCCATTTTGAACTCTATGGCATTAATTTATAACTCTTACAAGTTCAACTAATTCAATTTCCTTTCTAACTCTAAGATGTTCAACTTTATTTAAAATTCATCTATTTGACTTAGCTATGAATAAAATATATATTTAGTTAAAAAATTATTTGAGGGCATTTACATAATCATAAGATTAAGATGAGCACATAAGAACTTGTTTTATCTCATTCCGAGCTCCCTAAGTCCATTAACTAGCCTAGGAGTTTTGTTTTTCATTACCCAGCTTTGCAACGAATTTAAGAATTCATTGCAAATTTGCAAAGAATCCAAAAATTCGTTGCAAATGTTTGTAATGAATCCAGAAATTCATTACAAACTTTGATTCTATATATCTGAAGCCAGTTGATAGACCTAGAGAGTTCGGAATTTGATAAAATCTATTCCTATGTATTCGTCAATTTGTCCTAATTATATAAATGCCCTCACATAATTTTTTTAACTAATATATTTTTTCCAATGATTTTTTTTATCACCTATGTGTCCGAAAATTATAATTCGGATTTAAAAATTCACACATCCAAATCTATTGAGTCAAATTGATATTTGAAGACATGGATATAATCAGCAGAACTATACGGACACATAGAAACTAATTTTGTTCCGTTCTGAGCTCTCTAACATTAATTTGTAACTCTAACAAGTTCAACTAATTCAATTTCCTTTCAACTCTAACATGTTACTTCATTTAAAATCCATCTATTTGACTTAACTATGAAAAAATATATATATTCGGTAAAAAAATTAATTGAGGACATTTACATAATCATGAGAATAAGATGAACACATAAAAACTTATTTCATCTCATTCCGAGCTCCCTAGGTTTATTAATCGGCTTTCGATTTTTTTTTAATTAACAAGGTTTGTAACGAATTTCAGATTTCATTGTAAATTTGCAACGAATCTCCTATTAGTCACAAATTCCTTGTAAAAACTCATTTAAACAATATTTGTAACGAATCTCGAATTCGTTGCAAAATCTAGGATGAATATTATTTTCGTTGCTAAATCTGCAATGAATAGTTTTTTGTCCTAAAAGTTGTGACGAATTATTTTTTTTTCGTTGCAGATTTTGGAACAAATATTCATTTTTATCGACAAATTGGAACAAAATTTGGTGACAAAATAGTTTTTGTTGCTGATTTATGACAAAATACTTCGTTGCTAAATTGATTGCTAATTAGCAACAATATTTATTTTTGTCATAAAATTCGTCGTAAATTTGGGACGAAAATTATTCGTTACAAATATTCGTCCCTAAATGACTGATTTTTTGTACTGGGAGATTCACAACCTGTCTTGGAAGTGATCACTTTCTTTTATTTTTTAGCTGACATAATGTATTCAGTTCTTTGAATCGATTAATTTTAGGATAATCGATTTAATTCCACGAAAGTTTTTCATTAGTTATCAAGATAAATCGAAAAATTCTCATGATAGTCTATCTATCTAGACAGCTCGTTTTTTCAAATCCCCTATCCATTAGAGGAAAAATCAATGTAATTCACTGTATTTGATTTTCGACCTATAGATTCCTAGATCTGCACTTGAAAGTTTACTCACTGCACCGTAGTCTTGATTTTATTATGCATGACAAATGTATAGTACTATCTCCTTGGGGAGTTCAGATCCTCTGTCCCAAGATTTTTGTATCCTTATATTCCCTCGTTGATCGGACGGATTATTAGATCATATTTCAAGAATGTAATGCACATCATGAGGTTGTAATGACCGTCCGATCGATAAGAGGACATGAGGATACGAAAATCTCAGAACAGAGGATCTGAACTCCTCCTTGGGGTGCTGGGGGCTCATGCTGAACTTACCGTGCTGGGAGGATGACTCCAAGGGGATTTCCAAAGCGGCTCGTGCTCTAAAAATTCTTCAAATATCTCGGTATCTCTTTAATTTGGGTAAATGTATCGTTCTGGTCATTGATAGATATTATTAATAAATAATATTAATGGATAATTTTGTGCCCTTATGGGGTTACTTAGTCTGGATTTGTTATCAAAGAGATATCACTTGATTTTGACAGGTGCACATACTATTTTGATTTATGTCGTGTTGCCACTTGGCTGAGATTAAATAAGTCTTTATGATTTATTCCCTTTAAAATAGAATGAATAATTGTGTTGCTCTGTATTTGTAAAATATATATATATAGGGATAATTCTATCTATTAGGCTACATTTATATTTAATTCTAGCCTTTTTATTACATGTGCATGAAATTTTAATTCTTAAATCGATGCGTTGTTTTTCGTAGTAAAATTATTTTTTCATTTGCAAATCGTATGCTATTCTGTGGGAAAAATTAATATTTTCTCATATATTTTGGATATTATTAAACTGTCAAGATCTTATCGAATAAATTGATATTTTTTAAAATATATTTTGGATATTTTTAAACTGTCATGATTTATCCTAAATTTTCTTTTCAAATTATGACTATTTTTTACTAATATTAAATATTTTTAGTTAAATTGAAATATTTTAATAAATTAAAGTAACTTAAAACACTAGAGTTAATTTTTTGAAATGAGAAATTAGAATAAGAACTTCTTTTAAATTATTTTTTCAATAACTAAAAACCTTGCAATATTGGGGAAATATATATCTTAAAAAAATCATCTTTTATTATCATTTCTCATCTTGAAAATAATTTTATTTTATCATTGTTTTTTTATTTTTTTAATTGACAATACATATTCAACTTATATCGATTAATTTTAAAAATAATTGTGTTAATCCCATAAAAATTTTCATCAATCATTAGGATAAATTAGTAAACACTTAGAGTGCATTTGATTGGGAGTTATCCATCCAAGGTTAGGTAATCGATGATTCCCTAGTAATGTTTTATACCGGACATGTCAACAAAAGAGACATGTAATCCGGAATCCAAAAACCTTATAAAACTAAGATTTTTCTTGATTCCGAGATTAACAATAATTTTTTACCCAAAATACGCTCGAATAAGAGAAAAATATGATAAAAAATAAAAATGTAAAAAAAATAATATAAAACATAAAATAAAAAACTTTAAAAAATAAAAAATGTAAAAAAAACATAAAAAATTTAAAGGATAGAAAAACATTAAAGAAATTTTAAAAATGGGGAAAAAAATAAAAAAAAAACATAAAAATAGAAAAAACGTAAAAAAATTTTTTAAAAAAATAAAAAACGTAAAAAATAATAAAAAATATATAAAAAATAAAAAATAGAAAAACACATAAAAGAAGTAAAAAATAGAAAAAATAAAAAAAACGTAAAAACATAAAAAAATTAAAAAAACCTTAAAAATTTTAAAAAAGAAAAAAATGGAAAATATAAAAAATGAAAAGAAATAAAAAAACATAAAAATAAAGGAAAACTTGAAAAAAAAAAATTAAAAAACGTAGAGTTTAAATAAAAAATAATATATAGTTGATTTTTATAACTAAGGATAATATAATAAAATATTAAATTAATTTATTTATTAAAATCTTTGAACAAATAATTTTTTATTGTATTAACTAGGTTGAACCAAATAACATTTGGTTATATTTTATTCCCCATAATTTTTATTATGTGATTATTTGATAATCACATAATTTATGATTACATGATAATCATATAATCTTAATTATATGATTACTTATAATCACATAACTAAAATTATACATAATAATTTAAATCAAACACATCTTTATAGTCCACCAATTCAACAGTTCAACATTCATGCCGCTGAACTAATGCCCCGGGTTACTTTATCATTTATATAGCTACACCACGTTAAAATAAAATAACTCAATTTAATTAAAATTACTATGTATAAAATATTATTATATTAAAATAATTTTCATTAATTTGGATTCCCTTCTGGACTGATCCTTAATGATCTTTATATAAATCTGATCTCACTTGTTTCTTCTGTGCCAGTACTGTATCAATTGCCATAGACTGGTGGACCTCCGAGTTCGAGCGAAGGCAGCGGAATTCCTCTCTCTGATTCCCTTTTCACCGATCGGTTAGTGTTTTCTTCTTTTGATTTATCGATAAATGAGAAGGTTACATTTCAACGCCTACTCCACAGATCTCGCTTTTTTGTTTGATGATTGATGGTTTTATCAAAAGGAACCACTTTGCCTTTGAGATCACTCATCTTTTCTTTGTTTTTTTTTTCGGCCATTCATTGTTTTCGAAAGTATACTAATACGGTAGAAATTTACCTGGCAAACACTGAGCGGTGTAGCGGCACACTACATGGAAAACAGGGATTAACGAAGGATTTAATGGCGGACTATTAATTTCCGTCGCTAATAACGACGGATCTAAAATACCTGTCGCTAATAAACTGGGTTGTAAAAAAATCTATTTTTGCACGGGATAGCAATTGATTTTACACTGTCACTATTAGAGACGGATAATTGACTCATCGGTCGTTATTAGTGACGAATAATTAAAATATTCGTTACGAATAACGTCGGATAATTGGCTTATTCGTCGCTATTAGCTAGCGACTGATAATTAAATAATTATCGATTTATGTTATGTGTATGTGAACCTTTTTTCCTTTGGATCCGATTAATAAAGGATCCGTCGCTATTGGCGACAAATATTTAATTTTCCAACGCTATTAGTGATCAATATTTAAATATTCATCGCTAATAGTGATGATTTAATATTCTGTCGCTATATGTTATGGGTATGGGAATCTATTTTTCCTTCAGATTCGATGAATGATCCGTTGCTACTAGCGACGGATATTTAATTTACCGCCGCTAATAGTGATGAATAATTTAAATATCCATCTCTATTAGTGACGGTTTAATATTCCATCGTTACCTTTGGGATATTAGGGCCAGTAGACCCTGCCAAGTGGTTCTGGAATTTGAAGGATTTTGTTTATCTTTAATGCTGTACTTTATGATTTTATATTAAGTTTAGATTCTTGCTAATTATTTTTCTCTTTACAATCTTGTACTAATTTAAACTCTTGCTGGACTAGTTTATTATTATTATTATTATTATTTTTGTGTATGTACATGTTATTTATTTAGATAATATGTTGCTTATTTAGATAATTATCAGATTAATATTATTTGCATGATTATTTATATTGATATTACTTGCATGAAGAACCATGTTTGAAAATATAATTATGCTTAGTTTCACATGATTAATCATGTTGGAAATGTTATTCCCATTAGGATACAATGTATATGAACAAGGTTTGGATGTACAATAGGTTAGATAATAGATTTATCAGTCAAAGAATTTTTTGATGGGGTTGAAGAGTTTGTGAATTTCGCTAAGTCTCATCCAGAATACTTGAATGATGCTGAGTTAATGTGTCCATGTAATCAGCACAAATGTAGGAATATGACTTTTCGTGATGAGGATATAGTAAAATCTCATATATATAGGTATAGGGTACGTTGCTCTAAATTATTACAACTAGTATTGTCATGGAAGTTGTATGTATTTAAAGAAATTGGACCTTCTGTTGCTTCGTCATCCTGCCTGATTGCTCCAGAGGAATCATCAATGTATGTAAATGCAATGCAATCAATGATTTACGATGCGATGAATGCATATGATCAATCGAATATAGAGGAAACACCTATGTCCGAAGTTTAGAAAATGTATGACATGTTGAAGGCTAGTGACAGAGAATTGTGGGAAGACATTCCTTCTGGCCATTTCTCAGCTATCAGCTATTGTAAGATTACTGAACATGAAGGCAGAACAACATTTCTTTGAACAATGTTATGATGAAATGTGTCAATTGATGTCAGAGTTGCTTCCCACTGATAACTGCATGACCGATAGCTTCTACAATACAAAGAAATTGATTAGAGATTTGAGTTTGCCAGTAGAGAAGATTCATTGTTGTATCAATAATTATATGATCTTTTGGAATGAAGATAGCGAACTGATGGATGCAGAATGTGTAATCACCCTCGTTATAAGCAGAGTAGTCGCATGTCTAGAAAGAAGAAAAATATTTCCTTGAAAGTCAAGTATTACTTTCCGATAACTGCTAAGCTCCAATGCTTGTATGCACCTGCCGCAAGCAAGTCACATGAAATAACATCAAAACCATGTACACGAAGGAGATATAATGTGCCATCATTGTGACTCACCAGCATGGAAACATCTTGATACTATATTTTCCTCTATTGGTAATGTGAGACTTGGACTTTCGACAGATGGATTTCAACCATTTGAAAGTTATGGATAACAATATTCATCTTGGCCAGTTAGATTAACACCATATAACTTATCTCCATGGATATGCATGAAAGACAAATTCATGTTTCTTACTATGCTTATACCATGTCCTCAGAATTCAAAAGGGTAAATAGATATTTTTTTACAACCTTTGATTGCTGAGATGAACCATTTATGGAAGGTAGGGATAGGGACTAAGACTCATGACATTGAAAGTAAATTAAACTTTATAATGCATGCTGCTTTGTTATGGCAGGAAGCAATGACCACTAGAGTTGTGTAGAGGGAGAGGGGTCACAACCTCTTTCAACTGATGCAATTAATGACATTTATTATATTGTCGTTGGTGGAAAGAAGAAGACATCCCTCTAAGGGCTTGGCTCTCAGGCCAAAGTTATGTATGAGAGGATGAGGACTCCAGGGATCAGGGGTCGTCCTACTTCCTCCTCATCTAGTAAGGTATGAGAATTGCGGGAGAAAAATAAGGACTTGTGGACTAGACTATCGTCATTAGAGCAGACAATGGCCAGGAGGGACGTAGAGATACGAGACATGCGGCGGTGACAGACTCAGACTGAGGCGATACTTCCTCATATGCAAGCATTTGCAGCGACATTATCTACAGATTCACAGATGGTTGACCCTCATCGTTTGGAGTCCTAGGAGACCCAGGATCCCGATAATTTCCCTACATAGTAGATTATTTTGAGGTATATATAATTTATCTTAACTTTTAATTTAGTCAAAACTAATATTTTTTTTGTTAATAATTATATGTACATATGATAATCTTATATATTCCCATAATCATTTTCAGATTATATTCCGGGAGGCAGGTATGTATTTTTAAAAATGTCGGTTAGTTAAACTATGTATTAGTTTAAGATAAGTAATTATATCCTTCATAGTTTAATATCACATTTTCTATTTGTAACTAATCTTAATGAAATTTCATGTAGAATGTAGAGGCGATAGGTCCTTATTTTGCTTAGGATGTATTGTATTAGATTACTTTATATTGGAAAATTTTTATCTTGTATTAAACTCAGACATGTGTTTGGACTTTACTATTATGTATCTAGTTCAGTTTAATTTCAACTAGATTGTTGTGTTGTTTGTGATGTGTTGTGTGTTGTTATGTGTTGTGAGTTTGTTATATTGTTATTTTTGATATGTAGTGAGTTATGTTGTTAAGTATTTTGATTTTAGTATGAAAATGATTATTTGTGATGGTTGTAGTTAGGGGTGTAATTGAGATGAGCCGAGCCGAACTCTTGAATGTTTGAGCTTGGCTCGTTTATAATCGAGCCGGGCTTGAGCTTTATTTAACGAATATATTCATGACTCATGAGCTTATTCGAGCTTTTATCGAGCCTAAACGAGCTTAATAAATATAAATCATAAATTAAAATATTCATTAAAAACTAAATTATATATTTAGGGAAAATTATAATATTATTATTAAAATTTATAATTGTATTCTAATAAATAAATTTAATATATTTGTGTATATTTTTCATAAGTAGAATGTAAAATCTATAAATTCAATATCAAAACTATTATTATTTTTATTTAAAAGTTGCTTAATGAGCTTAACGAACGTGTTCACGAGCTAATGAGCCGAATATTGTAAAGCTTGAGCTTGGTTCGTTTATCTTAACAAGCCTCATTAAACGAGCTCAAACTAGCTTTTATTGAATCGAGTTTCGAATAGTTCGCGAGCGGCTTGGTTCATTTACATCTCTAGTTGTAGTGATTTTTATTCATATATAAACATGGAAAACTAGAAAACAAATGTGAACCTAGGAAAATGAACGATAAATTAGCGACGGAAAATTGACTTTCTGTTGCTATTCGTGACGGTTTATTTCTAAATTCCGTCGCAATAGGTGACGGAAAGTCAATTTTCCATCGCTAAGTATCGTCGAACGATACCTTCCGATATGTGCGATATCTAAAAATATAAACAAATAACAACGGATATTTAAATATCCGTCTCTATTTGCGATGGTTATTTAAAAAAACCATCGCTATATTACGATGGATTGTTAAATATCCATCGTAAATGGCGACAGATATTTAAATATCCGTCGCTATTTAGCGATGGATATTTGAAAATTCCATCGTTATTTGCGACGGTTATTTAAAAATCCGTCAATAAATTCTTTTGACAGAATTAATGCTCCGTTTGACTTTTAGTGATGGGGTTTTAAAAATCCGTTGCTAATTTTTTCGACTGATGTTTAAATCGCCGTCGCTAATGTAATAACGACCGATATTTGGCCGATGGAACACCTTCCGTCGTTATTTCATCGCAAAATTCATTTAGCGACGGAAAATTTTCATCTCTATTTTATATATTTATTATTATTATTATTTTTTTTAGTGGCAGTGGAAATCTATCTAGCACCACTAAGCGATGTCCATAGAAGCTTTCTCGTGAAATAGTCACGTGTCACAAGGCGGCTCGTCAGGTGTTCCCTAACAAGATTCCTCCTATGCTTAAATTAGATCTGATAGGAAAATAAGAATAAAGTGATAGAAATTAGAGTTTTCTTTTGCTCATATGAATTCCAATAATAGATAAGAACTCAAGTAGAAAAAAATATCTGGAACAAGATTTAGTTTTATTTGTAAATTTAGCATAATATGAAATATTATAATTACGAAGAACTTAAATGCAACGGAATCATCGTTGTTCTTTATATAGAACTCGTCGATTTAACAATCCTACGAAAGAAGAAGAAGGAGAAGAAGGTCCTACGGAAAAAGAAGGTTGGTCTTCCAGAGGAGTTAGAGTTGACAACACTGAATACTTTTTGTCAATGGAGAACAAAGAGACGTCTCAAAAGATGCTCTAATATACTCTAGGAATCAATCCATTATATAGTGCATATCCATTATCAGTTCATAGATGATAATAAATACAGGTAATGAGTTCTACATATATGAGATCCATATCTAATAATCTAAAAACCCAATAACTTTAAGTTAGATCACTTAAATAGATTCAGTTCATCTTAACATATATAAATTATAATTAAACCCACATAATAGAGATAAAATCCAATCACCTCCATAGAAGCCCGAGGTGAAACTTAAGAGGCTCACTTCATCGAAGGGCACACCCCTCTATAACTGTTCGTTACTGCAAGTCTTAACTCACATAAATACTCACAAGTACTCGGGCTCGAGCTCCCGAGCTGTTGGCTTCTGGGCAACCTGATAGACGAATCACTCAGACTGGAGTGCCCTAGTGCTCTCAGGTCCTCAGAAACTCTGACTCACAGGTAGTTCAGTAAGTCGGAGGTTGGACTAACTCAGTAGGTTGGGAGGTTGGACTAACTCAGTAGGTCGGGAAGTCTTACTAACTCGGCTCAGTTCAATAGATCAGACTTGCTCAGCTCAGGTCGATAGATCAAGAGGTTGGACTAGCTCAGATCAGGTTGGCTAAATCAGTTCAGTTGCTAGGCCAAGTGTGACTGTAACGTTCGAAAATTCTCAAATAAATTTTAGAAATATTCTAGTATTTTCTGGAATTTTAGAATATTTTTATAGAATTTTTGGAATAGCAGAAGTAGCAAAATTAAATAAAAACATAAAATAGGCTAAGCGGGAATTGAACCCGAGACCTATTAGACCCTACGATTTATAGATGACTTTAGTAACCAAGGGGCCCTAGCAGGGGTGTACTGAAAGAAGAGGAGAGGAATTATATTTATGATCAAGTTGGGTTGTATTGATCACTTAATACAAATAGGGCATTTAAGTGGGGATTTATTGGATCGACAACTTTCCTCACCCTCACCCTCACACGCTTCCCTCTCTCTTCTCCCGCACCTTCTCGGCACGCCAACCCCAAGAGACCTAGGGTTCCACCCCTAGGGTCGTAAGAGCACCTTCCGACGATAACTCCGGCACAAGGACGCTTCCCTCTGCGAGAAGAACGCTTAGACGCAAGAGGATCACCGAGGAGATCTTCTTCTCCTGAAACCTAGCGATCGGATTGTAAGAAAACTTAGCGCAGGAAGTAAATAACCCCTCACCTACAGTATAAGTAGATAATCGTATGTTTCTATATTCTTAGTTCAGCCATATGCATAATTAGAGCACACCAAATGTTCGATAAAATGACTAGTACAGTTATATGCTACAGTAGGCATTTTAATAGCTCAGTTAAATGCAATAGAAGCATTTTTAATAGCATAGTTTATATGGGACTACGGTCCAATGGGTGGGCTCCCATAGTCGCCTCTAGGTTCAGATAACCTAGCTCTATGTTCAGATAACCTAGTAAGAGCAAGATAAAAGAAATTAGATTATGAATCAGTATTTTACTTTATTAGTGGAACTGTACTGGACTTTTAATTGTCCTTGGGTTGGGCTCCCATAGTCGTCCCTAGGTTTAGATAACCTAGTAAACCCTACTAGATTCGGGACTAGCTACCTCAGGTCAAGTTAGGGATGCACGTATAGCAAGTACAGTTGCCAGGCCCAACAGCAGCATGATTAGTATTTTTATCTATTATGAAAATAGTTTTCAAAACGTCACAAATCAATTATGTGAATATGATACAGTTTCAGCATGAACCTAACATTAATTTTAGCTTAGCTCATGTATCAGTTTAGTTTTCCTATTGATATAACAAATAGTTTTATGTTCAGTATTTGATTGTCATGACTTATATGCCATGTTTTAGCATTTTCAACATGATCATCAGCATGTATTTCAAATAACATCCTTTAAAAACACGATTTCATCGAATGCATGTTTTTGTGAGGTAGATGGTTCTTACTAAGCTCCCAAGCTTATAGTTTCCTTTTCCCTTATACTGCAGATACAGGTAAAGGAAAGATGGATTAGTGGAGGCTGGAGGTCAATGTGTCAAGATGTGTGTGAGAAGGAACTTGGAATAAAGACCCTTGGGGAGTAGCCCATCTAAAGATTTAGTATTTCTATTTTTGGTTACTTTCTGCACTTTTAGGATGTTAAGTGTAGTGAATTATGAAAGTATACACTATGTTATGCTTAGGCCACTGGTTGTCTTGATGTTAGTTAAATAACTAGGAATGATGGAAGTAATGACATGCCTAGTAAGTTAGTAATGCTTTTAACTTGATACAATTACGTTGTATGTGGATTAGTAGTGAAATGCAGTAGGAATTGCAGAAATCAGAGCTCCAATCGATCAGCCAATCGATTGGAGAGTCCCCAATTGATCAGCTGATCGATTGGGGAGTGATTTTCCACGTACAGAAAGCTGATGAATCGATCAGCTGATCGATTGGACATGGACTGATCAGCCGATCGATCGGGAATTTAATTTCCGCGAATAGAGAGTTGCTGAATCGATCATCGGATCGATTGGCCAGAATGGATCGATCAGCTGATCGATCCAGACGGGACTTCCGTGCACAGTAGCACGTTGGATCGATCAGTGGATCGATTGGTATGTTTCAATCGATTGAGTCCCGACCTCAATCGATTGGGAAAGCCTGATTTTGGCTGGAAATCTCTGATTTCAGTTCCTTGACCATACAGAGAGTTTAGATTCCATTCTTTAGTATATGTACAACAAAAAAAATGTATTGTGAACATTAAATTCCAGATTTTATAGTAAATAGCAGAATTTTTAATTAGTTCAGTTTTTTTTTTCCGCACACCATAGTTAGACAATGTAACCCTCGGCCTTACAGCTCAGTCAGTAGAAGGCGAGGTGTTACAGTGACCTAGACGAATGGTGACTCGTAAGATGACTGGATTAGCTTGGGGCGGAGTCACGTAGGCACGTAGGCACGTCCTGGCATCCTGCTGACTTGGAGCAGTTTAGATATTGACGGTATCATATGCTATAGAAGCACAAGGGAGAAAAACGTTGTTTAATCATGCTATATCATTTTTAATTTCCTACAATTTTGGAATGTGATCCCGTCCGGAAGCTGAGTCGGACAGAGGCTGGCTGCACTGTCGTTGGCGTTGACGAGGGTCGTCGAGATGCATGGCTGACGATGTACCTCCGACAAGGACTATCGAGAGAGGGTGACGAAAGACGATGATGAGGCTGACAAGGTGGGGATCTCCTGCGCACACTCAGATAAGCACCCAGGCCGTTAGAGACCAAGAATCAGGGAAAAAGTCCCAGAAGCACAGTAAAAGGACAAAAAGTAAAACACGAATGTGAAAAGACGAGTGAGCGTACCTGCGTAGAGACAAAGCCTCCCTTTTTATATGGCAGTGGGTACTTCTAGAGTCTGACGAGTGTCAGGGAATGTCGGGTGCCAGGATTTGTCTGGCAGTGAATGACACATGACATCTTCTTATAGGTCTAAGGAGGGATTGGCATGCAATGAGCTCTAGACCATTAGCATATTCCCTAACATGCGGTGATTATTCTCTGACATGTTGATACGATTCCCTGGCTTGATTGTCGTATAGTGTGCGCTTGCCCCGGTCTGTTAACCCTGGACTGGATCCTCGTACTTGCAAATCTTGACTTGTGGGCACAGGCCTGCGTTCCCTGGCGCATTCCCTAGCTTGTGTTTGTCGCCTCGTAAATCCAGATCTATACGTTCAGCCCTGTATTTGCCATTTGGTCCATCCCGGTAGATCCAGACCTACGCCTACCACCCTGCCAATCGAGGCCTTCGCTTGTCGTTCCTTAAGTCTTGTCCCGTATGCTCAGTCCTACTCCGTATTTTATCCTGTACATCCTGAATCATACGTACTAGCCCACGTATCCTGTTCTACATGTCTCATCCTGTAAATCCCGACTTGCAATCCTTAGTCCGCCTATCCTACCATGTACGTCTCAGTCCAGATATCCTGTTCTGCATATCTCATCCTGCAAATCCTGACATGTAAGCCTTAGTTTGCATATCCCGACCGGTACGACTTGGTATGCGTATCCTGTTCTGCAAGTCTTATCCCGTAAGTCCGATCTGTAAGCCTTAGTCAGTATATGGCCCGACCGGTACGACCTGGTCTGCGTATCTTGTTCTGCAAGTCTTATCCCGTAAGTCTGACCTATAAGCCTTAGTCTGCATATCCCGACCGGTACGACCTGGTCCGTATATCCCGACCTGTAAGTCCTGATCCGTATATCCTGTTCTGCATGTCTGTAAGTCTTGACCTGTATCCCGTAAGTCCTGAATCGTATGTCTCGACCTGTACGTCCTGGTCCATATATCTCGACCAGTATGTCCTACCTTCTGAGTTCCTACTCGCCATGTAGGCCTAACCCCGAAATGCCACTTATGCCCGATCGGGACCATCCGGTAATCTGAACCTTTGACCACCACGTAGGCCAGACTTTTGACCACCATGTAGGCTGGACCTTTGACCATTACGTAGGATTGACTTCTGATCACCATATGAGCTTGACTTTTGACCGCCCCGTGGGCTTGACTTCCGACCACATCAGCTATCTGACCCTACTATCATGCACCGTATCACAAGCCTCCCCCTCAAGTCTAGTCGAAGGAGACTCCAGTCCGACTGACTAGACCCAAGTCCCGTTCTTACCTGACCTTCCCTTTGTGTCTCTTGAGCTGCTAACCCTTTTCCCAATATCTCACTCAGAATTCATCACCCTTCCTAAGTGAGACTTTATTGCATGCGCGTCCACTCGACAATCCTCGATCCTACTATTTTTCTATAAATGTCATACTATTTCCCAAACATCCTCACATGTTCTCAAGTTCACTCTTCATATTCCCCCCCTTTAAAAAAGGGGACGCGTATACTACTGTCCTCACTTTCCTTAGGCTACCTTCTTCTTTATTCATGGAATCAAACGAGGTATGTTCTCTGTGCCATCAACTCACTCATTTGACCCAGTTATTAACTCATAAAGATGAGGCTCTGCTTAAGATGATGTAGAGTAGGGACCTTCAATCCTCTCTCCGTCGGAAAATGGAAGAACTCTGGCTAGCGGCTAAATCCAGGACTCAAGCCGAAGCAGCTCTTAAGCATAAGCCTCATTCAGACCTGAGGAGTCATACTCATTTTATTGACTATCTGAAACTGAAGCATGAGGATACTGTAACCCTGCTGCAAGAGGAAAGCTGAATAAAAGACGAAACCATTGCCCATCTAAAAAGATGTTGGGTTTTTCGGGTCGTAAAAACCGCTTTTTGCATTGCGGAAACCCCGAAACCCCAGCCAATGGATCCGTGTGAAGAATAAAATTTTGTAAAACTTTCACGTACGGTTTCTAATCAAGATCTAAACTAGATCTACAGAGAAGAAGAGCGTTACCCTTGATGCGAAGCCCTTCGCGTAATCCCGCTCGTCCAAGGTTCGCCGGATCTCGAGAGTATCAAAGTAGATACTCCTCTATGTGTATCCACAGAAGCAAGAGATAGAGAAGAAACCTTAGAGTGTGCTAGCACTCATGCAAGGTCTCGGCAATGGAGAGGAGAGGGAGAGAAGAAACCTTGAGAGGAAGAAGAAGAAATGAATTCACTTGAATGAAAATTGAATTCATTCCACACTAAAAGTGGCCGACCACTTCATGAGGTTTGCAACCTCCATGGGATACCAAGAATCACAACTCTTGGTAACTCCCATGAGGTGGCATCCCACTTAAGCAAACATGATGATGTGGAGCATCATCATTGGCCCACTTCATGCCAACTCACCAATGAGGTGGCAAATGGTCAAGACAAAATTAACCCTTCATCTTCCTCTCAAGTCAAGTCAAACTTGACCACTTCTCTTCCATGGTTGATCTAATCTAACCATTGGTTCAAGTCAATTTTAATTTAATGAATCTCTATTCATTGAATTAAATTAATTAAATGAGTCTAAGTCTAAATTAGACTCACATAACACATGAACCAAATTGAGTCTAACTCAATTAGCTCAATTTGGATTACTCATAATCCAATTTGGTCCATCACATGGACCTAATCCTTTAGGTTCATCAAATGAACCTAATCTCCATCTAATTTCCCTTTGTGTGTGACCCTATAGGTTCTTGTAACGTTGGCAATGCTCCTAAACCCATTTAGAAGCATAAGTAATGAGCGGTATCTAGCAACACATCATTACTACCCAGGTTACAAGAATGTTGAGATCCAACATCACCTTGTGAATACTATTTGTGACTCCTCACAATATATGACAAGTGTCCTTCTATCCTAGACATCTAGATTGATCAATATGAGGCATAGACCGTGTCATCCTCTAATCAATCTAAATCTTGAACTCCAAGTAGACTCACTCAATCAAATGAGCTCAATATCTTATATTGACTCATTTGGGCATGACCATGCACTTAGTGGTCTCACTCTATCAAGAATATCGATGTCACTCCTGTCATATAGGAGGGATAGATCCCATCTACATCACTCACATCCCTCCGCATAATTTGTTACATACCCAGCAATCGCCTTTATAGTCCACCCAGTTACAGGTGACGTTTGACGAAACCAAAGTACATAACTCCTTATGTAGGGAACCATGGTGACTTCAGGTCCAAGGACTAATAGTCATACTAATAGCCACATGAGAAAGTATATGACACTCATATAACGATCTATGATACTTTCTCATGGCGGGTCATTCAGTATACATTCTCCAATGCATACCCATGTGTCAACTTGATATCTCTATATCCATGACCTGTGAGATCAAGTCATCGAGTTGACCTACATGCTAGTCTCATCGCATTAACATTGTCCTTGAATGTTAATACTCGACTAGGAATGATTAAGAGTAGTGTTCCCTATATCATCTCACTATCGATTCAACCAATCGATTGATATAGGTAACAATCTTCCACTAGCACTAGTGCCAATCAGTGTAGGCTCTAAGGCCTAATGACCTAGTGTGACTATCATGCTTTCTCTGTGCCAAAGCCTTGGTCAAGGGATCTGCGATGTTAGTCTCTGTGGGTACTCTGTAAATCTTCACATCTCCTCTCTCGATAATCTCTCAAATGAGATGGAAGCGCCGTAGTATGTGTTTGGTCTGCTAGTGTGAGCGAGGTTCCTTAGCCTGTGCAATTGCTCCATTGTTGTCACAATAGAGCTCAATAGGGTCAGCGATGCTAGGAACCACCCCAAGTTCAATGATGAACTTGCGGATCCAAACTGCCTCCTTTGCTGCCTCTGATGCAGCAATATACTCAGCCTCTGTTGTAGAATCAGCGATTGTGTCCTGCTTCGAACTCTTCCAGCTCACATCACCACCATTTATGCAAAACACGAACCTTGACTGCGATCGATAATCATCCTGGTCGGTTTGGAAGCTGACATCACTGTAACCCTTTACAGCTGGCTCATCATCGCCTCCATATATCAAGAAATATTCTTTAGTCCTTCTCAAGTACTTAAGAATATTCTTGACCGCTATCCAGTGACTTTCACCAAGATCTGACTGGTATCTGCTCATCATGCTCAAAGCATACGAGACATCAGGACGAGTACATAGCATGACGTACATGATAGATCCTATGGCTGAGGCATAAGGGATCTGATCCATGCGGTCTCTCTCCTCTCTAGAAGAGGGACCTTGAGTCTTCGAAAGACTCACGCCATGTGACATCGACAGAAATCCCTTCTTGGAGTTCTGCATGGCAAACCGTAGGAGTACCTTATCAATATATGTACTCTGACTTAGGCCAAGCAACCTCTTAGATCTATCTCTATAGATCTATATGCCTAGAATGCGGGATGCTTCACCTAAGTCCTTCATTGAGAAACAAGTCCCTAGCCAAGTCTTGACAGACTGCAGCAAAGGGATATCTTTCCCAATGAGTAGTATGTCATCCACATACAATATATGGAAGACAATTGTGTTCCCTACAACCTTCTTGTAGACACAAGGTTCATCTTCATTCTTGATGAAACCAAACTATTTGATTGCATCATTGAATCAAAGATTCCAACTCCGAGAAGCTTGCTTTAGTCCATAAATGGACCTATGCAGCTTGCATACTCTACCAGTATGCTGTGGATTTACAAAACCATCAGGTTGTGTCATGTACACATCCTCGAGCAGGTTTCCATTCAGAAACATAGTTTTGACATCCATCTGCCATATCTCATAGTCATGGTATGCTGCAATAGCAAGCATGATCCGAATGAACTTAAACATCGCTACTGGAGAAAAGGTTTCATCATAGTCAATACCATGAATCTGCTTGAAACCTTTAGCTACCAAGCGACCCTTATAGATAAGTCTATCCATGTCAGTCTTTCTCTTAAAGACCCACTTACACCCTATAGGTTTTACCCCTTCAGGTGGATCAACCAAAGTCCATACTAGGTTAGTGTACATGGATTCCATCTCGGATCTCATGACCTCTAGCCATTTCTCGGAATCTGTCTCATCACAGCTTCCTGATAGGAGGTAGGCTCATCCTCAATGAGCACAACGTCATCATGGTCAGACAAGAGAAATGAATATCTCTCAGGCTGATGACGTACCCTATCAGACCTGCGAAGAGGTAGGTCTACTTGAACTGGTTGTGGTTCCTCAACTCCTTGTGGAACAACATCATCGACAACACTTTTTGGTTCCAGTTCAACTTCCATCGAGGTTTCAGTGCTATTGTTCGCATCTTGAACTTCTTCAAGATCAAACATGCTCCCACTAGTCTTTCTAGAAACAAAATCCTTTTCTAGAAATATCCCAGTCTTAGCCACAACTACCTTGTGTTACTGGGAATGTAGAAGTAGTATCCCTTAGTTTCCTTAGGATATCCAATAAAATAGCACTTATCAGATTTGGGTCCCAGTTTGTCTGAGACTTGACGTCGAACGTAAGCCTCACAACCCCAAATCCTCATAAAAGACACCTGGGCATCTCTCGCAGTCCATATCCTATATGGTGTCTTTATTACAGCCTTAGATGGAACTCGATTGAGAATGAAGGCTGTTGTGTCTAGAGCATAGCCCCAAAGGAATGTAGGAAGATCTGTGTGACTTATCATAGACCGTACCATATCTAATAAGGTACGATTCCTCCTTTCGAATACACCATTCCACTGTGGTGTTCCAGGAGGAGTGAGTTGGGATAAAATCCCAACTCACTCCTAAACCCTAAACCCTAATCCCTAAACCCTAAACCCTAAACCCTAAAAGACACCTGGGCATCTCTCGCAGTCCATATCCTATATGGTGTCTTTATTACAGCCTTAGATGGAACTCGATTGAGAATGAAGGCTGTTGTGTCTAGAGCATAGCCCCAAAGGAATGTAGGAAGATCTGTGTGACTCATCATAGACTGTACTATATCTAATAAGGTATGATTCCTCCTTTCGGATACACCATTCCACTGTAGTGTTCCAGGAGGAGTGAGTTGGGATAGAATCCCACATTCAGCTAGATAGTCACGAAACTCATGGCTAAGGTATTCTCTATCTCGATCTGATCGAAGTATCTTAATACTTTTGCCAAGCTGGTTTTGTACTTCATTCTTGAATTCCTTGAACTTTTTAAAGGATTCTGATTTATGTGTCATCAAGTACACATAACCATATCTACTGAAGTCATCAGTAAATATAATGAAGTATCTATAACCACCTCTAGCAGTGACATTGAAAGGGCCACATACATCACTATGTATAAGACGTAACAAGTCAGTCGCTCTCTCACTGTGTCCACTAAAGGGAGTCTTGGTCATCTTGCCTAGAAGGCATGACTCGCATGTCTCATATGATTCAAAATCAAATGAGTCCAGCAAATCATCTTTATGGAGCTGGGATAAACGTTTGTCATTTATATGACCTAAGCGACAGTGCCAGAGATAGGTTTGGTTCATGTCATTTGACTTGAACCTCTTGGTACTTATGTTATAGATAGGATTCTCAAGTTCTAGAATATAGAGTCCGTTCATCAGAGGTGCACTACAATAGAATATATCATTTAAATAAACTGAACAACATTTGTTCTTTATTATAAATGAAAAACCTTTCTTGTCTAAACAAGAAACTGAAATTATGTTTTAGTTAAAGTAGGCACATAACAACATTCATCTAATTCTAATACAAGCCCAGAAGACAGAGATAGATGATAAGTTCCTACAGCAACAGCAGCAACCCGTGCTCCATTGCCTACGCGTAGGTCCACCTCGCCCTTCATCAATGCCCTGCTATTTCTCAGCGCTTGCACATTAGTACAAATGTGAGAAGTACATCCGGTATCTAATACCCATGATGAAGAAATAGATAGATTGACTTCTATAACATAGATACCTGAAGTGGAAGTCTCACTTCTCTTCTTCTTAAGATCTTCCAGGTACACTTTGCAGTTCCTCTTCCAGTGCCCGGTCTGACTGCAGTGGAAGCAGGTAGCATCCTTGGCGACCCCTCCTTTGGGCTTCAGTGCATTGCCTTTGCCATTGGCTTGGGACTTTCCCTTACCTTTAGGCTTGCCCTTGCCTTTGCCCTTTTGTACCATCAAAATGGAGTTGGGCTTAACCTTCTTAAGGTTGAGCTCAGCAGTTCTCAACATGCTAAGCAGCTCAGGTAGTGGCTTGTCAATTTCGTTCATGTTGTAGTTCATGACAAACTGACTGTAGTTCTCTGGCAAGGACTGCAAGATCAAGTCAGTGGCCAGCTCTTGGCCAAGGGGAAATCCCAACCTCTGTAGGTTTTCTATGTACCCAATCATTTTGAGTACATATGGGCCTACGGGAATCCCATCTTGTATCTTGCACTGAAACAGTGCCTTAGAGATCTCGAATCTCTCGTGCCTCGCTTGTCCTTGATATAGTTGATGAAGATGTTCAACCATATCATAAGTGTCCATCAACTCGTGTTGCTTCTGAAGCTCAGAGTTCATGGTCGCGAGCATAAGACATGACACATCTAATGTGTCATCTTGATGCTTCTTGTAAGCATCACGGTCAGCTCGCGTGGCAGTGGCAGGAGGTGCCTCTGGAATGGGCTGCTCCAGAATGTACAGTTTACGTTCTTATGTGAGAACGATTCTCAGGTTCCTGTACCAGTCCAGGAAATTTGCTCCGTTGAGCTTGTCCTTCTCAAGGACGGAACGCAGGGAGAAAGAGTTCGTATTTGACGTCATCGTTATCTACAACAAAAAAATGCGGAAAAATAAATAAATATCATATTCTATTAATCATTTAATTAGGCCTTTTAATTAAATGATGCTCCCACTGAATTCTATAATTCATGTGGGACAAGATCCACATCATACTACGTCTTGAGTTAGCTTTGGCTAAATCGCCCAAGACTTAGTATGATCGGTAGGTAACTAATTACCAATTACATCTCTATGCAACTCTTGTTTATAGGATCAAGATCCGCATTTATATTAAAACTCGAGTTAGCTTTGGCTAATACGCCCAAGAGTTAATATAAACGTGATTTTGACCTATCTACCAACCATTGGAAAATGCCTATAGTTAAACTCGATCCAATTGAGTTAACTAGTTACTCAATCTAATTGAGTTGTACTCACCCATGCGTTGATAGGCGGGACCAAGATTGTCCCTCCGTACCCTACCAAGATAATATGTGTTGCTCTGCTTTGGCAGATTCAACAATAACATGTGATCGAGGTAGTGATAGGTATCACGGCATGGTAGGCATTACGAGTTGACGAGATTGAGATCTAATCTAATCGACGAGGTGTATCATATACACGATTTAGATCTAATCTAATCGTTAGGGCGCATCATGTACGCGATTTAGATCTAATCTAATCGTTAAGGCGCTAATTAATTACTATTCTTGCATGCATCACATATACACACACATGCAATTAATTAAATATTTTGTGATTAGTCATGGCCCTACTACGATCTTCTCAAGCCAATGAGAAGATCGGATGATCAACCTAAGGTCAACAGCTTCTCAAGCTCCTTCCTTTGACCACCTTGTGTTGCTCGCGCCTTCCTCGTAACTTCGTCTCGAGTGGACCTTCCACCGCTCCAATTTTGTACATTATAATTTTGAAACTCGAGTTATATTCGAGTCTAAAAACTATTTTATAACAGGAATATAAAATATAGGAAGGCACGACGCGCTGGTCGCGAATCAAGTACAACATGCGCAAACACAAAATGGCACGCAGGCCATATTATGAATTACAACACAATTTTTTCAATCTAATTGGGTCTTTTGGGCCATGACCATCACAAAATAATATATAATTCTAAATTATGTAATTTCTATATTTTTTTTTCTACAATTTTTACAATTTTTATGAGAAAAATTTCCCAGCGGTCCCGTTTAACGATTTTCGGGTGCAATCGCGGAACGAAGCCCCTTGCGGGGTCAGGGACAGCACCCCTACCCACGATATAACCATCGTGAGTGTTCCTAAGCGATCCTATAGCGCCTTAGTCCGCTGTTCCAAAATGATTTGGGGCGAAACCTTGCCGTTACGGAAATATTTTCTTGGTAGTCGAAGCCTACAAGTGTCTAAACACTTGTGCTTCGCTTCTACGAGAAAAATACCCATAAAAATTATAAAAATCATAAAAATATAGAAACTTATAGATCTGTATAATTTCATAAAATTCAAAATAAAACACATACGCGCTTCGCACGTGGCTCTGATACCACTGTCGGGTTTTTCGGGCCGCAAAAACCACTTTTTGCGTTTCAGAAACCCCGAAACCCCAGCCACTGGATCCATGCGAAGAATAAAATTTTGTAAAACTTTCACGTACGAGTTTCTAATCAAGATCTAAACTAGATCTACAAAAGCGTTACCCTTGATGCGAAGCCCTTCACGTAATCCCGCTCGTCCAAGGTTCGCCGGATCTCGAGAGTATCAAAGTAGATACTCCTCTATGTGTATCCACACAAGCAAGAGATGGAGAAGAAACCTTAGAGTGTGCTAGCACTCATGCAAGGTCTCGGCAATGGAGAGGAGAGGGAGAGAAGAAACCTTGAGAGGAAGAAAAAGAAATGAATTCACTTGAATGAAAAATGAATTCATTCCACACTAAAAGTGGCCGGCCACTTCATGAGGTTTGTAACCTCCATGGGATACCAAGAGTCACAACTCTTGGTAACTCCCATGAGGTGACATCCCACTTAAGCAAACATGATGATGTGGAGCATCATCATTGGCCCACTTTATGCCAACTCACCAATGAGGTGGCAAATGGTCAAGTCAAAATTGACCCTTCATCTTCCTCTCAAGTCAAGTCAAACTTGACCACTTTTCTCCCATGGTTGATCTAATCTAACAATTGGTTCAAGTCAATTTTAATTTAATGAATCTCTCTTCATTGAATTAAATTAATTAAATGAGTCTAAGTCCAAATTAGACTCACTTAACACATGAACTAAATTGAGTCCAACTCAATTAGCTCAATTTGGATTACTCATAATCCAATTTGGTCCTTCACATGGACCTAATCCTTTAGGTTCATTAAATGAACCTAATCTCCATCTAATTTCCCTTTGTGTGTGACCCTATAGGTTCTTGTAACGTTGGCAATGCTCCTAAACCCATTTAGAAGCATAAGTAATGAGCGGTATCTAGCAACACATCATTACTACCCAAGTTACAAGAATGTTGAGATCCAACATCACCTTGTGACTACTAATTATGACTCCTCACAATATATGACAAGTGTCCTTCTATCTTAGACATCTAGATTGATCAATATGAGGCATAGACCGTGTCATCCTCTAATCAATCTAAATCTTGAACTTCAATTAGACTCACTCAATCAAATGAGCTCAATATCTCATATTGACTCATTTGGGCATGGCCATGCACTTAGTGGTCTCACTCTATTAAGAATATCGATGTCACTCCCGTCATATAGGAGGGATAGATCCCATCTACATCACTCACATCCCTCCGCATAATTTGTTACATACCCAGTAATCGCCTTTATAGTCCACCCAGTTACGGGTGACGTTTGATGAAACCAAAGTACGTAACTCCTTATGTAGGGAACCATGGTGACTTCAGGTCCAAGGACTAATAGTCATACTAATAGCCACATGAGAAAGTATATGACACTCATATAACGATCCATGATGTTGGTGCAACCATAGGTCAAGGTTGACCTGGTTGACATGACTCGAGTTGACCTGACTCGAGTTGTGTTTTGATGTTTGACGTTGTTTGACGAGAAGAGAAGTTCTATTCTTGATGTTTGACAAGAATAGATGTTTGGGAGATTGTTGGTGCAACCGTAGGTCAAGGTTGACCTAGTTGACCTGATTCGGTGAAAAGTCCAAGTATGGAGACTTGGCACTGGAAAAGTCCAAGTATGGAGACTTGGCACGGGAAAAGTCCAAACAGGGAGTTTGGCGCAGGGAAAGTCCTGGTGAGTGAAGCCAGGCATTCGGGAAAGTCCTGGTGAGTGAAGCCAGGCAAGGGAAAGTCCTTGTGAGTGAAGCCAGGTGAAAATCCTAGTAAGTGAAGCTAGGTGAAGGTGAAAGTCCTGGTGAGTGAAGCCAGGCATTCGGGAAAGTCCTGGTGAGTGAAGCCAGGCAAGGGAAAGTCCTGGTGAGTGAAGCCAGGCAGATTGGAAATCCTGGTGAGTGAAGCCAGGTGAAAACCCTAATGAGTGAAGCTAGGTGAAAGTCCTGGTGAGTTAAGCCGGGCAAGGGAAAATCCAGATGGATCAAGGGTGATCGGACATCTGGTGTTGGAAAGTCCAAGTAGATCAAGGGAGTGATCGGATACTTGGCACGAAGAGGAAAGTCCAAGTGGGTCAAAGGGATTGACCGGACACTTGGTGGGGAGTCTTAGCAGGTCAAGGGAGTGACCGGATGCTAAGCATGATGTACCAATAGGTCAAGGTTGACCGGATATTGGTTTGGAAGGTTTGGGACTTGGTTTGGGTAAAACCAAGCTCGGATCGATCTGAGACCGATCCGGTATCGTTGTGTATCGATCGATGCAGTGACCGATCGGATGACAAACAAGGCGATCATGGTTCGTGGGCTTCCGATCGGTGCCGGGACCGATCAGCTTGAGCTGATCGGTCCGGGATCGATCGGGACGCTACCACGAGGTGGGATCGGTCCGGGGACCGATCAGATTCCACGTAGAGTTGGGCAACTCTGCGAAGCCTTTGATCGATGCGGGACCGATCGGCCTGAGCTGATCGGTCTCCGCATCGATCCGAGAACTAGCGTTGCGGCTAGATTTCTTCTGTGTTTCTTCGCTTTCTTCACAGGTTATAAAAGGAGGGCTGCTGCTGCGAACCTCCCTCTCCTTTTTCCTTCTTCCTGTCCTTAAGTGTTGCTGTGCTTGAGCTTTGTTGAGCTCCTCCAAAGCTTCGCGTGAGCTTCCAGCTGGATCATCTGTTGTTGTAGGCGCTTGGAGCTGTTGCTTCTTCCAGTCGACGAGAAGGCAAGATTGTTTTTACACTTGTATTGTCTTCTGCTTTCTTGTATTTCTTGTACATTCATCTTGCTGTTGCAAGAGTATTGTGGCGAGGTTTCTCCACCTATAAGGAGTTATTTTTAGCCGGTTTTCCGGGGACTCATCCACCGACGGATTGACTGGACTCGTCCACCTTACGGACACGCTGAGGAGTAGGAGCCCTAATCTCCGAACCTCGTTACATCAGTTTGTTTGAGGTTTGTCTTCTTTTCTTTCGTTTCTACGTATTATTTTCCGCTGCGCTAACCTAGTTTGTAGAAACGCGACGATTTGGGGTCGGCTATTCACATCCCCCCTCTCTAGCCTCCGTACGAAGGATCCTAACAAGTGGTATCAGAGCGAGGCGCGCTCTTCGTCGGATTAACACCCGTGGGAGCACAAGCTAGAGAATGGATCGACTCGGAGAAGACATCACGTTTCCACCCTTCTACGAGTGCTGCGACTTCGCGTATTGGAAGGTAAGAATGAGGTATTTTCTTATGACTAACCTTGAAAATTGGTGTTGTGTTCAATTAGGTTTCAAGCCTCCTATGGACAAGAAAGGAGAAACCCTAGAGAAGAAGGAGTGGACCAAGGAGCAAATCCACCAATCAACCATCAATGATGAGGTAACGAAAATCATTGAATTCTCTTTACCTAATGATGTTTTGTGTAGGATAGGTGGATATAACGATGCCAAGGAGTTGTGGAATAACTTGGCAAAGTTCCATGAGGAGAACTCCACTTCAAGTCATGAAGAGGAGTCAAGTGAGCCAAGGAGTTCACATCATGGAGGAATGGTTTTAGAAGTTGAGGGCCACTCAACATCTAAAGAAGAAGAGGAGAGTTCTTCTTCAAGTTCGGAGCAAGAAGAAGAAGCTTCTACCTCCGGAAGGGATGAAGGAGAGAGCGTTCATCCATCCTCAAACCTAGGTAACTCAAGCATTTTAATTTCTAGCAAATTATACATAATGTGCTTTGAGTGTAGGGAATTTGGGCACTACAAGAGTAAGTGTCCAAAGAGGGTTAGGAAGACTCCACCGGCGCCAAAGGTCAAGAAAGCCGGAGTTCCGATACGCAAAGGCAAAGAGCACGTGGTGTGCTTTCAATGCAAGCGAAGGGGACATTATCGGAGTCAATGTCCGAGGGGGAGGCAATCTCACAAGGACAAGAGACCGAGCACGTCGATAGGGGGAGCTAAGGCAAACCCTAAGGTAACATTTAAGGCACATTCTTGCAATAATAATAAGACTCATGCTAGTAGTTTTATTGCAATTGTCAAGAATGATAAGCATGATAATCTTAGGAATCAATATATGTGCTTAGGAGCCAAACATGTAAGCCTAGATAAGGATAACACTAGGAAAGCCAACCCTAGAATTAACTCATCTAAGGCTAAGGAAAACCTAGGTAGGAATCCCAAATCAACTAGACATATGCCTAGGAATGCCTCAAAGAACAATGACAAATTAAAACTTGAGGTATTAGAGAAGGAGAATCAAGTCTTGAGATCAAGACTTGATACTTTGGAAAAGGCTCTTAAGAACTTGGAGAAGTCATCTCTAGGGTTTAAGGGTCAAAAACCAATGTCCAAGGACAAGAAAGGTTTGGGTCACAAACCTAAGTCCCAAGTGGTCAAGCTCACTTATCATAATGTTCCATTCGATTATGGAACAAAATCTAGGGCTAGGAAGACCATCACCAAGGTCACAAGGGGAGTCACCCCTAGAGTTGATCTTGATGAGTCCCAAATGACCAAGGCTTTAAAGCCTAAGAGGGTCATTAGGAGGGTTGCTAGGGAAGTTATCCCTAGTGAATATTTAGTGAACCTAATGAGCTCAAATTGGTATTGGGTTCCTAGGAGCATCTTCTCTACCTCATAGATGGGTTAGAGAGTATCAACTCCGATTAGAAGGGTAGTTAACCCAACTTTGAGGAAATTGACGCTCAAGGAGCATTTTCAAGGTTTTTGGGAACCTTTGAAAATGAAATGGAATATTTACTCCTTGGAAGAGTAAAATGTGTCATCATGGAAAATGATGATGTTAATTTCAATTGGCACAATTTGAGAAAATCTAGAGAACTCTTGAGGAAAAATGAAACATGCCAAGATTTGAGGATAAATTTGATCTTTAAGTGGCATGGATGAATCTAGAGTTCAAGAAGTGTCAAAATTAGGATTTTGGCATATTAGGGCAATCAAGGGTTAAAGCTTAAGTATTAGCTAAAGCTAAGGATACTTAGATAGGTAATCTAGGTATGTCTTATTCATGCTAAATCTTGCCATGATTATTTACCCTCACATGTCATGACATCATGTTTAATTTTATCATTTGATATGTCATGATAAAGCTTAGGTTCTTTATATGTCATGCTTTAGTTAAGTTTCATACTTTATGCCATGACATCATGACATTGGCACATGTTTTCATTTATGATATTATTTCATGCCATGTCATCATCTCTTGCATTAATAATCAATGAAATTGATTTAAGGATAAAAGCACATTTTGATATTGAGATCAAATTGGTGTTTAGAAAATGCATGAGAACTTAGCCTAAGTTGACCTAAACCCATATCTCACATCAAAATTGACTTGAATGTGTTTGATACACCTTAGATGTGTGTGAGATATTAGGATGATGAGTTAGGATCAAGGTGCATAGTTCTTGTACCTAGATGAACCTAATTCAAAATTGGAGGATCATAGGGAAAGCTTATGTACAAGTCATGTACATTTAGCCCTAAGATTATGGTCCTAAATTAAAAGGTTTAAAATCATTTTGAAATTGATTTGAAAAACCTTGATGAAGCTTTTCTAGTGATAGCATTCATCATTGAACAAAGTGATACAAAGTTTTTGAAACTTTGAGCTATTTCAAAACTTTTCAAACTTTGTATCAAGATTTGAAAATGGAAGTTATTTTCATAGAAAACTATTTTTCCTTGATAGTATATGTTATGAGGAATATATCCTCAAAATTTTATAATTTTTGGAATTTTCTGGAATTTTCTGGAATTTGTTGTGAGTTTCTGAATTTCGGGAGTAGGAAATCAGAACTCGAGTCTGTCCAAGGCTGGATCGGTCTGGGGACCGATCCAGAGGGGTCCTGATTGGTCCGGTGACCGATCAGGCGTGCTGAATTTGCTGAATTTCGACTTTGGTATGAAATTTCAGCTGTGGGAGTTGAGTTTCGGGTTTCTAAAGGTTTGAAACTCTCCAAGACATTGTTGGTGCAATGGTCAAGGGGGAGTTGACTTTTAGGGGGAGTTTTTTTTTTTTCCTTAAAACATTTGAGGATTAGTGATATGGGATTGTCACTAAGTTGAGTGTTGAGTTTAGTATCAAGGGGGAAATTAAGGGTTTCAATGAAAGGTATGGGACTTTCATTAGGAAGAAACTCTTGACCTTGATTCCCTCTTTTTGACGTGAGGGGGAGAGATGTCCCAAGGGGGAGAGTGTAGGTTTTGGAAGAATGTTCAAGGAAGAACATTGGAAAACCTAAGTTAGGTTATCGGGTTAACCTAACTTGATTTTGGATTTTGTCAAACATCAAAAAGGGGGAGATTGTTGGTACAACCTTAGGTCAAGGTTGACCTGGTTGACCTGACTCGAGTTGACCTGACTCGAGTTGTGTTTTGATGTTTGACGTTGTTTAACGAGAAGAGAAGTTTTATTCTTGATGTTTGACAAGAATAGATGTTTGGGAGATTGTTGGTGCAACCGTAGGTCAAGGTTGACCTGGTTGACCTGATTCGGTGAAAAGTCCAAGTATGGAGACTTGGCACTGGAAAAGTCCAAGTATGGAGACTTGGCACGGGAAAAGTCCAAACAGGGAGTTTGGCGCAGGGAAAGTCCTGGTGAGTGAAGCCAGGCATTCGGGAAAGTCCTGGTGAGTGAAGCCAAGCAAGGGAAAGTCCTGGTGGGTGAAGCCAGGTGAAAATCCTAGTAAGTGAAGCTAGGTGAAGGTGAAAGTCCTGGTGAGTGAAGCCAGGCATTCGGGAAAGTCCTGGTGAGTGAAGCCAGGCATTCGGGAAAGTCCTGGTGAGTGAAGCCAGGCATTCGGGAAAGTCCTGGTGAGTGAAGCCAGGCAAGGGAAAGTCCTGGTGAGTGAAGCCAGGTAGATTGGAAATCCTGGTGAGTGAAGCCATGTGAAAACCCTAGTGAGTGAAGCTAGGTGAAAGTCCTGGTGAGTTAAGCCGGGCAAGGGAAAATCCAGATGGATCAAGGGTGATCGGACATCTGGTGTTGGGAAGTCCAAGTAGATCAAGGGAGTGATCGGATACTTGGCACGAAGAGGAAAGTCCAAGTGGGTCAAAGGGATTGACCGGACACTTGGTGGGGAGTCTTAGCAGGTCAAGGGAGTGACCGGATGCTAAGCATGATGTACCAATAGGTCAAGGTTGACCGGATATTGGTTTGGAAGGTTTGGGACTTGGTTTGGGTAAAAACCAAGCTTCGATCGATCTGCAGACCGATCCAGGCCGGTAGGTAGTTGGGAGTTATCGAGTCCCTAACTCAGATGGGATGTCAGTTTCCCCTAAGTCGATCATGGTTCTGTGGGCTTACTGATCGGTCCCCGGGACCGATCAGGGACGCTACCACCTGAGGTGGGATCGGTCCGGGGACCGATCAGATTCCACACAGAGAGTTGGGCAACTCTCTGTGAAGCCTTTTGATCGGTCTGGGGACCGATCAGCACAGGGCCTGATCGGTCTCCACAGACCGATCCAGGAACTAGCCGTTGCGACGCAACGGCTAGATTTCTTCTGTGTTTCTTCGCTTTCTTCACAGGTTATAAAAGGAGGGCTGCTGCTGCGAGCCTCCCTCTCCTTTTTCCTTCTTCCTGTCCCTAAGTGCTGCTGTGCTTGAGCTTTGTTGAGCTCCTCCAAAGCTTCGCGTGAGCTTCCGGCTGGATCATCTGCTGTTGTAGGCGCTTGGAGCTGTTGCTTCTTCCAGTCGACGAGAAGGCAAGATTGTTTTTACACTTGTATTGTCTTCTGCTTTCTTGTATTTCTTGTACATTCATCTTGCTGTTGCAAGAGTATTGTGGCGAGGTTTCTCCACCCATAAGGAGTTATTTTTAGCCGGTTTTCCGGGGACTCATTCACTGACGGATTGACTGGACTCGTCCACTTTACGGACACGTCGAGGAGTAGGAGCCCTAATCTTCGAACCTCGTTACATCAGTTTGTTTGAGGTTTGTCTTCTTTTCTTTCGTTTCTACGTATTATTTTCCGCTGCGCTAACCTAGTTTGTAGAAACGCGACGATTTGGGGTCAGCTATTCACACCCCCCCTCTCTAGCCTCCGTACGAAGGATCCTAACACATGATACTTTCTCATGGCGGGTCATTCAGTATACATTCTCCAATACATACCCATGTGTCAACTTGATATCTCTATATCCATGACTTGTGAGATCAAGTCATCGAGTTGACCTACATGCTAGTCTCGTCGCATTAACATTGTCCCTGAATGTTAATACTTGACTAGGAATGATTAAGAGTAGTGTTCTCTATATCATCTCACTATCGATTCAACCAATCAATTGATATAGGTAAGAACCTTCTACTCAAGGACGCTATTATACTTAGTTATTTGGCACCAATACAAGTAAGTATAATAACCAAAAATAAATGCCTTTATTTATATACAAGAATATGATACAACGAGTTCATACAATAATCATCAAATGATTGACTCTAGGGCTCTAACTAACAAAAGCAGCATCCAATGTATTAAGGAGGAACTGGCTTAAGCGCAGGCTCATCTGGCGAGGAAGTACCAGGCTTCTCGATCTTGTAGCAATGTGAACCCTTGAAAGATGTTCCTCCGCTCTTACTAAATAAACAGTGTTTTCCGCATTATCTGTCTATGAGGGTGTGGGTTTGTACTCCCTTGTTTCTCCTGTTATCATGTTCCACAGATGCATGCTCCCAAGGAAATTTTCTAGAAAAGATAATTTAGAAAGGATAATTTTTATTTACCAAACCTTTTCTTACCATAAGAATTGGGAAGTTATGGCTCATGCGTGCTTGTATCGCATAGTTGCAGCAGAAGTATGGTCTACAGACCTGTTGAACTCGAGAGTATGCCCCCTTATGGCTTGTCCTGAGGCGAGAGTGGGGGACGCCAACCGGGAAGATCGTTGGGCGTAAGAGCATGCTCACTTATAACTAGCACTGGGGCGAGAGTCTGGGGCACTGACCTGGAAGGGTCGTTGGGCGTGAGAGCATACTCACTTATAACTCACGCTGGGGCGAGAGTTTGGGACACCGACCTGGAAAGGTCGTTGGGTGTGAGAGCATGCTCACTTATAACTTGCACTGGGGCGAGAGTCTGGGACACCGACCTGGAAAGGTCGTTGGGCGTGAGAGCATGCTCATTTATAACTCGCACTAGGGCGAGAGTCTGGGACACTGACCTGGAAAGGTTGTTGGGTGTGAGAGCATGCTCATTCACTACAAGAAAAACGTCATTCAACAACACCCAAACGACAACGATTTTATACCAAACTGTTGTCTTTTTGCCTTTTAACAACGGTTTTAATAAAAACTGTTGTCTTTTAGTAATTTTTTTGGCCTATGACAACGGTTTTTAAAAACCGTTGTCTATTTATGTTTTTTTGGGGATACAACAACGGTTTTTAAAGGGTACGACAACAGTTTTTTAAAACTGTTGTCTATGTGCACTTTTTTGGGATTACGACAACAGTTTTTAAAAACCGTTGTCTATTAAGTGTTGTTAAATGCAATTGTTTTTTCTTTCGCCACTTTTTCTCCTTCGTCATTTGTCTGTTTTACGCCTTGTTTTTTTTTTTTGTCTCTTTCCCAAAACCCTACTCTTCGCCGACTCCTCCTCACCGCCCTCTTCGTCGCCTCCCTCCTCACCACCCTCTTCATCGCCTTCTTAGCCGCCTCCCTCCTCACCATAGCGCCATCACTGCCTCTGACCTCCATCTGCTCCCAGTCTTCACGCTCGACGATCGCGTGGACTTCATACCCGAGGCTGACCTCCTGCCGCCCTCACAATTGTCTCCCATCAGCGCCAGGAGCTGGGGCCAGAAGGGATCACTCTCCCCTTCTCCTTCCTATTCATCCTCTTCATGCTTCCTCCCGACCCGAGCGACGGAGATGAATGGTGCTGGTCCTTTCGACCGGTGTGGGAAGAACCCCGAAGGCTTGAGTTGGATGATTTCGCCTGCCGACAAGAGTGGGGAATAAGATGCGGACCATGGCTCGCTTGTAGATGGGGTGGTTGAGCCGGGAGCATTGATTATGCTTCTGTCACCACCGCCTAGGGATTTTCTGGGTCTGAGATGCAAGGACCTACGGTGCTAAATGGTAGCCTGGAGGTGGACACATGGGTTACTATTTTTGGATATGAAATCAATTTCTCTCTTTGCTAGCTCTGGATTTTACTTCTATTGAGTTTATTTTCCTTGCTATTTCATCATATGGCTAATTATGTCTTGTGCTCTACTTATCTTCAATTGCTAGATCTTATAATGAGCTTGCTTTTCACTCAATTAGATATTTATATGACTTTATTTGGTGGAGTTTCCTGACATGTCTATTTTACCAACAAAAAATCTGTTAAGATGAGTATTTTGGTGGTTGATTTCATATTAGGACTCGTCATGAATGTTTGTAGAAGATGGTTCTTTCACCTTTAACATTTTAAAGCGTAATTAATCATCTTGTATGACATTCTATCAAAAATAGTACCAGTGCGTTTGTTTATCTGGTATAGTCGTATTGATTATTGTGTATAAGATTGGATTTTCATGCGACAAGTGGCCAATTTTGTCATAGATCTAAAACTATTAGAATTTTCCCTTCTTTTTTTTTTGATTATCTACAGGCATGGTTGATGGTCTGGATGTAGATGATGAAAGCTTTGTACTGACAGATTAAACTGGTCCAGCTTTATGGTATTTGATTAATTATATCTTGCTTCAGCATGAAATCTTTAGTATATGAATTTGGTTTTCAACCTATTTATGATAGTACGAATTTAGCTCAATGCATATGTATATTGTTTTTTGTTTTCTGTATATCCATGCTTCAAATTTTCTAAAAGCATCCTATGGCATGTCTTCTTTGTCTCAAAGATGGGCCACCACTGCAAGAGTTTTCTGGTAATATTTTGATATCATCTCTCAATTTATCTATTTAGTATCTGAATGTTGCAAGAGCATTCAAGTAATATTTTCTGATGGAAGTTCTGAAATGTTTGATTGTAAGCAGCTCAAAGCTTGCAAGTGCTGATGTTATTGGGATTGATTTAGGCACCACAAACTTATGTGTGTCTGTCATGGAGGGGAAGGTACATTATGCTTCCTATTGTTTACAAAGCCTTTTTGATTTGTTTAGGTCTGGGTCTTTGTGTGGTACTATACTTTTCTAATGTTTCTACCCTGGTTGGTTGAATCAGACACTAAAGGTGATTGAGAATGCAGAAGGTACGAGGACTACTCCATCTGTTGTTTCCTTCAATCAGAAGGATGAGCTTTTGGTGGGTACTCCCACGAAGCAACAAGTCGTGATGAATCCAACAAACACCTTATTTGTCACTAAATGACTAATTAAGAGAAGGTTTGATGAGTCCCCCATACTAAAAAAGAACTAAAGATGGTTCCCTATAAATTCTCAAGGCACCTAGTGGAGATGCATGGATGGAGATAAATGGTCTGCAACATTTGCCTAACCAGATTGGTGCATTTGTCCTCACCAAGATTGGTGCATTTGTCTTCATCATTGTACTTTTCTAATGTTCTATTATGCTCTTTGTTTCATCTTTTTTTGTTATTTTCCATCTTCAGGTTAAGGCTACCAATGGGGACACATTCCTTGGTGGTGAAGACTTTGATAGTGCACTGCTAAACTATCTAGTCGATGACATTCAATTAATAGCATCGATAATCAACATCTGCCTTGCCATTCTATTATTACAACTAAGCATGTATATAGAACCAAATGTTATTTATGCATGTCAAGAAATACCAATTATTAATTCAATTATAGAACCCAATTATTAATTCATGTATATAGAACCCAATTATTAATTCGTTCTACTGATGCAAAAATGTCAGCATGTGCATATGAGGTGTGTAAGCCTTTATGTAGAAGAATTGATTAGCAACTTTTATGATTACAGTTAGGTATGCTGAGTGATATGATATGTAGAAGAATTGATTAGCAACTTTTATGATTGCAATTAGGTATGCTGAGTGATATGACCAAAGTTCATTTCTATTGTCGGGAAATCGAAGCCTTCGCTCATACAAGTAAGTTTTTGCAATTCAAAATATTTTCCATTGATTAAAGGAGCACACATGATAAGTTTGGTTTCTTAATTACTTCTTTTAATACTATAAAAAATTATACAAATGATGTATGTCAGGTATAGAAACGTGATATCTTCTTTTTGGAACTCATGATTTAGGTTTATTCTGGAAGCCTTCGCTGTGCTCATGCAATTCATCAGTGCTTGGAAGAGGAGAGGTATGTACTTGGCTTTCAACAACATTCAGTATTAATTGATACTTTATCTACGTGTTGGTTCCTCTATTCATTGCCTGGAAAAATAATATATATATGGATTCATTTAGATTTTAGCAAATATTGGTGCAGTAAGAATCTTATATTTTCTTTCAGGCATATTTTTTACCTTATGTGTACCTTTTTTTGTGTCAACCTTTGATGTTTCTATGTGGTGCAGTAAAGTACCATGTCTATATATATTCCTAATGGCAAGTGAGGTCAACAATCTAATACTAAATCTAATATTAAATTCTACAACAATTTTTGCAGTGTGATTGGTCCAATTGTTTTTGGACACAACAAAAACAACTAATGATCAACTAATGCTCTTCACTCTTCAGTCCTTACTAAAATGATTAAGATATTCTAAAGTTAGATTTCAGCCTGATGAAGAATATTCTTTGTGACTGTACAATAGTGCAAGCAGAGCAATTAAATGTGCTAGTTGTTGTAAGATTTTTACTGAAAATGTGTGATAATACATATAGTTTGTCAGGAGTAGGTTTATTTGCTAAAATCACTCATTTTACAATTTAACAACATTTAGGAAGTGCATTTCTCGGTGCTCTAGCATTATGTTTAGGCAAACTTATGGAATTAATTTCTATTTTTTTATCTAACAGAAGTGTTAAGTAATTATCTTTACAACCTTTTATTCTTGGACTTTCGTTTACAAAGCCGGTTAGCAATAAAGCTTATCAAGTGTTTAATTCTTTTAGTATTTATTTCTTGATTGACCATAAGTTATGATGTAGGTTATTGAGGACATGTCTATACAAGTCAATGTACCTGCTCTAGCAATGGAAGAGGTAAAAATATCTTTTGGAGTTGTCTTTTAGTTTATGGTAAAAACAGTTTCGAGTCACTGAAATACAATGGTTTTGCAGGTTGCTCCATTGGTCGTCTCAGATGCGGCTATGCTTGCCCCTGAGGAGATTTTTCATGGAAAAGGAAACATCAAAGAAGAGGCAGAGTTAACAAAAGAAGAGAGGAAAAGGAGACGGGCCAACCAGAAAAGAAGATTTCGAAGATTGAAAGGTATCCTTTATTCACTTATATTTATGGTTCTGCTTATTTTCATGCTTGTCTACAATCTGTGCATAATGGTCAAAAAAATTAGTGGCGAACTTGTGACACACATGATCCACCACTTAGAATTACATAGTTCTTGTGCACAGGATTGTATAATTTCATTCTGCTCTTTTTAGGTGTCCTCAAGAGTATTGGGAAGAATGCCGACAAGCTAAAAAAATGAAGAGACTTTAACAAATTAAGGAGCACTAGGAGCTGCAATCCCTCCTCTTCACCGACATCTAAGTAGAAAATCTTGTGTTATATTGTTCTACCTTTGTTTTAATAGTGTTATCATTTTGTTGGTTGCTTATGAAATTTTGTTGGTTGCTTATGAAATTTCTTCAGAATGTTATAAATATTATTTTTGAATGTTAGAAAATTGTATATTAAATTTTATTTTGAAATTTAGTATTTTGAATGATTTATAATATTGGAAAATTGTGTATTAATTTTTTTTATTTTTTTTTCTAAAAAAGACCGGTTTTTCACCGTTGTCGTAGATAGTTTAAAACTGTTGTTGAAGACCCTGTTATTAAAGGTAGACGCTCAAAGACAACGGTGAAAAACTGTTGTCTTTGAAGGAAAAGACAACAGTTTTTCACCGTTGTAAAAAATGTTGTCTTTGCCTTCAAAGACAACGGTTAAAAACTGTTGTCTTTTGCCACCCCTTTTAACAACACGGCCTTTAACAACAGTTCAAAATGGCCTACGACAACGGTGAAAAACCGTTGTTGTTTGACTTTTTTCTTGTAGTGATTTATAACTCGCACTAGGACGAGAGTCTGGGACACTGACCTGGAAAGGTCGTTGGGCGTGAGAGCATGCTCACTTATAACTCGCGCTGGGACGAGAGTCTGGGACACCGACCTGGAAAGGTCATTGGGCGTCAGAGCATGCTCACTTATAACTCGCGCTGAGGCGAGAGTCTGGGACACCGACCTGGAAAGGTCGTTGGGCATGAGAGCATGCAGTCTGGGACACCGACCTAGAAAGGTCGTCGGGCGTTAGAGCATGCTCACTTAAAACTCGGACTGGGGCGAGAGTCTGGGACACCGACCTGAAAGGTCGTTGGGTGTGAGAGCATGCTCACTTATAACTCGCACTGGGGCGAGAGTCTGGGATACTTACTTGGAAAGGTCGTTGGGCGTGAGAATGCTCACTTATAACTCGCACTGGGGTGAGAGTCTGGGACATCGACCTGGAAAGGTCGTTGGGCGTAAGAGCATGCTCACTTATAACTCGCACTAGGGTGAGAGTCTGGGACACCGACTTGGAAAGGTCGTTGGGCGTGAGAGCATGCTCACTTATAACTCGCATTGGCCCGAGAGTCTGGGACACTGACCTGGAAAGGTCCTTGGGCGTGAGAGCATGCTCACTTATAACTCGCACTAGGGCGAGAGTCTGGGAGTGTGGGCAAGAAGCCGTTTAAGAAACTCCTTAGGGCTGGTCTAGGAAGTGGATTGATATTTGAGGGTTGGCCCGGGGGTTATCCCCGAAATTCCCGCTCTGGTGCCACGTTTTAGGTGTCCAGCCGATTGTGCGCTACTTGGGATATTTCTTACAGGTATCTCATACAAACTTTAATCAGTCAAGCTATTTTTTTGTTTTAAATCTTATTGAGCGCCAAATTCAAATTCATGCTCCTCTTCATTTTCCTCCCTCTTTCCCGAAGTGGCCGCATAACCCTGACGTATGGCTTTCCTTCGCTTTTCCCCAAGTAACCACATGACCATCTTTCCCCTTGATGTATAGCCTTCTTGTGTCGGAATGCTGTCGTACAAAATCTCCTTCCATGATTTCCTTGTTACGTCCATCATTAATACCTTTCATAGGGGAATGACACGTGTCCCACGAACCTTTCTCGCCACTGTGACTGATCAACGCCTTTTGGTACGTGACCCTAGATCCGATGACTCAAGTTATCATACCTCCCCCCTCCTTTCGATGCTTCCTAGGAGTTTGACTTTATAAACCCTAAAGGTTGTTCGTCGTCATCTTCTCACCCTTTTGGCTGCTTTCGACTCTTCCATTTTTCTCGGCTCTTCCCGTTAAGTCTTTCCTCTGCATTTGTTTCTTGTGAGCGCTTCTTCTTTTTCTCTTCATCCTCCCCCGTGTCCTCATGGCTGAAGGTAAGGAGATGTCCTAATATTCATATTATATTTCAGACTTAGATGATAGCGACTTGTCCCAGATCCATGCTAGTCTACACCTTGCTGAAGACTATCAACTACGAGCTCCCAGACCAAATGAACACCCTTCTTCCCCTCCCCAAGGCTTTGTAACTTTTTTCAAGGATCAACTCTTGGGAGGTCTTCGCTTTCCTCTTGACCCAATTTTCTCTTCCTTGAGTCAATATTTTGGTATTCCACTTTCAGAGTTTGCTCCAAATGCTTTTCGTGCTATCTATGGCATGGTTATCCTCTGTAGGGTATACGAAATTCCTTTAACCACCCAACTTTTCCACCACTTCTATTCTCTTAAACGATCCGAGCCTGGCGTGTTCATGGTGTAATCCCGGGTCGGGTGTAAATTCTTCCATGATATGCCTTCCTCTAACAAAGGTTGGAAATCTCGTTTTTCTTTATCAGGCTGTCCGAGTCGATGACCTGGCCGACCCAATGGCACTCCAACCTTCCATCACCCTTTGAACTGCCCGAACACAGGCATCAACCTATTTTCCCTACAGCTTCAGAGAAACTAAAGGGAGTCCGCCTTCTCCTATCCGTAATATTACGAGGAGGTTTTTTTACATCTTTTTGACTCAACCCGATCTCCGCGGCTATAGGAGTTCCATTTGGTAAGACTTTGCTTCTCCTTCCGCTAGTCTTCACTAACTGAGGTATTTTCTTCCTGCTTTGCAGAGGTTACTATGTTTCGGGCCTACTCGGCTGACTCGGCCAAGATGTCCAAACCATATTTTGAAGGTCGTGGGCGAGGAAATTGCAAGAGGCCTCACCATTCCCTCAACCACTCCCTTAAATGAAATAGCGGAGGAGCCAGCAGAGTCCTCCGGCTAACTTCTTCTAGAAGCTGCGCTTCTTGAGGCTGGCTCCGTAACTCTGGAACCCATCGAGGAAGAGCAGACTCTTTCTCCTCCTCCAGATAAACACCTCCGCCTCCAGCATAAGCGTAAAAGAGTCACACCATCAGTTTAGTCCTCCCCTTCACTTCCTCCTCTCGAGCAGCCTTCCTCCAGAGTCCCAAAGGTCCAGGTTAAAACAACTAAAACCCTTGTCCAGGAATCTCCTCTCATGGCGGAAGTCCCCGTACCTACTCTCGTCCGAGTCTTAGCCCCCGAGCAGGTTAACCCTTCTGCCGGAGACCAGCCCGGGAGTTCTGCAACCCCTTCCACTTCTCTTGTCACCTCCTCCCCTTCAGTTGCTCACACCAGAGCACGGTCCAGCAGGAGTAAATACAATTTCATGGCTTCCTAGAGCCTGCCCTCTGTGACCAGGCTAGATTCGGCAAGGGATTCAGCAAATATGGGTGGCACTTCTCCCATCCGCGGCCAGGTTCAACTTCATGGAGCCTTAGCCACCTCCTGGAGGTCGGCTAATGAGCAGTTCTGGGGAGGCTCCCAGTGGGAAGGGCTGGATCTGACTTCTCAACATATTATATCGGCGAGTCTTCCTTTTCATGGCCTGATTATTTGAAATTAATTCTGACCCTCCTCTTTTTGCCAGGAAGGCCTGCTCCGCGAGGCTGAGCTTGACCCAGTTTGCCGCAGATCTGCTGAGAGAGAATGAGTCATTGAAGGCTCGGGTTCAGGAATTGGAGTTGCCACTAACTCCTCGCGATCCACTAGACCTTTCGGCTTCGGATGACCCTCTGGATTCTTATCTTCACACGGTAGGGGAGTCCGCTTGGTCAGCTAGGAATCTAGCTCAGGTGTCCTCTGAAAAGATAAAGGAACTACAAGCGACCCTGTAGACCAGCGAATCGAAACTGAACTCAGAAGGGCAACGTCGTCGCCAACTTGCGACCGATTTGGTTGAGAGAGAATCAGAGTTGGCCACTCTTTCTGCAGATCTAGAGACCCTTCAGAAATCTTATGAGGTCCTGTAGAAAGAGTTGAAAGTTGTCCAAACAGACCTGACTGCGAGCACCGATCGGGAAAAGGCTCTCAAGACCCAGTGAGACATTGACCAAGCCACCATTAAGTACCTCGAAGCGGATCTTCTCAATGTACAGGCGGATGCCTCCATCCTCAAACAGGAGAAGGCACTGGCTCTTGCGGATGCGAACAAGATCAAGGTCGAGCTGGTGGAGTACCGGTCGGGCGAAACCGATCGCCTTAGAGCCTATAGAATCTCATACGTTAAGTCTCCACTTTTCCAGAAGAAGATAGGTGATCTAATTAATTTGATGATCTTCTATGGGGGTGTAGGCGTCGTACGCCAGTTGTTTGAACAAGACCTTCTTCGCTTTGCCCCCTCGGATGATTGTCTGGGCAGGGCTCGGCTTGTGCAAGAACTTCCCGACGAAGCCTTCCCTTCTTTCATTGTCGATGATGACTTCTCGGCTGTTTCTGTACCTCCCCCAAGCGTTGTACCTCCTCAGCCTTGATGTAAAAATTTCCATATGCAAACATTTCATATCTACTTTTATCTGAAGTTACTTAAGCTTAGGAAATCTATCGACAACTCCCTCTATCTTGAGAATTCTTTATTTTACTTGTTTCCCGACCCCGGATCTGTTTTGATCACGATGGCATTCTGACTAGTGCCCCTGCCTTGGACTTCTAATCACTTAGTGTCCCAAGCTAGTTCCCTAACCAAATTCACCCTTTGAACTTAACAAGCAAAGGCGAAGGATGGAAAGAGAGAGAAAGCATGCGAAGATCTCAAACGATTCGTTCTACAGTGGTGTTCTTTCCCGAGGTAATCCTGCCTCATGATGACCCTCGTACGTCGCGCCATTTACTTTCTCCAACCCCCTTCCCCTAGCTTCGTTTTCTGTTATTCTCTGACGTAAGCCGCTACTTCAAGATTTCTCTGGGATAACTTACTCCCAATTCTATAAGGATCCTGTGCGGATTTGTGGTCCTGTGTGAAGTTTGTGACATATCCTGGTCTGCTCACTTGTTCCATTATTTCTTTACTCCTTGCCAGCAAAGTGAGGGTTTGTTTCATTTCCAGGCCCACACCCGCACTACTTTCTTTTGTCCTATTCCCTCCTTCGAACCTAATTGGAAGGATAAATATTTTTTCCTTAAGTTTCCCTCCGCTGTGGAATGACCCACTAGGTGGCAACGAGTACTTCCTGTAGCACCTTATGTGAGGGACTTCAGTACTGACCCCCTCTTCACAGAAGCTCTGGCTCAGCTGAGATGCTGGAGACTGGACTTAACAAGACTGCTATCCGAGGATGTGCTGTCCTTCTTCCGGCTGAGCCGCATTTCTTCTGTCGAGCTGCCTCACTCCCTGGGTGAGTTTTACCCGACCTTGAATTACTCCATCCTGGTTTTTGGAATCGTTACTACAACTTTGGTTTCCATGCGTAGCCTGCAACGTATACTAAAAGTCGAGCTTGAATAAATAATGAGAAGAATCATATTAGAAAGAAGACCCCTTCTACATTTTGCCCCTACCCGGTTAAGAGCGGCTACAGTTGTAATTCCTCGGTCGACCCCTCAAACAACTCCCCTGTCTGCCCCCCGAGCGGCTCTTGAACCTGCTTTCCAACCAGCTCCCCGACCACCCTCCAGGTCGAACATACCTCCTGCCAGTCCCTCTTTCCGAGCGGCTTCTCGTGCAGCCCGACAGGCGCGTTCTACTGTTGATCCCACAAGTCAAAATGCTGCACCTCTTTCTGCTCGTTGATCCCAACCTTCACATGAAGATTCAGATTAGGTTGATCAGACATTAATACGTCGATTCCGACACAGAGTTATTGACCCTGTATCTACTGATCCTCCTGCTACTCAACCTTCCTCCTCATCTCCAGCGGCCGCCTCAAGATCGGGATTCCCAGGTAACTATGCGCCCCCTTCAGAGATCCCAGAGAGAACTTTTCGAGGGATGCCCCCAATTATCTTTGAAGAAGTCCGAAGCGCATCTCACCTGCCCCCCATGGGTCCTGCTTCGATACCTGCATCTCCTCCGACATCTTCGTCCTATGCGCCCCATCTTCCAGAGGCCCCCAATGTGGCTGTAGGACCTTCAACTCATGATCCTGCGACTGGAGCTGAAGCCGGACCTTCTAGCTCACGATGTCCAACCTACTCCTATTTCCGAGCCACTTTACCTTCAGAGCTACACCTGCAGCATCAAGCAGATGCCCCCACCAGCCGCATCACTTTAAGAGGACTACTATCCGACAGTTGGCAAGAACATATGGAGTAGATACATTCCTTTCCTGTACCAGCCCAGTTGGACCTGATCGTGGAGGGAGCTATAGCGGTAAGCTTCCTTTATTATTTCCTGCCCTTATTCCTATCATCCCTTATACCCGTCTCTTTGTAGAACCTTGCCGAATCCTTGGCCATGTGTCACACCCTACCCGCCCTATATCAAGAGAATAAAGCTATGAAGGACAGGGTAGCTGAGGTGGAACTCCAATTGAATGACTCGATGGCAGCTAACCACATACTGAGGGCTGAGATAGAGACCCTGAAGAGAGCGAATGCCCTCCATAGACAATCCCTGAGGGAAGCAGATAAGGAAGGAGGAGAAGAGGCAGACCGGGATTCTTCATCAGTAGACCGTGAATCAATTGAATAAGAGCTGCAATCCAAAGAGGTGCTGTTACAGGAACAGAACAAAACTCTGGAATCTCAAGCAGTAGAATTACGCACAATGCAGGTTGAATTAGCCCAAGCCCACTCTGCTTCCTCTGGAGTCACTACAGCTCTAGAAATATATAGGGCGGGAGAAAGTGAACGGTGTAGGCTAAGCCGAGAGGCTTACCTCCACTCTCGGGAGTTTGGTGTCCAAGTAGGGGACCGCTTCGTGACGTCCATAGCTTATGGTGCGGTAGGGACCTTGCGGAAACTATATGAACAAGGATACCTTAATTCCGCTCCCCCGAAGACTTCTTGGATCACCGTCGTATTTTGAAAGAAATATCTGATGAAGTCTTTTCCGCCTTTAAGTAATTTGTGTTTGTAAACTATGTAAACTGCACCACTCTATGCTTAATGTTCCATCCCATTTCTTGTTATCCATGAATCCAAAATAAATTTGATGCTTTACAAAAGAGTAAGAACATAATGATCCTGACCGGGCAAACATTCTTACTGACTGGTCGGGCAAATATTTCTGACCTGACTTATCCTACCTTCATCAGACCCACACTTATCGGGTTTAGACTTTGTAAAAAATAAAGTTCTCTATGTGCGATATGGCCGTAGATAATTAGCGCTTCAGGGTCGGTCTAGCTTCTTACCCCGACCGTCCTGCAAGTAATAAGCACCAGATGCTAACTTTTTAACAACTGCATAAGGCTCCTCCCACTGGGGTGCTAGTTTGGTTACATCCCCGATAGGCTTTGCTCATTTCCAGACCAGGTCCCCTTCTCTGAAGAAACGAGGAACCACCCTTTTATCATAATTCTGCCTCATCCTTTGTTGGTAAGCCGTTAACCTAGCTGCCGTCCGCTCGCGGGTTTCACTAATAAAGTCCAGCTCTGTAAGTCATCGTTCAACATTCTCTTCATCATATAGCATTCTCCTAGTTGAGGACACCTCGATCTCTATGGGTACCATTGCCTCATTGCCGTAGACTAGATGAAACGGGGTAAGGCCTGTGCTCTCCCGGGGCGTTGTACAGTAGGTCTAGAGAATACTTTGCAATTATTCCACCAAATCTCCCCCAACGTGATCCAATTTAACCTTCAGTCCCACACAATTTCTCGGTTAATAACTTCTGTCTGACCATTACTTTGCGGATATGCCACAGATGTGAAGGCTTGTATAATGTTGAACCCTTGATACCAGACCTAGATCTTCCGGCCTTGAAATTGTCTTCCGTTATTTGATACCAGTTTATGGGGTATGCCGAATCTTCATAGAATGTTTTTCCACAAAAACTTAATAACTGCTCCCTCTGTAATTCTGGCCAGGGCTTTGGCTTCTACCTATTTGGAAAAGTAGTCTACTACCACAAACAGAAATCACTTTTGGCCGAGCGCCATAGGGAATGGTCCTACAATATTCATACTCCACTGATCAAAGGGGCAAGAAACTATGGACGTCTTTAGCATTGAGGTGGGCATATGTGTCAGATTCTGATGTTTCTAGCAAGATAAGCAAGTGTTCACAAACTGCTGAGCATCCTTCTATAAGATAGGCCAGAAATAGTCAGCCAACAACCCCTTGCGAGCTAATGTTCTGCCTCCAGCATGACTGCCGCAACACCCTCGATGTATTTTTTGTAAGGCATGCTCCGCCTCTTCCATGCTTAAACACTTGAGTAAAGGCCTGGAAAATGCCCGCTTATATAACTGATCTCCTATCATGGTGTAGGCGTGAGCCTTTTTCCTGACCAGCCATGCTTCCTCCAGGTCGGTTGGTAGGATACCTTGTTGAAGATAACTAATCCTTGGGGCTCTCCAATCAATAGACACCTCCACCTTATTCTGAAGATCTATCTGGGAAATGAGAAACGTCTGCGCTATTGACTTGTCCAAGACCCATGTGGTTAGAGAACTGGCTATTTTGGCTAACTCATTAGCTCTGCCATTCTCCGTCCTGGGAATCTTAGTTACCGTGACCTCCTTGAACTCTTCTTTCATTTTCTCATAAGCCTCTCGATATACTTGTAGCTTGTCACTATTGACCTCAAAGTTGCTCGCTACTTGTTGTGTTACCAATTGGGAATCCGAATAGATGATTACTCGGGCAGCTCCCACATGTCGGGCTGCCTGCAGACCTGCCAACAGAGCCTCATACTTTGCCTCGTCGTTAGTGGCTTTGAAGTTCAACCGAACAGCTATCTGCAGGATGTCTTCTTGAGGGGATATCAAAAGAACTCCGACACCACTTCCTTGCCGTGTAGCTGATCCATCCACATACACCTTCCAGGTCTCGTCGAAATCAGCTTGGTGAATTTATGTTAAGAAATCCACCAAGGCATGCACTTTAATAGCCACGTGAGGTTGATAGTCTATGTTATATTCTCCCAATTCTGTCACCCACTTGATAAGCCGGCTAGCAACCTCCACATTGGTAAGGGTCTTACCCATGGTGCTATTCGTCAAGACCGTGATAGGATGTGCTAGGAAATAAGGCCTCAAGTGTCGGGCCATGAGGACTAGTTCGTAGACTAACTTTTCCAGAGCTGTGTACCTAGACTCAACTCCCTTTAGTAGATGACTGAAAAAGTACACTGGCAGTTGTACATTGTCTTGTTCTTTTACCAGCACTGCCCCCATGGCCTCAGGGGTGGCTGACAAGTAGACCCAGAGCGACTCTCCTGTAATAGGCTTGAATAAAGAAGGTAAAGTCTCCAAATACTTTTTTATCTCTTCAAGAGCCCGCGTGCATTCCTCGTCCCACTGAATTTGGAAGCTTTCCTGAGCACTTTAAAGAAGGGTGCCGCTTGGTCTGCTGATCGGGAGATAAATCTGGACAAGGCTGTTATCCTGCCCACCAACTTCTGAGCCTCCTTCAAGTTTTGGGGAGCCTTCATGTCCCGGAGTGCTTGGACCTTCTCAGGGTTGGCTTCAATTCCCTGCTCCGTCACCAAGTATCCCAAGAATTCCCTCCTTTGGCTCCAAACAAATATTTCAAGGGATTTAATTTTAACCTATACTGTCGAAGGGTGCCGCAGGTCTTCTCCACATCAGCTATCAAGTTTGCAGCTGAAGGGGATTTGATGAGTATATCGTCCACATAAACTTCCACGTTACGTCCGACCTGCTCCCGGAAGATTTTATCCATCATCCTTTGGTACGTAGGTCCAGCATTCCTGAGTTTAAAAAGTATGACAGTGTAGTAGAAAGTACCATCAGCCATAATAAAACTGACCTTCTTCTGATCCTCTAGGGCCAAGGGGATTTGATGGTATTCCTGATAAGCATCCAACATGCAAATCCTTTCACAACTGATGGTTGAATCTACCAACTGGTCAATTCTGGGAAGAGGATAACAATCTTTAGGACTAGCACGATTGAGATCCTGGAAGTCTATGCAAACTCTCCACTTATTATTGTGTTTCACCACCAAGACCACATAAGAGAGCCAGGACGAAAATTGTACTTCTTTAACATGACCCACTTTCCTGAGCTAATCCACTTTAGCTCGGATAATTTTATTTTGATCGTCCAAGAAATTCCGCTTCTTCTGCTTGACCGGCCGGGCATCAGGCAAGAGATGTAGCTTATGCTCTTTTATTTCAGGCCTAACCCTTGGTAATTTTGCCGCAGACCAGGCGAAGACATCCCTATTGCGGGTCAAGCACTGGATCAATTCTTCTTTAAGCTCAGGCGACAGGTCACCGGCTATACGAGTGAGACTCTCCGGGCGCTCAGGATATAGCTAGGCTTGTCGGGGATGGGCTCTTCCGCCATAGGCATAGGTTCTTCTTGAATGGCATACACGACCCCGTCCTGAGTCCTTTGCACCTTGCGAGCCTCCACTTTGACCATGTCAATATAACATCGTCGAGAAACTCGTTGTTCTCCTTTAACTTCCCCAACCTGCTTTCCCACAGGGAACTTGATTTTCTGGTGGAAGGTAGAGACAACAACTCGGAATTCATATAGAGCTAGTCGACCCAAAATGACGTTGTAAGAAGAGGGTGAATCTACCACAATGAAGGTGCTCCTCCTGGTTCTTACTAATGGTTCACTTCCCAAAGATATGGCCAACTTGATCTGGCCGATGGGTTTTACCTCGTTACCAGTAAAGCCATATAAAGAAGTGGCCACAGGCTGGAGCTCGTTGGCGTCAATCTGCATTTCTTCAAAAGCAGTCCTAAACAATACGTTGACAGAGCTCCCGGTGTCAACGAATACCCTGGCCACATGGCTATTGGCTATGACGACTTTGATGATGAGGGCATCATCATGAGGCAGCTCCAGTCCCTTCAAGTCTTGTGGTCCGAAGCTGATGACAGGACCAGCAGCCTGCTCCTGACTGCATCCAACAGTGTGAATCTCCAATCGACATTCGTGGGATTTGCGCGCCCTGCCCGAATCTCCATCAGTAGGCCCTCCAGAGATCATACCTATGTTCCAGATGGCTGCATTGCCTCTATTATCATCTTCGCGAGCTACTCCTTGCTCCCCGACGCATCCTTGTTGCTGCACGCCAGACCCCCCTAATCTGCCCCTGGGTCTGCTTGCCTGTCTCGCTACATCTGTAACACCCATGAAATTATAAAATAGGTATATGAATATTATTTTCCTTAAAGCATAGAGATGAAAAGAATAGGAGAAAAAGGAAAATAAAAAAAACAAAAGAAAATATAGAATAAGAAGAGGTGAGGTCAAGGATTGAACATTGATCCTCCCATAATAAATGGAGATAAATTTATGAATGATAACCATTAGGATAAGGAGAAATGATTGGATAGAAAGGAATGAAAAATTTAGTTAAAGGAGAAAAGAAAAGTAAGCAAAAAGAACAAGAGAAAACCAAGTTGCTTACCTTCTTTTCCCTCTTGGTTAAGAAAAGGGAGCAAGCAAAAGAGGGATTGACTACTCCTCTCCCTCTCCCTATTTTCGTGGGAATTAATGGAGTGGGGGAAAAGAGGAGTTGAGGGAGTGAATGAGGACATGTCATGGGCAAGGGAATAAATAGATTGGGAGAAGAAAAAATAAGGGATTAAATCATTTTTCCTCCTTCCTCTTGCTTCTTCATTCCTCACCGAACCAAGAACTCTCTCCCTCTCCTTTGTCCGAGAGCTAAGCTAAGTTTCTCTTCAAGAAAAACAAAGTTTAGAGAGGAGACCTTCAAGTTCTAGCCCTTACAAGCAAAGGAAACAAAAGGAGGTACAAGAAGAAGAAGCTTCCACCTTCCTTATCACCTAGAACACTTTTCTCTCTAAGGAAAACCACAAGCGAAAGGATGTAAGTTCCCCTCACCTGTGGTACAATAGCTCTTATTTTTCTATGTAGAATTCGGTCACATAAAAAGCTAAGAAAACATCATGAAGAAATTCTAACCAAGATAAGACCAAAGGAAGGACCTAGAGAAAGAAAGGATCTAAAATTTATATGCTTGATATTTCTCTTGTAGCATGTATTTTATGGTAAGGAGTTATCTAAGCTAAAATGTTTGGTAGAACTTAGATTTATGAGTATTCGGCCATGGTAGAACTAAGGGCCTAGGAGAGCTTTAATTTAAAACTAGGTATGCCAAGATCTCCTTAAGATAAGATATGAAACTATTACGATATGCCCATGATTATATGTTAAGTTAAAATTTATTTCATGTCCATGAAGGTTCGGTTAGGTTTGGATTTTTAAAGCCTAGGAGAATTTAAAGCAAATCTAAGATGCTCATGATCTTCTTGATGAAATGTTATGTAGCTAATCTAATGTGCTTATGCTTATTGTTGTATGGAAATTAAAATCATGCTCTATATCATTCGGCCACTTCATGATTTAGGGCTTAGGGAACTTAGAACCTAACTCAACCATACTCAAGTTATTCCTTGATATATTTGCTATGAAAGTTGCTTAAGGTTCTCATGCTTTTAGGGCACTTGAACCCTAATTTTAAGTCCTATAATATTCGGCCATTACATGATGAAGGACTTAGGAAACTTAGAACCTAACTCAACTATGCTCATGTTATTCCTTGATATTTTTGCTATGAAAGTTGTTTAAGGTTCTCATGCTTTTAGGACACTTGAACCTAAATTTTAAGTCCTATAATATTCGGCCATTACATGATGAAGGACTTAGGAAACTTAGAACCTAACTCAACTATGCTCATGTTATTCTTTGATATTTTTGCTATGAAAGTTGTTTAAGGTTCTCATGCTTTTAGGACACTTGAACCTAAATTTTTAGTCCTATAACATTCGGCCATTACATGATGAAGGACTTAGGAAACTTAGAACCTAACTCAACTATGCTCATGTTATTTCTTGATATTTTTGCTATGAAAGTTGTTTAAGGTTCTCATGCTTTTAGGACACTTGAACCTAAATTTTAAGTCCTATAATATTCGGCCATTACATGATGAAGGACATAGGAAACTTAGAACCTAACTCAACCATGCTCATGTTATTCCTTGAAATGTTTGCTATGAAAGTTGTTTAGGGTTCACAAGCTTGAATGATAGTTTTTAACCCAATGTATGCTTGATAAGGTTCGGCCATGATAAGTTGTAAGTTTAAGTAACCTAGAACTCTACCTAAACTTGCTCATGATAGTTCTTATGGAATAAGAAGTGATGCTTACTTAGGGTTCACATGTTGGGATGAAGTTTTACCAAAAACCCAACCTATATGGTTCGACCACTAAAAGACATTAGGGTTAGAGATCGAATTTTGTTTTCCATGTATCTTATATGCCATGATTTTGAGATTTCTATACTCCTATGTTTAATTATACACACTTATGATCTATACATGATGGAAACCCTTATGCTATGGTGTGTATTATTTATGATGAAGCTATGTGCAAATTTATTCATGATATATGTGATAAGCTGTGTGCCCAATTTATGCATGAAATATATGATGTGCTGTGTGCCCAATTTATGCATGGAATATATGATGTGCTGTGTGCCCAGTTTATGCATAAAATATATGATGTGCTGTGTGCCCAATTTATGCATAAAATATATGATGTGCTGTGTGCCAAATCTTTACATACCATTATGATGAGTTGTGTGCCCAAAAGTCTATATGGTATGATATGATAAGTGACACGATGTACAAGAAAAGATAAGAATCATGATATGTAAAAACATGCTATTTTACTTTATGTATGGCTTGTACCAAGGGTGGGCTCCATAAGCGCCCCGGGGTCGATGGACTAAGAAACGAGCCTTGTTAGGGATGAGCTCCTAAGTGCCCCTAGGTCGATGGACTAAGAAACGGGGCTAGTATGTATGTCTTGTAGGGTTCAGGACTTGCTACCTTGGACCTACATAGGACGCGCGCATTTATGTATGTGGTACAAGCCGGGGCCCTAATCATGTTAAGATTATGTTTAAGTATGTATATTATAAGTTTTCAAAGGACATATCACATATGTTTTTATGATACATGTTTATGAATTCACCTTGCATATACCTTATGATTATGCCATGATATTTATGATGATGTTATGATATGTCAGGGTGCAATTGATGATTATGTTATGTTATGCCATGATACCTTACGCTTACGTTATGATATGCCATGATATGCTGCATGATATAATGAATTTCCTCCATGTGTTATGTCTTGTGATTTTAATATGTTATACGGTTTTGTGAGTAGGAAAGGAACTTACTGAGCCATGAGTGCTCACATCTTACTTTCTTGTACCACAGATAAAGGCAAGGAATGGATGAACTAGGGGAGCAGCAGGAGGGGCTAGAAGGATGTGTGTGGTAGTGCCTTGGCTAAAGGAGAAAGACTTGCTTTTGTTTAATAAGAACTATGACTAGTTATGTTACTGCTTTATGACTCCATGACATTTAAATTTTGTGTTGAGCATTATGACTTAAAAATCATGTTAAGCATGTTATGTGGTGTTATATGTCCAGGTAATTAGTCATGTTGATTTTAAAGAAAAGAAAAGTTTTTAATTTCTATAAATAAGACTTCCGCTGTAGCAAGTAGGTATACATATGTATGTGTAAGTAACCCCCGTCGCCTTAGCAGGAGGGGCGGGGTGTTACAGTTTGGTATCAGAGCCAAGTTTAGCCAATTCACTACACACATGTTAAGCCTCCATCCTGCCGCTCCAAGTAAAAATCTATGTGCTTAATTTAATTTGTTGTTGTTGTTTTATGATGCTTTAATATTATGCATGTTTATTTATGTTCGTTATTTAGTTTAGGTATGCATGATGGTAGGATAGGAATAGTACTAACCTTTTTGCAACCGAATAGGAATAACGATAATTTATTGTTATTTAATGAAGATAAGCATGACTAGGAGACGTACTACTCGAGCAGACGAGATACCGACTCCACTAGATCTGACCCAGGTAGTCACTGATCTCCAGCGTCAGATCACGGAGCAACAACAGCTGATCACTACACTAATGGGCCAACAAGGAACTTCTACTACCCCACCAATAAATCAGAATGCGGTGCCCGTCGTGCCAATAGTTGCACCAGTACCACCGGTTGCCCCTGCCCCAGTGGCTCGACAGGAAACCTACTTGATACAGTGGCTGAGGTTGAAACCGGAAAACTTCTCGGGTACTTGCGAGCCATGGGATGCCCAGGCCTGGTTCAAGACAGTAGAAAGCATAGTGGAACTACTGGACTGACCCGAATCAGAGAAGATCAAGTGTGTATCTTTCTATTTTTCCGGAGACGCGAGAATGTGGTGGGAAAGAGTGAAAGCAAAGAGACAGATTAATTTGATGAACTGGATGGACTTCGAGACAGAGTTCTTCGAGGAGTTCTTCCATATACAAGTGACGAACCGACATTATGACGAGTTCACCGAGTTTCGGCAAGGTGACCTATCAGTAAACGAAGCAGTAAAACGCTTCAACCGTTTGGCACGCCTATGTCCAGAATTGGTTCGCACAGAAAGAGAAAGGGTCAGACTGATGTTGAAGATGCTTCGACCCGAAATAGCACTGAACGTGGCCGACGGAGTTAATAGACCTTAGACTACAGAGGAATTGGTCAGCAGTGCCCTCATCACAGAACATTATCAGAATGTAATGAATAGAAATAAGAGTCAGGTCCGAACAGAAGGACATAAATCCTCAAGTAATAAGACCAGTTGGAAAGGGACCTCCACTGGAAAAAGGAAACAATGGGACAATGCAAAAGGTGGCTCAGTGAATAAGCAACCGAAGTACCCTCAGTGCACTATTTGCGGAAAGTTGCATTCTGGAGTATGTCATAAGGGTACCAGAAGGTGCTATAGTTGCGGAGGAGAAGGACATCTGGCCAGAGACTGCACCAACCAGTTCCAGGCACCACCCCAGCAGAACAACCAAAACAATCACAACTACATCAGATGCAAACTACTATTGAAGGAACATTGATCAGCCAAGGGAGATTGGAAGCTCCACCAACTACAACGAACGCCAGGGCTTTCTCGCTTACTAAGGAGGATGTGGCAAGCGCCTCTACTGTCGTCACAGGTCAGTTACCTACTTTTAGTCCATATACTAAAGCTATATCTGATACTAAAGGCGAACCCATGTTCGAAATTATTGGGAAATCGAGAGATATTACTAGTAAATGGATCGAAAATATGTCTGGGCAGCTCTCTACTATGACCATAGCACCCACATTATTCGATAATCTATTAGAGAAACAAACCAATGACCAAAGTCTCCAAAGGATTAAACAAGAAACCCTAGAAGGAAAGAATGACGGATTCTGGATCGCGGACAATGGAATATTATACCTCAGGGATCGATTATGTATTCCCGAGGATCCAGAGTTGCGAAGAAGGATACTAGAGGAAGCTCATTCAACACCCTACGCAATACACCCGGGATCCACCAAAATGTACCAAGATTTGAAAAAGAAATTTTGGTGGTCCGGTATGAAAAGAGATGTGGCTCAGTATGTCGGTACTTGCCTGACCTGTCAGAGGGTTAAAGCAGAACATCAGAGACCGGGAGGATTACTGCAACCTGTCCAAATTCCAGAATGGAAATGTGAAGATATCTCTATGGATTTTATAGCAGGGTTACCCAAGACAACAAACGGCTATGACGCCATATGGGTAATTGTGGATAGATTAACTAAATCCGCCCATTTTCTAGCAATCAAAATGACTTATTCGATTGAGCAACTGGCTTAATTATATGTCAAGGAAATTGTCAGACTACATGGGATCCCGAAGACCATTCTTTCAGACAGAGATGGTCATTTCGTTTCACATTTCTGGGAATGCATTCAGAAGACTCTTGGTACAAAGCTATTGTCCAGTACTGCCTTTCACCCTCAGACCGACGGACAAACAGAAAGGATTAATCAAGTGCTAGAAGATATGTTACGGGCATGTGCATTGGACTTCAAGGGAAGCTGGAGCTGATATTTATGCCTGGCGGAATTTGCCTACAACAATAGTGACCAGGCTACTATTGGGATGGCACCTTACGAGGCTCTGTACGGGAGGAAATGCAGATCCCCTATATGTTGGTACGAAGGCGGCGAAAAGAAGGAGATGGGATTCCAGACCGAGTTCATCGATAGCACCACTCAGGCTATACAGAACATCCGCCAACGAATAGAAAATGCTCAGAGTCGACAAAAGAATTATGCAGATAAGCGGCGAAGGCCATTGGAATTCAGTGTCGGAGACTCGGTATTTCTCAAAGTAGCGCCTATGAAAGGGGTAATGAGGTTTGGTAAGAAGGGAAAGCTAAGCCCACGTTATGTGGGACCATACCGAGTTCTGAAAAGAATCGGCAAAGTAGCTTATGAAATAGAGCTGCCTCAAGAGTTGTCAGCCATCCACAACGTGTTCCACGTCTCGATGCTAAAGAAATGCATTCCGAGCACTGATCAAGTAATCGAACCACGGGTAGTACAAGTGCAAGAGGACCTGACTTTCGAGAGCCGACCAATTCAGATATTGGATCGAGATGTCAAAAGACTAAGGAACAAGGAAGTGGCCTTAGTAAAGGTTCTATGGCAAAACCAACGATACGAAGAAGCCACGTGGGAACGAGAAGATGATATGAGACAGAAGTATCCATCGCTATTCTAAATTCGAGGATGAACTTTTTATGAGGTATGGGGTACTGTAACACCCATGAAATTATAAAATAGGTATATGAATATTATTTTCCTTAAAGCATAGAGATGAAAAGAATAGGAGAAAAAGGAAAATAAAAAAAAACAAAAGGAAATATAGAATAAGAAGAGGTGAGGTCAAGGATTGAATCTTGAACCTCCCACAATAAATGGAGATAAATTTATGAATGATAACCATTAGGATAAGGAGAAATGATTGGATAGAAAGGAATGAAAAATTTAGTTAAAGGAGAAAATAAAAGTAAGCAAAAAGAACAAGAGAAAACCAAGTTGTTTACCTTCTTTTCCCTCTTGGTTAAGAAAAGGGAGCAAGCAAAAGAGGGATTGACTACTCCTCTCCCTCTCTCTATTTTCATGGGAATTAATGGAGTGGGGGAAAAGAGGAGTTGAGGGAGTGAATGAGGACATGTTTCATGGGCAAGGGAATAAATAGATTGGGAGAAGAAAAAATAAGGGATTAAATCATTTTTCCTCCTTCCTCTTGCTTCTTCATTCCTCACCGAACCAAGAACTCTCTCCCTCTCCTTTGTCCGAGAGCTAAGCTAAGTTTCTCTTCAAGAAAAACAAAGTTTAGAGAGGAGACCTTCAAGTTCTAGCCCTTACAAGCAAAGGAAATAAAAGGAGGTACAAGAAGAAGAAGCTTCCACCTTCCTTATCACCTAGAACACTTTTCTCTCTAAGGAAAACCACAAGCGAAAGGATGTAAGTTCCCCTCACCTGTGGTACAATAGCTCTTATTTTTCTATGTAGAATTCGGTCACATAAAAAGCTAAGAAAACATCATGAAGAAATTCTAACCAAGATAAGACCAAAGGAAGGACCTAGAGAAAGAAAGGATCTAAAATTTATATGCTTGATATTTCTCTTGTAGAATGTATTTTATGGTAAGGAGTTATCTATGCTAAAATGTTTGGTAGAACTTAGATTTATGAGTATTCGGCCATGGAAGAACTAAGGGCCTAGGAGAGCTTTAATTTAAAACTAGGTATGCCAAGATCTCCTTAAGATAAGATATGAAACTATTACGATATGCCCATGATTATATGTTAAGTTAAACTTTATTTAATGTCCATGAAGGTTCGGTTAGGTTTGGATTTTAAAGCCTAGGAGAATTTAAAGCAAATCTAAGATGCTCATGATCTTCTTGATGAAATGTTATGTAGCTAATCTAATGTGCTTATGTTTATTGTTGTATGGAAATTAAACTCATGCTCTATATCCTTCGGCCACTTCATGATTTAGGGCTTAGGGAACCTAGAACCTAACTCAACCATGCTCAAGTTATTCCTTGATATATTTGCTATGAAAGTTGCTTAAGGTTCTCATGCTTTTAGGGCACTTGAACCCTAATTTTAAGTCCTATAATATTCGGCCATTACATGATGAAGGACTTAGGAAACTTAGAACCTAACTCAACTATGCTCATGTTATTCCTTGATATTTTTGCTATGAAAGTTGTTTAAGGTTCTCATGCTTTTAGGACACTTGAACCTAAATTTTAAGTCCTATAATATTCGGCCATTACATGATGAAGGACTTAGGAAACTTAGACCCTAACTCAACCATGCTCATGTTATTCCTTGAAATGTTTGCTATGAAAGTTGTTTAGGGTTCACAAGCTTGAATGATAGTTTTTAACCCAATGTATGCTTGATAAGGTTCGGCCATGATAAGTTGTAAGTTTAAGTAACCTAGAACTCTACCTAAACTTGCTCATGATAGTTCTTATGGTATAAGAAGTGATGCTTACTTAGGGTTCACATGTTGGGATGAAGTTTTACCAAAAACCCAACCTATATGGTTCGGCCACTAAAAGACATTAGGGTTAGAGATCGAATTTTGTTTTCCATGTATCTTATATGCCATGATTTTGAGATTTCTATGCTCCTATGTTTAATTATGCACAATTATGATCTATACATGATGGAAACCCTTATGCTATGGTGTGTATTATTTATGATGAAGCTATGTGCAAATTTATTCATGATATATGTGATGAGCTGTGTGCCCAATTTATGCATGAAATATATGATGTGCTGTGTGTCCAATTTATGCATGGAATATATGATGTGCTGTGTGTCCAGTTTATGCATAAAATATATGATGTGCTGTGTGCCCAATTTATGCATAAAATATATGATGTGCTGTGTGCCAAATCTTTACATACCATTATGATGAGTTGTGTGCCCAAAAGTCTATATGGTATGATATGATATAAGTGACACGATGTACAAGAAAAGATAAGAACCATGATATGTAAAAACATGCTATTTTACTTTATGTGTGGCTTGTACCAAGGGTGGGCTCCATAAGCGCTCCGGGGTCGATGGACTAAGAAACGGGCCTCGTTAGGGATGGACTCCTAAGTGCCCCTAGGTCGTTGGACTAAGAAACGGGCCTAGTATGTATGCCTTGTAGGGTTCAAGACTTGCTACCTTGGACCTACATAGGACGCGCGCATTTATGTATGTGGTACAAGCCGGGGCCCTAATCATGTTAAGATTATGTTTAAGTATGTATATTATAAGTTTTCAAAGGACAAATCGCATATGTTTTTATGATACATGTTTATGAATTCACCTTGCATATACCTTATGATTATGCCATGATATTTATGATGATGTTATGATATGTCAGGGTGCAATTGATGATTATGTTATGTTATGTCATGATACCTTACGCTTACGTTATGATATGTCATGATATGCTGCATGATATAATGAATTTCCTCCATGTGTTATGTCTTGTGATTTTAATATGTTATACGATTTTGTGAGTAGGAAAGGAACTTACTGAGCCATGAGTGCTCACATCTTACTTTCTTGTACCACAGATAAAGGCAAGGAATGGATGAACTAGGGGAGCAGCAGGGGGGGCTAGAAGGATGTGTGTGGTAGTCCCTTGGCTAAAGGAGAAAGACCTGCTTTTGTTTAATAAGAACTATGACTAGTTATGTTACTGCTTTATGACTCCATGACATTTAAATTTTGTGTTGAGCATTATGACTTAAAAATCATGTTAAGCATGCTATGTGGTGTTATATGTCCAGGTAATTAGTCATGTTGATTTTAAAGAAAAGAAAAGTTTTTAATTTCTATAAATAAGACTTCCGCTGTAGCAAGTAGGTATACATATGTATGTGTAAGTAACCCCCGTCGCCTTAGCAGGAGAGGCGGGACGTTACAACATCCGCAGTTCCTCCATCATTCTTTGGACCTGAGGAGCCAACTCGGGGGGTGGCAGGCCCAGCTCAGCAGCACGATGAGAATCACGGGCGAATTGAAAACAATCGCTGGTGGTATGCGTGTGCGACCGATGATAAGTGCAATATCACAACCCCCAAGGCCCAGGTCGGGGGGCATGAACTGCAGCTACGCACGGGATCAGCCGAACATCCTGACCGGGGTGGAAGGTAGGGCGGGCTTCCCGAGCGCGCGGGAGAGGTTGAGCAGGCGGTTGGGGTACTCTTCTCTCTGGCTTATTTCCAGAGGAGGGCGGTTTGTCTGCCTTCCTTCGAGCCGCCTACGCTTCCTCCACATTAATATAGCTGACGGCTTTCTCCAGCATCTCATCAAAATTCCTTATGGGATTTCTGATGAGGTCCCTAAAGAATTCTCCTTCTATCAGACTATGAGAGAAGCCACTCATAAGTATTTCTGATGTGACTGTAGGGACGTCCTGGGCCACTTGGTTGAAGCATTTGATATAGCTTCTTAACGTCTCAGAGGGCCCCTGCTTGAGAGCGAATAGACAGTGGTCAGTCTTTTGATATTTCCTACTGCCGGCGAAGTGGCGCAGGAATGCAGTCTTGAAATCTAAGAAGCAGGTGATGGACCCGTGCGACAGTCCATCGAATCACTTCTGGGTAGAGCCCGATAGGGTATTCAAGAATACCCGACATTTAACAATATCACTATACTGGTGTAGCAGGGTCACATTTCTAAACTTGTGGAGGTGATCTTCAGGATCTTTGCTGCCATCATATTCCCCAATAGCTGGGGGCCTGTATCCTTTTGGCAGCTTTTCCTCCAATATTTTGGAGGAGAAGGGCACTTTTTCTTTTGGCTCCCCCTGACGTTCTTCGCCGAGGAAGGTAGCCTTTCCCCTTTTCGAATCCTTAGGTAGAGAGTTTTCTGCCATAGAAACTTGTGGTTGCTCCTTGTGGCTATAGCATCCCAGCTCTAGTTGATAATAACCTTGGTCGGGCTCCCTGTAGAAGGTCAGGGGAAATTCCATGGGCTGCTTCCTCTTAGAACCTCGATCCGAGGCATGGGTCGGCTCTTTGGAAGCTTCCGGCAACTTTCGCGGTCAGGAGGCGGTAGTTTGCTTTTCGGAGGTCGCCCGCTTCTTGGCTTCTTTGAATAGTTCATATTCTCCAGCTATCATGGTTACGTTGATTCTACCAAAATCCTCCATCTTCACGTTCCGGAATAGGTTGATGTGTTCCCACAGACGGTGCCAAATTTGATCCCGTCCGGAAGCTGAGTCGGACAGAGGCTGGCCGCTGCCGTTGGCGTTGATGAGGGTTGTCGAGATGCGTGGCTGACGATGTACCTCCGACAAGGACTATCGAGGGAGGGTGACGGAAGATGACGACAAGGCTGACGAGGTGGGGATCTCTTGCGCAAACTCAAACAAGCACCCAGGCCGTTAGAGACTAAGAACCAGGGAAAAAGTCCCCGGATCAAGCCCTTCGATGCTCAAGTCAGGTACTTTTTCCCCAGAAGCATAGTAAAAGGATGAAAAGTAAAGCACGAATGTGAAAAGACGAGTGAGCGTACCTACGTAGAGATAAAGCCTCCCTTTTTATATGGCAGTGGGTACTTTTGGAGTTTGACGAGTGTCAGAGAATGTCGGGTGTCAGGATTTGTCTGGCGGTGAATGACATATGACATCTTTTTATAGGTCTAAGGAGGGATTGGCGTGCAATGAGCTCTAAACCGTCAGCATATTCCCTGACATGCGGTGATTATTCTCTGACAGGTTGTTACGATTCCCTGGCTTGATTGTCGTATAGTGTGCGCTTGCCCTGGTCTGTTAACCCTGGACTGGATCCTCGTACCTGCAAATCTTAACTTGTGGCACAGACCTACGTTCCCTGGCGTATTCCCTGGCTTGTGTTTGTCGCCCCATAAATCCAAATATGTACATTGAGCCCTGTATTTGCCATTCGGTCCATCCCGGTAGATCTAGACCTATGCCTACCGCCCTGCCAATCAAGGCCTTCACTTGTCGTTCCTTAAGTCTTGTCTCGTATGCCCAGTCCTACTCCGTATTTTATCCTGTACATCCTAAATCATACATCCTGCCTCACGTATCCTGTTCTGCATGTCTCATCCTATAAATCCAGACCTGCAATCCTTAGTCTGCCTATCCTACCCTGTACGTCTCAGTCCAGATATCCTTTTCTGCATATCTCATCCTATAAATCCTGACCTATAAGCCTTAGTCTGCATATCTCGACCGGTACGACCTGGTCTACGTATCATGTTCTGCAAGTCTTATCCCGTAAGTCCGACCTATAAGCCTTAGTCCGCATATCCCGACCGGTACAACCTGGTCTGCGTATCCTGTTCTGCAAGTCTTATCCCATAAATCTGACCTGTAAGCCTTAGTCCGCATATCCCGACCGGTACGACCTGGTCCGTATATCCCGACTTGTAAATCTTGGTCCGTATATCCTGTTTTGCATGTCTATAAGTCCTGACCTGTATCCCGTAAGTCCTGAATCGTATGTCCCGACCTGTACGGCTTGGTCCATATATCCCGACCTGTATGTCCTACCTTCCGAGTTCCTACTCGCCATGTAGGCCTTGTTAGTTAGAGCCCTAGAGCCAATCATTTGATGATTGTATGGACTCATGTATATCATATTCTTGTATATTAATAAAGGCATTTGTTTGGTTATTATACTTATTTGTATTAGTGCCAAATAGACTAAGTATAATAGCGTCCTTGAGTAGAAGGTTCATACCTATATCAATCGATTAGTTGAATCGATAGTGAGATGATATAGGGAACACTACTCTAAATCATTCCTAGTCGAGTATTAACATTCAGGGACAATGTTAATACAATAAGACTAGCATGTAGGTCAGCTCGATGACTTGATCTCACAAGTCATGGATATAGAGATATCAAGCTGACACATGGGTATGCATTAGAGAATGTATACTGAATGACCCGCCATGAGAAAGTATCATGGATCGTTATATGAGTGTCATATACTTTCTCATGTGGCTATTAGTATGACTATTAGTCCTTAGACCTGAAGTCACCATGGATCCCTACATAAGGAGTTATGTACTTTAGTTTCGTCAAACGTCACCCGTAACTGGGTGGACTATAAAGGCGATTACTGGGTATATAACAAATTATGCAGAGGGATGTGAGTGATGTAGATGGGATCTATCCCTCCTATATGACGAGAGAGACATCGATATTCTTGATAGAGTGAGACCACGAAGTGTATGGCCATATCCAAATGAGTCAATATGAAATATTGAGCTCATTTGATTGAGTGAGTCTACTCGGAGTTCAAGATTTAGATTGGTCAGAGGATGACACGGTCTATGCCTCACATTGATCAATCTAGATGTCTAGGATAGAAGGACACTTGTCACATATTGTGAGGAGTCACAATTAGTAGTCACAAGGTGATGTTGGATCTCAACATTTCTTGTAACTTGGGTAGCAATGATGTATTGCTAGATGCCGCTCATTGCTTATGTTTTTAAAGGAGTTTATAACATTGCCAACGTTACAAGAACCTATTGGGTCACACACAAAGAACATGTGCATGGAGATTAGGTTCATATGATGAACCAATAGGATTAGATTCATATGATGAATCAAAGATTGGATTCAAATTAGACTTATTGAGTTAGACTCAATTAGATTCAATTGTTGAATGAGTCTAATTTAAATTTGATTCATGAGTCAATTTATATTAATGAATTGAGATTCATTAAATTAAAATTGACTTGAATCAAAGCTTGAATTTAACTCAACAAGGAAGAGCATTGGTCAAGTTTGACTTGACCAAATAGAGGTTGACACATCAAGTTTTGACTTGATGAATTGACACATCATGAGGATGACTCATCCTACATGGCATGCCACATCATCCCCTTATATAATGGTGTGCCACCTCATGGAGGTTACACACCATTAATCCTCTTAATGTGGCCGGCCACATTAATGTGGGGGTTACACATGTGGTGGTCGGCCACACTAAGTGAGGAGAGGGTTTCATTTGGTGGCAATTGAATGGTGTTTAATGCTTCTTCTTCCTTGGGTGCTTCTCCCTCTCTCTAGCTTGCTGATGGTCGTGGCTTCATGGTGGAGAAGAAGTGAGAGTTGATTCCAAGCAACTAGGTGGTGTGAAGGTCACAAAAGGAGAGTACCTAGAGGAGTGTGTGAGTTCCTTTTTCCCTTCTCTCCTTTCTCACCTTTTAGATCCAATCCGAGAGCCCTAGAAAGTGCTAGCACACTTGTGGGTTCTCCTCTCCATCTTTGAGTGGTAGAAGATCACTCCTTGTTCGTGTGGATACCGCTAGAGGACCGTTCGCTTGACGGTCTCAAGATCCGGTTACCTTTGGACGTTGCGGGATTATGAAGGGCACGCATCAAGGGTAAATGTTTTTCCCTCGTAGATCTAAGAGTCGATCGTGTTTTAAACTCGTACTCGTATTTTTCGAAAGTTTTACCTTGCACGAGATCCGTGGCTTGGGCGATTCGGGGTTTCCGCGACGCGAAAAGCGGTTTTTCGCGGCCCGAAAAACCCAACAGGCCTAACCTTGAAATGCCACTTATGCCCGATCGGGACCATCCTGTAATCCAAACTTTTGACTACCACGTAGGCCAAACTTTTGATCACCACGTAGGTTGGACCTTTGACCATTACGTAGGCTTGACTTCTGACCGCCCCATGGGCTTGACTTCTGACCGCCCCGTGGGCTTGACTTCCGACCACGTCAGCTATCTGACCCTACTATCATGCACCGTATCATAATGCTAATCTACCACTTTCTCACATCACTCCCTCCTACATGGCAGTCTTCTTAGAGCAATACTGGTACTGTTCTTGCAAGGAAAATTCCCTAAAAGTATTTTTCTAGTTCAAGGATATGATCATGGATGGATCATCCTTGATTTGATGGCCATAAGATTATGATTCTTGCAGTTTATTGACCACTTCTGTTATTATCTGTCATTTAGTAACAGATTGTTGAGTTTGTCAATTTTATGATTTGGATCGGACCTCACTTTGGAATATAGTCAAATTGATAGAAAGAGGATTGAAGGCTCATTGAACTTGTCTGAACACTCCATTTGAAGTAGTTTGGAATTTGATTTCACTTTGCTCGACGTGGATGCAATTCAACCCTGGGTAATTTGTTGGAAAAGTGAATGGAAAAATGGGAAATAGATTTGGAGCAATATGACCGGTTTATATTATGATGCGGTGGTAAAAGGAGTCCATCAAAGATGAGTCAAAGGTAGGAAAAGTAACCCACGTGAAGGTCAAAGTCAAGGCGGTCAAAGGCATGTAATCACCAGGTCATCAGAGTCGGGGGGGGGGGGGGGGCGACAATAGGCTGATTGGGCCTGAAGAGTCTGATCCGATCGGGCATGACCGCCCACTCAGTGAAAGGAGGGCCCAGTATCATGATGTCATCCGGAGGCTTGTCCAACCAGATCGCTTGTCCAGCTAGGTGATAGGTGTTGATGCAATCGACCTAGGATTAATTGGGTACTATCATTGTTTTGATATGTGTGTTAAAAAGTTTAGGTTAGGTTTCATATTGGTTTTGATATATGTTTAAGTCATGCAGGACATGGTGAAACACACGAGCTTGGAAAGTCTAATCCTATGGCTCAGGTCCTTGAAGATTGGTGAAGGATAGTGCATCTAAGTGACCGCGGATAAGGAGCAACGGAGTGAAGCCGAGGGAAGCGGATTTCAAGATGACGTGAAAGATGACACAAAGAAGAGCCATGAGCTTGAGTGCATATGAGGGACGAAGGCCGAGGAAAAAAGCTTCAAGGGCAACTTCTGAGTGTGAGTGTAATCGATACCAGTCGACTGATGATTTTACCAGTCGACTGGGAGTAAATAGAAATATTCTGTTCACTTAGCCAGAAGCTAACAGTCGACTAGTACTTTTACCAGTCGATGACGCACAGAATTCTCACAGATTTTGTAAGAACGGTAGCCGTTACATGCTACCAGTCGACTGATGGATTTATCAATCAACTGGTGTCGAGGTTTTTAGTAATAGATATAAAAGGCTTGAGAGCTTGGAGAGAAGATAGATTTTGATGTTAAGCTCTCCAAGTGATCTCCAAGCTTCCAAAAGGTTTAAATCTCTTCCTAAGCTCATCTTCCATCTTGTAAGAAGAAGAGATCATCGTGTAAAAGTTTCTCCACCTTCATTCTTGATTCAAGAAGGAGAAGATCAAAGTGAAGTTTGATTGTGTGCGTGTGTGCCTTGGATTAGTCACCTCAAGGAGGTGAAGACCAAGTAATTTGAAGAGTTAGCATTGCCTTCTTATATCTCATTATTTCATTTCTATGTTTCTTGCTTCTGCTAACCATTTATAGGTAAAAAAATCAAGAAAAGCTATTCACCCCCCCTCTAACTGAACACAAAGGTCCAACAATAGGCAGCGACCCAATAGCCGAACGACTAAAGAGAGGAGAACAGATGTTTGCAATTGTGACAACCCTATAATTGCTAGTCTGACCGGACTGCCTGTCTGGCCGTACGAGGAACAATCTACTGAGCCGAATGATCATGGAGAAGAACAACCCAAAGCGACCGGGCAGGGAATCCCAACTGAGCGACTCCGCCGCTTGGCCAAACAATAGGACCCCTTGCTAAGCTCATTGTATCCTTTTGGGAGTTAGTGTCACTGATAACAAGACATGGCCAACAGGCAAATCGTAGACGAAAGCTTCCACTATCATGTCAAGGATTTGTATGCCCTAATAAGGAATGATGTCAGAGACACTTTTTTGACCTATTTTTTCATAGGAAAGATGGGGAAATGTGCACGCGCTTTGTGAAGCATGCACGTACGCTACAGGGCCACTACATAAAGGGGGGTCCATGCATCGAAGGAGGTATGTGTTATTCTGCGATCAAGCTCTTATTGCTACAGTTTATACTATTCTTCTACTATTCCAGTGACTGACTTGAGCGTCAGAGGGCCAACGTCAGAGACCCCTTCCCTAGTACGACACTGACGTCCTTGGTTTTATAGGGCGGAGCAGAGTCTTCACACGGTCAACCATAGAGCCACATCCCCACTAGCTGCCTTCACCGTTTTCGGACATGATCATATTGGCGTCGTTTGTGGGAACTTAACCTATATCCAAGACGTGAAAATGGAGGATGCTGGATGACTTACAACCATGATGTTGATGAAAGAAGAATTGGATATGCTTATACTAGCATGAGTGGCCAAGATGTTGGAGCAGCATCAGCAGGCGTTAGCCGATTGCTAATTTAATGAACCTGCAGAGTCAGCAACTGGCCAACAGGCTGGCCATCTAGGCCAAGTAGAAAACACCACCGCTCACAGGCCAAACAACAAGCCGACCGACACATTTGGATATGCACCAAATGCGTCGATCCCCTTTCACCGAGCGTTGTTCCACACCCCCTCAAAGGAACAAGACCGAGCGAATAGGGAACAAGGATCCTCCTTAAACAACGCAGTTATCTGGGATGCATGGAAGGGTAAAGCACCTAGGCTCGATGACTCCCTTGAACAGATAAATAGACAATTCTCTCAGAAGATCCAGGATAACCCAATACAATGACATTACACGCCATTGACGATCAAGGAGTACAATGGAACAATGACCCAAAGTACTATCTGATCAGATTCGACAACATGACCACACTCCATCAATACACCGATGAAGTGAAGTGTCGAGTCTTCCTCATAGCTCTTTCTGGATCTGCGAAGAGGTGGTTCAGATGCTCATCGATCGGATCAATCTACAGCTTCAACGACTTCCAAGCGGCATTTCTGCACCATTTCACTAGAAACCGTCGTTACTAGAAGACAAATGTTAATTTGTTCACTATGAAGCAAGGGCCCAAGGAAGAATTTATGACATACATCAAAAGGTTCAACCAGATAGCCATGGACATCCCATCGGCCACCCCGAAGATCTCGGTAAGTGCCTTTTCATAGGGACTTAGAGAGGGCGAGTTCTTTCGCTCACTCATCCAAAAACCACCAAAGGACTTTGACCGACAGCTTCGGAGGGCTAACGAATACATCAGCGTAGAGGAGGCCCAAGCAGCTCGAAAAAGGGAAACCATTCCCGAGCCAGCATACGCACCTAAGTGCCAGCCGGTTCAGACCCATCAACCACCAAAGGGCCCCCAGCGAGAGTGACTCAGTCGCACCAGGAGCCTCGAGCCCATGCTGTGTAGCACATGGAAGCAAAGTGGCCGAAGGCTACTAAAGGCAGGCCGTGGACACCGTTGTTCTGCTCCTACCATCGCTCGGCGACACATAATACCCAGGACTGCTATGACTGGAGGCTAGTTTCAAGCCAACCAGCTCCTCCAGGATATCACTGTCGTTCACCCTCTCCCGATCAACATCATCGACATCGATCAGGTGGACAATGGGAAGAAGAAAGGTCGACGGTTGAGTAGTGTCGTGCTCCAACATCAACGTAGAGGTAATGCAAGTCCCGCCCAGGTGTCCGCCGAGCGAGCTCGACCTTCATCTCGAGACGAGGAGAATAGGAGCAACGCCGCACGGGCTGATATCATAATAATAGCTAGAGGGATGACTGACGGTGATTCTAACAGGGCAAGGAAATCACACACCCGTCGATTAGAGATACACGTCGTTGGGTGCAGCAGGGAGAAGGCTAAGGGACCGAAGATCAGTTTTGGTCCTCGAGACTTAGAGGGGTTAGAGGTCCCTCATGATGACGCCCCAATCATCCGAACGATAATATCTAATTACAATATTCATCGAGCTTTTGTAGATACAGATAGTTCAGTGAATATCATCTTCAAGAAGACATTCGATCAGCTACAAATCGACCGGAGCAACTTACAGCCATGACGACTCCACTGTACATGTTCACGGGTGATCAAGTATTGTCAATCAGCTAGGCTCGACTGGCCATATCACTCAGAGAGGAGTCACTCAAGTGGATAAGGACCATAAACTTTATTGTGGTGGATGCGACATCCGCCTAAATGTTATATTGGCCCGACCAACCCTGAATGAGTTTCGGACAGTAGTATCCACCTTTTGCTAGAAGATCAAATTTCCGGTGGACAATAAGATAGGCGAAGTCTAAGGCGACCAATTGGCCGCTCAGTGGTGCTACGTCGAGATGGTCAAGTCCGACGCAAAGACCTCTCGGAAGACATAGCGATTAGAGGTAAACGTGATTCTGGAAGAACCTCTTGCTCTAGTCTATGATGAAAAAGAGGAGGTCCAAATCCACTCCAGCTGACCAGAAGCCACAACTTTTGTTGCAGCCGATCTGACCGATACAAGGAAGGCCGAGCTTGTGGCTTGCCTTAGGAAAAATCATGATATGTTTGCTTGGTCGACGCACGAGCTCCCAGGCATCTCGCCGAGAGTGGCATAGCATGAGCTGCATGTTCGACCAGATGCCCAGCCGGTGAAATAGAGTAAGAGGGACTTCAACTAAGAGCAGAACCAAATCATTTAAGCGGAAATAGAAAAATTACTAGAAGTCTGCCACATTCGTGAAGTCCAATTCCCAAGTTGGTTGGCCAACGTCATGCTGGTCTCCAAGACAGACAATAAGTGGCGGGTCTGCATCGACTTCCAGGACCAGAACAAAGCCTACCTGAAGAATTTCTATCCCCTGCTGTGCATCGATCAAATGGTGGACTCCACGGCAGGCTGCGAGCTGATCTGCATGCTTGATGTGTACCAAGGCTACCATCAAGTTCCGCTCACTAAGGAGGATCAAGAGAAGGTCAGCTTCATCATGACCGATGGGACCTACTCCTGCACTATTATGCCATTCAAATTGAAGAATGCTGGCGTCACTTCCAGAGGCTGATGGACAAGGTGTTCCAGCTACAGATCGACCGTAATATAGAGGTATATGTAGACGACATATTAATAAAATCTCTCCGAGTAATTGATCTTTGTGCAGATGTTGAAGAGACCTGCCAAACCTTGTAGACGTATGAGATCAAGCTTAACCCGAGTAAGTGTCTGTTTAGGTCTAAGAGTGGATGCTTCCTCAGCTTCCTCGACTTAGAGGATATATGTGGATGGCTTGTCCACCCGACAAGGCAGCGGTATAGGTATTCTCTTAATATCACCACGCGAGGATAGAATGTTGATGCGGTGATAAGGAGGGGCCCCGCCCTACTGCCACAGTGGAGGTCAACGAAGGTCAGAGTCAAGACAGTCGACGGATGGAGGGTCTTTGTCGGTGGGGTGGGACATAACCCGACTGGGAGTTAAGCATCAGTGGGCTCCCTGCCGAGCGGGTGGGATGGCTCTCCCGCTCGGTACGACAGTGGGCTCCCTGTCGAGCGGCCATCCCACTCGGCCCACAACGGACGACACCATGGGGGACTCTTAGCCGAGCGACCATTCCATTCGGCCAAGCAACATATACAGTGGGATATCCTTCGACATCCTTTTGGGAATTAATGTCGTCGATAGGCGACATAGTCAGGCAAAAGATCGTACGACGGAAGCTTCCACTGTCACTTCAGAGATATGCTCGGCTCGTTAAGGTACTATGTCAGGGACACTTTACTGGCATGTCCCCTTAGGGAAAGCTTGGGAAAACGTGCACACTTTAAGAAACGTCCACACACGCTACAGGAGCCTTATATAAAGGGGGGTCTAGACATCGGCGGAGGTATATTTTTCTCGCGATCTCTACAGTTGCACTACAGTTTCCTTTGCTTCTTGCTTCGCCAGAGACTAACTTGATCGTCGGAGGGTCATCGCCGGGGACCCCTTCCCTGACTCGGCATTGACACTGCTTGTGTTGCAAGTAGGAGCGAAGTCCCTCGGAGGTCAGCAAGAATGCCACGTCCCCAGCATCCACCTCCTTAACTTTCGGACAGGATCATATTTGGTGCCTTATATGGGAACGTCACCTGGATCCGAGCCGAGGAAATGGAAGGCGTTGGACGGCTAACCGCCGTGACACACACGCAAAAGGAGTTGGAGATGCTCATGCAAGCGCAAGCAGCAAAAATGATGGAGTAGCAACAACAACAAGCGATAGCTGATCGGCCTGCACCGCAACCTGCGACCTCGGTGACCGATAGGCGAGTGGGGCAAGAAGACCAAGCGAAGCAACTCTCCATATGGGGGCAGAACCGAAGGCCGATCGACACCCAAGGGGAAACGCCGCTCATGCCGATCCCCTTCCATCGAGCTTTATTCCAAATCCCCTTAGAGATAGCCCAAGCCCATCAAGAGCGGGGATCATCTTCTGACGAGGTGCCCATTCGGGATACAAGGAAAGGAAAAGCGTCCCAAAGCACGACCTCCCTCGAACAGATCAACAGGCAGTTCTCAGAGGAGATCTTACAAGACCCTCTGCGTCATCACTACACCCTATTAGTGATTGGGACGTACAACGGGACGACCGACCCAGATGATCATCTGGATCGGTTCGACAATGAAGTCACGCTGCACCAATACACGGACAGAGAAAAGTGCAGAGTCTTTCTCACGACTCTTTCCGGATCAGCGTAGCGATGGTTCAGAAGGTTGCTGGACGGCTTGATATGAAATTTCAAAAACTTCCGAGCCGCCGTCCAACACCACTTTTCCAGCAGCCGACGCTACCAAAAGACAAGCGTTAGCCTCTTCACCCTGAAACAAGGGCCCAAGGAAGCGTTCTGAGCGTACATCCAGTGCTTCAACTAGGTGGCCATGGATATCCCCTTAGTCTCGTCCGAGACCATGATGAATGCCTTCACCCAGGGGGTCTCCGAAGGAGACTTCTTTTGGTCACTCATATGAAAGCCGCTTGAGGACTTCGACCACATGTTAAAAAAGGACAATGAATACATTAACGTGGAAGAAGCCCAAGCAGCCAGAAGGAAGGAGGCGCCGACTGAGCATTCGACGCCGACCGAACGTCGATTGACTAGCAGCTATATGCCGCCCAAAGGACCGAGGGTTGAAGGATCACAGTTGCATCAAGAGACCAGAGCACACGTCGTGCAGCACATAGCATCTGGTTGGCCCAAGGCGTCCAAGGGCAAGGTATGAACGCCTATGTTTTGTTCGTTCCAGCAGTCGGCAACACACAACACATGGGACAGTCGAGGACTAACACCAATCATCAGCTGACCGACCCCCAGGGAATATCACCATCGCTCTCCATCTCCCGATCGACGGGATCACCACCGTTCGACCGAGTGGTGAGAAGAGAGAAGGGAGCCCGAGCGTTATCACCATCAGCGGAGGGAGGAAATCGATCCCTCTAGAATCTCGTCCGAGTGGAATAGGGCGTCTGCCTGAGAAGAGGAAAATAGAAACAACGCTTCCCGAGGAGAGATAGGCATGATCGTCGGAGGGCCGACCGATGGAGACTCCAACCGAGTCAGGAAATTGTACGCCCGACGGTTGGAGATCCATGTCGTCGGATGCAACAAGGAGAAAGCTGAAGGGCCTCAGATCAGTTTTAACCCCAGCGATCTAGAGGGGGTCAAAATTCCTCACAATGATGCTTTGATCATCCCAGCGGTGATCACCAATTACACCATTCACCGGACCTTCATCGACACGGGGAGTTCGGTGAACATCAACTTTAAGAAGGCGTTCGATCAGCTGCAAATCGATCACAGCGAACTGCTGTCCATGGCGACCCTGCTCTACGGGTTCACAGGCAATGAAGTCTTGCCGATTGGACAAGCAAGATTGGCCATCTCGTTGGGAGAAGAGCCATTGACGAGGACCCGGACCACCAACTTCATAGTTGTGGATGCACCATTGGCCTACAACGTCATTTTGGACCGACCGGCCCTCAACGAATTCTGTGCGGTAGTATCCACTTATTGCAAGAAGATAAAGTTCCAGAAGATGACCAGGTGGGCGAGGTCAAGGGCAATCAACTGGCCGCTCGGTGATGTTACATGGAGTGTTAGTTAGAGCCCTAGAGTCAATCATATGATGATTGTTGTATGGACACATTGTATCATATTCCTATGTATATAAAGGCATTTGTTTTGGTTATTATACTTACTTGTATTGGTGCCGAATAACTAAGTATAATAGCGTCCTTTAGTAGAAGGTTCTTATCTATATCAATCGATTGGTTGAATCGATAGTGAGATGATATAGAGAACACTACTCTTAATCATTCCTAGTCAAGTATTAACATTCAGGGACAATGTTAATGCGACGAGACTAGCATGTAGGTTAACTTGATGACTTGATCTCACAAGTCATTGATATAGAGATATCAAGTTAACACATGGGTATGCATTGGAGAATGTATACTGAATGACCCGCTATGAGAAAGTATCATGGATCGTTATATGAGTGTCATATACTTTCTCATGTGGCTATTAGTATGACTATTAGTCCTTGGACCTGAAGTCACCATGGATCCCTACATAAGGAGTTGCATACTTTGGCTTCATCAAACGTCACCCGTAACTGGGTAGACTATAAGTGCGATTACTGGGTATATAACAAATTATGCGGAGGGATGTGAGTGATGTAGATGAAATCTATCCCTCCTATTTAACGGGAGTGACATCGTTATTCTTGATAGAGTGAGACCACTAAGTACATGACCATGCCCAAATAAGTCAATATGAGATATTGAGCTCATTTGATTATAGTGAGTCTACTTGGAGTTCAAGATTTAGATTGATCAGAGGATGACACCGTCTATGCCTCAAATTGATCAATTTAGATGTCAAGGATAGAAGGACATTTGTCATATATTGTGAAGAGTCACAATTAGTAGTCACAAAGGTGATGTTGGATCTCAACATTCTTGTAACTTGGGTAGTAATGATGTGTTGCTAGATAGCGTTCATTACTTATGCTTTTAAATGGGTTTAGGATCATTGCCAACGTTACAAGAACCTAAAGGGGGGGGTCACACACAAAGGGCAATTAGATGGAGATTAGGTTCATTTAATGAACCAAGAGGATTAGGTTCATGTGATGAACCAAATTGGATTAAGAGTAATCCTAATTAAACTAATTGAGTTGGACTCAATTTGGTTCATGTGTTAAATGAGTCTAATTAGATTTGGATTCATTGAGTCAATTTAATTCAATGGATATAGATTCATTAAATTAAATTGGTTTGAATCAAATGGTTAGATTTGATCAACTATGGGAGAGAAGAGGTCAAGTTTGACTTGACTTGAGAAGGAAGATTAAGAGTCATGTTTGACTTGACCTTGACTTGACTATATGCCTTCATTAAATGACTTGGCATGAGGGCCGGCCAATAATGATGTGCCACATCATCAAGACTACTTCATGGTATGCCACCTCATGAGGGAGACCAAGAGTTGTGACCCTTGGTATCCCATGGAGATTACAAACCACCATGAAGTGGCCGGCCACTTAAAAGGTGAAATTAGTGCATTTGTGTGCTAATTCAAGGCAATTGATTTTCATCTTCTTCCTCCTCTCTTCTTGTTCTCCCTCTCCTCCACCTTGGCCGAAACCTCCATGAGTGCTAGCACACTCTAAGGTTTGTTCTCCACCTTTTTGTTTGTGTGGATACACATAGAGGGGTGTTCACTTGACAACCTTGAGATCCGGCGAACCTTGGACGAGCGGGATAAGCGAAGGGCTTCGCATCAAAGGTATAAACTGTTGGTGCAGGAAGCATCCGACGATCGAACCGATATTTTGATTATGTCAAAGGGTTCAAGTTAAGTTGTTTTGTTATCTAATGAGCTTAAACAAGTGTGCAGGAAAGTCCTAACTGCGGTTAGGCAGGTGGAAAACCTTAAGGGGCGGTAACCTTAGGTCCTAGGGGGTGGTAACCCTAGGTGGAGGAAAACCCTAAGGGGCGGTAACCTTAGGTCCTAGGGGGTGGTAACCCGAGGCGGAAAGTCCAGTCGGTCTGGAGGACCGGACTAGCATCAGGTAAATCTCCTGAGTGGAGTAGGTGAGGACACGTTCCCCGTAGAGGGAACAGTAGGCGTAGGGTCGACCTAGGGTTTCCGGTCGGAAACCCGAAGTCAGACCCGGACAGTCCGAAGGCTGTCAATTCATTTGTTTATATATTATCTTTTGTGTTCTAATTCTGTTTTGCAGGAAACTAACACTTTTTGTGCAGGGTTAGTACTGATTGGGATCGGTCGACCGAACCTTGGGATCGGTCGACCGAACCTTCAAGCTACCAGATCAGATCTCCAGAAGTTGGACCGGGTTCGACCAGGGATCGGTCGACCGGACCTCGAGATCGGTCGACCGAACCTGGATAGGTATCGACTGGATCAAGCCGAGGTGTGCGGGTCAGAGGAGACTGATCGGTCGATCGAACCTTGGGATCGGTCGACCGAACCCAGGGATAAAGTTTGACCAGATCGAAGCGGAGCGACGGATGGACGATCAGATGTGGTGGAAGTCATCTGATCGGTCGACCGAACGTGGGGATCGGTCGATCGATCCGCTTCGGGTCAAAGTTGATCCCGAGACTTGGGGATCTGGATCAGACTTCATAGAGCTATAAGAGGAGGCCTCGAGGTGCAGCTCAGATCATCGAATTCGAACAAGAAAACTGCTCTCTTCTGTGTGCTGCTGCTAAAACGCCTCAACAACGCTCTGCTACTCCAACGAATCAACCCCAAAAGTTCTCTATTCTCCTGTTCGTTGGTATAGTTTCTTTATTGCACTAATTGTACTCCAGTTTGTAATCATTCTGATATTATAGTTGTTGCCCACCGAAAGCGGTCAAGGACCGCGGGCCTTCGAGTAGGAGTCGCTATAGGTTCCGAACGAAGTAAAACACCTGCGTCTCTGTGTGTTTGATTTTACTTTCCGCTGCATTTCTATTCTGTGTTTTAAATCGTTAAAATAGCCATGAGCGCTATTCACCCCCCTCTAGTGCTTTCGATCCATCAATTGGTATCAGAGCGAGGTCATTTTGAATCGGTGAAACCATCATTTAAAATAATTGTTCGTGTATTTTCAGAATTTTCGGAGTCAATTAGAATTTAGCTTTATAGCTATATTCTAATTCTTTTCTCAAATCGGTTTCTGCTCGAGGTTGGTGCAACACCACCCGAGTTCGTGGTCTATTTTTTTCTTCATACCGCACTACTAAGCCAGGACTAAGTCCTGGTACTTTCTTGTTGTTTATTTTTTTTATAGTTGATCTAAAATGGCCCTTCAAGAAGGCTACAGTACAACTCGCCCCCCGCTATTCACCGGAGACGACTTCGGATACTGGAAGGGTCGGATGGAGGCATATCTCCAGACTCATTTTGAAGTCTGGATGATTATCAAAACCGGATTCCAACTACCAACTGATAGCGCCAGCAAACCACTACCATACGAGGACTGGGACGCATCTCTGATTAAGAAGGTGGAAGCCAATGCCAAGGCGACCTGCACCCTCCAGTGTGGCCTGTCAAAAGAAGAACTCAACCGCGTCGGCCCTTTCAGCAGTGCAAAGGAGCTGTGGGATAAGCTCATTGAACTTCACGAAGGGACGTCCGACACCAAAGTAAGTAAAAGAGACTTAATTTTCAATAAATTGTTTAATATCAAACTGCAGGAAGGTGAGACAGCTGCCCAACTCCATGCCCGGATTCAAGATCTGCTCAATGATCTTCATGCAATTGGACAGAAGGTAGATAACCGGGACATAATAAGGTATTCTCTAAACGCCTTTCCGAGGAACACCTTGTGGGCATCCATGGTAGATGCCTACAAGGTTTCTAAGGACTTGTCTACTATTAAGTTAGATGAACTCTTTGCAGAATTTGAACTTCATGAACAGACTAATGCGCGCCCGACCGAGAAAGGGTTGGCTTTGGTTGCAGGAACAGGAAGAGTACGCGAATCAAAGATAAAGCACAGAACCAAACCTGAGTCAGAAGAACAAGAACCAGATTCGGAAGACGATGACGAGCTTACAACCGAAATAGTCAACCTGGTAAAGAAACTCTACAAAAAGAAGGGCTTCAACAAAAAGGATATGAGAAAGGCCATCCAGTCCAAAGAAGCCCAATCAAGCTCGAAGGCCAAATTCGAAGTGACCTGCTACGGGTGTAATCAGAAGGGGCACATCAAGGCAAACTGCCCGAACCAAAAAGATCCAAAGAAACCAAGGAGAAAGAAGGCCTTGAAAGCAACGTGGGACGAGTCTTCCTCCGAGGAATCCGACGACGAAGAACTCGAGCAGACGAATTTTCTCGCGCTGATAGCCCGGGACTACACCAATGAATCCGGAAGCGAGGACGAATCGGAAGCCGAGTCCGAAAGAAGCCACGGATCCACATCCGTTTCCGAAGGGCCAAACCCCTCTGTAAGTACAACCCGTTTATATAGCTTAATTAATTGTTTAATGCATAAAGTAGCTAAGTCAAAAATTCGAATCAAGTCGCTTCTAAAGGAGGTAACACTCCTTAAAGAAACGACTAATAACGAATCCTTGACTGATCCAGCTCAGACTGGAACCTCAACTCAAGTTCAAAGACTTGAGGAAGAGAATTCCAACCTGAAAAATCAAGTCAAGAATTTGAAGACAACCCTAGAATGATTTTCCCTGGGATCCAAGAATCTTGACTTGATTCTTGGAACACAAAGGGCAATCTACAATAGAACTGGACTAGGATAAAAATCTAAAAAGAAATATAAGTTATATTTATCTCTCATACAAAGAACAAATAGAAAAATGGTCCAAGCATGGGTTGCCAAGTCCAACCTGATCAATCAAGTTGGACTCGGACAATATTGGGTTCCCAAGGATCAAATACATTACCTCGATAGAACATATCGAGGCTATGATCCAGGGAAGCTAAAACAATTAAAATTCGAAATTAAAATTAAAAATTCAATTAAAAATTCGAAATTAAAATTAAAAATTCAATTAAAAATACGAAATTAAAATTAAAAATTCAATTAAAAATTCCAAATTAGAAATACGAAATTAAAATTAAAAATTCGAAATTAAAATAAAAAATTCAATTAAAAAATTCGAAATTAAAATTAAAAAAATTCAATTAAATATTAAATTTAAAATAAAAAATTAAATTTAAAATTAAATTTAAAATAAAAAATTAAATTAAAAATTCAAAATTAAAATTAAAAATTCAATGAAAAATTCCAAATAAAAAATTCGAAATTAAAATAAAAAAAAATTAAATCAAAATTCGAAATTAAGCTAAACATTCTAAATTTAATTGAAAATAGAAGGAGGATCCAGAATAGCTGGCACCCGCATCTAAACTACCCGACTGGGTAACCAAACTTAATCTACCCGAAATGGATAAACAAGAATAGTCTACCCGGCAGGGTAATTAAGGATAGATAAAATGGACTAGGTTTAACTTGAGCCACGGTACTGGTGAAGTTTTTGGATGATAGTACGTTAGGGAAGCTTGGGCATCGCATGTCTAGGAAGATATGGCTTCGACCTGGTGCATTTGGCCAAGTGGAACTGACCGAAGCTACCCTTAAATAGATCCTAACTAGTTAGACCAAGGTTTAGTATTAAGTTCAATGGGTAGGACTATTTGGAAAACCTCGAAGGCATGGTTACTTTAATGAGTTCCTTGTGACTCACCATAGCTCAGAAGTTTATCCAAAGAATGCTTACTTGTTGAACCCAAAGCTAAACCTGAATCTAACACAAAGTTAAACATAATTCTAAAATTGAACCTCAATTCATCTCACAAAAATTATAAGAGTCCCTAATTGAAAATTTAGATCGGGTGAAATGACTAAGGAATGCATTAATTCAAAATTAAATTCATTAAATTAAAATTCATCAAATTAAAATTAATTATTTTTCAAATCAAAATTAACTTAAATATTTTCAAAATTAAAATTAACTTAAACGTTTTCAAAATTAACTTAAATATTTTCAAAATTAAAAGTAACTTAAAATTAACTTAAATATTTTCAAAATTAAAATTAACTTAAATATTTCCAAAATTAAAATTAACTTAAACATTTTTAAAATTAACTTAAACATTTTTTAAAAATATTTTCAACTTAAACATTTCTTCAATTAAACGTCGAACCACCCATAAAATCAACTAATTGTTAACTCAGATTAGGTAAAATTAAGGACTTCCTTCAATCAAACTGTCTTTTGATCCATCAACTACTTTATGTATAGGAATTGGATCAATGGATGTTGGACAGTGGATGCTCCAGACATATGACTGGAGATAGGTTGAAGTTCACTAAGCTAAAACTAAAAGACCTAGGATCAGTTGCATTTGGCAACGATGGAAAACTGAAAGTAATCGGAAAAGGTAATATCGAACTTAATTCCGATTTTATTATTCGAAAAGTTTTATTAGTTGAAAATTTTAATTTCAATTTATTAAGTATAAGCCAATTATGCGATACTGGTTACTCGGTTAATTTTACCAAGTCAGAATACATAGTCAAACATGTTGATAATCCAAAAATCATACTTAAGGGCACAAGGAAAGATAATGTCTACACAATTTATCTACCAACACCCTCAATAAAGTGTTTTCTAACACAACAAGAGGAAACTGAGTTGTGGCATAGGAGATTGGGTCACACTCACACAAGACTCATTTCAAAAATGAGTCAAAATGGACTAGTTAGAGGATTGCCCAAATTAAAGGTTATTGAAAATTCAATCTGTAATGCATGTCAACAAGGAAAACAAACCAAGTCAACTCATAAGTTAACCAATCTAGGTAGAACTACTTGTTTACTTGAGCTCCTTCACCTAGACCTATTTGATTCACATGGAGCCAAGTCACTAAGCAAGAACCAGTATTGCTTAGTTATAATAGATGATTTCTCCAAGTTTACCTGGGTAAAATTTCTAAAGACAAAAGATGAAACCTTTGAAATATTTAGTAATTTTTGTAAATTAACAGAAAATGAAAAAGACACTAAAATTAAAAGAATAAGAAGTGACCATGGAGTAGAATTTGAAAATCACAACTTTACTGAATTTTGTGAAATAAATGGATACAAACATGAATACTCCTGCCCTAGGACCCCTCAACAAAATGGTTTAGTAGAACGTAAAAATAAAACCCTACAAGAAGCTGCTAGAACCATGTTAAACGAATATAAACTATCCAATCAATTCTGGGCTGAAGCAGTTAGTACAGCATGTTACATTCAAAATAGGATTTTAATTAACAAAATTCAAAATAAAACACCCTATGAAATTTATTATAATAAAATTCCCAACTTAAACTATTTAAAAGTATTTGGGTGTAAAGTCTTCATTTTGAACACTAAAGACTACTTAGGGAAATTTACATCAAAAATAACCCCGGGAATATTTTTAGGGTATTCGACTACCAGTAGAGCATATAGAGTGTATAACAAAAATACCCTAAAAGTAGAAGAAATAATAAATATAATATTTGATGAAGAAAATAAGTTACACAACATAATAAATGAAACTGAAAATACAGAAAATATTAACCCAATAAACAGAGATGATGACGAAATTCAACCTGAACCTATTGAATCTGAAGAACAGATCACTAACTCAAATGATATACGACCAACTAGAACAAGCACAAATCACCCATCTGACCAAATTTTGGGTGACCCAACTGTAGGAGTCAGAACTAGATCATCTTATAGAAACCAGAGCCAAATAGCCTTAATTTCAAAAATCGAACCCAAAACCATAGAAGAAGCCCTACCAGACCCAGATTGGACTCTAGCAATGTAAGAAGAATTGGCCCAATTTGAAAGAAATCAGGTCTGGGAATTAGTGCCGAAACCCGTTAACAAATCCATAATTGACACTAAATGGATTTTTAGAAACAAATTAAATGATCAAGGTGAAATAGTTAGAAACAAAGCTAGGTTAGAAGCTAAAGGATTCAGTCAAGTAGAAGGGTTAGATTATGACGAGACCTATGCTCCAGTAGCAAGACTTGAATCCATTAGGATGTTGCTAGCCTAATGGATTCAAGCTATTTCAAATGGACGTAAAATCCGTATTTTTAAACGGATTTATTAAAGAAGAAGTGTATGTAGGGCAACCCCTAGGATTTGAGGATTTAGAACAACCAAATTATGTCTTTAAATTAAAAAATGCCCTATACGGACTAAAACAAGCACCTAGAGCTTGGTATGAACGTTTGTCCAATTACTTAATATCAAAAGGATTTAACCAAGGACAAATAGACCCAACCCTTTTCGTAAAAACCTTAGAAATTGACATTTTTATAGCCCAAATTTACATTGCCGATATTATTTTCGGTTCCACAAACTCTAAATTTCTAAAAGAATTCACCAAACTTATGGAAAATGAATTTGAAATGAGTCTGGTAGGAGAACTTAATTTCTTCTTAGGTTTACAGATTAAGCAAACTAAAGATGGAATTTACATTTATCAAACTAAATATGCTAAGGAATTAATTATAAAATTTGGCATGGAAAACTCAAAAATAATCAATACGCCAATGGCTACAAATGCTAAAATTGACTCAGACTTAGAAGGTAAATCAGTAGACTTGAAATACTATCGGAGTGCAATAGGAAGTCTACTGTACCTAACTGCAAGTCGACCAGACATTATTTTTGCAGTAGGTATGTGTGCACGATACCAATCTTGTGCAAAAGAGTCTCACTTAACCCTTGTCAAAAGAATCCTTAGGTATGTTAAGGGAACCCTAAATGTAGGACTATGGTACCCTAGATCTGGCACCCTTAACCTAAACGGCTACTCTGACTCAGACTATGCCGGATGCAAGCTAGATAGAAAAAGCACAAGTGGTAGCCGTCAATTTCTAGGACAATGCCTAGTAAGTTGGTCAAGTAGAAAACAACACTGTGTTGCTTTATCTACCACTGAAGCTGAATATATAGCCTTAGGTGAATGCACATCTCAGTTGCTGTGGATGATGCATACCCTTAGAGATTATCAACTGGAGTATCATAAAACTAAAATCTCAATTGATAATATAAGCTCAATAAATCTAACAAAAAACCCAATTCATCACTCAAGGACTAAACATATAGAAGTGAAGCATCACTTTGTAAGGGATCACGTAGCTAAGGGTGATATTGAACTCAACTATGTTGAGTCAAAATCAAACCTAGCTGACATCTTCACAAAGCCCTTACCTGAACTTGAGTTCAGCTCACTTAGAAGGCAAATAGGAATGTGCTAGGTAGAATATATATTAATTTTTTCAAAACTCACTGTCTTACTTCAAAACTCGTTCTTTTATTCTTTTCAAAATCTAGGAAAAATAATGATTTTAAAATCCCATTTTCTTAGAATTTTCAAAAAATATGACTTAGCCTAGGATCTACCCTAGAAATCTTGTTCCCCTAGATTTAAGACAGAGTATCTCACAAACACCTAGGTATACCTTGCTTGTATGTGTAAAACATAGAACGGTGTGAGATGCATAGGGTATAGCCTGGACTCAAGAATGCTTATTTCTGTGCATCAATATGACTCTGGGCGTTAAATACTTTTTAACAGTAATCAAGTCAAGTCTTCCAGCCTTAGTCTGGATTAAATGACTTTACTTGACTAACCAAGTGAAAGATGTTGCCCTCCAGGCAATCAGCAAGTAGCTAACAGTTAGACAATTAGTGAGGGAAATATTAAGCTTAAGCTTGCTTACACTTTAGGGATCTGATACCTGACCAAAACAATTTAAATAACTTAACAACTATTTAACGTGACTCATGCTTGGACTATAAGACCCTAAGAATTTATTAAGACATTAATCAAGGGGGAGTGAATTTGTCTTTTCAAGCTAGTTTTCCTTTAAAAATTATCTTTGACTTGGTTTTAAAAATTATTTTTGACTTGCTATAAAAATTATGTTTGACTCAGCTTTAAAATAGAATTAACAGTATTTTTAAAGGCTTGGATTTTTAGATAATCAATTTTCAAAACTAAGCACTAAAATTATCCAAATCCTTTACTAAGTTCTTTTCAAGAAACAGTTTCTCAAAGCTAAGTACTTAAGTTAAGGTTTTATGAAAATCCTTTTAAAGTTAAATACTCAAGCAAAGTTTTTACCTTTAAGTGTTTGTCAAAAATTTTTCAAATAACAATTAGTTTTTGTTGAAAATGAGTTATGTATTTTCAAAACAATTTCAAATTGAACTAAGTGTTTTTCAAAATACTAAATTTTGCTAAGTTTTTGTTGAAAACACTAAGTAGTTTCCAAGGCATTTTCCTAACTTAAGTAAAATAATTCTTTTTGAAACACTAAGACATTAAATAAATGGCTACTCTTCAAGGGGAGCTTAAACTAATTATTCTTTTCTCTTCCTGATATTCTTTTTGATTTATGTCAAAGGGGGAGAGAAAAGTCAAAGTTAAAGAATAGTTAAAGAAATTAACAATTAAGAATTTAAACATAAAGAGGAGCATAAGTTTTACAAATTTTTGTACATTCATGTTTAAATTTCTTAATAATTTCATTTTGTCATACTTTTACTTAACTTTGAACTGTGTTGCCATAATAAAAAAGGGGGAGATTATTGGTGCAGGAAGCATCCGACGATCGAACCGATGTTTTGATTATGTCAAAGGGTTCAAATTAAGTTGTTTTGTTATCTAATGAGCTTAAACAAGTGTGCAGGAAAGTCCTAACTGCAGTTAGGCAGGTGGAAAACCCTAAGGGGCGGTAACCTTAGGTCCTAGGGGGTGGTAACCCTAGGTGGAGGAAAACCCTAAGGGGTGGTAACCTTAGGTCCTAGGGGGTGGTAACCCTAGGTGGAGGAAAACCCTAAGGGGCGGTAACCTTAGGTCCTAGGGGGTGGTAACCCTAGGCGGAAAGTCCAGTCGGTCTGGAGGACCGGACTGACATCAGGTAAATCTCCTGAGTGGAGTAGGCGAGGACGCGTTCCCCGTAGAGGGAACAGTAGGCGTCGGGTCGACCTAGGGTTTCCGGTCGGAAACCCGAAGTCAGACCCGGACAGTCCGGAGACTGTCTATACTTTATTTATTATGTTTATTCTGTTTTGCAGGAAACTAACACTTTTTGTGCAGGGTTAGTACTGACTGGGATCGGTCGACCGAACCTTGGGATCAGTCGACTGAACCTTCAAGCTACCAGATCAGATCTCCAGAAGTTGGACCGGGTTCGACCAGGGATCGGTCGACCGGACCTCGGGATCGGTCGACCGAACCTGGATAGGTATCGACTGGATCAAGCCGAGGTGTGCGGGTCATAGGAGACTGATCGGTCGATCGAACCTTGGGATCGATCGACCGAACCCAGGGATAAAGTTTGACCAGATCGAAGCGGAGCGACGGATGGACGATCAGATGCGGTGGAAGTCATCTGATCGGTCGACCGAACGTGGGGATCAGTCGACCGATCCGCTTCGGGTCAAAGCTGATCCCGAGACTTGGGGATCTGGATCAGACTTCACAAAGCTATAAGAGGAGGCCTCGAGGTGCAGCTCAGATCATCGAATTCGAACAAGAAAACTGCGCTCTTCTGTGTGCTGCTACTAAAACGCCTCAACAACGCTCTGCTACTCCAACGAATCAACTCCAAAAGTTCTCTATTCTCCTGTTCGTTGGTATAGTTTCTTTATTGCACTAATTGTACTCCAGTTTGTAATCATTCCGATATTATAGTTGTTGCCCACCGAAAGCGGTCAAGGACCGCGAGCCTTCGAGTAGGAGTCGCTATAGGCTCCGAACGAAGTAAAACACCTGCGTCTCTGTGTGTTTGATTTTACTTTCCGCTGTGTTTCTATTCTGTGTTTTAAATCGTTAAAATAGCCACGAGCGCTATTCACCCCCCCTCTAGCGCTTTCGATCCATCATAAACTCCTTAACATGTAGATCTAGTGTAGATCTAGGTTAGAAAACATGTACATGAAATTTTTGTTCTTTTAATCTTCGCACGATCCGGTGGCATGGGACTTCGGGGTTTCCGCAACGTAAAAAACGGTTTTTGCGGCTCGAAAGTCCCAACAGTGGTATCAGAGCCACGTGCGAAGCATGTACGTATTTTATTTTGGTTTTTATGAAAAACTACAGATCTGTAAGTTTCTGTATATTTACTGTTTTTATGTATTTTATGTGTATTTTTCTCGTAGAAGCGAAGCAACAAGTGTTTGGTCACTTGTAGGCTTCGACTACCGAGAAACACCTTCCGAAACGGCAAGGTCTCACCCAAAATGTTTTGGGACAGTGGCTTAGGGCACTGTAAGATCATCGTGGGACACTCGTGAGACTCATTTCACGAGAAGGGGTGTTGCCCCTAACCCCGCAAGGGGCATTGTCCCGCGATCACACTCGAAAACCGCTAAACGGGTCCGCCGGGAAGTCGCGACTCATAAAATCGTAAAAATAGTAATAAAATCACAGAAATTTATATAAAATACATAATTTAGAATTATGTATGATTTGTGATGGTCATGGCCCAAAAACCCCAATTGGATTGGTTGCATGTGTTGTAATTCATAATATGGCCTGCACGCCATTTTTGTGTGATTGTACGTGTTGTATATGTGATACGCGACCTGCGCATCGTGCCTTTCTATTTTATTTCCTTTTGTAAAATATTTTAGACTCGAATGTAACTCGAGTTTCATCTTTGTAATGCATAAAATGGAGCTGTGGAAGGTCCACTCGAGGAGGAGTTACGAGGAGGGTGTGAGCAACACATGACGGTCAAAGGGAGGAGCTTGGAGAAGCTGTTGACCCTAAGTTGACCATCCAATCTTCTCATTGGCTTGAGAAGATCGTAGTAGGGCCATGACTAATCACAATTTAATTAATTGCTTGTGTGTGTGTATGTGATGCATGCTAGAGTAGAGTAATTAATTAGTGCCTTAACGATTAGATTAGATCTAAATCGCATATATGATGCACCACGATTAGATTAGATCTAAATCGCGTATATGATACACATCAACGATTAGATTAGATCTTAATCGCGTCAACTCAAAATACCTACCATGCCGTGACACCCATCACTACCTCGATCACATGTTGTTGTTGAATCTGCCAAAGTAGAGTAACACATATTATCTTGGTAGAGTGCGGAGGGACAATCTTGGTCCCGCCTATCAACGCCTGGGTGAGTATAAACTCAATCAGATTGAGTAAAACTAGTTAAACTCAATTGGATCGGGTTTAACTATAGACATTTTCCAATGGTTGGTAGATAGGTCAAAATCACATTTATATTAACTTTTGGGTTATTTAACCAAATCTAACTCAAGTTTTAATATACATGTGGATCTTGATCCTATAAACAAGAGTTGAATAGAGATGTAATTGGTAATTAGTTACCTACCGATCATACTAAGTCTTGGGCGATTTAGCCAAAGCTAACTCAAGGCGTAGTATGATGTGGATCTTGTCCCGCAAGAATTATAGCTAGAATCGAGTGAGTGTGGTTTGACCACATCCATGACTTGATTCTACAAAAGTTCTATAATTCAGTGGGAGCATCATTTAGTTAAAGGCCTAATTAAATGATTAGTGGAATATGATATTTATTTTCTGTATTTTCTGTTGTAGATTGCCATGTCGCCAAACACGAACACCCTCTCCCTGCGTTCTATCCTTGATAAGGACAAGCTCAATGGAGCTAACTTCCTAGACTGGTACAGGAACCTGAGAATTGTTCTCACACAGGAAAGAAAACTGTACGTCCTGGAGCAGCCCATTCCCGAGGCACCTCCTGCCACTGCCACGTGAGCAGACAAAGATGCTTACAAGAAGCATCAAGATGACGCATTAGATGTGTCCTGTCTCATGCTCCCGACCATGAACTCTGAGCTTCAGAAGCAACACGAGTTGATGGGTGCTTATGATATGGTTGAACATCTTCGTCAACTATATCAAGGATAAGCTAGACATGAGAGATTCGAGATCTCTAAGGTACTGTTTCAGTGCAAGATGCAAGACGGGACTCCCGTATGTCCATATGCACTCAAGATGATTGGGTACATAGAAAACCTATAGAGGTTGGGATTTCCCCTTGGCCAAGAGCTGGCCACTGACTTGATCTTGCAATCCTTGCCGGATAGTTACAATCAATTTGTTCTAAATTACAGCATGAACGAAATTGATAAACCCCTGCCCGAGCTACTAAGCATGTTAAGAACTGCTGAGCTCAACCTTAAGAAGGTTAAGCCCAACTCTATTTTGATGGTGCAAAGGCACAAAGGCAAGGGAAAACCTAAAGGTAAGGGAAAGTCTCAAGCCAAGGGCAAAGGCAAGGCACTGAAACCCAAAAGAGGGGTTGCCAAAGATACTACCTGCTTCCACTGCGGTTAGACCGGGCACTGGAAGAGGAACTGCAAAGTTTACCTGGAAGATCTTAAGAAGAAGAGAAGTGAGACTTTACTTCAGGTATATATGTTATCGAAGTCAATCTATCTATTTCTTCATCATGGGTATTAGATACCGGATGTGTTTCTCACATTTGTACTAATGTGCAGGCATTGAGAAATAGCAGAGCATTGACGAAGGGCGAGGTGGACCTATGAGTAGGCAATGGAGCACGGGTTGCTGCTGTTGCTGTAGGGACTTACTATCTATCTCTGCCCTCTGGGCTTGTACTAGAACTAGATGAATGTTGTTATGTGCCTGCTCTTACTAAGAACATAATTTCAGTTTCTTGTTTGGACAAGAAAGGTTTTTCATTTATAATAAAGAACAAATGTTGTTCAGTTTATTTAAATGATATCTTCTATTATAGTGCACCTCTGATGAACGGACTCTATATTCTAGACTTAGAGAACCCCATCTATAACATAAATACCAAAAGGTTCAAATCAAATGAAATGAACTAAACCTATCTCTAGCATTGTTGCTTAGGTCATATAAATGATAAACACTTATTCCGGCTCCATAAAGATAGTTTGCTGGACTCATTTGATTTTGAATCATATGAGACATGCGAGTCATGCCTACTAGGCAAGATGACCAAGACTCCCTTTAGTAGACACAGCAAAAGAGCGACTGACTTGTTAGGACTTATACATAGTGATGTATGTGGCCCTTTCAATGTCACTACCAGAGGTGGTTATAGGTACTTCATTACCTTTACTGATGACTTCAGTAGATATGGTTATGTGTATTTGATGACACATAAGTCAGAATACTTTGAAAAGTTCAAAGAATTCAAGAATGAAGTACAAAACCAGCTTGGCAAGAGTATTAAGATACTTCAATCAGATCGAGATGGTGAATACCTTAGCCATGAGTTTCGTGACTATCTAGATGAGTGTGGGATTCTATCCCAACTCACTCCTCCTGGAACACCACAGTGGAATGGTGTATCCGAAAGGAGGAGTCATACCCTATTAGATATGGTACGGTCTATGATGAGTCACATAGATCTTCCTATGTTTCTTTGGGGCTATGCTCTGGACACAGCAGCCTTCATACTCAACCGTGTTCTATCCAAGGCAGTGATAAAGCCACCATATAGGAATATGGACTGGGAGAGATGCCCAGGTATCTTTTATGAGGATTTGGGGTTGTGAGGCTTACGTTCGACGTTAAGTCACATACAAACTGGGACCCAAATCCGATAAATGCTATTTTATAGGATATCCAAAGGAAACAAAGGGATATTACTTCTACATTTTCAGTCAACACAAAGTAGTTGTGGCTAAGACTGAGGTATTTCTAGAAAGGGATTTTGTTTCTAGAAAAACTAGTGGGAGTACGTTCAATTTTGAAGAAGTTCAGGATATGGACCATAGCACTGAAACCTTGATGGAAGTTGAACTAGAACCACAAAGTATCGTGGATGATGAGATTGTTTCACAATGAGTTGAGGAACAACAACCAGTTCAAGTAGACATACCTCTTCGCAGGTCTGATAGGGTACGTCGTCAGCTTGAGAGATACTCATTTGTCTTGTCTGACCATGATGATGCTATGCTCATTGAGAATGAGCCTACCTCTTATCAGGAAGCTGTAATGAGACCAGATTTTGAGAAATGGCTAGAGGCCATGAGATCTGAAATGGAATCCATGTACACCAACCAAGTATGGACTTTGGTTGATCCACCTGAAGGGATAAAACCCATTGGGTGTAAGTGGGCTTTTAAAAAAAAGACTGACATGGATGGACTTATATATAAGGGTCGTTTGGTGGCTAAAGGTTTCAAGAAAATTCATGGTATTGACTATGATGAAACTTTTTCTCCAGTAGTGATGTTTAAGTCCATTCGGATCATGCTTGCTATTTCAGCATACCACAATTATGAGATCTGGCAGATGGATGTCAAAACCGCGTTTCTGAATGGAAATTTGCTCGAGGATGTGTACATGACACAACCTGAGGGTTTTGTAGATCCACAACATATTGGCAGAGTATGCAAGCTGCATAAGTCCATTTATGGGCTAAAGCAAGCTTCTCAGAGCTGGAATCTTTGATTCAATGATGCGATCAAACAGTTTGGTTTCATCAAGAATGAAGATGAACCCTGTGTCTACAAGAAGGTTGTAGGGAACACAATAATCTTCCTTGTGTTGTATGTGGATGACATACTACTCATTGGGAACGACATCCCTTTGCTACAGTCTGTAAAGACTTGGCTGGGGAATTGGTTCTCAATGAAGGACTTAGGTGAAGCAGCCTGCATTCTAGGCATAAAGATCTATAGAGATAGATCTAAGAGATTGCTTGGCCTAAGTCAGAGTACATATATTGACAAGGTATTACTACGGTTTGCCATGCAGAACTCCAAGAAGGGATTTCTGCTGATGTCACATGGTGTGAGTCTTTCGAAGACTCAAAGTCCCTCTTCTAGAGAGGAGAGAGACCGCATGGATATGATCCCTTATGCCTCAGCCATATGATCTATCATGTACGCTATACTATGTACTCATCCTGATGTTTCGTATGCTTTGAGCATGACGAGCAGATACCAATCAAATCTAGGTGAAAGTCACTAGATAGCAGTCAAGAATATTCTTAAGTACTTAAGAAGGACTAAAGAATATTTCTTGATATATGGAGGCGATGATGAGCTAGTTGTAAAGGGTTACAGTGATGTCATCTTCCAAACTGACCAGGATGATTATAGATCATAGTCTGGGTTCATGTTTTGCTTCAATGGTGGTGCTGTGAGCTAGAAGAGTTTGAAGCAGGACACAGTTGCTGATTCTACAACAGAGGTCGAGTATATTGTTGCATCAGAAGCAGCAAAGGAGGCAGTTTGGATCCGCAAGTTCATTACTGAGCTTGGTGTGGTTCCTAGCATAGCGATCCGATAGAGCTCTATTGTGACAATAATAGAGCAATTACAAAGGCTAAGGAACCTCGCTCACACCAGCGGACCAAACACATACTACGGCGCTTCCATCTTATTCGAGAGATCATCGATAGAGGAGATGTGAAGATTTGCAGAGTACCCACAGAGGCTAACATTGCTGATCTCTTGACCAAGGCTTTGGCACAGAGAAAACATGATGGTCACAATAGGTCATTGGGCCTTAGAGCCTACACTGATTGGCACTAGTGCTAGTGGGAGATTGTTAGTTAGAGCCCTAGAGCCAATTATATGATGATTGTTGTATGGACTCATTGTATCATATTCCTATGTATATAAAGGCATTTGTTTTGGTTGTTATACTTATTGTATTGGTGCCGAATAACTAAGTATAATAGCGTCCTTGAGTAGAAGGTTCTTATCTATATCAATCGATTGGTTGAATTGATAGTGAGATGATATAGAGAACACTACTCTTAATCATACCTAGTAAAGTATTAACATTCAGGGACAATGTTAATGCGACGAGACTAGCATGTAGTTCAACTCGATGACTTGATCTCACAAGTCATGGATATAGAGATATCAAGTTGACACATGGGTATGCATTGAAGAATGTATACTGAATGACCCTCCATGAGAAAGTATCATGGATCGTTATATGAGTGTCATATACTTTCTCATGTGGCTATTAGTTTGACTATTAGTCCTTGGACCTGAAGTCACCATGGATCCCTACATAAGGAGTTGCATACTTTGGCTTCGTCAAACGTCACCCATAACTGGGTGATTAGATGTAGATTACTGGGTATGTAACAAATTATGCGGAGGGATGTGAGTAATGTAGATGGGATCTATCCCTCCTATATAATGGGAGTGACATCGTTATTCTTGATAGAGTGAGACCACTAAGTGCATGACCATGCCCAAATGAGTCAATATGAGATATTGAGCTCATTTGATTATAGTGAGTCTACTTGGAGTTCAAGATTTAGATTGATCAGAGGATGACACCGTCTATGCCTCAAATTGATCAATCTAGATGTCAAGGATAGAAGGATATTTGTCATATATTGTGAAGAGTCACAACTAGTAGTCACAAAGGTGATGTTGGATCTCAACATTCTTGTAACTTGGGTAGTAATGATGTGTTGCTAGATACCGCTCATTACTTATGCTTCTAAATGGGTTTAGGAGCATTGCCAACATTACAAGAACCTATAGGGTCACACACAAAGGGCAATTAGATGGAGATTAGGTTCATTTGATGAACTAAGAGGATTAGGTTCATGTGATGAACCAAATTGGATTAAGAGTAATTCTAATTAAACTAATTGAGTTGGACTCAATTTGGTTCATGTGTTAAATGAGTCTAATTAGATTTGGATTCATTGAGTCAATTTAATTCAATGGATATAGATTCATTAAATTAAATTGGTTTGAATCAAATGGTTAGATTTGATCAACTATGGGAGAGAAGAGGTCAAGTTTGACTTGACTTGAGAAGGAAGATTAAGAGTCAAGTTTGACTTGACCTTGACTTGACCATATGCCTTCATTGGATGACTTGGCATGAGGGCCGGCCAATAATGATGTGCCACATCATCAAGACTACTTCATGGTATGCCACCTCATGAGGGAGACCAAGAGTTGTGACCCTTGGTATCCCATGGAGGTTACAAACCACCATGAAGTGGCCGACCACTTAAAAGGTGAAATTAGTGCATTTGTGTGCTAATTCAAGGCAATTGATTTTCATCTTCTTCCTCCTCTCTTCTTGTTCTCCCTCTCCTCCACCTTGGCCGAAACCTCCATGAGTGCTAGCACACTCTAAGGTTTGTTCTCCACCTTTTTGTTTGTGTGGATACACATAGAGGGGTATTCACTTGACACCATTGAGATCCGGCGAACCTTAGACGAGCGGGATAAGCGAAGGGCTTCGCATCAAAGGTATAAACTCCTTAACATGTAGATCTAATGTAGATCTAGGTTAGAAAGCATGTACACAAAATTTTTTTCTTTTAATCTTCGCACGAATCCGGTGGCATGGGACTTCGGGGTTTCAGTAATACAAAAAGTGGTTTTTGCGGCTCGAAAGTCCCAACATGGAGATGGTCAAGGCTGAGGCCAAAGCAGCACGGAAGGCTCCACAGCTAGAGGTTAACGCTATTACCAAGAAACCTCCTACCTTGATATATGAAGACAAGGAAGAGGTACAGATCCACCCAAGTCGGTCGAAAGTCACGACTTTCATGGCTGCCGACCTAGAGGAGAAGTAGAAGGCATAATTGATCCTCTGCCTCAAGAAAAATCATGACGTGTTCGCATGATCAACACATGAACTGCCCGGTATCTCCCCAAGCGTGGCTCAACACTAGTTGAATGTCCGACTGGACGCTCGGCTGGTCAAGCAAAGGAAAAGTGATTTCAGCGCCGAGCAGAACGTGATCATCCGAGCGAAGATAGAAAATTTGTTGGAGGCCAGCCACATCAGAGAAGTCCAATTCCCGAGCTGGCTCACCAATGTGGTACTAGTCTCCAAGCCAGGCAACAAATGGTGGGTCTACATCGACATCTGTGACTTAAACAAGGCATGCCCGAAGGATTTCTGTCCATTTCCCAGGATAGATCAACTGATGGACTCGACGGCAGGCTGCGAGCTGATCTGCATGCTCAATGCATATCAATGATACCATCTGTTGGTTAGTCTTAGGAAGAACGTACCGGTTCCACTGTACAAAAATTTTGTACAAGTGTCGAACCTATCCTAATAACCTATTGTGTTCTTTAGAAATTAAATTCGGAATTGCAAACGGAACTTAACATTATTGATTCCAAATTTAACTTATCTGTTCTTAATGGTTTAGACATGGATCACAAACGATGCTTAACATTATTGATCCAAATCCACCTATGTTATAAATTCAATTAAATATTAATTTCAGAAATCGGCTACCAGGTTAAAATGGCGAGGCACTAGACCTTCTTGGATATGGGAGCAACCACCACTTCCTAGACAAAACCTTTCAATGAAATCTAATATTTAAGTTCCTTATATAACCCTAGGTTTAACCAAAAGGAACAATCGAATCACAAATTTGAAAAACAAAAAAATACAAACTTGAATCACAAATTCGAAACCTAGAATTATATGTCTCTTGTGTTTGGAATTCATACAAAGAAAAACTAGTATAATGTGGAAAACAATTACTAGTTATACCTTTCTTTGTATGCAATGACTTCTTGATCTTCTACCGTATTCCTCTTCTTATCTCGGACGTTGTGTGGACAACGATCTACCAAGATGAGAACCACCCAAACCCTTATTCTTCCTCCTTGCAAGTTTCAGCCAAGCTCCTCTCCTTGAGATGAAAAATTTTGGCCACACCACCAAGTTCCAAGGGATGCTAGAAATAAAGTCTCCTTTCTCTCCTTCTCCTCCAAGCAAGATCCGGCCACCACCACAAAGCTCCAAGGGATGATGCCGCCGACCACGAAAGAAGAAGAGAAGAGGAGAAGAACAAGGACTAGGGCCGACCACCACCAAGGAAGAGAGAGAGGAAAATAGAATAGAGTTCTACCTCATGAAGGCACCCCTACCCCCTCTTTTATATTCCTTGGTCTTGGTAAATAAGGAAAAATTAAATAAAATCTTCCTTATTTTCTTTGACATGAAAAGGAAAATTTAATTGATTAAAACCAATTTACTTTTCTTAAATATCATGGTCAGCCACCTCATTGCTCCAAGTAAGGAATGTTTTAACACAAAATTAAAACTTCCTAATTTGTTTCCGGAAATTTTTTAAATAAAAATTTCTCTAATAATTTTTCCCTTCATGGTTGATTATAAAAGGAATTTTATAAATTAAAATCTCTCTATTAAAATATGTGGATGATTTCCAAAAAGGAAAGTTATCTTTTAAAATTAAAATCTTCCTCTCAATCTACAAATAAGGAAAGATATCAAATTTTTTCTTAATCTTTTGTAGAAACTTATAAAAGGAAAAATTTATAATTTTAAAATTCTTCCTTTCAATCTACAAATAAGGAAAGATATCAAATCTTTTTTTAATTTTTTTGTAGAAAGCTATAAAAGGAAAGATTTATAATTTTAAACTCTCTTTTAAAACCATAGAATCCACATAAGAAAAATTTAAAAAAATAAAATCCTTTTAATTTGATGTGGCTAGCCACACCAAGCTTGGGTTCAAGCTAGAGCCGGCCACACAACTTGGCTTATCCTATTTGCTTGGCCAACCCAAGCTTTGGTTCCAAGCTTGCTTGGCCGACCACCTTAGGATGGGTATAAAGGTGGGTATAGGTGGGTATAATACTTTATAAATAAGAGGCTACGATAGGGACCGAGAGGAGGAATTGATTTTGGTCTCCCGATGAAATTAAGCTTCCTGTGTTCTCCCCGAACACCCAACTTAATTTCATCAATAATAATTCATACCACTAAAGAATTATTATTGAACTACCGCATCAATCCCAAATTATATTTTGGGCTCCTTCTTATTATGAGTGTGTTAGTCTCCCTATGTTTAAGATGTCGAATGCCCACTAATTAATTGAGTTACTGACAACTCACTTTAATTAATATCTTAGTCCAAGAGTAATACCACTCAACCTTATCGTCATGTCGGACTAAGTCCACCTGCAGGGTTTAACATGACAATCCTTATGAGCTCCTCTTGAGGACATTATCAACTTAGATTACTAGGACACAGTTTCCTTCTATAATCAACAACACACACTATAAATAATATCATTTCCCAACTTATCGGGCCTTTTGATTTATCGAGCTAAATCTCACCCTTTGATAAATTAAAAAAAAAATACTAAATATATGTGCTTGTTATTATATTAGGATTAAGAGCACACACTTCCATAATAACTAAGGTCTTGTTCTTTTATTAAATCAGTATAAAAAGAACTTACCTTAAATGGTCCTGCTCAATACACTTAGAGTGTACTAGTATAATTTATTAGTCAAGATAAACCAATACCTAATTACACTACGACTATTCCAATGGTTTGTTCCTTTCCATCTTAGTCGTGAGCTACTATTTATAATTTATAAAGAACCGATAACATAACTTTCTATGTGTGACACCACACTCCATGTTATCTACAATATAAATTAATTGAAAAATTACATTTAGCATATAAATGTAGACATTTTGACCAATGTGATTCTTTATTTCAAAACAAATGTTTACAAAAGCTAGGCTTTTAGTATACACTCTAACAGCATCAAGTGTCGCTCGCCCCAGAGGACCAAGAGAAGATTAGCTTCATCACGGCCGATGGAACATACTGCTACAACATCATGTCGTTCGCACTAAAGAATGCTGGAGCTACCTACCTAAGGCTAATGAATAAGGTGTTTTGACGGCAGATCAGCAGTAATATGGAGGTATTCGTCGATGACATACTCATTAATTCCCTTCGAGCGCCCGACCTATGCGCAGATATCGACGAAACTTGTTGAACGTTAAGAGCATATGGGATAAAGCTGAACCCGAGCAAGTATCTATTCGGCGCAAAGAGTAGTCGCTTCCTAGGCCATTGTCACCGAGTGGAGCATCGAAGCCAACCCCAGTAAGGTCCACGTTTTGCAAAACATGCCTCCACCTCGGAATTTGAAGGAAGCTCAGAGGCTGGCTGGTCGGATCACGGCATTGTCCCGGTTCATATCCAAGTCATCCGATCAGAGCCTGCCCTTTTTCAAGATACTGCGCCGAGCTACAAAATTCCAATGGGACATTAAGTGTGACCGAGCGCTGGAGGAGCTAAAGCCGTATCTGAGCTCACTACTTGTGTTAGCCAAACCAGTTGCAGGTGAGCCGCTCTGGATATATTTGTCGTCCAACGAACATGCCATTGGGTCAACTTTAGTCAGGAAGGATGACCAAGATCAGCAACCTGTATATTTTCTGAGTCATATATTGAAGGACGTCGAATCTCGCTACACCGATCTCAAAAAATTGGCCTATGCACTGATACTCGCCGCGCGGAGGCTTCACTTATACTTCCTAGTGCACTCAATAATAGTGATGACTAACAACGCTTTGGGAAGAGTCCTCCTCAATCTAGGAGCGTCCGGACGGCTAATCAAGTGGACGACCGAACTTAGTGAGTTCAACAACCAATATCAATCCAGCTTGGTGATCAAGGCTTAAGCTTTAGCAGATTTTGTTATAGAAGTCCATAGTAACGAGCCGTCGGCAACATGGAAAATATATGTGGATGGTTCGTCCACTCGGCAGGGCAGCAGGATCGGCTTAATCATCATCTCACCTCGGGAAGACTGGATGCAGCTATCCGTCCGGCTGGGCTACCGAGCTACGAATAACGAAACAGAGTATAAGGCATTGATAGCTGGCCTGCAAGCAGCTTGACACGTGGGAGCAGATAAAGTCATCATCCACTCGGACTCCCAGCTCGCCATCCAGCAACTATCCGGGACCTTTGAAATAAGTAGCTCGTGGTTAAGGCTCTATGCAAAGGCTTTTGAAAAACTGAAGGCCAACTTCCAAGAGGTGGTTATCCAGAAGATCCCTCGATTGGAGAACCAAGCGGCGGATGAGCTAGCAAAGATGATCAATTCGTTAACACCGATCATCATAGGTCAACTGATCGAGCAAGTTTCACTAGTGACCCACATTTACCAAATGGGTGGAATCACCTTCTCGAATGACTAGAGGACAACCGTGACAGACTTCTTGCGTTCGGGAACTATGCCTGCCGATTCGGAGGATGCTCGCCTAATAAAAAAGAGGGTTGGTCGGTTCACACTGATCGGCGACCAACTCTATAAGAAGGCCTTCACCCGACCCCTATTCAAATGTGTCAAACCGGAAGATGACGATTACATCCTAAAGGAGGTACACTAAGGCGCTTGCAGGCGTCACTCGGGCGACCGCGCGTTGGCTCAAAAAATACTTCTGGCTGGATACTTCTAGCCAACCCTCCAAGAGGATGCCGCTCAGACGGTGGCAACTTGCCTATCCTGCCAAAAGTACCACAACATGCCGCATTGACCGACCGAGGAAATGAAAGCATCCATGATGTCGTGCCCGTTCGACCAATGGGGCATGGACATCATGGGGCCTTTCCCTATGGTAACTAGTCAATGAAAGTTTCTGCTGGTGGCGGTAGACTACTTCTCAAAATGGGTAGAGGCCAAGTCGCTTGCAAGAATCATCGAGCGGATGATTACCAAATTTATTTGGCAGAACATTATCTGTCGGTTCGGGATCCCGCGCCAACTCGTGTCTAACAATGGAAGGCAGTTCGTCGGTCAGGAGTTCAAAGAATGGTGTGAAGGCTATGGTATCCAACAGTCCTTCACCTCAGTGGCCTACTCCCAAGGCAACGGGTAAGAAGAAGTCACAAATCGGGAAATCCTTAGAGTCTTGCATTCTCGGCTCGACCACATGCGAGGCAACTGGGTCGACGAGCTCTCCAACGTGCTGTGGGCGCTCCACACAATTCCCAAAGAGGCAACCAGCGTAACCCCATTTCAATTGGTATACGGCAGAGAAGCGGTTGTCCCCGTAGAGGTCGGGGTAGAGTCTGACCGGGTGTAGTACTACGACGAAGGGAACGTCGAACAGAGGTTAATGGAGCTCGACATGGTGGACGAAGTGAGGGTAAGAGCCGTCGCTCGGATAACGACTTATTGGAAGCACATAAAGCAGAATTACAATCGACGGGTAATCCCGAGATCCTTCCAGGTCGGTGACCTCGTATGGAAGAAGGTGAAGCTGGTCGGCGACATCGCCAAGCTCGAGGCACCATGGGCGGGACCATTCAAGGTCGTGCGGAAGCTCCGTTCGGACACTTGCTATTTGGAAGATGAAGGAGGGAGGCAACTCGAGAGACCCTAGAGCACGAACCATCTTCAACCCTACAGGGTTGAATGAGAGGTGCGCAAGTGAATCTTGTATTTTGTAGCTCTTGTATGTTTAGCGAGTGCAGGGCAAAGTTTAAATAAAAAAAAGTTTCATTTACATCTCCACCAACGGTCGAGCGGCGAACCTAAACTCGGGTGCGAGTATATGTCAATCATTGAGCGACGACATTAAACGCGAGTCTCCACCAACGGTCGAACAGTACCTTAAACCCTCATCTCCATAAACCGTCGAGTGACAACGTTAAACTCGAGTCTCTACCAACGGTCGAGCAGCGACCTTAAACCTAGGTGCAAATATATAATTGTCGAGCGACGACATTAAATGCGGTCTCCATCAACCGTTGAGCGGCGATGTTAAACATGTGTCTACACCAAATTATCGATCGGTGATGTTAAACGCGTGTCCCCATCAACGTTCGAGCGGCGACCTTAAACCTTCATCTCCATCAACGGTCGAGCGACGACCTTAAACGCAAGTCCGACAAATCTTTGAGCAGTGATGCTAAACTCGGGTCTACTCCAAAATCATCGACCGACGATGTTAAACACGGGTCTACAAATCGTCGAGCGGCGACGTTAAACCCGGGGCCTCATCAAAAAACCAAGCAGTAACGAGAGGCCCAAATCTACGCGGGATATCGAATGGATGGCTACTAATAAGGGTTACCTGAGCCCCAGAATTTGTAGGTGAACGCCTCGTTTAGTAGAGTATGCTAAAATACTTCAGGTTTCACCACTCAGAAAGAAAGGCGAATCGAATACGCGTGCACAAGCTATTGCCGATCAAAAAAATTATGAGATTGCAACACCAGGGAGAGAAAACTAGACAACAAACAAAAAAAAGGGAAAGCTTGGCCGAACGGTCTAACATGCATTAATACTTCCAAAGCTTACAAAAGGGATTACAAAAGATTGAGCACTCAGCCTCACTCTAAGTAATCTAGCACATCGTCTGGAAGAGCGGCGATCAGCTTGTCCTAGCTTATGACCTTACTGGTTATAGTGGCCGGTAGGTGGCACCCTTCATGAAGCTGACCGATCGCCCGTTTGATCGCTAAGTCGAATAATCGAAGGGTCTGATCTGTGAATCTGTCGCAGAACGCGTCCGAACGGAGGTAGGCCTACTTCATGGTTTTAAACCTACTCCCTTCGGGTCCTGATAGATCCGCAACACCGAGCGGGAACCATCTGTTGAACCGCGGTGGCCGGCTAGAAGGGGGGGTTGAATAGCCTACAAAAATAATAACAAAAACCCTTCTCGACTTTTCTTAAACTAACACTTGCAAAATATAACAGCAGTAAATTAAAACAAAAAAGAAGAGGCACATAGAGATTTACTTGGTTACAATCGGGGAGGTTGTTAATCCAAGGAAGATATCACACTAGTATCTTCTTTAGGCGGAGAAGCCTCTTACAACGATGAAAGCGCAAAAAGAAAGAAGCTAAACTCTAAAAGAAGCACACAAGTGTTGGAATTACAATTCTTGAGTTGATGTAAATCTTCTGGACCAAGGCTGTATCTATAGCCTTGGTCGGGGCGCCCCGAAGGGTTCCAGGCGCCCTGAGGGGGATAAAACTTTATCCCCAATGCAACGGATTTCGCTTGACACGATCTAGTCAAAAAACTAACTTCGGCCGCCCGGAATGGATCCGGACACCTGGACCACTAAGTCAACCAAGTTGACTTTCTAGTCTGGGCCCTCTACTCCAGTGCTGCTCGTCTCGATCCTGTAGGGTCTTTTGGGCCGCAAAAACTACTTTTTGCATTGCGAAAACCCCGAAATCCCATGCCACCGGATCCATGCAAATATTAAATTTTTTCATGTATGTGTTTTCTAATCCTAGATCTACTTTAGATCTACATGTTTAGGAGTTTATACCTTTGATGCGAAGCCCTTCGCTTATCCCGCTCGTCCAAGAAGATGCTGGAACTCAAGGGTGTCAAGTGAACACCTCTCTATGTGTATCCACACGAGCAATTAGGTGGAGAGGAAACCTTAGAGTGTGCTAGCACTCTTTGAGGGTTTCGACCAAGGAAGAGGAGAGGGAGAGAAGAAAAAGCAAGGAGGAATAATAATGATCGATTCTCAAAATAAGAGTAAAAAATAGCTTAAGTATTTTCATCTAATGAAAATACTTAATGCTCATTAACACCATTAATGAGCCTCATTAATGAGCCTTAATGAATATTTAATGAATATTCATTCTTCATTAAATGACCATTTTGAAACTCATTCAAAATTTGAATCTAAAATTCAAATTGAATTCCATTTATCATTGAATTCAAAATTCAATGAATATCATCATTAAGCCTCACTTGAGTCTAACTCAAGTCTAGCCTCACTTGAGTCTAACTCAAGTCTAGCCTCACTTGAGACTAACTCAAGTCTAACTCAATCAAGTCTTACTCAATTAATCTAATTTGGATTACTCTTAATCCAATTCGGTTCATCACATGAACCTAATCCTCTTGGTTCATCATATGAACCGAATCTCCATCTAATTGTCCTATGTGTGTGACCCTATAGGTTCTTGTAACGTTGGCAATGCTCCTAAACTCATTTAGAAGCATAAGTAATGAGCGGTATCTAGCAACACATCATTACTATCCAAGTTACAAGAATGTTGAGATCCAACATCACCTTGTGACTACTAATTGTGACTCTTCACAATATATGACAATGTCCTTCTATCCTTGACATCTAGATTGATCAATGTGAGGCATAGACCGTGTCATCCTCTAATCAATCTAAATCTTGAACTCCAAGTAGACTCACTCTAATCAAATGAGCTCAATATCTCATATTGACTCATTTGGACATGACCATGCACTTAGTGGTCTCACTCTATCAAGAATAATGATGTCACTCCCGTCATATAGGAGGGATAGATCCCATCTACATCACTCACATCCCTCCGCATAATTTGTTACATACCCAGTAATCGCCATTATAGTCCACCCAGTTACAGGTGACGTTTGACGAAGCCAAAGTATGCAACTCCTTATGTAGGGATCCATGGTGACTTCAGGTCCAAGGACTAGTAGTCATACTAATAGCCACATGAGAAAGTATATGACACTCATATAACGATCCATGATACTTTCTCATGGCGGGTCATTCAGTATACATTCTCCAATGCATACTCATGTGTCAACTTGATATCTCTATATCCATGACTTGTGAGATCAAGTCATCGAGTTGACCTACATGCTAGTCTCATCACATTAACATTGTCCCTGAATGTTAATACTTGACTAGGAATGATTAAGAGTAGCGTTCCCTATAGCATCTCACTATCGATTCAACCAATCGATTGATATAGGTATGAATTTTCTACTCATGGACGCTATTATACTTAGTTATTTAGCATCAATACAAGTAAGTATAATAATCAAAACAAAAGCCTTTATATATATAGGAATATGATACAATGAGTCCATACAATAATTATTATATGATTGACTCTAGGGCTCTAACTAACAATCTCCCACTAGCACTAGTGTCAATCATTGTAGGCTCTAAGGCCCAATGACCTAGTGTGACCATCATGCTTTCTCTGTGCTAAAGCCATGGTCAAGGGATCAATGATGTTAGCCTCTGTGGGTACTCTACAAATCTTCACATCTCCTCTATCGATGATCTCTCGAATGAGATGGAAGCGCCGTAGTATGTGTTTGGTCCACTGGTGTGAGCGAGGTTCCTTAGCCTGTGCAATTGCTCCATTGTTGTCACAATAGAGCTCTATCGGATCGGCTATGTTAGGAACCACCCCAAGCTCAGTAATGAACTTGCGGATCCAAACTACCTCCTTTGCTGCTTCTGATGCAGCAATATACTCGGCCTCTGTTGTAGAATCAGCGTCTGTGTCCTGCTTCTAACTCTTCCAGCTCACAGTACCACCATTTATGTAAAACACGAACCCAGACTGCGATCGATAATCATCCTGGTCAGTTTGGAAGCTAGCATCACTGTAACCCTTTACAACTAGCTTGTCATCGCCTCCATATATCAAGAAATATTCTTTAGTCCTTCTCAAGTACTTAAGAATATTCTTGACCGCTATCTAGTGACTTTCACCAGGATTTGACTGGCATCTGCTCGTCATGCTAAAAGCATACGAGACATCAGGACGAGTACATGGCATGACGTACATGATAGATCCTATGGTTGAAGCATAAGGGATCTGATCCATGCGATCTCTCTCCTCTCTAGAAGAGGGACCTTGAGTCCTCGAAAGATTCACACCATGTGACATCGGCAGAAATCCCTTCTTGGTGTTCTGCATGGCAAACCGTAGTAATGCCTTGTCAATATATGTACTCTGACTTAAGCCAAGCAATCTCTTAGATCTATCTCTATAGATCTTTATGCCTAGAATACGGGATGCTTCACCTAAGTCCTTCATTGAGAAACAAGTCCCTAGCCAAGTCTTTACAGACTGCAGTAATGGGATGTTGTTCCCAATGAGTAGTATGTCATCCACATACAATACAAGGAAGACAACTGTGCTCCCTACAACCTTCTTGTAGACACAAGGTTCATCTTCATTCTTGATGAAACCAAACTATTTGATTGCATCATCAAATCGAAGATTCCAGCTTCGAGAAGCTTACTTTAGTCCATAAATGGACCTATGCAACTTGCTGTAACGACCGCCCTTCTTACTATTACTACTCTCTAAGGGTGACCGTTACTTAACTACTAACTCTACCTAACCGGTATGATCGAAACCACGAGGAGTCTCTACCGAAAAATTTCGGCAGCATCTCCCCTGTACCGGTGACCATAAACTGAGATACATACATAGTATACATTAGCCACAGGCGGCTAGAACATATATCAAACAACCACGCAGTTAAATAAGTGTCAAACTTATCTCAGCATACAATCTAAAACAAAATAATCTCCAATGATAAGAAATGTAAGCTACAATCTCAAATATTTATTAATCACTAAAATGCGGAAACTTAAAAATGTCCAAGCCTCTCCCATAGTCCTGACATCACACACCATCTGCGCCACCTTGTCGCCTTTCTTTATCTGCAGTAAGAGGAAATGCAATCTATAAGCAAAATGCTTAGTAAGCGCTATCTAACTCACAAAAACTCGATATGCATATACATATATCTATAACATGAACTAACTGAATGCTTACTGAAGACTACTCATGTTCATCCAATAGTAAAGGAATCAAATATGCTGAAATGCTAAACATGTAAAGCTACTCATGCTCTTCTAATAGCAAAGAACAGTAAGCTAATCTAAATAACATGCTAGCATAAAAGAAAACTAAACTTGTTGATTTAAAACAAAATGAAACTTATTTCATTTGTTCTAAACTTATTATTTTATTCCACTTGTTTAAAACTTATACTTTAATACTTTTATACTTATGTGAAACTTATTTTACTTGTTCAAAAGCTTATACTTATAATACTTCAAAATAATAATCAACTTCTCTTGGGCCTAGGCGTAGTACCATCTTATGCGCATTCCCTAATAGGTTGGGGTAGCGAGCCACCAATCCTAAAAGAGCAGACCTTGGTCTACCAGGGTCAAGACCTTGGAATTGGACACCTGGATTTGTTTAACGACAACCTTGGAAGTCGGGTACTAGCCTCTTCAAAGTAAAATATCTTATTATCTTAATTACTTCTTCTTTAAATGCCTTGGCATTTTAATAAGCACCTTGTGTGCCAAAATCCCTAAAGTCTTGACTTTGTATCTACTTAAGGCCTTGGCCTTTTTCTTTCTTTTCTTTATCTTTCTTGTACTTGTTAATACTTCTAAAAGAATGCTTCTTTAAAAATAAACTGAAATGTTTAAGTAAATTCTAACTTTGAAATGCTTAAACCAAAAATCTGCCTACTATGCTAATAAAATTCTGCATATTAAGCTTAACAAAAATCTATTCTAAGATTGGAGTTCTGCATGCAACACTTATCAAAATCTGCAAGCAATACTTATATAAATCTGCATACCATACAAGCTTAAACTAAATCTAAAACTTGTTGGAATTAAAACCTATACTGCATGCTTCGAATTAAGAGAACTAAACTAGCTGACTCTAAACTTATGTGAAGCTTGCTGGAATAAATGGTAGCAAGGAAACATATCTAAACCTCATGTTAGAATAGAGAAATTCAAATCTGTATCCTAGAATGAGTGTAACAAGAAAACATATCTAAACCTCATGCTAGAATAAAGAACCTCAAATCCATATACTTGAATGGAAGTAGCATATCTAAACCTCATGCTCAGATTTAACATAAGCAAATTATCTAAACTTCATGCTCAGATTTAACATAAGCAAATTCTGGAATTGAAACTACACTACTCAAACAATGGCTCAAAACTACAATCCGAACACTTCCAAATATCCATGCTATCTCAAACCACGAACCAAGATTTGCAAGGCTATACAACCAATTTAAGCTTACTGGAAAACTAAACAATACCTATACAAAACTTATTCACAGCTAAGCTTTTATAAGGTAATCATAATCTTTTAACCATGCTTCAACAGAATTGCAAAGGTAACAAAAAAATCTTGGGGCTATTCTAAAAGAAATCCCTAACAAATCACAATTCTTTACCACAAAATCCGGAAGCCAAAAGACAAACCACAGCATGCTACTGGAAACCAAAACCAAGGCATCTATTCTTCATGCTCAATGCTACGGTAAGGAGAAAAACCCAAAATATAACTATACTTCATGCTACACAAAGCTATTCAAACCAAAGTGCTACACAAAATTCCCAAACTAAAAACTGTTCATACCCAAATCTAATAAATTCTGATCTAAGTTTCCATGGCAGCAAACTTCAGAAACCAACCGAACTCACAGCTAATCCCTCTGTTCTGTGCCACGACAACAAAAGAATCAAGAAAATTGCTACTGGAAACCTAAAATCTTAATAGTTTCTCATGCTTATTGCCTAGAATTAGCTATAACCTTGTAGCTGATCCAAAATCCGTTCATAGAATATCATAAACATTCATAAACAAAAATCGAACATCACTTGGAGTTAACACATCAAAACAGAATACAAAAATTTGTCTCTGCTTCAATGGAAACTCGAATCTATCCCTAGCTTATGAACCATCTCAACAGGAACTCGGAACTTTGCTTACCCATTACTATCCGGAAGCCAAACCAATCGAAAACCAATCGAAGGAACTACTCTTACTGCAGGTGAGAGCACTTACAGCGGTTTCTTGGACTCACAGCCGAAGAAGGACTCTAATGCCTCTAGGGTTTCGGCTGGCTTGCGATTTTGGCTCCCTCCTCGTGCTCACAGCTTCCTTCTTGACGAGGGGATCCCGAAATGGCGAAGAACTCTCGACGTTAGCCCCTCCACGGCCGTCGGAGGTGAAAACCCTAGCTCCGGCTTGCTTCCGCCCGAGCTCTGCCGTCGCGAGCGAGAGAGAAGAAAAGAGGGAGGAGAGGAATTAGGGTTCTCGGGCAAAAATCCAATATCAACTTATCCCTCTTATAACCTAGCATTTCTGTTATGGCTTAAGACCTAGTCATTATAAATTTATTCACAAAACGCTTGCGGAACACTTGGTCAGCCGCGCGTTGCTTAAGGCTCGGCTCGTGGGTTCAAATCTCGGCTGCAACCCTTTTCTTCTTATTATTTCCTGTTATTAATTTCTACTGCTTAAATACATTTCATGCTTCTTTTAATCAGCAACGCTTGCTTGGGTTTCCTGGTCAGTCGGATTCGCTTAAGACATTGGTTCGGCTGAAGGTCTCGGGTTCGAATCTCGGCTTGGACATTTTTTTTGTCGAAACTTCTTTTGTTTAGTAAAAATACCAAAGACCTCCAAAAATTGCATAAAAATACTCTAAAAATTTCTAAAAATCCATAGAATATTTCTATGGCATTTTTAAATATTTTTAAATTAATTTTGGGACTTGAAATGAGGAAATTTGGGTTGTTACACTTGCATACTCTGCCAGTATGCTATTGATCTACAAAACCCTCAGGTTGTGTCATGTACACATCCTTGAGCAGGTTTCCATTCAGAAACACGGTTTTGACATCCATCTACCAGATCTCATAATCGTGGTACGCTGCAATAGCAAGCATGATCCGAATGGACTTAAACATCGCTACTGGAGAAAAGGTTTCATCATAGTCAATACCATGAATTTGCTTGAAACCTTTAGCTACCAGACGACCCTTATATATAAGTCCATCCATGTCAGTCTTTCTCTTAAAGACCCACTTACACCCAATGGGTTTCACTCATTCAGGTGGATCAACCAAAGTCCATACTTGGTTGGTGTACATGGATTCCATTTCGGATCTCATGGCTTCTAGCCATGACTCAGAATCTGGTCTGATCACAGCTTCCTGATAAGAGGTAGGCTCATCCTCAATGAGCATAACGTCATCATGGTCAGACAAGAAAAATGATTATCTCTCAGGCTGACGACGTACCTTATCAGATCTGCGAAGAGGTAGGTCTATTTGAACTGGTTGCTGTTCCTCAACTCCTTATGGGACAACATCATCCACAACACTTTGTGGTTCCAGTTCAACTTACATTGAGGCTTCAGTGCTATGGTCAATATCTTGAACTTCTTCAAGATCGAACATACTCCCACTAGTTTTTCTAGAAATACCCCAGTCTTAGCCACAACTACTTTGTATTGACTGGGAATGTAGAAGTAATATCCCTTAGTTTTCTTGGGATATCCAATAAAATAGCACTTATCGGATTTAGGTCCCAGTTTATCTGAGACTTGACGTCGAACGTAAGCCTCACAACCCCAAATTCTTATAAAAGACACCTGAGCATCTCTCCCAGTCCATATCCTATATGGTATCTTTATCACAACCTTGGATGAAACTCGGTTGAGTATGAAGGCTACTGTGTCTAGAGCATAGCCCCAAAGAGACATATGAAGATCTGTGTGACTCATCATAGATCACACCATATCTAATAGGGTATGATTCCTCCTTTCGAATACACCATTCCACTGTGGTGTTCCAGGAGGAGTGAGTTGGGATAGAATCCCACACTCAGCTAGATAGTCCCGAAACTCATGGCTAAGGTATTCACCACCTCGATCTGATCGAAGTATCTTAATACTCTTGCCAAGTTGGTTTTGCACTTCATTCTTGAATTCTTTGAACTTTTCAAAGATTCAGACTTATGTGTCATTTGATACACATAACCATATCTACTGAAGTCATCAGTAAATGTAATGAAGTACCTATAACCACCTCTAGCAGCGACATTGAAAGGTCCACATACATCACTATGTATAAGTCCTAACAAGTCAGTCGCTCTCTCGCTGTGTCCACTAAAGGGAGTCTTGGTCATCTTGCCTAGTAGGCATGACTCACATGTCTCATATGATTCAAAATCAAATGAGTCCAGCAAACCATCTTTATGGAGCTGGGATAAGCGTTTGTCATTTATATGACATAAGCGACAGTGTCAGAGATAGGTATGGTTCATTTCATTTGATTTGAACCTTTTGGTATTTATGTTATAGATGGGGTTCTCTAAGTCTAGAATATAGAGTTCGTTAATCAGAGGTGCACTATAATAGAACATATCATTTAAATAAACTGAACAACATTTATTCTTTATTATAAATGAAAAGCCTTTCGTGTCCAAATAAGAAACTGATATAATATTCTTAGTAAGAGAAGACACATAACAACAATCATCTAATTCTAGTACAAGCCTAGAGGGCAAAGACAGAGAATAAGCCCCTACAGCAACAGCAGCAACCCGTGCTCCATTGCCTACGCGTAGGTCCACCTCGCCCTTCGTCAATGCCCTGCTATTTCTCAGCGCCTGCACATTAGTACAAATGTGAGAAGCACATCCGGTATCTAATACCCATGATGAAGAAATAGATAGATTGACTTCTATAACATATATACCTGAAGTGGAAGTCTCACTTCTCTTCTTCTTAAGATCTTCCAAGTACACTTTGCAGTTCCTCTTCCAGTGCCCATTCTGACCGCAGTGGAAGCAGGTAGCATCCTTGGCAACCCCTCCTTTGGGTTCCAATGCCTTGCCTTTGCCCTTAGCTTGGGACTTTCCCTTGCCTTTAGGCTTGCCCTTGCCTTTGTGCCTTTGCACCATCAGAATGGAGTTAGGCTTAACCTTCTTAAGGTTGAGCTCAACAGTTCTCAACATGCTAAGCAGCTCGGGTAGTGGCTTTTCAATTTCGTTCATGTTATAATTCATGACAAATTGACTGTAGCTCTCTGGCAAGGACTACAAAATCAAGTCAGTGGCCAGCTCTTGGCCAAGGGGAAATCCCAACCTTTGTAGGTTTTCTATGTACCTAATCATTTTGAGTACATATGGACCTACTGGAGTCCCGTCTTACATCTTGCACTGAAACAGTGCCTTAGAGATATCGAATCTCTCGTGCCTTGCTTGTCCTTGATATAGTTGACGAAGATGTTCAACCATATCATAAGCACCCATCAACTTGTGTTGCTTTTGAAGCTCAGAGTTCATGGTCACGAGCATGAGACAGGACACATCTAATGCGTCATCTTGATGTTTCTTGTAAGCATCTCGGTCAGCTCGCGTGGCAGTGGCAGGAGGTGCTTCAGGAATGGGTTGCTCCAGGATGTACAGTTTTCCTTTCTGTGTGAGAACTATTCTCAGATTCCTGTACCAATCCAGGAAGTTAGCTCCATTGAGCTTGTCCTTATCGAGGACAGAACGCAGGGAGAAGGAGTTCGTGTTTGACGACATGACAATCTACAACAAAAAAATGCAAAAAATAAATATCATATTCCAATTATGATTTAATTAGGCTTTTAATTAAACGATGCTCTCACTGAATTATAGAACTTTTGTAGAATCAAGTCAGGGATGTGGTCAAACCACACTTACTAGATTCTAACCAACTAGCTATAATTTTGTGGGACAAGATCCACATCATACTACGCCTTGAGTTAGCTTTGGCTAAATCACCCAAGACTTAGTATGATTGGTAGGTAACTAATTACCAATTACATCTCTATGCAACTCTTGTTTATAGGATCAAGATCCGCGTGTATATTAAAACTTGAGTTAGCTTTGGCTAAATCGCCCAAGATTTAATATAAATGTGTTTTTGTCCTATCTTCCAACTATTGGATAGTGCCTACAGTTAAATCCGATTTAACTAGTTATACTTAATCTAATTGAGTTTGTCGTCACCCATGCGTTGATAGGCGGGACCAAGATTGTCCCTCCGCACCCTACCAAGATAATATGTGTTGCTCTGCTTTGGCAGATTCAACAACAACATGTGATCAAGGTAGTGATGGGTATCATGGCATGGTAGGCATTTTGAGTTGACATGATTTAGATCTAATATAATCGTTAATATGTATCATATACGTGATTTAGATCTAATCTAATCGTGGTGCATCATATACGCGATTTAGATCTAATCTAAACGTTAAGGCACTAATTAATTACTCTACTCTAGCATGCATCACATACACATACACAAGAAATTAATTAAATTATGATTATTCATGGCCCTACTACGATCTTCTCAAGCCAATGAGAAGATCGGATGGTCAACCTAGGGTTAACAGCTTCTCCAAGCTCCTCCCTTTGACCACCATGTGTTGCTCGCACCCTCCTCGTAACTCCTCCTCGAGTGGACCTTCCACCGCTTCAATTTTTGTACATTATAAATTTGAAACTCGAGTTACATTCAAATCTAAACTATTTACAATAGGAATATAAAATAAAGGAAGGCACGATGCGCAGGTCGCGATCATATACAACACGCACAAACACACAAAATGACACGCAGGCCATATTATGAATTCAACACATTTTATCCAATCTTATTGGGTATTTGGGCCATGACCATCACAAAAATTATACATAATTCTAAATTATATAATTTCCATAATTTTTGTAATTTTACTACTGATTTTTATGATTTTACGAGTCACAACTTCTCGGCGGTCCAGTATAGCGATTTTCGGGCGCGATCGCTGGACAATGCCCCTTGCGGGGTTAGGGGCAGCGCCCTGATAACCATGATTTTACTGCATTATTTTGATTCATTTATGCATGGTTTTGATGTTGGTTTCATAGTTTAAATCATGGTTACATTACATTTTTTGTGCATTGCATAGATTTTGGACTTAATTGCAAATTATATTATTTTTGGTGTTATTTGATGCTAATATTTGATTCTTATTTTATAGGCATCAAAGGATCTTAGATTTGGATCTATTTGGACCGAAATTGGGCTCGAATCAGAGTTGAAACAAGAAGATCAAGCTTTGGGTCGATTTGGGACGTTCATCAAGAATAGGACAGATCTGGACCATCCGTTGAAGATCTGGCCGATCCAACCTAATGGAGAGCAGATATGAGCCATTGATGAAGATCCAGAAGTTTTGATCCAGATCTGAGTTCATCCAGCCATTGATCCAGCCGGATTAATCTGGGCCGTTCATTGAAGATCGGCATATCTGGGCCATCCAGTGATGATCTGATCGATCCGACCTACGGGAGGGTAGATCCAGACCCTAGATCAACATCAGTACCTTCGGATCGGATTTTGGGCAAGCTTTCACCGTTGATTTAGCTCCAAATCAATCTCAGCCGTCGGTTCAGATCTGGAACAGATTCAAAACACAGAAGCTACAGTGTTTTCCAGTGTCGATTCCTCCTCCGCACACAGCGTCCCGGCGCGCAACTTCCAGCGGATTTCGGCCCCGATTCCTTCTCCGATCATCCTCCCGAGCTTCAAACTCGGTGGAAGGCTTCTTAGCAGCGTCATCCCGATCATTTGGAGCCATCGGAGAGTGTTCTCTCCGGTGGAATTTGGCTCGCGGCATCTTCTATTTCCAGCTCGATTTGGCGGTGGTCCTCTAAATCCAAGCTCCGATTCCCATCAGCAACATTCGGAGGTGGTCTTTCGGTGTTCCTGAGCTTCACTCGACGTTCATCCGCGTTCCACAGCTTCCATCAGATCCAGAGACCAGATTTCAGATTTCGGCCATTCTTGGGGTTTTGGGATGTTCTTAGCTCGCCGGGGGTGGTCCGTCGGTGTTGTGAGCATTCCTCGAACTGATTTGCAGCTTAGAATCTCCACTGAGGTCCGAAATTGGGTGGTTTCGATTTTGGTACTCTTGTGTGACGGCAAGAGTATGAAGTTTGTGAGTTGATTGTGAGAGGATTGGTTTTTATTGCTTTCTTGTTCTTTTTCTTACTGTTCAACAGCTTAGAACTTGTTTCTTTTAATGGTTGTTATGTTTTTATGCAAGTAATTTAGTATTTCTTTACCTTGTTGTAGTTTAATTTGAGTTTAAGTTGTGCTTGATTAATTGTTTAGAGTTTAAGTTCTAAGTTAGGGTTTACATCTTGTTTTAGATCAGATTTTATTCCTGTCTCGTTATTTCATATTTAGTTTAAATGTGTTGATGGTTTAATTATAATGTAGGGTGACAATGCATTATGGTTGGAACATTGGCACATTGTTAGATTTCATTCTTGCTTTAGGTTAATCTCTTTATTCGCTGTGCTTGTTTTCATTTGTTAGATTTAGATTTAAAGCTTAAACCCCCAACTCCATTTTTATATCGAAAACCCCAAAAATAGGAAATAAAGACAATCCTAAATTACATTCTACCGTTGGTTCCTTGGATCGATCCTGAGCTCGTTACTACAATATTATTGTTTAATTAAGGGGTTCAGTGGAAAATTCATTGTTAATTTGATAAGCATATTTGTGACATTTAATATAGATTTTAGGCATTATCAAATTTTAGCGCCGTTGCCGGGGACTTTATAAGCATTGTAGTAATTTTAGGATTGTTGTTTGATTGTTTTCATGTTTATATATCCATGTGTTTGATTTTATTTATTCCTGAGTCTTCTGATTTTATTTACTAGTGTTTCAGTGTAAGAACAGGAGATTTTTTTTTTTGACCATGGATCCATATTATCAGTATTTTGGAGATGGGATGGAGAATTATTATTTTCAGCCTCAGACTCAGTTTTATCAGCTTGGATATCAGTCCTACCTACCTATGGAGCAACGAAATAGGTATGAGGATGCACAAGAACAAATTGAAGAATCAATGTGGAAATGCAATGAAGTTATGCAACAAATGAGAGAGCATCAAGAGCAACAATTTGCAAGGATACAGAACATACAGATTCAGTTAGATCAGATTGCATCATCCATTCATTAGTTACAAACACAAAATGCTAGTGAAGAGATGAATTGTGGAGCTCTTGTCAGGCCTGACACTACATCCACTTCTTCACTAGATTCTTTAAGTACTTTTTATTGTTGTGATGATGTAGTTGAACTTACTTTTGATTCTACTGATAGTGTTGCTTTAGATGATGTGAATGATGCAGGTATTGTTGCAGAAGATGATTTAAGTGTAGGGGAGTGCTTACTGGAAGCATTACCTCAAGAATCACCAAGAATGGAGGATGTAAGTGTAGGGACTTGTGCTATGGAGCCAAGCACCCAAGAATCACTACATGAAGTTGTACATTCACCAGAATTAGAGTCTGAGCATTTATTTGAGGAGAAGGAGGTAATAAACACCACTCCAGGTACCTTTCAACATGATAAGGTAAGTATTATTTGTGATACATCAGAAAATTTCATAGAGGTACCATTTATTGATTTTATTAGATGTGAATCATTTCTTGAAATATCTTTTACCCACACTAACATTCTCCTATTTTCTTTTTACCCCACATGCGTGTGGTAGGTGTTTTCTTTTATTGATGTTGTAGGAGAACATAAGCTTCCGGAGTGGATGCTTACACTGAACCGCCTTAGACCTTCGGAAAGAATTTTGAAAAGAAAAATGAAGAATAAAAAGAATTCGAGTGTAACAATGATTACTCCACTTCCGGGGTGGCTTCTTCTTCTAAACGTTCTTCAACCACCAGAAAATGAAAGGGGAGTTGGTTTTAATTTCGCTTGCTCTTGCATTTTAAATTCATGTTGTGTTTAGTTTTTCTTTAATAAATTATTTATACGTGTCTTTAGTTTAATACTTTGCATTTGCATTTTATTTTCATACATTGCATTTAGTTTGGTATACATAGCATGTCATTTGAATAAAAGTCTCCATGAATTGTTTAGTGATACTTTTGAGATGGTAAAAGTCTCTTAAATTTGATCATCAATTTTAGGTCACTTGGCATGATTGGATGCTTTTCTTACATGATATTGGTTAAAATGGTAATGGATTCCAATTTGATCAATTGAGCTTGTTTGCAAGAAAATTACCTAGAGAGGACCATTTAAAGCCTATACACCATTATTTTCTTTGTGTGGCATGCACTTACAACAATTGAAACTCTAGAACTTGCTTAGTTTCTTTTCAAAGTCACAATATCATTTGTGTGCATGGTGATAAAGGATATTTGTCATTCTTGATCCATCATATTTTCCATTTCTTTCTCCACAATTTTCTTGAAACATTCTCATCTAGCATCCTAATTCTCTTTGCTTGTCATATTTCTTTTATTTCATTGAGAGTTTTGGATTAATTGCTTGATGAGTTAGCTTGACAAGATGGATAAAGGATAAAGTGTGGGGGAGGTGTATGAGGTCTATACAATCCGGAAATGGATCAAGGTTTGAAAAATGTTTGAGCAAGGGCTGATTTTAGGAGGTATTTATGGTGAAAAAAATTCTGGAAATTTGGTTGTGAATGAATGGCTCTAAATGTTCTATGCTAAATGTATCCATATCTTGAGTTTTATCATGTCAAGAGTAAGCTCAAATTGCTTTGAAGTGTGAGACTTGATACTATGTTGATACATTTAAAATTGTAAGAGACATGTGTGGTAAGAAGGTGTTGGAAATGCTGAAATTTACAAAATTCTGTTGGATATTGTTGCTCAGGAGTTTTGTTATAGCCTTTAAAGAATGAGGTTTTTAGTAATCCTCAAAGGAGAATAGAAGAGAAGTGGCAAGGTAGTTGGGTTATTATAGATTACTGAGGATAGTGAAGATGAGATGTTGCTGGCTGAATTCTGCAGGAAAATGAAGGGCAGTAACCTGGCAATGAGGAGTAAATATCAAGTTGTGCAAATAGTGAGGAAAACTGGAAAACAGTTCAAGCCAAATTCCAATTTCTGAAATTCTGTACCAATTCTGATCTAAAGTTCTGTGAGTCCACTTAAAATTAGATTCTGAATCACTGAGCTGGAATTGGAAAAGCTGAAAGAAATCAAAGGAATGGCTGTCATTGGTGGGCTATTGGAGAGACTGGAGCAATAACAGAAGACAGAAATTGACAAGAATGTAGAAGTTGTATCAAGAGTGAAATTATAGTTAGCAGGAATTCAATTTCGAGCTGAATTTTCTTTTCTTCTATAATTACGTCTTAAAGAGTATTCAAATGATGATAGTCATGAACAAAGAAATTGAAGCAAGATAGATTTTGAAACAAATCAGGAAACTGGAAATCTAATCAGTGAGTTGGGTTGAGTTGAAAAGCTGGAAGTTAAGTTTCTGTCAGAATCAAACACAAATCAACAAAAACCCTGTAGCTAGGAAAGTTGTTGCAAACTCTTGTAGTTTAACTGAATTTGATTGCTGAATTGCTGAGATTCTGTGCAAGCTGCAGGATTAAAATCAGAGTGCTTGATACAAGTTTTGTGCCAATATCAGTGAGCATTCTTGAAATCTGATTTCTGAAATTGGATTATAACAATTGGTATAGTTTGCAATTCCTCCATCTAAGCAGCAACAGATTGCATTTCTTGAACTCTATTTCAGAAACAACTAGTTGCTGGAATTTTGGTTCAAAATTCAGAGACTGCAGTTAATCAAATTGCTGGAGCATTATTAAGTGTTCAAACTGCTTAAGGCAGTGTGGTATTTTGAATGGCACAATTGAAACTGTAAATCTGAATTCTGGAATTTGAAATTGAAATTCTGTTTGGTGTCAATTCTGCATGCTAATTTTGAATAGCAGTAACTATGCAGGAATTGATGAAGTGGCAGAAATGCAGAATTTGGTGCCAATATGTTTATGTTATTTTTGGATAGCAGCAATCTGAATTTAAATTTCTAACATTCCAGAGCTAAATGATACCCTCATCTTAGCTGGATTCTATTTGATTTAAGCTGAAGCCACCTAAGAATCTCAATGCTGAAACTTAGGCCTTAATTCTGGAAATTCTGATTTTGAATTTTGAATTCTGAAGCTTAAAATTGCAGACACACCTTAAGATTTCTGGACTTCAGAAATGAGAAGTGCTGTAGAAATTGTATCAATGATGTATCATAATTCAGGAACAACCTTGAAACCAATGTGAAACTCAAGTTAGTATCAGCCTTTGAAATCTTTGGGAATTTATTGAAACTCTTGTATTTCCAGCAGCAAACGTTGCTAACTTTCCTTTCCATACTCTACAGACCTGCTGGGCAGAATAATGATAGCATCAAAGTGCAGAATTCTAAATTTGCAGTGAGCTTTCTAATTGATTTTGTAAGATGAAACAAGATGGAAATTAAGCTATTATTTGAATTAATGATTGCAAAAGTTCTATGGGAATAATTGTTTAAGCTTGAATTGAGAAAGCAGTGACATCGGATGAAGATATCAGGTGTACAAGCTGTAGTTAGTATTCTGTGAATTGCAAATTTGAGCAATTCTGATAAGTTGGAAGCTGTAAAAGTTGAGAGCAATGTTGTAAAAAAATTTAGAAGCAAAATCAAGAAGAGGAGAAGATCTGGTGAAGTATTTAAGAGTGGAGGAACAGAAAGATGCAGATGGCTATAAGAATAGAAATGTGCAGGAATCTGTTTGGGAATGGAGAATTTTGTGCCAAAAGTGTATAAAAAAAATCAGCAGCAATCTGAAGTGGATCCTAGAAGCATTGTAGCTGCTGAAGGAGCTCCTTGAAAATTGGATTGGAATCTAATCTCGGAAGTTGCAGCTGAACACAATACTTAATCTTGCTGCTGTGACTTGTTTTTATGAATCATGCCCAGTTTCCCTTGAATTTCAGCCTTTGAAATTGTGAAATTGTGAGTTGCAGAGATCAAATCCATCTTAATTGATAATGGTAGCATTGCTGATATTCTGAAGCAATAGGACAAAGCTGAGTATTTGAATTCTGTTATTTCCCTTGTTGTTGCCGAAGAAATGTTTCCAAGTTTAAGAGGTTGAGGGAACAAGTGCTAGCACAAGAGCATGTAACTCTAATGAATCCAGATTCCATTTACTGAAACAGCAGCACTTTACCAATTGCTGAACTGAAATCTGGAAAACCAGAATTCAGCATTTATTTTTGATTTATATGGGTGCCGAAAGTTTCTGAGCAGAGGGAAGTCAATGAAAGGAGTTAAGATCCAAGCATTGAAATTCTGGGAATGGATTTCTGATTTTGAAGCAGTGGGCACAGAAATTCCAGGAGCTGAATCTGCAGGATGCAAAATTTATGAGATTAAGTTGCAGGAAATTTTGCGAACAAAGCTGAAGTTGTTGTTTAATGACAAGAATTTGAGTTGGAATTCAAAATGCAATCTAATGCAATCTTTTATAACCTGCCAAGACAGAACTTGAGAACAAATTCGTTGCAAGCAATCAGTGAATGTTTGAAAAAAAAACTGTTTTGTGCCAGTTGTTGTTGTACATTGCTAGTATTTAGAAGTTGTTGTTTGAAGTTGACTTCCAAGTTTTATGGTAATTAATCTTTTATGATCTTAAGACAAGTCATGGTTGTTGAATTTCGGAATCAGTTTTAATTCTGAATATGGAAACTAGAGCTGAATCAGTTTTATTCTGTCCTCATCAGCTTAGTTCTGAAGTGAAGTTTTAATCTGGAAACCAAAGCTGAGCAACCATCTTCCCTGTTCGAACTCAAATTCTGAAATTGTGAGTTGCAAGAATATATTTGTTTTGCTAGTTTTGGAGCTGTGTTTGATTATTGCTGAATTTTGTGATCAAAGCTGCAATTGGTGGTTAATAGAATTTGATTTGGTCTTCTACCAATGCAATAGAGATGCACATCTTTTTGAATCTGCCACTGACAGAAACAGAGATCAAATTCTGTGCAGAAAGGAAATCAGTGGCTTCAAGAGTGTTAATAAAATGGAACACCAAGAATAAACAGACCGTTTGATACAAAGTGCAGTTATGCAATGGTGGTAACCTTTCGATCTATTTTTTTTTTATCAGACTGCAGTGCGAGAATCAGTAAATGAGTTTGGCAATGTGAAGCTGAATTCCAGAATCCAGAATTTAGTCTTGTTGAATTTGATGTTGGATATGTTTGACTAGATCCAATGCTTTGTGTTGAAACTGGTCTGGCTGCTGGAATACATTGTTATGGCCAGAGAATGCTCTAATTTATAAATTCTATTGGATTACTTTTGCTTGTCCTGTTAGTGCAGTTTTTTCAGAAACCTGTAACTGAGAAATCACAGAAACAGAGAGAGGTATCAAAAACCTGCAGATATGGAATTTGCAAGGGATGTATCAATTTCATCAAGACTGAGCTAAACTGTTGATTTTGGTTTTTGATCACTTAAAACTGTTAGAAGGAGAAGTCAATCTTCTGAAACTGCAATGTGGATAGGAAGTTACAAACTGAAGCTGAAATCTTAATATGCAGAATTCAGTTAGGATCTTTTGCTTTAATATTTGAGTTCGAAGTTCTATCTGATTATGGTGATTGAATGCATAAGAAGCAGAGCTTAGGTTCTATTCCTGCAGTACTGAAATTCTAAAGGAGGCTTGGGTTGTTTCAATTCATGATGAGCTATAAAATCTGATTGATGAATGATGTTTGTATTTCCGGAAAAGTTGGAATATCTAAATATGGAAATAGAAGTCTGCATTACCAGAAAAACCACAGAAAAGGGAAAGAATCTGCAGAATGAAGAATGAAAACAGTGGTTTAAGTGTATCAAGTTTTGGGACATCTATGATGCTTTCTATTGTCTGAGACGGAAAATACTTTAAGTGTGGGGGAGGAAGTTCTTATTCATAAGTTGATTTGAGATTATTTTTGTTTCAAATTGCTGAAATTGAAGTGGAAAAACAGTGAAAGAATTTTTTTTGAAAATTGGCACATTCAAGAGAGTGTCAAAAGGGAGACAATGTATCAAGACTCTATGTTGGTTATTAAATTGAAGGAGAGGTTAGCTTGATGTTTTGAATTGATAAAAACAAATGGTATTCATCTCTTTTCACATCAAAATGGTCAACTCATCAAGTAAATTCTTTCCATACTCTCATTTTCTTCATTAATGCCTTTTCTTTTGCCTATTTCATCCATTTCAATTGTTCTTTTTGCTTCCATTTCAATTATTCATGATTAAATCTTTTTTATTCATGTATGCTATGTTTTATGGTGGTGGAGAAGTAGAAAATAAGCAAGCCTATGGTAGTGAAATGTTGTGAGTTGCATTGAGTGAGCTCCACTTATACACATGTTTGAGTGTGAGAGCTAGAATAGGTAAATTCCTTGTGAGATGCAACTTGTTTAATTTTTTTAATTGGATTGAAACTACCATACCTACTAATTATTGTTTGGATTGTATTCATGATTGTTTGTGATCTTTAGATGATCTTAGTTAAATTCTTTTTACTATCTTTTAGATATTGGTAGGGAATTTTCTATGGAGATGATTTTTAGTTTTCTTTACTTGCACGGGACGTTCAAGACTAAGTGTGGGGGATTTGATAACCATGATTTTACTGCATTATTTTGATTCATTTATGCATGGTTTTGATGTTGGTTTCATAGTTTAAATCATGGTTACATTACATTTTTTGTGCATTGCATAGATTTTGGACTTAATTGCAAATTATATTATTTTTGATGTTATTTGATACTAATATTTGATTCTTATTTTGTAGCCATCAAAGGATCTTAGATTTGGATCTATTTGGACCGAAATTGTGCTCGAATCAGAGTTGAAACAAGAAGATCAAGCTTTGGGTCGATATGGGCCGTTCATCAAGAATAGGACAGATCTGGACCATCCGTTGAAGATCTGGCCGATCCAACCTAATGGAGAGCAGATATGAGCCATTGATGAAGATCCAGAAGTTTTGATCCAGATCTGAGTTCATCCAGCCATTGATCCAGCCGGATTAATCTGGGCCGTTCATTGAAGATCGGCAGATCTGGGCCATCCAGTGATGATCTGATCGATCCGACCTACGGGAGGGTAGATCCAGACCCTAGATCAACATCAGTACCTTCAGATCGGATTTTGGGCAAGCTTTCACCGTTGATTTAGCTCCAAATCAATCTCAGCCGTCGGTTCAGATCTGGAACAGATTCAAAACACAGAAGCTACAGTGTTTTCCAGTGTCGATTCCTCCTCCGCACACAGCGTCCCGGCGCGCAACTTCCAGCGGATTTCGGCCCCGATTCCTTCTCCGATCATCCTCCCGAGCTTCAAACTCGGTGGAAGGCTTCTTAGCAGCGTCATCCCGATCATTTGGAGCCATCGGAGAGTGTTCTCTCCGGTGGAATTTGGCTCGCGGCATCTTCCATTTCCAGCTCGATTTGGCGGTGGTCCTCCAAATCCAAGCTCCGATTCCCATCAGCAACATTCGGAGGTGGTCTTCCGGTGTTCCTGAGCTTCACTCGACGTTCATCCGCGTTCCACAGCTTCCATCAGATCCAGAGACCAGATTTCAGATTTCGGCCATTCTTGGGGTTTTGGGATGTTCTTAGCTCGCCGGGGGTGGTCCGTCGGTGTTGTGAGCATTCCTCGAACTGATTTGCAGCTTAGAATCTCCACTGAGGTCCGAAATTGGGTGGTTTCGATTTTGGTACTCTTGTGTGACGGCAAGAGTATGAAGTTTGTGAGTTGATTGTGAGAGGATTGGTTTTTATTTCTTTCTTGTTCTTTTTCTTATTGTTCAACAGCTTAGAACTTATTTCTTTTAATGGTTGTTATGTTTTTATGCAAGTAATTTAGTATTTCTTTACCTTGTTGTAGTTTAATTTGAGTTTAAGTTGTGCTTGATTAATTGTTTAGAGTTTAAGTTCTAAGTTAGGGTTTACATCTTGTTTTAGATCAGATTTTATTCCTGTCTCGTTATTTCATATTTAGTTTAAATGTGTTGATGGTTTAATTATAATGTAGGGTGACAATGCATTATGGTTGGAACATTGGCACATTGTTAGATTTCATTCTTGCTTTAGGTTAATCTCTTTATTCGCTGTGCTTGTTTTCATTTGTTAGATTTAGATTTAAAGCTTAAACCCCCAACTCCATTTTTATATCGAAACCCCCAAAAATAGGAAATAAAGACAATCCTAAATTACATTCTACCGTTGGTTCCTCGGATCGATCCTGGGCTCGTTACTACAATATTATTGTTTAATTAAGGGGTTCAGTGGAAAATACATTGTTAATTTGATAAGCCTATTTGTGACATTTAATATAGATTTTAGGCATTATCACGCCCCTTCTCGCGATATGAGTCTCACGAGTGTCTTATGACGATCTTATAGTGCCTTGACCTGCTGTACCAAAATATTTTGGGCGAGACCTTGCCATTTCGGAAGGTGTTTCTCTGTAGTCGAAGCCTACAAGTGTTCAAACACTTGTTGCTTCGCTTCTACGAGAAAAATACCCATAAAATACATAAAAATCGTAAATTTATAGAAACTTATAGATCTGTAATTTTTCACAAAATTAAAATAAAAACAAGTACATGTTCGCACGTGGCTCTGATACCACTGTAGGGTCTTTCGGGCCGCAAAAATTATTTTTTGCTTTGCGAAAACCCCGAAATCCCATGCCACCGGATCCGTGCGAATATTAAATTTTTTCATGTGCGTGTTTTCTAATCCTAGAGCTACTTTAGATCTACATGTTTAGGAGTTTATACCTTTGATGCGAAACCCTTCGTTTATCCCGCTCGTCCAAGAAGATGCCGGATCTCAAGGGTGTCAAGTGAACACCCCTCTATGTGTATCCACACGAACAATTAGGTGGAGAGGAAACCTTAGAGTGTGCTAGCACTCTTTGAGGGTTTCGGCCAAGGAGGAGGAGAGGGAGAGAAGAAGAAGCAAGGAGGAATAATAATGATCGATTCTCAAAATAAGAGTAAATTAAGTATTTTCATCTAATGAAAATACTTAATGCTCATTAACACCATTAATGAGCCTCATTAATGAGCCTTAATGAATATTTAATGAATATTTATTCTTCATTAAATGGCCATTTTGAAACTCATTCAAAATTTGAATCTAAAATTCAAATTGAATTCCATTTATCATTGAATTCAAAATTCAATGAATATCATCATTAAGCCTCACTTGAGTCTAACTCAAGTCTAGCCTCACTTGAGTCTAACTCAAAACTAACTCAATCAAGTTTTACTCAATTAATCTAATTTGGATTACTCTTAATCCAATTCGGTTCATCACATGAACCTAATCCTCTTGGTTCATTATATGAACCGAATCTCCATCTAATTGTCCTTTGTGTGTGACCCTATAGGTTCTTGTAACGTTGGCAATGCTCCTAAACTCATTTATAAGCATAAGTAATAAGCGGCATCTAGCAACACATCATTACTACCCAAGTTACAAGAATGTTGAGATCCAACATCACCTTGTGACTACTAATTGTGACTCTTCACAATATATGACAATGTCTTTCTATCCTTGACATCTAGATTGATCAATGTGATGCATAGACCATGCCATCCTCTAATCAATCTAAATCTTGAACTCCAAGTAGACTCACTCTAATCAAATGAGCTCAATATCTCATATTGACTCATTTGGGCATAGCCATACACTTAGTGGTCTCACTCTATCAAGAATAATGATGTCACTCCCATTATATAGGAGGGATAGATCCCATCTACATCACTCACATCCTTCCGCATAATTTGTTATATACCCAGTAATCACCATTATAGTCCACCCAGTTACGGGTGACGTTTGACGAAGCCAAAGTATGCAACTCCTTATGTAGGGAACCATGGTAACTTCAGGTCCAAGGACTAGTAGTCATACTAATAGCCACATGAGAAAGTATATGACACTCATATAATGATCCATGATACTTTCTCATGCCGGGTCATTCAGTATATATTCTCCAATGCATACCCATGTGTCAACTTGATATCTCTATATCCATGACTTGTGAGATCAAGTCATCGAGTTGACCTACATGCTAGTCTCATCGCATTAACATTGTCCCTGAATGTTAATACTTGACTAGGAATGATTAAGAGTAGCGTTCCCTATATCATCTCACTATCGATTCAACCAATCGATTGATATAGGTAAGAACCTTCTACTCAAGGACGCTATTATACTTAGTTATTTGGAAACAATACAAGTAAGTATAATAACTAAAACAAAAGCCTTTATATATATAGGAATATGATTCAATGAGTCCATACAATAATCATCATATGATTGGCTCTAGGGCTCTAACTAATAGGTCCGAGTCTTCCGGTCCGGCTCAGCTTGCTTAGGTGATTTCAGTTAACCGAAATAAAGCTCACCTGAACCCAATTTCGGCCTTCTCGAGCAGGCTTCCGCTCCGGCTTCTCGCCCCTCGGAATCGTTGCGTGCTTCCTTCTCGTTCGCCAGCGTACTTATCCGCAGTCTTCGTCCCTCGGTCGCACCCCATGCCGACCTTCTCACTAGCTGCGTCTCTTACTCCTCGAGCAGTCTTCCGCTCTGGCTTCTCATCCCTCAAAACCACCACACTCTTCCTTCTCGTCCACCGGTGTACTCTTCCGTAGTGCCTCATCCCTCGGACGCACCACGTCCCATCCGTCTTGCTAGCTGCATCTTCCGCTCGACTACCTGTGCTCCTAAGCTCCTGTACATTTAGACACAAGGTTAAAAACATATAGGATCTAACTTAACTTGTTGATCACACCAAAACAACCTTGGGGTTCCAACACCATCCAGCTCATCCTTGGCGGCAGCCAATGCGGCATCCTTGGAAGCGATCTGGTCGCGGAGGGGCTTCTCCTTGGTCGAGCAGTTGTTCCGCTCGACCACCAAAAAGTCCTCGACCTCCTTAAGCTTCTGGGCAAGCTTTCGGGCCTCCTAGTTCTTCAACTTAAGGTCGTCAATGGCCTGTTTCTTCCGAGCGGTGGCTGACTCTATCTTCTTATCGAAGGTGGCGACTTGTTTCTTGAACCGAGCTAGCATCACCTCCTGGTCTATAGACTTTTTCCTCTCAGACTCCAGAAGCTTATTACTCCTCTCCAGGTTGGCCTTCAGCTTCTCGACCTTGGAGATCGAGGGGCTCTTGGGAGGAAGAGGCGCCGCTCGAGACCTTGAGTTTCTTGAACTCATCCTCCAAGAATGTGAGCCTGTGGAACATGGCCAGACTCTCCACCCAGTACTACTGTAAAAGAGAAAAATGTGATAACTGAATGAAGGTAAGCCAAGAGTTTACTTTAACGAACTTACCCCGATGGTCATTTGGGTATGACTGTTAGCCAGGGCACCCGGATAAGGATCTAGTGCTCGGGGATCCGGGACTAGGCGCTCGGCTCGCTGTAATCCTCCGTCGACAGATGGAGGATCATCGTAACAAATCGTCGGCCGCTCAAGGCCGAGTGGTATGAGGCCGCCCGACCGGATACTGGTGAGATCCTGGACCGTTGGACTACTATCGACTTTGGTGGCGGCATGAAGGCCACAGGTGATGCGGCCACCGCCCCTTGCGGCAGCTCAGCCAAGGAGGGTGTCCGATCGGACGATAAGGCCTCCATAGTTTCTAGGAGTGGAGTCGGAGTCGGAGTCAAAGTTTCGACCCTCTCGACCGGTTGTGCACCCGAAGTAGCGGAGCGCAAAGATGGCTCCGCTCGGCGCCTCTTGCGCCTGGTCAAGGGCATGTCGGAGGAGGCCGATCCCGAGGGTTCCTCGATGGGAGTGATGGGGCGTCGCTCTATCTGAGGCTGTAAGTTGGGGGTGGCCCCACCACTTGGCTCATGGCTAGCCGTGCCTTCGCCCACTTCCACGGGTGTCTCCTCGCTCACCCTAAGTGGATCTTCGTGTGTACCGACCAGCGACAAATCATAGCTCGCCAGTTCCTCGGTAGTAGTCGCCTCGATCCTGCTATCTGAGAGCTTCGCCTTGCCGACTATCTGTGCATGCATCATGATTTCGGCTGCAGGATAAAAGGAAAAATCAGTTAGCATCAAAGGAGTATGTAACTAAGTAGCATAAACTCTCGTTATGAAATTACAAAAAGTCGAGTGGCGGCAATAAACCCTAGCGCGCGATAAATACAGCCGAGCGATAGCTTTAAACCCAAGAATAATGGAAATCGACAGTCGAGCGGTGACTATAAACCCTGAGTTCAAGGTTAAAGTATTATAAGCCGAGCGGCGATTATAAACCCAAGTGTAAGCTAAGAGTAAACTGTCAACAACCTAGCAGCGGCTATAAACTCAAGCACAATAGTGATTCAACAGTCGAGCGGTGACTATAAACCCTTGGATTGTAAGTTATAAACATCCGAGGTGGTTATAAACTACATCACGAGGGGGAATCAACAGTCGAGCGACAACTATAAACTCCTGTCTAGTAGTCAAGCGACAACTATAAACCCTGGTTCAACAGTCGAGCGACGACTATAAATCTCTGCTCAAAAGGCAGATGGTGGTTATAAAATCTAACAGTCGTGATCGAGAATTCCAAATAAAAAACACAAGTGTCAAAGACTACCAGCCCGACTGGGCGAATCATAATTAAGCAAAGTGGATTCTTCGCATGAAAACGCCTAGTCGGGAGGATATTCGACTCGATTGAGCCAAGTTCCCATTCTTATTTTATTATTAATAGGATGCCGCTTGACCATGGTTGATGGAAGATCCAAATTATTGCAAAGGTGACTAAGTTATATAGAAAGCATAAACAGGATGTAAAGTAGGCAAATTCTAAAGCACAGAACAGGGGCACATGGATTAGTACTTGGAAATATTTACAAAAGTTGTTCCCCACTACAAAATGATGATAAAGAAAAACTATGCCAAATTAGCAACAACATCCTCAAGGAGCGAGGCCACAAGCTCATCCTTCCGAACGGATGTAACGGAGACCTGGCGGACAGGTGGCCACTATCCTTCAGCTGTTGGATGGTGCTGTCTATGCTGAGATCAAAGAGCCATAGGATATGATCGGAGAAGATCTGGTGGAAGCCTTCCAAGCGGAGATATTTAACTCAGAAGTCCTCTAGCCAAGCGTGCTCGTCTTCTTAAAACTTAGTCAGCCGGGCCTTGGATGCCTCTAGCTCAGCCTTCAGAGATTTTAGCTCAATGTCTTGATCAGTGATTTTCTGTTGCTCCGTCGATCTTCTTGATTGTACTTGTGCTAAAGTTATGTTAGTCTCCTTGAGCTTCTTTTCCAAGGTCCGAGCCTCTAGGTTTTTCTTCTCTAGGTCCTCTATGGCGCAAAGTTTCTGAGTGTTCGTCGATTTGACCTTGGAGTTAAAATACCAGGCCTGCTTGTTGAGCCTCTCGAGTTGTTGGGCCTTCTCTTGTCTCTTATTCTTTTCTGCCTACAACACCCACTTGGAGCCCACCATCCGTTCGGAGGACTTTTCTAAATTCTCCTTCAGCTGAGCGACCTCAGCGGTGAGAGCTTCAATGGTAGCTCGGGACACACCTACCGATTTGATCGAGGCCTGCAGTAGCTTATTTTTGTGCTCGAGGAACGCCAACCTTTGGCACATCATCAAACTCTCCACCCAATACTTTAAGAAAGGAGAATCAGAACGGTGAAATAAAAGTGAATGAGAACATTTTAGTTAAGTAACTTATCATAGTAGATTTCTGGGTGAAGCAGTCAACCGACTTCTCAGACATAATGGTCATCGCTCTATCCTTTGCATCTGCCCAGGTCTTGGCTAAAGGACCTTGGACGTGAATCATGTGTTTGGGCCCTCGGTGTGTATCATCATCTGGAGAACGACAGGCGTCAGTCGGCTGGTGGATTAGAGCCGATACATGCCTTGGCCAATCAGATCAGTGGGCTCCGAAGTCGCCTGACCCTTGGATTAGTACTTCAAGGAACGGATGGTGGAAAGGGAGGTTGCTAGATTGGCCGGAGGTGGGAGGAAAGAAATTGGTTGCGCTAGAATCTGGCTGGTAGCTCGAGCACCGAGGGAGTCTGATTGGATGAAGGTGGCGTTGGTAAAGCAACCGTCCTCTTGGGGACGACAGAAGACAAACTCTCACCCCTCTCGGATGGAGGTCGGGAGGCTGGCACATCTGCAGGTGCCAGAGTAGATGCTCCTGAGCAGGAGGTACCTCCGAGCGGAGCCTCTTTCTGCGCTGGCACTAGAGCAGTGGCTCGCCGAAGCCAGCCAATTCGGACAAGGCCGATTCTGATGGGATAACTAGGGATGGCAATGGGTCTGGGTTAGGGCGGGTTTGGTCAAACCCTGAACCCGCCCCGCCTCCCTTTGGACCTGCCTCGCCCCGCCCCATAACCCAGTGAGGCGAATCCGGGTTAGACCCGCTAGACCCGCCATATTTAAAATATATTTATTTTAATATTAAAATATTATAAAACACAATTTTAATTAAAATTTTAATTATTAAATATAAGAAAAATTATAATTATATTAATAAACTCTATATTTATTTATAGATATATGGGTCCGAGGCGGGTTCGGGGTGGGTCCGGTTAAACCCAGGACCCGCCCTAGACCCGTTTAGGCAGATCTAAACCCACTCCGCCAGGGCAGGTTTATTACGAGGTCAGGTTTGAACCCGTCCCATTGCCATCCCTAGGGACAATCACTGGAGCCATCGTGGGTCGCTCGGAAGGAAGCTCCTCAGTGGTCACGGTAGCACTACTTCCGGCCACCCAACTTGCATCATCAGTCTGGTTGGCCGAACTACCGACCGGGAAGAGATTGCGGCCTTCCAGTTTGGCTGCATCACGAGCATTGATCTCGACATCAGAGAGCTTGCTCTTCCCACTAAGCAAGGACTTCACCATGACTTTGGCTGCAAAAATGAAAGTAAAATCAGTTAGAGTCTAAGGCGATATAGGAAGAAAAAGTTTACCTAATGAGCTGGGCAACCTTGAGCGAAGGGGACTTAGTCCAAAAGCATACAGATCGGCTTCGTTCAGCAGCTTGTGTATGTGGTACTTTTGACCGGACAGATGAGCGGTCGCCTCAAGGTAGTTCGACTCCCAATGATACTTGCGTAAGGAAGGAGGCTTCATCAACTCTATTTGTCAGCCGGTTGGGAATGATGGTCGCTCGAGAAGGTGAATAAAAAAGTAATAGTCCTTCCAATGCTTGTTGGAAGAGGGCATTTTATCAAAAAAAAAATATACAAATCCCAATTGGGCTTGTAAAAGGAAAGTACTCGCCTCAAAGAGCTTGGGATAGTAAAAATAATGAAATATGCGAGGGATGAGCGGGATGTCGTACAAGCAGAAGAGGATTACTACCCGCACAGAAGCTTAAAAGAGTTCACTAATTGGGGCAAAGGAATATGAAAGTATCTACAAATTGCGGAGAAAAATGGGTGGATCAGGAAGTGCAAGCCTGCCAGGAATTGGTCTTTGAAAAAAGGTAAGGAAGCCAATTGGCGGCATGTGGGGGCGTGCATATGCTGTAGGGATGACTATTTGGTAGCCATCGGGAATACCATAAGTCATCTGCATTTGAAGGACTTTGTCACCACTGAAATTGGATTCCTTGGAGGTGTACGACAATCTGACGATGGGCGGAGGAGAAGAAGAAGAACAGGACATGAAAAATCGATAAAAAGCAGAGACTAAGACAAGAAGAGGAAGAAAATCTTATTAAGGAAGATGATCGCCGACGAGGAGCAGAGGAGACGAAAATTGATCTGAGACGGGTGCGAAGACGAAGATGCTGCGGAATATCAAAAGTGAAGGGGCGTGAGGGTTTAAAAACCCTGGTGATGACAGCTCTGAACCGTACGATCAAGGGCTTCAGAAAACGAAGCCTCCATCTAGCCGTTGAATTTGAAAAGGCGATCGTCACATCAATCACAGATATCCGTCTGTCACATCAAATGTGCGGTGGTGGAAAGTGAGATACGTGACACTTTGTAACAGGGAGAATTAATGAAGCTTAATTAAAGGGCATGGGCGACATGCTCGACATTAATGACTGAAGATTTGCACAGTCTTCAAGAAATCGAAATGATGTCAGCAACCCCTACGAGGCACTCACCCACCACAGGAAGCTGCGAGAAGTTGAAAAATCGCTAAGTGTTGCCCACGACTATCCTGAGCGGACTATGCAGATTGAGAAGCAGTCAAGCGGAGGCATAGCTATAGAATGACTCACTGAAGATTAACCATTCCGTCTCATAGTCGAGCGGCGACTCTAAACCCATGGCAGAGAGCAGTTACAGTATTTACAATAGCCGAGCGACGGCTCTAAATCCAAGTAAAGTCAAGCAACGACTATAACTCTTGGTCAGCAAAAGTGTAAGCTGAGCGGTGGGTCTAAAAACGAGAATGTTCCCGGCAGAAAGGATGCTGAAGACACTGCTCGTCTAGTTAGTCAGACTTACAACCTCCTTTGACTAGACTTGAGGGGAAAGCTTGTGATGTTGTGGTAAAAGGAGCCCACCAAGGACAAGTCAAAGGTGGGGAAAGCAGCTAACGCGGAGGTCAAAGTCAAGACGGTCAATGGCATGTAATCGCCAGGTTATCAGAATTGCCCGAGTGGTGGGGGGGGGGGGGGGGCGCAACAGGCCGATCGGGCTTGAAGAGTCGGATTAGGTATGACTGGCCACTCAGAGAAAGGAGGGCCGAGTATCATGATGTTGCCCTGAAGCTCATCCAACCAGATGGCTCGTTCGGCCGAGCGATAGGCAGTGACCCGATAGCCGAACAACTAAAGAGAGGAGAACAGATATTAGCAACTGTGACGACCCTATAAGTGTTAGTCCGACCGAACCTCCTGTCCGGTCGTACGAGGAACAACCTATCGAGCCGAGCGATCATGGAGAAGAACTACCTAGAGAAACTGGGCAGGGAATCCTTGCCGAACGGCTCCTCCGCGCGATCAAATAATGGGACCCCTTGCTTAGTTCATTATATCCTTCTGGGAGTTAGTGTCGCTGACAATAGGGCATGATTAACAAGTAAATCGTACGACGGAAGCTTTTACTGTCATGTCAGGGATTTGCGCACCTTGTTAAGGAATGATGTTAGAGACACTTTTCTGACCTGTCTTTTAATAGGAAAGATTGGGAAACGTGCATTTGCTTTGAGAAGTGTGCACATGCATTACAGGGTCACTATATAAAGGGGGTCCATGCATGCACTGGAGGAAGTATGCATTATTCTGCGATCTACTATTCTTCTACTATTCTGGTGACTGACTTGACCGTCGCAGGGCCAACATCAAAGATCTCTTCCCTCGTTCGGCATTGATATCCTTAGTTTTGAAGGGCGGAACAGAGTCTTCACACGGTCAACCGCAGAGCCACATCCCCAACCAGTTATCTTCACTATTTTCGGACAGGATCATATTGAATCATAACTTTTAATGTTATAAATTATTATGGATGAGAATGACTTGAATTGTACTAAATCAAGTTGACTCATATATAAGCTTACTTCTACTTGCCTAGTACCTCGGCCTTCCGGACTCAATGCAACTGGGTCAATATGAATGATTTGGTTTACACTAAATTTCAACACACCTAAATCAAATGCATCTCTTTCATATTCATGCGCATCCCTTTGTAACTGATGCTATTGTAACCGCCGCATCAATGCCTTCCTGATCCTCACATACTTGAGCTAGGACTCGGGACTTTGGCTTTTGGGTACTCTCGAGTTAGGAAGTTCGGCACTCGGGTGTTTGGGCAGTCGAGACACGGGTTCGGCGGCTCAACTTAGAGTGACACAGCATTACGATATGGCTTACTTAGGATTGGGCCACATATAAGTGCTTCTTGCTGACTTGGGTCGACGTGCTGGATACCGATGGAATCAATGAGATATTATGATGTACGTCAAATGATTTCATTATGTGATTTTCTATAGTAATCTCTCCAAATGGAATGAACCATAAACAAAAAAGAATTGACAAGATACTGAACTTATCATCTTTAGTAGGAACTTAAGTAGGTTTCAAGCTTGCCGCATTTCTGATTTCAGTGATTGTTCATGATAAGTGTTGCCCTTTAGACTCAACTGCTTTTGTTTTGTGCTTCTTTCTGTTTTTTGATCCAGTTGGTTAGTGAAATTTTGCAATTATGCAGCTCTTTCAAGAAGATCAAACACCATAGGGGTTTAGATGATACAAAAATAACCTGAAGCTGGTGTGAAGTGTTGAGGATATCGATTGAGATTGCTGATGTATTTATTATCGAAATTTTTGTATTGTTTAATCTGCATCCTTGTTATTGATAAAACTTTTATCGTCATCTCTAACAAAATTGATATTAACAAATTGGTTGATGATCATAGATCAAGTTGTTTTTATTCCAAGAAGGGTATGAATTTGTCAAGTCCATTCAAGCCTAGGTCTTATTGTATACATTCTGCAGAATTAACTTTGTTTGATTGGTTAAATGTTACATAATTGGCATCATTGATTTCTTTAAGAATAGATTTTTCTTTGAGATCTACATAGGTGGAAACTTGTGCACTGGACTGTTTTTTTTTTTTTCTTTTTCTTGAATTCATGAATGCTCGGTTTTCATTTGAGTCAGACATTTTATAACTCGGAAATCTCATCACTAGGTCTCTGAGTGGAGGCTACTGAGTGTTTCTGCGGCTGTGGCAATATTCTTGAGGTGCCTTGCTGAAGTTGTACCTCTGTATTATGTTTATTATTATTATTTGCTTGAAATCAAAGAGCATGACCTATTTTCTATTAGGTTGTTGGACCAATAAAATCTTTCTATTATAGTCCTAATTGTTGTCCTTTTCATGAATGCCGTGTTGTGTATGTAACTTTAGTGCATGGTCTAAAAGTTTTTACCTACTAGACGAAATAGTTGTAAAGTAGAGCTGAAAAGTATCACTCCGGTAAATCATTGAAATCTAGCACCACTTGATATCAAAGTAAATAAAAACTAAATAAATTGTGTATAGTTTTGATCTTTAATGGAAAAATATTGTTTAATTTGGTATCAACACTTTGATGTATGATGTCGAAGATGGATTGGAGATTGAAATAGGAAGGTGGTTGATGTGGTGATGACTGGAGTCATGTGACCGGACTCAGTTAATGTAGGGGTCATGTGGCGTGTTTCAAGACTTGGTCAATGTAAATATCATAGTCTTCGACCAACTGATCCGACATGTCGACTTCCCAAGTTGTTGAATTCCCAACTTCTCGAGTTGTCAACTTCCCGACCTCCTGAGCCCGACTAACCTTTTGACTTCTCGACTTCCTGACATGTGAACGAACACAATGGTTATCAACATAAAAGGACATAGTATCTACAAACACGAAAGAACATAGCGGTTATCGATATGAAGAGACGTGGGGGTTACAATGGTGCCCTTTAAAGAGGTGCATCCCTTTGACTTCTCTCCCTATATAAGTTGGTGTAATTGACTTCAGGTCAAAGTTGACCAAGCTCGGGTTGGCTCGAGCTTAAGTTTCGATGTTTGATCAATATGTGAGAGAGAAGTTAATTAGGTCAAGGTTGACGACACTTGACGATGTTGAAAGTCCAACTAGAAGTTGACAAAGAAAGTCCAAGTGGGTCATGGAAGATTGGACACTTGATGACTAGAAGCTTAACGGGGAATTGGCAAGATAAAATTTCAAATGGGTCACGGAGAACCAGACACTTAGTGACTGGAAGACCAACGGGAAGTTAGTAAGGGAAGTCCAACGGGAATTTGACAAGAGGAAAGTCCAAGTGGATCACGGAGGATCGGACATTTAGTGATTGAAAGACCAACACAAAGTTGGCAAGAGAAGTCCAATGGGAAGTTGGCAAGAGGAAAGTCCAAGAAGGTTATGGAGGATCGGATACTTGGTGACTAGAAGTCCAATGGAGAGTTGGTAAGATGGAAGTCCAAGTAGGTCATGGAGGACCGGACACTTGATATGAGATAGTAAGTCCAAGTGGATATGGAGGACCGGACACTTGGCATAAGATGAAAAGTCTAAGTGGATCAAAGGTTGACCAAACACTTGGTGAAAAAGCCTTGACAGGTCAGGGTTGACCAGATGCTAGGTAAGGGGAAATCCCAACAAGTCACAAATGATTTTAGGGTTGCGAAAAGTAAATCATAAACTCGAATTCAAAGTTTAGGGTTAGACAATCAATTAGTGTAATCAATTGAGGACTTATCTTGGGAACATAGTAAGGTCCAGAATTGATTGAAGTAAGCTTAAGGTAATCGATTAAGACAATCAATTGTTAGAAATTTCATGAGGAAACAGAAATCTGCCGAATTGATTAGCATAATCAATTCAACCTTGTTAATCGATTGAACTAATCAATTGGGAGTATTTTCTCTAGAGAATAGAAGGCTTCGGAATCTATTGACTTAATCAATTTGAAGTTGGTAATCGATTGGGTTGGCTCGCCAATCGATTGGTCTGGCGAAAAAGAGTTGTTCTGTAGGTTTGAACAGTTAGATCTGACGTGATAATTGATTGGACGTAAGGCTAATCGATTGGGAAGCGTAACTTAGCCTGAAAGCATCCCTAGAAGAGGGGGTATCCTGGAGATTTGAAGGAGTCGGTTCTTAGAGACTCTGAAGAGAAGTACTAGTGCATTTTCTAGTCAACAAGAGGCATTTCTGACAACAAGAGATCAAGTATACAAGATTTTGATTGTAAAGTCATTTTTTATTGTATTTGTGTTTGCCTTCTTGTTTCTTGTTGTGTTCTTGTAGGAAGAAGTTTGTAGTGGCTTCTCTCTCTTTGGAAGTTTTTGAGAAAGATGCAATTCATAGTGAAAGAAGATCGCTGATGTGGACCCTTAGATTATTCACCTCAAGGAGGTCGATACCAAGTAAACCAAAGTATTGTGAATGTGGAATTGAGTTCAAAACAAGGTTTCCACTATGCATTCAACGATGATCACAAAGCAATGACAAGAAGCGATTAAAGCTATTCACTCCCCCCCTCCTTTAGCTCGCACATATCCTAATAAGTGGTATCAGAGCAAGGCTACTCTTTATCAGAATAATCATTGGAAGAAGCATGAGCTAGAGGAAAGAAGAAGAAAGCATGATTTTGAGCTCTTTGATAGCAACAAGTCATTGGATTGACAGCCAAAAGAAGCCAATACCAAAGGGAGATTGGATTTGGAATAGAACCCCAAGATGAATTCAGATATGACATCTAAATATATACCTCCACCATTTGGATTAGGAGGTTTTGATAATTGGAAATCAAGAAAGAAGTATTTTTTTTAATGATGGATATAGAGCAATGATTTACTCTAATAGAAGGATTTGAAGCTCCGAGATATACAAAAGGAAAGCTTCTTCGGAGGAGCAAATGAAGTAAGGAACAAGTTCAAAAGTCTATGGAAAATGAAAAGGTAACTAAATTACTAGTTAATAATTTTTTGTGTAAGATAGGAAAATATAAGGATGCCAAAGATATATGGAGCAAGCTTGTCAAGCTTCATGAAAATCCATCATCGACCCAAAATGAAGATGAGTCTAAAGAAGAAGACTCGTTAACTTCTATGCAAAAGGACTCGAAGGTTGATAGATGTTCAACATTTGAGAAGGAAGTTGAAATGATATCCATGTCAAGGATTGAGGGGAAGAGATTATTGATACCAGAATGAGAAGAAGCCTCTACATCCGAAGCTAATAAGAACAAGGAGTGTTCCACCTCTACAAGTCAAAGGAGCACAAATCATGAAGGGATAACAATTTCAATTTGTAAAAATAAAGATCATATAATGTGCTTTGAGTGTAGGAAGAATGAGCATTACAAGAGCAAGTGTCATAAATTAATGAAGAAGAAAGTTCAAGTGATACCCAAGGTGAGAGAGAAATCAAAGGAGGCAGGAACCTTGATAGGAAAGGGCAAGGAGGACATATTGTGCTTCTCATGCAATTAAAAGAGACATTATTAAAATCAATGTCCAAAGAGGAAGTCTGAAACAAAGGTCAAGTTTATTTTAGATTTGAATCAAGGGTAGGATTCTTAGATCTGAAGGAAGGGACAAGATCTCTATAGATTTGGATCAACAGTTCATATTAATTTAGCTTGATCTCCTCCATCTGACCCCAAATCAAGTCAAATTCGATCAAACTAGACCCTAATCTATGGCTCTTTGGATTTCCTATAAAAACACATTAAAAATATTAAATTTAACTCCATAATTGTAGAAAATTTATAATTAAGTCCAAAATGAGTTCCTACTTGCAAAACATAATATAAATACGAAATTAAGCATATGAGAAGGAAAAAATGCTATGTATAAAAGCAAAAAAAAAACGTCAAAATGCTCGTTATCAAGGTCCTCAAGTGAGAATAAGCGAGGAAGCTCAAACTTAGTGAGAGTTTCAAATGTATCATTTAATAATCTTATTCCTTCCTATCATGATAAAATCGATGTTAGAAATTATTGGATGCAATCTTGAGGGCTCGTGTGACTATATGTTTTGATGTTTGGACAAAGAGTTTAAGTTAAGTTTACTCTTGTATTTGATACGTGTATACGAGTTATGCAGGTTTATATGATACACATATTGTTAAAATGTATACTAAAAGTCTAGCTTTTGTATAAACATTTATTTTGAAATAAGAATCACATTGGTCAAATGTCTACATTTATATGCTAAATGTAGTTGTTCATTTAATTTATATTGAAGATAACATGGTGTGTGGTGTCACACAGAAGATCATGTTATCAGTTCCTTATAAATTATAAGTAATTGCTCACAACCAAGATGGAATGGGACAAACTATTGGAAATGTTGTAGTGTAATTTGGTATTAGTTTATCTTGACTATAAAATTATACTAGTACATTTTGAGTGTACTGAGTAGGACCATTTGAGATTGTTCTTTTTATACTAACTCTAAAAAGGAACAAGTCCTCTGTTATTATGAAAGTGCGTACTTTTAATCATGATATAATAACAAGCACGTATACTTATTATTTATTTCTTTAATTTATCAAAGGGTGAGATTTAGTTCGTTAAATCAAAAGGCCCGATAAGTTGGGAAATGATATTATTTATATGGTGTGTTGTTGATTATAGAATGAAACTATGTCCTAGTGATCTAGGTTGATGATGCCCCCTTGAGGAGCTCATAAGGATTATCATGTAAACCCCGCAGGTGGACTTAGTTCAACATGACAATAAAGTTGAGTGGTACAACTCTTGGAGTTAGATATTAATTAAGTGAGTTGTCAGTAACTCACTTAATTAATGAGCATTCGATATCTTAAACACAGAGAGATTAGTGCACTCATGATAAGAAGGAGCCCATATTGTAATATGGGATTGGTGCGATAGTGCAATAATAACTCTTTAGTGGTATGAGTTATTATTGATGAACTTGAGTTGGGTGTTCGGGGCGAACATGGGAAGCTCAAGCTCAAGCTCATCGGGAGATCAAAACCAATTTCTCCTCTCGGTCCCTGTTGTAGCCTCTTATTTATAAAGCCTTATATCTACCCAAAGCCCAACTTCTTAACCAATCTTAAGGCCGACCACATCCTTGCTTGGAGCCCAAGCAAGGGGCCAGCCAAGACAAGCTTGGAGCCCAAGCTAAAGTCGGCCAAGTCTTGCATGGTGCCCAAGCAAGGGGCCGGCCATCCACACATAGAAAAGGAAGTTTTATTTTTTTATAAAATCTTTCCTTTTATAGAAATCCATTAAAAGGATTTAAAAGGATGATTTTAATTATAAAACTTTCCTTTTTTAGATCGGTCACAAAAGGAAATAAAAGAGAGTTTTTATTTTGTTAAAAACTTTCCTTTTATGATGCTTTCCACATGGCTTTAAAAGAGAGTTTTAAATTTTAAAATCTTTCCTTTTATAGCTTTCTACAAAGGATTAAAAGAGAGATTTGAAATCTTTCCTTATTTGTAGTTATCTATAATGTTTAAAAGAAAGATTTTAATTTTAAACTTTTCTTTTTTTTTGTCACCATGATATAAAAGGAGTTTTATTTTAAATCTTTTCTTTTATATACATCCACAAAAGCATTTAAAGAGAAAATTTTAATTTTATAAAACATGTCTTTTATAGCTAACCATAAAAGGGATTTTTAAATAGAGATTTTAATTTTTTGTTTAATATCTTTCCATGTTTGATGCACAAATAGTGGTCGGCCATGTAAAGGAATAAAAGAAAGTTTTAATTTTTTATTTTAAAACTTTTATTTTTTGGATTCACCAAGGATTATAAAAGAGAGGGAAAGGGTGCCTCATGGAGAACAACCTAAGCCTTGCATCCTCTTTATTGTGGCCGAAACTCCTCTCTTTTATTCCCTTGGTGGTCGACCCTCTTCCTTCTCTCTTCTCCTTTTGTTTTCTCTCTTGGAGGCCGGCGACATTGATGTGCATATATCTTATGATCATTTATATATATTTTGACGCACATTCACTTATTTTATTCACGTATATTCTATGCATGTTCACCTCTTTTAGTACATATTATCATAAATACTCTTTTGTTCGGAGATCTGATCTTTTGTGTGTTTTCTGATTGATAGGACGTGATTTGGAGTAAAAACGAAGCCTACATGAAGTCTAGAGCTTCTAGAGTGTCACGGGCAGGCGAAGACTAAGTTTTCTTCATGTTCTGGCCGTGTAGAACTCACACGGCCGTGTGGGGGGCGTGTGAGGCTGTGTGGAATTTTTAGTACTGCAGACCAAAAGTAAAATAACCATAACTTTCTTCTCGGTTGGAGTTATGAGCCGTTCCAAATATCAAAATGTATATAAATTCAATATATACAACTCTTATGAAGACTTTAACTAGATAAAACTAAGTCTTGAATGTCTAAAGTTCATTTCTATGAGACACGGCCTTGTCACACGGCCGTGTCAAATCCTGCATTGCACATGAAGAGTAAAACAGCCATAACTTTGTGGTACGTTGGAGTTTTGGGCTTTTCTTTATACCAAATTGTAGCTAACCTCAAGATATACAACTTTCATGAAGACCACATATCAAGAATACCACGCTAAGAGGCACTAAAATGGATTACAAGAATACCAGAGCAGCGGAAGAGCATGGCCGTGCGGAATCGCACGGCCGTGCCACTTAACCAGAGCAGCGAAAGAGCATGGCCATGCAGAATCGCATGGCCGTGCCACTTGACCAGTGCAGTGGAAGAGCATGGTTGTGCGGAATCTCACGGCCGTGCCACTTGACCAGTGCAGAAGGAAGACACGGCCATGTGGCTTCGCCAGAAGAGAGGATGGGCGTGGCCGTGCCAACCTTGCATGGCCGTGCCACGGGCCATGCGGCGCCCATACCCTAGTTTATAAAAGGGTCAAGAAACCTATTTTTGGGAATCTTTGGTTCGGGGACTTCGTCCCTCTCCGTGGGAAAGGGTTTTCTCCTTCAGGGGAAACCCTAGAGCTTCATCCACCGCCGTCCCTCGACGTTCCGTCCATCTACAGAGCAAGGGGACATCTCCAAGACATCGAAAACCTCGGCAAGCATCACTTCTTCCCTTCCTTCTCATATCAAGGGTTACAAGTATGTTCTTCTTTATGTTTTGGGGTTGCCCTTCCCCCACAATGGAGTAGACATCCTGTTCTAGGATTAGGAAGTATTTGTAATATGATGGAGATGTAGAACTATGTAGATTCACCTTGTTTATATTCAATGACCTGTTGATGCCTTGTTCGTGCTTGATGAGTTGTGTGTGTGCCATGTTTGTGTTTCTATGCTTTGATTGTTTGATGTGGAGGATTGTTGATTCCGCAAAGGGGATACCTTAGAGCGTATTGACCAAGGTACCCTAGTGACAGGGGTAACCCTTTCCGGACGTCTAAGACGTTCCCTTAAAAGGAGAAACAATCCCTTAGGAACTGCTGCTCTCGTAAAGAGAGTGATCTAGATCGTATAGCTGTTGGTTAGTCCTAGGAAAATCGTACCGGTTCCACTGTACAAAAATTTTTGTATAAGTGTCGAACTTTTCTTAAATAACATATTGTGTTCTTTAGAAGTTAAATTAGGAATCGCAGGTGGAACTTAACATCATTGATTCCAAATTTAACTTATCTGTTCTTAATGGTTTAGATTTGAATCGCAAGCAGAACTTAACACTATTGCTTTAAATCCACCTATGTTATTAATTCCATTAAATATTAATTTCCAAAATTAGCTTCCAAGACTGCATGGCGAGGCACATGGCCTTCTTGGATATGGGAGCAACCACCACCGCCTAGACAAAGCCTTTTAAGGAAAGCTAATATTTAATTTCCTTAAATAACTCTAGGTTAACCAAAAAGAATAATCGAATCACAAATTAAAAAAATAAAAGAAAAGAAACACAACTTCGAAACAAATCCGAAAACTCTAGAATCATATGCCTCTTGTGTTTGGTATTTCCAAAAATAACTATACAAAGAAAACTAGTATGATGCGGAAAATAATTACTAGTTATACCTTTCTTTGTAAACAAATAACCTCTTGATCTTCTACCGTATTCCTCTTCTTATCCCGGACATTGTGTGAGCAACGATCTACCGAGATGAGAATCCACCTAAGCCACCTTCTTCTTCAAGCAAGATTCAGCCACCACAATTCTCCAAGAGAAGTACAGGTCCGACCACCACTACCAAGCTCCAAGGGATGTAAGAAACAAAACCTCCTTTCTCTTCTTCTTCTCCTAGCTAGAACCGGCCATCATCAAGAGCTCCAAGAGAGGATAAAACTGGCCACTAAAGAAGAAGAGAAGAGGAGAGGGAAAACCTCTAGGGCCGGTCACACCAAGGAGAAAAAGAGAGGAAGAAAAGAATAGAGTTAGCACCCATGAAGGCACCTCTACCCCCTCTTTTATAATCCTTGGTCTTGACAAATAAGGAAAATTTAAATAAAAACTTCCTTATTACTTTACCATGAAAAGGAAAATTTAATTAATTAAAAATTAAAATCCTTTTCACAATTGTAATGGCCGGCCACTTTAATCCCCAAAACAAGGAGAGTTTTAATTAACACAAGAATTAAAACTTCCTAATTTGTTTCCGGAAATTTATAAAAATTTCTCCAATAATTTTTCCCTTCATGGTGGATTATAAAAAGGAAATTTTATAAATTAAAATCATTCTTTTAAACATATGGATAATTTTCTAAAAGGAAAGTTATCTCTAAAAATTAAAGTCTCCTTTCAATCTACAAATAAGGAAAGATATCAAATCTTTTCTTAATCTTTTGTAGAAACTTATAAAAGAGATATTTAATTTTTTAAACTCTCTTTTAAATCATGAACATGGTTAAAAAGGGAAAGTTTTCATAAAATTAAAATCCACCTTTCAATCTACAAATAAGAAAGATTTCAAATCTTTTCTTAATCTTTTGTAGGAAGCTATAAAAGGAAAGATTTAAATTTCAAACTCTCTTTTAAAACCATGGTATCCACATAAGAAATAATTTTAATAAAAATCCCTTTTTATTTTCTAGTGGCCGGCCACCTAAATTTAGCTTCACCATTAGCTTTGGCCGGCCCTAGCTTGGGCTCCAAGCTAGCTTGGCCGGCCACATTAAAGTGGGTAGAAAGGTGGGTATAAATCTCTATATACAAGAGGCTACGATAGGGACCGAGAGGAGAAATTGGTTTTGGTCTCCCGATGAAATTAAGCTTCACGTGTTCGCCCCGAACACACAACTTAACTTCATCAATAATAATTCATACCACTAAAGAATTATTATTGAACTACCGAACCAATCCCAAATTATATTTTTGGGCTCCTTCTTATTATGAGTGTTTTAATCTCCCTGTGTTTAAGATGTCGAATGTACACTAATTAAATGAGTTACTGATAACTCACTTAATTAATATCTTAGTTCCAAGAGTAGTACCACTCAACCTTATCGTCATGTCGGACTAAGTCCACCTGCAGGGTTTAACATGACAATCCTTATAAGCTCCTCTTGGGGATATTATCAACCTAGATCACTAGGACACAGTTTCCTTTTATAATCAACAGCACACACTATAAGTGATATCATTTCCCAACTTATCGGGCTTATTGATTTATCGAACTAAATCTCACCCATTGATAAATTAAAGAAATAAATATCAAATATATGTGCTTGTTATTATATTAGGATTAAGAGCACAAACTTCCATAATAACTGAGGTCTTTGTTCCTTTATAAAGTCAGTATAAAAGAAACGACCTCTAATGGTCCTACTCAATACACTCTAAGTGTACTAGTGTAATTATATAGTTAAGATAAACTAATACCTAATGACACTACGACCTTCCAATGGTTTGTTCCTTTCCATCTTGGTCGTGAGCTACTGTTTATAATTTATAAGGTGCTAATAACATGATGCTCTGTGTGTGACACCACACACCATGTTATCTACAATATAAATTAATTGAACAACAATATTTATCATATATGTAGACATTTGACCAATGTGATTCTTTTATTTCTAAATAAATGTTTATACAAAAGCTAGGCTTTTAGTACACACTCTAACAATCTCCCACTTATACTAAAAGACTATGCTGCCATAAATGCTACCATACGTCTAATTCCCAACCCTTCAACATGCCCATCAAAAGCTCTTGCCTTAAGGACCTTAGTGAAAGGATCTATAGGTTATCACCTGATGTAATCTAGGCGGCAACAACTTCTCCTCGTTTATACGATTTCTCGTATTGGGTGGTACTTGCGCTTTATTCTGTTTACTTGCCTTATGGACTTATGGTTTATTCGAGTTTGCTACTGCACCATTATTATTAGAATAAATTGTAATAATTTTTGGACAAACCAGAAAACATGTCTAGGTCCATCATGAAGTATCTGAGCCATACAGCTTCTATGACTGCCTCAGAGGTTGCCACTTGCTTAGCTTCTATGGTGGAGTCCGAAAAAACACCTTTGCTTATCACTCTTCCATAGTTATGACTTCACCTCCTAAAGTAAACACAAAACCCCGAGGTCGACTTACTATTGTCCCTATCCAATTGGAAGTCAAAATCCGTGCTACCCACAGGGACCAAATTAACTGCCTTGTAAGCTAGTATATAATCTCAAGTGCCTCTAAAGTACTTCAATATATGCTTTACCGCAGTTCAATGTCCTTATCCAGGGTTACTTTGATATCTGCTGACTATGCCCTTGGAAAAATAGATTTCTGATCTCGTGCATAGCATACATTAGGCTTCCGACAGCCAAAGCATAAGGAACTGCCTTCATTTCCTCTATCTCCTTTGATGTCTACGGAGACATCTCTTTAGATAAAGTTACTCCATGCTAAAAAGGTAAGAAACCTTTCTTGGAGTTTTGCATGCTTAAAACGAGCAAGGATTGTTTCGATATATGAAGCTTGGGATAAGCATAATATTCTTTTCTTGCGATCCTTGATCGCAAGAATATGTGCGCATTCTCCCAAGTCCTTCATATCAAATTACTTGGACAACTGTACCCTTACTTCTAACAACACTTTGATACTATTTCCAACTACCAAAAATGTCATCTACGTATAGTACAAGAAATATCATCACGTTTCCATCATACTTCTTGTATACACAAGACTTATCCAGTCACTAAATAATTCCATAGGTCTGGATTACTTCATTAGACCAGATGTCCAAGACCTTGAAGCTTTGCTTCAGTCCATAAGATGCTCTTTGCCCTTTGTAATAAACCCCTACTGGTTGCTTTATATGGATGCTTTCTTCAAGACTTCCATTAAGGAAAGTTATCTTGCCATCCACTTGCCAAATCTCATAATAGATAAAAGAATCTGGATAGACTTAAGCATGGCTACCGGTAAAAAGTTTCCTTTTTCAACAAGCCTTGCTTTGAAAGTTTCCACCTTCCTGTCTATCCTCTTTTCCTATTGTAGACCTATTTTCACTTAATGGCTTTTACACCATTTGGTGATTCTACAAGCTCCCAGACTTTATTAGAATACATATATTCTAATTCTGTATTCATTGCATTTTGCAAAGATGCTGCATCTTTATCTTGGTTCATGTTTACTTGTCATATGTCTAGGGATCAGGTTCATGTTTACTTGGGATCAAGTCCGAAGACTCTCCCCAAAACATGAATCTCTCAGATTGCCTCACAACCCTCCCACTACGACGAGGCACTGTCTGTTGTTGTGTATCAATTGTGATACATGTTGTAGTTTATTGTGATGTTTCATCTTGTACAGTTGGTACTAGATTAGACATATCCTTTATTATTTTCTTAAGAACAATTTTACTTATGGGCTTGTGGTTCATTGTATAGTCCTTTTCTGAAATCGGGCATTGGTGCTAACAATGACCTTCCGATTTTGAGGACTATAAATCTCCTTTCGTTTCTCTAGGATAACTCACAAACAAGTGAACTCCTGCCCAACTTATCAGTGTCTCAAATGTGCTAGACCACCCAAATCTGAATATGCTTCAGACTAGGCTTACACCCATTCTACAATTCTATGGGAGTAGAGAGTTCTGACTTAGAAGGTACTATGTGTTGGACCCCGTGGTAGTTTTGATGTGATCAACCAAGTTGGTTAGGTCCTGCTGTGTTTGATCCCTGTGTCTGAGTGTGCAGGAGCTTAGGAGCACAGGAAGTCGAGCGGAAGACGCAGCTAGCGAGAAGGACGATACGGGAAGGGAGCCGACGGGCTCGGTGCGTCCGAAGGACGAGAGAGCTGCGGAAGAGTACTCCGGTGGGCGGGAAGAGTGTGCGTGGCGTTCGAGGGACGTTAAGCCGGGATGGAAGGCTGCTCGAGGAGAAGGCCGGGAATTAGGTTCAGGTGAGCCCTATTCCGGTTGGCCGCAATCACCCAAAAGAACGGAGCTTCGGAAGCCAAAGCGAAGAAGAAAAGGAGTCAAAAGAAGCTGGAAAGTACTGTAGCAGAAAGTTACTGTAGCAGAAGTTACTGTAGCTTGAAGGCGCCTTAAACAAGATTGAAGGTGCCTTGAATAGGCTTGAAGGCGCCTTCAAGCCTGTTCAAGGCGCCTTGAGCAGGCCAGTTTGACCGTTTGCGCTGCGGATAAAGTTTTATCCGCAGATCGAGTTGGAGGCGCCTTGAACCCTGTTGGAGGCGCCTTGGACTCTCGGGATAAGATTTCTAGGGCCTATATAAAGGCCCCTGGAGCTAGGAATTCAACAACAACTCAAGCAATCAATCTGTAAGTAATTCCTAGCAGTAGTTCTGAGCAATTAGAGTGTAAAAGGCTTCTCCGCCTTCAGAGAAGGAGAATTTTCTTAGTGCGCTTTTCACTGCCCTGGATTAACAACCTCCTTAGTTGTAACCAGGTTAAATTCCTGTTTCTGCTTTTAGTTTCTGTCTTTATTATTTTACTACTGCGTTTATTCTGAATTGAAATTCGAGGAGGGTATTTTCGTTTTTGTTTTCAGCAATTCACCCCCCTCTTGCCGGTCTACGCTGCACCAACACTATGTTCACTTCCGTTTCCAGTGTATATCCTTAAAACGAATTTAGTAATTTTTTGAATAACTCATCATCAATCTAATTATTCCATAAGAGCCTCATACCTTCTTTCCACTACACCATTATATTGGGGTGTACCAGGTGCAGTTAGTTGGGATTGAATCCCTTCTTCTGATAAGTGACTCCTAAATTCTCCCAAGAGGTACTCACCACTACGATATTACCATAGTGACTTGATACTTTTACTTTGACGTTTCTCCGCATCAGCCTTATACTCTTTGAACTAATCAAAGCACTTAGTCTTGCGGTGCATCAAGTAAATGTATCTATATCTCAAATAGTTGTCTATAAAATAGACAAACAATTTGAACCTATCTCTTGTCTGGATAGTTATAGGACCACACAAATCAGAATGAACCAATTCCAACACATCCTCGGCTCTATACCCCTTAGACTTTAAAAGCTTCTTAGTTATTTTTCCTTCCCAGTAAGACCCGCAGGATTGGAAAGATTTCCACTACCAATGAACCTAAGAGTTCATTAGTTTTTATCCTTTGAATTCTACTCAAGTTAATATAACCTAGCCTTAGACTGCCAAGGATATGATTGGTTTATTTCCGAAGGTTCCTTTCTCTTATTAAAGTTAGAAGATGTGTTACTAATTTTCATTTATTGCATTGTGGGAGTTATTGGATTTATAAATTATCAACCAACGTACTAGAATAGATATCTTTTCTATTTTCTTGATAACAAGTTTGTTATCAAAATAGATAGAATATCTATTCTTTGATAGTTTAGAAACTGAAATCAAATTCTTTCTAAACTTGGTACGTAAAGATAATTTCTTAAAATCCATATTTTATTGCCATCAGAGGATAAGCATCTCCCACTGCAACAGCTACCACTTTTGCAACAGTGCCCATGTAGACGGTGACTTCCCCTTCATATAGTTATCGGGTTTCCTGGAACCTCTGCAATGAATTACAGACATAATTAGTGGCTCCCGTATCTACACACCAGGTACCGGTAGATAACACCACTAATCATGTATTAACTAATGAATGAAATACACCTATTTTGTTCTTAGTTCTAAGAGGATAGTCTACCTAAATGTCTAAGTCCTATTTCCAATCATTACAATTGGGAGTACTAAGTCTATTCTATAGTATAACAACTAGGGAATTGACAAACATTTTAAATTCTAAGAATCACAAAAATATTTGGTCAAGACCAACACCTTAAAATCCCCATGAATTTTGTATGTCACAATAGTGTGGACGTATACAAAATCAAAGAGGAGATTTTATTCATTAATTTTATTATCTCGTCATCCTAACTTTATGACAAATAAAATTAATAGTTGGTCTATCAAATATTTGGTCAAAAACTTTGAATTTGAAATAATATTGATTCCTCAAAACAATATCATTTAAATTCATCAACACCTCAAACACCGTGAATTTTGCATGCCACGATAGTGTGGATGTATACAAATTCAAACATTTGTAAGAGGAGGGTTTTACCCATTAATTATCTTGTCAATAAGTCTTTATGACAAATAAAATTACCTCAAATACCGTGAATTTTGTATGCTACGATAGTGTAGACGTATACAAAGTCAAACATTTGTAAGAGGAGTTTTTCCCATTAATTTTATTTTCTTGTCATCCTGACAAATAAAATTACCTCATACACCATGAATTTTGTATGCCACAATAGTGTGGACGTATACAAAAACTCAACATTTGTAAGAGGGGGTTTTAATTTTATTATCTTGTCAACTTTTCTTTTTGACAAATTAATAGTTGGTTTTCCTTTGGTCACACAAATAATAGCAGTGACTCCGATGGGGAGGATACTATTAGACGTGCCTAAGTGTATACCATTACTTGACACTAAGTCCATTAATAAGATTATGCCCCTTCCGATGGGGAAGATCACACGCTCTTAATTAATTTCCTATAGTCATCCTAAATGGAAGTTTGATCTAGTGATCCGCAAGCAAACTCATCCGATATGGAGGAAGGCACTCAGAGCCAACGCGCAAGTTTGTTTACATCACTTACAAACCAATAATGGAGACCGTGGAATTTATTAAAATAAATCCCTCTCCCACTTAGTTATTTAAAGTGAGGAATTTTAAGTTATCCTAGCATACATCACATGCATACACACACATCACAGTAAATAAAAGCAATAAATATGGAAATTATTTTCCAACTATTATGGCCTTTTCCTGTTACTGTCCTCCATGTGCTCCAACCCTAGCTGCTGCCATCTTTAGCCACTGCCATCGGGTCGAGTTGTCGCATCCATCTTACTTCTTATTCCGCTACGCTTCTGGTGCTCCAAAAGTACCATGCCTCGCAAGAATCCGATCCGCAACAAAAATAGAATTTTACATATATCGATCCTATATTCCACGAGGGAATGTACATGTAATCTAGATTGAAAATAAAATTTTAAAATCCTAGGGCTAATATAGCTCCTGCTGTATTAGTTACATACAATCATGCACACACAAAATAATGCCTTTGACATGTCCAAGGGGTCCAATCACACACAACATCTATAAGGCATAATAGTTGGAGCCTGCAACCACAAAGTTAGCACATCCTACTATTATCCTGCCTAAAATATGTATGACATGTACATATCCTAATTTGAAAACAAACACACAGAGTCAAACCCTAGCTCTGATTCCAATTGTTGGTTAGTCCTAGGAAAATCATACCGGTTCCACTGGACAAAAATATTTGTACAAGTGTCAAACCTTTCCTTAAATAACCTATTGTGTTCTTTAGAAGTTAAATTAAGAATCGCAGGCGGAACTTAACATCATTGATTCCAAATTTAACTTATCTGTTCTTAATGGTTTAGATTTGAATCGCAAGCGGAACTTAACACTATTGATTCAAATCCACCTATGTTATTAATTCCATTAAATATTAATTTCTAAAATTAGCTTCCAGGAATGCATGGCGAGGTACATGACCTTCTTGGATATGCGAGCAACCACCACCGCCTAGACAAAGCATTTTAAGGAAAGCTAATATTTAATTTCCTTAAATAACTCTAGGTTAACCAAAAAGAACAATTGAATCACAAATTCGAAAAATAAAAGAAAAGAAACACAACTTCGAAACAAATCCAAAAACTCTAGAATCATATACCTCTTGTGTTTGGTATTTCCAAAAATAACTATACAAAGAAAACTAGTATGATGCGGAAAACAATTACTAGTTATACCTTTCTTTATAAACAAATAACCTCTTGATCTTCAACCGTATTCCTCTTCTTATCCCAGACGTTGTGTGGGCAACGATCTACCGAGATGAGAATCCACCTAAGCCACCTTCTTCTTCAAGCAAGATTCGGCCACCACAATTCTCCAAGAGAAGTACAGGTCCGACCACCACCACCAAGCTAGAACCGGCTAGAACCGGCCTAGCTAGAACCGGCCACCATCAAGAGCTCCAAGAGAGGATAAAACCGGCCACTAAAGAAGACGAGAAGAGGAGAGGGAAAACCTCTAGGGCCGGCCTCACCAAGGAGAAAAAGAAAGGAAGAAAATAATAGAGTTAGCACCCATGAAGGCACCTCTACCCTCTCTTTTATAATCCTTGGTCTTGGCAAATAAGGAAAATTTAAATAAAAACTTCCTTATTACTTTGCCATGAAAAGGAAAATTTAATTAATTAAAAATTAAAATCCTTTTCACAATTGTAATGGCCGGCCACTTTAATCCCCAAAACAAGGAGAGTTTTAATTAACACAAGAATTAAAACTTCCTAATTTGTTTCCGAAAATTTATAAAAATTTCTCCAATAATTTTTCCCTTCATTGTGGATTATAAAAAGGAAATTTTATAAATTAAAATCATTCTTTTAAACATGTGGATAATTTTCAAAAAGAAAAGTTATCTCTGAAAATTAAAATCTCCTTTCAATCTACAAATAAGGAAAGATATCAAATCTTTTCTTAATCTTTTGTAGAAACTTATAAAAGAGATATTTAATTTTTTAAACTATCTTTTAAATCATGAACATGGTTAAAAAAGGAAAGTTTTCTTAAAATTAAAATCCACCTTTCAATCTACAAATAAGGAAAGATTTCAAATCTTTTCTTAATCTTTTGTAGAAAGCTATAAAAGGAAAGATTTAAATTTTAAACTCTCTTTTAAAACCATGATATCCACATAAGAAATAATTTAATAAAAATCCCTTTTTATTTTCTAGTGGTCGGCCACCTAAGCTTGGGACCCAAGCTTTGGCCGGCCACCTAAATTTAGCTTCACCATTAGCTTTGGCCGACCCTAGCTTGGGCTCCAAGCTAGCTTGCCCGGCCACATTAAAGTGGGTAGAAAGGTAGGTATAAATCTCTATATACAAGAGGCTACGATAGGGACCGAGAGGAGGAATTGGTTTTGGTCTCCCGATGAAATTAAGCTTCCCGTGTTCGCCCAGAACACACAACTTAACTTCATCAATAATAATTCATACCACTAAAGAATTATTATTGAACTACCGCACCAATCCCAAATTACATTTTGGGCTCCTTCTTATTATGAGTGTTTTAATCTCCCTGTGTTTAAGATGTCGAATGTCCACTAATTAAATGAGTTACTGACAACTCACTTAATTAATATCTTAGTTCCAAGAGTAGTACCACTCAACCTTATCATCATGTCGGACTAAGTCCACCTGCAGGGTTTAACATGACAATCCTTATAAGCTCCTCTTGGGGACATTATCAACCTAGATCACTAGGATACAGTTTCCTTCTATAATCAATAACACACACTATAAGTGATATCATTTCCCAACTTATCGGGCTTATTGATTTATCGAACTAAATCTCACCCATTGATAAATTAAAGAAATAAATATCAAATATATGTGTTTTTTTATTATATTAGGATTAAGAGCACACACTTCCATAATAACTAAGGTCTTTGTTCCTTTATAAAGTAAGTATAAAAGAAACGACCTCTAATGGTCCTACTCAATACACTCTAAGTGTACTAGTGTAATTATATAGTTAAGATAAACTAATACCTAATTACACTACGACCTTCCAATGGTTTGTTCCTTTCCATCTTGGTCGTGAGCTACTGTTTATAATTTATAAGGTGCTGATAACATGATCCTCTGTGTGTGACACCACACACCATGTTATCTACAATATAAATTAATTGAACAACTGCATTTATCATAAATGTAGACATTTGACCAATATGATTCTTTTATTTCTAAATAAATGTTTATACAAAAGCTAGGCTTTTAGTATACACTCTAACAATACCCGAGGGGCCCTAGTGACAAGGGTAACCCGTTTACAGACGTCTAGGACATTCTCTTGAAGGGAGAGGCAATTCCTCCATAAGGAGGTAGGTAACACTTATCCTTATTGTTATTTACTAGATGTGTATCCCAATGATTTACCGAGGCACCCTCGTGACAGGGGGGTTAACCGTTACATGATTTCACATGGATCGTCTCTATTTGATACTTAGGGATATTGAATCATCTAACTTCCTACAAGAGCATGGACATAGAGGGTAGAAACTAAGCAATCTATGTAGTATCTCCTAGTACTACAATGAAACCGAAATCCAAGAATCCATCTCCCGAAGCTCATTCCACCCAAGATTAGTTCTTTCTCTTTCTCTCATCCTTCTCTTTCCCTTTTCAATCACCCTCGCTAGTTTGCAAACGCCAAAGCCAGCTTTTGACCGTCTAGATAACTTACTTTGCGACATCTCTAGTGCTTGATCAACAGTCCTTGTGGATTCGATATTTTTATTACTGACGACGAAATCATACACTTGCGGTTGCATAACAGGCATCAAGTTTGGTTTTCTCTTGGTGGCCGATTGTTTAAAGGAGAAGAAGAAGAGAAGGAAGTTCTCTTGTCTAGCATCCCTTGGAGGTTAGTTGGTGGCCGAAACTTGGAAGCAAAAGAAGAAGCTTGGGTGGATTTCATCTTGATAGATCGTCGCCTACACGACATCCAAGAGGAGGAGAGAAATACAACAGAAGATCAAGAGGTCTATAAGCTACAAAAAGGTATAACTAGTTATTTGTTTCCGCATCATAATTAGTTCATCTTCTTTGTATAGACCTTAAAAAACCCAACACAAGAGGCTATCGATTTTAGGTTATCATTTTATTATTGATTTTATTTTTTGATTTCATGTTTCGATATTGTGCTTCTATTAAGGTCTCTGTAGTTAAACCTAGTTTACTGTAAGAAGTTAAATATCCAATTTCTTTAAAAGGCTTTGTCTAGGAAGTGGTGGATGATCTCATACCCAAGAAGGCCTAGTACCTTTCCATGTTTAACCTGGAAGTCGATCATTGAAATAGATATTTAATTAACTTCTGTAATATGGTTTAACTTAGGAAGAACACATCAGTTAAACTTAGAATAAAAATGTTAAGTATCGTTTCCATTCCAAGTTTAACTTCTGAAGGACAATTTGGATTAATAATGTTAAGCATCATTTGCAATCCAAATTTAACTTTAGTAGAGCACATGGGTAGCTAGGATAGTTCTATGCTTATACAAATTTTTGTACAGGGGAACTAGAACGGTATTCCGAGTAGCAACCAACAATTGGTATCAGAGCTAGCTTTATGCCTATGTGTGTTTGGTTTTTAGTTTAATTATGCACATGTCATATATATTTTAGGCATGAAACTAGTAGGATGTGCAAATAGATTAACTCTGTGGTTGCAGACTCCAACTACTATGGCCTATTGTGATTATGTGTGATTGGACCCTCAGACATATCGAGGGCATTTTATGTGTATGCATGATTATATTTATTAAATATAGCAGGAGCTGTATTAGTTTTAGGATTTTACATTTTATTCAATCTAAACTTTGTGTACATTCCTTTGTGGAATATAGGATCGATATATGTAAAATTTTATTTTTGTCGCAGATCATATCCTTGCGAGGCATGGTGCTATTTGAGGACCAGAGACGCAGCGGAAAAGGAAGCTCGATGGACGCGATGACATAAGCCCTAGGGCTGGCGGCTAGGTTTGATGACGGCTAGGGCTAGGGGCACATGGAGGACAGTGATAGAAGAGGCCATAATGGTTGGAAAATTATTTTTCCATATTTATTGCTTTTATTTGTTGTGATGTGTGTGTGTGCATATGATGTGTGCTTGCATGTTAAAATTCCTCATCTTAAATAACTAAGTGGGAGAGGGATTTTTAAATAAATTACACGGTCTCCATTACTGGTTTGTAAATGATGCAAACAAACTTGCGCATTGGCTCTGAGTGCCTTCCTCCACATCGGATGAGTTTGTTTGCGGATCACTAGACCAAACTTCCTTTATGGATGATTATAGGAAATTATTTAGGAGCGTATGATCTTCTCTATCTGAAGTGGCACAATCCTATTTAATGGATTAAGTATTAAGTAATGGTATACCCTTAGGTGCATTTAATAGTATCCTCCCCATCGGAGTCACTGTTATTATTTGTGTGATCAAAGAAAAATCAACTATTAATTTTATTTGTCATAAAGTTAGGTTGACAAGAATAAAATTAAATGGTAAAACATTCTCTTACAAATGCTTGAATTTGTATACATCCATACTATCGTGACATACAAAATTCACGGTGTTTTGAGGTGTTGGTGAATTTAAATGATATTGTTTGAGGAATCAATATTATTCTAAATTCTTAAGTTTGACTAAAACTTATTTTGTGATTCTTAGGATTTCAAATGACCTTCAACCCACTTGCTGCTATTCTGAAAGAGAACAAACTTACTGGTCCCAATTACATAGATTGGAAAAGAAACCTAGACATTGTCCTAACTGCTGAAGGCTATAAGTTTATACTGTTAGAGGTCTGCCTTGATGTGCCTAATAGTGATTCTAGTGAAGAGGAGATTGAGTATCATAAGAAATCTGTCAAGGCAGATGAGATGGCGCGGTGTTACATTTTGGCCTCTATGTCAAATGTGCTGCAACATTAGCATCAGGCTATGCCTACTACCTATAACATGATGTACAATCTCAAGGAACTCTTCGGACACCAAAATCGGGCTGCTAGGCAAGAGGCTATGAGAAACTTAATGGCAGACACCATGTCAAAGGGGGCACCCGTAAGGGATCATATCCTCAAAATAATGGCTTACTTGAACGAGATACAAATCCTTGGAGCTGAAATCGATGGGGAAACCTAGGTCGATATTATTCTCCAATCGCTACTCAAAAGTTTTGAGCAGTTCCGCCTGAACTACAATATGAATAAAAGGATTTATTCATTAGAGGAACTACAGACAGAACTTCAAGCAGCAGAAGGGCTATTTCATCATAGTTCTCAAATCCACTTTGCTAAAAATGTTTCTACTTCTAAGTCGAAAGTTAAGAAGAAGAAAAAGAAGCAAGCTGGCTCGGCAAAGAAAGTGAATCGATCTCTAGGTACTAGACTAAAAGCAGGAGTGAAGAAGTCGAAGGGCAAGTGCTTCATTTGTAAGCAGTCTGGACATTGGAAGGCGAACTGTCCTCGTAGGAAAGAGAACAATAAAGGTATATCTTATTCTCTAGTAGTTGAAACATGTTTAGCGGTGTTATCTACCAGTACCTGGTTGTTGGTTGGTCCTAGGAAGATCGTACCGATTCCACTGTACAAAAATTTTGTACAAGTGTCGAACCTTTCTTAACAACCTATTGTGTTCTTTAGAAATTAAATTCGGAATCACAAACGGAACTTAACATTATTAATTCCAAATTTAACTTATATGTTCTTAATGGTTTAGACTTAGATCGCAAGCGGAACTTAACACTATTGATCCAAGTCCGACTTATGTTAAAAAGTTGATTAAATATTTATTTCTAAAATCAGCTCCCAGGTCAAACATGGCAAGGCACTATGCCTTCTTGGGTATGAGATCATCCACCACTGCCTCGACAAAGTCTTTTATTGAAATTCAATATTTATTTTCCTAAAATAACATTAGGTTTAACCAAAAAGAACAATCGAATCACAAATTTGAAAAACAACAAAAAAACACAAACTTGAATATCTAATCCGAAAATCTAGAATCACATGCCTCTTGTGTTTGAAATTCATATAAAGAAAAACTAATATGATGCAGAAAATAATTACTAGTTATACCTTTCTTTATATGCAACGACCTCTTAATCTTCTACCGTATTCCTCTTCTTATCAGCTCCTTCTTCTCCAAGCTAGTTTCGGCCACCACAAAAACTCCAAGAGATGTGAGGTTCGGCCACCACCACCAAGCTCCGAGGGATGCTAGAAACAAAGCCTCCTTTCTCTCCTTCTCCAAGCAATATCCGGCCACCTTCCAAGCTCCAAAGGATGAAGAGTTTCAGCCAAGGAGAAGAAAGAAAAAGAGAAGGGAAAACTTAGAAGGGTCGGCCACACCACCAAGGAAGAGAGGGAGGAAAAATATAATAGAGTTGTTAGCCATGAAGGCACCCCTACCCTCTCTTTTATAATCCTTGGTCTTGGCAAATAAGAAAATTTAAATAAAAACTTCCTTAATTCCTTTTGCCATGAAAAGGAAAATTTAATTGATTAAAAATCAATTTCCTTTTCTTTATCTACATGGTCGGCCACCTACAAGCTCCAAACAAGGAAAGTTTTAATACAAGAATTAAAACTTCCTAAGTTGTTTCCAAAATTTTTAATAAAAATTTCTTTAATATTTTATCCCTTCATGGTTGGTTATAAAATAAAATTTATTTAAATTAAAATCTCTCTTTTAAAACATGTGGATGATTTCCAAAAAGGAAAGTTATCTCTAAAATTAAAATCTCCTTTCAATCTATAAATAAGGAAAGATATCTAATCTTTTCTTAATCTTTTGTAGAAACTTATAAAAGAAAATATTTAATTTTAAAACTCTCTTTTTAAATCATGAATATGGTTATAAAAAAGGAAAATTTTATCAAAATTAAAATCTTCCTATCAATCTACAAATAAGCAAATATATCGAATCTCTTCTTAATCTTTTGTAGAAAGCAATAAAAGGAAAATTTTAAATTTTAAACTTTCTATTAAAACCATGGAATCGACATAAGAAAAATTTTAAAATAAAAATCCTTTTATTTTGTTTAGGGCCAGCCACACCATGCTTGGGCTCCAAGCATTGGCCGACCCCTCTATTTGGCTCATCCTTTTTTCTTTGGCCGACCCAAGCTTGGGTTCCAAGCTTGATTGGCCGACCCCAATAGGATGGGTAAGAAGGTGGGTAAGGGTGGGTATAATACTTTATAAATAAGAGGCTACGATAGGGACCGAGAGGAGGAATTGGTTTTGGTCTCCCGATGAAATTAAGCTTGTCGTGTTCGCCCCGAACACTCAACTTAATTTCATCAATAATAATTCATACCACTAAAGAATTATTATTGAACTACCGCACCAATCCAAAATTATATTTTGGGCTCCTTCTTATTATGAGTGTGTTAGTATCACTGTGTTTAAGATATTGGATGCCCACTAATTAATTGAGTTATTGACAACTCATTTTAATTAATATCTCAGTCCAAGAATAGTACCACTCAACCTTATCGACATGTCGGACTAAGTCCACCTGCATGGTTTAACATGACAATCCTTATGAGCTCCTCTTGGGGGCGTTATCAACCTAGATTACTAGGACACAGTTTCCTTTTATAATCAACAATACACACTATAAGTAATATCATTTCCCATCTTATCAGACCTTTTGATTCATCGAGCTAAATCTCACCCTTTGACAAGTCAAATAAATAAATACTAAATATATGTGTTTGTTATTATATTAGGATTAAGAGCACACACTTCCATAATAATTAAGGTCTTGTTCTTTTATCAAGTCAGTATAAAAAGAACTTACCTTAAATGGTCCTACTCAATACACTTAGAGTGTACTAATGTAATTTATTAGTCAAGATAAACTAATACTTAATTACACTACGACTATTTCAATGGTTTGTTCCTTTCCTTCTTAGTCGTGAGCAACTGTTTATAATTTATAAAGAACTGATAACATGATCTTCTGTGAGTGACACCACTCACCATGTTATCTACAATATAAATTAATTGAACAACTACACTTAACAAATAAATATAGACATATGACCAATGTGATTCTTTTATTTCAAAATAGATGTTTACAAAAAGCTAGGCTTTTAGTATACACTCTAACAATCTCCCACTTATACTAAAAGACTATGCTACCATATATCCTGCCATAGATCTTATTCTCAACCCTTCAACATGCCCATCAAATGCTCTTGCCTTAAGGGTCTTAGTGAAAAGATTTCACAGGTTATCACCTGATGCAATCTAGGCGGAAACAACTTCTCCTCGTTATACGATATCTCATATTGGGTGGTACTTGCGCTCTATCATGTTTACTTGCTTTATGGGCTCATGGTTCCTTCAAGTTTGCTACTGCACCAAATAATTTTGGGCAAACCAGGAATCACATCTAAATCCATCATGAGGTTACTAAGCCATTCAACTTCTATGGCTGCTTCTGAGGCTGCCACATACTCAGCTTCTATGGTGGAGTCCGAAAAATACCTATGCTTAACACTCCTCCATAGTTATGACTTCACCTCCTAAAGTAAACACAAAACCCTGAGGTCGACTTACTATTGTCCCTTCTAATTTGAAGTCAAAATTCATGTAACCCACAGGGAGCAAATCATCTGCTTTGTAAGCTAGCATATAATCTCTAGTCCCTCTAATGTACTTTAATATATACTTTACAGCAGTCTAGTGTCCCGATCCTGGGTTACTTCGATATCTACTAACTATGCCCTGGGCAAAACAGATATCCAGTCTCGTACACAACATTACATACATTAGGCTTCCTATAGCCGAAGCATAAGGAACTGCCTTCATGTCCTCTTTCTATTTTGATGTCTTCGGAGACATCTCTTTAGATAAAGATTCTCCATGCCCAAAAGGTAGAAAAACCTTTCATGGAGTCTTGCATGCTTAAACGAGTTAAGATAATATGAAGCTCGGGATAAGCACGACATTCTTTTCTTGTGATCCCTTTGTTCCTGAGAATATGTGTGCACTCTCCCAAGTCATTCATTTTGAATTGTTTGGACAACCATACCCTTACTTCCGACAACACTTTGATATTATTTCCAACTACCAAAAATGTCATCTACGTATAGTACAAGAAATACCACGACGTTTCCATCACACTTCTTGTATACACAAAATTCCTCCGGTCACTGAATAAATCCATAGGTCTAGATTACTTTATTAAACCGGATGTTTCCAAGACCTTGAAGCTTTACTTCAGTCCATAGACCGATTGAGCTTACATACATGATGCTCTTTGCCCTTTGCAATGAACCCCTCTGGTTGCTTCATATATATGCTTTCTTCAAAACTTCCTTTAAGGAAAGCTATCTTGACATCTACTTGTCAAATCTCATAATCCATATGAGCAACAATAGATAAAATAATCCGGATAGACTTAAGCATGGCTACCGATAAAAAGTTTCCCTTTTTCAACAAGCCTTGCTTTGAAAGTTTCAACCTTCCCGTCTGTCCTTCTTTTTCTATTGTGGACCTAATGACTTTTACACCATTTGGTTATTCTATAAACTCCCAGACTTTATTAAAATATATATATTCTAATTCTATATTCATTACTCTTTGCCAAGATGTTGCATCCTTATCTTGGAGTGCTTCATGATATGTCCAGGGGCCAGGTTCATGTTCACCAGGGATCAAGTCCAAAGACTCTTCCAAAACATGAATCTTTCAGGTTGCCTAACAACCCTCCCACTATAATGAGGCACTTTGTGCAATTGTGTATCATTTGTGATACGTGTTGTAGTTTCTTGTGGTACTTCATCTTGTACTGTTGGTCCTAAATTAGACATGTCCTTTATTATTTAAGAACAAATTTACTTATGGGCTTGTGGTTCATTACATAGTCCTCTTCTAGAAATCGGGTATTGGTGCCAACAATGTCCTTCTGATTTTTAGGACTATAAACCTCCTTTTATTTTTCTAGGATAGCAAGTGAACTTCTGTCCAACTTATCAATATCTCCCTTCAGCACATGTGATGGACTACCCCATATCTGAATATGCTTTAGACTAGGCTTACGCCCATTCTACAAATCTATGAGGGTAGAGGGTTTTGACTTAGAAGGTACTATGTTCACTTCCATTTCCAGTGTATATCCTTAAAACGAATTTGGTAATTTTGAAAAACTCATCATTAAGCTAACTATTTCCATAAGAGTCTTATACCTTCTACTACACCATTCTGTTGGGGTGTACTAGGTGTAGTTAGTTGGGATTAAATCTCGACTTTTGATAAGTGACTCCTAAACTCTTCTAAGAGGTACTCGCCACTACGATCTCACCGTAGTGTCTTGATACTTTTACCTTGACGTTTCTCCACATCAGTCTTGTACTCTTTAAACTTATCAAAGTACTTAAACTTGTGGTACATCAAGTAAATGTACCCACATCTCGAATAGTCATCTATAAAAGAGACGAAATATTCGAAACCACCTCTTACCTGGATAGTCATAGATCCACACAAATCAGAATTCCAACACATCTTTGGCTCCTTACCCCTTAGACTTAAAAAGCTTCTTCGTCATTTTCCTTTCCAAGTAAGACTCGCAGGTTGGAAAGTTTTCCACCACCAATGAACCCAAAAGTTCATTAACTATTATCCTTTGAATCCTACTCAAGTTAAAATGACCTAGCCTTAGATGCCAAAGGTATAATTGGTTCATTTCCGAAGGTTGCTTTCTCTTAGAGTTTGAAGATGTGTTATTAATTTTCATTTGTTGTATTGTGGGAGTTATTGGATTTTAAATTACCAACCAATGTACCAGAACAAATAACTTTTCTATTTTCTTGATAACAACTTTGTTACCAAAATAGACAGAATATCTATTCTTTAATAGTTTAGAAACCGAAATCAAAATCTTTCTAAACTTAGTACGTAAAGATAATTTCTCAAAATCTATGTTTTATTCCTATTAGAGGATAAACATCTCCCACTGCAACAACTGCTATGTTTGCAACAGTGCCCATGTAGACGGTATTTTCCCTTTCATATAGTTGTCAGGTTTCCTGAAACCCCTGCAATGAATTTCAAACATGATTAGTGGCTCCCATATCTACACACCAGGTACCGATAGATAACACCACTAAATATGTTTCAACAACTAATGAATTAAATACACTTTTATTATTCTCATTTCTGAGAGGGCAGTCCACCTTAAAGTCCAAGGTTTGTTTCCAATCATAATTGGGACTACTAAGTCTATTCTATAGTATAACAGCTTGGGGATTGACAAACATTTGAAATCCTAAGAATCACAAAAATATTTGGTCAAGACCAATACCTTAAAATCCCCATGAATTTTGCATGTCACGATAGTGTGGACGTATACAAAATCAAAGAGGAGATTTTATCCATTAATTTTATTATCTCGTCAACCTAACTTTATGACAAACAAAATTAATAGTTGGTCTATCTTTGATCAAATATTTGGTCAAAATTTTGAATTTAAAATAATATTGATTCCTCAAAATAATATCATTTAAATTCACCAACACCTCAAACACCGGGTATTATGCATGCCATGATAGTGTGGACGTATACAAATTCAAACATTTGTAAGAGGAGGGCTTTACCCATTAATTATCTTATCAATAATCTTTATGACAAATAAAATTACCTCAAACACCGTGAATTTTGTATGCCACAATAGTGTGGACGTATATAAATTCAAACATTTGTAAGGGGGGTTTTAATTTTATTATCTTGTTAACCTATTTTTATGACAAATTAATTGTTCCTTTGGTCACACAAATAATAGCAGTGACTCCGATGGGGAGGATACTATTAAATGCGCCTAAGTGTATACCATTACTTGATACTAAGTCCATTAAGTAGGATTGTGCCCCTTCCAATGGGGAAGATCACACGCTCCTAAATAATTTCTCATAACCATCCATAAAGGAAGTTTGATCTAGTGATCCGCAAACAAACTCATCCGATATGGAGGAAGGCACTCAAAGCCAACGCGCAAGTTTGTTTGCATCACTTACAGACCAGTAATAGAGACCGTGGAATCTATCTACTAATCCCTCTCCCACTTTGTTATTTAAGGTGAGGAATTTTAACCTATCAAGCATACATCACATGCACACACACATCACAGTAAATAATGTGGAAAATAATTACTAGTTATACCTTTCTTTGTATGCAACGACCTCTTAATCTTCTACCATATTCCTCTTCTTATCTCGGACCTCGTGTGGGCCACGATCTACCATGACGAGAACCACACAAGCTCCTTCTTCTCCAAGCTAGTTCCAGCCACACAAAAACTCCAAGAGATGTGAGGTTTGGCCACCACCACCAAGCTCCAAGGGATGCTAGAAACAAAGCCTCCTTTCTCTCCTTCTTCTCCAAGCAATATCCGGCCACCTTCCAAGCTCCAAATGATGAAGAGTTTTGTCCAAGGAGAAGAAATAAAAAAAGAAGGGAAAACTTAGAAGGGCTAGCCACACCACTAAGGAAGAGAGGGAGGAAAAATAGAATAGAGTTGTTAGCCATGAAGGCACCCCTACCCTCTCTTTTATAATCCTTGGTCTTGATAAATAAGGAAATTTAAATAAAAACTTCCTTAATTCCTTTTGCCATGAAAAGGAAAATTTAATTGATTAAAAATCAATTTCCTTTTCTTTATCTACATGGTCGGCCACCTACAAGCTCCAAAAAGAAAAATTTTAATACAAGAATTAAAACTTCCTAATTTGTTTCTGAAAATTTTTAATAAAAATTTCTTAAATAATTTATCCCTTCATGGTTGGTTATAAAAGGAAATTTCTTTAAATTAAAATCTCTCTTTTAAAACATGTGGATGATTTCCAAAAAGGAAAGTTATCTCTAAAATTAAAATCTCCTTTCAATCTACAAATAAGGAAAGATATCTAATCTTTTCTTAATCTTTTGTAGAAACTTATAAAAGAAAATATTTAATTTTAAAACTTTCTTTTTAAATCATGAACATGGTTACAAAAAAGGAAAGTTTTATCAAAATTAAAATCTTCCTATCAATCTACAAATAAGCAAATATATCGAATCTCTTCTTAATCTTTTGTAGAAAGCTATAAAAGGAAAATTTTAAATTTTAAACTTTCTTTTAAAACTATGGAATCCACATAAGAAAAATTTAAAATAAAAATCCTTTTATTTTGTTTAGGGCCAGCTACACCATGCTTGGGCTCCAAGCATTGGCCGACACCTCTATTTGGCTCATCCTTTTTTCTTTGGCCAGCCCAAGCTTGGGTTCCAAGCTTGATTGGCCGGCCCCATTAGGATGGGTAAGAAGGTGGATAAGGGTGGGTATAATACTTTATAAATAAGAGGCTACGATAGGGACCGAGAGGAGGAATTCGTTTTGGTCTCCAGATGAAATTAAGCTTGCCGTGTTCGCCCCGAACACTCAACTTAATTTCATCAATAATAATTCATACAATAAAGAATTGTTATTGAACTACCGCATCAATCCCAAATTACATTTTGGGCTCCTTCTTATTATGAGTGTGTTAGTATCCCTGTGTTTAAGATGTTGGATGTCCACTAATTAATTGAGTTACTGACAACTCATTTTAATTAATATCTCAGCCCAAGAATAGTACCACTCAACCTTATCGACATGTCGGACTAAGTCCACTTGCATGGTTTAACATGACAATCCTTATGAGCTCCTCTTGGAAGCGTTATCAACCTAGATTACTAGAACACAGCTTCCTTTTATAATCAACAATACACACTATAAGTAATATCATTTCCCATCGTATCAGGCCTTTTGATTCATCGAGCTAAATCTCACCCTTTGACAAGTCAAAGAAATAAATACTAAATATATGTGCTTGTTATTATATTAGGATTAAGAGTACACACTTCCATAATAACTAAGGTCTTATTCTTTTATCAAGTCAGTATAAAAATAACTTACCTTAAATGGTCCTACTCAATACACTTAGAGTGTACTAATGTAATTTATTAGTCAAGATAAACTAATACCTAATTACACTATGACTTTTTCAACGGTTTGTTCCTTTCCATCTTAGTCATGAGCAACTATTTATAATTTATAAAAACTGATAACATGATCTTCTGTGAGTGACACCACTCACCATGTTATCTATAATATAAATTAATTGAACAACTACACTTAGCAAATAAATGTAAATATATGACCAATGTGATTCTTTTATTTCAAAATAGATGTTTACAAAAAGCTAGGCTTTTAGTATACACTTTAACACTAGCGTACAAGAGCCACTGATCATGTCTGCAATTAATAGCATGGGTTCTAGGAAACCCGACGACTATATGAAGGAGGGATAACCGTCTACATGGGCAATACTATGGAAGTGGCGGCTGTTGCAGTGGGAAATGTTTACTTATCTTTATGTACCAAGATTTAGAAAGAATTTAATTTCAGTTTCTAAACTATTTTTGGATGGATATTCTGTTTCTATTGATGACAAAGTGATTATCAAGAAAAATAGGGTAGTTATCTATTTTGGTACATTAGTTGGCAATTTGCATACTCTAAATCCAATAACTCCCACAAAGCAACAAATGAAAATTAATAACACATCCTCTAATTCTAATAAGAGAAAGGATCCTTTGGAAATGAACCAAACATATCTTTGTCATCTAAGGCTTGGTCATATTAACTTAAGTAGGATTCAAAGGATAATTGTCGATGGACTTTTGGGTTCATTGGTGGTGGAAAACTTTCCAACCTGCGAATCTTGCTTGGAAGGAAAATTGACCAAGAGATCTTTTAAGGCCAAGGGGTATAGAGCAAAAGATGTGTTAGAATTGGTTCATTCTGATTTGTGTGGACCTATGACTATCTAGGCGAGAGGTGGATTCGAATATTTTGTCTCTTTTATAGATGACTATTCGAGATATGGATACATTTACTTGATGCGCCACAAGTCTGAATACTTTGATAAGTTCAAAGAGTACAATGCTAATGTGGAAAAACGTCATGGTAAAAGTATCAAGACGTCTAATCGTGGTGACGAGTACCTCTCAGGAGAGTTTAGGAATTACTTATCAGAGGATGGGATTTAATCCCAATAGTCTACACCTGGTACACCCCAACAGAATGGTGTGACAGAATGAAGGAATAGGACTCTTATGGAAATGGTTAGATTGATGATGAGTTATTCAAAATTACCAAATTCATACTGGGGATATGCTTTAGAAATGACAGTGCACATTCTGAACTTGGAACCTTCTAAATCAGTACCCTCTACTCCCACAGAATTGTGGAATGGGTGTAAGCCTAGTCTGAGACATGTTTGGATTTGGGATAGTCCAGCACATGTGATGAAGGGAGATACTGATAAGGTAGAATCTCGTATAGAAGTTCTCTTGTTTATAGGTTATCCTAGAGGAACGAAAGGTAGTTTGTTTTATAGTCATAAAGATCAGAAGGTCATTGTTAGCACTAATGCCCGATTTTTAGAGGAGGACTATGTAATGAACCACAAGCCCATGAGTAAAATTGTTTTAGAAGAAATGAAAGAGGACACGTCTACTTTAGTACCAACAGTGCAAGATGAAATATCACAAGAAACTGCAACACGTATCACAAATGATACATAAATACAGACAGTGCATCGTCGTAGTGGGAGGGCTGTTAGGCAACCTAAAATATTTATGTTTTTGGGAGAGTCTTCGGACTTGATCCCAGGTAAACATGAACCTAATCCTCAAACATATGACGAAGCACTCCAAGATAAAGATGCAGCATCTTGGCAAAAAGTAATGAATTCAGAAATAGAATCTATGTATTCTAACAAAATCTGGGAGCTAGTAGAACCACCAAATGGTGTAAAAGCTATTAGATGTAAATGGGTCTACAAAAGAAAAAGAGGGACAGACGGGAAGGTGGAAACCTTCAAAGCAAGGATTGTTGCGAAGGGGTATACTCAAAAAGAGGGATTCGATTATGAGGAAAACTTTTCGTCGGTAACTATGCTTAAGTCTATCCGGATACTTTTATCTATTGCTGCTCATATGGATTATGAGGTTTGGAAAATGGATGTCAAGACAACTTTCCTTAATGGAAGTCTTGAAAAAAATATCCATATGAAGCAACCAGAGGGGTTTATTGCAAAGGGCAAAGAGCATCTTGTATGTAAGCTCAATCGGTCTATTTATGGACTAAAGCAAGCTTCAAGATCTTAGAACATCCAGTTTAATGAAGTAATTCAGTCTTATGGATTTATTCAGTGTCCGGATGAGTCTTGTGTATACAAGAAGTGTTACGGAAACGTGGTGGTCTTTCTTGTACTATACGTAGATGACATTTTGTTAATTGGCAACAATGTCAAATTGTTGTCAGAAGTAAGGATATGGTTGTCCAAGCAATCCGATATGAAGGACTTGGGAGAATGCGGACATATTCATGGGACCAAAGTAATAAGGGATCGCAAGAAAAAAATGTTGTGTTTATCCCAAGCTTCATATATAGATACTATCCTAGCTCATTTTAGCATGCAAAACTCCAAGAAAAGTTTTCTACCTTTTCGGCATGGAGTATCTTTATCTAAAGAGATATCTCTTAAGACATCAAAAGAGATAGAGGAAATGAAGGCAGTTCCTTATGCTTCAGCTGTAGGAAGCCTAATGTATGAAATGTTATACACGAGATTGGATATCTGTTTTCCATCGGCATGGTTAGAAAATATCAAAGTAATCCAAGTGTAATGACCCGCCTTCTACTGGCTAGGCTGTAAGGCCGGACCGTCACATTATGCTGTGCTAAACTATATCCATGACCATCACTAAGTCTAGGTGCGGAAAGCTGTACCAATTAAAAACTTTGCTAAACCAATACAAGTTCTTGGTCCAACATGTGCTGAGGGATGCAATCTAAGGTATTCATGGCATACCCTACATCCTCTATGGTCAAGGAGCTGAACTACAAGGTCTCTTGGTCGAAACCCAACTTCCCAATCGATCCAGATTGAACTCAATCGATTGCAAGCTGGTGGATCGATCCATGGATCGATTCAGATGGCTACTGTGCTCGGGGTAGTATTCTAGATCGATCGGCTGATCGATCCAGACTGGCCAATCGATCCAGTGATCGATTCCAGAGCTCTCTGTTCGCGGGAGCGATTTCCCCGATTCCTTGATCGATCGGTTGATCAATCCGGCAGCTTCCTGTTCGCGATAGAAAGCGACTGGATCGATCGGCTGATCAATCCAGGAGGTCACTATTCACGGAACAAGTTCACCAATCAATCAAATGATCGATTGAAGACCCCCAATCGATCGGTTGATCAATCGGGGTTTCTGATTTCATATCAGAAGTCTGATTTCAGCACTGGTTCGTGCCGAAATCACATACAGCAACTCTATAAGCATAAAATAAAACTACTAAGCATAACATTACTCATGGAGTGCTATCTAATATCATGAAAACTAACCGTCTATGCATAACTGTCATAATTCAAAACACTTAAACAACTAAAGTGCAGGAAAGTAATGACATAAAGAAAATGCTATGTTCTAAGTGGGCTAGTTCCCAAGCATCGTTATTCCAAGTTCGTTTTTCCACACACATCTTCATCGCATTGTCCCCCAGCCTCCTTTATCTGCAGTATAAGGAAAAGAAGTATCTGTAAGCTTTCGCTTAGTAAGAAACCATCTACCTCACAAAACATGCATACGATGCAATTTATGATTTGAAAACATGCTATTTGAAATATACGCTGAACAGGTGAGAGCATGGCATGGTATCATACAACATAGAAACCAAAAACTGAACATAGAACTATCACATGTATCAATAATGAAACTAAGCTGAAGCATGAACTGAGCTAAAACTAAAACTAAGCTAGAACTAAGTTTAAACTATATACACAACTGATTCGTGAGTTTTGAAAACTATTTATCATAAATAGATTAAAATAATAATCATGTTGCTGTTTGGGCCTGGCAACTGTACTTGCTATGCGCGCATCCCTATCTAGATCCGGGTTTGCAAGTCCCAAATTTAGTAGGATTTACTAGGTTATCTAAACCTAGGGACGACTGTGGGAGCCCAACTCAATGGATATCTAATCCAGTACAGTGCCACTGCTAAAATAAAATACTGGTTATAGCTAAATTCTTCTTATTTTGTAATTTCTAGGTTATCTGAACCTAGAGCTAGGTTGTCTGAACCTAGAGGCGACTGTTGGAGCCCACCCATCGGACCGTTGTCCCATATAAGCTGTAGAAAAACTGCATATACTATTTAAATGCTTCTATCGCATTTAGCTAAACTATTAAAATGCCTAAGTCACATTTTAATCGTGCTGAACATACTATTGAGCACTTGGCGTGCGCTGTTGCACACCCTATGTGCCAGAAATCCATAAACTACTAAACTAAAGCATGAAATCATATGAAAGCTACTTATACTACAGGTGAGGGGTTTCTTACCTCCTGCGCTAGTTTTCTTACGATTCTAATCGCTAAATTTCCGGAGAAGACGATCCTTTCGACGATCTTCTCGCGTCTATGTGTTCCACTCGCGGAGGGGAGCGTCCCCGTATCCAAGATGTCACCGGAAGAAGCCCTTGGGACCCTAGGGATGGAGCCCTAGGCGTGCTTGTGGTTGGCGCCGAGAAGGGGAACGGAAGAAGAGAGGGGCGGCGTGACTAGGGTGAGGGAGAGGAGAAGTTGCGTTAAAAAAAATAAAACTCCTCACTTAATTCCCTATTTATATTAAGTGGTAATTTCGGCCCAACTTACACATAAATATTATTGGTCCCCTTTCCTTTCAGCATGGCCGTGCTGGGTTCACTTGGTTACTAGAGTCCACCATAAGTCGTAGGACCCAATAGGTCTCGGGTTCAATTCCTGCGTAGGCTATTTCTACGATTTTATTTATTTTTGATACTTCTGCTACTCTAAAAATTCCATAAAAATATTCTAAAATTCCAGATAATTCATAGAATATTTCTAAAATACTTTTGAGAATTTTAGGGCGTTACAATCCCCCATACCTTATAAAAAGTTCATCCTCGAATTTAGAATAACTCTGGGTACTTCTGTCTCATACTAGCTTCTGTTTCCCATGTTGCCTCTTCTGTGGTGTGATTTTGCCAAATAACTTTTACTAATGGTACCTCCTTGTTCCGCAATTTCTTAACTGCTCGGTCTATTATCTGAATAGGCCGACTGTCATAGCTGAGGTCTTCGCGGACTGGTACCGACTGGGGCTCAATCACCTGAGTGGCATCTGGGATATGCTTCTTCAGCATAGAGACATGAAATACGTTATGGATGGATGACATCTCCTGTGGTAGCTCTAGCTCATATGCTACCTTGCCCACTCTTTTTGTGATAAGGTATGGTCCCACATATCTGGGACTTAGTTTGCCCTTCTTCCCAAAACGCATTACTCCCTTCATGGGAGCCACTCTGAGGAATACTGAATCCCTAACTGAAAACTCTAAGGGTCTGCGCCGTGTATCAGCATAGCTTTTCCGGCGGCTCTGAGCTGTCTCTATCCTCTGGCGGATCTGCTGTATAGCTGTTGTGGTATCTGCTACTAGATCTGTCTGAAGTTCTAGTTCTTTCTGTTCACCACTCTCATACCAGCAGATTGGAGATCTACACCTCCGCCCGTAGATAACCTCGTAAGGTGCCATACCGATAGTGGCCTGATAGCTATTGTTGTATGCAGATTCTGCTAAACTCAGATATTTGCACCAACTTCCCTTGAAGTCTAGGGCACATGCTCGGAGCATATCTTCGAGTACCTGGTTTACTCGCTCTGTCTGACCATCTGTCTGAGGATGGAAAGCTGTGCTAAATTTCAACTTAGTGCCCAATGCTGACTGTACACACTCCCAGAAGTGTGATGTGAATCTACTGTCTCTGTCTGAAATGATGGTTCGTGGGATTCCATGTAGTCTGACGATCTCCTTGAGATACAACTGAGCTAGCTGTTCCATGGAGTAGGATATCCTGATAGCTAAGAAGTGGGCTGATTTAGTTAACCTGTCAACTATTACCTAGATGGTATCAAAACCATTCATGGTTCTGGGTAGTCCCACTATAAAATCCATGGAAATGTCTTCCCACTTCCATTCTGGGATCTGGATAGGCTGCAGAACTCGTCCTGGTCTCTGGTGTTCTGCCTTGACCCTCTGACAGGTTAGACAGGTGCTAACATATCTAGCGATGTCTCTTTTCATCCCAGGCCACCAAAAACATTTCTTCAAGTCCTAGTACATCTTGGTGGAACCTGGATGCATCGCATAAGGAGTCCTGTGAGCCTCGTCTAAAATCTTTCTCTTTAGTTCCTCCTGATCTGGAACACAGAGTCTGTCACCGAAGTACAATACCCCACTATTGGACACTCTGAATTCTCTACTTTCTGATTCTGCTAACCCTTGCTTGATTTTTTGAATTTCAGGATCCTGCTCCTGAGCTGTCTGAATGTCACCAAGCAGGTTAGATGCTAATGTCATAGTAGAGAGCTGTCCCACTATAAGTTCGAGACCAAAATCTGTGATCTCTTTCTGTAGGGGCGGTGACATGGCTGCTAGTGATAGTAAGGTGGCGCTGGACTTTTTGCTAAGTGCGTCTACCACCTTATTAGCTTTCCTGGATGGTAGAGGATGTCTATGTTATAATCTTTGACCAGCTCAAGCCATCTTCGCTGCCGTATATTCAGATCCTTCTGAGTGAAGAAGTACTTCAGACTCTGATGATCTCTATATACTCTGCACTGAGCTCCATACAAGTAATGTTTCCAAATTTTGAGAGCGAACACGACTACTGCAAGCTCGAGGTCATGAGTAGGGTAGTTCCTCTCATAATCCTTGAGTTTTCTGGAGGCATAGGCGATCACCTTACCATCTTGCATCAGTACTGCTCCTAGTCCCAATTTAGAAGCGTCACTATAAATATCAAAGTTGCCTGTGTTTTCTGGTAGAGTAAAAATGGGAGCACTGGTCAATCTCCTCTTTAGCTCGCTGAAGCTGTTCTCGCAGTCCTCTGTCCACTGAAATTTTCTGTTCTTCCTGGTGAGAGCTGTCAGTGGGGAGGCCATCCTGGAGAAATCCTCTACAAACTTTCTGTAATAACCTGCTAGTCCCAAAAAGCTTCTGATCTCACTAGCGTTCTTGGGTCTTTTCCAGTTACTCACACCTTCTATTTTACTGGGGTCTACCATGATACCATCCTTTGAGATGATGTGACCCAGGAAGGACACCTGATCTAACCAAAATTTACATTTCGTGAACTTGGCGTACAGCTGGTTCTGCTGAAGGGTCTGCAATACTATTCTCAGGTGCTCTGCGTATTCTTCCTGAGTTCCTGAATAGATAAGAATGCCATCGATAAACACGATAACAAATCTATCTAGATAGTCCCTGAATACTCTGTTCATGAGGTCCATGAAAGTAGCTGGATCATTTGTCACGCCAAAGGGCATGACTACGAACTCGTAGTGTCCGTATCTAGTCCTGAATGCTATCTTGGGTATATCCCCTTCTTTAACTTTCACCTGATGATAACCTGATCTGAGGTCTATCTTAGAGAACACTACTGCTCCCTTTAGCTGATTGAACAGGTCATCTATTCTGGGAAGAGGATACCTGTTCTTGATGGTGACTTGGTTCAGTGCTCGATAATCTATACACAGGCGCACGCTCCCGTCCTTCTTCTTCACGAACAATACAGGCGCTCCCCATGGTGAGTGACTAGGGCGTATGAAGCCCTTGTCAAGCAACTCCTGTAATTGCTCCTGAAGTTCCTTCAGTTCTGCTGGAGCCATGCAATAAGGTGCTTCGGAGATAGGATTTATACCGGGAATGAGTTCTATCTCAAATTCAATCTCCCTGTCTGGTGCTAGGCCTGGTAACTCTTCAGGGAAAACTACTGGGTAGTCACATACGACTCGGACCTCTGCTAGCTGTTGGTCCTTGTCCTGACTGGCACTGACTACATGCGCTAAAAATCCCGTACATCCTGAATCCAGCAATTTCTGTGCTTTTAGAGTTGAGAGAAATTTCTTGGCTTTTCTCTTTGGTTCTCCGCTATACTCGAATTGCACTCTTGCTTCAGGTTAGAATATGACTTTCTGTTTACGGCACTCGATAGAGGCACCGTATCTGATTAGGAAGTCCATTCCAAATATGACATCATAATCAGTCATATCTAGCACTATCAGATCACAAAAGAGCTCTCTGTCTGCTATAATGACTGGCACTGCTCTGAGCCAGTGCGTGGATGCCATAATTTCTCCTGAAGGTAGTGTTGTCAAAAACTGACCACTGAATACCTCTGGAGGTATTGCTAACTTTTCAAAAAATGCCCTAGATACATAAGAATGGGTTACCCCAGTATCGATCCTCGCATTTGTCGTAGCTGGAGGGGCTTCTAGTCTGCCCTGGCTGATGTGTGGACCATCTAAAATAGCCTGCATCTGATGTAGCTGTGCTGGCTGGCCTCCATACTGTATCAGCTATGGTTGAGGAAGACTTGTCTTGTTCGGGCATTGCTTAGCCATATGCCCTTCTTATCCACAATCAAAGCATCCTCGTGTGCCCTTGCGATAAACTCCTGGGTGAAATTTCCCACAAGTAGAACATTTGGGATAACTAGGCTGTTTGCTGGCTGGTCCTCCCTTTGGGTAACTCCCTGGTTTGTGCTTGTTGCTGGAGTTCCCTTTCCAGTTAGAGCTGTGGCCCTGTTGTTTCTGAGTACCTGAGCCTCCTTGCCCTTTGGACTCTGAGAGGACTTGCTTCTGCTGCTTGATGTTATTCTGGTAGTGCTCAGTGGTCAGAGCACTGCTGACTAGTTCTTCGGTGGTTTGCGGCCTATGAACGCCGCCAGCCACGTTCATTGCTATTTCCGGCCTCAGCATCTTGAGCATCAACCGAACTCGTTCTTTTTCTGTGCTGACTAATTCAGGGCATAGACGAGCCAATCTATTGAATTTCTTCACCGCTTCCTCAACTGATAGGTTGCCCTGACGAAACTCAGTGAACTCGTCGTAGTGGCGGTTTGTGACCCGTATGTGAAAGAACTCCTCGAAGAATTATTTCTCGAAGTCAGCCCATGTCATCTGGTTCACTGGGCGCTTCGCTCTAATTCTCTCCCAACACATACGTGCATCTCCTGTTAAGCAGAAGGAGGCGCACTTCACCTTTTCATGCTCTAGCCAGTCCAGAAGCTCCATCGTACTCTCCAGTGTTTTGAACCAGGCTTGAGCATCCCATGGTTCACTGGTGCCTGAGAAGTTCTCGGGCTTGACTCTCTGCCACTGGATCAGATATGCTTCTCTCTTTGCCTCTGTTGCTGGGGCAACTGGTGCTGTAAGCTGGACTGGTGGAACCTCTATAACTACTGGGGTTGCTATGTTTGGTTCCGGGGTGATAGTGGGAGTATTCTGCTGATTAGCCTTTAAGGTGGCTATCTCCTGTTGTTGTTCTGCTAGCTGCTTCTGTAACTGAGCCACTACTGCTGTAAGGTCTGGGGGAGGCACTGAACTGCCTGCCTTATACTGGGGCTCAGTAGCTAGTGCCCTTCTAGCTGGGCGTGCTCGTGCCATTTCTAAAGACATAGAGGACCTATATAACTAAGGCAATCATGTTTATATAACTACAATCACTATCATGTTAGGTACTATCATCCATCAACATGCTACTGTATCTATAAACATGAAAGAAATAACATAATTAAGTGAGAGACGTTTCTTACTTGGAAGCTGCAGGTTCAATGCTGATGTGTGTGTGGGAAGTATGGAACTTTCTGCTCTGATACCACTCTGTAACGACCCGCCTTCTACTGGCTAGGCTGTAAGGCCGGACCATCACATTATGCTGTGCTAAACTATATCCATGACCATCACTAAGTCTAGGTGCGGAAAGCTGTACCAATTTAAAACTTTGCTAAACCAATACAAGTTCTTGGTCCTACATGTGCTGAGGGATGCAATCTAAGGTATTCATGGCATACCCTACATCCTCTATGGAGGGGCTGAACTACAAGGTCTCTTGGTCGAAACCCAACTTCCCAATCGATCCAGATTGAACTCGATCGATTGTAAGCTGGTGGATCGATCCATGGATCGATTCAGATGGCTACTGTGCTCGGGGTAGTATTCTGGATCGATCGGCTGATCGATCCAGACTGGCCAATCGATCCAGTGATCGATTCCAGAGCTCTCTGTTCGCGGGAGCGATTTTCCCGATTCCTTGATCGATCGGTTGATCGATCCGGCAGCTTCCTGTTCGTGACAAAAAGCGACTGGATCGATCGGCTGATCGATCCAGGAGCTCACTGTTCGCGCAACAAGTTCACCAATCGATCAACTGATCGATTGAAGACCCCCAATCGATCGGTTGATCAATCGGGGTTTCTGATTTCGTATCAGAAGTCTGATTTCAGCACTGGTTCGTGCTGAAATCACATACAGCAACTCTATAAGCATAAAATAGAACTACTAAGCAAAACATTACTCATGGAGTGCTATCTAATATCATGAGAACTAACCATCTATGCATAACTGTCATAATTCAAAACACATAAACAACTAAAGTGCAGGAAAGTAATGACATAAAGAAAATGCTATGTTCTAAGTGGGCTAGTTCCCAAGCATCGTTATTCCAAGTTCCTTTTTCCACACACATCTTCATAGCATTGTCCCCCAGTCTCCGCTAGTCCATCTTTCCTTTACCTTTATCTGCAGTATAAGGAAAAGAAGTATCTGTAAGCTTTCGCTTAGTAAGAAACCATCTACCTCACAAAACATGCATACGATGCAATTTATGATTTGAAAACATGCTATTTGAAATATACGCTGAACAGGTGAGAGCATGGCATGGTATCATACAACATGGAAACCAAAAACTGAACATAGAACTATCACATGTATCAATAATGAAACTAAGCTGAAGCATGAACTGAGATAAAACTAAAACTAAGCTAGAACTGAGTTTAAACTGTATACACAACTGATTCGTGAGTTTTGAAAACTATTTATCATAAATAGATTAAAATAATAATCATGTTGCTGTTTGGGCCCGGCAACTGTACTTGCTATGCACGCATCCCTCTCTAGACCCGGGTTTGCAAGTCCCGAATTTAGTAGGGTTTACTAGGTTATCTAAACCTAGGGACGACTGTGGGAGCCCAACCCAATGGATATCTAATCCAGTACAGTGCCACTGCTAAAATAAAATACTGGTTATAGCTAAATTCTTCTTATTTTGCTATTTCTAGGTTATCTGAACCTAGAGCTAGGTTGTCTGAACCTAGAGGCGACTGTGGGAGCCCACCAATTGGACCGTAGTCCCATATAAGCTGTAGAAAAACTGCATATACTATTTAAATGCTTCTATCGCATTTAGCTAAACTATTAAAATGCCTAAGTCGCATTTTAATCGTGCTGAACATACTATTGAGCACTTGGCGTGCGCTTTTGCACACCCTATGTGCCAGAAATCCATAAACTACTAAACTAAAGCATGAAATCATACGAAAGCTACTTATACTACAGGTGAGGGGTTTCTTACCTCCTGCGCTAGTTTTCTTACGATTCTAATCGCTAAATTTCCGGAGAAGATGATCCTTTCGACGATCTTCTCGCGTCTATGCGTTCCTCTCGCGGAGGGGAGCGTCCCCATATCCAAGATGTCACCGGAAGAAGCCCTTGGGACCCTAGGGATGGAGCCCTAGGCGTGCTTGTGGTTGGCGCCGAGAAGGGGAACGGAAGAAGAGAGGGGCGGCGTGACTAGGGTGAGGGAGAGGAGAAGTTGCGTTAAAAAAAATAAAACTCCTCACTTAATTCCCTATTTATATTAAGTGGTAATTTCGGCCCAACTTACACATAAATATTATTTGTCCCCTTTCCTTTCAGCATGGCCCTGCTGGGTTCACTTGGTTACTAGAGTCCACCATAAGTCGTAGGACCCAATAGGTCTCGGGTTCAATTCCCGCGTAGGCTATTTCTACGATTCTATTTATTTTTGCTACTTCTGCTACTCTAAAAATTCCATAAAAATATTCTAAAATTCTAGAAAAATCATAGAATATTTCTAAAATACTTTTGAAAATTTTCGGGCGTTACACCAGGACAGGGACATTGGACTGTCGTAAAGCATATATTAAAGTACCTGAGAAGGACTAGAGTTTATATGCTGGTTTACCAAGCAGATGATTTTCTTGTGGGTTACACAGATTCTGACTTCTAATAAGATAAGGATAATAGTAAATCTACCTCAGGTTATGTGTTTACTTTAAGAGTTGGAGCCATAGCATGAAGGAATGATAAGCAAAAATGCGTTTCAGACTCCACCATGGAAGCTGAGTATGTGACAGCCTCTAAGGCAGCCAAAGAAGCTATATGGTTCAAGAACTTCTTGATGGACTTAGATGTGATTACTGGTTTGCCCAAAATTATCACAATTTATTGTGATAATAGTGGTGCAGTAGCAAACTCGAAGGAACCACGAGCCCATAAGGCGAGTAAACACATTGAGCACAAGTACCACCTGATACGAGACATTCTAAAGCGAGGAGAAGTTGTTGTCGCCAAGATTGCATCAGCAGATAACTTGGCAGATCCTTTCACTAAGGACCTTCCGGCGAAAGCTTTAGATCGGCATGTTGAGGGGATGGGAATCAGATGTATGGTAGCATTTATGGAAGCATAGTTTTTTAGTATAAGTGGGAGATTGTTAGAATGTATACTAAAAGTCTACCTTTTTGTATAAATATTTATTTTGAAATAAGAATCACATTGGTTAAATATCTACATTTTTATGCTAAATGTAGTTGTTCATTTAATTTATATTGAAGATAACATAGTGTGTGGTGTCAAACAGAAGATTATGTTATCCGTTCCTTATAATTTATAAATAATTGCTCACAACCAAGATGGAATGGGACAAATCATTGGAATATTTGTAGTGTAATTTGGTATTAGTTTATCTTGACTATAAAATTATACTAGTACACTCTGAGTATATTGAGCAGGACCATTTGAGGTTGTTATTTTATACTGACTGTAAAAAGGAACAGGACATTTGTTATTATGGAAGTACGTACTCTTAATCATGATATAATAATAAGCACGTATACTTAATATTTATTTCTTTAATTTATCAAAGGGTGAGATTTAGTTCGTTAAATCAAAAGGCCCGATAAGTTGGAAAATGATATTATTTATATGGTGTGTTGTTGATTATAGAATGAAACTGTGTCCTAGTGATCTAAATATTGTTGCTCGAGCGCTATTTACCCCCCTCAATATTTTGAGCAGTAAATAGTCGAAGGATCGCTTGAGAATAGTTGTTCTACACTGCTGCTTGAAGACCCCTTTTATACAGTGCTGGAGGCGCCTCCAAGCCTGTCCGAGGCGCCTCCAATCCACCGAGTCGCACGCGTGGATCTGATCTGGTCGTGCCTTATCCCACTGAAGGCGCCTCCAAGCTGCTCCAAGGCGCCTCCAGTGACCTCCGAGGCGCCTCCAGCGTCTCTAGACAGCTGGCTTCGGCTAGCTCCCGAGGCGCCTCCAAGCCCCATGGAGGCGCCTCGGACACAGTTCATCTGAGGTCTAAGTTGCTTCTTTGTTCTTGCAAAATGTGTTAGTCCCAAACACAAACCCTACAAAACAAAGTTAGCACAGAAACAATATGATAGATATAATTGATAGTCATCGGACTGTCCGGGTCTGACTTCAGATTTCCAACCGAAAACCCTAGGTCGACCCGACGCCTACTGTTCCCTCTACGGGGAACGCGTCCTCACCTACTCCACTTAGGAGATTTACCTGTTGCCAGTGTGATCCTCCAGATCGACTGGACTTTTGCTCAGCGTTCGAAGCTTCAGAACTTTCTGCAGGACTTCCGCTTCCCGGCTCGTCCAGTCTTTCACCTGGATCGTAACACCAGGACTTTCCACCTAGGGTTACCCCCCCTAGGACTTTTGCCTGAAGCTCTCGACCCGCCAAGACTTTTCGCATAGGGTTACCACCCCCTATGACCTAGGGTTACCACCCTCTAGGGTTTTCTACCTGCCTAACCGCAGCTAGGACTTTCCTGAAACACTCAATTAAGTACGTTGACCACTTTTGTTGAAGCCTTATATTTGGGTCAGAGGTTTGTTCCTCTGGTTTATTAGAGTTAGATTGAATTTCATCATCTTCAATAATTTTTTGGTTAAGATTTTCTGTATTATTTTCTTTTGATATTTTTTATAAATTTTACGCAAGTAAATCTTGAGTAATCGTCGATTATCACTAAGCAATATTGATTTTTACTTAGCGACTTGGCTCTATGTGAATCAAACAAGTCTAGGTGAAGGAGCTCAAATATTGAGGTTGTTCTATTAAGGTTGGTTAATTTATGGTTTGCCTTAGTTTGTTTACCTTGTTGACAAGCATTACAGGTTGAGTTTTCAGTAAATTTTAGTTTGGGCAAATCTCTAACTAGACCATTTTGACTCATTTTTGCAATGAGTCTAGTGTGAGTGTCCCAGTCTTCTGTGCCACAACTCAGTTTCCTCTTGTTGTGTTAGAAAATTCTTAGCTAAATTTTCAAAATACTTAGTTAAGGGAAAGTGTGTTTTGAAGAGATTTGAAAGACTTAGAAAATTTGAAAAGCTTTGTTAATAATTATTTCAAAAAGACTTTTAAGAACGATTATGGCTAAAAAAGAACAAAATAATTTTTGAAAAGATTTTGCAGTTCTTTTTTTCACTTGGCCAGAATTTTGAAAGCTTAGTCTAAAAAGTACAAAAATGACTTTTGAAAGTTAAAGTTTTGAAAACTTAGCTAAATTTGAAAGGATTTTTCTTTTAGACGAATAATCAATTTAAAATTTTTGAGGGCAAGGGAGGAGCTTAAATCCTTAATGTCCAAGCATGAGTTAAGTAGGTGAGGACGCGTTCCTCGTAGAGGGAACAGTAGGCGTCGGGTCGACCTAGGGTTTCCGGTTGGAAATCCGAAGTCAGACTCGGACAGTCCGACGACTGTCAATTATATCTATCATATTGTTTCTGTGATAACTTTGGTTTGCAGGGTTTGTATTTGGGATTAACACATTTTACAGGAATAAAGAAGCAACTTAGACCTCAGATGAACAGTGTCCGAGGCGCCTCCATGGGGCTTGGAGGCGCCTCGGGTGCTAGCTGAAGCTAGCTGTCCAGAGATGTTGGAGGCACCTCGGAGGTCACTGAAGGCGCCTTGGACCAGGCGTTGGAGGCACCTTGGAGTAGCTTGGAGGCGCCTTCAGTGGGATAAGACGCGACCAGATCAGAGCTGATCCACGCGTGCGAATCGGCTGCCTGGAGGCGCCTCCAGCACTGTATAAAAGGGGTCTTCAAGCAGCAGTGTAAAACAACCATTCTCAAGCGATCCTTCGACTATTTGCTGCTCAAAAGATGACCCAGAAGTGCTGAAGCGACGCCCCGACAACTAGAAGCTGCAATTCTACTTTTCTCTGTTGTCGGTATAAGATTATGATTATTTTATTTGTATTGCATTTCTGTAAAACTTTTAATGATTATAGTTGTTGCCCAAAGTAAACGTTCAACGAGCATGGGCCTTGGAGTAGGAGTCGCCAAAGGCTCCGAACCAAGTAAATACTTGTGTTCGCGTTTGTTATCTTTTATTTCCGTTGCTTTAAACTCGATTAGTGTTTTACGAATACGAAACGAAATAGCCACGAGCGCTATTCACTCCCCCCCCTCTAGCGCTTTCGATCCAACAATTGCTGCTCAAAATATTGGTAGTGCTTTCGATCGTCGGAGCTCAAGTATTGAGGTTGTTCTATTAAGGTTGGTTAATTTATTGTTTGCCTTAGTTTGTTTACCTTTTTGACAAGCATTACAAGTTGAGTTTTCAGTAAATTTTAATTTGGGTAAACCTCTAACTAGACCATTTTGACTCATTTTTGCAATGAGTCTAGTGTGAATGTGTCCCAGTCTTCTGTGCCACAACTCAGTTTCCTCTTGTTGTGTTAGTAAAAACACTTTATTGAGGATGTTGGTAGGTTAATGGTGTAGACATTATCTTTCCTAGCGCCCTTAAGTATGATTTCAGGATTATCAATATTTTTAACTATACATTCAGATTTTGTAAAGTGAACTGAATAACCACTATCAGATTTTGTAAAGTGAACTGAAAATAAAGTTAAAGTTTTCAACTAGTAATATTTTTCGAATAGTAAAACCAGATTTGAGTTCGATGTTACCTCTTCCGATTACCTTAAGTTTGCCATCGTTGCCGAATGCAACAAACCCTAAACACTTTAATTTGAGCTTTGTGAACTTTAACTTATCTCCAGTCATATGTCTGGAGCATCCACAATCCAACATCCACTGATCCAATTCATCACTCAAGGACTAAACACATAGAGGTAAACACCATTTTGTAAGGGATCATGTAGCCAAGGGTGAAATTGTACTCAACTATGTTGAGTCCAAATCAAACCTAGCTGACATTTTCACAAAACTCTTACCTGAACTTGAGTTCAGTGCACTTAGAAGGTAAATAGAAATGTGTTGGGTAGAATAGGTATTGATTTTCAAATCAGTTTTCCATCTTTACTCTTAAATGTTTTACTTGTTTTTCAAAATCTGCTTAATTATATTTCTAAATTTTAGGCAAAATTTGTTGTTTTCAAAATTCCAATTTTATTAGATTTTCAAATTCGGACTTAGCCTAGGCTCTACCTTAGAAATCATGTTCCCCTAAAATTCAGCCAGAGCATCTCACAAACACCTAAGCTTACTTTGCGTGTGTTTGAAAAACATAGAACGGCGTGAGATGCATAGGGTATAGCTTGCACTCAAGAATGCTTATATCTGTAACGACCCGCCTCCTACTGACTAGGATGCGAGGCCGATCGTTACGTAATGCTGTGCTAAATTACTATTGCGAAAAATCTGGATTGATTAAAATTTTTACTAAACTAATTACTGTAAACTGAACTTAATATTCTAGGTGTACCTAGGAGTCATACACATGCTAGGGGAGATATTCTATGCCTTTCGGATGTCCTGCTAGCTGTAATCAGGCATTTCAATCGATCCATGGATCAATTGGGCTGTCGGATCGATCCCGTGATCGATCCAGCTTGATACTGGCATGGAAGGAGGCTCTGGATCGGTCGGCTGACCGATCCGTGTCAGACGCTTCAGATGCCGGATCGCCACCGACCGATCCAGAGTACACCGATCGGTCGGTAGACCGATCCAGAGCGTGCAGAGCCGATCGCTGAACCTCAGACCATCGGGATCGGTCGGTGACCGATCCAAGGGCACAAACCCCTGATCGGTTTGCAGACCGATCCGGGTTCCGATCTCACCACGAAACTCGATTTCAAGATCATGTACAAAACCTCACACAATAATTCTAAAATCAATTGGAATATATTCTAGCAACTATTAACCAGCATTCTAACATAATTACTAACAAACTAAATAAATCTCCCATGGTTTAAACATTCTAAGGTCTAAAAATGCATCAGAGAAGAAATACTAAGAATTCAACTATTTAAGCTTGCTAAAACCCCTGAGGATCTTTTATTCCAGTTCCTGCCACACACACCATCTTTGCATTGAACTCCAGCTTCCTCTGCTAGTCCATTTTCCCTTTACCTTTATCTGCAGTATAAGGAAAGTAGAATCTGTAAGCTTAAAGCTTAGTAAAAAACCAACTACCTCACTAAAACATGCAACGATGCAAACATGCTTTTAAAGAATGCTATTTGAAAACATGTACTGGCATGGCATACTATGGTTGCAAGCATAAACTGAAATAACTGAACATGTAAGCTGAAGCATGGCATAGTAGGCTAATCACATAGAACAATAATAGAGAACTAAGCTAACTGAAGCTAACCTGAAGCAGAAATCAAACTCAACTAACATAACTGATTTTATGAGTTTTGAAAACTAATTATAGCATAGTAGATCAAAATAATAATCATGTGCTGTTGGGCTAGGCAACTGTACTTACTGTGCGCGCATCCCTAACTAAACACGGGTTTACAAGTCCCGAATTTAGTAAGGTTTACTAGGTTATCTGAACCTAGGGACGACTATGGGAGTCCAACCCAATGGATATCTAATCCAGTACAGTGCCAACTGAAAAGTAAAATACTGAATATAGCTAAACTGTTCTAATTTGCTGTTTCTAGGTTATCTGAACCTAGAGCTAGGTTGTCTGAACCCAGAGGCGACTGTGGGAGCCCACCCATTGGACCGTAGTCCCATATAAGCTAGAATCAACTGATTTACTGATTTAGATGCTTCTAATGCATTCAACTGAGCTGTTAAAATGCCTAGTTTGCATTTTTACTTAACTAGCTATTTTATCGAACACTTAGTGTGCCCCAACTCTCCCTCTATTAGGGAGACCACTTCTAGGCACCCGACAACGTCTAGAAACCCCCACTGAAGAGAGATTACGTGTCCGGCCCATCTAGAAGTGCTCGCTAAATCCCTAAACCTGCGAGGAGGGTCAATTTCACGCTATGCGTTGATAAAAATCTGCATATAGCTAAACTAATGCGTAGAAAACCCAAACGGAGCTACTTATACTGCAGGTGAGGGGTTTCTTACCTCGTACGCTAATTTCCTTACAATTCTATTCGCTAGAATTCCGGTGGAGACGACTTCTCGACGATCTTCTCACGTCTAAGCGTTCCCCTCGCGAAGGAGAGCGTCCTCGTGCCAGAGTTATCGCCGGAAGATGTCCTTGGGGCCCTAGGGAGAGAACCCTAGGTCTTCCTTGTGGTTGGAGCCGAGAGAAGGAGAGAAGAAGGGTGTTCGGCGTGAGGGTTTGGAGGGGAGGAGTTTGCCGAACCAAATTCTAAAATAAACCAAACCCAACCTAACTCTTCTATTTATATTAAGTGGATAATTGAACCCAACTCTAATATAAATATAATTGATTCCTCTTTCTTTCAGCACGGCCCTGCTGGGTTCACCGGTTACTAGGGCTAACTAAAAGTTATCAGATCCGAGAGGTTCCGGGTTCGATTCCCGCCTAAGCTATTTTGCGGTTCTAATTATTTTTGCTGCTTCCGCTACTCGGAAAATTCCGGAAAAACATCTAAAAATTCCAGAAAAATCATAGAATATTTATAATGCAGTTTCAAGAATTTTCGGGCGTTACAATCCCCCATACCTTATAAAAAGTTCATCCTCGAACTTAGAATAATTCTGGGTACTTCTGTCTTATGCTGGCTTCTGTCTCCCAAGTTGCCTCTGCTGCTGTGTGACTGTGCCAAATGACTTTGACTAATGGTACTTTCTTGTTCCACAATTTCTTAACTGCTCGGTCTATTATCTGAATTGGCCGACTATCATAGCTGAGGTCTTCGCGGATCTGTACCGACTGGGGCTCAATTACCTGGGTGGCATCTGGGGTATGCTTCTTCAGCATAGAGACATGAAATACGTTGTGGACAGCCGACTTCTCGGGTAGCTCTAGCTCATATGCTACCTTGCCCACTCTTCGCGATAAGGTATGGTCCCACATATCTGGACTTAGCTTGCCCTTTTCCCAAACCGTATTACTTCATGGGAGCTACTCGAGGAACACCGAATCCCCAACGAGAACTCTAAAGGTCTCCTGTATCAAGATAGCTTTTCAAGGCCTCGAGTGCCTCTATCCTCTAGCGGATCTCGTCAGATAGCTGTGGTATCTGCCACTAGATCTGTCTGAAGTTCTAGCTCTTTCTGTTCACCACTCTCATACCAGCAGATTGGAGATTTACACCTCCGCCCATAGAGAGCCTCATAAGGTGCCATGCCGATAGTGGCCTGATAGCTGTTGTTGTATGCAAATTCTGCTAGACTCAAATATTTGCACCAACTTCCTTTGAAATCTAGGGCACATGCTCGGAGCATATCTTCGAGTACCTGATTTACTCGCTCCGTCTGTCCATCTGTCTGAGGATGGAAGGCTGTGCTAAACTTTAACTTCGTGCCCAAAGCTGACTGTACACACTCCCAGAAGTGTGATGTGAACCTACTGTCTCTGTCTGAAATAATGGTTCGTGGGACTCCATGCAGCCTGATGATCTCCTTGAGATACAACTGAGCTAACTGCTTCATGGAATAGGATATTCTGATAGTTAGGAAGTGGGCTGATTTAGTCAACCTGTCGACTATTACCCAGATGGTGTGAAACCATTCGTGGTTCTGGGTAGTCCCACTATAAAATCCATAGAAATGTCTTCCCACTTCCATTCTGGAATCTGAATAGGCTGCAGAACTTCTCCTGGTCTCTAATGTTCTACCTTGACCCTCTGGCAGGTCAGACAGGTGCTGACATATCTAGCGATGTCCCTCTTCATCCCAGGCCACCAAAATCGTTTCTTCAAGTCTTGGTACATTTTGGTGGAACCAGGATGCATCGCATAAGGAGTCCTGTGAGCCTCATCTAGAATTTTCCTCTGTAGTTCCTCCTGATCCGGAACACATAGCCTGTCACCAAAATACAACACCCCGCTATCTGATATTCTGAACTCTCCACCTTCTGTTTCTGCTAATCCTTGCTTGATTTTCTGAATTTCAGGATCCTGTTCCTGAGCTGTCTGGATGTCACCAAGAAAGGTCGACTCTAAGGTCATAGTAGAGAGCTGCCCAACTATGAGTTCGAGACCAAAATCTGTGATCTCTTTCTGTAGGGGTGGTGACATGGCTGTTAGAGATAATAAGGTAGCACTGGACTTCCTGCTAAGTGCATCTGCTACCCTATTGGCTTTCCCTGGGTGGTAGAGGATGTCTATGTCATAGTCTTTGACCAGTTCTAGCCATCTGCGCTGTCGCATATTCAGATCCTTCTGAGTGAAGAAATACTTCAGACTCTGATGATCTGTATACACCCTGCACTGAGCTCCATACAAGTAATGTCTCCAAATCTTGAGAGCGAACACTACTGCTGCAAGCTCAAGGTCATGGGTAGGATAATTCCTCTCATAATCCTTGAGTTGTCTGGAGGCATAGGCGATCACCTTGCCATCTTACATCAGCACTACTCCTAGTCCCAACTTCGAGGCATCACTATATATGTCAAAGCTATCTGCGTTCTCTGGCAGAGTCAGAATAGGTGCACTGGTCAATCTCTTTTTCAGCTCGCTGAAGCTGTTCTCGCAGTCCTCTGTCCACTGAAATTTTCTGTTCTTTCTAGTAAGAGCTGTCAGTGGGGAGGCTATCCTGGAGAAGTCCTCTACGAATTTCCTGTAGTAACCTGCTAATCCCAGAAAGCTTCTGATCTCACTGGCGTTCTTGGGTCTTTTCCAATTGCTCACAGCTTCTATCTTACTAGGGTCTACCATGATACCATCCTTTGAGATGATGTGACCCAGGAAGGACACCTGATCTAGCCAAAATTCATATTTTGTGAACTTGGTGTACAGCTGATTCTGCTGAAGGGTCTGCAATACTATCCTCAGGTGCTCTGCATGTTCTTCCTGAGTTCTGGAATAGATAAGGATGTCGTCGATGAACACGATAACAAACTTATCTAAATATTCCCTGAATACCCTGTTCATGAGGTCCATGAAAGTAGCTGGAGCATTTGTCACGCCAAAGGGCATGACTACGAACTCATAATGTCCGTATCTGGTCCTGAATGCTGTCTTGGGTATATCCCCTTCTTTAACCTTCACCTGATGATAACCTGATCTGAGGACTATTTTAGAGAACACTGCTGCTCCCTTTAGCTGATCGAACAGGTCATCTATTCTGGGAAGAGGATACTTGTTCTTGATTGTGACCTGGTTCAGTGCCCGGTAATCTATACACAAGCGCATGCTTCCGTCCTTCTTCTTCACGAACAATACAGGCGCTCCCCATGGTGAGTGACTAGGGCGTATGAAGCCTTTGTCAAGTAGCTCCCATAATTGCTCATGAAGTTCCTTCAGTTCGGCTGGAGCCATGTGGTAGGGTGCTTTGGAAATAGGGTTGGTACCGAGAATGAGCTCTATCTCAAATTCAATCTCCCTGTCTGGTGCTAATCCTGGTAACTCTTCAGGGAAGATTGCTGGGTAGTCACTTACGACTCGGACCTCTGCTAGCTGTTGGTCCTTGTCCTGACTGGTACTGACTACGTGTGCTAAAAATCCCGTACACCCTGAATCCATTAATCTCTATGCCTTTATAGCTGAGAGAAACCTCTTGGCCTTTCTTTTGGGTTCTTCGACGAATTCGAACTGTGCTTCTGCTTCAGGTTGGAATATGACTTTCTTCTTACGGCACTCGATGGAAGCACCGTATCTGATCAAGTAGTCCATTCCAAAAATGACGTCGTAGTCAGTCATATTTAGCACGATCAGATCACAGAAGAGTTCTCTGTCTGCTATAATGACTGGCACTGCTCTGAGCCAGTGTGTGGATGTCATAATTTCTCCTGAAGGTAATGTCGTCAGAAACTGACTACTGAGTACCTCTGGAGGTATTGCTAACTTGTTTGCGAATGCCCTGGCTATATAAGAATGGGTTGCCCCAGTATCGAATAAGACAGTTGCTATTTGCTGAAAAATACTAATCTGACCTGTAACAACTATCGAGGCATTTGCTACGTCCTCTCTGGTGAGTGAGTAGATCCTCGCATTGGTCGTAGCTGGAGGGGCTTCTAATCTGCCCTGCCTGATATGTGGACCATCTAAAGCGACCTGCATCTGATGTAACTGAGCTGGCTGGCCTCCGTACTGAATCGGCTGTGGCTGAGGAAGACTGGTCTTGTTTGGGCACTGCTTAGCCATGTGCCCTTCTTGTCCACATTCAAAGCATCCTCGTGTGCCCTTACGACAAACTCCAGGATGGAATTTCCCACAAGTAGCACACTTTGGATAACTGGGCTGCTTGCTGGCTGGCCCTCCTTTTGGGTAACTCCCTGGTTTGCGCTTGTTGCTGGAGTTCCCTTTCCAGTTAGAGCCATGGGAGCTGTGGCCCTGAGCCTCCTTGACCCTTAGGTTCTGAGAGGATTTGCTTCTGCTGCTTGATACTATTCTGGTAGTGCTCAGTGGTCAAGGCGCTGCTGACTAGTTCTTCGGTGGTTTGCGGCCTGTGGATGCCGCCAGCCACGTTCATTGCTATTTCCGGCCTCAGCATCTTGAGCATCAACCGGACTCGTTCTTTTTCTGTGCTGACTAGTTCTGGGCATAGACGAGCCAACCTGTTGAATTTCTTCACGGCTTCCTCCACTGAAAGGTTGCCCTGACGAAACTCTGTGAACTCGTCGTAGTGGCGGTTCGTAACCCGCATGTGAAAGAATTCCTCAAAGAACTCCTTCTCGAAGTCAGCCCATAACATCTGGTTCACTCGGCGCTTCGCTTTGATTCTCTCCCACCACATGCGTGCATCCCCTGTCAGGCAGAAGGAGGCACACTTCACCTTCTCGTGTTCTGGCCAGTCCAGAAGCTCCATCGTACTCTCCAGTGTTTTGAACCAGGCTTGTGCATCCCATGGTTCACCAGTGTCTGAGAAGTTCTCTGGCTTGACTCTCTGCCACTGGATCAGATAAGCTTCTCTCCTTGCCTCTGCTGCTGGGGCTGCTAGTGCTAGTGCTGCAAGCTGGACTGGTGGAACCTCTAAGACCACTGGAGTCGTTAGATTTGGTTCCGGGGTGACTGTGGGGGTATTCTGCTGATTAGCCCTGAGGGTGGCTATCTCCTGTTGCTGTTTAGCTAGCTGCTGCTGTAACTGAGCCACTAACGCTGTAAGGTCTGGGGGAGGCACTGAACTGCCTGCCTCATGCTGGGGCTCAGTAGCTGGTGTCCTTCTAGCTGGGCGTCCTCGTGCCATTTCTAAAGACATAGAGGACAGGACATGTATAACTAATACAATTATAATTGTATAACTATTGCTATCATGTTATCTACTGTCACATACTAACATGCATCAGTTATCTATAAACATGAACTATAACAAGAAAGCAAGGAACATAAATAAAGTAGAGGTATTCTTACTTGGAAGCTGCAGGTTCAATGCTGATGTGTGTGTAGGAAGTATGGAACACTGCTCTGATACCACTCTGTAACGACCCGCCTTCTACTAACTAGGCTGTAAGGCCGATCGTTACGTAATGCTGTGCTAAATTACTATTGCGGAAAATCTGGATTGATTAAAATTTTACTAAACTAATGACTGTAAACTGAACTTAATATTCTAGGTGAACCTAGGAGTCATACACATGCTAGGGGAGATATTCTATGCCTCTCGGATGTCCAGCTAGCTGTAATCAGGCATTTCAATCGATCCATGGGTCGATTGGGCTGTTGGATCGATCCAGTGATCGATCCAGCTTGATATTGGCACGGAAGAAGGCTCTGGATCGGTCGGCTGACCGATCCAGAAGCCATCTCGCTTCTGTATGCGACCGACCGATCCAGAGTACACCGATCGGTAGATAGACCGATCCAGAGCCTTGATCGGTCGATCGACCGATCGGTGAACCTCTCTCACTATTTCGCCTCGGATCGGTCGGTGACCGATCCATAAACTCTGTTACGCTGATCGGCCACCGACCGATCCAACACAACCGGCTCGATCGATCCGCACCGATCCGGGTTCGATCTCACCGAAACTCGATTTTAGCACTGCGTGCAAAACCTCACACAACAATTCTAAAATCAATTGGAATATATTCTTGCAACTATTAACCAGCATTCTAACATAATTACTAACAAACTAAATAAATCTCCCATGGTTTAAACATTCTAAGGTCTAAAAATGCATGAGAGAAGAAATACTAAGAATTCAACTATTTAAGCTTGCTAAAGCCCCTGAGGATCTTTTATTCCAGTTCCTGCCACACACACCATCTTTGCATTGAACTCCAGCTTCCTCTGCTAGTCCATTTTCCCTTTACCTTTATCTGCAGTATAAGGAAAGTAGAATCTGTAAGCTTAAAGCTTAGTAAGAAACCAACTACCTCACTAAAACATGCAACGATGCAAACATGCTTTTAAAGAATGCTATTTGAAAACATGTACTGGCATGGCATACTATGGTTGCAAGCATAAACTTAAATAACTGAACATGTAAGCTGAAGCATGGCATAGTAGGCTAATCACATAGAACAATAATAGAGAACTAAGCTAACTGAAGCTAACCTGAAGCTGAAATCAAACTCAACTAACATAACTGATTTTATGAGTTTTGAAAACTAATTATAGCATAGTAGATCAAAATAATAATCATGTGCTGTTGGGCCAGGCAACTGTACTTACTGTGCGCGCATCCCTAACTAAACACGGGTTTGCAAGTCCCGAATTTAGTAAGGTTTACTAGGTTATCTGAACCTAGGGACGACTGTGGGAGTCCAACCCAATGGATATCTAATCCGGTATAGTGCCAACTGAAAAGTAAAATACTGAATATAGCTAAACTGTTCTAATTTGCTGTTTCTAGGTTATCTGAACCTAGAGCTAGGTTGTCTAAACCCAGAGGCGACTGTGGGAGCCCACCCATTGGACCGTAGTCCCATATAAGCTAGAATAAACTGATTTATTGATTTAGATGCTTCTAATGCATTCAACTGAGCTGTTAAAATGCCTAGTTTGCATTTTTACTTAACTAGCTATTTTATCGAACACTTAGTGTGCCCCAACTCTCCCTCTATTAGGGAGACCACTTCTAGGCACCCGACAACGTCTAGAAACCCCCACTGAAGAGAGATTACGTGTCCGACCCATCTAGAAGTGCTCGCTAAATCCCTAAACCTGCGAGGAGGGTCAATTTCACGCTATGCGTTGATAAAAATCTGCATATAGCTAAACTAATGCGTAGAAAACCCAAACGGAGCTACTTATACTGCAGGTGAGGGGTTTCTTACCTCGTACGCTAATTTCCTTACAATTCTATTCGCTAGAATTCCGGTGGAGACGACTTCTCGACGATCTTCTCGCGTCTACGTGTTCCTCTCGCGGAAGGAAGCGTCCTTGTGTCGGAGATGTCGCCGGAAGAAGCCTTTGGGACCCTAGGGATGGAATCCTAGGTATGCTGGTGGTTGGCGCCGAGAGAAGAAGAGGAAGGGAGAGGTGTTCGGCGTGAGGGTTTGGAGGGGAGGAGTTTGCCGAACCAAATTCTAAAATAAACCAAACCCAACCTAACTCTTCTATTTATATTAAGTGGATAATTGAACCCAACTCTAATATAAATATAATTGATTCCTCTTTCTTTCAGCACGGCCCTGCTGGGTTCACCGGTTACTAAGGCTAACTAAAAGTTATCGGATCCGAGAGGTTCCGGGTTCGATTCCCGCCTAAGCTATTTTGCGGTTCTAATTATTTTTGCTGCTTCCGCTACTCGGAAAATTCTGAAAAAATATCTAAAAATTTCAGAAAAATCATAGAATATTTATAATGCAGTTTCGAGAATTTTCGGGCGTTACAATATCTGTGCATCAATATGAGTCTGGGCGTTAAACACCTAATTAACAGTAATCAAGTCATCTAGCCATAGTCAAATCTAACTAGATCTATTGACTTAACTTGACTAACCAAGTGAAAGTTGTTGCCCTCTAGGTAATCAGCTAGTAGCTAGATGGTTAGACATGTGGCCAAAAACCTAAGTGATTGACTTTTAAATTTTTGAGTTCACTCAGGCATGAACATTAGGGCTCTGATACTTACTTAAAGAGAAATTAGCTAATTTACAATCAATCTAACTCAACTCATGTTTGGACATTAAGGATTTAAGCTCCTCCCTTGCCCTCAAAAGTTTTAAATTGATTATTCGTCTAAAAGAAAAGTCCTTTCAAATTTAGCTAAGTTTTCAAAACTTTAACTTTCAAAAGTCATTTTTGTACTTTTTAGACTAAGCTTTCAAAATTCTGGCCAAGTAAAAAAAAAAGAACTGCAAAATCTTTTCAAAAATTATTTTGTTCTTTATTAGCCTTAGTCGTTCTTAAAAGTCTTTTTGAAATAATTATTAACAAAGCTTTTCAAATTTATCTAAGTCTTTCAAATCTCTTCAAAACACACTTATTAACACCCACAAAACTATAAGATAAGTATATGGGTGTTATTGGCTTTAGAGCATAAGAGTAAGAAGAATCAAAAGAAAAAGAAATAAGAGAAATAAAAAGAAGAGGTGAAGGTTTGAACCTTGAACCTCTCACAAAGGATAGAAATAAAATTATGTATGATAACCACTAGGATAATGAATAACATATGAATGGAAAATGATGGGAATTGTAGTTAAAAGTGAAGATATAATTAAGTGAGGGAACAAGAGAAAATCAAGTAGCTTTCTTCCTCTTGTTTACCTCTTGGTAAAGAAAAGGAGTAAGCAAAAGACAAGTTGTCTTTTCTATTTTTTTCTCTATTTTTGTGGGGATTAAGAGAGTGAGGATGAGAAGAGTTAAGGGAGATGAATGAGGACATATTCTCATTAGAAAAGTATATACATGAATTAAGGAGAAAGGGAAGCAAAATTCATATTTGTTTCTTCCACCCACTTAGCATAAAAAGGAAAGAAAGAAAAGGATTTCATTTTCTTTCTTCTTCCTCACCATTGCCGAAACTAGAGCTCTTCTCCCTCATCACCACAAGTCGAGTTTAGGTCTTCTTCCTAAGAGAAAAACTAAGATACAAGAAGGAGCCTTCAAGGTGTACCCTTCCAAGCAAGAGAAATCAAAAGGAGTGCTAAAAGAATAAGCTCTCTTCTTCCTCTTCACCAAGGGTACCATTTCCTTAAGGATTAACAAGTGAACACTAGGTAAGCTTCCCCTCACCTGTGGTACAATAGCTCATATGGTTTTCCATGAAGATAGATTGCTAAAAAAAACTATGGTTGCTTTATGGAAATTTCGGCCAAGACAAAAGGAAGAGTCTAAGAAATTTTAAACTAAATATGCTTATTATTTTTCTTGTGACATGTATCTTATGTAGGAGGTTAATCTAATGTTTCCATGCTAGAATGATTAATTAGAACTTAGATCCATGAACCTTAGACTCTCGGCCAAGCATGAACAAGAGGACTAGGTAAGCTAAAGACTCAAACTAAACATGCTCCCTTGTTCTTGTGTTATGTACCCTATGAAAATGGTGTTGTTAATTTTTTTTCTCTTACTTGTATGTTGATTGAAACTCCATTTTTATGCTCATGAATATTCAGCCATGGAAGAACTAAAGGCCTAGGAGAGCTTTTAACCTAAAACTAAGCATGCTATGTTTTTTCCTAAGACAAGATATGAAGCTAAAATGTTATGCCTTGATTGTATGTTGGTTTGAAATTCTATTTCATGCTTATGAAGATTTGGCCATGTTGTGATTTGAGGCCTAGGAAAGTTTAAACCAAGTCTAAGATGCTCATGACCTTCTTGATGAAATGATATGAAACTAGTTTGATGTTCTTAGGGTTGCTTGTTACATAGAAATTTAGTTACATGTAACTTTCGGCCACACTAAGTTTTAGGGATAGGATGCTTAGATTTTAAACTAAGTTTACTCATGATGTTTCTTGTAATAAATGCTATGAAATGTGTTGTGGTTTCTATGCTCTTATGCCATTAGAAACCTAGTTTCCATGCTCACATGTTTCGGCCACTATTGGTCTAAAGGCCTAGGAAAATGTAGAACCCAACTTAGATATGCTCATGGTGTTTCTTGTGATAAATGCTATGAAATGTAGTTGTGGTTTCCATGCTCTTATGCCCTAGAAACCTAGTTTTCATGCTCACATGTTTCGGCCACTATTGGTCTAAAGGCCTAGGGAAATTTAGAACCCTACTTAGATATGCTCATGATGTTTCTTGTGATAAATGCTATGAAATGTAGTTGTGTTTTCCATGCTCTTATGCCACTAGAAATCTAGTTTCCATGCTTAATATGTTTCGGCCACCTTGAGTTAATGAGTTTAGGAAGTTTGGAACTTGAACCAAATGTGCTTATGATGTTCCTCATGAAATGTGTAGGATATTGGCTTAAGGTTCAACACTTTCATGCTACATGTAACCTAGAATAAGGCTTGCTAGGGTTCGGCCATGATAAGGATAGAAGCTTATGGAACTTAGAAACCAAATTAAACATGTTCAAGTTGTTCCTTATGAAATATGATGTGATATGAGTTTAGGGTTTTCATGTTTGCATGTTGCTTAGAACTTGATTGCTCTTCATGAAGGTTTCGGCCATGAAAGAATTAGAAACCTAGGAGGGCTTAAAAATTTAGGTTAACATGCTTATGATCTTTCTTATGATAGGATGTGAAGTTATCATGAGATTCTTATGTTTGTATGTTGTCTAGAGTTCATGTCCCTACTCTTGACTTTCGGCCATAAAAGGTTTAGTGACCTAGATGTGCCTCACATGCTAAGCTATGAATTAAGAGATGTTATTTAAATGATTCCATGTATGATTATGTCTTTCTATGATGAGTGATATGTTCATTATGTATGCTTATGACCCATGCATGTGATATGTGCCCAATTATGCATGCTTTATGATATGATAAATGACATGTCCCTTATATACGTTTATGATCCATGCATGTGCTGTGTGCCCAAATATGCATGCCTTATGATGTGATAAATGACATGTTCATTATGTATGCTTATGATCCATGCATGTGCTGTGTGCCCAAATATGCATGTTTTATGATATGTTAAGAAATATGTTATGCATGAAATGATAAGAACTATGATATGTATGACATGCTACTTTACTTTATGTATGGCTTGTACCAAGGGTGGGCTCCATAAGCGCCCCGGGGTCGATGGACTAAGAAACGAGCCTCGTTAGGGATGGGCTCCTAAGTGCCCCTAGGTCGATGGACTAAGAAACGGGCCTAGTATGTATGCCTTGTAGGGTTCAAGACTTGCTACCTTGGACCTACATAGGACGCGCACATTTATGTATGTGGTACAAGCCGGGGCCCTAATCATGTTGAGATTATGTTTAAGTATGTATATTATAAATTTTCAAAAGACATGTTGCATATGTTTCATGATACATGTTTAGGAATTCACCTTGCATATACTTTATGATTATGCCATGATATTTATGATGATGTTATGCTATGTCAGGATTCATTTGATGTTCATGTTAGAATATGCTATGATACTTTATGATGATTATGTTATGATATGCCATGATATGCTGCTTGATATGATAAATTATTTCCATGCATTTTGACTTGTGATTTGATATGCTATACAGTTTTTGTGAGTAGGAAAGGAACTTACTGAGCCATGAGTGCTCACAGCTTACTTTCTTGTACCACAGATAAAGGCAAAGAATGGATGTACTAGGGGAGCAGCAGGAGGGGCTAGAAGGATGTGTGTGGTAGTGGCTTGGCTAAAGGGAAAGACCTGCTTTTGTTAATAAAGAAATATGCCATGTTTATGTTATTTCATTTTGACTCCATGACATTAATTATGTGTTTGGGTATTATGACTCAAAAATCATGTTAAGTATGCTATGTGGTTTTATATGTCCATAGTGATTTTAAAGTAAAAGCTTTTAATTTCTCTAAGTAAGACTTCCGTTGTGTTAAGTAAGTATGTATGTGTCCAAGTAACCCCCGTCGCCTTAGCAGGAGGGGCGGGGCGTTACACACTTTCCCTTAACTAAGTATTTTGAAAATTTAGCTAAGTATTTTCTAACAGATTCACAAAATTAAGCTAAAACTTTCAAAAATATTTTTCAAAGAATTCAACTAGGTTTCAAAATTGGCTAAAGCTATATTTCAAAGTCAACTTTTTATTAGCCTTTTAAACTCAGTTGAAAGAAAAATTGTTCTTTAGACCTTAATTCACTTAGCTAAGAATATTAATTATAAAAAACTAAGTGTTATCAAAATATTTTTTCCTCTTTAAAAGCCTAAGGTTTCAAAATTTGCTTTTGCTAAGTTGTTTAAAACTAAAGTTGCTTTTACTATGATACAAAAGAAAAATCTTTCTCTAGCAAAATTAATTGATAAAGTTTTTGAAAACTAACTTCGAGGTCAAACTATTTTACTTAGCGATTTGATTTACAAGAAATATCCCTTTTAAAACAAAGTGTCTTAAAGATTCCTTACTTAGTCTTTTTCCTCTTACTTTGTCCTAAAATCTTTGTGAAAAGTTAAGATTTTTTCAAACGTGTTCATTCTTTTTGATAAATGGCAAAGGGGGAGAATAGAGAAATTCAAAATTCAAAAGCAAAAATTTATAAAGAATGTCTTTATTAAGGGGGAGCCTGACAAAGTTTAAGTTTTAGATTAACCATGCATGCATTCAAAATTTATTAAGCTTGCTTACTTAAACTTTATGCATCTATTTTACTTAGCTTTGAATTTCAGTTGCCATAATCAAAAAGGGGAAGATTGTTGGTGCGGGAAACATCCGACGATCGACCGTTGTTTTGATAATGGCAAAGGAATTCAAAGTTAAGTTGTTTTGTGATCTAACATACTTAATTGAGTGTTTCAGGAAAGTCCTAGCTGCGGTTAGGCAAGTAGAAAACCCTAGAGGGTAGTAACCCTAGGTTATAGGGGGTGGTAACCCTATGCGGAAAGTCTTGGCGGTTCGAGAGCTTCAGGCAAAAGTCCTAGGGGGTAACCCTAGGTGGAAAGTCCTGGTGTCACGAACCAGGTGAAAGACTGGACGAGCCGGGAAGCAAAAGTTCAGCAGAAAGTTCGGAAGCTTCGAATGCTGAGAAAAAGTCCAGTCGATCTAGAGGATCGCACTAGCAACAGGTAAATCTCCTGAGTGGAGTAGGTGAGGACGCGTTCCTCGTAGAGAGAACAGTAGGTGTCGGGTCGACCTAGGGTTTCCGGTTGGAAATCCGAAGTCAGACCCGGACAGTGCGACGACTGTCAATTATATCTATCATATTGTTTCTGTGCTAACTTTGTTTTGCAGGGTTTGTGTTTGGGACTAACACATTTTGCAGGAACAAAGAAGCAACTTAGACATCGGATGAACAGTGTTCGAAGCGCCTCCATGGGGCTTGGAGGGGCCTCGGGTGCTAGTCGAAGCCAGTTGTCCAGAGACGCTGGAGGCGCCTCGGAGGTCACTGGAGGCGCCTTGGACCTGGCGTTGGAGGCGCCTTGGAGAAGCTTGCGACCAGATCAAAGCTGATCCACGCGTGCGACTCGGCGGCCTAGAGGCACCTCGGACAGGCTTGGAGGCGCCTCCAGCACTGTTTATAAGGAGGGTTCGAGCAGCAACTTTTAACAACCATTCTCAAGCGATCCTTCGACTATTTGCTGCTCATAAGACGACCCAGAAGTGCTGAAGCGACGCCCCGACAACCATAAGCTGCAATTCTACTTTTCTCTATTGTCGGTATAAGATTACGATGGTTTTATTTGTATTGGATTTCAGTAAAACTTTTAACGATTATAGTTGTTGCCCAAAGTAAATACTCAACGAGCGTGGGCCTTGGAGTAGGAGTCGACACAGGCTCTGAACCAAGTAAATACCTATGTTCGTGTTTATTATTTTTTATTTCCGCTGCTTTAAACTCGATTAGTGGTTTATGAATATGAAACGAAATAGCCACGAGCGCTATTCACCCCCTAGCACTTTCGATCCAACAATTGGTATCAGAGCGGGGTCGCGTTGATCTGGTGCAACAACCGATCATGCAATTTTTTCATGGTATATTTCAGTTTTACAAAGTCAATTAGAATTAGCTTAATAGCTATATTCTAATTATTTTTTCGAATTGGTTTTTGCTTGAGGCTGGTGCAACACCACTCGAGTTCGTTATTTCTTAACGTTATTTCCCGCACTGCTAATCCAAGACCTAGTCTTGAGACATTTCTATTTTTCTTTTATTTTTGCATATTATGGCCCAACAAGAAGGATTCAGCACCGTTCGTCCCCCGCTCTTCTCCAAAGAAGACTTCGGGTACTAGAAGGGGCGAATGGAAACCTTCCTCAAAATTCAGTTCGACACATGGATGATCATCAAGACGGGCTTGCAACTACCAACCGACGAAGATGGCAAGCCTACACCCTGCGAAAAATGGGAACCATCACTAATCAAGAAAGTGGAAGCCAATGCCAGAGCTGCCTGCACCCTCCAGTGCGGACTGACCAAAGAAGAGCTCAACAGAGTTGGACCGTTCTCCAGCGCAAAAGAGCTTTAGGAGAAGCTGATCGAACTCCACGAGGGCACCTCCGACACCAAGGTAAGTAAAAGAGATCTTTTGTTTAATAAATTGTATAATCTGAAAATGCAGGACGGAGAGACAGCAAGTCAACTCCACGCTCGCATACAAGACATTCTCAACTCCCTCCATGCGATCGGGCAAAGAGTCGAGAATCGGGATATTATAAGGTACGCTCTAAACGTTTTTCCGAGGAGCACATTGTGGGCATCAATGGTAGATACCTACAAAATCTCCAAGGACTTATCTTCCATTAGATTAGATGAATTGTTTTCGGAATTTGAACTGCATGAACAGACTAATACATTGCCAACCGAGAAGGGTATTGCTTTGGTTGTAGGTACCAGTAGAACACGTGAACCAAGATCACGGCGAAGAACTGAACCAGAGGAGGAAGAAGAACCCGACTCAGACGATGAAGATGACGAATTAACCTCCGAGCTCGTGAACCTAGTGAAGAAACTTTACAAGAAAAAGAAAGGCTTCAACAAAAGAGATCTAAAGAAGGCAGTACAATCCAAGGAGGTTCAATCCAGTTCAAAAATCAAGCTCGAAGTGATCTTCTACGGATGCAACCAGAAAGGGCACATCAAGGCCAACTTCCCTAATCAAAAGGATGCAAAGAAGCAGAGGAAAAAGAAGGTGCTAAAAGCGACATGGGATGAATCCTCCTTAGAAGACGACGATGATTAACTCGATCAGACAAGTCTACTTGCGCTGATGGCCCGGGACCAGATTGAACTGTCCGAGAGCGAGAGAGAGTCGGAAGTCGAGTCCGAGCGAAACCACGGATCCGTATCCATTTCCAAAGGGTCAGACCACGCTGTAAGTATTCCTCGACTTAATAATTTAGTCAATTACTTATTATGCAAATTAGCAAAGTCAAATCTTAAAGTTAAGTCACTTCTAAAGGAAGTAGCAGTCCTGAAAGAAGTGACTAACCCCAAAACCTTGCCTGACTCAAGTCAGACTGGAAATTCAACTCAAGTTCAAAAACTTGAGGATGAAAACTCCAGTCTGAAAACTCAGGTTGAGGATTTAAAAAATACATTAGAACGGTTATCTTTGGGCTCCAAGAAGCTTGACCTAATTCTTGGGACACAAAGAACTGTTTACAATAAAACTGGGCTAGGTTATAAAACTAAAAGAAAATATAGATCTTACCTGTCCTTAGTAAATAAACAAAATCATAAATCAGTCCAAGCATGGGTACCCAAGTCCCACCTGATCAATTAGGTTGGACTTGGTCAATATTGGGTTCCAAGGATCAAATACATTACCTCGATAGACCATATCGAGGCTATGATCCAAGGGGAGCCAGAAGAGAAACTGTACTAACAAATTAAATTAAAAAATTATAAATTAAAATAAAAATTAAATTAAAAATTAAAAAATTAAAATTCAAAATAAAATTAAAAATTAAAATTTGAAATTAAAATAAAAATAAAAACTAAATTAAATATTAAAAATTAAAATAAATATTAAATTAAAAATTAAAATTCGAAATTAAAATTAAAATTAAAAATTAAAATTTGAAATTAAAATAAAAATTAAAACTAAAATTCAAAATTAAAATAATAGATAACAAACGCGAACACAAGTATTTACTTGGTTCGGAGCCTGTGGCGACTCATACTCCAAGGCCCAAGCACGTTGAGCATTTACTTTGGGCAACAACTATAATTGTTAAAAATTTTACAGAAATGCAATACAAATAAAACAATCGTAATCTTATACCGACAACAGAGAAAAGTAGAATTGCAGCTTCTGGTTGTCGGGGCGTCGCTTCAGCACTTCTGGGTCGTCTTATGAGCAGCAAATAGTCGAAGGATCGCTTGAGAATGGTTGTTAAAAGCTGCTGCTCGAACCCTCCTTATAAACACTGTTCCCTCTACGGGGAACGCATCCTCACCTACTACACTCAGGAGATTTACATGTTGCCAGTGCGATCCTCCAGATCGATTAGACTTTTACTCAGCGTTCGAAGCTTCCAGACTTTCTGCTGGATTTCCGCTTCCCGGCTCATCCAGTCTTTCATCTGGTTTGCGACACAAGGACTTTCCACCTAGGGTTACCCCCCCCCCTCCAGGACTTTTGCCTGAAGCTCTTGACTCGCCAAGACTTTCCGCATAGGGTTACCACCCCCTATGACTTAAGGTTACCACCCCGTAGGGTTTTCTACCTGCCTAACCACAGCTAGGACTTTCCTGAAACACTCAATTAAGTATGTTAGATCACAAAACAACTTAACTTTGAATTCCTTTGCCATTATGATAACAACGGTCGATCGTCGGATGCTTCCCGCACCAATTGTTGGATCGAAAACGCTAGAGGGGGGGTGAAAAGCGCTCGTGGCTATTTTGTTTCGTATTCGTAAAAAACTAATCGAGTTTAAATCAACGGAAATAAAAGATAACAAATGCGAACATAAGTATTTACTTGGTTCGGAGCCTGTGGTGACTCCTACTCCAAGGCCCATGCTCGTTGAGCGTTTACTTTGGGCAACAACTATAATCGTTAAAAGTTTTACAGAAATGCAATACAAATAAAACAATTGTAATCTTATATCGACAACAAAGAAAAGTAGAATTGCATCTTCTGGTTGTCGGGGTGTCGCTTCAGCACTTCTGGGTCGTCTTATGAGCAACAAATAGTCGAAGGATCGCTTGAGAATGGTTGTTAAAAGCTGCTGCTCGAACCCTCCTTATAAACAGTGCTGGAGGCGCCTCCAAGCCTGTCCGAGGTGCCTCCAGGCCACCAATTCACACGCGTGAATCAGCTCTGATCTGGTCGCGCCTTATCCCACTGAAGGCGCCTCCAAGCTGCTCCAAGGCGCCTCCAACGCCTGGTCGAAGGCGCCTCCAGTGACCTACGAGGCGCCTCCAGCGTCTCTGGACAGCTGGCTTCGGCTAGCACCCGAGGCGCCTCCAAGCCCCATGGAGGCGCCTCGGACACTGTTCATCCGAGGTCTAAGTTGCTTCTTTGTTCCTACAAAATGTGTTAGTCCCAAACACAAACCCTGCAAAACAAAGTTGGCATAGAAACAATATGATAGATATAATTGACAGTCGTCGGACTGTCCGGGTCTGACTTCGGATTTCCAACCGGAAACCCTAGGTCGACCCGATGCCTACTGTTCCCTCTACGGGGAACGCGTCCTCACCTACTCCACTCAGGAGATTTACCTATTGCCAGTGCGATCCTCCAGATTGACTGGACTTTTGCTCAGCGTTCGAAGCTTCCAGACTTTCTGCTGGACTTCCGCTTCCCGGCTCTTCCATTCTTTCACCTAGTTTGCGACACCAGGACTTTCCATCTAGGGTTACCCCCCCCCCCCCCAGGACTTTTGCTTGAAGCTCTCAATCCGCCAAGACTTTACGCATAGGGTTACCACCCCCTAGGGTTTTCTACCTGCCTAACCGCAGCTAGGACTTTCCTGAAACACTCAATTAAGTACGTTAGATCACAAAACAACTTAACTTTGAATTCCTTTTCCATTATCAAAACAACGGTCGATCATCGGATTCTTCCCGCACTAATAATCTCTCCCTTTTTGATTATGGCAACTGAAATTCAAAGCTAAGTAAAATAGATGCATAAAGTTTAAGTAAGCAAGCTTAATAAATTTTGAATCCTCGCATGGTTAAGTTAAAACTTAAACTTTGTCAGGCTCCCCCTTAATAAAGACATTCTTTATAATTTTTTGCCTTTGAATTTTGAATTTCTCTACTCTCCCCCTTTGCCATTTATCAAAAAGAATGAACACGTTTGAAAAAATCTTAAATTTTCACAAAGATTTTATGACAAAGGTAAGAGGAAAAAGACTAAGTAAGGAATCTTTAAGACACTTTGTTTTAAAAGCGATATTTCTTGTAAATCAAATCGCTAAGTAAAATAGTTTGAGATCGAAGTTAGTTTTCTAAAATTTTATCAATTAATTTTGCTAGAGAAAGATTTTTCTTTTGTAGCATAGCAAAAGCAACTTTAGTTTTAAACACCTTAGCAAAAGCAAATTTTGAAACCTTAGGCTTTTAAAGAGGAAAAAATATTTTGGTAACACTTAGCTTTTTATAATTAATATTCTTAGCTAAGTGAAATTAAGGTCTAAAGAGTAATTTTTCTTTCAACTGAGTTTAAAAGGCTAATAAAAAGTTGACTTTGAAATATAGCTTTAGCCAATTTTGAAACCTAGTTGAATTCTTTGAAAAATGATTTTGAAAGTTTTAGCTAAATTTTGTGAATCTGTTAGAAAATACTTAGCTAAATTTTCAAAATACTTAGTTAAGGGAAAGTGTGTTTTGAAGAGATTTGAAAGACTTAGATAAATTTGAAAAGCTTTGTTAATAATTATTTCAAAAAGACTTTTTAGAATGGCTAAGGCAAAAAAAAAAAAAGAATAAAATAATTTTTGAAAAGATTTTGCAGTTCTTTTTTTCACTTGGCCTAAATTTTGAAAGCTTAGTCTAAAAAGTACAAAAATGACTTTTGAAAGTTAAAGTTTTGAAAACTTAGTTAAATTTTAAAGGATTTTTCTTTTAGATGAATAATCAATTTAAAACTTTTGAGGGCAAGGGAGGAGCTTAAATCCTTAATGTCCAAGCATGAGTTGAGTTAGATTGATTGTGAATTAGCTAATTTCTCTTTAAGTAGGGTATCAGAGCCCTAATGTTCATGCCTGAGTGAACTCAAAAATTTAAAAGTCAGTCACTTAGGTTTTTGTCCACATGTCTAACCATCTAGCTACTAGCTGATTACCTAGAGGGCAACAACTTTCACTTGGTTAGTCAAGTTAAGTCAATAGATCTAGTTAGATTTGACTATGGCTAGATGACTTGACTTGATTACTGTTAATTAGGTATTTAACGCCCAGACTCATATTGATGCACAAATATAACCATTCTTGAGTCCAGGCTGTACCCTATGCATCTCACGTCATTATATGTTTTTCAAACACAAGCAAAGTAAGCCTAGGTGTTTGTGAGATGCTCTGGCTGAATTCTAGGGGAACATGATTTCTAAGGTAGAGCCTAGGCTTGTTGGTTGCTACTCGGAAAACCTAGAGGTTCCACTGTACAAAAATTTTGTACAAAGGTCTGAACCTTTTCCTAGCTACCATGTGTTCTTTTAAATTAAATTTTGGATCGCCTGCGGAACTTAACACGTTTGATCCAAAACTTAATCTATTTGTTCTTTTAGGTTTTGACTTGGATCTCCTGCGGAACTTAACACGTTCGACCCAAGTCACCTTAAGTTATTAATTCCATTAAATATTAATTTCCATAATTGGTTCTCAGTACTGACTTGGCGAGGCACATGGCCTTCTTGGATATGGGAGCAACCACCACCGACTAGACAAAACCTTTTATGGAAAGCTAATATTTAATTTCCTAAAATAACTTTAGGTTAACCGAAAGGAACAATCAAATCACAAGGAAAAGAAAAAACAAAAGAACACAACATCGAAAAACATATTCGAAATTCTAGAATCGTAAGCCTCTTGTATTTGTTATTATTTCCATAAATAACTAGTATGATGCGGAAAGAAAAATTACTAGTTATACCTTGTAGAAAAACCTCTTGATCTTCTACCGTATTCCTCTTCTAACCTCAGACGTTGTGTGGGCAACGATCTACCGAGATGAGAAACCACCAACCACCTTCTTCTCCTCCTAGCTAGGTTCGGCCACAAAAAGCTTAACCAAGGATGAAGAACAAAACACCAACCAAGCTCCAAGAGATGCTAGCTTTGTCTCCTTCTTCTTCTTCTTCTTCTTCTCCAAGTAGTATCCGGCCGCCACAAGAGCTCCAAGCCTTTGAGAGTTTCGGCCACCACAAAGAGGGAGAGAGGAAAAGGATGGCCGGCCACTCCAAGGAATAAAAGAGGGAGAGAAAATAATAGAGGTTGTGTTTCATGAAGGCACCCTCACCCCTTCTTTTATATTCCTTGGCCTAGGCAAATTAGGAAATTTAATTACAATAAAATTTCCTTAATTTCCTTGACATGATTTAATTGAGAAAAATAAAATAAAATTTCCCCAATTAATCTCTAATGGCCGGCCACATCAAAAGAGGTAAATTAGACAAGTTTTAATCAACAATTAAAACTTCTTAATTTGTTTCCGGAAATTTTAAAAATTAAAATTTCTCTTTAAAAATCTCTTCATGGTTGATAAAAGGAAATTTCTATAATTTTAATTTTATCAACATGTGGATAATTTTAAAGAGAAAATAAAATATCTCACCAATCTACAAATAAGGAAAGAGATCTAATCTCTTTCTTTAATCTTTTGTAGATCTTTTACAAGAGAGATATTTTAATTTTAATTCTCTTTAATAAATTATTTCTTCCACATAATAAAAATTAAAATTAAAATTCATTTTTAATTTAATTTGGCCGGCCCCCACTAGCTTGGGTTCAAGCTAGGGCCGGCCACCCCAATTTATACCTAGGCCGGCCCTAGCTTGGTTCCCAAGCTAGCTTGGCCGGCCCCCTATTGGTGGGTATAGAAGGTGGGTATAGGTGGGTATAGTACTCTATAAATAAGAGGCTACGATAGGGACCGAGAGGAGGAATTGATTTTGGTCTCCTGATAAAATTAAGCATCCCGTGTTCGCCCCGAACACACAACTTAATTTTATCAATAATAATTCATTCCACTAGAGAACTATTATTGAACTACCGCACCAATCCCAAATTACATTTTTGGGCTCCTTCTTATTATGAGTGTGTTAGTCTCCCTGTGTTTAAGATATCAAATGTCCACTAATTAAGTGAGTTACTGACAACTCATTTAATTAATATCTAAGTCCAAAAGTAGTACCACTCAACCTTATCGTCATGTCGGACTAAGTCCACCTGCAGGGTTTAACATGACAATCCTTATGAGCTCCTCTTGGGGACATTATCAACCTAGTATCTCTAGGACACAGTTTCCTTCTATAATCAACAACACACACTATAAGTGATATCATTTCCCAACTTATCGGACTTATTGATTCATCGAACTAAATCTCACCCATTGATAAATTAAAGAAATAAATATCAAATATATGTGCTTGTTATTATATTAGGATTAAGAGCACACACTTCCATAATAACCAAGGTCTTTGTTCCTTTATAAAGTCAGTATAAAAGAAACGACCTCAAATGGTCCTACTCAATACACTCTGAGTGTACTAGTGTAATTATATAGTCAAGATAAACTAATACCTAATTACACTATGACCTTCTAATGGTTTGTTCCTTTCCATTTTGGTCGTGAGCTACTGTTTATAATTTATAAGGTACTGATAACATCATCTTCTGCATGTGACACCACATACTATGTTATCTACAATATAAATTAAATGAACAACTACAAACAAATGTAGACAATTTGACCAAATGTGATTCTTTATTCATAATGAATGTTTACAAAGCTTAGGCTTTCAGTATACACTCCAATAAGGCTAAGTCCGAATTTGAAAATCTAGTAAAATTAGAATTTTGAAAACAACAATTTTGCCTAAAATTTAGAAATATAATTAAGCAGATTTTGAAAAACAAGTAAAACATTTAAGAGTAAAAATGGAAAACTGATTTGAAAATCAATACCTATTCTACCCAACACATTCCTATTTGCCTTCTAAGTGCACTGAACTCAAGTTCAGGTAAGGGTTTTGTGAAAATGTCAGCTAGGTTTGATTTGGACTCAACATAGTTGAGTATAATTTCACCCTTGGCTACATGATCTCTTACAAAATGGTGTTTTACCTCTATGTGTTTAGTCCTTGAGTGATGAATTAGATTTTTTGTTAGATTAATTGAACTCCTATTTTCGATTAAAATTTTTATATTTTTGCATTCTAGTTGATAGTCTTTTAATGTATGCATCATCCACAGGAGTTGAGATGCACACTCTCCTAGGGCTATGTATTCAGCTTCAGTAGTGGATAGAGCAACATAGTGTTGCTTTCTGCTTGACCAACTTACTAGGCATTGACATAGAATTTGGAAGCTACCACTTGTGCTTTTTCTGTCTAGTTTACACCCGGCATATTCTGAATCAGAATAGCCAAAAAGGTCAAAGGTGCACGTTCTAGGGTACCACTGTCCTACATTTAGGGTACCTTTAATGTACCTAAGTATCCTTTTAACATATGTTAGGGTGACTCTTTTGCACAAGATTGGTATCTTGCGCACATACCTACTACAAATAATATGTCGGGTCGACTTGTAGTTAGGTAGAGTAAGCTACCTATTACACTTCTATAATACTTTGGGTCTACTGGTTTTCCTTCTGGGTCAGAGTCAATGTTGATGTTAGTTGCCATTGGAGTATTTATAATTTTTGAATTTTCCATGCCAAATTTTTTAATTAATTCCTTAGCATATTTGGTTTGATAAATATAGATTCCATCTTTGGTTTGTTTGATTTGTAAACCTAAGAAAAAGGTAAGTTCCCCAACCAAACTCATTTCAAATTCATTTTCCATTAGTTTAATAAATTCTTTTAAAAGTTTCGAGTTGATCGAGCCAAAAATTATATCATCAACATAGATTTGGGCTATGAAGATGTCTTTTTCTACGATTTTTACAAATAGGGTCGGATCTATTTGCCCTTGGTTAAAGCCTTTGGATATCAAGTGGTTGGATAACCATTCATACCATACCCTAGGTGCTTGCTTTAATCCATATAACGCCTTTTTCAGTCTAAATACATGGTTTGGGTTGTCTAAGTCCTCAAACCCTGGAGGTTGACTTACATATACTTTTTCCTTAATAAACCCATTCAAAAAGGCTGACTAGACATCCATTTGATATAATTTAAATCCTTTATGTGCTGCATAAGCTAGTAGCATCCTAATGGATTCGAGTCTAGCTACTGGTGCATAGGTTTCGTCATAATCCAAACCCTCAACCTGGCTGAACCCTTTGGCTACTAGTCTTGCCTTATTTCTTACTATATCACCCTGATCATCTAATTTGTTCCTAAATACCCATTTGGTGTCAATTATGGATTTATCTACAAGTTTAGGTACGAGTTCCCAGTCTTGGTTTCTATCAAATTGGGCTAATTCTTCCTGCCTAGCAATGATCCAGTCTGGGTCAGGTAGGACTTCTTCAATGGTCTTAGGTTCAATCTTAGAAATAAGGGCAATCTGACTCTGGTTTCTATAGGAAGATCTAGTTCTGACTCCTAGATTTGGATCACCTAAAATTTGGTCAGGTGGGTGAGAAGTACTTACTCTTGTTGGTCTTCTATTTGGGTCAGAGGTTTGTTCCTCTAGTTTATTACAGTTAGATTGAATTTTATCATCTTCAATAATTCTTGGGTTAAGATTTTCTGTATTATTTTCATTTGATATTTATTATAAATTTTACCCAAGTAAATCTTGAGTAATCATTGATTATCACTAAGCAATATTGATTTTTACTTAGCGACTTGGTTCCATGTGAATCAAACAAGTCTAGGTGAAGGAGCTCAAGTATTGAGGTTGTTCTATTAAGGTTGGTTAATTTATGGTTTGCCTTAGTTTGTTTACCTTGTTGACAAGCATTACAGGTTGAGTTTTCAGTAAATTTTAGTTTGGGAAAACCTCTAACTCGACCATTTTGACTCATTTTTGCAATGAGTCTAGTGTGAGTGTGTCTCAGTCTTCTGTGCCACAACTTAGTTTCCTCTTGTTGTGTTAGAAAACACTTTATTGAGGATGTTGGTAGGTTAATGGTGTAGACATTATCTTTCCTAGTGCCCTTAAGTATGATTTCAGGATTATCAATATTTTTAACTATACATTCAGATTTTGTAAAGTTAACGAATAACCACTATCAGATTTTGTAAAGTGAACTGAAAATAAAGTTAAAATTTTCAACTAGTAATACTTTTCGAATAGTAAAATCAGATTTGAATTCGATGTTACCTCTTCCGATTACCTTAAGTTTGTCGTCGTTGCCGAATGCAACCGACCCTAAACTCTTTAATTTGAGCTTTGTGAACTTTAACTTATCTCCAGTTGTCACGCCCCGAGGAAGTACCTCCCGAAAAATTTCGGCAGCATCTCCCCTGTACCAGTGACAACCGGAAACATCCGTACAAACAAAATACGTCAGCCACATGCGGCTGGAATATTTATGCATAAAAGAAACACAACCACGCAGTTAAATATCTAGCCCACACGGCTATATCGAAAACACAACGGAAAAACGAATAGGAAACCCACGAGTGCGAAAGTCCACAAAATACCACAGGTATAAGTCCACAATACATGTATCAAACATAGTTCGTTTTCACAACTCTAAATCCAACAAAGTCGAAGTGTAGGAAAAGAGAAACAAAACCGAAAAGGGTCTCCGGATATGACGTGGGAAGGGGGACCGGCCAGCAGCATACTCCAAGCATCTCCATATCATCTACCTACTGCCTGAAACCAACATAATATAAACGGGGTAGTGAGTACAGGGAACTCAGCGAGTATAGACAGGATAAAGCATGGTCTACATAAAGATATAAGAATCAAAGGATACAGTCTCCATAAGCAAAGAATAAGAATATGCTAACATAACACAACTCATCTATCTATACCTGATAAAATGACTGTGCATGAACATACCAGACATAATAAAGGCATATAACGTAAATGTACATACCCGAAAAGAACCAACCCCCTGATACCATGATCTGTAAACCCACCGTGTCAATAACATACTCCGGACACCTGTGCAATATATATACGACTGCAAATATATGTAAAGTAAATGACATGTATGCAGCATGGCATCCATATGCAGCATACATAGCTCAGACAAGTGCAACAATACACAATCACATGCAGCTAATAGCTAGTAAGCATGTATGCAAAAATATCCCCACAGATGCACCGTGCATCATATGCAAAAGTGCATGCATGCTCCATGGTCACCCCCGCCACCTCTCTAGACACCATGACCCCTGTATGGCCGAGAGGCTTGGGTCCCCTCCAGCCCACAATAGAGTGGTCGAGGCGGACAGTCCGCTAGTAGCTATCTAACTACATAGCATCAGGGTCCCTGGCTGCTCACAACGCCGGATCTCACTAAACCTCGTGACCGGGTGGCACAACAGGACAAGCGGCATCTGCTCCAGCTACCACTACCCATGAGTGGCCGAAGGTGCGCGCTAAACCAAACCAACTGATGACCTTCTCAACCACAAGGGAGACAACGGTCATCAGATGCAATGAATGATGAACATGATATATATATATATAATCATCATCCATGCAACAACCTCGCCCCCCCATAAACGCCTCTAATAACCACAACAGACGTAACCACACATACCACTACGCAAATGGAATGGTAAACATGTAGGACCTATACCACGTACCAATCACAACCTAGACAGGTATAGCCCATAAATATCCAATACAGTCCTCCCTACAACACTCTACATGTGTATAAACAATAGAGTCACAAATAACAAGAATAGAGACTGTAATGAAGCAACCCAAATCATATCAAAGATCAAGCAAAAGTGACAAGCAGGAAAGCTACAAATAATCAGATTTAAGGAATGCAACCTAATTATCCAAAAATATAACCATGCTTTAAAGTCCAAAGTACTAAATAGAAATTTAGGAAGAAATACCCGCCTCGATATATCCCGCAATCAACAGAACCACCCCACGTCACGCTGCTCGTAGAGATCAAGGTCCTGTGTCACACATACAATCCATGTAATATGTAACTAAATATATGTACACTACAAGTAGGTGAATTACCTACAAATAAATAGCCAACTAAGAAGTAATAGCTAGCTATGATTACTACCCTTTTCCCATTAGTAAAACTAGATTAAACTTTTAACCTAGCTGAACCCATCCAAAAAAACTAATTTCCTATTAGATTCTTCCATAATCACTGTCAACTAATACTGATCCCCCTAATTTCCAGAAACCCTAGTGAAACAATACACTAAGAGTTTCTAACACCTAAACAAACCGCATCTTAATGCTTCTGCCTATGATCCAGATCAAGGAAGATAGGGATTCCATTTGTTAACACTCTATTGGATACAATCTATTGGATACAATGTTCGGTCAAGAGAGTATGAATTAAACAATGCATCATTTCCCTACCACAGTGGGCTACATGTTGCATTCTGCACCAACCGGATCAAGAGGAAAGAATAGCAAGAAGTCATCAAAACAAATCCGTTAACAACAACAAACAATTCGACCTCATTACCTCCTCTTTGATCGCCGGAGGAGTCCGCAGATCCAATGAAGAAGATAATCTGACAGAGTTGTGGAGGTCGGACCCTAAACACAACACCTGCTTCCCAAAAGGATCGCCCGAATCACTTCCAGCAAGACAGGTTAGGGTTTCGAATTCACGATCAAACAAAAGAAGACCAAATCGCTTACCTCAAGATCACGGCTAGAGTACGATCACAGATCCGGTGGAGGAGTTGATCTAGCCAAGCTGTGGTGGCCAGAAGCAAGACACCGATCTCTGCTTTCCAAAGAAAACCACCCGAATCAACCCTAGAAAAGGACCAAGGTCCGAATTCACAACCAAAACCAAATGTTCTGCCCTTGCCGATGAACAAAATAGGGAAATCGGAAAAAGACAATGGCGTTACCTCACACAACCGGTTGTCGATGCCCAGATCCAACGCCGACGCCCTCGGTTTCCTCCCGACAGCCGGCGAAATCCCCAAACCGAGCTCCGTCGCTGTTGTTCACCGAGATCAGAGAAGGGAGGAAGGGATGGGGGAGGAAGAAGGTTCGGCTCTAACTAACCTTTCTTCTTGTCGAAGCTCCGAGGTCCCCTCCTCGCCGGCGCCACCGAAAGAAGAAGAAGTCGCCGGTCTCGGTCGCGTGTCGTCTGAGATCGCGAGCGACAGAGAAAGAACAGAGAAGAGAATCGGGGGAAAAAGAAAGGGCTTTGGCGCTTTATAGCGTGGTTAATCCCAACCTTAGGTTAGCTTAATTAAAACCTAAGTTTAGCCTTAATCAACTCCCACTTAATTTGGGTATTCCAAACCTGCCTCAATCTAACCCTATCGATATATCCCTTAAAACGAGTTATAGGGACTCGGTTTAACTCCAGAAAAATTTCTAAAAATTTTCCTAAGGTTATTCCACGATAACCCTAAAAATAAATTCGCATATATTACACCAGTCATATGTCTGGAGCATCCACTATCCAACATCCACTGATCCAATTCTTTATGTTCCTACACATAAAGTGTTTGAATTGGACTCTTTTTGATGAAAATAAAGTGAAATGAGGTTGATTAACTTTTTGAAAAATATTTAAGTTAATTATGTTTTGAGAGAATAATTAAGTTAGTTAATTTTGAAAAATATTTTAAGTTAATTTAATTTTGAAAAATATTTTAAGTTAATTTAATTTTGAAAAATATTTTAAGTTAATTTAATTTTGAAAAATATTTTAAGTTAATTTTGAAAAATATTTTAAGTTAATTTAATTTTTAAAAATATTTTAAGTTAATTTAATATTAGAAATAATTAAGTTAATTTCGGAATTTAACTTGAATTTCAAATTTGAATTTCGAATTTTGAAATTGATTTTAATTTTCTGTTCCTTAGTCATCTCACCCGATCTAAATTTTCAATCAGGGAATCTTATAATTTTTGTGAGATGAATTAGGTTCAATTTTAGGGTTTGGTTTAACTTTGTGTTAGATTTAGGTTTAGCTTTGGGTTCAACAAGTAGGCATTATTTGGATAAACTTCTGGGCTATGGTGAGTCACAAGGGCATCATTAAAGTAACCATGCCTTCGAGGTTTTTTCAAATAGTCCTACCCATTGAACTTAGTACAAAACCTTGGTCTAACTGGTTAGGAACCATAAAGGGTAGCTTCGGTCAGTTCCACTTAGCCAAATGCACCAGGTCGAAGCCATATCTTCCTAGACATGTGATGACTAAGCTTCCCCAACGTACTATCATCCAATACTTCACCAGTACCGTGATTCAAGTTAACCCTAACCCATTTTTTATTCTAACCTTAATCACCCTGCTGGGTATTCTACTCTTGGTTACCCTTGTCGGGTGAATTATGTTTAGAGGTGCCAGCTATTCTGGAGCCTTCCCTTGGAAATTTTTATTTTTATTTTAATTCCAAATTTTGATTTTAATTTTTATTTTAATTTCTAATTTTTATTTTAATTTCAAATTTTAATTTTTAATTTTTATTTTAATTTCGAATTTTTAAAATTTTAATTTAATTTTTAATTTTTAATTTAATTTTTATTTTAATTTCAAATTTTTATTTTTAATTTTTATTTTAATTTCGATTTTTAATTTTTATTTTTATTTTGAATTTTAATCTATAATTTTTTAATTTAATTTGTTAGTACAGTTTTTCTTCTGGCTTCCCCTGGATCATAGCCTCGATATGGTCTATCGAGGTAATGTATTTGATCCTTGGAACCCAATATTGACCAAGTCCAACCTGATTGATCAGGTGGGACTTGGGTACCCATGCTTGGACTGATTTATGATTTTGTCTATTTACTAAGGTTAGGTAAGATCTATATTTTCTTTTAGTTTTATAACCTAGCCCAGTTTTATTGTAAACAGCTCTTTGTGTCCCAAGAATTAGGTCAAGCTTCTTGGAGCCCAAAGAGAACCGTTCTAATGTATTTTTTAAATCCTCAACCTGAGTTTTCAGACTGGAATTTTCATCCTCAAGTTTTTGAACTTGAGTTGAATTTCTAGTCTGACTTGAGTCAAGCAAGGTTTTGGGGTTAATCACTTCTTTCAGGACTGCTACTTCCTTTAGAAGTGACTTAACTTTAAGATTTGACTTTGCTAATTTGCGTAATAAGTAATTGACTAAATTATTAAGTCGAGGAATACTTACAGCGGGGTCTAGCCCTTCAGAAACGGATACGGATCCGTGGCTTCACTCGGACTCGGCTTCCGACTCGCTCTCGCTCTCGAACAGTTCAATCTGGTCCCGGGCCATCAACACAAGTAGACTTGTCTGATTGAGTTCATTGTCGTCGTCTTCTGAAGAGGATTCGTCCCATGTCACCTTTAGCACCTTCTTTTTCCTTTGCTTCTTTGCATCCTTTTGATTAGGGTAGTTTGCCTTAATGTGACCTTTCTGGTTGCATCCGTAGCAGATCACTTTGAGCTTGACTTTTGAACTGGATTGAACCTCCTTGGACTGTACTGCCTTCTTTAGATATCTTTTGTTGAAGCCTTTCTTTTTCTTGTAAAGTTTCTTCACTAGGTTCACGAGCTCAGAGGTTAATTCTTCGTCTGAGTCGGGTTCATCTTCCTCCACGGTTCAGTTCTTCGCCGTGAACTTGGTTCGCGTGTTCGACCGGTACCTGCAACCAAAGCAATACCCTTCTCGGTTGGCAGTGTATTAGTCTGTTCATGTAGTTCAAATTCAGAAAAACAATTCATCTAATCTAATAGAAGATAAGTCCTAGGAGACTTTGTAGGCATCTACCATCGATGCCCACAATGTGCTCCTCGGAAAAGCGTTTAGAGCGTACCTTATAATATCCCGATTCTTAACTCTTTGCCCGATCGCATGGAGGGAGTTGAGAATGTCTTGTATGCGAGCGTGGAGTTAACTTGCTGTCTCTCCATCCTGCATTTTCAGATTATACAATTTATTAAACAAAAGATCTTTTTTACTTACCTTGGTGTCGGAGGTGCCCTCGTGGAGTTCAATCAGCTTCTCCCAAAGCTCTTTTGCGCTGGAGAACGGTCCAACTCTGTTGAGCTCTTCTTTGGTCAGTCTGCACTGGAGGGTGCAGGTAGCTCTGGCATCAGCTTCCACTTTCTTGATTAGTGATGGTTCCCATTTTTCGCAGGGTGTAGGCTTGCCATCTTCGTCGGTTGGTAGTTGCAAGCCCCTCTTGATGATCATCCATGTGTCGAACTGAATTTTGAGGAAGGTTTCTATTTGCCCCTTCCAGTACCCGAAGTCTTCTCCGGAGAAGAGAGGGGGGCGAACAGTGCTGAATCCTTCTTGTTGGGCCATAATATGCAAAAATAAAAGAAAAACAGAAATGTCCCAAGACTAGGTCTTGGATTAGCAGTGCGGGAAATAATGTTAAGAAATAACGAACTCGAGTGGTGTTGCACCAGCCTCGAGCAAAAACTGATTCGAAAAAATAATTAGAATATAGCTGTTAAGCTAATTCTAATTGACTCCGTAAAACTGAAATATACCACGAAAAAAATTACGTGATCGGTGGTTGCACTAGATCAACGCGACCTCGCTCTGATACCAATTGTTGGATCGAAAGCACTAGAGGGGGGTGAATAGCGCTCGTGGCTATTTTGTTTCGTATTCGTAAAACACTAATCGAGTTTAAAGCAGCGGAAATAAAAGATAATAAACGCGAACACAAGTATTTACTTGGTTCGGAGCCTATAGCGACTCCTACTCCAAGGTCCACGCTCGTTGAGCGTTTACTTTGGGCAACAACTATAATCGTTAAAAGTTTTACAGAAATGCAATACAAATAAAACAATCGTAATCTTATATCGACAACAGAGAAAAGTATAATTGCAGCTTCTGGTTGTCGGGGCGTCACTTCAGCACTTCTGGGTCGTCCTATGAGCAGCAAATAGTCGAAGGATCTCTTGAGAATGGTTGTTATAAGCTGCTGCTCGAACCCTCCTTATAAACAGTGATGGAGGTGCCTCCAAGCCTGTCCGAGGCGCCTCCAGGCCGCAGAGTCACACGCGTGGATCTGCTCCGATCTGGTCGCGCCTTATCCCAGTGAAGGCACCTCCAAGCTGCTCCAAGGTGCCTCCAACGCCTGGTCCAAGGCGCCTCGAGCGTCATGGAAAATAATATGTGTTAGCCCCATGGAGGTGCCTCAGACACTGTTCATCCGAGGTCTAAGTTGCTTCTTTGTTCCTGCAAAATGTGTTAGTCCCAAACACAAACCCTGCAAAACAAAATTAGCACAGAAACAATATGATAGATATAATTGACAGTCGTCGGTCTGTCCGGGTCTGACTTCAGATTTACAATCGGAAATCCTAGGTCGACTCGACGCCTACTGTTCCCTCTATGGGGAACGCGTCCTCACCTACTCCACTTAGAAGATTTACCTGTTGTCAGTGCGATCCTCCAGATCGACTGGACTTTTGCTCAGCGTTCGAAGCTTCCGGACTTTCTGCTGGACTTCTACTTCCCGGTTCGTCCAGTCTTTCACCTGGTTCGCAACACCAGGACTTTCCACCTAGGGTTACCCCCACAGGACTTTTGCCTGAAGCTCTCGACCCGCCAAGACTTTCCGCATAGGGTTACCACCCCCTATGACCTAGGGTTACCACCCTCTAGGGTTTTCTACCTGCCTAACCGCAGCTAAGACATTCCTGAAACACTCAATTAAGTACGTTAGATCACAAAACAACTTAACTTTGAATTCCTTTGTCATTATCAAAACAACGGTTGATCGTTAGATGCTTCCCGCACCAACAATCTAGGTTGATGATGTCCCCTTGAGGAGATCATAAGGATTGTCATGTAAACCCTACAGGTGGACTTAGTCCGACCTGACAATAAGATTGAGTGGTACTACTCTTGGAGTTAGATATTAATTATGTGAGTTATCAGTAACTCATTTAATTAATGGGCATTCAGTATCTTAAACACAGAGAGATTAGCACACTCATGATAAGAAGGAGCCCATATTGTAATATGGGATTGGTGCAGTAGTGCAATAATAACTCTTTAGTGGTTTGAGTTATTATTGATGAACTTGAGTTGGGTGTTCGGGGAAAACATGGGAAGCTTGAGCTCAAGCTCATCGAGAGACCAAAACCAGTTTCTCCTCTCGGTCCCTGTTGTAGCCTCTTATTTATAAAGTCTTATATCTACCCAAAGCCCAGCTTCTTAACTAAGCTTCAGGGTCGGCCACATCCTTGCTTGGAGCCCAATCAAGGGGTCAGCCAAGCCAAGCTTGGAGCCCAAGCTAGGGCCGGCCAAACCTTGCTTGGTGCCCAAGCAAGGGGCCGACCATCCACACATAGAAAAGGAAGTTTTATTTTTTTTGTAAAATATTTCCTTTTATAGAGATCCATTAAAAGGATTTAAATGGACGATTTTAATTATAAAACTTTCCTTTTTTGGATCGATCACAAAAGGAAATAAAAGGGAGTTTTTATTTTGTTAGAAACTTGCCTTTTATAATGCTTTCCACATGGTTTTAAAAGAGAGTTTTAAATTTTAAAATCTTTCTAGAAAGGATTAAAATAGAGATTTGAAATCTTTCCTTATTTGTAGTTATCTATAATGTTTAAAAGACTAATTTTAATTTTAAATTTTCATTTTTTTTTAACCATGATATAAAAGGAGTTTTATTTTAAATCTTTTCTTTTATAGACATCCACAAAAGGATTTAAAAGAGAAGATTTTAATTTTATAAAACATGCCTTTTATAGCTAACCACAAAAGGAATTTTAAAAGAGAGATTTTAATTTTTTTGTTTAAAATCTTTCCTTGTTTGATGCACAAGTGGTGGCCGGTCACGTAAAGGAATAAAAGGAAGTTTTAATTTTTTATTTTAAAACTTTCCTTTTTTGGGTTCACCAAGGATTATAAAAGAGAGGGAAAGGGTGCCTCATGGAGAACAACCTAAGCCTTGGATCCTCTCTATTATGGCTGAAACTCCTTTCTTTTATTCCCTTGGTGGCCGACCCTCTTCCTTCTCTCTTCTCCTTTTGTTTCCTCTCTTGGAGGCCGGCGGTATCAAGTTTGGTTTTCTCTTGGTGGCCGGTTGTTTGAAGGAGAAGAAGAAGAGAAGGAAGCTCTCTTGTCTAGCATCCCTTGGAGGTTAGTTGGTGGCCGAAACTTGGAAGCAAAGGAAGAAGCTTAGGTGGATTTTATCTTGGTAGATCGTCGCCCACACGACGTCCAAGAGGAGGTGAGGAATACAACAGAAGATCGAGATGTCTATAAGTTACAAAAAGGTATAACTAGTTATTTGTTTCCGCATCATAACTAGTTCATCTTCTTTGTATAGATCTTGAAAAACCAAACACAAGAGGCTATCGGTTTTAGGTTATCGTTTTGTTATCAATTTTATTTTTCGATTTCATGTTTCGATATTATGCTTCTATTGAGGTCTCTGTAGTTAAACCTAGTTTACTGTAAGAAGTTAAATATCCGATTTCTTTAAAAGACTTTGTCTAGGAAATGGTGGATGATCTCATACCCAAGAACGCCTAGTGCCTCGCCATGTTTAACCTAGAAGCCGATCTTTGAAATAGATATTTAATTAACTTTTGTAATATGGTTTAACTTAGGAAGAACACATCAGTTAAACTTGGAGTAAAAATGTTAAGTATCATTTCTAATCCAAGTTTAGCTTCTGAAGGACAATTTGGATTAATAATGTTAAGCATCGTTTGCAATCCAAATTTAACTTCAGTAGAGCACATGGGTAGCTAGGATAGTTCTATGCTCGTACAAATTTTTATACAGGGGAACTAGAACGGTATTTCGAGTAGCAACCAACACATATGACTCAGCTTGATGGCTTCGTTCTGATGAAGGATGGAGCATCCGAAGGACCGTGGACAAGGTAGCAAGGACAAGAGCAAAGGGAAGTGCACTTCAAGGTATACATGAAGGATATTATTGGGACAAGCCGCAGGCTTGAATGTATCCGAGGGACAAGAGCCAAAGGAAGAAGCAAGAGGTCAAGACTGTGATGAAGATTCAAGTGAGTCGTGAGGGTCTGAGTGCAAGAAAAATATACTCGGGAAGGGGAATTGAAAAATATGGCAATAAATATTAATTAAATAATAAGGTTAAATAGAGTAATAACCTTAACAGAATTTTTAGGAATTTTTATAAATTTTTTGAGAATTTTTCGAAGGTCGTATGGTGTAGGTTACGACGATAAATATTGAGACTAGGGAAAGCCTGTTTAGGCTACCCCATTGAACGAGGAAAAGTTTTATTTTTCTTTTTCTTTTCCTTTTCTTTTTCTTTTTCTTTTTCTTCGTTTCTCACCCGACGCAATCCCCATTTCCTCCTCTTCTCCCCTTCCCCATGTTCATAACCCCCCACCAAAGGAAATCCCGAAGCCCTAGCGTCACTTTCCCCTTCTCTGCCCCCATCGTTGCCTCGTCGCAGAGATTCCGATCGCACCATCTCCTCCTTGCGTCGCTCAACATCCGCGCTGCGCTACCCTTCGTCGGAGCAGTGGCGTTGCTGTTCTTGCTGTGCCCTAGCCGCAGTCACCCATGCCCTAGTTTTCCTTCTCACCGCGAGCCATAGTACCGAGTGCCACCTGATCTTTCCTCTCCGGGTCGTGGATAGAAGCCAAGCTTCCGAGTTGACCTCTTGTCGGTGCCCTAGCCACTGCCACTGCGAGGACTGAGCCGGACATCGCCGATGAGGCTAGCCTTGACCTATCCCTCTTCTCTTGATTTTCTCCGAGTTGTGCTCTAATCACTGCTTGCTACCACCACTTACCGACGCCGCCCAACGCCTGAGGTATATCTCGTGCCCTAGCCTTATTCCTTAAGTTGAACTCTCTGCTTCAGCGCTGACCTAGGGTTTCCGGCAATGGGCTGATACAACAGATTTAGTTTTTACCAGCCACTATTGCTTGCTATCATCACTGGCGATTGAAGAGGAAGAGGTAATGGAAGCTATTTTGTTGCTGGATTGTGATAGTGAATAGATTTTTTGGTTGTTTTCTTGATCTCCTTTTGATCTAGGCAGTGAAGAGGTTTCCAACCAGAGTAGTGGTGTTTCCAGGTATTCCCAGCAACTGCGATCTCCGGCCACAAGTCAACAGTGGTGGCTTGAATTGAGCTAAGAGGTGGAGGAATTTATCCTTGCTATAGTTTACACCTAAAATTGAAATTAGGAAGATTAGAAATGATAGACCCAAGTGGTTGTCTTGATAGTTAAGGTTAATAGAGCTAACCCTAATTAACTTATGAGTTATACTTAGTTAGGGATTAAATAATAGATTTAATCTAAGCTTCGGGTTAGACTCGATTATGTAGCTAATCGAGATATAATGAATGAATTAGGGTTCCGGGTAAATAAGAATTTGATTTAGCTATTTGATATTTGTGGTAGTAGCTAAATTAAAGGTGTTGTTACAGGACTCTGATTTATGATGAGCTACCTTACGTGGGATTACCTTTGGCATGCACTATATTTTGAGGTGGGTACCTTGACTTATCTCTTTTGATAATGTCATGTTGATATGCGTAGTAGGTTATAGCCTCTAGTAATAATTATGTTTATCTTTACTTTGGTATGTCACTACATGATACTTGTTGCATGTTTTTATCTATTCTGCATTTATGTTTTATACCCTCTTGTTGTTGCCATGATTATTTATGCTTATAGAGGTAGTGACATACCATGCCTTATGATATATTGGACTAGACATTTACCATATCTGACGCGTGTACCTAGCCCTATTTATTTGATCCATTTATTTTTGGTACATATTTTATGGAGGTAGATATGGTCAGGATTTGCATGCTTAGTTTCATGCACCATCTTGCATGATTGCATGTCGTGCGATTGGTAGCACCATTATTGTTGAGCTCATCGCCAGTTACATGGATCTGCACACACAACCACTCATGGGTTAGTGGTATATCAGGCAGGGTGTGTGGCAGTTTGCTCTGTCAATGCTCCGCTGGTCCACTCATGGGTAGTGTGACGCAGCGTAGTAGCACGTCAAGGTTCCCTCCTTTAGATTGTCTCAGGGAGATGAGAGCATTAAGCTCCCCCACTTATGATTTGGGATAGGAGGATTAGTGTACTTTGACAACATCGTATCCACTGGATCACTCATCAGGAGCAGTGATGGCAGAGTGCACAGTTGTCATATCCCTACCCACAGTCTCACCATCGTGTGTGAAATGGTTGACTGGCGTCAGGGGTGACCATGTCATTTGCATCATATGCATGATTACATTTATTGCTTGTGTTTGTTACACTTTATTTGTTACATATTGGATGGATGCATATGATTGACATGCATACAGGGCCATGTTATTTATGGTCTGACGACCTTATTATTCTGATAGGAGGTCCTAGTGAGTACAACTTCTTTTCTTACAGTTTTACATTTTCCATTATTTCAGGAGACTGTACACATATTTGTTACTATTGGATATTTCTTACTATGCATGTCAACTTGGTATCCGCTAAGCGTTGGACTCACCCCGTTGATTATACCTATTTCAGGTTGAGGTCGTCAGAAGATTCCAGTCGCTAGTCCGCACTTCGTGTCGCGACGATTTTTTGCTTACGGACTTGGTTCCTTGTTTTTCTGATGATCTACTTGTTGATCTGTGTTTATAAGTCTCAGATTGTCACCTGTACAGGGGAGATGCTGCCGAAATTTCTTCTGGCAGGGACTATCTGGGGTGTGATAATATTTTTGGTATCAGAGCAAGGTATACGTTACTTGATTTTCATTTTGGATTTTTTTTTTTTATGTAAATCTGATACCAATATTTTTGGTATTAGAGCAGGTTTACGATACCTATTTTTCGTGTTCTGGATTTTTTAGTTAATTTGATACCAATATTTTTGGTATCAGAGCAGGTTTACGATGCATGTTGTTTTTTTAGTGTTTTGAATTTTCGAGTTAATCTGATACCAAATAATTTAGTATCAGATCAAGGTATTCGATACTTGCTTTTTGTTTTGGATTTTTTTGAGTTAATCTGATACCAATTCTTTTGGTATTAGAGCCCAGGTTATTCGAGTAATCTAGGTATTTTCGGATTTGTACGGATTTCCTTCGATTTTCTCATTTCGGAGTTCCGAGGTCATAAATGGGGGCTGGATAGCGACGGAACATCTCCAGACAACAAATAGGTAAAATATTAATTTTTATAATTTTGATACTTGTATTAATATCTGGAACATAATTTAATAGAGATGAGGCGAAATGCACGTGTTCCCACTCCGAGGCATGGTTCAGGACGTCCACGCAAGAGGACATTGGAATCCCTGGCGACGGAGTCGCTAGAGGTGTCTGCTGGGGACGAGCCTGCCGGTCAGGGACAAACTCCACATTGTACTACGAGTGCATCGGGCTCTCAAACTCCGATGGTTTCAGAGGTACCTACCCCGACCATACTCGTCGTACCCACTCCTACAGTATTCATAGTGCCACCAGCGGTGCCTCTTACGGCATATCCGACACCTCCTCCAACAGTACTTGCTGCTACGTACCCGACACAAGCACCAGTAGCACCAGTTACACCTATTGTACCTCCAGCCGTGCCCACCTATACTGACCCTGCAGTGCCACCAGCGGCACCTGTCCTAGCTTATGTAGCAACACCGAGGATACCTCCCCTGGCCTATCCAGCGGTACCACCTATAGTACCAGCTCTAATGGTTTTGCCCGTTCCCGCAATAGTCCCTACTCACCTTACTGGTATAGTTACGGCACGAGCTCGGATCCCAGCTTTGGCAGGGTCAATGAAAAGTTGATTCACCCTATTCCGTGGAGAGACCGATCTGAGTGTGGCCCAGTCCTGAATAGAGACTATGGAGCGGACCTTTACTACATGGTATGCTCCGAGTGGGAGAAAGCAGAGCTGGCTGCTTTCCATTTACGGGACGAGGCCGATATCTGGTGGGATACACAGCGTTCCATCATAGGTAATCAGAACCTCACCTGGGCGAGGTTCAGAGAGGCTTTTTAGAGCCGGTACTTTCCATGGTCATATCAGATGACCCGCCATCAAGATTTTCTGAGTCTTTGTCAGAACAATTGCATAGTGACAGAGTACAATGCTGAGTTTAATCAGCTGACTATATTTTTTCCAGAATTAGTTGTTGAGGACAAATCTCGTATGCTTTAGTTTGTTTAGGGACTGGATGGACATCTGTAAGTAAAGATTGCCGATTTTGGGAGTTCATCTTACATAGAGGCCTTGGACAGAGCACTTATGATTGAGTCAGCACACCAGAGAACATATCTGGACAAGAAGCGGAAGCAGACAGATCGGACATCAGGGCAGATCTAGTAGCCATAGGCTACCAGATAGTAGCAGAGTGGTCGTAATCGGCCAGGGCAGGATACTTCTGGGGTATTTGGTCAGCCTCAAAAGTCAGGGTGATCTTCATCAGGACATTTTTGGTCTCCTCAGCAGAACCGGAAATAGTCCGCTAGCGACATTCACTGCACCAGATGTGGGTCCAGAGACCACATCACATCAGCCTGTGGCCTGGGATAGTCAGTTTGCTATTACTGCAAATAACTCGAGCACCTAAGCCGAGACTGTTCACTGAAGGCTCAGCATATTGCTTCTGGGGTTTCTATTCATAGAGGGCAACACAGTCAATCAAGGACTCGGTGAGGAGGGTAGAGAGGGCAATCTTCACATAGCCAGCAGAGGACAACTCCCCCTGCAGTAGCTGCATATGGCATGCACGGACAGGAGCACTCCAGTGCCCTCATAGTACCACAGAGCTCTGTTCTGGGACCACAGTATTTGACTCAAGGGTAGTACCAGTCATAGCCTCAGCCATTAGTGTAGTATCAGCTGCAGCCCCAGCTACTAGTTTAGTACCAGTCACAGCCTCAGCCCCTAGTAAAGTATCAGCCATAGTCTCAGCCATTGGTTCAGTACTAGTCGCTGCCTCAGCCACCGGTTCAGTATCAATCGCAGCTCACATATCCGTCTCTAGCTCAGTACCCGGCACCGTCACAGTGGCAGGCTCAGACTCAAGCGCAGCAGCCTTTGGCAGCACTACCACCTCCACCACCGCCAGAGACTGGGTGTATTCACGCGGTTACCAGAGAGGTGCGCAGCGGGCCGACCGATCAGTTTTCCGTGGTATGGTTTTACTTTATGCATTATCCGCTGATATGCTGATAGATACTGGTAGCTCACATTCCTTTATTTCCCGTTCCTTTATGAGGGGCATAGGTAGACTACCTACCCTTAGACCGAAGTGATTGACCGTCTCCCTACCGTCCGGTGATACATTGGACATCACTCAAGAGGTCAGAGGTTGCCCATTAGACTTTGGCAATATGATACTCATGGTTGATTTATTAGTACTGGAAATGGTCGAGTTCGACATTATCCTTGGCATGGATTGGTTGTCCGCATATTATACCACGGTTGATTGCCAGACGAGGGTGGTCACATTCCGACCTCCGAACCAACCCTCGTGGGATTTCACTAACATCAGGGATGACGGCATATCGATCATTTCTGCGATTCAGGCTCAGAAGCTGCTATCACATGGCTGTCAAGGATTTCTTCTATCTTTGATTAATACTGATGACAACAGTAGTTCCCAGCTCTCGACGTTCCAGTGGTCCGAGAGTATCCGGATGTATTTCTAGATGAGCTACCAGGTTTGTCTCCCCAAAGGCAAGCGGAGTTTGCTATTGAGCTGATTCCGGGGGTCGCGCTAGCATTGAAAGCTCCTTACCGTATGACACTGAAAGAGTTGGACGAGCTAAAGGTCCAACTCCAGTATTTATTAGACAAGGGATTTATTCTGCCTAGTGTGTCTCCGTGGGGTTCTCCGGTATTATTTGTCAAGAAAAAGGATGGTACTCTAATGTTGTGCATCGATTACAGACAACTGAATGCAGTGACCGTCAAGAATATGTACCCCTTACCACAGATCGAGGATTTGTTTGATCAGCTCAGAGGTACATCAGTATATTCTAAGATTGATCTGTGATTCAAATATCATCAGTTGAGAGTCAAAGAATCTGATATTCAGAAGACAGCATTCCGTACCAGATACGGACATTATAACTTTTTGGTAATGCCATTTGGGCTTACCAACGCTCCAGCGGTGTTTATGGATTTGATGAACCGCATCTTTATGGAGTATCTAGATCAGTTCATTGTTGTCTTTATCGATGACATTTTGATTTACTCTCGTTCCGAGGAGGAACATGCACAGCATCTTCGCATTGTCTTGGAGATTCTTCGACGACATCGTCTATACGCGAAGTTCAGCAAGTCTACTTTTTGGCTATCCTCAGTTGGTTTTCTAGGGCACGTGGTGTCTAGCCGAGGTATTTCAGTAGACCCTCAAAAGATCGAGGCTGTCACCAGTTGGGAGCAGCCAAAATCAGTTCAGGAGATCCAGAATTTCTTGGGATTGGTGGATATTATAGACGTTTCGTCGAGGGTTTCTCGCGTATCGCTATGTCGCTGACACGCCTGACCAGGAAAGGCATGAAATTCACTTGGTTAGAAGCTTGTGAGACTAGTTTTCAGGAGCTGAAGCGGAGATTAGTGTCGGCACCAGTTTTGGTTTTACCTCCTAGAGAGGACGGATTTGTACTCTATACCGACGCTTCTCTTCAGGATTTGGGTGATGTCCTGATGCAGCACGGCAGGGTAGTCTCTTATGCTTCTCATCAGTTGAAGGAATATGAGAAGAACTACCCAGTACATGATTTGGAGCTAGCCGCCATTATATTATCTTTGAAGACTTGGCGGCATCACCTTTATGGTATTACATTTGAGATTCTCACTGATCATAAGAGTCTCAAATACCTTTTCACTCAGAAGGAACTCAATCTCCGACAGAGGAGATAGATGGAGTTTCTGAAGGATTATGACTGTACTATTAGCTACCACCCAAGGAAAGCTAATGTGGTTGTCGATGCGCTTAGCCGGAAGTCCAAAGGGACTTTAGCTTGCCACCGAGTTGTGGTCACGGACTTGATTCAGGATTTTTCCGAGTTGGGCCTTGAGGAGCAGGGGCGAAGAGAGCAGGATATTCTGGTTACCATGGTTGCTCAATCGTCGATCAGGATGAGGATCCGAGAGGCCCAGGCCGATGATCAGCGCTTACAGTCCATTAGCAGCCAGATAGCTTCCGGATAGCAGACCGAGTTCACCCAAGATGAAGAGGGCTTTATTTATTTCCAAGACAGATTATGCGTACCTCAATCTCACCCGGTCTTGTAGGAGCTAATTCATGAGGCACATCGCTCTCAATTTGTGATCCACCCAGGTGGAACCCGCATGTATCAAGACTTGAGGCATTCCTATTGGTTGAACTGCATGAAGAAAGACATCGCAAAATTTATAGTTAGATGTCTTGTCTGTCAGTAGTTGAAGGCTGAACACCAGAGACCTATCAGATTATTTCAGAGGATTCCGATTCCAGAGTGAAAATGGGAGCACACCACTATGGATTTTGTGGTGGGATTGCCTAGGACACGATGAGGCCACGACATGATTTGGATAGTCGTTGATCGATTAACCAAATCCACACACTTCTTGGTGATCTGGAAGATCGATTCTCTGGATCGATTGGCAGAGTTGTATTGTTGGGAGATCATCAGATTACATGGTGTTCCATTGAGTATTATATCGAATAGAGACCCACGGTTCACATCCCGGTTCTGGCAGAGTCTACAGCAGGCCTTGGGCACTCAGCTTCATTTCAGTACAGCTTTCTGTCCGCAGATAGAGGGACAGTCAGAGCGGATTATTCAAACTCTAGAGGACTTGTTGAGATCTTGTGTTATGGATTTTGGAGGTAGTTAGGAGGACCACTTGCCATTGGTAGAGTTCGCCTACAACAACAGCTATCATTCGGCTATTCAGATGGCACCGTTTAAAGCGTTGTATAGTAGGCCTTGTCGGACACCCACCCTCTGGGAGGAGGTTGGGGAGGTCCAGCTATTAGGACCTCATAGAGCTCAGCAAGAGGCAAAGTTGGTCTGTACTATTAGACGGAAGATGTTCGAGGCACAGGACCGCTAGAAGAGTTATACTGATCAGAGACGCAGACCCCTGGAGTTCTCTACTAGCGACCATGTTTTTCTAAGAGTCTCATCCACGAAAGGGGTGAAGAGATTTGGCCTCCGAAGTAAGCTAGCTCCACGATACTTTGGGTCTTTCCAGATCTTAGAGAGGATTGGAGCAGTAGCTTATCGTCTAGCGCTACCACCGTCTTTGGCAGGCGTTCACGATGTGCTCCATGTGTCTATGTTGAGGAGATACGTAGCTAACCCAGCACATGTTCTGTCAGATATACCAGTTCCCATTCAGCCTGACGTTACCTACGAGGAGGTTCCAATACGGATTCTGGATGAGAAAGAGCGTCAGCTGCGGAACAAGACTATCCGGCTGGTTAAAGTCAGATGGCAACATCATTCTGATGAGGAGGCTACTTGGGAGCTTGAGGATATGATCAGAGCTCGATACCCACATCTTTTCCATTTAGCATTTATACTATTTAGCTATGTTGCTAGTATTTGCTGATGGTAAATAACGAAAATTTGGGGATTAAATTTTTATTAGTGGGGGAGAATGTAAAATATGGCAACAAATATTAATTAAATAATAAGGTTAAATAGAGGAATAACCTTAACAAAATTTTCCAGAATTTTAGAAAATTTTTGAGAATTTTTCGGAGGTCGTATGGTGTAGGTTACAGGGATAAATATTTGGACTAGGGGAAGCCTGTTTAGGCTACCCAATTGAACGAGGAAAAGTTTTCTTTTTCTTTTTCTTTTCCTCCGTTTCTCACCCGACGCCATCCCCGTTTCCTCCTCTTCTCCCCTCCCCCGTGTTCATAACCCCCGGCCAAAGGAAAGCCTGAAGCCCTAGCGTCACTTTCCCCTTCTCTGCCACCATCGCTACCTCGTCATAGAGATTCCGATCGCGCCATCTCCTCCTTGCGCTGCGCTACCCTTTGTCGAAGCAGTGGCGTTGCCATTCTTGCTGTCCCCTAGCCGTAGTCGCCCGTGCCCTAGTTTTCCTTCTCACCGTGAGCCACAATGCCGAGCGCCACCCGATCTTTCCTCTTCGGGTCGTGGATAGAAGCTGAGCATCCGAGTTGATCTCTCGCCAGTGCCCTAGCCACTGCCACTGTGAGGACTGAGTCGGTCATCGCTAACGCGGCTAGCCTCGACCCATCCCTCTTCTCTTGATTTTCTCTGAGTCGTGCCCTAACCACTGCTTGCTGCCACCACTTGCCGGCATCGCCCAACGCCTGAGGTATATCTTGTGCCCTAGCCTTAGTCCTTAAGTTGAACTCTCTACTTCAGCGCTGACCTAGGGTTTCCGACAATGGGTTAATACAACAGATTTGGTTTCAACCAGCCATTGTTGCTTTCTATCATCACCGGAAATTGAAGAGGAAGAGGTAATGGAAGCTATTTTACTATTGGATTATGATGGTGAATAGATTTCTTGGTTGCTTTCTTGATCTCCTTTTGATCCGGGCAGTGAGGAGGTTTCCAGCCAGAGTAGTGGTGTTTTCGCGTATTCCCAGCAGCTACGATCTCCGACGGCGAGTCAACAGTGGTGGCTTGAGTTGAGGTAAGAGGTGGAGGAATTTATTCTTGCTGTAGCTTACACCTAAAATTGAAATTAGGAAGATTATAAATGATAGACCCAAGTGGTTGTCTTGATAGTTAAGGTTAATAGAGCTAACCCTAATTAACATATGAGCTATACTTAGCTAGGGATTAAATAATAGATATAATCTAAGCTTCGGGTTAGACTCGATTATGTAGCTAATCGAGATATAATGAATGAATTAGGGTTCCGGGTAAATAAGAATTTGATTTAGCTATTTGATATTTGTGGTAGTAGCTAAATTAAAGGTGTTGTTACAGAACTCTGATTTGTGAAGAGCTGCCTTACGTGGGATTACCTTTGGCATGCACTATATTTTGAGGTGGGTACCTTGACTTATCTCTTTTGATAATGTCATGTTGATATGCGTAGTAGGTTATAGCCTCTAGTAATAATTATGTTTATCTTTACTTTGGTATGTCACTACATGATACTTGTTGCATGTTTTTATCTGTTCTGCATTTATGTTTTATACCCTCTTGTTGTTGCCATGATTATTTATGCTTATAGAGGTAGTGACATACCATGCCTTATGATATACCGGACTAGACATTTACCATATCTGACCCGTGTACCTAGCCCTATTTATTTGATCCATTTATTTTTGGTACATGTTTTATGGAGGTAGATATGGTCAGGATTTGCATGCTTAGTTTCATGCACCATCTTGCATGATTGCATGTCGTGCGATTGGTAGCACCATTATTGTTGAGCTCATCGTCAGTTACATGGATATGCACACACAACCACTAATGGGTTAGTGGTATATCAGGCAGGGTGTGTGGCAGTTTGCTCTGTCAATGCTCCGCTGGTCCACTCATGGGTAGTGTGACGCAGCGTAGTAGCACGTCAAGGTTCCCTCCTTTGGATTGTCTCAGGGAGATGAGAGCATTAAGCTCCCCCACTTATGATTTGAGATAGGAGGATTAGTGTACTATGACAGCATCCTATCCACTCGGTCACTCATCAGGAGTAGTGATGGCAGAGTGCACAGTTGTCATAGCCCTACCCACAGTCTCACCATCATGTGTGAGATGGTTGACTGGCTTCAGGGGTGACCATGTCATTTGCATCATATGCATGATTGCATTTATTGCTTGTGTTTACTGTACTTCATTTGTTGCATATTGGATGAATGCATATGATTGACATGCATACAGGGACATGTTATTTACGGTCTGACGACCTTATTATTCTGATAGGAGGTCCTGGTGAGTACAACTTCTCCTTTTCTTACAGTTTTACATTTTCCATTACTTCAGGAGACTGTACACATATTTGTAACTATTGGTTATTTCTTACTATGCATGTCAACTTGGTATCCGCTGAGTGTTGGACTCACCCCGTTGATTATACCTATTTCAAGTTGAGGTCGTCAGGAGATTCCAGTCGCTAGTCCGCAATTCGTGTCGCGACGATTTTCTGCTTACGGACTTGGTTCCTTGTTTTTGTGATGATCTACTTGTTGATCTATGTACTTGTGATTGTACTCGAGGATTTTCATCGAGTTTTGGTCTACTACACCTATTTTTCCGTTACATTGATTTCTCTATTGTGTTATGTGTTTTCCGTCGTAGTAGTGGAGTAGGTTTTAGTTAATATAAAATGCATGGTTGTGTCAGCCAGAGGCTGAAATATATAAACTGCGTGAATTGTTAGTTATGTTTGTTATTATTATTCTGGCCGTGTTGGCCGAGGTTTGTGTGGCCTAGAGGGTTTGTAGTAAAGTTTCATATTGTCACCCGTGCAGGGGAGATGCTGCCGAAATTTCTTCTAGCAGGGACTACCTGGGGCGTGACAGGAATCCTAGGTTTAGAGTTTTACCAGTTGACTGGTACATACACCAGTCGACTGGTGGTCTGACTAGGAGCGAACAAAATGCCTCTGTTCGTTTGGTCAGTGTGGAGCAGTCGACTAGTACTTTTGTCAGTCAACTGGTATCGAGCCGTTGGGATATAACGGTCAAATTTCCACAAAGGGCAGTCGACTGGCACATTTACCAATCGACTGGTAAGTGGGGTTTTCCAACCCGTGGCCTATATAACCAAGGCTTGGGAGTTTGATTAAGGTTGACGAAATTATTGATTGTTAACCCTAATTATTAGCCAACAAGTTCTCAAGTGCTCTTTGTAATCCAAGAGATCTTGATTGGTGTTGTCGTGAGGTTTCTTCACCCACAAGAAGACTTGAGGTAGTTGAAGTTTGCTGGGGTCTAATCCATCGATGGAAAGTGATCGTCTACCTTACAGATAATCGTGGAATAGGAGCAACTTATCTCCGAACCACTTAAAAGAGCTTGTCGAGTTTTGTTTGCTTTTTTGTCTTTTAGATTAGCTTTCTTTATATTGTTTGTATTTCCTGTACGCACTAACATTGTAGGAAGAAAGTGATAGATTTGGGATGACGTCTATTCAACCCTCCCCTCCCTCTAGTCGGCCATTGATCCCCAACAGAAATAAGTTTTATAATTTTAGAACATGTTATTATAAAAATAGGAAGCATGATAATTCTAAGGACCATTGTAGATCATATCATGCTTGAAAAACTCTACCTAAGGATAGGAAGGTCAAAAATAATCTAGGAAAGAACCATAAGAAAATTAGACACATGCCTAGAAAAAGAAATATCCAAGGCAATAATGAAAAATCAAAATTTGAGAATTTGATAATTGAAAATCAAGTCCTGAGGTCAAGACTTAATAAGCTAAAGAAGACTATTAGCAAGATGAAAAATATGTTTAAAGGGTCCAAGAAACAAAACCTTGGTTTAGGAAGACAAGAGTCATCTATGGACAAGATGGGTTTGAAATACAAACCTAAGTCTAAGGAAAGTATGATCCCATACTATAGAGTTTCATATAACTATGGAACTAACCCTCAGTCTAGATATCAAGATTACAAACGAGGTTATCTCTAGTGTTGACCTTGAGGAGACTAGCATGACTAAGATTTCTAATAAGCTTAGAAAGGTATCTAGTGAAGTTATCCCTAATGAGTATCTAGTGCACCCAATGAACTCCAATAGGTATTGGGTTCTTAAAAGTGTGATCTCTTCACACTAAATGGGTATAGAGTGTGTCAACCCTAATTAGAAGGGTAGTTAACCCAATTATGCTGAAGTTGGCATTTTAGAGCATTTTCAAAGTATTGTGACATCTTGAAAATAAAAAATTGATTTTTACTGTTGAAGAGGTTAAAATGTGCCAATAAAAAATTGAGTTATTGAGATTGATTAAAATTGACACAAATAGGATAAAATCATAATATGTGCATGAGTGGGTTTTTGACACATTTGAGAGAGATAATATTGCTTATGTCAAATCAAGAATTTGACATAAATATTAGATGATGACACTTAGATGGAAAACCAAAGTATTTTCTATATGCTATAACTACTAGCTAGGCTTGTATGCCCTATCACATGTCATGCCTGTTAGAGTGTATACTGAAAGTCTAAACTTTTGTAAACATTTATTTTGAATAAAGAATCACATTTGGTCAAATTGTCTACATTTAGTTGTAGTTGTTTGATTAATTTATATTGTAGATAACATAGTATGTGGTGCCACATACAGAAGATGATGTTATCAGTACCTTATAAATTATAAACAGTAGCTCACGACCAAAATGGAAAGGAACAAACCATTGGAAGGTCGTAGTGTAATTAGGAATTAGTTTATCTTAACTATATAATTACACTAGTACACTTAGAGTGTATTGAGTAGGACCATTCGAGGTCGTTTCTTTTATACTGACTTTATAAAGGAACAAAGACCTCAGTTATTATGGAAGTGTGTGCTCTTAATCCTAATATAATAACAAGCACATATATTTGATATTTATTTCTTTAATTTATCAATGGGTGAGATTTAGTTCGATAAATCAATAAGCCCGATAAGTTGGGAAATGATATCACTTATAGTGTGTGTTGTTGATTATAGAAGGAAACTGTGTCCTAGTAATCTAGGTTGATAATGTCCCCAAGATGAGCTCATAAGGATTGTCATGTTAAACCCTACAGGTGGACTTAGTCCGATATGACGATAAGGTTGAGTGGTACTATTCTTGGATTAAGATATTAATTAAATGAGTTGTCAGTAACTCACTTAATTAGTGGACATTCGACATCTTAAACATAGGGAGACTAACACACTCATAATAAGAAGGAGCCCAAAAATGTAATTTGGGATTGGTACGGTAGTTCAATAATAGTTCTCTAGTGGAATGAATTATTATTGATAAAATTAAGTTGTGTGTTCGGGGCGAACACGGGATGCTTAATTTTATCAGGAGACCAAAACCAATTCCTCCTCTTGGTCCCTATCGTAGCCTCTTATTTATAGAGTACTATACCCACCTATACCCACCTTCGTACCCATGATGTAGGGGCCAGCCAAGCTAGCTTGTGGTTCAAGCTAGGGTCGGCCAAGCCTTGGTTCATGGGTGGCCGGCCCTAGCTTGAACCCAAGCTTAGGTGGCCGGCCCCCATTAAATTTAAAAGAATTTTAAATTTAAATTTTTCTTATGTGGAAGATATAATTTATTGGAGAGAATTAAAATTAAAATATCTCTTCTACAAAAGATTAAGAAAAGAGATTAGATCTCTTTCCTTATTTGTAGATAGGAAAGATATTTTATTTTTTCTCTTTGAAAATTATTCAAATGTTGAAAAATTAAAATTATAGAAATTTCTTTTTATCAACCATGAAAGGATTTTAAAAGGAAATTTTATTTTTTGAAATTTCTGAAGACAAATAAGGAATTTTTAATTGTTGATTAAAAATTGTCTTGTTTGCTCTCCATGAGGTGGCCGGCCATGATGAATTAATTAGGAAATTTTATTTAATTTTTCTTAATTAATTGTTGTCAAGGAAAGTTAAAGAAATTTTATTGTAATTAAATTTCCTTATTTGCCAAAGCTAAAGAATATAAAAGAGGGGGTTGGGGTGCCTTCATGAGAGACAACCTCTATTATTCTCTCCCTCTTTTCCTTGGTGTTGTGGCCGGCCATCCTTTCTCCCTCTCTTCCTCTTTGTGGTGGCCGAAACCCTTCTTTTCTTGGAGCTCTTGTGGTGGCCGGATACTACTTGGAGAAGAAGAAGAAAAAGGAGAGAAAGCTTGCATCCCTTGGAGCTTGGTTGGTGGAAAAAGTTCTTCATCCTTAGATTTTGGTGCTTGGCCGAAACTTGAAGGAAGAAGAAGAAGGTGCTAGGTGGTCCTCATCTCGGAAGATCGTTGCCCACACAACGTCCGAGGTTAGAAGAGGAATACGGTAGAAGATCAAGAGGTCTTTCTAAAAGGTATAACTAGTATTTTTCATTTCCGCATCATACTAGTTATTTTAGGAAATAATACCAAATACAAGAGGCATGCGATTCTAGTATTTCTAATTTGTTTTCGATGTTGTGTTCTTTTGTTTTTTCTTTTCCTTGTGATTTGATTGTTCTTTTCGGTTGACCTAAAGTTATTTAAGGAAATTAAATATTAACTTTCCTTAAAAGGCTTTGTCTAGTCGGTGGTGGTTGTTCCCATATCCAAGAAGGCCATGTGCCTCGCCACGTCAGTACTGGGAGCCAATTCTGGAAACTAATATTTAATGAAATTAATAACCTAGGTGATTTGGATCGAACGTGTTAAGTTCCGTAGGAGATCCGAGTCTAAACCTAAAAGAACAAATAGATTAAACTTTGGATCAAACGTGTTAAGTTCCGCAGGCGATCCAAATTTAATTTAAAAGAACACATGGTTGCTAGGAAAAGGTTCAGACCTTTGTACAAAATTTTTGTACAGTGGAACCATTAGGTTTTTCGAGTAGCAACCAACAATGCCATCATTCATACTGTCATAAAAAATAATACATGTTATGTCATTTTTCTTTTGAAAATATGCATTAGATGTATGTCATACTCATTAACCTACATATTTCAATTCTTTGAAATTAAGGACAATGACATTAGTTGACATCTAGGTAGGATGATGAAGTTTAAAATGCCTAGTTCGAGATGCATGATCCCTTAATTTAGAAAAAAACAATTTATACACCTCACAAGAACTATAGAGTTAACTTGTATGTGTATTGAGATACATTAGATACAATTGAGATGTTAGGAGGATGAACAAAACTCAAGGCATTGATTAATGTATCTATTTGAGTTTTAGTTTCATAACAAATGAATTTTGTGTTGGTTAATCATAGGGAAAACTAATGTGTTAGTCATATGCATTTAGCCAATATATCATAGTTAGAAATTGTTTTTGAAAATAGTTTTAAAAGTATTTTAGAAAATCTTGCTGAAGTCTACTTGTTAATAGGAATCACCATTGATTAGTTAGGGTTTAGGGTGGAACATGGAAGTTTTCAATGATTTTCAATTTGTACCATTCTTTAAAAATGAGATATATTTTCATAGAAAATTATTTTTCCCTAATAGTATATGATATAAGTAATGGCTGCTTAAAATTTCATGATTTTTTAAAATCATAGAATTACTTATGAATTTCTAAAATTTGATTTGAATTAGAGTTTAAAATTCAGATACGTCAATTGATTACTATCAATTATCAATCAATTGGTACGTATGGTAATTGATTAGAAGCTAACACCAATCGATTGGCACAAGCTGGAATCGATTGGTAACTAATACCAATCGATTGGTAGCTATTAATTTTGACTAAAATGAGTTTATTTCAGTCGATTAAGCCATGTTTAGGTAATTTAACTATCTCTAACCCTACAAAATGCTTGGATAAGTATTTAAGGGTAATTTTCTTGATGAAAATGATAAAGAGATAGTTAAAGGAGAATAATTTGAAATTAAGGAGGGGTTTAGATTCAAGGTTGAATTTTTAACCTTATACCTTAGACTTTGGGATTTTTTAAAGATTTAGAAACTTCAAATCATTGTTGGTGCAATGATAAAAGTTGGAGCATGCTTTGAGGGGGAGGTTCATCTTAAAGGCATGGTTTGGATATGAAATAAGGATGATGGATATATGCTCAAGGTTGAGCATTGGCGGCAATAGAAGGTAAAGAACCTCTATTGCTATGTTTAAAGGATAAGAGGAATGAATCATGGAAGAAGATTTTTTTATGTATGCCAAAAGAGAGAGAATGTAGGGTTTAAGTTAGGAAACCCCCATCCATGCTTTGGCATGAGAAAAAGGAAATTTAGCTAATAAGTTAGCTTAACTTAAACATATTATCAAATATCAAAAAGGGGGAGATTGTTAGTGCAATCGGTCTCGACTCAAGGTTAACCAAGTTGGTCAATCTCAGGTTGGCTTGATCTTGGATTTCAATGTTTGATCAATATGTGAGAAAGAAGTCAAATGGGTCAAGGTTGACCAAATACTTTATAATGTTGGAAGTCCAACAGGAAGTTGGCAAGGGGGAAGTCTAAGTGGGTCAGACGGACTGAATACTTGATGATTGGAAGTCCAACGGGGAGTTAGCAAAAGAAAGTTCAAATGGGTCACGGAGGACCGACACTTGGTGATTGGAAGACCAACATGAAGTTGGCAAGGGAAGTCCAACAGGAAGTTGGCAAAAAGAAAGTCCAAGTGGGTCATGAAGGACCGAACACTTACTGATTGGAAGTCTAATTGGGAGTTGGCAAGAGAAAAGTCCAAGTGGATTATGGATAATGAGACACTTGGTGATTAGAAGACTAATAGAAAATCGGCAAAAGGAAAGTCCAAGTGGGTCATGGAGGACAGAACACTTTGTGACTAGAAGTCCAATGGAGAGTTGGCAAGAGGGAAGTCTAAGTGGTCACAAAGAACCAGACACTTAGCACAAGACTGTAAGTCCAAGTGGGTCAAAGAAGATCGGACATTTGACACGAGATAGAAAATCCAAGTGAGTCAAAGGTTGACTGGACACTTGGTAAAGAAATCCAAATAGGTCAAGGTTGAATAGATGCTAGGCAACGGGAAGTCTCAACAAGTCGCAATGACTTTAGGGTTGGGCAAAGAAACCCTAAACTTAGATTCAGAGTTTAAGGTTGAGCAATCAATTAATATAAACTCGGATTGGAGCACAGTAAGGTCTGCAATCAATTGAAGCAATTGATTGAGCTTAAGGTAATCGATTGAGGCAATCAATTGAGAAAAGTTTCGAGATAAAATAGAAGTATGCTAAATTGATTAGCCTAATCAATTCAATCTTGTCAATCAAATAGCTAATTGATAGTGCTTTCTCAAGAAAAAAGAAGACTTCAGAATTGATTGATTTAATCGATTGGTATAGCTCATCAATCGATTGAATGGATAAAAAAAGTATCTTTCTGTTTGTTTGAACAGTCAGATCTGATGTGATAATCAATTAGAGGTAAGGCCAATTGATTGGGAAATGTAAATCAACCTAAAAGTTGTAGGGATCTAGCGAGCTAAACATGCTTAAGCGTAGCGGAAAATTAACTAGATCCTCTCTAGAAGATCCATGCGAAGGAGAAAATAATTATATACTAAGTTTTACATAAGAGGTATACCTTTGTTGTGTGCCCTTCATAATCCCGACAGCAACTTTTTCTTTGGATGTAGATCTCAGCGCGATCAAACGTCTGCGCCTCTACGGTATCCACACGAACACATCCTTCGTTCATCACATGAACGAAGCCTTCAGAGAAGAACCACCTTCATGGTGCTAGCCACTCATGGAGGTTCGGCCAAGATCAAAAATCGCCCAAGGAGGAAGAAGGAGGAAGAAGAGGGAAGATTAAGAGTAACACTTTTCATCTCTTTCTCAACTATTTCTCATCTTATGAAAACTTCATTCCAAAAAACCTATTTATATTCATCCCATGAATTCCAAGGGTCTTTTCTCTCTTTGAATTCCTCTTAATGGGTTGGATTATTATATTGGAGTAACCATTAATCCAATAACCCAATGAGTCTAACTCATTGAGTCTAACCCATTAATCCAATGTGTATAATTCGGATTGGACACAATCCAAAGAGTGGGTTCATTTGAGTCTAACTCAATGAGTAACCCAAAAAGCCTAATCATCTCATAATTATCTCTTGAGCTAATTACTAACAATCTCCCACTAGCACTGTGCCAATCACCACTAAGATTACACCAACACTTTGGATTTACCTATTATTCTTAATATCCGTAGTATTTTAGTCAAACTAAAATACTCATCTCCAAACTAATATGTTCTTTGTGTGTGACCCAATAGGCTCTCATAATGTTGGCAATGTATCCAAATCAACATTTGCAATACATAAGCAATGAGTGACATCTAGCAATGCATCATTGCTACCCAAGTGACGAGAAAGTCGAGATCCGACCTAACCTTTCTGTAGCTATTATCTTGTAAGACTCAATTCTTCTATCCTTGATATTTAGATTGATCAATGAGGTATAGATCGTGTCATCCTCTTATCAATCTTTGTGTTTCTTGATCTCTAATTAGACACACTAAATAAATAAGCTCAATATCTTATATTGACTCATCTGAGTATGGCTATACATTCTTGTGTCCTACTAATCAAGGGGCCCACAGATATCGCTTCCGTCATATGGAAGGGATAGATCTCATCTACATCACTCACATTCCTCTGCATAATTTATTGTATAACCAGTGATCGACTTTATAGTCCACCCTGTTACAGGTGGTGTTTGATGATACCAAAGTACACAAATCCTTATGTAGGGAACTATAATGACTTCAGGTCTAAGGACTATTCATACAAATAGTCACATAAGAATGTTTATGACACTCATCCATGAAAAATCTCATGGAGGATCAATTCAGCATATATTTTCTAATATATACCCATATATCAACCTGATATCTCATATCCATGACTTGTGAGATTAAGTCATCCCTTGACCTACAAGCTAGTCTTAACGCATTAATATTGTCCCTGTATATTAATGCTTGACTAGGAATAGTTTAGAATAGCATTCTCTACAATATCTCACTATCAATTCAACCAATTGATATATTGTAGATTAGAACCTTGTACTCTAGGATATTATTATACTTATTCATTCGACATGGAACTAAAGTAAATATAATAACCATAACCTTTGCCTTCTAATGAAATAACGAAATATGATACAAAATATCCTAAGTCAATCAACTCTTGATTACCTCTTAGGGCTTACACTAACAATATCCTTATGTTACTAGTGTCAATCACTGAAATATCTAATATCCATTGACCTAGTGTGACCATCATGCTTCCTCGATGCCAAAGCCTTGGTCAAAGGATCCGTAATGTTAGCATTGTTTGGTTCTCTGCATATCCTCATATCTCATATATCGATGATTCATCGAATGAGATGGAATCGTTGTAGTATCCAATACCCAAAACCACCATTTAAGTAAAATACATGCCCTAACTGCGATCCAGAATTGTCCTTGTCAATTTTGGAAGCTTGAACCATAGTAACCCTTTATAGCAACAACTATAACCCTTTACAGCAAGGTCTTCATCACCTCCAAAGATCAAGAAATAATCTTGAGTTCTTCTCAAGTACTTAAGAATATTCTTAAATGTTGTCCAGTGACCTTCACCTGGATCTGACTGGTATCTTCTCATCATACTTAACGCATACGAGGCATCTAGATGAGTACAAAATATGGCGTACATGATAGACCCTATAGTAGATGCATAAGGAATCTGATCCATGCGGTCCCTTTCTTCCTTAGAAGAAGGGCATTGAGTCTTCAAAAGACTCACACCATGTGACATCGGCAGGAATCGCTTCTTGGAATTCTGCATGACAAAATGTTTAAGCACCTTGTCAATATATGTACTCTGGCTTAGACCAAGCCATCTCCTGGATCTATCTCTATAGATCTTGATGCCTAAAATATAGGATGTTTCACCTAAGTCCTTCATTGAAAATCAATTCCCAAGCCAAGTCTTCACTGACTGAAGAGTAGGGATATAATTTTCAATGAGAAGTATGTCATCTACATACAATATGAGAAAGATAACTGTGCTCCCACTAACCCACTTGTAGACACAAGGTTCATCATCCACTTGATGAAACCAAACACTTTAATTGCATCATTGAATTAAAGATTCCAGCTTTTAGAAGCTTGCTTTAATCCAAAAATGGATCATTGTAGCTTATATACCTTTCCAGCATGCTCTGGATCGACAAAACCCTTAAGTTGTGTAATATACACATCCTTGAGTAGATTTCTATTGAGAAATGCAATTTTGACATCCATCTGCCAAATCTTATAATCATAATAAGCTGCAATTGCAAGCATGATCCGATTAGACTTGAGCATCGTAATTAGTGAAAAGGTTTCATCATAGTGTATACTATGAATTTGCTTGAATCCTTTAGCTACCAATCTACCTTTATAGGTATGCATATGTCCATCCATGTCAATCTTCACCTTGAAGACCCACTTACACCCAATGGGTTTGATCCCTTCAGGTGAATCAACTAAAGTCCATACTTGGTTAGTGTACATGGATTCTATTTCAAATCTTATGGTCTATAGTCATTTCTCATAATCTGGACCCTGTGCAGCTTCCTAATAAGATGTGGGCTCGTTGAAACCAAATAGCACTACATCACCATTTTCAGACAAGAGAAAAGAATATCTCTCAGGTTGATGACGGGTCCTATCAGATCTGCGTAGAGCTTGTGCTACTCGAACAAGTTATTGTTTCACAACTTCTTGTGGTGTAACAAAATCCTGATCCACAACATCTTGTGGTACCTATTCAATTTCCATCAAGGCGTCGGTGCTAGTTTGTATATATTGAATTTCTTCAAGATCGACTTCACTCCCACTAGTTTTTCTAGAAATAAATTCCCTTTCTAGAAATACACCAGTTCTGGCAACAAACACCTTGCCTTGTGTGGGATTATAGAAGTAATATCCCTTTGTTTCCTTGAGATATCCAACAAAATAGCACTTATCTATTTTGGGTCCTAGTTTATCTATGACTTGTCATCGAACGTAAGCCTCACAACCACAAATCTTCATAAAAGACATCTTGGGACTCTTCCTTGTGTTGGTACAGCGGGGCCGACAAGAGGGGAGGGGTGAATTGCCAGCAAAATAAAATATACCCTCCTCGTGCTTTCAACTCTTAAAATAGCAATAGTGAAATAAAATCAAATAACAGAAAAGAAAGAAAGAAGACTGAGCGATTTGACATGGTTACAACCTAAATGGTTGTTAATCCAAGGTGGTTGAACAACGCACTAAGAATTTCTTTCTGTGAAGGCAGAGAAGTATTTTACACACTTAAAGAGCTCAAGAGTTGCTAGGAAATTGAGTACAGAGTTGAATCATTAATTCCTAACTCTAGGGGCCTTTATATAGCTCCTGGAAATCCTATCTCGAGTCTTGAGGGTGCCTCCAAAGGGGTTAAGGGCGCCTCCAAGGGGATTAGTGGATAAAACTTTATCCGCAAGTCAACGGTCAAGTTGGCCAGGTCGAGGGCGCACTCAAAGGCATTGAGGGCGCCTCCAAGGCTGTTGAGGGTGCTCTCAATTCCATTGAGGGCACCTTTAGCGTGCTAAAGTCGAAGGCACCTCTAACGACTGTTGAGGGCGCCTCCAGCTATTTTTCCAGCACTTCTTCCTCTCCTTTTCAGCTTCCGAAGTTTTGTTTGATTGGGTGATTGCAGGCAACCTAAATAGGGCTCACCCGAACCCAATTTTCTGTTGGTGCGGGAAGCATCTGACCATCGACCGTTGTTTTGATAATGGCAAAGGAATTCAAAGTTAAGTTGTTTTGTGATCTAACGTACTTAATTGAGTGTTTCAGGAAAGTCCTAGCTGCGGTTAGGCAGGTAGAAAACCCTAGGGGTTGGTAACCCTAAGTCATAGGGGGTGGTAACCCTATGCGGAAAGTCTTGGCGGGTCGAGAGCTTTAAGCAAAAGTCCTAGGGGGGTAACCCTAGGTGGAAAGTCCTGATATCGCGAACCAGGTGAAAGACTGGACGAGTCAGGAAGAGAAGTCCAGTAGAAAGTCCAGAAGCTTCGAACGCTGAGCAAAAGTCCAGTCGATATGGAGGATCGCACTGGCAATAGGTAAATCTCCTGAGTGGAGTAGGTGAGGACGCGTTCCCCGTAGAGGGAATAGTAGGCGTCGGGTCGACCTAGGGTTTCCGGTTGGAAATCCGAAGTCAGGCCCGGACAGTCCGACGACTTTCAATTATATCTATCATATTGTTTCTGTGCTAACTTTGTTTTGCAGGGTTTGTGTTTGGGACTAACACATTTTGCAGGAACAAAGAAGCAACTTAGACTCGGATGAACAATGTCCGAGGCGCCTCCATGGGGTTTGGAGACGCCTCGGGTGCTAGCCGAAGCCAGCTGTCCATAGACGCTGGAGGCACCTCGGAGGTCACTGGAGGCGCCTTGGACCAAGCGTTGGGGGCGCCTTGGAGCAGCTTGGAGGCGCCTTCAGTGGGATAAGGCGTAACCAGATCAGAGCTGATCCACGCGTGCGACTCGACGGCCTTGAGGCGCCTCGGACAGGCTTGGAGGCACCTCCAGCACTATTTATAAGCAGGGTTCGAGCAGCAACTTTTCATAATCATTCTCAAGCGATCCTTTGACTATTTGCTGCTCAAAATACGACCTAGAAGTGCTGAAGTGACAACTCGACAACCAGAAGCTACAATTCTACTTTTCTCTATTGTCGGTATAAGATTACGATTGTTTTATTTGTATAGCATTTCTGTAAAACTTTTAACGATTATAGTTGTTGCCCAAAGTAAACGCTCAACAAGCGTAGGCCTTGGAGTAGGAGTCGACACAGGCTCCAAACCAAGTAAATAACTGTGTTTGCGTTTGTTATCTTTTATTTTCGCTGCTTTAAACTTGATTAGTGTTTTACGAATACGAAATGAAATAGCCACGAGCGCTATTCCCCCCCCCCCCCCCCTCTAGCGCTTTCGATCCAACAATTGGTATCAGAGCGGGGTCGCGTTGATCTAGTGCAACCACTGATCATGTAATTTTTTCGTGGTATATTTCAGTTTTACGGAGTCAATTATAATTAGCTTAATAGCTATATTCTAATTATTTTTTCGAATCGGTTTTTGCTCGAGGCTGGTGCAACACCACTCGAGTTCGTTATTTCCCGCACTGCTAATCCAAGACCTAGTCTTGGGATATTTCTGTTTTTCTTTTATTTTTGCATATTATGGCCCAACAAGAAGGATTCAACACCGTTCGTCCCCTGCTCTTCTCCGGAGAAGACTTCGGGTACTGGAAGGGGCGAATGGAAACCTTCCTCAAAATTCAGTTCGACACATGGATGATCATCAAGACGGGCTTGCAACTACCAACCGACGATGATGGCAAGCCTACACCCTGTGAAAAATGGGAACCACATTAATCAAGAAAGTGGAAGCCGATGCCAGAGCTACCTGCACCCTTCAGTGCGGACTGACCAAAGAAGAGCTCAACAGAGTTGGACCGTTCTCTAGCGCAAAAGAGCTTTCGGAGAAGCTAATCGAACTCCACGAGGGCACCTCCGACACCAAGGTAAGTAAAAGAGATCTTTTGTTTAATAAATTGTATAATCTGAAAATGCAGGACGGAGAGACAGCAAGTCAACTCCACGCTCGCATACAAGACATTCTCAACTCCCTCCATGCGATCAGGAAAAGAGTCGAGAATCGAGATATTATAAGGTACTCTCTAAACGCTTTTCCGAGGAGCACATTGTGGGCATCGATGGTAGATGCCTACAAAGTCTCCAAGGACTTATCTTCCATTAGATTAGATGAATTGTTTTCAGAATTTGAACTGCATGAATAGACTAATACACTGCCAACCGAGAAGGGTATTGCTTCGGTTGCAGGTACCAGTCGAACACGCGAACCAAGATCACGGCGAAGCACAGAACCGAAGTAGGAGGAAGATGAACCCGACTCAGACGATGAAGACGACGAATTAACCTCCGAGCTCGTGAACCTAGTGAAGAAACTTTACAAGAAAAAGAAAGGCTTCAACAAAAGAGATCTAAAGAAGGCAGTACAATCCAAGGAGGTTCAATCCAGTTCAAAAGTCAAGCTCGAAGTGATCTGCTACGGATGCAACCAGAAAGGGCACATCAAGGCCAACTGCCCTAATCAGAAGGATGCAAAGAAGCAGAGGAAAAAGAAGGTGCTAAAGGCGACATGGGACGAATCCTCCTCAGAAGACGACGATGATGAACTCGATCAGACAAGTCTACTTGCGCTGATGGCCCAGGACCAGATTGAACTGTGTGAGAGCGAGAGCGAGTCGGAAGCCGAGTCCGAGTGAAGCCACGAATCCGTATCCGTTTATGAAGGGCCAGACCCCGCTGTAAGTATTCCTCGACTTAATAATTTAGTCAATTATTTATTACGCAAATTAGTAAAGTCAAATCTTAAAGTTAAGTCACTTCTAAAGGAAGTAGCAGTCCTGAAAGAAGTGACTAACCCTAAAACCTTGCCTGACTCAAGTCAGACTGGAAATTCAACTCAAGTTCAAAAACTTGAGGACGAAAACTCCAGTCTGAAAACTCAGGTTAAGGATTTAAAAAATACATTAGAACGGTTCTCTTTGGGCTCCAAGAATCTTGATCTAATTCTTCGGACGCAAAGAGTTGTTTACAATAAAACTGAGCTAGATTATAAAACTAAAAGTAAATATAGATCTTACCTGTCCTTAGTAAATAGACAAAATCATAAATCAGTCCAAGCATGGGTACCCAAGTCCCACCTGATCAATCAGGTTGGACTTAGTCAATATTGGGTTCCCAAGGATCAAATACATTACCTCGATAGACCATATCGAGGCTATGATCCAGGGGGGAGCCAGAAGAAAAACTATACTAACAAATTAAATTAAAAAATTATAAATTAAAATTCGAAATTAAAATAAAAATTAAATTATAAATTATAAATTAAAATTTGAAATTAAAATAAAAATTAAATTAAAAATTAAAATTTGAAACTAAAATAAAAATTAAAAATTAAAATTTGAAATTAAAATAAAAATAAAAATAAAAATTTAAAATTTAAAATTTAAAATTTAAAATTAAAAATTAAAAATTTAAAATTAAAATTTGAAATTAAAATAAAAATTAAAATAAATATTAAAACTAAAATTCGAAATTAAAATAAAAATTAAAATCAAAATTCAGAATTAAAATTTCTAAGGAAAGGCTCCAGAATAGCTGACACCTCCAAACTTAATTCACCCGACAAGGGTAACCAAGAGTAGAATACCCAACAGGGTGATTAAGGTTAGAATAAAAAACGGGTTAGGGTTAACTTGAATCACGGTACTGGTAAAGTATTGGATGATAGTACGTTGGGGAAGCTTAGTCATCGCATGTCTAGGAAGATATGGCTTCGACCTGGTGTATTTGGCCAAATGGAACTGACCGAAACTACCCTTTATGGATCCTAACTAGTTAGACCAAGGTTTTGTACTAAGTTCAATGGGTAGGACTATTTGGAAAACCTCGAAGGCATGGTTACTTTAATGATGTCCTTGTGACTCACCATAGCCCAGAAGTTTATCCAAAGAATGCCTACTTGTTGAACCCAAAGCTAGACCTGAATCTAACACAAAGTTAAACCAAACCCTAAAATTGAACCTAATTTATCTCACAAAAATTATAGGATTTCATGATTGAAAATTTAGATCGGGTGAGATGACTAAGGAACAGAAAATTAAAATCAATTTCAAAATTCGAAATTCAAATTCAAAATTCGAGTTAAATTCCGAAATTAACTTAATTATTTCTAATATTAAATTAACTTAAAATATTTTTCAAAATTAAATTAACTTAAAATATTTTTCAAAATTAAATTAATTTAAATATTTTTCAAAATTAAATTAACTTAAAATATTTTTCAAAATTAACTTAAATATTTTCAAAATTAATTTAACTTAAAATATTTTTCAAAATTAACTTAAATATTTTTCAAAATTAAATCAACTTAAAATATTTTTCAAAATTAAATTAACTTAAAATATTTTTCAAAATTAAATTAACTTAAAATATTTTTCAAAATTAACTAACTTAATTATTCTCTCAAAACATAATTAACTTAAATATTTTTCTAAAAGTTAATCAACCTCATTTCACTTTCTTTTCATCAAAAAGAGTCCAATTCAAACACTTTATTTGTAGGAACATAAAGAATTGGATCAGTGGATGTTGGATAGTGGATGCTCCAGACATATGACTGGAGAAAAGTTAAAGTTCACAAAGCTCAAATTAAAGAGTTTAGGGTCTGTTGCATTAGGCAACGACGGCAAACTTAAGGTAATCGGAAGAGGTAACATCGAACTCAAATCCGATTTTACTATTCAAAAAGTATTACTAGTTGAAAACTTTAACTTTAATTTACTCAGTATAAGCCAATTGTGTGATAGTGGTTATTTAGTTGACTTTACAAAATCTGAATGTATAGTTAAAAATATTGATAATCCTGAAATCATACTTAAGGGCACTAGGAAAGACAATGTCTACACCATTAACCTACCAACATCCTCAATAAAGTGTTTTCTAACACAACAAGAGGAAACTGAGTTGTGGCATAGAAGACTGGGACACACTCACACTAGACTCATTGCAAAAATGAGTCAAAATGGTCTAGTTAGAGGTTTGCCCAAACTAAAATTTACTGAAAACTCAACCTGTAATGCTTGTCAACAAGGTAAACAAACTAAGGCAAACCATAAATTAACCAACCTTAATAGAACACCCTCAATACTTGAGCTCCTTCACCTAGACTTGTTTGATTCACATGGAGGCAAGTCGCTAAGTAAAAATCAATATTGCTTAGTGATAATCGAAGATTACTCAAGATTTACTTGGGTAAAATTTATAATAAATATCAAATGAAAATAATACAGAAAATCTTAACCCAAGAATTATTGAAGATGATGAAATTCAATCTAACTCTAATAAACCAGAGGAACAAACCTCTGACCCAAATATAAGACCAACAAGAGTAAGTACTTCTCACCCACCTGACCAAATTTTGGGTGATCCAAACCTAGGAGTCAGAACCAGATCTTCCTATAGAAACTAGAGTCAGATTGCCCTTATTTCTAAGATTGAACCTAAGACCATTGAAGAAGTCCTACTTGACCCAGACTGGATCATTGCTATGCAGGAAGAATTAGCCCAATTTGATAGAAACCAAGTCTGAGAACTCGTACCTAAACCTGTAGATAAATCCATAATTGACACCAAATGGGTATTTAGGAACAAATTAGATGATCAGGAGCCAAAGGGTTCAGCCAGGTTGAGGGTTTGGACTATGACGAAACCTATGCACCAGTAGCTAAACTCGAATCCATTAGGATGCTACTGGCTTATGCAGCACATAAAGGATTTAGATTATATCAAATGGATGTCTAGTCAGCCTTTTTGAATAGGTTTATTAAGGAAGAAGTATATGTAAGTCAACCTCCAGGGTTTGAGGACTTAGACAACCCAAACCATATATTTAGACTGAAAAAGGCGTTATATGGATTAAAGCAAGCACCTAGGGCATGGTATGAACGGTTATCCAACCACTTAATATCCAAAGGCTTTAACCAAGGACAAATAGATTCGACCCTATTTGTAAAAATCGTAGAAAAAGACATCTTCATAACCCAAATCTATGTTGATGATATAATTTTTGGCTCAACCAACTCTAAACTTTTAAAAGAATTTATTAAACTAATGGAAAATGAATTTGAAATGAGTTTGGTTGGGGAACTTACATTTTTCTTAGGCTTACAAATCAAACAAACCAAAGATGGAATCTATATTTATCAAACTAAATATGCTAAGGAATTAATTAAAAAATTTGGCATGGAAAATTCAAAAATTATAAATACTCCAATGGCAACTAACATCAATATTGACTCTGACCCAGAAGGAAAACCAGTAGACCCAATGTATTATAGAAGTGCAATAGGTAGCTTACTCTACCTAACTGCAAGTCGACCCGACATATTATTTGCAGTAGGTATGTGCGTAAGATACCAATCATGTGCAAAAGAGTCGCACTTAACATATGTTAAAAGGATACTTATGTACATTAAAGGTACCCTAAATGTAGGACTGTGGTACCCTAGAACGTGCACCTTTGACCTTTTTGGCTATTCTGATTCAGACTATGTCGGGTGTAAACTAGACAGAAAAACCACAAGTGGTAGCTGCCAAATTCTAGGTCAATGCCTAGTAAGTTGGTCAAGCAGAAAGCAACACTGTGTTGCTCTATCCACTACTGAAGCTGAATACATAGCCCTAGGAGAGTGTGCATCTCAACTCCTGTGGATGATGCATACATTAAAAGACTATCAACTAGAATACAAAAATACAAAAATTTTAATCGACAATATGAGCTCAATTAATCTAACCAAAAATCCAATTCATCACTCAAGGACTAAACACATAGAGGTAAAACATCATTTTGTAAGGGATCATGTAGTCAAGGGTGAAATTGTACTCAACTATGTTGATTCCAAATCAAACCTAGCTGACATTTTCACAAAATCCTTACCTGAACTTCAGTTCAGTGCACTTAGAAGGCAAATAGAAATGTGTTGGGTAGAATAAGTATTGATTTTCAAATCAGTTTTCCATCTTTACTCTTAAATGTTTTACTTGTTTTTCAAAATCTGCTTAATTATATTTCTAAATTTTAGGCAAAATTGGTGTTTTCAAAATTCCAATTTTACTATATTTTCAAATTCAGACTTAGCCTAGGCTCTACCTTAGAAATCATGTTCCCCTAAAATTTAGCCAGAGCATCTCACAAACACCTAGGCTTACCTTGCTTATGTTTGAAAAACATATAACGGTATGAGATGCATAGGGTACAGCCTGGACTCAAGAATACTTATATCTGTGCATCAATATGAGTCTGGGTGTTAAACACCCAATTAACAGTAATCAAGTCAAGTCATCCATCCAATGTCAAATCTAACTAGATCTATTGACTTAATTTGACTAACCAAGTTAAAGCTATTGCCCTCTAGGTAATCAGCTAGTGGCTAGATGGTTAGACATGTGGCCAAAAACCTAAGTGATTGACTTTTAAATTTTTGAGTTCACTCAGGCATGAACATTAGGGCTCTGATACCTTACTTAAAGAGAAATTAGCTAATTTACAATCAATCTAACTCAACTCATGCTTGGACATTAAGGATTTAAGCTCCTCCCTTGCCCTCAAAAGTTATAAATTGATTATTCGTCTAAAAGAAAAATCCTTTCAAATTTAGCTAAGTTTTCAAAACTTTAACTTTTAAAAGTCATTTTAGTACTTTTTAGACTAAGCTTTCAAAATTCTGGCCAAGTGAAAAAAAGAACAGCAAAATCTTTTCAAAAATTATTTTGTTCTTTTTTTTTTCCTTAGCCGTTCTTAAAAGTCTTTTTGAAATAATTATTAACAAAGCTTTTCAAATTTATCTAAGTCTTTCAAATCTCTTCAAAACACACTTTCCCTTAACTAAGTATTTTGAAAATTTAGCTAAGTATTTTCTAACAGATTCATAAAATTTAGCTAAAACTTTCAAAAACATTTTTCAAAGAATTCAACTAGGTTTCAAAATTGGCTAAAGCTATATTTCAAAGTCAACTTTTTATTAGCTTTTTAAACTCAGTTGAAAGAAAATTGCTCTTTAGACCTTAATTTCACTTAGCTAAGAATATTAATTATAAAAAGCTAAGTGTTACCAAAATATTTTTTCCTCTTTAAAAGCCTAAGGTTTCAAAATTTTGACTAAGTTGTTTAAAACTAAAGTTGCTTTTGCTATGCTACAAAAGAAAAATCTTTCTCTAGCAAAATTAATTGATAAAGTTTTAGAAAACTAACTTCGAGCTCAAACTATTTTACTTAGCGATTTGATTTACAAGAAATATCGCTTTTAAAACAAAGTGTCTTAAAGATTCCTTACTTAGTCTTTTTCCTCTTACCTTTGTCCTAAAATCTTTGTGAAAAGTTAAGATTTTTTCAAACGTGTTCATTATTTTTGATAAATGGCAAAGGGGGAGAGTAGAGAAATTCAAATTCAAAAGCAAAAATTTATAAAGAATACCTTTATTAAGGGGGAGCCTGACAAAGTTTAAGTTTTAGCTTAACCATGCGTGCATTCAAAATTAATTAAGCTTGCTTACTTAAACTTTATGCATCTATTTTACTTAGCTTTAAATTTCAGTTGCCATAATCAAAAAGGGGGAGATTATTGGTGTGGGAAGCATTCGACGATTGACCATTGTTTTGATAATGACAAAGGAATTCAAAGTTAAGTTGTTTTGTGATCTAACGTACTTAATTGAGTGTTTCAGGAAAGTCCTAGATGCTGTTAGGCAGGTAGAAAATCCTAGGGGGTGGTAACCCTAGGTCATAAAGGGTGGTAACCCTATGCGAAAAGTCTTGGCAGGTCGAGAGCTTCAGGCAAAAGTCCTAGGGGGGTAACCCTAGGTGGAAAGTCCTGGTGTCGCGAACCAGGTGTAAGATTGGACGAGCCGGGAAGCGGAAGTCCAGAAGAAAGTCCGGAAGCTTCGAACGCTGAGCAAAAGTCCAGTCGATCTGGAGGATCGCACTGGAAACAGGTAAATCTGGAGTAGGTGAGGACGCGTTCCCCGTAGAGGGAACAGTAGGCGTCGGGTCAACCTAGGGTTTCTGGTTGGAAATCCGAAGTCAGACCCGGATAGTCCGACGACTGTCAATTATATCTATCATATTGTTTCTGTGCTAACTTTGTTTTGCAGGGTTTGTGTTTGGGACTAACACATTTTGCAGGAACAAAGAAGCCTCTTAGACCTTGGATGAACAGTGTCCGAGGCGCCTCCATGGGGCTTGGAGGCGCCTCGGGTGTTAGCCAAAGCCAGTTGTCCAGAGACGCTAGAGGCGCCTCGGAGGTCACTGGAGGCGCCTTGGACCAGACGTTGGAGGCGCCTTAGAGCAGCTTGGAGCGCCTTCAGTGGGATAAGGCGCGACCAGATCAGAGCTGATCTACCCGTGCGACTCGACGGCCTAGAGGCACCTCCAACACTGTTTATAAGGAGGGTTTGAGCAGCAGCTTTTCACAACCTTTCTCAAGCGATCCTTTGACTATTTGCTGCTCAAAAGACGACCCAGAAGTGCTAAAGCGACGCCCCGACAACCAGAAGCTGCAATTTTACTTTTCTCTGTTGTCGGTATAAGATTACGATTGTTTTATTTGTATTGCGTTTCTGTAAAACTTTTAACGATTATAGTTGTTGCCCAAAGTAAACGCTCAACGAGCATGGGCCTTGGAGTAGGAGTCGCCACAGGCTCCGAACCAAGTAAATACTTGTGTTCACGTTTGTTATCTTTTATTTCTGCTGCTTTAAACTCAATTAGTGTTTTACGAATACGAAACGAAATAGCCACGAGCGCTATTCACCCCCCCCCCCTCTAGCTCTTTCGATCCAACATTTTCGGCCTTCTCCTTGAGTAGGCTTCTGTCCCGGCTTCTTATCCCTCGAACGTCGTGCATGTTCTTCTCGTCCACCGGTGTACTCTTCCGCCACTCTTTCGTCCTTCGGAAGCACCGAGCCCATCGCCTCCCTTCCTGTGTCGCCTTTCTCGCTAGCTACGTCTTCTGCTCGACTTCCTGCGCTCCTAAGCTCCTGGACACTTAGACACATGGATCAAAACCAAACAGGACCTAACCTAACTTGGTTGATCACATCAAAACAACCACGGGGACCAACAATCTCTTCATTTTTGATATGCATCAACCCAAGTTCAAGTTAGGGTAAAAACAAACAAGAATTAATTTAAATAAATTACTAAAGCATAATGATTGCAATAATAGAATTTATAATTTTTTAAAAAATATTTACTTGCTCCTATCCAATTTTTTTTTAAAAAAAATATTAACTCCCCCTAAAATTGTTCCTATCTCTCCCCCTTTTATCATAGCAAAAACGGGATAGAAATTTTTCAAAATAAATTCTAAGTTAATAAAGAACTCTAACCTTTAGGCAATTTAAACAAAATATTTTTGAGAAATTTCCAAAAAAAATGTTAAAAAAACTTGTTAAAGCACTATCTAATTTCTATTTTCATGCTTTATCAGTAAGTTAATTAAATATTTTATTTCAATATTTTGGCTTTCAGGCAATGGCGAGACATTAGGCCTTCTTGGTTATTGGAGCAACAACCACTTTCTTAAACAAAGCCTCATAAAGAAATTAACTGTTTAATTTTTCTTGCTGAAAGCGCTAACTCACAAAGATTTAATCTAAAAAAGATTTTGGAACCCAGTATTCCTTTCTACTAGATTAATCAAGTATTTAGGAGGTACATAACTTTTGGGAACTTTTCTAAGTTGTCCCTGATATTTTCTAATATATCAATTCAACTTTCCATAAATTATAAGTTTTGATTTTTGAAATTTTTTTGGTTTAAAGTATGCATCAGTTTTTAGATTTTCAATTTGCGTTTTCAAATTATCATTTTTCGATTTTAAATTATCTAACATTAATTTTAAATCAGCAATTTCTTTTTCTGATTTTACTAAGTCTTTTGTAAGAACTTTGATAAAATAAAAAGACTATTTAGGGGTTAGAGTACGTACCTTACTTACCTCTATTTCTGATGCTCCCCCTTCATCGTAGCTTTCTTCTGATGATTCTCCCCCTTCATCTATGCTGATCTCTGAGCCAGTTTCTTCTTCAATTTGATGGTTGGCCATCAATGCTACTCTTGAGAAGGCTTCGACTTCTGATTCGTAGGATGATGATTCATCCCATATAGCCTTCAGACTCTTGCGTTTAGAGGACGTCGGTCTTTGAGACTTCTCTTGTCCCTTTTCTTTAATTTTAGGCTGTAACACCCCTAGAAAGCCTAGATAAAGTAAGGGCAATGGGAGTACGAATGTAATGAAAAGAATGTGTAGATAGTCTACGTTGAATGTTACGATGGGAAGGATTTAGATGATTAAAAACTTTATGAAAGAAAATAAAGTTGAGAATATAAAGTTCTATACATGATTTATAATGCAAGGAATTAATGTAAACAAAAGGAAGAAATATGAGATAATATATATATGTATGAAATATTTATGCATAATGCATAATATAGTAATATATGAATTATTATGTACAAAAGAAAATAAAATGTTAGAGATTGAACCTTGGATCTCTTGTAAGGAACATGTATAGGAATACCAAAGGGGATAGGAGAATTATTGATAAGGAGAGAAAGGATTAAGTAGTTAAGAATAAGAAAGGATTCTTTCTACTTAAAAGGAAAAGGAAGTAAAAAGAAATAAAAATATACATAAACAAGTTTTGATCCTTGGTTCTCTTGTGGATGCATGCATGTGTTAACCAAGTGGGATAGGAGAGGATATTGTAAGAGGAGAGATAGGAATTTTAATTAAAGGAGAGAAAAGAGAGAAATTAAGGGAAAGAAAAGAGAGAACTCAAAAGGCATTTCTCTAGAATATTCTTGTCATTTAAGGGGAGAAATGAATAGGGAGGATGAATCAAGTCAAGTTTCCTCCCCTCATTTTAGTATAAATAGGCATGGAGGGGTGACTTCAACTTCATCCCCCACTCATTCTCCTCCTCTCCTCCCTTTTGTGCCGAGACTCACTTCTCCCTCTCTTCTTCTTCTTGTTGCCGAGCAACACAAGAGGAAGAACCTCTTCTTCCTCTTCACTCTCTCCCTCTTTCTCTCTTGTTGTTGCCGAACAACACAAGAGGAAAGAGAAGCCTCTTCTTCCTCCTCCTCTCCACTAAAAGACCTAGCCACTCCTCTCCTCCATTGGTGCTGAGCAAAGCAAGCAAGGAAGAAAGGTCCAAGCAAGTTCCCAACTCTAGGAAACTTAAGCGAAGAAAGTAAGCTTCCCCTCACCTGCGGTACAAGGCTTTCATGTGATTTTCGGATTCTTTTTCTATGCCTTGAAACAAAGTTTTTCCCTATGTTTTTATACATATATGATGCATGATCAGAGGTGTATGTAACCCTAGAATTTCAATCAAAAATATTGTAAATAGGTTAGGAAAATTATTGTCTAACCAAACTAGTGCAAGGTTCCCTCTATGAAATGCTAAGGACCTTCCTATGGTTTTCTTGCTTGGAAGTTGAATGGAACCAAAAGAACCCCACTCTTATGTTTCGGCCAAGAAAGAATTTAGGGTTAGGAGGACCTTGAATTTAAAATAACTATGCTTATATGACATGATATAAAGTTCTTAAGAGTTGTATGCTTGTATGTTGAAAGAAACTCATGAACCTTACTCTTAATATTTCGGCCATGGTAAGGTGATGGTTTAGAGAAGCTTAAAAAAAATTCTAATATGCTCAATGACCTCTGTGATATTATGTTATGAAAGATGATTAATGCTCTCATGTTTAATTGGAATGTAGAAAATTAGTTACATGATTTATGACATGTAAGATCACAAGAGTCCTAGCTTGTTTATACCTTGTGTATGATGTTCTTAGTAAATCTTGCTATGAAATTTACTTAGGTTTCCCATGCTTTAGGCCACTTAAAGGAAGTTTATATTCTATGAATTTCGGCCAAGTAAGGTTTAAAGGACCTAGAGGCCTTGGAAATGAAACCTAAGGGGTTAAAAGTACTTCTTATGGAAACTTGATAATGTGTACATGTTTGTATGACCTAAATGAATCATTATGTGTTCGGCCATGAAGGGATAGATGCCCTAGAAACCCTAGAACAAAAATTAAATATGTCTATGCCATGCTGTATGAAAATGATATGATAATAAGTTAGAATGCATGATTGCTTTAGTTACGAAATGATATGCATAATGAAGTTATATTATGAAATATGCCATGATGTGTTATAGCATAGAAAATGCTATACATAATGAAAAGAAATGAAGTTATGTTATGATATGTGATAGCATAGAAAATGCTATACATAATGAAAAGAAATGAAAAGAATAAATGCATGAAAGATTGTTAAGGACATGATATGATAGTTATGCATGATAAGTTATTTTTATGGTTTGTACCAAGGGTGGGCTCCGTAAACGCCCCGGGGTCGATGGAATAAGACTCGGGCCTCGTCAGAAATGGGCTTCTGAATGCCCTAGGTCGATGGAGTAAGACTCGGACCTAGTATGTATGTATGGTAGGGTTCAAGACTTGCTACCTTGGACCTACTTAAGAAGCGCGAACATTATGTATGTGGTACAAACCGGGATCCCCTCTAATGATGATATGAATTTCAAGTACTTATAAGTATAAGCTTTCAAATTCATGATGCATTGCCTACATATGTGCTTGAATTATCTGATGATTAGATATAATGTCATGATATGAATATGATACCCTTGTATGTCGTATGCTTATGATACTACGCATGATATTAATATACGATGATTTTCGGTTTTAGTGAGTAGGAAAGGAACTTACTGAGCCATGAGTGCTCACAGCTTACTTTCCTTGTACCGCAGATAAAGAAGCTGGATGAGCTAGAGGAGCAACAGGAGGAGCAGATAGTGATGTGTGTGGTGGTGGCTCGGCAAAGAACGATCCGGACAAATTAATATGATTAGTTATAGAATCAACATATGCACATTTAATCTGTGATATCATGCTTATAAAATGAATGTTTAAAAAGAAAAAAAAAATTTTATTCTTCCGCTGCCATAGTATAACTGAAGCATGTACGAACGTAGCGCCGCCCTAGGGTAAGAAGGGTGGGCGTTACATAGGCAGTCATCCTTGATGTGCCCTTCCTCATTGTAGTTGTAGCATCGGAGCATCCTTCTATTGCGTTGATGCTTTATCGACTGCGATCTAAATTTATTAGTCTGAATAAACTTATTTAACTTTCTTACTAAAAGTGTCACTTCAGTTTCGTCGATTGACGCTTCAGAGTCGGGATCGTCCATCTTGGCTTGTAGGGCAACATTGAGATTTGACTTCTCTATTTGTTTAGGTTCTGTAATTCGAGATTCATGAAGTTCGAAGGTAGAGAATAAATTTTCTAACATATTACCTCAAAGTCCTTAGAGATGTAGTATGCATCTACTAAGGACGTCCATTCTGGAGTTCTTGGGAAGGCATTGAGTGCATATCGGATTGAGTCTCCGTTTGTTACCGATTCTCCGAGGTTGTTCAGTTGAGTTATTAGTTCCTTGATTCTTGCTTGGAGTTGTGATACCTTCTTGCCATTGTTCATCTAGAGATTTGTAAGCTGAGTCCGGAGAATGTCGCGCCTTGCTAACTTCGCTTCTGAGGTGCCTTCGTAGAGCTCCAGGAATTTTTCCCAGAGGTCTTTGGTGGAGTCGTAGCTTCCAATCCGACTTATCTCCTGGGGTGGCAGAACGCTGAGCAGATGGAACTTTTCCTTTCTATTGGCCATGAAATCAGCTTGTTCCTTTTTTGTCCAGTTGTATTCTTCCTTGTCTTTAGGGACTATAAAATCATATTTCATAACTAAAAGAATATCAAATTTTGTTTTGAAGAATACCTCCATTCGACGTTTCCATGTAGCGAAGTCTCCGTCGAATTTCGGGGGATGAATACTTGCACCAGCCATCATCTTGATCTTGATACTTCAGTCGGCGATCAGTCCATCTGAGGCGGTCTGGCTCTGATACCACTTGTTGGTGCAGCGGGGTCGGTAAAAGGGGAGGGGTGAATTGCCTACAAAATAAAATATACCCTCCTCATGCTTTCAAATATTAAAATAGAAACAGTAAAATCAAATCAAATAACAAAAAAGAAAGAAAGAAAACTCAACAATTTGACTTGGTTACAACCTAGATGGTTGTTAATCCAAGGCGGTTGAATAGCGTACTAAGAATCTCTTTCTCTGAAGGTGGAGAAGCCTTTTATACACTTAAAGAGATTAAGAGTTGCTTGGAAATTGAATATAGAGTTGAATCATTAATTCCTAGCTCTAGGGACCTTTATATAGCTCATGAAAATCCTATCTCGAGTCTTGAGGGTGCCTCCAAAGGGGTTGAGAGCGCCTCCAAGGGGATGAGCGGATAAAACTTTATCCGCTTGTCAACGGCCAAGTTGGCCAGGTCGAGGGTGCCCCTAAAGGCATTGAGGGCACCTCCAAGCCTGTTGAGGGCGCGCACAATGCCATTGAGGGCGCCTTCAGCATGTTGAAGTTGGAGGCGCCTCCAACAACTGTTGAGGGTGACTCCAGCTATTTTTCCTGAACTTCTTCCTCTCCTTTTCAACTTCCGAAGTTCCGTTTGATTGGGTGATTGCGGCCAATCAAAATAGGGCTCACCTAAACCCAATTTCTGGCCTTCTCCTTGAGCAGGCTTCGGCCCCGGCTTCTCATCCTTCGAATGTCGCGCACATTCTTCTCGTCCACCGGTGTACTCTTCCATAGCTCTTTCGTCCTTCGGACACACCAAGCTCGTCGACTCCCTTCCCATGTCATCCTTCATGCTAGCTGGATCTTCCGCTCGACTTCTCATGCTCCTAAGCTCCTGTACACTTAGACACAGGGATCAAAACCAAACAGCTAATCTAACTTGGTTGATCACATCAGAATAACCATAGGGACCAACACCTTGTCCATATCGTATATGGTGCCTTTATGACGACTTTGGATGGAACTTGGTGAAAGCGGCCATCTCTAGAGAATGTCCCCAGAAGGAAGCAGGAAGATTTGTTTGACTTGTCATCAATTGTACCATATCTAATAAAGTACGGTTCCTCCTTTCTGATATATCATTCCATTGTGGTGTTCCAGGTGGAGTGAGTTGAGATATGATCCCACACTCAACAAGATGGTCATGAAACTCTTGGCTAAGGTATTCCCCACCTCGATCTGATTGAAGCATCTTAATACTCTTACCAAGCTGGTTTTGTACTTCATTCTTGAATTCTTTGAACTTTTCAAAATATTCTGACTTGTGTCTCATCAGATACACATAGCCATATCTATTGAAATCATCAGTAAAGGTAATGAAGTAATAATAGCCTCCTCTAGCTGCTATTCTGAAAGGGCTACATACATCAGTATGTATGAGTCCGAGAGTCTTATTCATCTTGCCTTGAAGATATAATTCGTATACCTCATATGATTCAAAATCAAATGAGTCCACAAGTCCATCCTTATGGAGTTAGGATATACGACTCTCATTTATGTGACCCAAGCGACAATGCCAGAGATATGTTTGGTTCAAATTATTAGATTTGAACCATTTGGTATTTATGTTATAGATTGTGTTTTCAAAATCTAGAACATAGAGTACATTCATAAGAGGTGCATTACAATAGAACATATCATTTAAATAAATGGAACAACATTTGTCCTTTATTACAAATGAAAAAACATTTCTTGTCCAAACAAGAAACAGAGATAATGTTGAAGTATGACTTTGTAGCACCCGTGAAGAAGATGCAAACTCAGTGTCTAATACCCGTGAAGAAGAAATAGATAGATTGACTTCTATAACATATATACCTGAGGCAGAAGTCTCACTTCTCTTCCTTTTCAGTTCCTCTAGGTATAACTTGCAGTTTCCCTTCCAGTGTACAGTCTCACCACAATGGAAGCAGGTTCCTTCCTTAACAACCCCACCTTTAGGTGTCAATGCATGAGTCTTGCCCTTTCCTTTGGCTTGGGTCTTACCCTTACCTTTGGGCTTCCAATTGCCTTTGCCCTTAGACACCATCAAAATGGTACTAAGCTTTGCCTTCTTAAGGTTGAGCTTAGCAATTCTCAACATACTCAACATCTCAGGTAGCGGTTTGTCAATTTCATTTATATTGTAGTTCATGACAAATTAACTATAGCTATCGGGCAATGACTACAAGATAAGATCAGTGGCCAATTCTTGTCCTACTGGAAATCTCAATCGCTGCAGGTTTTCTACATACCCAATCATTTGAGTACATATGGCCCTACAGGACTTCCTTCTTACATTCTACATTGAAATAATGCTTTAGATATCTCAAATCTCTCATGTCTTGTTTGTCCTTGATATAGTTGTCTAATAAGATGTTCAACCATATCATAAGCATCCATGTTCTCATGTTGCTTCTGAAGCTCAGAGTTCATGGTGGCAAGCATAAGTCATGATACATCTAATGCATCATCTTGATGCTTCTTGTAAGCATCCCTATCAGCTCTAGTGGCAGTAGCAGGGGGTACTTCAGGAATAGGCTGCTCTAAGATGTACAGTTTTCTTTCTTTCTTAAGAATTATTCTCATGTTTCTATACCAGTCTAGGAAATTAGCTCCATTGAGCTTGTCCTTATCAAGGACAGATCACAGAGATAGTGTTTTCTACATACTAGACGGTTTGGTGATCTACAACAATAAAATGCAGAAATAGGTATCATATTAAGATTATTTAATTAGACCTTTAATTAAATGATTCTCCCACTGAATTCTAAGGCTTGTTAGGAGCAAGTCACTACTAGCTTTAAACCCAAAAGTAAAGACATTCAAGTGGGACAAGATCCATATTATACCTCATCTTGAGTTAGCTTTGGCTAATCGCCCAAGACTTGTATACATTAGGTAGGCAACGTGTACCAATTGGACAAGATCCATATTATACCTTATCTTGAGTTAGCTTTGGCTAATCACCCAAGACTTAGTACAACTTAGGTAGACAACGTTTACCAATTACATCCTATGTAAATCTTGTATCTATAGGTGAACAAGACTATTTGTTCATTTGCCCATCTCATGAAATCTACATTATAACTCATCTTGAGTTAGTTTTGGCTAATCACCCAAGACTAGTATAATTTGAATTTCATCATATGGGATATGCCTCTAAGTTCTCAACTTAGTTAAGTCACACCCAAAGTCTAATAGTCGGACATCACAATTGTCCTGTCGCACTCTACCAAGATAAAATGAGTCACTTTACTTTGGCAAACTTGACTACAAATGATCGAGATAGTAGTGAGTACCAAACTTTGGTAGGCATATGAAAAAGGACCTAACTACAATAGCTACACATGCATCACATACATTCATAGTATATTATGGTATACATCAACATATATGCTAATTTAAATGTGACATGGTTATGGCCCCATCACTATGATCTTCTCAAGCCAATGAGAAGATCGAAAGGTCAACCTAGGTCCAAGCATCTTCTCCAAGTGCTTCCTTGGTCATCGTTTGTTGTTGTCCTTCTCCCTTTTTCACCGTCATCCAATAGACTAATTTCTCTCTAATTTATACATTACAAAATCTAAAGAAACCTCGAGTTACATTCGAGGGTAGTCTAATTTTACAACAAGAATGAAAAAGAAGAGGCACGACACGTAGACCATATTATGAATTACAACATACGCACACATCCAATCACATTGGGGTTAAAGGCCATAACCATGCACCATGTCATAGAACATTCACAATATTTTATGACATAAAATTTACTATGATTTCAACAATAAATTATGAGCCGCAACGCCACGGTGGTCCCGCTATTTTGGCTGAGACCAGTTTGGCCAAAACCTTTCTGTTCACAACAGTATTTTGGCTGAGACCAGTTTGGACAAAACCTAGTTTGGTCGAAACCTTGTATGGTCGAGACCTTTGGATGGTCGAGACATAGTTTGGCCGAAACCTAGTTTGGCAGAAAACTTTGTATGGTCGAGACCTAGTTTGTTCACAACAACTTTGTTTCGGTCCTAACAAAACAAAGGACTCATAATCTTGCAAACCATAGTAAATATATCATGCATATATCACATATAAAATCTAACAACTTAGTATATGTCTTCGCAAGTGGCTCTGATACCACTATAGGGATCTAGTATGCTAAACACGCTTAAGCGCAGTGAAAAATAAACTAGATCCTCTCCAGAAGATCCATGCGAAGGAGAAAACAATCATATACTAAGTTTTACATGAGAGGTATGAAGGTGCTGGAATTCTGTTCTGTTTAAATTTCCCCGTACAAAAATTGTACAAGTACAGAACTATTCCTAGCAACCCGCATGTTCGATCAGACATGTGTTTGATCAATCAAGCAAGTTCTTGATGGATCAAAGCACACCTTGATCGAAGTACAAGATCGCTGGCCTCTTGTGTTGGTATTCAAAAAATGATACAAAGAAAACAAAACTAGATACGCAGTGGGATTAAAGAACTAGCTGTACCTTTTCTTTGTAGCTAAAGACCTCTTGATCTTCTCCCGTATTCCTCTCCTCTTCTTGGATGTCGTGTGGGCGGTGATCTACCAAGACAACACCACCCTCCTTCTCTTCTCGATTTCCAAACCGTCGGCTACAAAAGGAGGCTCTAGGATGGGGCACCTTATAATCTTCTTCCTCTTCTTCGTCTTCTTCCTCTTCTTCAAGCCGCCAGCCACCAATGGATTGCTAGGAAGGGGCGCCGTCCCTAGCTAGGAGAGGAAGGGGTGCACCGGCCCTAAGCAAGGAGAGGAGGGGGGTGGCCCTTGCAAGGTGAGGAAGGGGCGGCCCTAGCAAGGTGAGGAGGGGTGTCAGCCCTAGCAAAGGAAGAGAGGCGCCGACCATAAGGAGAGAAGAGGATTGTGGAGATTTATAAAATTAGATTTTAGGAGTCACCACCTACTCCTTTTTATAGGCTTGCCGTCGGTTACAAAGAAAGAAAAATGATCGAATTTTGTTAAGAAAAAATCTCTTTCTATAACCAAGTTAAACCAAACCAAGTTAAGTTAAACCAAACCAAGTTAAGTTAAACTAAGCTAAGTTAAACCAAGTTGAGTTAAACCAAACCAGGTTAAACCAAACCAAGTTAAATCAAGTTTAGGATGGGTGGATGTGAGGCTTTATATAGAGGCTACAACAGGGACCTAGAGGAGGAATTGGTTTAGGCCTCCTGATGGGCTTGGGCTTCCTGTGTTCGGCCCAAATACCTAACCCAAGTCCATCAATAATAACTTATACCACTAAAGGGTTATTATTGAACTACCGCACCAATCCCATATTACAATATAGGCTCTTTCTTATCATGAGTGTGTTAATCTCCCCATGTTTAAGATATCGTATGCTCGTTAATTAAATGAGTTACTGACAACTCAATTAATTAACATATGATTCCAAGAGTAGTACCACTCAACTTTATTATCATGCCGGACTAAGTCTACCGGCAGAGTTTACATGATAATCCTTATGAGCTCCTCAAGGGGACATCATCAACCTAAATAATTAGGACACAATTTCCATCTATAATCAATAACACACCATATAATACTATCTCCCAACTCATCGGGCCTATTGATTTAACGAATAAATTTCACACATTGATAAGTTAAAGAAATAAATACTAAGTATACGTGCTTGTTATAATATAGGGATTAAGAGGATACATTGTAATGCCCGAAAATTCTCAAAATTATTTTATAAATATTCTGTGATTTTTCTGGAATTTTAGGATATTTTTACAGAATTTTTAGAGTAGCGAAAGTAGCAAAAACAAATAGAAGAGAAAATCGCCTACGCGGAAATTGAACCCGACACCTAGGAGGCCCTATGTCTTATAGATAGCTCTAGTAACCAGGAGAACCCAGCAGGGCCATGCTGAAAAGAAAGGGAATCAGTTATATTTATATTTGATTTGGGCCGAATTACCCACTTAATATAAATAGGGAATTAAGTGAGGAGTTTTATTTTTCACCGTGACTTACCTCTTCTCCTCACCCTAATCCCGCCGAACCTCCCTTCTCCTCTTCTTTCTCTCCGCGCACCAAGCCCCAAGGGCTAGGGTTCCGTCCCAAGGGTTCCAAGAGCACCTTCCGGTGACAACTCCGGCACGAGGATGCTCCTCACCGCGAGAAGAGCACGTAGACGCGAGGAGATCGACGAAGGGATCTTCTCCACCGGAAATCTAGCGATCAGATCGTAAGGAAATCTAGCGCAGGATGTAAGAAACCCCTCACCTGCAGTATAAGTAGTTCTCGTGTGATTGCATGCCTTAGTTTAGTAGTATATGGATTTGTGGCACATCGGGTGTGCAACAACGCACGCCAAGTGCTCAATAGTATGTTCAGCACAATTAAAATGCGACTTAGGCATTTTAATAGTTTAGCTAAATGCGATAGAAGCATTTATTTAGTATATGCAGTTTTTTTCTACAGCTTATATAGGACTACGGTCCAATGGGTGGGCTCCCACAGTCACCTCTAGGTTCAGACAACCTAGCTCTAGGTTCAGATAACCTAGAAATAGCAAAATAAGAAGAATTTAGCTATAACCAGTATTTTATTTTAGCAGTGGGACTGTACTGGATTAGATATCCATTGGGTTGGGCTCCCACAGTCGTCCCTAGGTTTAGATAACCTAGTAAACCCTACTAAATTCGGGACTTGCAAACCCGGGTCTAGTTAGGGATGCCCGCATAGCTTGTACAGTTGCCGGGCTCAAACAGCAGCATGATTATGTATTTTCATCTATCTATGATAAATAGTTTTCAAAACTCACAAATCAGTTGTGTATACAGTTTAAACTCAGTTCTAGCTTAGTTTTAGTTTTAGCTCAGTTCATGCTTCAGCTTAGTTTTCATTATTGATACATGTGATAGTTCTATGATCGGTTTTTGGTTTCCATGTTGTATGATACCATGCCATGCTCTCACCTGTTCAGTGTATATTTCAAATAGCATGTTTTCAAATCATAAATTGCATCGTATGCATGTTTTGTGAGGTAGATGGTTTCTTACAAAGCAAAGCTTCCAGATACTCTTTCCTTATACTGCAGATAAAGGTAAAGGAAAGATGGACTAGCGGAGGCTGGAGGGAAATGCGATGAAGATGTGTGTGGAAGGAACCTGGAATAAAGATCTTGGATAAATTAGCAAACTAAGACTTTAGTTTTTTATATAGTGTTATTTTCCGCATTTCTAGTTATTTAGTGCCTTGAATCGTGAAAGACTTGCTTAGATTGTTAGTACTTATGCTCATAATCCTAGTTATGTGTTATTGGTATGTTTCCAGCTATTATAGAACTCTTGTAGGTGAGTTCAGCACGAAGCAATGCTGAAATCAGAGTTTTGTAGTGAAATCAGAAACCCCAATCGATCAACGGATCGATTGGGGGCCCTCAATCGATCAGCGGATCGATTGGGAGTCTGGTTCCGCAAACAGTAAGCTTCTGGATCGATCAGCCGATCGATCCAGTCGCATTCTGTCGCGAACAGAGAGTTTGGGGATCGATCGTTCGATCGATCGGGAAATCACTCCCGCGAACAGAGAGCTCCGGAATCGATCACTGGATCGATTGGTCAGTCTGGATCGATCAGCCGATCGATCCAGAATACTACCCCGAGCACAGTAGCAATCTGAATCGATCCATGGATCGATTCAACAGCTTGCAATCGATTGAGTTCAATCTGGATCGATTGGGAAACAAGGTTTCGACCAGGAACACTTGTAATTCAGTTCCTTGACCATAGGGGATGTAGGATATGCCATGTATACCTTAGATTGCATCCCTCAGTACATGTAGAACCAAGAATTTGTATTAGCTTGGCAAAGTTTTAAATTGGTACAGTTTCCGCACCTAGACTTAGTAATGGTCATGGATATAGCTTAGCACAGCATAATGTGACGGTCCGGCCTTATAGCCTAGCCAGTAGAAGGCGGGTCGTTACAGAGTGGTATCAGAGCAGAAAGTTCTATACTTCCTACACACACATCAGCATTGAACCTGCAGCTTTCAAGTAAGAATACCTCTCACTTTGTTATGTTTATTGCTTTCATGTTTGTAGATAACTAAAGTATGCTTAGTTGTGATAGTAACTAACATGATATTATTAACTAGGTAAACATGATGCTTTAGTTATGTATGTCCTTTCTTCCTTTAGAAATGGCACGAGGATGCCCAGCTAGAAGGGCACCAGCTACTGAGCCCCAGCATGAGGCAGGCAGTTCAGTGCCTTACAGAAGCAGCTAGCAGAACAACAACAGGAGATAGCCACCTTAAAGGCTAATCAGCATAATACTCCCACTGTCACCCCGGAACCAAACATAGCAACCCCAGTAGTTATAGTGGTTCCACCAGTCCAGCCTATAGCACCAGTAGCCCCAACAGCAGAGGCAAAGAAAGAAGCCTATCTGATCCAGTGGCAGAGAGTCAAGCCCGAGAACTTCTCAGGCACCAGTGAACCATGGGATGCTCAAGCCTGGTTCAAAACACTGGAGAGTACGATGGAGCTTCTGGACTGGCCAGAGCATGAAAAGGTGAAGTGCGCCTCCTTCTGCTTGACAGGAGATGCACGTATGTGGTGGGAGAGAATTAGAGCGAAGCGCCCGGTGAACCAGATGACATGGGCCGACTTCGAGAAAGAATTCTTCGAGGAGTTCTTTCACATGCGGGTCACAAACCGCCACTATGACGAGTTCACTGAGTTTCGTCAGGGCAACCTATCAATTGAGGAAGCCGTGAAGAAATTCAATAGACTGGCTCGTCTATACCCCGAACTAGTCAGCACAGAAAAAGAACGAGTCTGGTTGATGCTCAAGATGCTGAGGCCGGAAATAGCAATGAACGTGGCCGGCGGCGTTCATAGGCCGCAAACCACCGAAGAACTAGTCAGCAGTGCTCTGACCACCGAGCACTACCAGAATAATATTAAGCAGCAGAAGCAAGTCCTCTCAGAGCACAAAGGGCAAGGAGGCTCAGGTACTCAGAAACAACAGGGCCACAGCTCTAACTGGAAAGGGAACTCCAGCAACAAGCGCAAACCAGGGAGTTACCCAAAGGGAGGACTAGCCAGCAAACAACCTAGTTATCCCAAATGTGCTACTTGTGGAAAATTTCACTCAGGAGTTTGTCGCAAGGGCACACGAGGATGCTTTGAATGTGGATAAGAAGGGCATATGGCTAAGCAATGCCGGAACAAGACAAGTCTTCCTCAACCACAGCCGATACAGTACGGAGGCCAGCCAGCACAGCTACATCAGATGCAGGCCGTTTTAGATGGTCCACACATCAGCCAGGGCAGACTAGAAGCACCTCCAGCTATGACCAATGCGAGGATCTACTCCTTAACCAGAGAGGACGTAGCAAATGCCTCGACAGTTGTTACAGGTCAGATCAGTATTTTACAGCAAAGTACAACTGTCTTATTCGATACTGGGACAACCCATTCTTATGTATCTAGGGCATTTTCCGAAAAGTTAGCAATACCTCCAGAGGTATTCAGTGGTCAATTTTTGACGACACTACCTTCAGGAGAGATTATAGCATCCACGCACTGGCTCAGAGCAGTGCCAGTCATTATAGCATACAGAGAGCTCTTTTGTGATCTGATAGTGCTAGATATGACTGATTATGATGTCATATTTGGAATGGAATTCCTAATCAGATACGGTGCCTCTATCGAGTGCCGTAAACAGAAAGTCATATTCTAACCTGAAGCAGGAGTACAATTTGTGTATAGCGGAGGACCAAAGAGAAAAGTCAAGAAATTTCTCTCAACTCTGAAAGCACAGAAATTGTTGGATTCAGGATGTACGGGATTTTTAGCTCATGTAGTCAGTTCCAGTCAGGACAAGGACCAACAACTAGCAGAGGTCCGAGTCGTATGTGACTACCCAGCAGTCTTCCCTGAGGAGTTACCAGGCCTAGCACCAGACAGGGAGATTGAATTTGAGATAGAACTCATTCCCGATACGAATCCTATCTCCAAAGCACCTTATCGCATGGCTCCAGCAGAACTGAAGGAACTTCAGGAGCAACTACAGGAGCTGCTTGACAAAGGTTTCATACGCCCTAGTCACTCACCATGGGGAGCGCCTGTATTGTTCGTGAAGAAGAAGAACGGGAGCATGCGCCTGTGTATAGATTACCGAACACTGAACCAAGTCACCATCAAGAACAGGTATCCTCTTCCCAGAATAGACGACATGTTCGATTAGCTAAAGGGAGCAGCAGTGTTCTCTAAGATAGACCTCAGATCAGGTTATCATCAGGTGAAAGTTAAAGAAGAGGATATACCCAAGACAACATTCAGGACTAGATACGGACACTAGGAGTTCATAGTCATGCCCTTTGGCGTGACAAATGCTCCAACTACTTTCATGGACCTCATGAACAGAGTATTCAGGGACTACTTAGATATATTTGTTATCGTATTTATCGATGTCATTCTTATCTATTCAGGAACTCACGAGGAACACGCAGAACACCTGAGAAGAGTATTGCAGACCCTTCAGCAGAACCAGCTGTACGCCAAGTTCACGAAATGTGAATTTTGGTTAGATCAGGTGTCCTTCCTGGGTCACATCATCTCAAAGGATGGTATCATGGTAGACCCCAGTAAGATAGAAGCTGTGAGTAACTGGAAAAGACCCAAGAACGCCAGTGAGATCAGGAGCTTTTTAGGACTAGCAGGTTATTACAGAAAGTTTGTAGAGGACTTCTCCAGAATAGCCTCCCCACTGACAGCTCTCACCAGGAAGAATAGAAAATTTCAGTGGACAGAGGAATGTGAGAACAACTTTAGTGAGTTAAAGAGGAGATTGACCAGTGCTCCCATTTTGACTCTAGCAGAAAACACAGACGGCTTTGATATTTATAGTGACGCCTCTAAATTGGGACTAGGAGCAGTACTGATGCAAGAAGGTAAGGTGATCGCCTATGCCTCTAGACAACTCAAGGATTATGAGAAGAATTACCCTACTCATGACCTTGAGCTTGCAGCAGTAGTGTTCGCTCTCAAAATTTGGAGACATTACTTGTATGGAGCTCAGTGCAGAGTGTATACAGATCATCATAGTTTGAAGTACTTCTTCACTCAGAAGGATCTGAATATGCGGCAGCGTAGATGGCTTGAGCTGATCAAAGATTATGACATAGACATCCTCTACCATCCAGGAAAAGCCAATAAGGTGGCAGACGCACTTAGCAGGAAGTCCAGCGCCACCTTACTATCACTAGCAGCCATGTCACCGCCCCTACAGAAAGAGATCATAGATTTTAGTCTCGAACTTATAGTAGGACAGCTCTCTACTATGACATTAGCATCTACCCTACTTGGTGACATCCAGACAGCTCAGGAACAGGATCCTGAAATTCAGAAAATCAAGCAAGGGTAAGCAGAATCAGAAAGTAGAGAATTCAGAGTGTCCGATAGTAGGGTATTATACTTCGGTGACAGACTCTGTGTTCCAGATCAGGAGGAACTAAAGAGGAAGATTTTAGACGAGGCTCACAGGACTCCTTATGCGATGCATCCAGGTTCCACCAAGATGTACTAAGATCTAAAGAAACGTTTTTGGTGGCCCGGGATGAAAAGAGACATCACTAGATATGTTAGCACCTGCCAGACCTGTCAGAGGGTCAAGGCAGAACATCAGAGACCAGGAGGAGTTCTACAGCCTATCCAGATCCCAGAATGGAAGTGGGAAGACATTTCTATGGATTTTATAGTGGGACTACCCAGAACCACGAAGGGTTTTGATACCATCTGGGTAATAGTTGATAGGTTAACTAAATCAGCCCACTTCTTAGCTATCAGGATATCCTACTCCATGGAACAGCTAGCTCAGTTGTATCTTAAGGAGATCGTCAGACTACATGGAGTCCCACGGACCATTATATCAGATAGAGACAGTAGGTTCACCTCTCACTTCTGAGAGTGTGTACAGACAGCATTGGGCACGAAGTTAAAATTCAGCACAGCTTTCCATCCTCAGACAGATGGTCAGACGGAGTGAGTAAACCAGGTACTCGAAGATATGCTCCGAGCATGTGCCCTAGACTTCAAGGGAAGTTGGTGCAAATATCTGAGTTTAGCAGAATTTACATACAACAATAGCTATCAGGCCACTATCGGTATGGCACCTTACGAGGCTATCTACGGCCAGAGGTGTAGATCTCCAATCTGCTGGTATGAGAGTGGTGAACAGAAAGAACTAGAACTTCAGACAGATCTAGTAGCAGATACCACAGCAGCTATACAGTAGATCCGCCAGAGGATAGAGACAGCTCAGAGCCGCCAGAAAAGCTATGCTGATACACGGCGCAGAGCATTAGAGTTTTCAGTTGGGGATTCAGTATTCCTCAGAGTGGCTCCCATGAAGGGAGTAATGCGTTTTGGGAAAAAGGGCAAACTAAGTCCCAGATATGTGAGACCATACTTTATCACTAGAAGAGTTGGCAAGGTAGCATATGAGCTAGAGCTACCACAGGCGATGTCAGCCATCCATAATGTATTTTATGTCTCTATGCTGAAGAAGCATATCCCAGATGCCACCTAGGTGATTGAGCCCCAGTCGGTACCAGTCCGCGAAGACCTCAGCTATGATAGTCGGCCTATTCAGATAATAGACCGAGTAGTTAAGAAATTGCGGAACAAGGAGGTACCATTAGTAAAAGTTATTTAGCAAGATCACACCACAGCAGAGGCAACATGGGAGACAGAAGCTAGTATGAGACAGAAGTACCCAGAGTTATTCTAAGTTCGAGGATGAACTTTTTATAAGGTATGGGGGATTGTAACACCCGAAAATTCTCAAAATTATTTTAGAAATATTCTGTGATTTTTCTGGAATTTTAGGATATTTTTACAGAATTTTTAGAGTAGCGAAAGTAGCAAAAATAAATAGAAGAGAAAATAGCCTACGCGGGAATTGAACCCGAGACCTAGGAGGCCCTATGTCTTATAGATAGCTCTAGTAACCAGGAGAACCCAGTAGGGTCATGCTGAAAAGAAAGGGAATCAGTTATATTTATATTTGATTTGGGCCGAATTACCCACTTAATATAAATAGGGAATTAAGTGAGGAGTTTTATTTTTCACCGTGACTTACCCTTCTCCTCACCCTAATCCCGTCGAACCTCCCTTCTCCTCTTCTTTCTCTCGGCGCACCAAGCCCCAAGGGCTAGGGTTCCGTCCCAAGGGTTCCAAGAGCACCTTCTGGCGACAACTCTGGCACGAGGACGCTTCTCTCCGTGAGAAGAGCACGTAGACGCGAGGAGATCGGCGAAGGGATCTTCTCCACCGGAAATCTAGCGATCAGATCGTAAGGAAATCTAGCGCAGGATGTAAGAAACCCCTCACCTGCAGTATAAGTAGTTCTCGTGTGATTGCATGCCTTAGTTTAGTAGTATATGGATTTGTGGCACATAGGGTGTGCAACAGCGCACGCCAAGTGCTCAATAGTATGTTCAGCACAATTAAAATGCGACTTAGGCATTTTAATAGTTTAGCTAAATGCGATAGAAGCATTTATTTAGTATATGCAGTTTTTTTCTACAGCTTATATGGGACTACGGTCCAATGGGTGGGCTCCCACAGTCGCCTCTAGGTTCAGACAACCTAGCTCTAGGTTCAGATAACCTAGAAATAGCAAAATAAGAAGAATTTAGCTATAACCAGTATTTTATTTTAGCAATGGCACTGTGCTGGATTAGATATCCATTGGGTTGGGCTCCCACAGTCGTCCCTAGGTTTAGATAACCTAGTAAACCCTACTAAATTTGGGACTTGCAAACCCGGGTCTAGTTAGGGATGCCCGCATAGCACGTACAGTTGCCGGGCCCAAACAGCAGCATGATTATGTATTTTCATCTATCTATGATAAATAGTTTTCAAAACTCACAAATCAGTTGTGTATACAGTTTAAACTCAGTTCTAGCTTAGTTTTAGTTTTAGCTCAGTTCATGCTTCAGCTTAGTTTTCATTATTGATACATGTGATAGTTCTAAGATCAGTTTTTGGTTTCCATGTTGTATGATACCATGCCATGCTCTCACCTGTTCAGCGTATATTTCAAATAGCATGTTTTCAAATCATAAATTGCATCGTATGCATGTTTTGTGAGGTAGATGGTTTCTTACTAAGCGAAAGCTTACAGATACTCTTTCCTTATATTGCAGATAAAGGTAAAGGAAAGATGGACTAGCGGAGGCTGAAGGGCAATGCGATGAAGATGTGTGTGGAAGGAACCTGGAATAAAGATCTTGGATAAATTAGCAAACTAAGACTTTAGTTTTTTATATAGTGTTATTTTCCGCATTTCTAGTTATTTAGTGCCTTGAATCATGAAAGACTTGCTTAGATTGTTAGTACTTATGCTCATAATCCTAGTTATGTGTTATTGGTATGTTTCCAGCTATTATAGAACTCTTATAGGTGAGTTCGGCACGAAGCAGTGCTGAAATCAGAGTTTTGCTGTGAAATCAGAAACCCTAATCGATCAACGGATCGATTGGGGTCCCTCAATCGATCAGCGGATTGATTGGGAGTCTGGTTCCGCAAACAGTAAGCTTCTGGATCGATCAGCCGATCGATCCAGTCGCATTCTGTCGCGAACAGAGAGTTTGGGGATCGATCGTTCGATCGATCGGGAAATCACTCCCGCGAACAGAGAGCTCCGGAATCGATCACTGGATCGATTGGTCAGTCTGGATCGATCAGCCGATCGATCCAGAATATTACCCCGAGCACAGTAGCAATCTGAATCGATCCATGGATCGATTCAACAGCTTGCAATCGATTGAGTTCAATCTGGATCGATTGGGAAGCAAGGTTTCGACCAGGAACCCTTGTAATTCAGTTCCTTGACCATAGGGGATGTAGGATATGACATGTATACCTTAGATTGCATCCCTCAGTACATGTAGGACCAAGAATTTGTATTAGCTTGGCAAAGTTTTAAATTGGTATAGTTTCCGCACCTAGACTTAGTAATGGTCATGGATATAGCTTAGCATAGCATAATGTGACGGTCCGACCTTACATCCTAGCCAGTAGAAGGTGGGTCGTTACATGCATATCCATAATAACAGAGGTTCTGTTCTTTTATATAGTCAGTATAAATTGAACAACCTCAAATGGTCCTGCTCAATACACACATAGTGTACTAGTGTAATTTTATAATCAAGACAAACTAATACCAAATTACACTACAACCATTTCAATGGTTTGTCACAATCCATCTTGGTTGTGAGCTACTATTTATAATTTATAAGGAACTGATAACATGATATTCTGTGTGGTGCCACACACCATGTTATCTACAATATAAATTAAATGGACAACTGCATTGACATATATAGAAATATAAAATGCAGGCATTTGACCAAGGTTATTCTCATTTCAAAATATTTCAAAATAGATGTTCATACAAAAGCTAGGCTTATAGTATACATCCCAACAAGGTATACCTTTGTTGTGTGCCCTTCGCAATCCCGACAATAACTTTTTCTTTGGATGCAGATCTCAGCGCGATCAAGTGTCCGCGCCTCTACAGTATCTACATGAACACATCCTTCATTCGTCACACGAACAAAGCCTTCAGAGAAGAACCACCTTCATGGTGCTAGCCACTCATGGAGGTTCGGCCAAGAGCAAAAATCGCTCAGGAGGTAGAAGGAGGAAGAAGAGGGAAGATTAAGAGCCACACTTTTCATCTCTTTCTCAACTATTTCTCATCTTATGAAAAATTCATTCCAAAAAACCTATTTATATTCATCCCATGAATATCAAGGATCTTTTGTCTCTTTGTATTCATCTTAATGGGTTGGATTATTATACTGGATTAGCCATTAATCCAATAACCCAATAAGTCTAACCCATTGAGTCTAACCTATTAATCTAATGTGTCAAATTTGGATTGGACTCAATCCAATGAGTGGGTTCATTTGAGTCAAACTCAATGAGTAAACCAAAATGCCTAATCATCTCATAATTGGCTCTTAGGGCTAATTACTAATAAAAGCAACCCTAGAAAAGGGGATCTTGTAGAGATTTGAAGGAGTTAATTCTTGGAGACTCTAAAGCAAAGTGTGTTGAGTAGGTGCCCTGCATGAAAACTGTTGGTTAGGACTTTATTAACTCTTGTAAATCAACATCCTTTATTTTAACATAATTCAATTCAGTATGATATTTATTTTATCTTTATACCCATGCTAGATACATAGATAAAGTCCATGAATATACTATAGTGAGATGTGGTGATACATATAATGACCATCATGAAATATGTTAATATTCACTAGATATTCTAAACATGTTCCTAGTCAATTAGGCTGCCTAATAAACTATTGGGTGCTACTCGGAATTCCATTCTGTTTCCCCTGTACAAAAATTTATACAAGCACATAACTTTTCCTAGCAACACATGTGCTTTTCAGAAGTTAAACTTGGATTGCAAACAAAACTTAACATTATTAATCCAAGTTCAACCCATGTGTTCATCAGAAGTTAAACCATATTACAGAAGTTGATTAAATATCTATTTCAAGGATTTTCTTCCAGGTCGTTGGCGAGACACTCGGCCTTCTTGGGTATGGGATCATCCACCACTTCCTAGACAAAGCCTTTCAAAGAAATTGAATATTTAAACTCCTTACAGTAAACCCTAGATTTAACTACAGAGACCTCAATCGAAGCATAAGATCGTAGCCTCTTGTGTTGGTATTTTAGGATCCATACAAAGGAAAACTAAACTAGTACACAGCGGAAACAATTAACTAGTTATACCTTTCTTTGTATCTTAAAGACCTCTTGATCTTCTGCTGTATTCCTCTCCTTCTCTTGGACGTCGTGTGGGCGACGATCTACCAAGACAACACCACCCAAACCACTTCTTTGCCTCCGAGACTTTCGGCCACCAAGGGATGCTAGAATAGGGAGCCTCCTTCTCTTCTTCTTCTCCTCCAAGTAACAGGCCATAAGAAGATGGAGCCTCTTGATGCCGCCGACCCTTGGTAAAGGAAATAAGGGGAGAATTGAAAGGGAAGAGGGTCGGCCACAACAAGGATTAAAAGAAGAGACTTATGTTGTGTTCTACCATAAGGCACCATCTACCTCTCTTTTATAATCCATGGTGAATGCAAAAAAGGAAAGAATTAAAATTAAAACCTTTCTTTTAATTCCTATTATGTGGTCGACCCTTATTTGGGCAATCAACTAAGGAAAAATTTTAAATTAAAATCTCTCTTTTAAACCATTGTGGATGGCTACAAAAAAGGAAAGATTTTAAAATTAAAATATCTCTTTTCAATCCCTTTGTGGATAGCTATAAAAGGAAAGATTTAAAAATTAAAATCTCTCTTTTAAATCCCTTGGAGGTGTTGGTTGGTCCTAGGAAGATCGTACATGTTCCACTATACAAAAAGTTTGTACAAGTGTCGAACCTTTCCTAACAACCTATTGTGTTCTTTAGAAATTAAATTTGGAATCGCAAATGGAACTTAACATTATTGATTCCAAATTTAACTTATCTATTCTTAGTGGTTTAGACTTGGATCGCAAAAAATACTTAACATTATATATCCAAATCCACCTAGGTTACAAATTTAATTAAATATTTATTTCGGAAATCGGCTCCCAGGTCAAACATGGCAAGGCACTTGGCCTTCTTGGGTATGGGAACATCCACCACTACTTCGACAAAGCCTCTTAACGAAATTCAATATTTAATTTCCTTATATAACCTTAGGTTTAACCAAAAAGAACAATCGAATCACAAGATCGAAAAAATAAAAAGCATAAACTTGAATCACAAATTTGAAACTTAGAATCGTATGCCTCTTGTGTTTGGTATTTCAAAAAGGTATACAAAGAAAAACTAGTATGATGCGGAACAGAATTACTAGTTATACCTTTCTTTGAAAACAACAACCTCTTGATCTTCTACCGTATTCCTCTTCTTATCTCGGGCGTCGTGTGGGCGACGATCTTTTGAGACGAGAACCACCCAAGCTTCCTTCTTCTTCTTGTAAGTTTCGGCCACCACAATAATTCCAAGAATAGATGAGGTTCGGCCACACCACCAAGCTCCAAGGGATGCTAGAAACAAAACCTCATTTTCTCTCCTTCTCCAAGCAAAATTAGGCCACCAACAAGTTCCTTGAGAGTTGATGCCGCCGGCCACCAATGAAGAAGAAAAGGAGGAGAGGATGAGGATGAGAAAAACCGGCCACCACAAAGAAAATAGAAGAGAGGAAAACTAGAACTCAAGTTATGAGGTGAGGCACCTCTACCCTCTCTTTTATATTCCTTGGTCTTGGTAAATAAGGAAAGTTTTATAAAAACTTCCTTATTCTCTTAGCCAATGAAAGGAAAGTTTAAAAAAATATTTCCCTTTCAAACTTAATGTGGCCGTCCACCTCTCAATCATCCAAGCAAGGAAAGTTTTAAACACAAGATTAAAACTTCCTTATTTATTTCCGGAAATTTTAATAAAAATTTATCTATTAATTTTCCCTTCGTGGTTGGTTATAAAAGGAATTTTATAAATTAAAATCTCTCTATTAAAACATGTGGATGATTTCCAAAAAGGAAAGTTATCTTTAAAATTAAAATCTTCCTCTCAATCTACAAATAAGGAAAGATATCAAAGCTTTTCTTAACCTTTTACAGAAACTTATAAAAGGAAAAAATTTATAATTTTAAAACTCACTTTTAAATCATGAACATGGTTACAAAAAAGTAAAGTTTTCTCAAAATTAAAATCTTCCTTTCAATCTACAAATAAGGAAAGATATCAAATCTTTTCTTAATCTTTTGTAGAAAGCTATAAAAGGAAAGATTTAAATTTTAAAACTCTCTTTTAAATCATGAACATAGTTACAAGAATGAAAAGTTTTCTCAAAATTAAAATCTTCCTTTCAATCTACAAATAAGAAAAGATATCAAATCTTTTATTAATCTTTTGTAGAAAGCTATAAAAGGAATGATTTAAATTTTAAACTCTCTTTTAAAACCATGGAATCCACATAAGAAAAATTTTAAAAAATAAAATCCTTTTAATTTTATTGTGGCCGGCTACCTAAGATTGGACTCAAGCTAGGGTCGGCCACACTTCATCCCATCCAAGCCATGTCTTGGTCGGCCCTTGCTTGGGCTCCAAACTTGGCTTAGCCGACCACATAAGGATGGGTAAGAAGGTGGGTATGGTGTTAGAGTGTATACTAAAAGCCTAGCTTTTGTAAACATTTATTTTTGAAATAAAAGAATCACATTTGGTCAATATCTACATTTATTTGTTAAATGTAATTGTTCAATTAATTTATATAGTAGATAACATGGAGTGTGGTGTCACACTCAGAAGATCATGTTGTCGGTTCTTTATAAATTATAAATAGTTGCTCGCGACTAAGATGGAAAGGAACAAACCATTAGAATAGTTGTAGTGTAAGTAAGTATTAGTTTATATTGACTAATAAATTACACTGGTACACTCTAAGTGTATTGAGTAGAATCATTTTAGGTAAGTTATTTTTGTACTGACTTAATAAAAGAACTAGACCTTAGTTATTATGGAAGTGTGTGCTCTTAATCCTAATATAATAACAAGCACATATATTTAATATTTATTTCTTTGACTTATCAAAGGGTGAGGTTTAGCTCGATAAATCAATATGCCCGATAAGTTGGGAAATGATATTACTTATAGTGTGTGTTGTTGATTATAGAAGGAATATGTGTCCTAATTATCTAGGTTGAGAATATTCCCAACAGGAGCTCATAAGGATTGGCATGTTAAACCCTGAAGGTGGACTTAGTCTGACATGACAATGAAGTTGAGTGGTACTACTCTTGGAGCTAGATATTAATTAAGTGAGTTGTCAATAACTTACTTAATTAGTGGGAATTCGTTATCTTAAACACAGGGAGACTAACACACTCATGATAAGAAGGAGCCCATAATGTAATTTGGGATTGGTGCGGTAGTGCGATAATAACTCTCTAGTGGAATAAGTTATTATCGATGAACTTGAGTTGTGTGTTCAGGGCGAGCACGGGATACTCAAGCTCATCGGAAGGTCAAAACCAATTTCTCCTCTAGATCCCTGTCATAGCCTCATTATAGCCTCAAGTCTATCCAAATGTAAGGCTCATCTTGGTGTACAAGAAGGGGGTCGGTCCATTGCTTGGTGACCAAGCAATGGCTGGCCACATCATCTTCTATAGGGGCCGACCCTATTGCTTGGTGACCAAGCTAGTAGGGTTCGGCCACAATAATTCAAACGAGGGTTGTTTTGAATTTTTTAAAATTTTCTCTTTGTAGAAAACTATAAGTTTTAAAAGAGATATTTTAATTTTTAAAACTTTCCTTATTTGAATTAGGTCACATGTTTTACTAGAGAGTTTTAAAAGTTTTAAAACTTTCCTTTTTAACCATCCTCATGGTTTTAGAAAAAAAAGGAAGAGAAGTTTTAAAAATTAAAATTTTCTATTCATGTTAAAAAAGCAAATTTTTGAAGAGAAGTTTTAAATTTTAAAACATGATTTTAATTTTTAAAGCTTTCCTTTTTAATATCCACTTTAAGAAAGAGAGCTTGTAAAATTTTATAAGAGAATTTATTCTTGTAAAATTTTATTAAAAGATATATTTCCTTCCTCTTATGGGGATCGGCCACCCTTGCTTGGGGCCCAAGTAAGGTGGAGGACCAAATTAAAAAAATAAAATCATCAATTTATTTTTGGTGATTGATTCAATCAAAAGGAAAGAAAAGGAAAATTTAAAAGGGAAAAGGAAAAATTAGAGGAAGATTTTAATTTTTGTTAAAATTCTTCCCTTATTTGCCTTGGGAAACTAATATAAAAGTGTTAGATAGAGCCCTAGAGCCAATCATTTGATGATTGTATTTTGGACTTGTTGTATCATATTCTATATAAATAAAGGCATTTGGTTTTTGGTTATTATACTTACTTGTATTGGTGCCAAATAAACTAAGTATAATAACGTCATTGAGTAGACGGCTCTCAGCTATATCAATCGGTTAGTTGAACCGATAGTGAGATGATATAGGAAACACTACTCTTAATCATTCCTAGTCGAGTATTAACATTCAGGGACTATGTTAATGCAATAAGACTAGCATGTAGGTCAACTCGATGACTTGATCTCACAAGTCATGGATATAGAGATATCAAGTTGACACATGGGTATGCATTAGAGAATGTATACTGAATGACCCACAATGAGAAAGTATCATGGATCGTTATATGAGTGTCATATACTTTCTCATGTGGCTATTAGTATGACTACTAGTCCTTAGACCTGAAGTCACCATGGTTCCCTACATAAGGAGTTATGTACTTTGGTTTCGTCAAACGTCACCCGTAACTGGGTGGACCATAAAGGCGATTACTGGGTATGTAACAAATTATGCGGAGGGATGTGAGTGATGTAGATGGGATCTATCCCTCCTATATGACGGGAGTGACATCGGTATTCTTGATAGAGTGAGACCACGAAGTGCATGGCCATGCCCAAATGAGTCAATATAGGATATTGAGCTCATTTGATTGAGTGAGTCTACTTGGAGTTCAAGATTTAGATTGATTAGAGGATGACACAGTCTATGCCTCACATTGATCAATCTAGATGTCTAGGATAGAAGGACACTTGTCATATATTGTGAGGAGTCACAATTAGTAGTCACAAGGTGATGTTGGATCTCAACATTCTTGTAACTTGGGTAATGATGTATTGCTAGATACCGCTCATTACTTATATTTCTAAATGAGTTTAGGGGCATTGCCAACATTACAAGAACCTATTGGGTCACACACAAAGAACAAGTGGATGGAGATTAGGTTCATATGATGAACCAAGAGGTGATTAGATTCATTTGATGAATCATATTGGATTAAGAGTAATCCTAATTGGGCTAATTGAATTGGACTCAAGTTGATTCATGTGTTCAATGAGTCTAATTTAGATTATGACTCATTGAATCAATTTAATTAAATGAATTAGATTCATTATATTAAATTGGCTTGAATTAAATGGTTGGATTAGATCAACCATGAGAGAGATTAAGTCAAGTTTGACTTGACTTGAGAGGAAGATGAAGAGTCAAGTTTGACTTGACTTTATGCCACCTCATTGGTGAGTTAGCATTAAGTGGACCAATGATGATGCTCCACATCATCATGGTTACTTAAGTGAAGTGCCACCTCATGGGAGTTACCAAGAGTTGTGACTCTTGGTATCCCATGGAGGTTACAAACCACTTAATTAGATGAAAAGAGTTTCATTTTGCAAGTGTAACTCTCATTCAAGTGATCTTCCTCCTCCTAACCTCTCTTCTTGCTCCTTCTCTTCTCTTGGTCGTGGGTTTCAAGCAAGGGAGAAGAAAGGAGAGTGAATCTAATCCAAGAAGAAAGGTTAGTGAAAGTCGCATAGAGATTTTAGAGGAGTGTGTTCTCTTCTTTTCTTTCTTCTTCTTCCAATCCTACCCGAGAGCCCTAGAGAGTGCTAGCACACTTGTGGTGCTCTCTTCTCCATCCTTGAGTGTTAGAGAACACTTCTTGTTCGTGTGGATATCACTAGAGAGTTGTCTACGTTGACAACTTCGAGATCCGGCGTACCGTTGGACGAGCGGGATTTGTGAGGGCACGCTTCAAAGGTATAAAATGTTTTTCCTTTGTAGATCTACTGTAGATCATAGTTTGAAACTCGTACTCGTATTTAAATTTTTGAAATCTATCCTTCGCACGAGATCCAGTGGCATGGGTGATTCGGGATTTCCGCGATGCGAAAACGCAGTTTTCGCGGCCCGAAAAACCCAACAGTGGTATCAGAGCCACGTGCGAAGCTTGTACGAGTTTAGTTTTTGTTTTTATGACAAAAATTCAATTCTGTGATATTCTGTAATTTTATGGTTTTTAGAGTTTTTATGGGTATTTTTCTCGTAGAAGTGAAGCACAAGTGTTTCGGCACTTGTAGGCTTCGACTACCGAGAAGAATTTTTCAAAACGGCAAAGTTTCGCCCCAAAAATTTTTGGGACAGTGGGCTAAGGTGCTCTTGGATCGCTTAGGAGCAACTCGCGATGGTTAAATCGCGAGTAGGGGTACTGCCCTAACCCCGCAAGGGGATTTGCTCCGCGATTGCGCCCGAAATCGCTAATCGGGACCGCCGCGAAAAATTTACTCATAAAATCTGTAAAATTATAAAAAAAAATTACAGAAAATTATAGAAATATATAATTTTGAATTATATATTAATTTTGTGATAGTCATGGCCCAAACGACCCAAATTGGATTTGGAAATGTGTTGTAATTCATAATACAGCCTGCGTGTCGTTATGTGATGTGCATGTTGTATTTATTTTATTTTTATTTTATTTTCACGGCCTGCGTGTCGTGCCTTTCTCTTATATTCTGGCTGTAAATTAGATTTAGACTCGAATGTAACTCGAGTTTCAAAATTGTAATGCAAATTTTGAGGCGGTGGAAGGTCCACTCGAGACGGAGTTACGAGGAGGGCACGAGCAACACGAGGTGGTCAAAGGAAGGAGCTTGAGAAGCTGTTAACCTTAGGTTGACCATCCGATCTTCTCATTGGCTTGAGAAGATCGTAGTAGGGCCATGACATAATCACAAAATTATTTAATTAATTACTTATATGTATGTGATGCATGTTTAATTAAGTAGTTAATTAGTGCCTAGCGATTAGATTAGATCTAAATCGTGCACAAGATGCACCCTTACGATTAGATTAGATCTACATCGTGTACAAGATGCACCCTATCGATTAGATTAGATCTATATCGTGTATATGATACAACATCGACGTTTAGATTAGATCTAAATCACGTCAACTCTAATGCCTACCGTGCCGTGATACCTACCACTACCTCGATCGCATGCTGTTGTTGAATCTGCCAAAGCAGAGCAATACATACTATCTTGGTAGGGTAAGGAGGGACAATCTTGGTCCCGCCTATCAACGCATGGGTGAATACAACTTAATTATATTGAGTAACTAGTTAACTTGGTTGGATCGAGTACAACTATAGGCATTCTTCCAACGGTTGGAAAGGTAGGACAAAATCACGTTTATATTAATTCTAGGGCGTATTAGCCAAAGCTAACTCGAGTGTTAATATAAATGCGGATTTTGATCCTATAAACAAGAGTTGCATAGAGATGTAATTGGTAATCGTTACCTACCGATCATACTAAGTCTTGGGCGTATTAGCCAAAGCTAACTCAAGGGTTAGTATGATGTGGATCTTGTCCCACATGAATTATAGAATTCAGTGGGAGCATCATTTAGTTAAAGGCCTAATTAAATGATTAAGAATATGATATTTATTTCTGCATTTATTTCTATTGTAGAATTGCCATGACGTCGAACACGAACATCTTCTCTCTGTGTTCTGTCCTTAAGAAGGACAAGCTCAACGGAGCAAATTTCCTGGACTGGTACAGGAATCTGAGAATAGTTCTCACTCAGGAACGTAAACTGTACGTTCTGGAGCAGCCCATTCCGGAGGCTCCTCCTGCCACTGCCACGCGAACAGACCGTGATGCTTATAAGAAGCATCAAGATGACGCATTAGATGTGTCCTGTCTTATGCTCGCGACCATGAACTCTGAGCTTCAGAAGCAACATGAGTTGATGGGTGCTTACGATATGGTTGAACATCTTTGTCACTTATATCAAGGACAAGCAAGGCACTGGAAGAGGAACTCCAAAGAATACCTGGAAGATCTTAAGAAGAAGAGAAATAAGATTTCTACTTCAGGTATACATGTTATAGAAGTCAACCTCTCTATTTCTTCATCGTGGGTATTAGATACCGAATGTGCTTCGCACATTTGTACTAATGTACAAGCGCTGAGAAATAGCAGGGCATTGACGAAGGGTGAGATAGACCTACGAGTAGGCAATGGAGCACGGGTTGCTGCTATTGCTGTAGGAACTTACCATCTATCTCTGCCCTCTGGGCTTGTACTAGAATTAGATGATTGTTGTTATGTGTCTGCCTTGACTAAGAACATAATTTCAGTTTCTTGTTTGGACAAGAAAGGATTTTCGTTTACAATAAAGAACAAATGTTGTTCCGTCTATTTAAACGATATGTTCTATTGTAGTGCACCTCTGATAAACGGACTCTATATTCTAGACCTTGAAAGCCCTATCTATAACATAAATACCAAGAGGTTCAAGTCAAATGACCTGAACCAAACCTATCTCTGGCACTGTCGCTTAGGTCATATAAATGACAAGCGCTTATCCCAGCTCCAAAAGGATGGTTTGCTGGACTCATTTAATTTTGAATCATATGAGATATGCGAGTCATGCCTATGAGGCAAGATGACCAAGACTCCCTTTAGTGGGCACAGCGAGAGAGCGACTGATTTGTTAGGACTCATACATAGTGATGTATGTGGCCCTTTCAATGTCGCTACTAGAGGTGGTTATAGGTACTTCATCACATTTACTGATGACTTCAATAGATATGGTTATGTGTACTTGATGACACATAAGTCTGAATCCTTTGAAAAGTTCAAAGAATTCAAGAATGAAGTACAAAACCAGCTTGGCAAGAGTATTAAGATACTTCGATCAGATCGAGGTGGAGAATACCTTAGCCATGAGTTCCGTGACTACCTAGCTGAGTGTGGGATTCTATCCCAACTCACTCCTCCTGGAACACCACAGTGGAATGGTGTATCCAAAAGGAGGAATTGTACCTTATTAGATATGGTACGATCTATGATGAGTCACACAGATCTTCTAACATATCTATGGGGATATGCTCTAGACACGGCAGCTTTCATTCTCAACCGAGTTCCATCCAAGGCCGTGATAAAGACACCATATAGGATATGGACTGAGAGATGCCCAGGTGTCTTTCATGAGGATTTGGGGTTGTGAGGCTTACGTTCGACGTCAAGTCTCAGACAAGTTAGGACCCAAATCCGACAAGTGCTACTTTATTGGATATCCCAAGGAAACTAAGGGATATTACTTCTACATTCCCAGTCAGCACAAGGTAGTTGTGGCAAAGACTGGGGTCTTTCTAGAAAGGGACTTTGTTTCTAGAAAGACTAGTGGGAGAACGTTTGATCTTGAAGAAGTTCAAGTTGCGAACAATAGCATTGATGCCTCGATGGAAGTCAAACTGGAACCACAAAGTGTTGTGGATGATGTTGTTCCACAAGGAGTTGAGGAACAACAACCAGTTCAAGTAGACATACCTCTTCGCAGGTCTGATAGGGTACGTCGTCAGCCTGAGAGATACTCATTTCTCTTATCTGACCATGATGACGTTGTGCTCATAGAGGATGAGCCTACCACCTATCAGGAAGCTGTGATGAGACCAGATTCCGAGAAATGGCTAGAGGCCATGAGATCCGAAATGAAATCCATGTACACCAACCAAGTATGGACTTTGGTTGATCCACCTGAAGGGGTAAAACCCATTGGGTGTAAGTGGGTCTTTAAGAGAAAGACTGACATGGATGGACTTATTTATAAGGGTCGCTTGGTATCTAAAGGTTTCAAGCAGATTCATGGTATTGACTATGATGAAACTTTTTCTCCAGTAGCGATGTTTAAGTCCATTCGGATCATGCTTGCTATTGCAGCCTACCATGACTATGCGATATGGCAGATGGATGTCAAAATCGCGTTTCTGAATGGAAACCTACTCGAGGATGTGTACATGACACAACCTGAGGGTTTTGTAGATCCACAGCATACTAGCAGAGTATGCAAGCTACATAGGTCCATTTATGGACTAAAGCAAGCTTCTCGGAGCTGGAATCTTCGATTCGATGATGCAATCAAACAGTTTGGTTTCATCAAGAACGAAGATGAGCCTTGTGTCTATAAAAAGGTTGTAGAGAACACAGTTGTCTTCCTCATATTGTATGTGGATGACATAGTGCTCATTGGGAAAGACATCCCTTTACTACAGTCTGTCAAGACTTGGCTAGGGACATGTTTCTCGATGAAGGACTTAGGTGAAGCATCCCGCATTCTAGGGATACAGATCTATAGAGATAGATCTAAGAGATTGCTTGGCCTAAGTTAGAGTACATACATTGATAAGGTACTCCTTCGGTTTGCCATGCAGAACTCCAAGAAGGGATTTCTGCCGATGTCACATGGCGTGAGTCTTTCGAAGACTCAAGGTCCCTCTTCTAGAGAGGAGAGAGACCGCATGGATCAGATCCCTTATGCCTCAGCCATAGGATCGATCATGTACACCATGCTATGTACTCGACCTGATGTCTCGTATGCTTTGAGCATGACGAGCAGATACCAGTCAGATCCAGGTGAAAGTCACTGGATAGCGGTCAAGAATATTCTTAAGTACTTAAGAAGGACTAAAGAATATTTCTTGATATATAGAGGCAATGATGAGCTAGTAAAGGGTTACGTGATGCTAGCTTTCAGACCACCAGGATGACTATAGATCGCAATCGAGGTTCATATTTTGCATTAATGGTGGTGTCACCGGAAGAGTTCAAGGGATACGATGAGTTGATTCTACAATGTGAGTACATTGCCGCATCGAGGCGAAAGGAGGCAGTTTGGATCCGCAAGTTCATCACTGAACTTGGGGTGGTTCCTAGCATTGCTGACCCCATTGAGCTCTATTGTGACAACAATGGAGCTATAGCACAGGCGAAGGAACCTCGCTCACACCAGCGAACCAAACACATACTACGGCGCTTCCATCTCATTCGAGAGATCATCGAGAGAGGAGATGTGTAGATTTGCAGAGTACCTACAGAGGCTAACATCGCAGATCCCTTGACCAAGGCTTTGGCATAGAGGAAGCATGATGGTCACACTAGGTCATTTGGGCTTAGAGCCTACACTGATTGGCACTAGTTCTAGTGGGAGATTGTTAGCTAGAGCCCTAGAGCCAATCATTTGATGATTGTATTTTGGACTTGTTGTATCATATTCTATATAAATAAAGGCATTTGGTTTTTGGTTATTATACTTACTTGTATTGGTGCCAAATAAACTAAGTATAATAACGTCCTTGAGTAGACAGTTCTCACCTATATCAATTGGTTAGTTGAACCGATAGTGAGATGATATAGGGAACACTACTCTTAATCATTCCTAGTCGAGTATTAACATTCAGGGACTATGTTAATGCAATAAGACTAGCATGTAGGTCAACTCGATGACTTGATCTCACAAGTCATGGATATAGAGATATCAAGTTGACACATGGGTATGCATTAGAGAATGTATACTGAATGACCCGCCATGAGAAAGTATCATGGATCGTTATATGAGTGTCATATACTTTCTCATGTGGCTATTAGTATGACTACTAGTCCTTAGACCTTAAGTCACCATGGTTCCCTACATAAGGAGTTATGTACTTTGGTTTCGTCAAACATCACCCGTAATTGGGTGGACCATAAAGGCGATTACTGGGTATGTAACAAATTATGCGGAGGGATGTGAGTGATGTAGATGGGATCTATCCCTCCTATATGGCGGGAGAGAAATCGGTATTCTTGATAGAGTGAGACCACGAAGTGCATGGCCATGCCCAAATGAGTCAATATAGGATATTGAGCTCATTTGATTGAGTGAGTCTACTTGGAGTTCAAGATTTAGATTGATTAGAGGATGACACAGTCTATGCCTCACATTGATCAATCTAGATGTCTAGGATAGAAGGACACTTGTCATATATTGTGAGGAGTCACAATTAGTAGTCACAAGGTGATGTTGGATCTCAACATTCTTGTAACTTGGGTAATGATGTATTGCTAGATACCGCTCATTACTTATATTTCTAAATGAGTTTAGGGGCATTGCCAACATTACAAGAACCTATTGGGTCACACACAAAGAACAAGTGGATGGAGATTAGGTTCATATGATGAACCAAGAGGTGATTAGATTCATTTGATGAATCATATTGGATTAAGAGTAATCCTAATTGGGCTAATTGAATTGGACTCAAGTTGATTCATGTGTTCAATGAGTCTAATTTAGATTATGACTCATTGAATCAATTTAATTAAATGAATTAGATCATTATATTAAATTGGCTTGAATTAAATGGTTGGATTAGATCAACCATGAGAGAGATTAAGTCAAGTTTGACTTGACTTGAGAGGAAGATGAAGAGTCAAGTTTGACTTGACTTTATGCCACCTCATTGGTGATTTGGCATTAAGTGGACTAATGATGATGCTCCACATCATCATGGTTACTTAAGTGAAGTGTCACCTCATGGGAGTTACCAAGAGTTGTGACTCTTGGTATCTCATGGAGGTTACAAACCACTTAATTAGATGAAAAGAGTTTCATTTTGCAAGTATAACTCTCATTCAAGTGATCTTCCTCCTCCTAAGCTCTCTTCTTGCTCCTTCTCTTCTCTTGGTCGTGGGTTTCAAGCAAGGGAGAAGAAAGGAGAGTGAATCTAATCCAAGAAGAAAGGTTAGTGAAAGTCACATAGAGATTTTAGAGGAGTGTGTTCTCTTCTTTTCTTTCTTCTTCTTCCAATCCTACCCGAGAGCCTTAGAGAGTGCTAGCACACTTGTGGTGCTCTCTTCTCCATCCTTGAGTGTTAGAGAACACTTCTTGTTCGTGTGGATATCACTAGAGAGTTGTCTACGTTGACAACTTCGAGTTCCGGCGTACCGTTGGACGAGCGGGATTTGCGAGGGCACGCTTCAAAGGTATAAAATGTTTTTCCTTTGTAGATCTACTGTAGATCATAGTTTGAAACTTGTACTCGTATTTAAATTTTTGAAATCTATCCTTCGCACGAGATCCAGTGGCATGGGTGATTCGGGGTTTCCGCGACGCGAAAACGCGATTTTCGCGGCCCGAAAAACCCAACAAAAAGAAGGGGTGAGGAGGCCTCATGAGACACAACTCTTATTCTCTTGCTTGGAGGATTTCTTGGTGTGGCCGGCCCTCTCTCTTCTCCCTTTCCCTTTGCTCTCTTCTCCTTGGTGGTAGTGGTGGCCGGATTTTAGAGGAAGAGGAAGAAAGCTTTTGGGTGGTGTTCATCTTGGAGGATCATCGCCCACATGACGTCCAAGGCGAGGCGAGGATTACGGCAGAAGATCTCGAGGTCATTAGCACACAAAGAGAAGGTATAGCAATTATTTTCCACATCATGTTAGTTATTTTTCTTTGTAAGAATTCCAAACACAAGAGGCATTAGATCTAGTATTTCGAATTAGTTTTTCAAGTTTGTGTTTTCTTTGTTTTCGAATTTGTGATTCGATTGTTCTTTTTGGTTAACCCAGAGTTATTTAAGAATATTAAATATTAGCTTTCCTTAAAAGGCTTTGTCTAGGCACCGGTGGTTGCTCCCATATCCAAAAAGGCCATGTGCCTCACCATGCAGTCCTGGAAGCCAATTTTGAAAATTAATATTTAATGAAATTAATAACATAGGTGGATTTGAATCAATAGTGTTAAGTTATGCTTACGATTCAAATCTAAACCATTAAGAACAGATAAGTTAAATTTGGAATCAATGATGTTAAGTTCCGTCTGCGATTCCTAATTTAACTTCTAAAGAACACAATAGGTTATTTAAGGAAAGGTTCGACACTTGTATAAAATTTTTGTACAGTGGAGCCGGTACGGTTTTCCTAGGACTAACCAACATATGGGTGGGTATAATACTTTATAAATAAGAGGCTACGATAGGGACCGAGAGGAGGAATTATTTTTGGTCTCCCGATGAAATTAAGCTTCCCATGTTCGCCCCGAACACCCAACTTAATTTCATCAATAATAATTAATACCACTAAACAATTATTATTGAACTACCGCACCAATCTCAAATTATATTTTTGGCTCCTTCTTATTATGAGTGTGTTAATCTCCCTGTGTTTAAGATGTCGGATGTACACTAATTAATTGAGTTACTGACAACTCACTTTAATTAATATCTTAGTCCAAGAGTAGTACCACTCAACCTTATTATCGTGTGGGACTAAGTCCACCTACAGGGTTTAACATGACAATCCTTATGAGCTCCTCTTGGGGGCATTATCAACCTAGATTTCTAGGACACAGTTTCCTTTTATAATCAACAACACACACTATAAATAATATCATTTCCCAACTTATCGGGCCTATTGATTTAACGAGCTAAATCTCACCCTTTGATAAGTCAAAGAAATAAATACTAAATATATGTGTTTGCTATTATATTAGGATTAAGAGCACACACTTCCATAATAACTAAGGTCTTATTCTTTTATTAAGTCGGTATATAAAGAACTTACCTTAAATGGTTCTGCTCAATACACTCAGAGTGTACTAGTGTAATTTTATAGTTAAGATAAACTAATACCAAATTACACTACGACTATTCCAATGGTTTGTTCATATCCATCTTAGTCGTGAGCTACTGTTTATAATTTATAAAGAACCAATAACATGATCTTCTGTGTGTGACACCACACACCATGTTATCTAATATAAATTAATTGAACAACTGCACTTAGCTTATAAATGTAAATATTGACCAATGTGATTCTTAAATGTTTATACAAAAGCTAGGCTTTTAGTATACATTCCAACAATCTTCCACTTATACTAAAAGACTATGTTGTCATATACCTTGTCATACATCTAATTCCCAAACCTTCAATATGTCCATCAAAAGTTCTTGCCTTAAGGGCCTTAGTGAAAAGATCCAGGTTATCATCTGATGCAATCTAAGCGACAACAACTTTTCCTCGTTATACGATATTTCGTATTGGGTGGTACTTGCGCTCTATTGTGTTTACTTGCATTATGGACTTATGGTTTCTTCGAGTTTGCTACTGCACCACTTATTATCATAATTCATTGTAATTGTAACACCCCACCCTCCTCACTACTGGACTGTGAGGGCGGAGCGCTACTGGACTACTAACTTTACTTAATTAGAGTTGTTCACATGTAAAATCAATACATAAACTCTAAAAAAACTCAAAACATACAATTAACTAGCAGCGGAAGACTAAATGACTCATCTAATACATTCTACTCAACTCTTTGTTAATAAATTCTTATGCTAAACCCAAGGCTTCTATAGTCCAGGCATCACACATCCATCCGCACCTCCTTGTCGCCTTCCTTTGCTATAACTTTTCCTTTCCTTTATCTGCAGTAAGAGGAAATGCAACTATAAGCAAAATTGCTTAGTAAGCGTTATCTAACTCACAAAACTCGAATATGCATGTGAATAAAATAAATCTAAAACTGATCTGTGAATGTTTGAAAACTATTTTCATAATAGATAAAAATAATAATCAAACTGCTGATGGGCCCGGCAACTGTACTTGCTATGCGCGCATCCCTAAGTAGACCCGAGATAGCTGGTCTCGAATCTAGTAGGGTTTATTAGGTTATATAAACCTAGGGACGACTATGGGAACCCAACCCAAGGACAACTAAGAGTCCAGCACAGTGCCACTGCTAAAAGTAAAATATTGATTTATAAATTAATTTATCTTAATTACTTCTTCTTTAAATGTCTTGGCATTTTAATGAGCACCTTGTGTGCCAAAATCTCTAAAGTCTTGACTTTGGGATTTACTTAAGGCCTTGGCCTTTTTCTTTCTTTTCTTTATCTTTCTTATACTTGTTAATACATCTAATAAAAGAATACTTCTTTAAAAACTAAAATGTTTAAACAAATTCTAACTTTGAAATGCATAAACAAAAATCTGCATACTATGCTAATCAAAATTCTGTATACTATACTAATCAAGATTCTGCATTCTATGCTACACTATTTCTGCATACTATGCAAACATAAATTCTGCAATATAATACTTAACCAAACTGCACTATAATCTTTTTCTTTAAAAGTTGCACTATAAGTTCCACCAAAAATCTGCACTACAAGTTCCACCAAAAATATGCACTATAAATTTCACCAAAAATCTACACTACAAGTTCCACTAAAAATCTGCATTATAAACTTTAAAGAAATCTGCACCATAAGCTCTTAAGAAATCTGCACTACAAGCTCTAAAGAAATCTGCATTTTAAGCTCTAAGAAATCTGCACTACAAGCTTAATTAAAATCTGCACTATAAGCTTACATAAAAATCTGCACTATAAGCTTGATTAAAAATCTGCACTATAGGCTTAATTAAAATCTGCACTATAAGCTTAGATAAAAATCTGCACTATAAGCTTAATTAAAAATCTGCACTATAAGCTTAATTAAAATCTGCACTATAGGCTAATTAAAATCTGTACTATAAGCTTAATTAAAATCTGCACTATAAGCTTAATTAAAATCTGCACTATAAGTTTACATAAAAATCTGCACTATAAGCTTAATTAAAATCTGCACTATAAGCGCTCCTCATGCTTCGAATTCAAGAAGAACAAAGGTCCGAAACTACTCCTACTGCAGGTGAGAAGCACTTACCTTTGCGTTCTTGGGCTTACAACCGGAAAGAAAACTTCTAGGGTTTGCGGGAATTGCAAGCTTCAACCCCTCCTTCGTGCTCACGGTTTCCCCTTGACGAGAGGATCACAACCATGTGAAGATCTCCCGGAAATCTCCCTTGGTCGGCCGCTGGAGAGGAACCCTAGATCCCCCCCCCTTTTTTCTTTCGCCCAAATAGGAGACGTTGTGCCGTCGGGAGAGACAAGGAGAGGAGAGGTTTAGGTTTTGGAAAATAATCCCTAAGTTCTCCCTTTTTATAACTTAATATTTCTGTTAACTATCTTAAATAAATTCGGTACCTTTTCTAAATAGACAAATCCAACATCAACTTATCCCTTTTATAATCCAATATTCTGTTAACTATCTTAAATAAATTCGCTACCTTTTCTAAACAGACAAATCCAACATCAACTTATCCCTTTTATAATCCAATATTCTGTTAACTATCTTAAATAAATTTTGCTACCTTTTCTAAACAGAACCGCCTTCTTGACCACTTGGTCAGCTGGAATTTCTTAAGGCTTGGTTCGGTCAGAGGTTGCAGGTTTGAATCTCGGCTAATTTTCTTTATTTTTTGCAACTTGTTTCTTTTGGTAAAAATACCAAACGAACTCCAAAAATTACATAAAAATACTCTAAAAATTTCTAAAAATCTCTAAAATTTTTCTAAAGCATTTGTAAATATTTTTAAGTACTATTAGGACTCGAAATGAGGAAATTTGGGTTGTTACAGTAATAATTATTTGGTAAACCAGGAATCACATCTAAGTCCATCATGAAGTATCTGAGCCATATAACTTCTATGGCTGCCTTAGAGGTTGCCACATACTCAGCTTCTATGGTGGAGTCCGGAAAAGCACCTATGCTTAACACTCCTCCATTGTTATGGCTTCACTTCCTAAAGTAAACACAAAACCCTGAGGTTGATATACTATTGTCCCTATCTGATTGGAAGTCAAAATCCGTGTAACCCACAGGGATCAAATTATCTGCCTTGTAAACTAGCATATAATCTCTAGTCTCTCTAAGGTACTTTAATATATGCATTACGGCAGTCTAGTGTCCCGGTCCTGGTTACTTCGATATCTACTAACTATGCCCTGGGCAAAACAGATATCCGGTCTCGTACACAGCATAGCATACATTAGGCTTCCGACAGCCGAAGCATAAGGAACTGCCTTCATGTCCTCTATCTCTTTTGATGTCTTCGGAGACATCTCTTTTGATAAAGCTACTCCATGCTTGAAAGGTAGAAAGCCTTTCTTAGAGTCTTGCATGTTAAAATGAGCTATGATAGTGTCGATATATAAAGCTCGGGATAAGCACAACATTCTTCTCTTGTGATCCCTTTGATCCTGAGAATATGTGCGCATTCTCCCAAGTCCTTCATATCGAATTGCTTGGACAACCATACCCTTACTTCCGACAACACTGTGATATTGTTTCCAACTACCAAAAATATCATCTACGTATAGTACAAGAAATACCACCACATTTCCATCACACTTCTTGTATACACAAGACTAATCCGGACACTGAATAAATCCATAGGTCTGGATTACTTCATTAAACCGGATGTTCTAAGACCTTGAAGCTTTGCTTCAGTCCATAAATAGATCGATTGAGCTTACATACTAGATGCTCTTTGCCCTTTGCAATGAACCCCTCTGGTTGCTTTATATGGATGCTTCCTTCAAGCCTTCCATTAAGGAAAGTTGTCTTGACATCCACTTGCCAAATCTCATAATCCATATGAGCAGTAATAAATAAAAGAATCTGGATAGACTTAAGCATGGCTACTGGTAAAAGGTTTCCCTTTTTCAACAAGCCTTGCTTTGAAAGTTTCAACCTTCCTGTATGTCCCTCTTTTTCTATTGTAGACTTATTTTCACCCAATGGCTTTTACACCATTTGGTGGTTCTATAAGCTCCCAAACTACATAGATTCTATTTCAGTATTCATTGCTCTTTGCCAAGATGTTGCATCTTTATCTTGGAGTGCTTCATCATATGTCTAGGGATCAGGTTCATGTTCACCAGAGATCAAGTCCAAAGACTCTCCCAAAATATGAATCTTTTAGGTTGCCTAACAACCCTCCCACTACGATGAGGCACTTTGTGCAATTGTGTATCATTTGTGACACGTGTTGCAGTTTCTTGTGATATTTCATCTTGTACAGTTGTTACTAGATTAGACGTGTCCTTTATTATTTTCTTAAGAACAAATTTACTTGTGGGCTTGTGGTTTATTACATAGTCCTCTTCTAAAATCGAGCATTGATGCTTACAATGACCTTCTGATTTTTAGGACTATAAACCTCCTTTCATTTCTCTAGGATAACTCACAAACAAGTGAACTTCTGTCCAACTTATCAGTGTCTCCCTTCAGCACATGTGCTGGACTACCCTAAATCCGAATATTCTTCAGACTAGGCTTATGCACATTCTACAATTCTATGGGAGTCGAGAGTTCTGACTTTAGAAGGTACTATGTTCACTTCTATTTCTAGAGTATATCCTCAAAACGAATTTGGTAATTCTTAATAACTCATCATTGATCTAACTATTTCCATAAGAGCTCTATTCCTTCATTCTACTACACCATTCTGTTGAGGTGTACCAGGTGCAGTCAGCATCAAGAAGTGCTAGCACACTTGTGGTGTTCTCTTCTCCATACTTGAGTGTTAGAGAACACTTCTTGTTCGTGTGGATACTACTAGAGGTGTGTACGTTTGAACACACTCGAGATCCGGCGCACCTTGGACAAGCGGGATTCGCAAAAAGGCACACAACAAGGGTAACCTTCTAAACATGTAGATTTAAGTGTAGATCTAGTTAGTAAACTCATACATGTAAAATTTTGTTCTATACTCTTCGCACGGATCCATTGGCTAGGGAGTTTCAGGGTTTCTGCGACGCGAAAAAGCGATTTTCGCGACCCGAAAAACCCAACACTTAGAGGTTTAGACTTGGATCACAAACGATGCTTAATATTATTAATCCAAGTCCACCCATGTTACAAAGTTAATTAAATATTTATTTCTAAAATTAGCTTACAGGTTAAACATGGTGAGGCACTAGGCCTTCTTGGTTATGGGATCATCAACCACTTCCTTGACAAAGCCTTTTAAAGAAATTCAATATTCAATCTCTTTATAGTAACCCTAGGTTTAACCAAAAAGAACAATCAAATCACAAGATCGAAAAAAAAAGAAAAGAACATAAAACTCGAATCACAAATTCGAAACCTAGAATCATATGCCTCTTGTGTTTGGTATTTCAAAATCTATATAAAGAAAACTAGTATGATGTGGAATAGAATTATTAGTTATACCATTCTTTGTAAGCAACAACCTCTTGATCTTCTATCGTATTTCTCTTCTTATCTCGGACGTCGTGTGGGCGATGATCTATCGAGACGAGAACCACCCAAACTTCCTTCTTCTCCAACAACTTTTGGCCACCACAAGAACTCCAAGGGAAGATGAGGTTCGGCCACCACCACCAAGCTCCAAGGGATGATAGAAACAAAGCCTCCAATCTCTCCTTCTTCCTCTAGCAATATCCAGCCACCAACAAAAACTCCTTGAGATGAAGATACCACCGGCCAAGGAAGAAGAATAGGAGATGGAGAGGAAGAGAGGGGGCGGCCACCAAACAAGGAAGAGAGGAACCAATAGAAGAGATATTGTTATGAGGTGAGGCACCTCTACCCTCTCCTTTATATTCCTTAGTCTTGGAAAATTAGGAAAATTTTATTAAAACTTCCTTATTCTCTTTGCCAATGAAAGGAAAGTTTAATAAAATTTCCCTTTCAAACTTTATATGGCAGGCCACCTTAATCCCTCCAAATAAGGAAAGTTTTAAACACAAAATTAAAACTTTCTAATTTGTTTCCGGAAATTTTTAAATAAAAATTTCTCTTTAAAAAATTCCCTTCATGGTTGGTCATAAAAGGAAACTTTTATAAATTAAAATCTCTCTATTAAAACATGTGAATGATTTACAAAAAGGAAATTTTCTCTAAAATTAAAATCTTCCTTTCAATCTACAAATAAGAAAAAATATCAAATCTTTTCTTAATCTTTTGTAGAAACTATAAAAGGAAAGATTTAATTTTAAAACTCTCTTTTAAATCATGAGGATGGTTACAAAAAAGAAAAGTTTTATCAAAAATTAAAATCTTTCTTTTAACTACAAATAAGGAAAGATATCAAACCTTTCACTTAATCTTTTGTAGAAAACTATAAAAGGAAATATTTAAATTTTAAACTCTCTTTTAAAACCATGGCTTCCACATAAGAAAAGATTTTAAAAAATAAAATCCTTTTTATTTTAATGTGGCCGACCACACCAAGCTTGGGTTCAAGCTAGGGTCGGCCACCTAATGAAACCAACTCACCTTGGTTTGGCCGGCCCTAGCTTGGGTTCCAAGCTAGGCTTGGCCGGCCACCTTAAGGTGGGTATGGGTGAGTATAATACTTTATAAATAAGAGGCTATGATAGGGACCAAGAGGAGGAATTGGTTTTGGTCTCCCGATGAAATTAAGCTTCCTGTGTTCGTCCCGAACACCCAACTTAATTTTATCAATAATAATTCATACCACTAAAGAATTATTATTGAACTACTGTACTAATCCCAAATTACATTTTGGGCTCCTTCTTATCATGAGTGTGTTAATCTCCCTGTGTTTAAGATATCGAATGTCCACTAATTAAATGAGTTACTGACAACTCACTTAATTAATATCTAGCTCCAAGAGTAGTACCACTCAACCTTATCGTCATGTCGGACTAAGTCCACCTGTATGGTTTACATGGCAATCCTTATGAACTCCTCTTGGGGACATTATTAACCTAGATTGCTAGGACACAGTTTCTTCTATAATAACAACACACACTATAAATAATATCATTTCCCAACTTATCGGGCCTCTTGATTTATCGAGCTAAATCTCACCCTTTGATAAGTCAAAGAAATAAATACTAAGTACACGTGCGTGTTACTATATCGGGATTAAGAGCACACACTTCCATAATAACAAAAGATCTAGTTCTTTTATTAAGTCAGTATAAAAGAACTTACCTTAAATGGTCACGCTCAATACACTCAGAGTGTACTAGTGTACTTTATACACTACAACAAATATAGCTTTTTACGGCGCGCAAATATGCTATCCACGGCGTGCATTGCTTCCTGTACAATGATAAGCTGTTGAAAGTCTAAAGATATCCACGGCGTGCAATACACGCTGCAATTGACGTAATCGCGGCGTGCAATGTATGTCGTTGTTAGTGTCATCAATGACGTACAATAAACGCTGCAATTGAAGAATTCACGGCGGACAATGCATGCTGTTGTTAGGGTAATCAATGGCGTGCAATAAACGCTGCAATTTAATTATTCGCGGCGTGCAATTCATGCTGTCATTAGTGTTATCAATTTGCAATTGAAGTATTCACGGCATGCAATGCAAGCTGTTGTTAGGATTATCAACGACATGCAATACACGCCGCAATAGATAGTATTCACGGCATGCAATGCATGCTGCCGTTAGAGTTATCAACAACATGCAATAATATACACAAAACGCAGAAACATAATGTGCAAAAAACATAAAATGTCGACACACAAAATGCAAAAACAAACACAACTTGCAGAAACATAAAATGCACCACACTTAACATAACATAGCAAGAGTTCACTTAGTAACATGATTTAGATCCAACAAAAATGTATGACTTTCAAATAAGTAGAATCTATCTCACTCACACAAAACTACAAGTTTAGACAGCCATGCTACTGTGCTTCCTAATGCATCGTCGAGATAAAACATTTCATCATTTGGTCGTATCAAGTCTACCTTCTCCACCAGAACTTTATCAACCCAAACCTTCCAACAAGATCCTCCAAGAGGAATGTGATGCACTTTTGCTTTTGGATCTATGGATGCAACTCGACCTTCTGCAACAACTCCCTCACCACACCAATGAAGTAACTTACATTTATGATTATCATGGACAACTTCACTATTCACATTCTTCAGCTTTGCCTGCATATAGTTAAACAATATAAAATTATTAATATGACATGATGCTTAAACAATGAACTTTTGGATTATAAGGCATACAATTTGAATATAATTACCTGAAATTGTTTTGCATCATTGATATCAATATCATTCCCAATACCGCTACTAATGCCACCACTAGCAACCTAATTTGACACACAAATTATGTCAAGTAATGTCATCATGTAATTAAATCCAATAATTTAACTATACATACTTAACTTATTTTATCTAATGATGGTTAATTTACTAACCTGTTCTTCATCATTTCGTTGCCTCATACTTTGGAGAAACATGGACCTCATTTCTTGCATTTCTTGTTGAAAGTTATTCATCATACTTTGAAGTTGCTTAATAGTTTCATTTTGTTGAATGCAAGCTCCAGTTTTTGATGGTGTAATTCCAAAGCCCAACCCACGCACTCTACCTTGAGCTTCCTTGCCAAATACAATGCTAATTGCGTCATCGACAATGCTAGTTGTATTTAAAGATTCAGGTGGATATTCTTCTATTTTTCTCTATCAAATAGAACAAACAGATAATTTTTTAGTAAATAACAAATTTTTCTAACGTTTTACAAAATTCAAAGAGATAGTTTTATTACCATTTTCTCTCCAACAGCTTCACTACTAGGTTGCCCATTTTTTTTCTTGTGAGCCTCAATCCAAACTTTTGATCTTGTAATTGGTGTATCTGCAGGACTTTTTTTTTCCTTAAGTATGGAACATATAGAATATATAAAAACTCATTAGAAAAGAAATTGAAAAGATGTATCATTGCTTAAATAAGAAAACTTTAAAACAAACTATCCATAAAGTTGTATAGATAAAATATTTACCATCATGTTGGCCAAACGAGCATAACCTCTCCGGCTCATTGTATGATTATGGTCTTGTTTTACCCTCATTTCTCTAAATGGCGCTCTTCTCCTGAGAATTAAAAGATAAGCAACAAGGAAAAATACAACCATGAGCAGTAACAATCTAAGAAAAAATTCATAGTAAGGATAACAATTCAAGATAAAATTGTGTAGGGTTGTAAGCTTGCTGAGTTGGTAGTTTTATATTGTTCAAGTTTATTTGCTAATACACCCGGACAAATATGCAAACTATAAACCATGCTTGCAGTATATGAATGGTGATTTGGTGGAAAACAATGTAGAGATTAGATTGTCACACATATCATTCACATGTCTTATATATTCAAGTAAATGCACTGTGCACTAAAGATGGCCCTGCTCCCACTCACACCTTCCATGACAACTATGGTAAATTCCACTATGCTCACATTAATCTGCTCAAGTTAACAAGGTGGAAATGCAGTAATGAGACAGCATCCTTATATAGGCTTTAGATAAAAAGTGAATGGAAATGCACTCCAAAATTTGAGTCCTCACTAACAGATCAAAGAAACAATAATTTTTTAAAAACAAAAACTTACTGATGTGGTATGAGATAGCTTCTAAATGGGACAAAATCAACATTACTACAAATGGGACAAAATCAAAATGGGGCTGATTTGGATTACAATACAGTAGTCAGGTATGAGATAGCTTCTAAATGGGACAAAATCAAATTCGTAATAGAATTACTACAAATGGAAGAGAGGTTAGAATATATAGTTAATTAACATTACTACAAATGATTAAAGTGAGTGAGCATATGATACTACTTACTGATTTTGGTCCATAACAGTGAATTAATACTTACTTGAAAGGAAAGTGACAGTGTCTTCTTTACAAAAATATCCCACTGATTTTGGTCCATAAATTCGGGCTTCAAAAGGCTAAGATCTCGTGAAGCTGCTTGGCCAGTATTAACTTCTCATATAAGTATCTGCAGCCTGGACTTTCTATCACGCCACAACTTACCTAACTTTTGAAAAATTGTTTTCTTTTCCCACTCCTCAACATTAAAATGTAGCTGTAAAATATAAAGCATGAATATATGACTAAATTTTGTTATAGAATTGAAAAATAATAATTCAGTGATACATGACATTACCTGAAGACAACTCCACATTTTACTTTTCAAATCTTCATCTACGTCATTCCATCCATCCAATGTATATGGAACAAATTCTTTTACTATACAACCAAGAAAAGATGCATACTTCACCGAATTATCTCCAATTGGTTGTCCGAACTCATTACGCTCTAGCACTTTGGGATTTTGTTGGCCACTAACCAACATCAACTTTGATGGACCTCGTCCCTTTTTCCCATCAATTTTACTGTCATCAACCGATTCTTTACCATGCAAAGGTTGTGAAGAATCAGAGGCAGTGTTAGAGTCCATTCTTGATAGTTGATTAACAATTTTTTCCTACAAAATAGCATAAAGAGATGTTGAAATGCATAAGTGTACTTATTAAAATAAACCAAGAATTAAAAAAGGATTACAATATATCACCTGAACTTCAACTATAGATTCTCTACTGCGTTTTTTGCCCATTTTTTTCATCATTTGAATGCTAAATAATGACCTGATAAAATATGTAATATGACATGATGCACCACTGAAATATTGTAAACTAGAACAAAAATATATTGCAAAAGTAAATAAAGAGTAGTGGAGTTTGAAAAAAATATTTATTTGTTGAAATAAATAACTATAAATCTACATCTGAAAAGTTCAGTCATGGGATATCAATAACATCAATTCCCTCACACTCATTTCTGGAATATGGTTCTTTCTCAGTAATGTTAATCTCAAGTCTGGACACATCAAGAGGTTTTGATGATGTATATGCATCCTCTTCAAGCAAATCCATGTTATGAATACCTCGAGGTGGCGCTTTTAGCAACACATACCAATTTGATTCATCATTTTCCCTAGAATAGAAAACTTGCTTTGCTTGTGAGGCTAAAATGAAAGGATCATTTTCAAAAGTCCTTAGTCCTTGGTGTAAGTTGACAAGTGTAAAACCATCATCCATTTTGATACCAGTTCCAGGATTAACCCAATCACACCTAAAAATAGGTACTTTGAAAAAATAATAGTCTAGTAACACAATATCTCGTATAACCCCATAGTACGATAGTCTTCCTACTATATGTGAATCAGTAGAACTAGATTGCCAAATAGTATCAGCTTCAACTGAAACACCACTATCTTGTGTCGACCCTCCAACATCAATTGTGTGGAACCGATGTCCATTTATAATATAACCTGTATACGATATAACATGCTTTCTTGGACCATGTGCTAGCCATTGAATCCGATCTGAAGAGTTATCAAGAACATGTTTTGATAACCATTGAGCAAATGTTTCCATATGTCATTTTTGTAACAGTGTTTCATTACTTGAGAAACGACGATCTGTTTGTTTAAGCTCCTCAATATGCATCCTATTTAAAATCATTGAAAAATGATTGTTAAAATATATGAATCATGCAATACACCAAGAATATTAGGGTTGCAATTTAATACTCACTGTATGTAAGGATCAATTTCTGCAGTATTGAACAACACATATCGATGTGCTGCTTGTAACAAATGTTCTTCTAAAATAATTTCTTTTTCTTGAGAAATGGGGACCTTCCACTACTCCATTTTCCAAATCGTCATTCCGATTAGATCGGAGACCAATACAAGCAGCTTTTTTTATATAAGCACTACAAAATCGCATTCGTTCTTCTGCAAGGTAACACTCAGCTATGCAACCCTCTGGCCTTGCTCGGTTCTTCACATAGCCTTTAAGCATTTTCATAAATCTAAATAATGAAAAATCACATGAAATAAATGTTGATAGAAAAATCTAAGTTGTTGTATGATATTATTAAAGTAGTAAAAAGATAGATTATTATTTATTACCTTTCAAATGGATACATCCAGCGGAATTGAACTGGCCCACACAGGCGAGCCTCTCTTGCTAAATGAATTGTCAAATGAACAGAGATAGTAAAGAAAGCTGGTGGAAAGTACCTCTCCAACATGCATAAAGTTTCAGCAATATTCTCTTCGAGTTGTTCTAGACGGTTCCTATCTAACACTCTTTGACATAACTCATTGTAAAATGCACAAAGCAAAAATATAGCATTACGTGGACCTTTTGGTAAAAGACTTCTCAATGCTACTGAAAGCAATTATTGCATAAGAACATGACAATCATGAGATTTCAACCCAATAAGCTTTCGTTCTTCTAAAGAAACACAGTTACCAATATTTGAGTTATAACCATCAGGTAACTTTATTTTCTTCAACCTAGAACAAAATACGTCCATTTCTTTTTTAGACAATGTGTAAGGTGCAACCGGCAAGTGATACATGTGTAAGGTGCAGCACATCCTACTATTATCTTGCCTAAATTATGTATGACATGTGCATAATTAAACTGAAAACTAAATACACAGAGGCAAACCCTAGCTCTGATACCAATTATTAGTTGATACTCGGAATATCGTACCAGTTCCCCTGTACAAAAATTTTGTACAAGTCCTGAACCATGCCTAACAACCTATAGTCACTACAAGAAAATTAGTCTATCATGACACACATAAATGTCCTTATAGCATATTTATGGTGACATTAACATTTTCATGACATCTACCAAAAACGCCCTATAAAGTGATGTCATCTTAGACCCTTCTCCATTTCCTGACATTTTATAATGTCGTTATACAATATCAATGCTAACATCAAAAGTGTCCTAATTTAAAGATATAACGACACTCTAAAATGTCAAGCAAAGTCTTTTTTTAAGGACATTTATATATGTCGTGTTATCATCATAACAGTGATAAAGCTAAATGTCACCAATACTCATTTATTATGATATTTATATTTTTTATAAGGACAATAAAAAATGTCAGTAAAAATAATTTATAAAATCATTTTAAATGTCACCTTAACTAATCTATTATGACTGTAACGACCCACCTCCTACTAGCTAGGCTGCGAGGCCGGACCGTCACATTATACTGTGCTAAGCTATATCCATGATCATCACTAAGTCTAGGTGCGGAGAGCTGTACCAATTAAAATCTTTGCTAACTGCTACTAAATTCGGAATTTTATTATCAGACATATGCTAAGGGGTGTAATCTAAGATATACATGTCACATATTACATCCCCTATGGTCAAGGAATCTAAATAGGGGTTTGCAGCAGATATCAAGCCTCCCAATCGATCAGTTGATCGATTGGAATGGCCTAATCGATCCACTGATCGATTCAGGTGGCTACTGTATATGAAAACTTTGTTTGGATCGATCGGTTGATCGATCCAGACTTGTTGATCGATCCATTGATCGATTCAGCTCACTACTGTGCACGGGGTAAATTCTGGATCAATCGGCTGATCGATCCAGGCTTGCTAATCGATCCAGGGATCGATTCCAAGGCTCTCTGTTTACGAGGCAAATTCCCCGATCGATCCAGTGATCGATTCCAGAGCTTACTGTTCACGGTACGTGTAACGCCCAAAAATTCTCAAAACTATTTTAGAAATATTCTATGATTTTTCTGGAATTTTAGGATATTTTTACAGAATTTTTAGAGTAACGGAAGTAGCAAAAACAAATAGAAAACGAAAACGGCCTAAGCGGGAATTGAACCCGAGACCTATGGTTTACGGATAACTCTAGTAACCAGTTGAACCCAGCAGGGCCGTGCTGAAAGAAAAGGGAATCAATTAGATTTATATTTGAGTTGGGTGAATTACCCACTTAATATAAATAAGGAATTAATTAGTGGGGAGATAATTTTTAATGTAACTTTTCTTCACCCCAACCTAATTCCGCCGACCCCTCTCCCTTCCTCTTCTTCTCTCGGCGCCAACCACAAGCACACCTAGGGATTTCGTCCCTAGGGCCATAGGAGGACTTTCGAGCGACATCTTGGATACGAGGACGCTCCTCTCCGCGAGAGGAACGCATAGACGCAAGGAGATCGTCGAGAAGATCGTCTCCTCCGGAAATCCATCCTAACAGGAGGTAAGAAACCCCTCACCTGTAGTATAAGTAGCTTTTCGTACGATTGAATGTTTTTAAATTAGCTATATGTAGACTTTTCGACGCATAGGGTGTATTTAACCCTCCTTTTCAGGTTTAGGGATCTAGTTGAGCACCTCTAGATGGGCCAGACACGTTTTCTCCTTTCAGTTGGAGATTCTAGACGTTGTCAGGTGCCTAGAGGTGGTCTCCCTAATAGAGAGGAGAGTTGGAGCACACCAAGTGTTCGATAAAATGCTTAGCTCAGTAAAATGCTACAGTAGACATTTCTAATAGCTCAGTAAATGCAATAGAAGCATTCAAATAGTTTAGTTAGTCTTGCTACAGCTTATATGGGGCTACGGTCCAATGGGTGGGCACCCACAGTCGCCTCTAGGTTCAGATAACCTAGTAAAAGCAAGATAAATTAATTAGCTATGATTCAGTATTTTATTTTCAGTAGGGGCACTGTACGGGATTAGATATCCATTGGGCTGGGCTCCCATAGTCGGTCCCTAGGTTTAGATAACCTAGTAAACCCTACTAAATGCGGGACTTGCAAACCCGGGTCTAGCTAAGGATGCGCGCACAGCAAGTACAGTTGCCGGGCCTAAACAGCAGCATGATTACTAGGTTATGTGAATATAGTTTTAGCTCAGTTTTAGTTTCAGTTTCAGTTTAGTTCTCCTAGTTGATACCATGAGATAGCTCCATGCTTAGATTTTATTATGCATGTCATGTTTCAGTGTTTATGCCATGTAACTTCAGTATGCCATGCTTTAACAAATCCAGTGCATGTTTTTAAATAGCATTCTTTAAAAACATGATTGCATCGTTGCATGTTTTTGTGAGGTAGATGGTTTCTTACTAAGCTTAAAGCTTACAGATACTTTTTCCTTATACTGCAGATAAAGGTAAAGGGAAAATGGATTAGTAGAGGAAGCTGGAGGTCAATGCAGAGATGGTGTGTGTGGCAGAAACCTGGAATGAAGATCCTTAGGAAGTTTAGCAAATTAAGAACTTAGTTTCTTTTCTTAAGACACTTTTATGCATTTCTAGTGGTTCAAATGCTATGAATTAATAAACCTTGCACTATGTCATGTTAGAATGCTAGTTAGTGGATATTAGAATGTTTCCCATGCATTGTATAATTGTTGTGTGAGGTTTTGGCACGAACTAGTGCTGAAATCAGAGTTCCAGTGCGAAATCAGAAACTCCGATCGATCTACGGATCGATCAGAGTTGAGTTGTGCCACTGGATCGGTCAGCTGACCGATCTAGTCGCGAACAGAGAGTTTATGGATCGGTCAGCCGACCGATCCAAATGCGAACAGAGGGTAGACCGATCCCGCCACATACAGAAGCAATGTGTGATCCAGCCGCATACAGAAGCGAAATAGCTTATGGATCGGTCAGCCGACCGATCCAGAGTCTTCTTCCGTGCCAGTATCAAGCTGGATCGATCACTGGATCGATCCGACAGCCCAATCGATCCATGGGTCGATTGAAATGCCTGATTACAGCTAGCAGGTCATCCGAGAGGCATAGACTATCCTCCCTAGCATGTGTACAACTCCTAGGTACACTTAGAATATTAAGTTCAGATTCTACAGTAATCAGTTTAGCAAAATTTTAATCAATCCAGATTTCCACAATAGTAATTTAGCACAGCATAATGTAGCGATCAGCCTCACAGCCTAGTCAGTAGGAGGCGGGTCGTTACAGAGTGGTATCAGAGCAATGTTCCATACTTCCTACACACACATCAGCATTGTACCTGCAGCTTCCAAGTAAGAATACCTCTACTTTATTTATGTTTCTTGCTTTCTTGTTATAGCTCATGTTTATAGATAACTGATGCATGTTAGTATGTGATAGTATATAACATGATAGCAATAGTTATACAATTATGATTGTATTAGTTATGCATGTCCTGTACTCTATGTCTTTAGAAATGGCACGAGGACGCCCAGCTAGAAGGGCACCAGCTACTGAGCCCCAGCATGAGACAGGCAGTTCAGTGCCTCCCCCAGACCTGACAGCATTGGTGGCTCAGTTACAGCAGTAGTTAGTTGAACAGCAGCAGGAGATAGCCACTCTTAGGGCTAATCAGCAGAATACTCCCACAGTCACCCCTGAACCTGACCTAGCAACCCCAGCATTTATAGAGGTTCCACCAGTCTAGCCTACAGCACCAGCAGCCCCAGTAGCAGAGGCAAAGAGGGAAGCCTATCTGATCCAGTGGCAGAGAGTCAAGCCAGAGAATTTCTCAGGCAGCAATGAACTATGGGATGCTCAAGCATGGTTCAAAACACTGGAGAGGACGATGGAGCTTTTGGACTGGCCGGAACAGGAAAAAGTGAAGTGTGCCTCCTTCTGCCTGACAGGGGACGCCAGTATGTGGTGGGAGAGAATCAGAGCGAAGCGCCCAGTAAACCAGATGACATGGGCAGACTTCGAGAAGGAGTTTTTTGAAGAATTCTTTCACATGCGGGTCACAAACCGCCACTACGACGAGTTCACTGAGTTTCGTCAGGGCAACCTATCAGTTGAGGAAGCCGTGAAGAAATTCAACAGGTTGGCTCGTCTATGCCCTGAATTAGTCAGCACAGAAAGGGAACGAATCCGGTTGATGCTCAAGATGCTGAGGCGGAAATAGCATGAATGTGGCTGGTGGCGTTCATAGGCCACAAACCACGGAAGAATTAGTGAGCAGGCTCTAATCATCGAGCATTACCGAATAGCATCAAGCAGGCAAGTCCTCTCGAGCTAAAGGTCAAGGAGGCTGCACTCGTAAAGCAGGCCACGCCCCATGGCTCTAATCGAAAGGAACCCAACAACAAGCGCAAACCGTGGAGTTACCCAAAGGAGGACCACCAAGAAGCAATTATCCAAAGTGTGCTACTTGTGGGAAATTCCATCCTGAGTTTGTCATAAGGGCACACGAGGATGCTTGAATGAAGAAGGGCATATGGCCAAGCAGTGTCCAAACAAGACCAGTTTTCCTCAGCCACAGCCGATTCAGTATGGAGGCCAGCCAGCTCAGTTACATCAGATGCAGGCTGCTTTAGACGGTCCACATATCAGCCAGGGCAGAATAGAAGCCCCTCCAGCTACGACCAATGCGAGGATCTATTCACTGACCAGAGAGGACGTAGCAAATGCCTCGACAGTTGTTACAGGTCAGATTAGTATTTTATAGCAAAGTACAACTGTCTTATTCGATACTGGGGCAACCCATTCTTATATATCCAGGGCATTTACAAAGAAATTAGCGAGACCTCCAGAGGTACTCAGTAGTCAGTTTCTGACGACCTTACCTTCAGGAGAAATTATGGCATCCACGCACTGGCTCAGAGCAGTGTCAGTCATTATAGCAAACAGAGAGCTCTTTTGTGATCTGATAGTGCTAAATATGACTGACTACGATGTCATCCTTGGAATGGACTTCTTGATCAGATACGGTGCCTCCATCGAGTGTCGTAAGCAGAAAGTTGTATTCCAACCTGAAGCAGAAGCACAGTTTGAGTTCGTCGGAGAACCAAAGAGAAAGCCCAAGAAATTTCTCTCAGCTATGAAGGCACAGAGATTAATGGATTCAGGATGTACGGGATTCTTAGCACACGTAGTCAGCACCAGTCAGGACAAGGACCAACAGCTAGCAGAGGTCCGAGTCGTGTGTGACTACCCAGCAGTCTTCCCTGAAGAGTTACCAGGCCTAGCACCAGACAGGGAGATCGAATTTAAGATAGAGCTCATTCCCGGTACAAATCCTATCTCCAAAGTGCCTTACCGCATGGCTCCAGCAGAACTGAAGGAACTTCATGAGCAACTACAGGAGCTGCTTGACAAGGGCTTCATACGTCCTAGTCACTCACCATGGGGAGCACCTGTATTGTTCGTGAAGAAGAAAGACAGGAGCATGCGCCTGTGTATAGACTATCGGGCACTGAACCAAGTCACAATCAAGAACAGGTATCCTCTTCCCAGAATAGATGACCTGTTTGATCAGCTAAAGGGAGTAGCAGTGTTCTCTAAAATAGACCTCAGATCAGGTTATCATCAGGTGAAGGTTAAAGAAGGGGACATATCCAAGACAGCATTCAGGACCATATACGGGCATTACGAGTTCGTAGTCATGCCCTTTGGCGTGACAAATGCTCCAGCTACTTTCATGGACCTTATGAACAGGGTATTCAGAGAATATTTAGATAGGTTCGTTATCGTGTTCATCGATGACATCCTTATCTATTCCAGAACTCAGGAAGAACACGTAGAGCACCTGAAAACAGTATTGCAGACCCTTCAGCAGAATCAGTTGTACGCCAAGTTCACCAAATGTGAATTTTGGCTAGATCAGGTGTCCTTCCTGGGTCATATCATCTCAAAGGATGGTATCATGGTAGACCCCAGTAAGATAGAAGCTGTGAGCAACTGGAAAAGACCCAAGAACGCCAGTGAGATCAGAAGCTTTCTGGGATTAGCAGGTTACTACAGGAAATTCGTAGAGGACTTCTCCAGGATAGCCTCCCCACTGACAGCTCTTACCAGTGGACAGAGGACTGTGAGAACAGTTTCAGCGAGCTAAAAAGGAGATTGACCAGTGCACCTATTCTGACTCTACCAGAGAACGCAGATAGCTTTGACATATATAGTGATGCCTCGAAGTTGGGACTAGGAGCAGTGCTGATGCAAGATGGCAAGGTAATCGCCTACGCCTCCAGACAACTTAAGGATTATGAGAAGAACTATCCTACTCATGACCTTGAGCTTGCAGCAGTGGTGTTCGCTCTCAAGATTTGGAGACATTACTTGTATGGAGCTCAGTGCAGAGTGTATACAGATCATCAGAGTCTGAAGTACTTCTTCACTCAGAAGGATCTGAATATGCGACAGCGCAGATGGCTAGAGCTGGTCAAGGACTACGATATAGACATCCTCTACCACCCAAGGAAAGCCAATAGGGTAGCAGATGCACTTAGCAGGAAGTCCAGTGCTACCTTATTATCTCTAGCAGCCATGTCACCACCCCTACAGAAAGAGATCACAGATTTTGGTCTCGAACTCATAGTTGGGCAGCTCTCTACTATGACCTTAGAGTCGACCTTGCTTGGTGACATCCAGACAGCTCAGGAACAGGATCCTGAAATTCAGAAAATCAAGCAAGGATTAGCAGAAACAGAAGGTGGAGAGTTCAGAATATCAGATAGCGGGGTGTTGTATTTTGGTGACAGGCTATGTGTTCCGGATCAGGAGGAACTACAGAGGAAAATTCTAGATGAGGCTCACAGGACTCCTTATGCGATGCATCCTGGTTCCACCAAAATGTACCAAGACTTGAAGAAACGATTTTGGTGGCCTGGGATGAAGAGGGGCATCGCTAGATATGTCAGCACCTGTCTGACCTGCCAGAGGGTCAAGGCAGAACATCAGAAACCAGGAGGAGTTCTGCAGCCTATTCAGATTCCAGAATGGAAGTGGGAAGACATTTCTATGGATTTTATAGTGGGACTACCCAGAACCACGAATGATTTCGACACCATCTGGGTAATAGTCGACAGGTTGACTAAATCAGCCCACTTCCTAGCTATCAGAATATCCTATTCCATGGAGCAGTTAGCTCAGTTGTATCTCAAGGAGATCGTCAGGCTGCATGGAGTCCCACGAACCATTATTTCAGACAGAGACAGTAGGTTCACATCACACTTCTGGGAGTGTGTACAGTCAGCTTTGGGCACGAAGCTAAAATTCAGCACAGCCTTCCATCCTCAGACAGATGGTCAGACGGAGCGAGTAAATCAGGTACTCGAAGATATGCTCCGAGCATGTGCCCTAGATTTCAAAGGAAGTTGGTGCAAATATCTGAGTCTAGCAGAATTTGCATACAACAATAGCTATCATACCACTATCGGTATGGCACCTTACGAGGCTCTCTATGGGCGGAGGTGTAGATCTTCAATCTGCTGGTATGAGAGTGGTGAACAGAAAGAACTAGAACTTCAGACAGATCTAGTGGCAGATACCACAGCAGCTATACAGCAGATCCGCCAGAGGATAGAGACAGCTACACGGCACAGACCTTTAGAGTTTTCAGTTGGGGATTCAGTGTTCCTTAGAGTAGCTCCCATGAAGGGAGTAATGTGTTTTGGGAAGAAGGGAAAGCTAAGTCCCCGATATGTGGGACCATACCTTATCAGCAAAAGAGTGGGCAAGGTAGCATATGAGCTAGAGCTACCCCAGGAAATGGCAGCTGTCCACAATGTATTTCATGTCTCTATGCTGAAGAAGCATATCCCAGATGCCACCCAGGTGATTGAGCCCCAGTCGGTACAGATCCGCGAAGACCTCAGCTATGACAGTCAGCCTATTCAGATAATGGACCGAGCAGTTAAGAAATTGCGGAACAAGGAAGTACCATTAGTCAAAGTCATTTGGCACAGTCACACAGCAGAAGAGGCAACATGGGAGACAGAAGCCAGCATGAGACAAAAGTACCCAGAATTATTCTAAGTTTGAGGATGAACTTTTTATAAGGTATGGGGGATTGTAATGCCCAAAAATTCTCAAAACTATTTTAGAAATATTCTATGATTTTTCTGAAATTTTAGGATATTTTTACAGATTTTTTAGAGTAACGGAAGTAGCAAAAACAAATAGAAAACGAAAACGGCCTAAGCGGGAATTGAACCCGAGACCTATGGTTTACGGATAACTCTAGTAACCAGTTGAACCCAGCAGGGTCGTGCTGAAAGAAAAGGGAATCAATTAGATTTATATTTGAGTTGGGTGAATTACCCACTTAATATAAATAAGAAATTAATTAGTGGGGAGATAATTTTTAATGTAACTTTTCTTCACCCCAACCTAATTCCGCCGACCCCTCTCCCTTCCTCTTCTTCTCTCGGCGCCAACCACAAGCACACCTAGGGATTTCGTCCCTAGGGCCATAGGAGGACTTTAGAGCGACATCTTGGATACGAGGACGCTCCTCTCCGCGAGAGGAACGCATAGACGCAAGGAGATCGTCGAGAAGATTGTCTCCTCCGGAAATCCAGCGATTAGAATCGTAAGAAAATCCTAACAGGAGGTAAGAAACCCCTCACCTGTAGTATAAGTAGCTTTTCGTACGATTGAATGTTTTTAAATTAGCTATATGTAGACTTTTCGACGCATAGGGTGCATTGAACCCTCCTTTTCAGGTTTAGGGATCTAGTTGAGCACCTCTAGATGGGCCAGACACGTTTTCTCCTTTCAGTTGGAGATTCTAGACGTTGTCGGGTGCCTAGAGGTGGTCTCCCTAATAGAGAGGAGAGTTGGAGCACACCAAGTGTTCGATAAAATGCTTAGCTCAGTAAAATGCTACAGTAGACATTTCTAATAGCTCAGTAAATGCAATAGAAGCATTCAAATAGTTTAGTTAGTCTTGCTACAGCTTATATGGGGCTACGGTCCAATGGGTGGGCACCCACAGTCGCCTCTAGGTTCAGATAACCTAGTAAAAGTAAGATAAATTAATTAGCTATGATTCAGTATTTTATTTTCAGTAGGGGCACTGTACGGGATTAGATATCCATTGGGCTGGGCTCCCATAGTCGGTCCCTAGGTTTAGATAACCTAGTAAACCCTACTAAATGCGGGACTTGCAAACCCGGGTCTAGCTAGGGATGCGCACCGGGCCCAAACAGCAGCATGATTACAATTTTTACTTATTATGATAATAGCTTTCAAATTTGTAATCTAGTTATGTGAATATAGTTTTAGCTCAGTTTTAGTTTCAGTTTCAGTTTAGTTCTCCTAGTTGATACCATGAGATAGCTCCATGCTTAGATTTTATTATGCATGCCATGTTTCAGTGTTTATGCCATGTAACTTCAGTATGCCATGCTTTAACAAATCCAGTGCATGTTTTTAAATAGCATTCTTTAAAAACATGATTGCATCGTTGCATGTTTTTGTGAGGTAGATGGTTTCTTACTAAGCTTAAAGCTTACAGATACTTTTTCCTTATACTGCAGATAAAGGTAAAGGGAAAATGGATTAGTAGAGGAAGCTGGAGGTCAATGCAGAGATGGTGTGTGTGGCAGAAACCTGGAATGAAGATCCTTAGGAAGTTTAGCAAATTAAGAACTTAGTTTCTTTTCTTAAGACACTTTTATGCATTTCTAGTGGTTTAAATGCTATGAATTAATAAACCTTGCACTATGTCATGTTAGAATGCTAGTTAGTGGATATTAGAATGTTTCCCATGCATTGTATAATTGTTGTGTGAGGTTTTGGCACGAACTAGTGCTGAAATCAGAGTTCCAGTGCGAAATCAGAAACTCCGATCGATCTACGGATCGATCAGAGTTGAGTTGTGCCACTGGATCGGTCAGCTGACTTTATGGATCGGTCAGCCGACCGATCCAAATGCGAACAGAGTGTGCAGCAACTCACTGATCGGTCAGCCGACCGATCAGTGAGCCACTTGATCGGTCTACCGACCGATCAGTGCACTCCTGGATCGGTCGGTAGACCAATCCCGTCACATACAGAAGCGATGTGTGATCCAGCCGCATACAGAAGCGAAATAGCTTATGGATCGGTCAGCCGACCGATCCAGAGTCTTCTTCCGTGCCAGTATCAAGCTGGATCGATCACTGGATCGATCCGACAGCCCAATCGATCCATGGGTCGATTGAAATGCCTGATTACAGCTAGCAGGTCATCCGAGAGGCATAGATTATCCTCCCTAGCATGTGTACAACTCCTAGGTACACTTAGAATATTAAGTTCAGATTCTACAGTAATCAGTTTAGCAAAATTTTAATCAATCCAGATTTCCGCAATAGTAATTTAGCACAGCATAATGTAGCGATCAGCCTCACAGCCTAGTCAGTAGGAGGTGGGTCGTTACAGTACGAACTCCTCAATCGATCAGCTGATCGATCGAGAAGCCTCCAATCAATCGACTGATCGATTGGGGTCTCTGATTTCACACCAGGAGTCTGATTTCAGCACTGATTTGTACCCAAATCACATATACAAGTTCTAAAATAGCTGGGAAACTTTCTAACATCAAATATTTAGTATTCTAAGCTTGGCCTAGTGCATAATTCACTAGATAATGGCATTTAAACATACTTAAGTGCGGAACAAATAAAATGCTAAAGAGTTCTAATGCTTAAAACAAAACTTGCTAGATCCCTAAGATCTTTATTCCAAGTTCCACCCACACACATCTTCATCGCATCGTCCTCCAGCCTCCGCTAGTCCATCTTTCCTTCACCTTTATCTGCAGTATAAAGAAAAGAGTATCTGTAAGCTTTCGCTTAGTAAGAAATCATCTACCTCACAAAACATGCATACGATGCAATTTATACTTTGAAAACATGATATTTGAAACGTGTGCTGAACATGCTAAAAACCATGGCATTCTGGCATACAAAACATAGAAAGCAAAACCTGATCATGGCATACCATCATCTAAGGCATGAGTATCAAAAGCTGAACATAGAGCTATCATACATAATCATAAGAAAGAACTAAGCTGAAGCATGAACTGAGGTAAACTAAACTAAGCTAGTACTGAATTTAAACTGTATACACACAACAGATTGTGAGTTTTTGAAAGCTATTTATCATAATAGATTAATATACATAATCATGCTGCTGATGGGCCCGGCAACTGTACTTGCTGTGCGCACATCCCTAACTAAACCCGGGGTTGCAAATTCCGAATCTAGTAGGGTTTACTAGGTTATCTAAACCTAGGGACGACTATGGGAGCCCAACCCAATGGACATCTAGTCCAGTACAGTGCCACTGCTGAAAATAAAATACTAGTTATATCTAATTTTTTTTCTTATCTTGCTATTTCTAGGTTATCTGAACCTAGAGGCGACTGTGGGAGCCCACCCATTGGACTGTAGTCCCATATAAGCTGTAATAAACTGTATATACTAAATAAATGCCTCTATTGCATTTAGCTAAGCTATTAAAATGTCTAAGTTATATTTTTCCTGTGCTGATCATATTCTCGAACGCTTGGTGTGCGCTATTGCGCAGCCTATGTGTCAAAAATTCCTATGTTACTAAACTGAAGCATGAAATCACACGAGAACTACTTATACTGCAGGTGAGGGGTTTCTTACCGCCTGCGCTAGTTTTTCTTACAATCTAATCGCTAGGTTTTCCGGTGGAGACGATTCCCTCGACGATCCTCTTGCGTCTACGTGCTCTTCTCGCGGAGAGGAACGCCCTCGTGTCGGAGTCATTGCCAGAAGGTGCCCTTACGTCTCTAAGAGTGAAACCCTAGGTCTCTCGGGGCCTTGGTGTGCCGTGAGGTGAGGAAGAGGAGGGGGCGGCGTGAGGGTTGAGGAGGAAAAGTCACGATCCAAAATAACTCCTCACTTAATTAATTTTCCTACTTATATTAAGTGGTTAATTCGCCCAACTTAAGTATAAATATAATTGATTCCCTCTTCTTTCAGCACGGCCCTGCTGGGTTCACTTGGTTACTAGAGTTCACCATAAGTCATAGGACCCAATAGGTCTCGGGTTCAATTCCCGCGTAGGCTATTTTACGATTCTATTTATTTTTGCTATTTCCGCTACTCTAAAAATTCTGTAAAAATATCCTAAAATTCCAGAAAAATAATAGGATATTTCTAACAATTATTTTGAGAATTTTCAGGCGTTACAATCCCCCATACCTTATAAAAAGTTCGTCCTCGAACTTAGAATAACTCTGGGTACTTCTGCCTCATACTAGTTTCTGTCTCCCAAGTTGCCTCTTCTGTTGTGTGATTTTGCCAAATAACTTTTACTAATGGTACTTACTTGTTCCGCAATTTCTTAACTGCTCGGTCTATTATCTGAATAGGCCGACTGTCATAGCTGAGTTCTTCGCGGACTTGTACCAACTGGGGCTCAATCACCTGGGTGGCATCTGGGATATGCTTCTTCAGCATAGAGACATGAAATACATTATGGATAGCTGACATCTCCTGGGGTAGCCCTAGCTCATATGCTACCTTGCCAACTCTTCTGCTGATAAGATATGGTCCCACATATCTGGGACTTAATTTGCCCTTCTTCCCAAAACGCATTACTCCCTTCAGGGGAGCCACTCTGAGGAACACTGTATCCCCAACTGAAAACTCTAAAGGTCTGCGCCGTGTATCAGCATAGCTTTTTTGGCGGCTCTGAGCTGTCTCTATCCTCTGGTGGATCTGCTGTATAACTGCTGTGGTATCTGCTACTAGATCTGTCTGAAGTTCTAGTTCCTTCTGTTCACCACTCTCATACCAGCAGATTGGAGACCTACACCTCCGCCCGTAGAGAGCCTCGTAAGGTGCCATACCGATAGTGGCCTGATAACTATTTTTGTATGTAAATTCTGCTAAACTCAGATATTTGCACCAACTTCTTTTGAAGTCTAGGGCACATGCTCGGAGTATATCTTCGAGTACTTGATTTACTCGCTCCGTCTGACCATCTGTCTGAGGATGGAAGGCTGGGCTAAATTTTAACTTGGTGCCCAATGCTGACTGTACACACTCCCAAAAGTGTGAGGTGAACCTACTGTCTCTGTCTGAAAGATGGTTCGTGGGACTCCATGTAATCTAATGATCTCCTTGAGATACAAATGAGCTAACTGCTCCATGGAATAGGATATCCTGATAGCTAAGAAGTGGGTTGATTTAGTTAATCTATCTACTATTACCCAGATGGCGTCAAAACCATTCGTGGTTCTGGGCAGTCCCACTATGAAGTCCATGGAAATATCTTCCCACTTCCATTCTAGAATCTGAATAGGCTGCAGAACTCCTCCTGGTCTCTGATGTTCTGCCTTGACCCTCTGATAGGTTAGACAGGTACTGACATATCTAGCGACGTCTCTTTTCATCCCAGACCACCAAAAACGTCTCTTTAGGTCTTGGTACTGTTGGTGCGGTTAGCACTAACGATTTAACCCAGGTTTTGATTAATGACAAATAGGTTAAGTTAGGTTTATTGTTGATCTAACACTCTGATCGAGTGTGCAGGATAAGTCCAGACAGGTCGACGGGCTGACCGGATGTCTGGCACGAACCCCAGCTAGGTCGACGGGCTGACCGGATAGCTGGCATGAAGTCCAAGCGAGTCGACGGGCTGACCGGACGCTTAGGCACGAAGCCCAGCTAGGTCAACGGGCTGACCGGATAGCTGGCACGAAGTCCAGACGGGTCGACGGGCTGACCGGACGTCTGGCAGGTAAGTAAGGTAAGTCACTGGAGGGGAGTGACTGCGAGGACGCGTTCCCAGGAAGGGAACATTAGGCGTCAATCCGTCTTAGATCCATTTCGGATATCTAAGTCGAGATCGTGACTAGATTCCGGTCTCGGAAAGACGGAATCTAAGTCATACTTTTTCTGTTAATTCAAACTTTATAAATTGTGCTAACAATCTGTGTTGCAGGATATATTTTGCCTCGGACTAATCTTGTTTTGCAGGAGAAGGAATCTCTGGAAAAAGGTGGTCCGGGCGCTCGGAGGGGATCCGGGCGCCCGGAGGTCCGGGCGCCCGGAGGCAACTTTTATCCTCTGCGTCGCCTCGCCATGTGGAGAATCCTGACTGGAGTTGCCACGTCGCACTAGGGCGCCCGGAAGGGATCCAGGCGCCCGGAGCAGCATATAAAAGAAGCCCCAGGGGTGGAGCTTCTAAATCATCTCAGAATTCCCAGATTGCTTTGCTGCTCTGTGCTCCAACTACGCTAACAAAGCTCTGACAACGCGCCCTTGCTCTTTAAGCTTTCTTTTTTGTCGGTATAGCTTTGTGTTTTGTTTCATTAGCATTTCTTGCACTCTTTTTGTAATCACATTCGAATTGCTAGTGATTGCCCAACGAAAGTGGTCAAGGACCATGGGCCTTCGAGTAGGAGTCGTCACAGGCTCCGAACGAAGTAAAATCAATTGTGTTCATTTACTTTTCCGCTGCGTACTTTTACACTCAAGTTTTCGAATCGATATTCACCCCCCCCCCCTCTATCGAACGATCACGGTCCTACAAGTGGTATCAGAGCAGGTACCGCTCTGATTTGGTGCAACCACCAATCAGACAGGGGGTGAAAAATTAATTTTTTTTTTGTTTTCAGTTTTACGTTTAATTTCAAACTGGTATTATTACATGTTTTGAATTTTTTTTTTCGTTGCAATTAAATCTAAATTGGTGCAACACCAATTTAGATACTTCTATTATTTTTCTTCTTCCGCACTACTAATCCAAGACCAAGTCTTGGGATTTTTGTTTTTCTTTTCTTTCTTCTGTGTGCAGGACTAAAATGTCTCAGACAGAAGGATTCAGCACAGTACGACCTCCACTCTTCAACGGGGACGATTTTCCGTACTAGAAGAAGCGCATGGAGGTTTATCTCAAAATAGACTTCGACCAGTGGATGAGCGTTACGAGACCCTATAAAATTCCAGCAGATGACTCCGGGAATATACTGGATCCTGAAGACTGGACAGCAGATTTGAAGAAAAAGGCGTCAACAGAAAATAAAGCGATCAACACTCTACAGTGCGGATTAACAAGAGAAGAACTGAACAGAGTCGGTCCACACAAAAATGCTAAAGAGCTGTGGGACAAATTGATCGAGCTGCACGAGGGAACGAGCGACGCCAAGGTAACAAAACGAGACCTGCTTTTAAATAAAATTCTTAATATAAAAATGCAGGAAGGTGAAAAGGCGAATCAGCTCCACGCGAGGATCAAGGACATCCTCAACGGGCTTCATGCGATAGGCCACCAGATGGAAAATAGAGACTTAATAAGGTACGCATTAAATGCTTTTCCACGTAATAGTTTGTGGGCATCAATCGTAGATGCCTACAAAATTTCTAAAAATCTCTCTAAGTTAAAATTAGACGAGCTTTTCTGTGAATTAGAATTACATGAACAAACTAATGCTGGAGCCGAGAAAGGTATAGCTTTATTTGCAGGTTCCTCCAAAGAAAAGAAGAGCAAGCCTGAATATGAAGAAGATTCCGACCAAGACTCCGAAGACGAAGAACACCTGGTGAACTTGGTAAGAAAAATGTTCACCAGGAGAAAAAGGAGCTTTAGCAAAAAGGACCTTCAAAAGATCAGTTCTCCCTCAGAACAAAAGAACGTGACTTGCTTCGGCTGCAATAAAAAGGGACACTACAAGAACGAATGTCCAAAACTCAAGTTCGACAAACCGAAGTCAACCAAAAAGAAGGCCCTCAAAGCAACGTGGGACGACTCCTTAGACGAATCGGAGGAAGAAGAGCAGAAACATCAGAGCCACCTCGCACTGATAACCAGCGAAGCTAAAACAGAAGACGAGTCGGAAGATGAAGACGGGTCTGAACCCGAAACAAGCCACGAGTCCGTACTCGTTTCCGAAGGCCCAAATGAGGTATATTTTAATTTAAACAAAAAAAATTTTATAATTATTTCCTGTTTAAATAGTAAATTAATTAAAATAAAAAATGAAAACAAATCACTTCTTGAGGAAAATCAAAACCTCAAGGAACAAATCAAAAATTCAAATCCAACTCAAGATCTAACACTTGAGGAGGAGAATTTATCATTAAAAAATGATATTAACAATTTAAAAAATATGCTAGAAAAATTTACAACAAGATCAAAAAATCTTGACTTAATCCTGAACAATCAAAAAGCATGTTATAATAAAACCGGACTCGGATACAAGTCGAACTCAAACAAAACTTTTAAGTCATTAATAACTCAATACAAATCAACTAATCAAGCTTGGGTACCAAAAGCGTGTCTGACCACGCAAGTAGGACTTAATCAATATTATATACCTAAAGAAAAAGTATATTATATAAACTCGATTAAACCAAATAAAAAACCAAAATACAAACCTAAAAATTCAAAATTTAAAACTCAACAAAATATAAACTATCACCAAGTTAATTATAACTATAAAAGAAACAGACACAAACCTAAAACGAAAATTTAAATTAAAGATCAATAATTCAGGGGGAGGCTCCAAAATAGCTGGCACCTCCAAAATTAACTAACCCGGCAGGGTAATTAGGATTAGTTAAAAAGAGACCAAGTTTAACTTGAATCATGGTACTGGTGAAGTTTTTGGATGATAGTACGTTAGGGAAGCTTGGGCATCGCATGTCTAGAAAGATATGGTTTCGATCTGGTGCATTTGGCCAAGTGGAACTGACCGAAGCTACCCTTAAATGAATCCTAACCAGTTAGACCAAGATTTAGTACTAAGCTCCGTGGATAGGACTATTCGGAAAACCTCGAAAGGTTGGTTACTACTAATGACGTCCATGTGACTCACCAAGCTTAGAAGTTTATCCGAAGATTGCCTATTTGTGGAGACCAAAGCTAAATCTGAATCTAACACAAGTTAAACCAAAACTCCATAATTAAAAATCCAATTTCATCTCACAAAATCATAGGATTCCCTGATTGATAATATAGATCGGGTGAGATGAACAAGGCTTAAATTTGTTTAATTAAAAATTAATTTCAAAATTTTAATTTCAAACTTAAAAATTAATTTTAATTTCAAACTTAAAAATTAATTTTAATTTAAAACTTAAAAATTAATTTCAAAATTTTAATTTTAAAACTTAAAAATTAATTTCAAAATTTTAATTTCAAACTTAAAAATTAATTTCAAAATTTTAATTTCAAACTTAAAAATTAATTTCAAAATTTTAATTTTAAAACTTAAAAATTAATTTCAAAATTTTAATTTCAAACTTAAAAATTAATTTCAAAATTTTAATTTCAAACTTAAAAATTAATTTCAAAATTTTAATTTTCAAACTTAAAAATTAATTTCAAAATTTTAATTTTAAAACTTAAAAATTAATTTCAAAATTTTAATTTCAAACTTAAAAAATAATTTCAAAATTTTAATTTCAAACTTAAAAAATTAATTTCAAAATTTTAATTTTAAACTTAAAAATTAATTTCAAAATTTTAATTTTAAACTTAAAAATTAATTTCAAAATTTTAATTTTAAACTTAAAAATTAATTTCAAATTTTCAATTTCAAACTTAAAAATTAATGTCAAAACTTTAATTTTAAACTTAAAATTAACTTAAATAATGTCTTCTCAAAAATAAAAAGACTAACTTTAAATCCTACTTACTGTAGGAAACCAAGTGGATTTTGGATAGTGGTTGCTCCAAACATATGACTGGAGATCACACCAAGTTCACTCAACTCACTTACAAAAGCTTAGGAACAGTTGTCTTTGGAAACAACGGCAAACTCAAGGTAATTGGTATAGGTAATATTGAATTAAAAATAGACTTTATAATTACAAATGTTTTACTTGTTGAAAATTTTAAATATAATCTTCTGAGTATAAGTCAATTATGTGATACTAGGTATAAGGTTAAATTTCTATCCACAGAGTGTTTAATCAAACATCTAGATAATCCTACCATAAGCCTAAAAGGTTTTAGAAAAGACAACATCTATGCCATCAACTTAACCATTTCTTCCATTAAGTGTTATTTAACACAAAAAGAAGAAACATGGTTATGGCATAGAAGAATGTCTCATACCAACTTTAGAAATATAAGCAAATTAAATGGACTAGTAAGAGGCTTACCAAAATTACCTAACATAGATTCAACCATATGTAATGCTTGTCAACAAGGTAAAAAAACTAAATCCACTCACAAACCAATAAATCAGCCACAAACCAACTCAATATTAGAACTTCTACACTTAGATCTTTTGACTCCCATGGAGTCAAATCCATAAATGGAAACTTATACTGTTTAGTCATAATAGATGATTATTCTAGGTTTACTTGGGTAAAATTCTTAAAACATAAAGACGAAACTTTTGAAATCTTTACAAACTTTTGCAAACAGATTGAAAATGAAAAAGATCTTAAAATTAAAAGAATTAGGAGTGACAATGGGGGAGAATTTAAAAATCATAATTTTAACAAATTCTGTCTTGAAAATGGCTACCATCACGAATTTTCATGTCCTAAAACCCCCCAACAAAATGGAATTGTAGAAAGGAAAAATAGAACCTTACTAGAAGCCTCTAGAACTATGTTAAATGAATATATCCTACCTAAATATTTCTGGGCAGAAGCTATTAGCACAGCCTGCTATGTGCAAAATAGAACAACATTAAATAAAAGACATAATAAAACCTTCTTTGAAATATTTTATAACAAACAACTTAACATAAAATATTTTAAAGTATTTGGGTGTCCAGCCTTCATCCTAAATACTAGAGAACATTTAGGAAAATTCACCTCTAAAGTAGGAAATGGAATTTTTGTAGGATATTCTCTAAACAGTAGGGGTTACAGAATATATAACAAAACTACGCTAAAAATTGAGGAAACCACAAATGTAAAATTTGAAGAAACCCAAGGACAAACTCAACTTCAACCTACTGAAATTAATGATTCTGAAGAAACCAATAAATCCCTAGACTATGAAGAAGATGAACACACTCAAGAAAATGAACCCCCTAGAACTATAAAAGTAAATCCTAACCATCCAACTGATCAAATAATTGGTGACCCAGACCTAAGGGTTCAAACCAGATCATCTTTTAGGAACCTGAGTCAAATCTCCCTGATTTCAAAAATTGAACCCAAAACTGTAGATGAATCCCTACTAGACCCAGAATGGATTATAGCTATGCAAGAAGAACTAGCCCAATTTGAGCGTAATGAAGTTTGGGACCTAGTACCACCACCTAAGAATAAGAAAATAATAGAAACAAAATGGGTATTCAGAAACAAATTAAGTGAAACTGGGGAAATTACTAGAAATAAGGCTAGAATAGTTGCCAAAAGGTTTAGTCAGGTTGAAGGACTTGACTATGATGAGACATATGCCCCAGTAGCCAGATTAGAATCCATTAGAATGTTACTAAGTTATGCAACCCACAAGGGATTCAAACTATACCAAATGGATGTTAAGTCTGCCTTTCTTAATGGACTAATTAAAGAAGAAGTTTATGTAGGTCAGCCTCCTGGGTTTGAAAGTCTAGAACACCCTGATTATGTTTTTAAGTTAAAGAAAGCATTATATGGACTTAAACAAGCACCCAGGGCATGGTATGAAAGGCTAACATCTTACTTAACATCTAAAGGATTCAACCAAGGTCAAATTGACCCAACCTTGTTTGTTAAATCATTAAATATAGACATATTTATTGCACAAATATATGTAGATGATATAATATTTGGTTCAACAAATTCAGAATTTTTAGAAAAAATTATTAATCTAATGGAAAAAGAATTTGAAATGAGCTTAGTAGGAAAATTAACTTATTTCTTAGGATTACAAATCAAACAAACAAATGAAGGAAATTATATTTATCAACACAAATACACTAAAGAATTACTTAAAAAATTCGGAATGGAAAATACAAAAGAAATAAAAACACCTATGGCAGTAAACACAATCTTAGATAATGACCCAAATGGAAAATCAGTTGATTTAAAATATTATAGGAGTGCAATAGGTAGCCTACTGTACTTAACTGCAAGCCGACCTGATATTTTATTTGCAGTTAGTATGTGTGCTAGATACCAAACTTGTGCTAAGGAATCCCATTTGACACAAGTTAAAAGAATTTTTAGATATCTTAAAGGAACAACAAATGTAGGAATTTGGTATCCTAGGACCAATAATTTTGAACTAATAGGGTATTCTGACTCAGATTATGCTGGATGTAAATTAGACCGCAAAAGCACAAGTGGTGGATGCCAATTATTAGGTTCATCACTTGTCAGCTGGTTTAGTAGAAAGCAACATTGTGTTGCTCTATCTACCACTGAGTCAGAATACATAGCTATAGGCGAATGTGTTGCACAATTATTATGGATGATGCATACTCTAAAAGATTTCAACTTAAATATCACAAATGTAAAAGTATTAATTGACAACATAAGTTCAATTAACTTAACCAAGAATCCTGTGCATCATTCAAGAACCAAACATATTGAAATTAGGCACCACTTTATCAAGGATCATGTTACTAAAGGTGATATTGAACTCAAATACATTGAGTCCAAATCAAATTTAGCTGACATTTTCACAAAATCACTCCCTGAAAGTGAATTTAGCAACTTACGTCGAAAATTAGGGATGTGCTTAATAGACTAGGGTTTTTCAAAATCGTTTTCAAAAATTGTTTTCAGATTATAAGTTAAACCTGTTTGTTTTCAAAACTTTCCATTTTTAGATTTTCAAAAACAGTTTTGGCCTTAGACTAGTTTTTGAATCCTTAGAAAGCATGTACCCATAGGACTAGTTTTGAGCATCTCACCAAAACCCTAGGCTTACCTTGCATGTGTTTGCCAAACAATAGAAAGGGGTGAGATGCATAGGCCACTTGCCTAAGACTTAAGATGCTTATTTCAGTGCATCGACATAAGTCTGGACGTTAAAAATAAAATATATATTAATCAAGTTAAGATTGACCTTAACTTGACTAACCAAGTGAAAGCTGCTATCTTTTGATAAGTCAATCAGTAACTAACTGGTTAGACATTTGATTTGATATCAGGTCCAGGGGGAGGAATCAATTAAAAAAATTTTGATTTTTCAAAACATTTTTATTAAAAATTTCTTAAACCTATTTTTGAAAACTAAGTTATTGAATTTCAAAATTAGATTTAACGTAGTTTTGAAAATTGAATCTAGTTCTGAGAATTTGACTTTACTTAATTCTACTTAATTCTACAAAAATTAACTTTTGTAAACTAAGCGTAAGTTTATAAACTAAGTCTTTTTAAAAAAAAATTTTAATCTTTTACAAACTTAGTGTTGAAAATTAAACTTCAATCAATCTTGAAATATATTTTAAAACTTAGTTTTGAAATTTTGCTTATGTTTGAAAAGAGTTGAAACCTGTTTTAAAATTTTTTTTTGAAATTTAGAACTTATTCTTAAACCTTAATCTTAGAAGCCATACTTGAAAAATTAGCTATTTTTCACAAAACTTAGCCTTTCAATCTGAGTTTTTTTTTATATATACACCTATTTCTGAAAACTAGCTTTATAAAATCAAGTCTTTTATGTTCTTAAGTCTTGAAAGTTGATTCCTTTACCAACTCAGTTTTAGAAAATCAATTTTACCTAGTAGATCTTTTAAACTTCTCTCAAAACTTAGCTCCTTTACAAAAGATAAATTACTAAGTTTAACTCCCCCAGATTAACTTGACATGACTCCTTACTTTGTCTGAAGTCTGTATTTTTAATTACTTGAAACATGCTTATTTTTGATGAATGTCAAAGGGGGAGGGTTAGGTGGGTTAAGTTAGTCAAACCAATTGAAAATACAAACTAACTTAAAAACCTCCACATAATGATGTTATCTGTTTTTTCTTGCAAATATCTTCACTAACTTAACCAGGTTGTCATTCCATCAAAAAGGGGGAGATTGTTGGTGCGGTTAGCACTAACGATTTAACTCAGGTTTTGATGAATGACAAATAGGTTAAGTTAGGTTTATTGTTGATCTAACACTCTGATCGAGTGTGCAGGATAAGTCCAGACAGGTCGACGGGCTGACCGGATGTCTTGCACGAAGCCCAGCTAGGTCGACGGGCTGACCGGATGCTTAGGCACGAAGCCCAGCTAGGTCAACGGGCTGACCGGATAGCTGGCACGAAGTCCAGACAGGTCGACGGGCTGACCGGACGTCTGGCAGGTAAGTAAGGTAAGTCACTGGAGGGGAGTGACTGCGAGGACGCGTTCCCAGGAAGGGAACATTAGGCGTCGATCCGGCTTAGATCCATTTCGGATATCTAAGTCGAGATCGTGACTAGATTTCGGTCTCGGAAAAACGGAATCTAAGTCATACTTTTTTTGTTAATTCATACTTTATAAATTGTGCTAACAATCTGTGTTGCAGGATATATTTTGCCTCGGACTAACCTTGTTTTGCAGGAGAAGGAATCTCTGGAAAAAGGTGGTCCGGGCGCCCGGAGGCAACTTTTATCCTCTGCGTCGCCTCGCCACGTGGAGCATCCTGACTGGACTTGCCACGTCGCACCAGGGCTCCCGGAAGGGATCCAGGTGCCCGGAGCAGCATATAAAAGAAGCTCCAGGGGTGGAGCTTCTAAATCATCTCAGAATTCCCAGATTGCTTTGTTGCTCTGTGCTCCAGCGACGCTAACAAAGCTCCGACAACGCGCCCTTGCTCTTTAAGCTTTCTTTTCTGTCGGTATAGCTTTGTGTTTTGTTTCATTAGCATTTCTTGCACTCTTTTTGTAATCACATTCGAATTGCTAGTGATTGCCCAACGAAAGTGGTCAAGGACCACGGGCCTTCGAGTAGGAGTCGTCACAGGCTCCGAACGAAGTAAAATCAATTGTGTTCATTTACTTTTCCGCTGCGTACTTTTACACTCGAGTTTTCGAATCGATATTCACCCCCCCCCTCTATCGAACGATCACGGTCCTACAGGTACATCTTGGTGGAACCCAGATGCATCGTATAGGGAGTCCTGTGAGCCTCATCTAAAATCTTTCTCTTTAGTTCCTCCTGATCCGGAACGCATAGTCTGTCACCAAAATATACTACCCCACTTTCAGCTATTCTGAACTCTCCACTTTCTGGTTCTGCTATCCCTTGCTTGATTTTCTGAATTTCAGGATCCTGTTCCTGAGCTATCTGGATGTCACCAAGCAGGGTAGATTCTAACGTCGTAGTAGAGAGCTGTCCCACTATAAGTTCAAGACTGAAATCTGTGATCTCCTTCTGTAGGGGTGGTGACATGGCTGCTAGGGATAGTAAGGTAGCACTGGACTTTCTGCTAAGTGCGTATGCCACCTTATTAGCTTTTCCTGGGTGGTAGAGGATGTCTATGTCGTAGTCTTTGACCAGCTCCAGCCATCTGCGCTGTCGTATATTGAGATCCTTCTGAGTGAAGAAATACTTCAGACTCTGATGATCTGTATACACTCTACACTGAGCTCCATACAAGTAATGTCTCCAAATTTTGAGAGCGAACACGACTGCTGCAAGCTCAAGATCATGAGTAGGATAGTTCCTCTCATAGTCTTTGAGTTGTCTGGAGGCATAGGCGATCACCTTACCATCTTGCATCAGTACTGCTCATAGTCCCAATTTAGAGGAGTCACTATAAATATCAAAGCTGTCTGTGTTTTCTGGTAGAGTCAAAATGGGAGCACTGGTCAATCTCCTCTTTAGCTCACTGAAGCTGTTCTCACAGTCCTCTATCCACTGAAATTTTCTATTCTTCTTGGTGAGAGCTGTCAGTGGGGAGGCTATTCTGGAGAAGTCCTCTACAAATTTTCTGTAATAACCTGCTAATCCCAGAAAGCTTCTAATTTCACTGGCGTTCTTGGGTCTCTTCCAATTACTCACAGCTTCTATCTTACTGGGGTCTACCATGATACCATCCTTTGAGATGATGTGACCCAGGAAGGACACCTGATCTAACCAAAATTCACACTTCGTGAATTTGGCGTACAGCTGGTTCCGCTGAAGGGTCTGCAGTACTATTTTCAGGTGCTCTGCGTGTTCCTCCTGAGTTCTGGAATAGATAAGGATATCATCGATGAACACGATGACAAACTTATCTAAGTATTCTCTGAATACCCTGTTCATGAGGTCCATGAAAGTAGCTAGAGCATTTATCACACCAAAGGGCATGACTACGAACTCATAATGCCCGTATCTAGTCCTGAAAGCTGTCTTGGGTATATCACCCTCTTTGACTTTAACTTGGTGATATCCCGATCTGAGATCTATCTTAGAGAACACTGCGGCTCCCTTTAGCTGATCCAACAGGTCATCTATTCTGGGAAGAGGATACCTGTTCTTAATCATGACTTGGTTCAGTGCTCTGTAATCTATACACAGGCGCATGCTCCCGTCCTTCTTCTTCACGAACAATACAGGCGCTCCCCATGGTGAGTGACTAGGACATATGAAGCCCTTGTCAAGTAGCTCCTGTAGTTGCTCATGAAGTTCCTTCAGTTCTGCTGGAGCCATGCGGTAAGGCGCTTTGGAGATAGGATTTGTACCGGGAATAAGTTCTATCTCGAATTCAATCTCCCTGTCTGGTGCTAGGCCTGGTAACTCTTCAGGGAAGACTGCTGGGTAGTCACATACAACTCGGACCCCTTCTAGCTATTGGTCCTTGTTCTGATTGGTATTGACTACATGTGCTAGGAATCCCGTACATCCTGAATCCATTAATTTCTGTGCTTTTAGAGCTGAGAGAAACTTCTTGGCCTTTCTCTTTGGTTCTCTGATGTACTCAAACTGTACTTCTGCTTCAGGTTGGAATACGACTTTCTGTTTACGGCACTCTATAGAGGCACCGTATCTGATCAGGAAGTCCATTCCAAGGATGACATCATAATCAGTCATATCTAGCACTATCAGATCACAAAAGAGTTCTCTATCTGTTATAATGACTTGCACTGCCCGAAGCCAGTGCGTGGACGCCATAATTTCTCCCGAAGGCAATGTCGTCAGAAACTGACTACTGAGTACCTCTGGGGGTATCGCTAACTTTTTGAAAAACGTCCTGGATATATAAGAATGGGTTGCCCCAGTATCGAATAAGACAGTTGTACTTTGCTGTAAAATACTAATCTGACCTGTAACAACTGTCGAGGCATTCGCTACATCTTCTCTGGTCAGTGAGTAGATCCTTGCATTTGTCGCGACTGAGGGGGCTTCCAGTCTGCCTTGGCTGATGTGTGGACCATCTAAAGCAGCCTGCATCTGGTGCAACTGTGCTGGTTTGACTTCATACTGAATCGGCTGTGGTGGAGGAAAGCTGGTCTTGTTTGGGCATTGTTTAGCCATATGCCCTTCCTGGCCACATTCGAAACATCCTCGAGTACCTTTGCGACAAACTCCTGGGTGAAATTTTCCACAAGTGGAACACTTGGGATAGCTGGGTTGTTTACTAGCTGGTCCCCCTTTTGGGTAACTCCCTGGTTTACGTTTGTTGCTGGTGTTCCCTTTCCAGTTAGAGCCATGGGAGCTGTGGCCCTGGTGCTTCTGAGTACCTGAGCCTCCTTGGCCCTTCGACTCTGAGAGAACTTGCTTCTACTGCTTGATACTGTTCTGATAATGCTCAGTGGTCAGGGCACTACTCACTAGTTCTTCTGTAGTTTGCGGCCTACGGACACCGCTGGCCACATTCATTGCTATTTCCAGCCTTAACATCTTGAGCATCAGCCGGACTCGTTCTCTTTCAGTGCTGACTAGTTCGGGGCATAGACGAGCCAGTCTGTTGAATTTCCTCACGGCCTCCTCAACTGAAAGGTTGCCCTGACGAAATTCAGTGAACTCGTCGTAGTGGCGGTTTATGACCCGTATGTGAAAGAACTCCTCGAAGAATTCCTTCTCGAAGTCAGCCCAGGTCATCTGGTTCACTGGGCGCTTCGCTTTAATTTTCTCCCACCACATGCGTGCATCCCCTGTCAAGCAGAAGGAGGCACACTTCACCTTCTCATGTTTCGGCCAGTCCAGAAGCTCCATCGTACTCTCCAGTGTTTTGAACCAGGCCTGAGCATCCCATGGTTCACTGGTGCTTGAGAAGTTCTCTGGCTTAACTCTCTGCTACTGGATCAGATAGGCTTCTCCCCTTGCCCCTACTGCTGGGGCTACTGGTGTTGCAAGTTGGACCGGTGGAACCTCTATCACCACTGGGGTCGCTAAATTGGGTTCTGGGGTGACAGTGGGGGTGTTCTGCTGATTAGCCCTTAAAGTGGCTATCTCTTGTTGCTGTTCAGCTAGTTGCTGTTGTAACTGAGCCACTACTGCTGTAAGGTCTGGGGGAGGCACTGAACTGCCTGCCTCTTGCTGGGGCTCAGTAGCGGGAGCCCTTCTAGCTGGGCGTCCTCATGTCATTTCTAGAGACATAGAGGACATACATAACTAATACAATCATAATTGCATAACTGTTGTTATCATGTTAGATACTATCATAAATAACCATGCTTTAGTTATCTCTAAACATGAAAACAAGAAACATAATAAAGTGAGAGATGTTCTTACTTGGAAGCTGCAGGTTCAATGCTGATGTGTGTGAGGGAAATATGGAACTTGCTCTGATACCACTCTGTAACAACCCACCTCCTACTAGCTAGGCTGCGAGGCCGAACCGTCACATTATACTGTGCTAAGCTATATCCATGACCATCACTAAGTCTAGGTGCGGAAAGCTGTACCAATTAAAATCTTTGTTAACTGCTACTAAATTCAGAATTTTATTATCAGACATATGCTAAGGGGTGTAATCTAAGATATACATGTCACATATTACATCCCCTATTGTCAAGGAATCTAGTCACATATTACATCCCCTATTGTCAAGGAATCTAAATAGGGGTTTGCAACTGATATCAACCTCCCAATCGATCAGTTGATCGATTGGAATGGCCTGATCGATCCACTGATCGATTCAGGTGGCTACTGTATACGAAAACTTTGTTTGGATCGATCGATTGATTGATCCAGACTTGTTGATCGATCCATTGATCGATTCAGCTCGCTACTGTGCACGGGGTAAATTCTGGATCAATCGGCTGATCGATCCTGGCTTGCTAATCGATCCAGGGATCGATTCCAAGGCTCTCTGTTCGCGAGGCAAATTCCCTGATCGATCCAGTGATCGATTCCAGAGCTTACTGTTCGTGGTACGAACTCCTCAATCGATCAGCTGATCGATCGAGAAGCCTCCAATCGATCGACTGATCGATTGGGGTTTCTGATTTCACACCAGGAGTCTGATTTCAGCACTGATTCGTACCCAAATCACATATACAAGTTCTAAAATGGTTGGGAAACATTCTAACATCAAATATTTAGTATTCTAAGCTTGGCCTAGTGCATAATTCACTAGATAATGGCATTTAAACATACTTAAGTGCGGAACAAATAAAATGCTAAAGAGTTCTAATGCTTAAAACAAAACTTGCTAGATCCCTAAGATCTTTATTCCAAGTTCCACCCACACACATCTTCATCGCATCGTCCTCCAGCCTCCGCTAGTCCATCTTTCCTTTACCTTTATCTGCAGTATAAGGAAAGAGTATCTGTAAGCTTTCGCTTAGTAAGAAATCATCTACCTCACAAAACATGCATATGATGCAATTTATGCTTTGAAAACATGATATTTGAAACGTGTGCTGAACATGCTAAAAACCATGGCATTCTGGCATACAAAACATAGAAAGCAAAAGCTGATCATGGCATACCATCATCTAAGGCATGAGTATCAAAAGCTGAACATAGAGCTATCATACATAATCATAAGAAAGAACTAAGCTGAAGCATGAACTGAGCTAAACTAAAGTATTCTAGTACTGAATTTAAACTGTATACACACAACAGATTGTGAGTTTTTGAAAGCTATTTATCATAATATATTAATATACATAATCATGCTGCTGATGGGCCCGGCAACTGTACTTGCTGTGCGCGCATCCCTAACTAAACCCGGGGTTGCAAATTCCGAATCTAGTAGGGTTACTAGGTTATCTAAACCTAGGGACGACTATGGGAGCCCAACCCAATGGACATCTAGTCCAGTACAGTGCCACTGCTGAAAATAAAATACTGGTTATAGCTAATTTTTTTCTTATCTTGCTATTTCTAGGTTATCTGAACCTAGAGTTAGGTTGTCTGAACCTAGAGGCAACTGTGGGAGCCCACCCATTGGACCGTAGTCCCATATAAGCTATAATAAAATGCATATACTAAATAAATGTCTCTATTGCATTTAGCTAAGCTATTAAAATGTCTAAGTTATATTTTTCCTGTGCTGATCATATTCTCGAACGCTTGGTGTGCGCTATTGCGCAGCCTATGTGTCAAAAATTCCTATGCTACTAAACTAAAGCATGAAATCACACGAGAACTACTTATACTGCAGGTGAGGGGTTTCTTACCGCCTGCGCTAGTTTTTCTTACAATCCAATGGCTAGGTTTTCCGGTGGAGACGATTCCCTCGACGATCCTCTTGCGTCTACGTGCTCTTCTCGTGGAGAGGAACGCCCTCGTGTCGGAGTCGTTGCCGGAAGGTGCCCTTACATCTCTAGGAGTGAAACCCTAGGTCTCTCGGGGCCTTGGTGTGCCGTGAGGTGAGGAAGAGGAGGGGGCGGCGTGAGGGTTGAGGAGGAAAAGTCACGATCCAAAATAACTCCTCACTTAATTAATTTCCCTACTTATATTAAGTGGTTAATTCGCCCAACTTAAGTATAAATATAATTGATTCCCTCTTCTTTCATCACGGCCCTGCTGGGTTCACTTGGTTACTAGAGTTCACCATAAGTCGTAGGACCCAATAGGTCTTGGGTTCAATTCCCGCGTAGGCTATTTTACGATTCTATTTATTTTTGCTATTCCCGCTACTCTAAAAATTCTGTAAAAATATCCTAAAATTCTAGAAAAATACTAGGATATTTCTAATAATTATTTTGAGAATTTTCGGGCATTACAATGACATTAACAACTGTCATTATAATTATTTATAAATATATTTAAACTGATCATTAATATTTATATAGAATATATAACATGAATTCAATATTTGCACATCATCACAATCCATCCACCATTTAGAATATAAAAAAATTATAAAATATAATTTAAAGTGCAAATAGATAATCTAAATTCATCCGACAAATATTTGAGTCAAAGTTACAAATGCAAACTAACAACAAGTTATTTACATCCAAAACTAACAACACACTACAAACTAACTAGGTAGACCATCTTCAACTTTCGTATTGCTTCACAAAAATCCAAGTACCTATCACCTACAAATACAATAAATAAATTTGTATTAGTGAAATAAAACAATGAAGATAAAAAGTTAATAGAAATAATGATAAAGATTAAATAATGATAATCAGTGGGAGCAGCAAAAGCTTGAAAGTGAAAGAGTGATCGTAGGTTTTTGGGATAGGAGAGGTGATGAAAAAAATGCTAACATGAAGCACTGAGGGTTGATCTAGGAATTTTAGTGGTAGTTAAGACAAGCAGCAATGAAGAAGTTTAAGAGATTCTAAATCCAAACCTCCATCTTTTTTCTGATGCTTGAAGAACAAGCAGTAGCCGATGGTTCAGGGAGCATTATGGTTTTCAGGTTCGAACCAATGTTCATAGCTCCTTAAGAATAAGAGAGGACTAAAGAGGTGTTTCTTCACATAAAAATGGAAATCTCCTATAATTAGTTTATGAAGCAACCAATATATCGGACGTCAATGCCTAGAAGAATAGAGAACATGATTAAAGGAAGGAGGTGAAGCTATAGAAAAGGGGAGGAGAGGCTACTCCAGCACATCAAACATGCAGCCTCTAGAGAACTTGAAAGAGAACAACTCTAACCCTAAATTTGATCTACTGGAATCAAGTGCAGACTATATCTATGAACCATAACTATAAATTTTAATAGCTTAAAGGGATGTAAACTTACATATTTGCCACATGATCGCATACAGTATGCCAATATAACTAATTCCACCTTTTAAATATATACCACATGCATCATGCAGCAGTCCAACTACACAAAGTACTTTTCTTGATATCTTGATAATAGTTTACTTGTGCAATATAAGTGCCCATCTTGAGCCTATACCAATCAAGAGCGACTAGGTATTCCATTTGGAGTCTCAATAACCTCCAGCATCCACTATATAGCAAGTATGCTCCCAAACATAAACAGCTAGAATAGATGAATTGCTGGAAATATCATAAAAAGATACATGTTAAACTAAATAATATCAGACGCTACAAGAAGGTTCAGAACCAAGAAATGACATCTTCCTTCTAGGGTACTCCGTTCTGTATCAATCAAAATAAGGTTTTAAGCTAATAGAAATTTAACTTGCTTGAGCACACTCATCCTTTGTCTAAGAATCCTCTCTTAGATACAGACAAAAGCATAGATATAGCAAATTATTCTCTAAAACATTTTAGAAAGTTTAATGTGCAAAAGGCAAACTCTACCAGTTAGAAAGTTTGGGGATACTAAAACTCGTATAGAATTATAATATGAATAAAAAGAATTATCAATTTGTGTTGCACTTGAGCAAAAGATGTCCTTCCATTTCTATGCTCCTCGGTTTGTCTCGATAAAATCATTCAACTCTTATCTATAATGATTCTATAAAAAAATACTTATTCAAATAAGTTTAACAGTATGATAATTGATTTTTTTTTAAAAAAAAATGCATGTATACTAAATTTAACACTCACAACATAGTATAAATTACAATGCACAATATAAATGTATAGATATTAATTGCCATAACTCATAAACGACAACCATTTAGTGCGAGATAAGCCCTTAAAGAGTTGCTTAGAAGTATATATGATTCTTTCGCTTCTTTCTTTAGAAGGTCGAGAGGAAGACAAGGTTGTGATTAAAAGGTAAGTCTTTTAAATAACACAATATTTAAATTTGGTGGTTGGAATGATAAGTCTTTTATGATTTCTGTGTTGTTGAATTTGATTTTTTTTTTCCTCAAGTATAACTATTTTTGCATGCATTGTCATTTTTAATATGAAATTTCTTGGAAAGTAGCTAAAAATCAAACTAACAACTGTAGCGCTCTATGATCATTTTCATTTGGAATCACTTGTTTTTCTCACAAAACAATAATGAAGTTACTTTGTGATGTTGAGTGATCTACACCTTCTGTTGCTCATGTAGCTTATCTTCATGAATTTGTATGTTTGGAAATTATACTTAATCATGCTTCCTTTATTATTTGTAGTAGTGTGTTCATTAGTTGATAAATTAGTTGATTACCCTACCATTTTTCAAGTAAAACAATCCTTCTAATGACACATTGATTGAATAACATCTTCTCTGTATAAATTGAAAATGAAACTGCATTGGCCAATACTAAAGATAGCCACCACCCAAGGATGTACAGATATGACCACTTATTACCACTCCCATCATTATCTTTGCAAACTCACTCAGAACTATACTTATGCTAATTCAGAGTATCTCTGTGATATAATTTTTCACATATTCAACTGTTTGGTAGAAGATTGGTTGAATATCTGCAATGGTGACTTTTTAAGAACTAGAATGCATAGGCTCATTAGATGACATTTGTATTCATATCATCTCACAACTATGTCAAGATGATACTGTCAAAAAAAAATCAATAGAATGCTTAAACAAAACTAACTTCTCCAAAAAAAATCCCTAAGAGCAACTAAATTGTATAGCCAAAAGGGAAGCAAAGCTAAAAGCAAGAATGACGTTCTACGACATATAGCATACCCATAATCATTTTTACATTGACACCAAGATTCAATGCCCTACGAATTGTTTCTATGAATTGTTTTTGCACTGTTATGTCTCAGGGGATCAAAAAGTGGCATGAGACCAATGAATTGCCATGGGCCTCTTGGACTCTCTTTTCTTCCATCTAAACTTTCTATATAGAATTACAATTAAAACCACGGAGCAAAGGTATATAAGTTGCAAAGTAATCCAATTTAGTGCACAACTACATACAAATTTGGAACTTGAAGCAAAGGTATAACTGACTTTGATCAAGGGTGTGAGAAATTTATATGCTGTGAATAACGATGAAAAGACCCAAAGCATGTCTCAACTGCTCCATTCACCTTCCCATCGATATCAATTTTCCACAATGTTGTGAGATCCCGCTGCACCACAATATCATCATCCAAGAACACAAAAACAGTACACAAAAAACAATCAGTCTTACTTTCCATGGATTACTCTCACATCCAACAGGTCAATCCTATTGATACCAAACCTAGAAATCAATCAACCATATCCACGGATTACTCTCACGTCCAACAGGTAGAGCAATTAAGATTGTGAAATCTTAGAAATTAGGAACACAACTTACCCAATTCCATTGCACTCCACTGTTAGTTTGCGATCGAAGCAACCCTACTGCTGGAAATCACGGGTAATACTTACTGCTGCCCACACCATCACCCAAATACAAGAAATCTATCAATTAACCATATAATGAACTCCAAAATCAGTTCATAGGCTTACCCCAATTTAGTCTCCAATCACTGGTAGAAATCTTCATGTCGGACTAAGCAAGGAGATCAAACACTATCCCCAAAGGTAAGGGACTAACCGGAGTGGATCTGTTGGCGCGGCACAATCAGAGACGACGTCGGTGCCCATGGGAACAAATCTGTCGCGAATGAATCCAGGCAATCGCTGGATCATGGGAACACGCACCCAATGTCACCGTGAGGGAGAGGCCGCGGATGGAAGATCGGGAACAAGGTACTGGATAGGCAGCGCTCAGGTGGCGCTCAAACGACACTCAACAGCTTGGAACGATCCGCTGGACTCGATCCCAGCGATGGTAGCTAGGGCTCGAGATGGGAAAAGGAGTCAAAGATGGGAAGCGACAACGAACAAGAACAGCGGCGCCGATGGCTGGTAGCTATAGGCGCCGGTATCTCACAGACAAGGTGCCACGACGACGCGTGAAGGTGAGATCACGGTGGAAGAAAACTCTCCGTCGGGGATCTAGGGCAGAGACACAAGAAAGAGGAAGGGAGAAGAGGGCGTCGGTGGAGCACACGGAAGGAAAGACTGCTGCCCGGCGATGAGCTCGTGGAGATCGGCGTGGTGGTGTGGACCAACACCGGCGATGAAGGGGTTGGAGGAGCAAAATCGGAGAAAGGAACGAAGGATCGGGGAAAAATGAGAAGGAATCGGAAAAAATCGATTAAATACATAGGTTTAGTTTAATCAAATCCAAATAGTTATATGATGACATTATCCAAATTTATCACCATAAATAGTCTAAAATGATATTTTAATATTTAAAATAATCTCTTTTGATATATGTCATTAAAAATTATTTATAATGACATTTAAAATTAAATGTCATAAAGAAAGTGTCATAATAGATGATATTTCTAGTAGTGTGTGTTCTTTAGAAATTAAATTAGGAATCGCAAGCGGAACTTAACATTATTGATTCCAAATTTAACTTATTTGTTCTTAGAGGTTTAGACTTGGATCGCAAATGATACTTAACATTATTAATCCAAGTCCACCCATGTTAGAAAGTTGATTAAATATTTATTTCTAAAATTGGCTTCCAGGTTAAACATGGCGAGGCACTAGGCCTTCTTGGTTATGGGATCATCCACCACTTCCTTGACAAAGCCTTTTAAAGAAATTCAATATTCAATCTCCTTATAGTAACCCTAGGTTTGACCAAAAAGAACAATCGAATCACAAAATTGAAAAAGAAAAGAACACAAAACTCGAATCACAAATTTGAAACCTAGAATCATATGCCTCTTGTGTTTGGTATTTCAAAATCTATACAAAGAAAACTAGTATGATGCGGAATAGAATTACTAGTTATACCTTTCTTTGTAAGCAACAACCTCTTGATCTTCTATCGTATTCCTCTTCTTATCTCGGACGTCATGTGGGCGACGATCTACCGAGACGAGAATCACCCAAGCTTCCTTCTTCTCCAACAAGTTTTGGCCACCACAAGAAGTCCAAGAGAAGATGAGATTCGGCCACCACCACCAAGCTCCAAGGGATGTTAGAAACAAAGCCTCCTATCTCTCCTTCTTCCTCTAGCAATATCCAGTCACCAACAAAAATTCCTTGAGATGAAGATGTCGCCGGCCAAGGAAGAAGAATAGGAGATAGAGTGGAAGAGAGGGGTCGGCCACCAACCAAGGAAGAGAGGAACCAATAGAAGAGATATTGTTATGAGGTGAGGCACCTCTACCCTCTCTTTTCTATTCCTTGGTCTTGGCAAATAAGGAAAATTTTATTAAAACTTCCTTATTCTCTTTGCCAATGAAAGGAAAGTTTAATAAAATTTCCCTTTCAAACTTTATATGGTCGGCCACCTTAATCCCTCCAAACAAGGAAAGTTTTAAACACAAAATTAAAACTTCCTAATTTATTTCCAAAAATTTTTAAATAAAAATTTCTCTTTAAAAAGCTCCCTTCATGGTTGGTCATAAAAGGAAACTTTTATAAATTAAAATCTCTCTATTAAAACATGTAGATGATTTACAAAAAGGAAAATTTTCTCTAAAATTAAAATCTTCTTTTCAATCTACAAATAAGGAAAGATATCAAATCTTTTCTTAATCTTTTGTAGAAACTATAAAAGGAAAGATTTAATTTTAAAACTTTCTTTTAAATCATGAGGATGGTTACAAAAAAGGAAAGTTTTATTAAAAATTAAAATCTTCCTTTTAACTACAAATAAGGAAAGATATTAAACCTTTCACTTAATCTTTTGTAGAAAACTATAAAAGCAAATATTTAAATTTTAAACTCTCTTTTAAAACCATGGCTTCCACATAAGAAAAGATTTTAAAAAATAAAATCCTTTTTATTTTAATGTGGCCGGCCACACCAAGCTTGGGTTCAAGCTAGGGTCGGCCACCTAATGAAACCAACTCACCTTGGTTTTGTTAGTTAGAGCCCTAGAGCCAATCATTTGATGATTGTATTATGGACTTGTTGTATCATATTCTTATATAAATTAAGGCATTTATTGTTTTGGTTATTATACTTACTTGTATTGGTGCCAAATAAACTAAGTATAATAGCGTCCTTGAGTAGAAGATTCTCACCTATATCAATCGGTTAGTTGAACCGATAGTGAGATGATATAGGGAACACTACTCTTAATCATTCCTAGTCGAGTATTAACATTCAGGGATAATGTTAATGCAATAAGACTAGCATGTAGGTCAACTCGATGACTTGATCTCACAAGTTATGGATATAGAGATATCAAGTTGACACATGGGTATGCATTGGAGAATGTATACTGAATGACCCGCCATGAGAAAGTATCATGGATCGTTATATGAGTGTCGTATACTTTCTCATATGGCTATTAGTATGACTACTAGTCCTTAGACCTGAAGTCACCATGGTTCCCTACATAAGGAGTTATGTACTTTCGTTTAGTCAAACGTCACCCGTAACTGGGTGGACTATAAAGGCGATTACTGGGTATGTAAAGAATTATGCTGAGGGATGTGAGTGATGTAGATGGGATCTATCCCTCCTATATGACGGGAGAGACATCGATATTCTTGATAGAGTGAGACCACGAAGTGCATGGCCATGCCCAAATGAGTCAATATGAGATATTGAGCTCATTTGATTTAGTGAGTCTACTTGGAGTTCAAGATTTAGATTGATTAGAGGATGACACGGTCTATGCCTCACATTGATCAATCTAGATGTCTAGGATAGAAGGACACTTGTCATATATTGTGAGGAGTCACAATTAGTAGTCACAAGGTGATGTAGGATCTCAACATTCTTGTAACATTGGTTAGTAATGATGTGTTGCTAGATACCGCTCATTACTTATGCTCCTAAATGGGTTTATGGGCATTGTCAATGTTACAAGAACCTATAGGGTCACACACTAAAGACAATAAGATGGAGATTAGGTTCATATGATGAACCAAGAGGATTAGATTCATTTGATGAATCAAATTGGATTAAGAGTAATCCTAATTGGGCTAATTGAGTCGGACTCAAGTTGATTCATGTGTTCAATGAGTCTAATTTAGATTATGACTCATTGAATCAATTTAATTAAATGAATTAGATTCATTATATTAAATTGGCTTGAATTAAATTGTTGGATTAGATCAACCATGAGAGAGATTAAGTCAAGTTTGACTTGACTTGGGAGGAAGATGAAGAGTCAAGTTTGACTTGACTTTATGCCACCTCATTGGTGAGTTGACATTGAGTGGGCCAATGATGATGCTCCACATCATCATGGTTGCTTAAGTGGGATGCCACCTCATGGGAGTTACCAAGAGTTGTGACTCTTGGCATTCCATGGGAGTTACACATGCTCTTAATGTGGCCGGCCACATGAATGGAAGGAATAAGTTCCATTTTGTGAATTATTCTCATTTATTCCATCTTCTTCTTCCTTGCTCCATTTTCTTCTCTCCCTCTCCTCATCTTGCCGAACCTAACTAAGGTGCTAGCACACTTTATTTTGGTGATCTCCTTCTTGTGTTCGTGTGGATACTTCTAGAGGGTTATCTACTTTGACAACCTTGAGATCTGGCACCATTGGACGAGCGAGATTCGCGTAGGGTGCGCATCAAGGGTATATTCTTTGTTTCCCTTTGTAGATCTACTGTAGATCAAGGTTTAGAAATTCGTACTCGTATTTTATTTTATTTTTCTTTGCACGGATCCGGTGGCTGGGGCTTTCGGGGTTTCCGCGACGCGAAAACGCGATTTTCGCGGCCCGAAAAACCCAATAGGTTTGGCCGGCCCTAGCTTGGGCTCCAAGCTAGGCTTGGCCAACCACCTTAAGGTGGGTAAGAAGGTGGGTAAGGGTGGGTATAATACTTTATAAATAAGAGGCTACGATAGGGACTGAGAGGAGGAATTGGTTTTGGTCTCCCAATGAAATTAAGCTTTCTGTGTTCACCCCGAACACCCAACTTAATTTCATCAATAATAATTCATACCACTAAAGAATTATTATTAAACTACTACACCAATCCCAAATTATATTTTGGGCTCCTTCTTATCATGAGTGTTTTAGTCTTCCTGTGTTTAAGATATCGAATGCCCACTAATTAAATGAGTTACTGACAACTCACTTAATTAATATTTAGCTCCAAGAGTAGTATCACTCAACCTTATCTTCCTGTCAGACTAAGTCCACCTGCAGGGTTTACATGACAATCCTTATAAGCTCCTCTTGGGGACATTATCAACATAGATTACTAGGACACAGTTTCCTTCTATTATCAACAACACACACTATAAATAATATCATTTCTCAACTTATCGGGCCTCTTGATTTATCGAGCTAAATCTCACCCTTTGATAAGTTAAAGAAATAAATACTAAGTACACGTACTTGTTACTATATCGGGATTAAGAGCACACACTTCCATAATAACAAAAGGTCTAGTTCTTTTATTAAGTCAGTATAAAAGAACTTACCTTAAATGGTCATGCTCAATACACTTAGAGTGTACTAGTGTAATTTTATAGTTAAGATAAACTAATACCAAATTATACTACGACTATTCCAATGATTTGTTCCTTTCCATCTTAGTCATGAGCTACTGTTTATAATTTATAAGGAATTGATAACATGATTTTCTGTGTGTGACATCATGCACCATATTATCTACACTATAAATTAATTGAACAACTACACTTAGCATATAAATATAGACATTTGACCAATGTGATTCTTTATTTCAAATATAAATGTTTACAAAAAGCTAGGCTTTTAGTATACGCTCTAACACCCTCGAACGGGGAACGCGACCTCACCAAGTCACTCCCCTCCAATGACTTACCTTAACTTACCTGCCAAACATCTGGTCAACCCGTTGACCTATCTGGACTTTGTGCTAGTTACCCGGTCATCCCGTCGACCTAGCTAAACTTACCTACAATACTGAGTTAGCACAATAGATAAGATGGTAAGGTAAAACAGTGTTAACAGAATTCAAGTATAATCTAGGGTTATCTCCCCCTATGGTTGCCTAGCTTCACTCACTAGGGCTTCCATTGCCTAGCTTCACTCACCAGGACTTCCTCCTCCTAGCTTCACTCGCTAGGGCCCGGCTTCACTCACCATGACTTCCTCCACCTAGTTTCACTCGCTAGGACCCAGCTTCACTCACCAGGGCTTCCATCACCTAACTTCACTCACTAGGGTCTGGCTTCACTTACCAAGACTTCCACTACCTAGCTTCACTCACTAGGGTCTGGCTTCACTCACCAGGACTTCCACTACCTAGCTTCACTCACTAGGGCCCGACTTCACTCACCAGGACTTCCACCACCTAGCTTCACTCACTAGGACCTGGTTTCACTCACCAGGACTTCCACCACCTAGCTTCACTCACTAGGACCTGGCTTCACTCACCAGGACTTCCACTTTGCCTAACCTCTAGTTAGGACTTACTTCTCCTTGCTAGTTATCTAGTCCTGACTAGACTACTCTCTTCCAAACATCAAGTCCTATTTGGATTAACCCTTGGTCAAACTGATCAGATTTAGGTATATTGTCAAACATCGAAATCCTAGGGGTCGATTGCACCAACATATACAACCCTCGATGTACCAATGGTTGTAGATTTGATAGGGATATATGAGATGAAGGGACCAGGATGTACGTTAACCATAATTGAGTAACTCTTACAGATACTATTCAGTGATACCTAGGGAGTCATAGGGCGGTGCTAGTAGACACTCTTACCATAATTCATTGGGTGATAATCAAAATTAGTTCTGATATCCTATAATCAAATGATTGGGCTATTAAGGGTATGCCCATATAAATGATGACTATTGTCATGAATCACAAAGAGTTGTGAACCCACGACTAGCTGTATTCATGAACCATTGAGGGTTACACAAGTATTGGTTTCCCTATTTCCTGTTAAGAAAGTCAAATTCTAGTAGTTAAATTTGGCAAATAAAGTTTGGTGTGATCAAATAGTGAATAAATAACTAAAGTTTGATTTGATCAAATGTTATCATTAATATGACTACGATGGACTCCCATTATAACATTTTAGAAAAGTTCTAATATCTAATGGGTCAAGATGGAAGAAAGAAAATGGCTAGGTTTAATTTGTTAGACACTCATCTCTTCATATTCCTTGGAGAGGTGAAGAGACACATGTCTCTTCATCTTCCTTGGATAGATGAAGATGTTGGAGCAATCTGGGTACCCTAGGTTTTGATTTTTGGACAAAAGTTTAAGTTAGGTTTATTGTTGTATTTGATATATATTGTAAGTGTGCAGGATATAGGTACAACAAGGAAAGTCCAAGTATGATCTTGGCAAAGGAGGAAAGTTCAAGGATGAGTCTTGGCGGTGTAAGTCCAAGCATGTAGTCTTGGCAACGTAAGTCCAAGTGTGACTTGGCGATGGATGAAGTCCCGAAGGCACGACCTCTTGGCAAAAGAAGACCCGACAACAATGACAAGGCCGATGGAAGCTCCAGAAGGCAAGACGTGAAGGATGGGGAGACATCCGAGGGATGCAAGGCTGATAGAGGAGGCTAGAAGGCTAGGTCTAGGTTGGTCGGGCGAGGACGAGTGCTGAGAGATTGTACTCGGGGTAAAATCCTAAGTTTAGGGTTTATTATAGTGATACTGTAGCAATACTGTAGCATTACTGTAGCAATAATGTAGTGTTACTGTAGTAGTACTGTAGCAGTCGACTGCATATTTTAGCAGTCGACTGGTACAGTCGACCGCGCAGTCGACTGGGTGCGAATAGAATGGTTCTGTTCGTTCAGTCAGTGTGGAGCAGTTGACTGCATGTTTTGGCAGTCGACTGGTATTGAGCTGTTGGGATGTAACGGTCGAATTTCCACAGAGGGCAATCGACTGCTAGTTTTGGCAGTCGACTGGTAGGCGAGATTTTCTAACTTATAGCCTATATAACCAAGCATTGGAAGCTTGGTTAAGGTTGACAAAATTAGTGGTGGTTAACCCTAATTAGAGTCTCCAAGTGCCCAAGTGATCTAGCGTGCTTGTACGAGGTTGTGGCGAGGTTTCTTCACCCACAAGGAGCTACGTGAGCTAGCCGAAAGTTCTCCGGGGAATCATCCACCGACGGATCGGGATCATCCACCTTACAGATAGCCGTGAAGTAGGAGCTTTATCTCTGAACCACATTAAATCAACGTGTTAGGTTTTCTTTCTATTATTAGTATTTGTATTTTGTTTTCTGCTGCATACTAACAAGTGTAGGAAGTGACGATTTGGGTGAGACGCTATTCACCCTCCCCCCCCCCCCTCTAGCGGACGTCAAGGTCCCAACAAGTGGTATCAGAGCTAGGTGAGCTCTTGTTGGACTAATCGCCAAGAGAGCGGCTAGAGGAAGAAGATGGAGTCGGAGGGACCTCTCGGATGGGACATCCGAATCCCACCTCCTTACGAGCGCGAGGACTTCAACTATTGGAGGAAGCGCATGGAGATGTGGCTCCAAATAAATTGGAACCAATGGATTGCATTGGAGGAACCGTTTAAAGCTCCAACGGATAAGAAGGGAAAGCGTCTCCGACGTCGATATTGGACAATGAGCAAAGGGAGCAATCGGAGACAGACAAGGAGGTAACTAGAATTTTAATTAATTTATTACTGTAGGTGCAGCGGAGGCCGGCAAGAGGGGGGTGAATTGCTTCTAAAAAATTAAAACTACCCTCCTCGAATCTTTCAACTCAAAAATAAAGCAACTATAATAAAATTAAGAGCAGAAATAAAAGGAGACAGAAATTAACCTGGTTACAACCAAGAGGGTTGTTAATCCAAGGCAGTAAGAAAAGCGCAGTAAGAAAAAACTCCTTTGTTGAAGGCGGAGAAGCCTTTTACAAGCTTGAAACACTCACTAGTTGTTAGAAAGGACTACAGAATTGATTGCTTGAGTTGTACTTTCTTTCCTAGCTCCAGGGGCCTTTATATAGCTCCTGGAAAGTCTATCCCGAGGGTTGAAGGCGCCTCTATAAGTCTTGAAGGCGCCTCCATGACTTTTGACCGGATAGAACTCTATCCGTGCTCGAACGGCTCTTTTGACCAGGCTTGAGGCGCCTTAAACAAACTTGGAGGCGCCTCAAATGTTTGAGGTGCCTCCAAGCTTGATTGAGGCGCCTCAAAGGTTTGAGGCGCCTCAAATACTGCTTGAGGCGCCTTGAGCTATATTTCCAGCACATCTTCTCCTTTGCTTTGACTTCCGAAGCTTCACTTGGTTGGGTGATTGCGGCCAACCGAAATAGGGCTCACCCGAACCCAATTTTCGGCCTTCTCCTCGAGCAGTCTTCCGTCCGGCTTCTCGTCCCTCGAACGCCGCTCACGTTCTTCTCGTCCACCGGAGTACTCTTCCGCAGCTCTCTCGTCCTTCGGACGCACCGAGCCCGTCGGCTCCCTTCCCGTGCCGTCCTTCTCGCTAGCTGCGTCTTCCGCTCGACTTTTTGCGCTCCTAAGCTCCTGCACATTCAAACACAGGGATTAAACACAAAGCAGGACCTAACCAACTTGGTTGATCACATCAAAACACCCATGGGGACCAACAATTACCTCCTAATGCGATATTGAATGTATGTGAATACGAGAACGCAAATGACCTTTGGAAAAAGGTAATTACACTTCATGAGAGTCCTACACAAATCCAAGAAGAGGAGGAACCCAAGGAGAAGGACTCATTGGTCCAAGAAGAGAAGGACCAATCGAATGTTGACACGAGCTCAACACCCGAGGAGGAGAAGGAAGATGAGGAGGTATCATGCACATCTTCAAGGGAGGAAGAAGTAGAACCGTCCACATCTTCAAGTGAAGAGGAAGAAGAGTAATCCAAGGAAGAGGAGATCTTGGAAGCTCAACCCTCCACCTCAACTACCAAGAAGAGCAAAAAGGACCAGATCAAATGCTTTGAGTGTGGTAAGATAGGGCACTACAAGAGTAGATGTCCTTCGCTCAAGAAGGTAAAGAAGGTAAATCCTAAACTCACTAAAATTAATTTAGAAACTAATGTGAGTTGTAGGAAGAAGAAGGAAAAGATGCACATTAGGTGTTTTACATGTGGTGAGTGGGGTCACTACCACACAAAGTGCCCAAGGAGATGAGAGCTCAAGAAATTGGCGCACTTGAAAAAATGGGAAAAGAAGAGGAGCACAAGTCAAGGGGGAGCTTCAAAGGTAAAAGGGAAGGTAATCCCTATTTTGAAGCTTAATCCAAGCTCTAATTCTTATATGCTTGTTAGAAATAATGTAGATTATTTACCCAAGCATAATCATGGATTTAGGTATAATGATAAGAATAGGGTTAACACGGTAGATGACCCTAAGAATTATACACTAAGGATAGACCTATTAAGACCCAAACCACTTTGCCTAAAGGAAGGAAAGTGGGTGAAAACCTAAGCATTAATCCCAAGAAAGGGAGACATATGGCTAGGAAGGTGGGTAGGTCTAGGCATGTCCAAGGTGGGCATGTTGACTTTAGGGTTAGAACCCTAGAATTAGAAAATCAAGCATTGAAGGCAAAGCTTGAGGAAATGGAGAAAGTCCTAGAGAGGTTCATTATTGGACCTAAAGGACTTGACATTTATTTGGGTGGTCAAAGACCCAAAAATGTCAAATTAGGTCCCTCCAAGACCAAAACGAGGTCAAGTGATAAGGTAGCACATGACATTGGTAAGGGAGGTGTGACCAAGGACAAGGGAGAGTCATCCAAGGCCAATAAAATGGAGTATGCTAGGGTGGCATATAATTATGGCAAGGATGAGGTGTCCAAGGTTAAGGACAAGAAGAAATTAACCAAAGACAAAGTGTCTAAGGTTAAGAAGGTGAGTTTAGTAGGCCAAATGTCACCCGAGGTGCACCGAAGTGGCCTAGCCATAGCGGATGAGTCACCAAGGGAGGTGATTAAGGTTAAGATTCCTAAGGTTAGGAAGAGCCTTTGGGACTCATGGTAGATGGGTTATCAAATGTGTCAAGTGGTTAGGAGACGGACTTAAGCCTCTAACCTAGTGGGTTGGTACAATTGGGATGTGTTTCATGCATGGAAATATGAATTGGGTTCATATTGCATGAAAATTAGTTTTTGATGTATATATGTCATATAAGCTAATGCTAGAGATGCATTATGGTTTTGTATGGGTAGATACATCAAGAGGAAGTCAAAACTAGGACTTTAGGTCAAGGTTCAATTGAACCATTTAGCTAGTTTTGAATTTTGTGTCAATCTTGGGATCTGTGATAAATATATTTTTATATATATTTTTCCCAAGTAGACATGGATAAAATAGACCTCTCCACAAAATTTGAGATTTTTTAAAGGTTTGTGGAATTTTTAGCGCATTTCTGAAAGTGGGTAAAAAGGTTGATTTTTGTCCAAAAAGAGTACCAGTCAACTGGTACAGTTACCAGTCGACTAGTAACAGTAATTTTGAGCACAGAATGTCTCTATAAGCTCATTTTGACGATGACAGTCAACTGGGGTTTATACCAGTCGACTGGTAACACTGTTCATGAGCATAGAATGTCTCTGTAAGCTCATTTTAACGATGGCAGTCAACTGGGGTTTATACCAGTCGACTGGTAACACTGTTCATGAGCATAGAATGTCTCTGTAAGCTCATTTTGACGATGGTAGTCGACTGGGACTTATAGAAGTCGACCGATACGGTCTGAAAATGCTTTTTTGCATTAGAAAATAATCAAAAGAGTGGTGAACATGTATGTAATCTTATGGGGGATTAATACATGATGTTTATGGTCATTAGAGGTCAAAGAGTCCAATGATTGGGATATTGTTGGAGCTCTTTTTGATATATGGCAAAGGAGGAGAAATTTAGGTTTAAGTGGGAAACCTACATACCTTTGCAAGAAATCCTAGCTCAAGGGGGAGTTTAGGTGAAGGGGGAGCGATTGCTCATTTATTAGCAAAGGGGGAGAAGTTTACCTTTGCAAGAAATCATAGCTCAAGGGAGAGCTTAGGTGAAAGGAGAGTCTAGGATTATGTTCCATGATTTATGCGTGTGTAGATTGCATATTTATTTGCATATGTATTGCTATATTGTTTCCCTAACTTAAACGGGTTGCCAAACATCAAAAAGGGGGAGATTGTTGGAGCAATCTAGGTACCCTAGGTTTTGATGTTTGGGCAAATGTTTAAGTTAGGTTTATTGTTTTATTTGATATGCATTGTGAGTGTGCAGGATATAGGTACAACAAGGAAAGTCCAAGTATGATCTTGGCAGAGGAAAGTCCAAGGATGAGTCTTGGCGGTGTAAGTCCAAGCATGTAGTCTTGGCAATGTAAGTCCAAGTGTGACTTGGTAATGGATGAAGTCCCGAAGGCGCGACCTCTTGGCAAAGGAAGACCCGACAACAATGACAAGGCCGATGGAAGCTTCAGAAGGCAAGACGTGAAGGATGGGGAGACATCCGAGGGACGCAAGGCTGATGGAGGAGGCTAGAAGGCTAGGTCTAGGTTGGTCGGGCGAGAACGAGTGCTGAGAGATTGTACTCGGGGTAAAATCCTAAGTTTAGGGTTTATTATAGCGTTACTGTAGCAGTATTGTAGTGTTACTGTAGCAGTACTATAGCATTATCGAAGCAGTACTGTAGTAATCGACTGCATGTTTTAGTAGTCGACTAGTACAGTCGACCGCGCAATCGACTAAGTGCGAACAGAAGGGTTCTGTTCATTCGGTCAATGTGGAGCAGTCGACTGCATGTTTTGGCAGTCGACTGGTATAGAGCCGTTGGAATGTAACGGTCGAATTTCCACAGAGGGCAGTCGACTGCTAGTTTTGGCAGTCGACTGGTAGGCGGGGTTTTCTAACTTGTGGCCTATATAACCAAGCATTGGAAGCTTGGTTAAGGTTAACGAAATTAGTGGTGGTTAATCCTAATTAGAGTCTCCAAGTGCCCAAGTGATCTAGCATGCTTGTACGAGGTTGTGGCGAGGTTTCTCCACCCACAAGGAGCTACGTGAGCTAGCCGGAGTTCTCCGGGGAATCATCCACCGACGGATCGGGATCGTCCACCTTACGGATAGCCGTGGAGTAGGAGCTTTATCTCCGAACCACGTTAAATCAACGTGTTAGGTTTGCTTTCTATTATTAGTATTTGTATTTTATTTTCCACTGCGTACTAACAAGTGTAGGAAGTGACGATTTGGGTGAGACGTTATTCACCCCCCCCCCCCTATAGCGGACGTCAAGATTCCAACAGAAGAGACACTCATCTCTTCATATTCTTTGGAGAGGTGAAGAGACACATGTCTCTTCATCTTCCTTGGATAGATGAAGAGACACTCATCTCTTCATATTCCTTAGAGAGGTGAAGAGACACATACCTCTTCATCTTCCTTGGATGGATGAAGAGACACTCATCTTTTCACATTTCTTGGAGAGATAAGAGGCACACATCTCTTCACCTTCCTTAGAGAGTTGATGGGTTATATAAAGAGAGTAGCCATCCTTGGAGCAAGGAGAGAAGTAGTCTTTTTTCAAGTTGTCACCCCCTCTCAAGAGAAAAGGATAGAGATCTTCCCTATCTTCCATCGAAAGAGTCTCATCTTCTTGTGTCATTACGACCATCTCGATGAAAATGATACTTGATCTCTAGTGCGATCAAATGTTAGAAAGGGGATTCCAATCGTGGACTTGATTAGATGAAGAAAGCACAAGTTCAAGATAAACAAAGAATAGCTATTTCGCCAAACCCGAAATAGTTGGAGCTATCCCCAAACAAAGGTTGTTTGGAAGGTATATTTTCACTTATGTTTTGATTCATTTGCATATGGATGCATATGTTAATAGTTTTATTTAGATTATGCATAAATGATATAGTATATTTAAATTTGATAGTTTTTCATGTTTAAATAAAAAGATTAAATTGACATTAGATGAATCAATCATATGATAGTTTATCCTTATTATGCTTCCAGGATCTTACTTGAACGATTAGATTGTAATGTATACTTAGATTAAAGATCATGCTCATGTTTGTTTTTTAAAAATCTATATAAATACTCTTTTGATTTAATTGTTAAATAAAAAAGAAATTTTAAACTTTCGCTGCACATAGGGGTGTAGAAACACGATACCCAAATTTTGGGAATTTCATTCAACAATGGTATCAGAGCCAAGTTCCATGTTTGTTGTATAGATTTTGAAAGAAAAGTATATATGTTCTTTTTAATTGGTTTGACCACATAAAATATTTGGTAACATATTATGATAAAATATGATTTTACCTATAATATTTTTTTACCAAAAATGGTTATAGATAAAATTGATTTGTTAATTTATTTGATAATCCTGCATTCAAATTTTAAAGATTAACAAGAAGTATAAATATTTAGTATATATATATATATGTTATTTTATAACAGAGTTGCTTGAATCTAGCAAACATATATAAAACATATATTCAAAGTAATGAGACAAATATTTAAATTAAAATCCCTCATTTTGAATATGACTCAAAATTTAGATCAAGACATAAGGGGAAAAAATAAAAAAGTATATTTTTCACTACATTTCGTCAATGGTGGTTGCATGATGAAAGCTACCCGCGGTCAATGTCTAGCTCATATCATTGGGGAGGCCTGGACACCGGAAAGTTATGTCTTCCACTGACATAAGTGATGTAGATTGGATGGAACTCTCATGCCTTTGGCTCATATCATTGAGGGAATGCATGGTGACCATCCATTTCAATCTAACATTGATTGGTCGGCTTGACACATAAAGATAATCGATGTCATATTATTGGACCTTTATCAAACGTGAGGCAAAATATATAGAGATTGCATATGATGTAATTTAGTTCTTCCTTTTGGAAAGTGTGATTGGCTGATATTATTCAGGGATCATAATTGGCTAATTAGCTCTATGTACTCACTAAGGAAATATGATTTCCCGTTTCTATTAGAGGGTGATGGAAACGTCAAAAACGATGGGAGGTAAATTCAAACTATAAAAGTCCGCATATTTTATCTTATGAATTATTTATAATAGTCAGTAATGTTATATTTTTTTATTTTAGTATATTTTCAATATGACATCTCGAAATCTACTATCTATGATACTTGATCAAAATAAATTAACTGAACCTAACTATTTTGACTAGCTAAGAAATTTAAAGATTAATATTTTTGCATCTGAAAAGATCACATATACACTAGATATGGCACCTCCAAAAGAGGCTCTTGTTAATGCCACTCTTGATGAGTTGGCAGAGCTTGAAAAATAGTGGGACCATAATCTTCAAGCAAGATGTTATCTGTTGGTTTCAATGTCAAATAAACTGCAAAGGAGGTTTAAGGAGACTGCGGATGCTAAAGATATTCACATACACCTACAAGAGTTATATGGTACATAGACTCATTCAGTCAGGCATGTGATTGTCAAGGAGCACATGATGGCTCGTATGCGAGATGGGGCTTCGGTCCATGAGTATGGGGTCAAGATGATTAGGCTTATTGAAAAATTAGTGAACCTTGACTTGGTTATTCCACACGACCTATCGGCAGACATCATATTGTTGTCTCTCCCCTCCTCATTTGACAATTTTGTGGTTAACTTCAATATGAAAAAGCTAGAGGCTACCCTTGAAGAGCTAGGCAATATACTTGCAAATTATGAAGCAACCATGAAAAAGGAAAAATCTATTTTCCTTGTGAGTTCATCTTCTGGATCTAAGAAAGAACCCAAGAAAAACAGAAACAAGTGTTTTGACCCTATAAAGAAGATCAAACCTAATAAGAAGCCAAGGCCCACAAAGCCTAATCAGTCAGAACATGTTTATTTCCACTACAACAAGCTTGGACATTGGAGGTGCAATTGTAAGGAGTCTCTTGCTGAGAAGCGTTCTGGCAAAGGTATGCTCTATATGGGGATAAATATTGGGCCCTCGGAAAGCCTGTTTAGGATACCCCACTTAAGCGAGGAAAAGTTAGATTTTTCCTTTTGTTTTTCTTTTTTTTTCTTTATTTTCTTTTCTTCCCCTCCCCGCGTGTTGAGCCATCCCCGACGCCATGACCTAGCCATCCACGCCACTTCCTTCTCTTCCCCAACCGTCATCGTCGCCGCTCGTGCCCCTTCCTTTACTCCCCTCGCATACAAAACTGTCGGCCGAGGGAAGCTTCGAGTCCTCCCCTTTCCTCTTCCTCACGAGTTAGCCCTAATCTCCATCGAATCATCTCCTTCCCTTTCCTCCTCCGATCGTCGGCCAATCTGTCACTCTCCTCTGTCGATAGCCACCCACTCACGGAGCCACCCGGACGCTAGCCTCAGCCTTGCTCCACCTCGTGCCACCAGTGCTCCACCACTTCGCCAAGCGCCGGTGTCGATCAACTACCACTGCCTCGCACCAGAGCAACCTCACCCTCTGCACGGGAGTCAAGCCCTAGATCCGATTTCACACATCTTGCCACACGACCAGTTTCCTCTACGACTCTGTGCCCTAGTACTGTTGTCGATTCATCCTTTTTCTCTCTCGTCGTGGTGATCTTGGAGGTAGGTACACTTCCTGGTAGTGATTTGGGAATCTGATCTCTGTATTATGTTGATTGGGTGCTTGGTTGGTTGGGAGGCAGTGGGTGCAGTGGATTTAGGTCACCTCTGTTGTCGACAGGGGATAGCTGCCTTGCCAGATCCGTGAGCAGCACCGGCGTGTCAAGTGGAAGAGGTAATGGAAACTATTTTGTTGCTGGAATTGTAGGTTTTCAGTTACTCTTACTTAGGTTAGTTGCTTACTTGTTCTAGCAGCAATTAGTTCCCCGTGTTCTAGCACAAATCACGACTGTGAATTTAGGAAAGTGTAGGAAATGAATTACGTAATTAGTTGTTTATGTGTAAATGAAATTAGGGTTGGATTATTAATCTAATGGTTAATTGAGAATTAGGTAACTAACTCTAATTAATCGTCAAATTTTGTTTAGGTAGGATGATGGTAATATGATTAGGGTTTTATCCTAAATTAGTCATAGGGATTTTATTTAGCTATTCATTGAATTTTAGCTAAATAAAAATGTATATATTGGTGACGCAAGACTCTGATTCGAGACGAGCATCTCGACATCGGATTTGACTGGATTGGACCTTCTATTTGAGACGGGTACTGTGACTTATCTTCTAAGATATTGTCGTTTGATATGCATAGTAATATTTAACGAGTAGTAAAATTTATGTTCATTTCTGTATTGGTATGTCATTATCTATTACCTAAGCATGTTGTATTTATTACCTGCTTTTGCACTCATGTTCCTCTGATTATTTATGTCCTTAAGGTAATGACATACCATACCTCATTATGTTTAGGACCTAGATTTATTCTACTATACCTGACCTTTGTACCTAGGATATTCTATTTGATCTATATACCTTTTGGTACACATTATATAGAGATGGATAGGATCAGGATATTTCCATGCTTAGTGTCATGCACCATTTCGCATGATTGCATGTTGTGCGATAGTCGGCTCCATTATTGTTGAGCACATCGCCAGTTACATGGATCTGCACACACAACCACTCATGGGTTAGTGATTTTTATTCAGGCAGGGTGTGTTGCAGCAGGTTGCTCTATCAAGGGCACCGTTGGTCCACTTATGGGTAGTGTGACGCAACGCGGTAGCAAGACAGGGATCCCTCCTCTGGATTAGCTCAGGGAGATGAGAGCATTGAGCTCCCCCACTTATGATTTGGGATAGGAGGATAGGTGTACTCCGACAGTATTCCGTCCACTCAATCACTCATCAGGAGCAGTGATGACAGAGTGCACGGTTGTCATAGCCCTACCCACTCGGTCTCACCACCGTGTGTGAGATGGTTGACTGGGGTCAGGGGTGACCATGTCATTGGCATCATATGCATGATTGCATTTATTGCTTGTGTTTGTTGCACTTTATTTGCTGCATATTTGGTGGATGCATATGATTGACATGCATACAGGATCATGATACTCCTCGGTATGACGACCTTGTTTACCTTATACCCTGGTCCTGGTTAGTACAGTTTCTCCCCTTTATTTCAGTTTTCCATTGTTCCTTTATATATATATCCAGGAGGTTGTACTCATATTTATTACTAGTTGTTATATCTTACTATGCATGTTAGTCGGTACCCGCTGAGGAGTTGACTCACCCTGTTGATAATACCATTTTAGGTTGATGCTGTCGGGAGGTTCCAGTCGCTAGTCCCCCATCACTTCGTGTTACGACGATTTTTGGTTTACGTGTTAGCTAGAGCCCTAGAGCCAATCATTTGATGATTATATTATGGACTTGTTGTATCATATTCTATATAAATAAAGGCATTTGGTTATTATACTTACTTGTATTGGTGCCAAATAAACTAAGTATAATAACGTCCTTGAGTAGAAGGTTCTTACCTATATCAATCGATTGGTTGAATCGATAGTGAGATGATATAGGGAACACTACCCTTAATCATTCCTAGTCGAGTATTAACATTCAGAGACAATGTTAATGCAATAAGACTAGCATGTAGGTCAACTCGATGACTTGATCTCACAAGTCATGGATAGAGAGATATCAAGTTGACACATGGGTATGCATTGGAGAATGTATACTGAATGACCCGCCATGAGAAAGTATCATGGATCGTTATATGAGTGTCATATACTTTCTCATGTGGCTATTAGTATGATTACTAGTCCTTAGACCTGAAGTCACCATGGTTCCCTACATAAGGAGTTATGTACTTTGGTTTCGTCAAACGTCACCCGTAACTGGGTGGACTATAAAGGCGATTACTGGGTATGTAACGAATTATGCAGAGGGATGTGAGTGATGTAGATGGGATCTATCCATCCTATATGACGGGAGAGACATCGATATTCTTGATAGAGTGAGACCACGAAGTGCATGGCCATGCCCAAATGAGTCAATATGAGATATTGAGCTCATTTAATTTAGTGAGTCTACTTAGAGTCCAAGATTTAGATTGATTAGAGGATGACACGGTTTATGCCTCACATTGATCAATCTAGATGTCTAGGATAGAAGGACATTTTTCATATATTGTGAGGAGTCACAATTAGTAGTCACAAGGTGATGTTGGATCTCAATATTCTTTTAACTTGGGTAGTAATGATGTATTGCTAGATACCGCTCATTACTTATGCTTCTAAATGAGTTTAGGGAAATTGTCAACGTTACAAGAACCTATTGGGTCACACACAAAGAACAAGTGGATGGAGATTAGGTTCATATGATGAACCAAGAGAATTAGATTCATTTGATGAATCAAATTGGATTAAGAGTAATCCTAATTGGGCTAATTGAGTTGGACTCAAGTTGATTCATGTGTTCAATGAGTCTAATTTAGATTATGACTCATTAAATTAATTTAATTAAATGAATTAGATTCATTATATTAAATTGGCTTGAATTAAATGGTTGGATTAGATCAACCATGAGAGAGATTAAGTCAAGTTTGACTTGACTTGAGAGGAAGAGGAAGAGTCAAGTTTGACTTGACTTTATGCCACATCATATGTGTGACTTGGCATTAAGTGGCCAATGATGATGTGCCACATCATCATAGTTAATACATGATTGTGCCACCTAATGGAAGTTACATCTTCTCCTTTGCTTTAATGTGGTCGGCCACATTAATGAGAGGCGTTACTCTTGATGTGGCCGGCCACTCAAAATGAATGGGATTCATTATTTTTCATTCAAGGCTAATTGCATCTTCTTCTTCCTCAAGCTTTCCTCAAGCTCTCCCTCTCCTCTTCTCTTGGCCGAAAGTTTTCAAGCAAGAAAGAAGGTGAATGAGTTTGAGTTTCATGAAGAAAAAGGTAGAGTGATTGTCACATAGAAGAAAAAGAAGAGTGTTCATAAGATCCATTCTATTTCTCTTCTCTATCCTTTTTCTTTTCATTCCCATCTGAGAGCCCTAGAAAGTGCTAGCACACTTGTGGTGCTCTCTTCTCCATCCTTGTGTGTTAGAGAACACATCTTGTTCGTGTGGATACTTCTAGAGGATTGTCTATGTTGACAATCTTGAGATCCGGCGTACTTTGGACTTGCGGGATTGCGAAGGGCTTCGCTTCAAAGGTATAACCTTTTTCTCTTGTAGATCTAAGTATAGATCTAGGTAAATCAGAGCCACATGCGAAGGCGTGTACGAGTTTATTTTGGTTTTTATGAAAAATAAACATTCTATGAATTTCTGTAATTTCATGATTTTTATAGTTTTAAAGGGTATTTTTCTCGTAGAAGCGAAGCACAAGTGTTTAGACACTTGTAGGCTTCGACTACCGAGAAGATTTTTCCGTAACGGCAATGTTTCGACCCAAAACAATTTTGGGACAGCGGGCTAAGGCGCTGTTAGATCGCTTAGGAGAAACTCGCGATGGTTAGATCACGGGTAGGGGTACTGCCCCTAACCCCGCAAGGGGATTTGCTCTGCGATTGCACCCGAAATCGCTAATCGGGACCGTCGGGAAAAATTTACTCATAACATTGTAAAAATTATGAAAAATTACAGAAAATTATGAAAAATATATAATTTAGAATTATATATTATTTTTGTGATAGTCAAGGCCCAAAAGGACCCAATATTATTGAATTTGTGTTGTAATTTATAATACGGCCTGCGTGCCGTCATGTGTTTGTGTATGCTGTATTTGATACGCGACCTGCGCGTCGTGCCTCCCTATTTATATTCTGATTGTAAATTAGATTTAGACTCGAATGTAACTCGAGTTTCAAAATGTAATGTAAATTTTGAAGCGGTGGAAGGTCCACTCAAGACGGAGTTACGAGGAAGGCGCGAGCAACACAAGGTGGTCAAAAGGAAGGCGCTTGAGAAGCTGTTGACCTTAGGTTGACCATCCTATCTTCTCATTGGCTTGAGAAGATCGTAGTAGGGGCCATGACATAATCACAAAATTATTTAATTAATTACTTTTGTGTGTATGTGATGCATGCTAGTTAATTAAGTAATTAATTAGTGTCTAACGATTAGATTAGATCTAAATCGTGAACATGATGCACCCCACGATTAGATTAGATCTAAATCAAGTATATTATACGCATCATTGATTAGATTAGATCTAAATCACGTCGACTCTAATGCCTACCGTGCCGTGATACCTATCACTACCTCGATCACATGTGTTGTTGAATATGCCAAAGCAGAGCAACACATATTATCTTGGTAGGGTACGGAGGGACAATCTTGGTCCCGCTTATCAACGCATGGGCAAGTACAAACTCAATTAGATTGAGTATTCCTAGTTTACTCGGTTGGATCGAGTACAACTATAGGCATTTTTCCAACTGTTGGAAAGGTAGGACAAAATCACGTTTATATTAATTCTCGGGCTTATTAGCCAAAGCTAACTCCAATTTTAATATCAATGCGGATCTTGATCCTATAAACAAGAGTTGTATAGAGATGTAATTGGTAAATCGTTACCTACCGATCATACTAAATCTTGGGTGTATTAGCCAAAGCTAACTCAAGGGTTAGTATGATGTGGATCTTGTCCCACATGAATTATAGAATTCAATGGGAGCATCATTTAGTTAAAGGCCTAATTAAATGATTTAAAGAATATGATATTTATTTTCTGTATTTTTCTGTTGTAGATAACCATGACGTCAAATACGAACACTTTCTCTCTGCGATCTGTTCTTGAGAAGGACAAGCTCAACGGAGCAAATTTCCTGGACTGGTACAGGAACTTGAGAATAGTTCTCACCCAAGAACGTAAACTGTACGTTCTGGAGTAGCCCATTCCGGAGGCTCCTCCTGCCACTGCCCCGCGAGCTGACCGAGATGCTTTCAAGAAGCATCAAGATGACGCATTAGATGTGTCTTGTCTAATGCTCGCGACCATGAACTCTGAGCTTCAGAAGCAACACGAGTTAATGGGCGCTTATGATATGGTTGAACATCTTCGTCAACTATATCAAGGACAAGCGAGGCATGAGAGATTTGAGATCTCAAGGGCACTGTTTCAGTGCAAGATGTCAGACGGGGCTCCCGTAGGCCCATATGTACTCAAAATGATTGGGTACATAGAGAACCTACAAAGGTTGGGGTTCTCACTTGGCCAAGAGCTGACCACTGACCTGATCTTGCAATCCTTGCCGGATAGCTACAGTCAATTCGTTCTAAACTACAATATGAATGAAATTGACAAGCCACTGCCCGAGCTGCTTAGCATGTTAAGAACTGTTGAGCTGAACCTTAAGAAGGCTAAGCCCCACTCTGTTCTGATGGTTCAGAAACACAAGGGCAAGGGCAAGCCCAAAGGCAAGGGAAAGTCTCAAGCCAAGGGCAAAGGCAAGGCACTGAAGCCTAAAGGAGGGGTCGCCAAGGATGCTACCTGCTTCCACTGCGGTCAGACCGGGCACTGGAAGAGGAACTGCAAGGTGTACCTGGAAGATCTTAAGAAGAAGTGAAGTGAGACTTCCACTTCAGGTATATATGTTATAGAAGTCAATCTATCTATTTCTTCATCATGGGTATGAGATACCGGATGTGCATCTCACATTTGTACTAATGTGCAAGCGCTGAGAAATAGCAGGGCATTGGCGAAGGGCGAGGTGGACCTACGCGTAGGCAATGGAGCACGGGTTGCTGCTGTTGCTATAGGGACTTATCATCTATCTCTGCCCTCTGGGCTTGTTTTAGAATTAGATGAATGTTGTTATGTGCCTGCATTAACTAAGAACATAATTTCAATTTCTTGTTTGGATAAGAAAGGTTTCTCTTTTATTATAAAGGACAAATGTTGTTATGTTTATTTAAAAGATATGTTCTATTGTAGTGCACCTCTGATGAACGGACTCTACATTCTAGATCTTGAAAGCCCTATCTATAACATAAATACCAAGAGGTTCAAGTCAAATGACCTGAACCAAACCTATCTCTGGCACTGTTGCTTAGGTCATATAAATGACAAGCGCTTATCCCAGCTCCATAAGGATGGTTTGCTGGACTCATTTGATTTTAAATCTTATGAGACGTGCGAGTCATGCCTACTAGGCAAGATGACCAAGACTCCCTTTAGTGGGCACAGCGAAAGAGCGACTGATTTGTTAGGACTCATACATAGTGATGTATGTGGCCCTTTCAATGTCGCTGCTAGAGGCGGTTATAGGTACTTCATCACATTTACTGATGACTTCAGTAGATATGGTTATGTGTACTTGATGACACATAAGTCTAAATCCTTTGAAAAGTTCAAAGAATTCAAGAATGAAGTACAGAACCAGCTTGGCAAGAGTATTAAGATACTTCGATCAGATCGAGATGGAGAATACCTTAGCCATGAGTTTCGTGACTATCTAGCTGAGTGTGGGATCCTATCCCAACTCACTCCTCTTGGAACACCACAGTGGAATGGTGTATCCGAAAGGAGGAATCGTACCCTATTAGATATGGTACGATCTATGATGAGTCACACAGATCTTCCGACATACCTTTGGGGCTATGCTCTAGACATGACAGCTTTTATACTCAACCGAGTTCCATCCAAGGCCGTGATAAAGACACCATATAGGATATGGACTGGGAGAGATGCCCAGGTGTCTTTCATGAGGATTTGGTGTTGTGAGGCTTACGTTAGACGTCAAGTCTCAGACAAATTAGGACCCAAATCTGACAAGTGTTATTTCATTGGATATCCCAAGGAAAATAAGGGATATTACTTCTACATTCCCAGTCAGCACAAGGAAGTTGTGGTAAAGACTGGGGTCTTTCTAGAAAGGGACTTTGTTTCTAGAAAAACTAGTGGGAGTACGTTCGATCTTGAAGAAGTTCAAGATGCGGACCATAGCACTGAAGCCTCGATGGAAATTGAACTGGAACCACAAAGTGTTGTGGATGATGTTATTCCACAAGGAGTTAAGGAACAACAACCAGTTCAAGTAGACATACCTCTTCGCAGGTCTGATAGGGTACGTCGTCAGCCTGAGAGATACTCATTTCTCTTGTCTGACCATGATGACGTTGTGCTCATAGAGGATGAGCCTACCACCTATCAGGAAGCTGTGATGAGACCAGATTCCAAGAAATGGCTAAAGGCCATGAGATCCGAAATGAAATCCATGTACACCAACCAAGTATGGACTTTGGTTGATCCACCTGAAGGGGTAAAACCCATAGGGTATAAGTGGGTCTTTAAGAGAAAGACTGACATGGATGGACTTATCTATAAGGGTCGCTTGGTAGCTAAAGGTTTCAAGCAGATTCATGGTATTGACTATGATGAAACCTTTTCTCCAGTAGCGATGTTTAAGTCCATTCGGATCATGCTTGCTATTGCAGCTTACCACGATTACGAGATCTGGCAGATGGATGTCAAAACCACGTTTCTGAATGGAAACCTACTCGAGGATGTGTACATAACACAACCTGAGGGTTTTGTAGATCCAAAGCATACTAGCAGAGTATGCAAGCTGCATAGGTCTATTTATGGACTAAGGCAAGCTTCTCGGAGCTGGAATCTTTGATTCGATGATGCAATCAAACAGTTTGTTTTCATCAAGAACGAAGATGAACCTTGTGTCTACAAGAAGGTTGTAGGGGACATAGTTGTCTTCCTCATATTGTATGTGGATGACATACTACTCATTGGGAAAGACATTCCTTTGCTACAGTCTGTCAAGACTTGGCTAGGGACATATTTCTCAATGAAGGACTTAGGTGAGGCATCCCGCATTCTAGGGATACAGATCTATAGAGATAGATCTAAGAGATTGTTTGGCCTAAGTCAGAGTACATACATTGACAAGGTACTCCTTCGGTTTGCCATGCAGAACTCCAAGAAGGGGTTTCTGCCGATGTCACATGGCGTGAGTCTTTCGAAGACTCAAGGTCCCTCTTCTAGAGAGGAGAGAGACCGCATGGATCAGATCCCTTATGCTTTGGCCATAGGATCTATCATGTATGCCATGTTATGTACTCGACCTGATGTCTCATATGCTTTGAGCATGACGAGCAGATACCAGTCAGATCCAGGTGAAAGTCATTGGATAGCGATCAAGAATATTCTTAAGTACTTAAGAAGGACTAAAGAATATTTCTTTATATGGAGGCGATGATGAGCTAGCTGTAAAGGATTACAGTGATGCTAGCTTCCAGACCGACCAGGATGATTATCGATCGCAGTTAGGGTTCGTGTTTTGCATAAATGGTGGTGTTGTGAGCTGGAAGAGTTCGAAGCAGGACACAGTAGTTGATTGTACGACAGAGGCCGAGTATATTGCTGCATTAGAGGCAGCAAAAGAGGCAGTTTGGATTCACAAGTTCGTCACTGAACTTGGGGTGGTTCCTAGCATTGCTGACCCTATTGAGCTCTATTGTGACAACAATGGAGCTATAGCACAGGCGAAGGAACCTCGCTCACACCAGCGGACCAAACACATACTACGGCGCTTCCATCTCATTCGAGAGATTATCGAGAGAGGAGATGTGAAGATTTGCAGAGTACCCACAGACGCTAACATCGCAGATCCCTTGACCAAGGCTTTGGCACAGAGGAAGCATGATGGTCACACTAGGTCATTAGGGCTTAGAGCCTACACTGATTGGCACTAGTGCTAGTGGGAGATTGTTAGCTAGAGCCCTAGAGCCAATCATTTGATGATTGTATTATGGACTTTTTGTATCATATTTTATATAAATAAAGGCATTTGGTCATTATACTTACTTGTATTGGTGCCAAATAAACTAAGTATAATAACGTCCTTGAGTAGAAGGTTCTTGTTAATTAGAGCCCTAGAGCCAATCATTTTTTGATGATTGTATGGACTCATGTATATCATATTCTTGTATATTAATAAAGGCATTTGTTTGGTTATTATACTTATTTGTATTAGTGCCAAATAGACTAAGTATAATAGCGTCCTTGAGTAGAAGGTTCATACCTATATCAATCGATTAGTTGAATCGATAGTGAGATGATATAGGGAACACTACTCTAAATCATTCCTAGTCGAGTATTAACATTCAGGGACAATGTTAATGCAATAAGACTAGCATGTAAGTCAGTTCGATGACTTGATCTCACAAGTCATGGATATAGAGATATCAAGCTGACACATGGGTATACATTGGAGAATGTATACTGAATGACCCGCCATGCGAAAGTATCATGGATCGTTATATGAGTGTCATATACTTTCTCATGTGGCTATTAGTATGACTATTAGTCCTTGGACCTGAAGTCACCATGGATCCCTACATAAGGAGTTATGTACTTTGGTTTCGTCAAACGTCACCCGTAACTGGGTGGACTATAAAGGCGATTACTGGGTATGTAACGAATTATGCAGAGGGATGTGAGTGATGTAGATGGGATCTATCCCTCCCATATGACGGGAGCGACATCGTTATTCTTGATAGAGTGAGACCACTAAGTGCATGGCCATGCCCAAATGAGTCAACATTAGATGTTGAGCACATTTGATCGAGTGAGTCTACTTGGAGTTCAAGATTTAGATTGATTAGAGGATGACATGGTCTATTCCTCACATTGATCAATCTAGATGTCTTGGATAGAAGGACAATGTCATATATTTTGTGAGGAGTCACAATTGGTAGTCACAAGGTGATGTCGGATCTCGACATTCTTGTAACTTGGGTAGTAATGATGTGTTGCTAGATACCGCTCATTACTTATGCTCCTAAATGGGTTTAGGGCATTGCCAACGTTACAAGAACCTATAGGGTCACACACTAAGGACAATTAGATGGAGATTTGGTTCATATGATGAACCAAGAGGATTAGATTCATTTGATGAATCATATTGGATTAAGAGTAATCCAAATTGGGCTAATTGAGTTGGACTCAAGTTGATTCATGTATTTAATGAGTCTAATTTAGATTATGACTCATTAAATCAACTTAATTTAATGAATTAGATTCATTATATTAAGTTGGCTTGAATCATATGGTTGGATTAGATCAACCATGAGAGAGATTTGATCAAGTTTGACTTGATTTGAGAGGAAGAGAAAAAGTCATGTTTGACTTGACTTTTTGCCACATCACTAGTGAGTTGGCAAGATGTGGACCAATAGGATTGCTCCACATCATCAATGTGTGCCACCTCATGGAGGTTACAAGCCTCCATAGCATTTAATGTGGCCGACCCACATTAAATGAGGAGGTTACACTTGTTGTAATGTCATTTAGTGAGGTGGCAAGATGTGGACCAATAGTGTTGATCCACATCATCCTAGAGTGCCACCTCATGGGGGTTACAACTCTTAATGGTCTCCACATTAATTGGAATTAATGTGGGGAGTTACACCTCCAAGATGTGGCCGGCCACTCTAGTGGGGAATGAAAATATTCATTTTTCATTCAAGTGTGATTAAGTCATCTTCTTCCTCTAGAGCTCTCTCTTCTCCCTCTCCTCCTCTCTTGGCCGAACAAGACAAGGTGCTAGCACACCTTTGTTTGGTCTTCTCCATCAAGGATTGTTCGTGTGGATACTTCTAGAGGACCGTACACTTGACGGTCTAGAGATCCGGCACCTTGGACGAGCGGGAACGCGAAGGGCTTCGCTACAAGGGTAATGATCTTAACTTTAGTGTAGATTTAAAGTTTTTACAAACTCGTACAAGAAAAGGTTTTTCGAAAATTTTTGTTTATGAATCTTTGCACGAGATCCATGGCTTCGGGTGACTCGGGGTTTCCGTGACGCGGAAAAGCGGTTTTCGCGGCCCGACGAACCCAACAGTGGTATCAGAGCCACGTGCAAAGACTTGTACGAGTTCGTTTGTATTTTATGAAAAATATACCTTCTGTGATTTTCTGTAAAATTTAGTTTTTAGAGTTTTTATGAGTAATTTTTCCATAGAAGCGAAGCACAAGTGTCTCGGCACTTGTAGGCTTCGGCTACCGGAAAGTTTTCTTTTAAACAGCTTCGTTTTGCCCCAAATCCGTTTGGGACAGCGGGGTCGGGTGCCATTAGATCGCAAAGGAGCAACTCACGATGGTTAGATCGTGGGTAGGGGCATTACCCCTAACCCCGCAAGGGAATTTGCTCCGCGATTGCACCCGAAATCGCTAAAAATGAACCCGCCGGGAAGATTTTTCCGAAACGGCAATGTCTTGACCCAAATCGTTTTGGGACAGCGGGTTTAGGCGCTGTTGGATCGCAAAGGAACCCTCACGATGGTTAGATTGCGGGTAGGGGCGCTGCCCCTGGGCCCCGCAAGGGGATCCGTTCAGCGATTGCGCCCGAAACCGCTAAACGGGACCGCCGGGAAATTTTACTCATAAAAATTGTAAAAATTATTTTTAAAATTACAGAAAAATTATGAAAAATATATAATTTTGAATTATATATTAATTTGTGATAGTCATGGCCCAAAATACCCAATAAGATTGGATTTGTGTTGTAATTCATAATACGGCCTGCGTGCCGTCATATGATTGTGTGTGCTGTATTTTTATTTTTTTTCCCACGGCCTGCGCGTCGTGCCTTTCTCTTATTCTGGTTGTAAATTAGATTTAGACTCGAATGTAACTCGAGTTTCAAATTGTAATGTACAAATTGGAGCGGTGGAGGGTCCACACGAGACGGAGTTCCGAGGCGGGCACGAGCAACACAAGGTGGTCAAAGGGAGGAGCTTGGAGAAGCTGTTGACCCTAGGTTGACCAATCAATCTTCTCATTGGCTTGAGAAGATCGTAGTAGGGCCATGACTAAATCACAAATAGATTAATTAATTAATTGTTATGTATCTGATGCATGTTTAATAATTAATTAATTAATTAGTGCCTTAACGATTAGATTAGATCTAAGTCGTGCACATGATGCACCCTTGCGATTAGATTAGATCTAAGCCGTGCACAAGATGCATCCTTCTCGATTAGATTAGATCTAGATCGAACCAACTCTAAATGCCTAACCGTGTCGTGATACCTATCACTACCTCGATCACATGTATTGTTGAATCTGCCAAAGCAGAGCAATACATATTATCTTGGTAGGGTACGGAGGGACAATCTTGGTCCCGCCTATCAATGCATGGGTGAATACAAACTCAATTAGATTGAGTATTCCTAGTTACTCGGTTGGATCGAGTCAACTATAGGCATTATTCCAACGGTTGGAAAAGATAGGTCAAAATCACATCTATATTAACTCTCGGGCGTATTAGCCAAAGCTAACTCGAGTTTTAATATAAATGTAGATATTGATTCTATAAACAAGAGTTGCATAGAGATGTAATTGGTAATCGTTACCTACCGATCATACTAATCCTTGGGCGTATTAGCCAAAGCTAACTCAAGGGTTAGTATGATGTGGATCTTGTCCCACATGAATTATAGTATTCAGTGGGAGCATCTTTTAATTAAAGGCCTAATTAAATGATTTTAAAAGAATATGATATTTATTTCTGCATTTATTTCTGTTGTAGAATATCCATGACGTCGAATACGAACACTTTCTCTCTGCGATCTGTCCTTAAGAAGGACAAGCTCAACGGAGCAAATTTCCTGGACTGGTACAGGAACCTGAGAATAGTTCTCACTCAGGAACGTAAACTGTACGTTCTGGAGCAGCCCATTCCGGAGGCTCCTCCTGCCACTGCCACGCGAGCTGACCGGGATGCTTATAAGAAGCATCAAGATGACGCATTAGATGTGTCCTGTCTAATGCTCGCAACCATGAACTCTGAGCTTCAGAAGCAACATGAGTTGATGGGTGCTTACGATATGGTTGCACATCTTCGTCAACTATATCAAGGACAAGCAGGGCACTGGAAGAGGAACTTCACAGGACACCTTGAAGATCTTAACAAGAAGAGAAATAAGATTTCTACTTCAGGTATAAATGTTATAGAAGTCAACCTCTCTATTTCTTCGATGTGGGTATTAGATACCGGATGTGCTTCGCACATTTGTACTAATGTACAAGCACCGAGAAATAGCAGAGCATTGACAAAGGGCGATATAGACCTACGAGTAGGTAATGGAGCACGGGTTGCTGCTGTTGCTGTAGGGACTTATTTTCTATCTCTGCCCTCTGGGCTTATACTAGAGTTAGACGATTGTTGTTATGTGCCTGCATTGACTAAGAACATTATATCAGTTTCTTGTTTGGACAAGAAAGGATTCTCGTTTATAATAAAGAACAAATGTTGTTCTGTCTATTTAAACGATATGTTCTATTGTAGTGCACCTCTGATGAACGGACTCTATATTCTAGACCTTGAGAGCTCTATCTATAACGTTAGTACTAAGAGGTTCAAATCGAATGATATGAACCACACCTATCTCTGACACTGTCGCTTAGGTCATATAAATGACAAGCGCTTATCCCAGCTCCATAAGGATTGTTTGCTGGACTCATTTGATTTTGAATCATATGAGATATGCGAGTCATGCCTACGAGGCAAGATGACCAAGACTCCCTTTAGTGGGCACAGCGAGAGAGCAACTGATTTGTTAGGACTCATACATAGTGATGTATGTGGCCCTTTCAATGTTGCTGCTAGAGGTGGTTATAGATACTTCATCACATTGACTGATGACTTCAGTAGATATGATTATGTGTACTTGATGACACATAAGTCTGAATTCTTTGAAAAGTTCAAAGAATTCAAGAATGAAGTACAGAACCAGCTTGGCAAGAGTATTAAAATACTTCGATCAGATCGAGGTGGTGAATACTTAAGCCATGAGTTTCGTGACTACCTAGCTGAGTGTGGGATTCTATCCCAACTCACTCCTCCTGGAATACCACAGTGGAATGGTGTATCCGAAAGGAGGAATCGTACCCTATTAGATATGGTACGATCTATGATGAGTCACACAGATCTTCCGACATATCTATGGGGATATGCTCTAGACACGGCAGCTTTCATTCTCAACCGAGTTCCATCCAAGGCCGTGATAAAGACACCATATAGGATATGGACTGGGAGAGATGCCCAGGTGTCTTTCATGAGGATTTGGGGTTGTGAGGCTTACGTACGACGTCAAGTCTCAGACAAATTAGGACCCAAATCCGACAAGTGCTATTTTATATCCCAAGGAAACTAAGGGATATTACTTCTACATTCCCAGTCAGCACAAGGTAGTTGTGGCAAAGACTGGGGTCTTTCTAGAAAGGGACTTTGTTTCTAGAAAAACTAGTGGGAGCGCGTTAGATCTTGAAGAAGTTCAAGATGCGAACAATAGCACTGATGCCTCGATGGAAGTTGAACTGGAACCACAAAGTGTTGTGGATGATGTTGTTCCACAAAGAGTTGAGGAACAACAACCAGTTCAAAAAAAACACCCATGATAGGGGCGGTTATTTTTACTTTTACGACTGGATGTTGTGCTCATAGAGGATGAGCCTACCACCTATCGGAAGCTGTGATGAGACCAGATTCCGAGAAATGGCTAGAGGCCATGAGATCCGAGATGGAATCCATGTACACCAACCAAGTATGGACTTTGGTTGATCCACCTAAAGGGGTAAAACCCATTGGGTGTAAGTGGGTCTTTAAGAGAAAGATTGACATGGATGGACTTATCTATAAGGGTCTCTTGGTAGCTAAAGGTTTCAAACAGATTCATGATATTGACTATGATGAAACCTTTTCTCCAGTAGCGATGTTTAAGTCCATTCGGATCATGCTTGCTATTGCAGCCTACTATGACTATGAGATATGGCAGATGGATGTCAAAACCGTGTTTCTGAATGGAAACCTGCTCGAGGATGTGTACATGACACAACCTGAGGGTTTTGTAGATCCACAGCATACTAGCAGAGTATGCAAGCTGCATAGGTCCATTTATGGACTAAAGCAAGCTTCTCAGAGCTGGAATCTTCGATTCGATGATGCAATCAAACAGTTTGGTTTCATCAAGAACGAAGATGAGCCTTGTGTCTACAAGAAGGTTGCAGGGGATATAGTTGTCTTCCTCATATTGTATGTGGATGACATACTACTCATTGGGAAGGGCATCCCTATGCTTCAGTCTGTCAAGACCTGGCTAGGGAGTTGCTTCTCAATGAAGGACTTAGGTGAGGCATCCCGCATTCTAGGGATACAGATCTATAGAGATAGATCTAAGAGATTGCTTGGCCTAAGTCAGAGTACATATATTGACAAGGTACTCCTTCGGTTTGCCATGCAGAACTCCAAGAAGGGATTTCTGCCGATGTCACATGGCGTGAGTCTTTCGAAGACTCAAGGTCCCTCTTCTAGAGAGGAGAGAGACCGCATGGATCAAATCCCTTATGCCTCAGCCATAGGATCTATCATGTATGTCATGCTATGTACTCGTCCTAATGTCTCATATGCTTTGAGCATGACGAGCAGATACCAGTCAGATCCAGGTGAAAGTCACTAGATAGCGGTCAAGAATATTCTTAAGTACTTAAGAAGGACTAAAGAATATTTCTTGATATATGGAGGCAATGATGAGCTAGCTGTAAAGGGTTACAGTGATGCTAGCTTCCAGACCGACCAGGATGATCATCGTCGGGGTTCGTGTTTTGCTTAAATGGTGGTGCTGTAAGCTGGAAGAGTTCGAAGCAGGACACAGTAGCTGATTCTACAACAGAGGTCGAGTATATTGCTGCATCAGAGGCAGCAAAGGAGGCAGTTTGGATCCGCAAGTTCATCACTGAACTTGGGGTGGTTCCTAGCATCGCTGACCCAGTTGAGCTCTATTGTGACAACAATGGAGCTATAGCACAGGCGAAGGAACCTCGCTCACACCAGCGGACCAAGCACATACTACGGCGCTTCCATCTCATTCGAGAGATTATCGATAGAGGAGATGTGAAGATTTGCAGAGTACCTACAGAGGCTAACATCGCAGATCCCTTGACCAAGGCTTTGGCACAGAGGAAGCATGATGGTCACACTAGGTCTTTAGGCCTTAGAGCCTATACTGATTGACACTAGTGCTAGCGGGAGATTGTTAGTTAGAGCCCTAGAGCCAATCATTTATTGATGATTGTATGGACTCATGTATATCATATTCTTGTATATTAATAAAGGCATTTGTTTGGTTATTATACTTATTTGTATTAGTGCCAAATAGACTAAGTATAATAGCGTCCTTGAGTAGAAGGTTCATACCTATATTAATCGATTAGTTGAATCGATAGTGAGATGATATAGGGAACACTACTCTAAATCATTCCTAGTCGAGTATTAACATTCAGGGACAATGTTAATGCAATAAGACTAGCATGTAGGTTAGTTCGATGACTTGATCTCACAAGTCATGGATATAGAGATATCAAGCTGACACATGGGTATACATTGGAGAATGTATACTGAATGATCCGCCATGAGAAAGTATCATGGATCGTTATATGAGTGTCATATACTTTCTCATGTGGCTATTAGTTTGACTATTAGTCCTTGGACCTGAAGTCACCATGGATCCCTACATAAGGAGTTATGTACTTTGGTTTCGTCAAACGTCACCCGTAACTGGGTGGACTATAAAGGCGATTACTGGGTATGTAACGAATTATGCAGAGGGATGTGAGTGATGTAGATGGGATCTATCCCTCCCATATGACGGGAGCGACATCGCTATTCTTGATAGAGTGAGACCACTAAGTGCATGGTCATGCCCAAATGAGTCAACATTAGATGTTGAGCATATTTGATCGAGTGAGTCTACTTGGAGTTCAAGATTTAGATTGATTAGAGGATGACACGGTCTATGCCTCACATTGATCAATCTAGATGTCTAGGATAGAAGGACAATGTCATATATTTTGTGAGGAGTCACAATTGGTAGTCACAAGGTGATGTCGGATCTCGACATTCTTGTAACTTGGGTAGTAATGATGTGTTGCTAGATACCGCTCATTACTTATGCTCCTAAATGGGTTTAGGGCATTGCCAACGTTACAAGAACCTATAGGGTCACACACTAAGGATAATTAGATGGAGATTTGGTTCATATGATGAACCAAGAGGATTAGATTCATTTGATGAATCATATTGGATTAAGAGTAATCCAAATTGGGCTAATTGAGTTGGACTCAAGTTGATTCATGTATTTAATGAGTCTAATTTAGATTATGACTCATTAAATCAACTTAATTTAATGAATTAGATTCATTATATTAAGTTGGCTTGAATCATATGGTTGGATTAGATCAACCATGAGAGAGATTTGATCAAGTTTGACTTGATTTGAGAGGAAGAGAAAAAGTCATGTTTGACTTGACTTTTTGCCACATCACTAGTGAGTTGGCAAGATGTGGACCAATAGGATTGCTCCACATCATCAATGTGTGCCACCTCATGGAGGTTACAAGCCTCCATAGCATTTAATGTGGTCGGCCCACATTAAATGAGGAGGTTACACTTGTTGCCATGTCATTTAGTGAGGTGGCAAGATGTGGACCAATAGTGTTGATCCACATCATCCTAGAGTGCCACCTCATGGGGGTTACAACTCTTAATGGTCTCCACATTAATTGGAATTAATGTGGGGAGTTACACCTCCAAGATGTGGCCGGCCACTCTAGTGGGGAATGAAAATATTCATTTTCATTCAAGTGTGATTAAGTCATCTTCTTCCTCTAGAGCTCTCTCTTCTCCCTCTCCTCCTCTCTTGGCCGAACAAGACAAGGTGCTAGCACACCTTTGTTTGGTCTTCTCCATCAAGGATTGTTCGTGTGGATACTTCTAGAGGACCGTACACTTGACGGTCTAGAAATCCGGCACCTTGGACGAGCGGGAACGCGAAGGGCTTCGCTACAAGGGTAATGATCTTAACTTTAGTGTAGATCTAAAGTTTTTATAAACTCGTACAAGAAAAAAGGTTTTTCGAAAAGTTTTGTTTACGAATCTTTGCACGAGATCCATGGCTTTGGGTGACTCGGGGTTTCCGCGACGCGAAAAAGCGGTTTTCGCGGCCCGATGAACCCAACAGTTCTTACCTATATCAATCGATTGGTTGAATCGATAGTGAGATGATATAGGGAACACTACTCTTAATCATTCCTAGTCGAGTATTAACATTCAGGGACAATGTTAATGCAATAAGACTAGCATGTAGGTCAACTCGATGACTTGATCTCACAAGTCATGGATATAGAGATATCAAGTTGACACATGGGTATGCATTGGAGAATGTATACTGAATGACCCGCCATGAGAAAATATCATGGATCGTTATATGAGTGTCATATACTTTCTCATGTGGCTATTGTTGATACAGTCTGACCTGGCTGTTGTTTTGATGTTGACACTGATTTAAGTTTGTATCAGATAGTGTTTAAACTCAGAATGACTACTGATCGAGGTTGATCAGTTGGGAGGGAAAGTCCTGGTGAGTGAAGCCAGGCAAGGGAAATCCAGATGGGTCAAGACATCTGGTGAAAAGTCCAAGCAAGGAGCTTGGCACGGGAAAAGTCCAAGTATGGTGACTTGGCACGGAATGGTCAGAGATGGCTCGGTAGCTCGTTCTCTGAACCGGACGAAGTCGGAGAGGGCTCGGTAGCTCGTTCTCCGGACTAGGTCAGAGAGGGCTCGGTAGCTCGTTCTCTGGACCGGACGAAGTCGGAGAGGGCTCGGTAGCTCGTTCTCCGGACTAGGTCAGAGAGGGCTCGGTAGCTCGTTCTCTGGACCGGATGAAGTCGGAGAGGGCTCGATAGCTCGTTCTCCGGATTAATTCAGAAAGAGGACTTTCAATGGCACATTGGATCGGTCGGTAGACCGATCCAGACACAAGAATCAATGGATCGGCCGGCAGACCGATCCAGTGAAACTAAGTTCCACGGATCGGTCTGATGACCGACGATGACACCGAGCACATCGGTGAAATCGATCGATCCGCAAACCGATCGAAAACACTCGTAGCACATCGAGGTAATCTGATCGGCCGTGAGACCGATCGGAGAAGAGCTTGTAGAAGAAGAAGAGGTGGATCGGTGCGGACCGATCCACTCAATCTGATCGGTCTACCGACCGATCGGAGAACTCCCTGATCGGTCTGATCAGGGAGACCGATCGGAGAAGAGACCGCAAAGAAAGAAAGAGGTGGATCGGTGCGTGGACCGATCCACACTCAATCGATCGGTCACTACGACCGATCAGAATGATCTCAGACCGATCAGGTTGTTGTCTGATCGGTGATTGGTCCGTGACCGATCCACACACTCGATTTGTTCGTTGTATCAACGATTCCTTCACTGCTTTTGATATATCTCATTCATTTATGTGATGTAATCCTCTGTGCTGTTAGCTTTTGAGTTTGCAGGTTAACAGGTATCATTCCAAGCTTAATTTCAAATTAAGTTCGTAAGAGGAATGCGACAAATGGTCTTTCTGTTGGTTTCAGCGGCGCATGGTGCATTTCAGGCATCAACGGATACTGCTGTGATCTGGCTGCGATCTGCTTGACTCCTGGGGATTGGTTCGAGCTCAGAAGACGCCAGTGTTGACTGTGATATCATTGGTGTGAGTTCAGAGAATCAGAGAAGGAGGAAAAGAGATTGGCTGCAGCGCTGATTTGCGCAGTTTGGACCAGATTTGCAGCGCTGATTTGCGCAGTTTGGACCAGATTTGTGGCAGCAGAGATCAGGTTTTGAGAAGCAGTAAAAACAGCGAGAGGGGAACAAGAACAGAACACGAAAGAAAGCTTGAAAGAAAAGTGTGTGCTGTTGTGCGAAGTTCTTGAGCTCTCGGGTGAACTGCGATCTCTGTTTTCTGCTACTAATTCTCGCGTGGTTGTAAGCACTCCTATTCTCCTTTGCCACCGAGTTTCTGTAAGTCTCGTGCTTTAATTTAGATCTTTCTTGAGACTCTGTTGAGAGGTTGCTCCACCGAGAAGGAGACATCTTTAGCCGGAAGTTATCCGGGGTGCGATCTACCGAAGATCAAGGAGTCGTCCACCTTACGGACACGCCGAGGAGTAGGGGCAAGTTATCCCCGAACCTCGTATATCTTTGTGTCTGCTGTGTATGTGTTTTTCTTCCTTCGTTTTAGTTTTCCACTTCCGCTGTGCTAACTAGTTTTTGTGTAGAAATCTCTGTCTAAGTTTTTTTTAAGAGGCTATTCACCCCCCCCCCCTCTAGCCATCTAAGATCCCAACAAGTGGTATCAGAGCCTGGTGCTCTTCATCTGGACTAACATTCCAAGGAGCAAGAAGATGGCCATGAAGGAAGGATTCAGCACCAACAGACCACCGTTCTTCGATGGAGCAGATTTCCAGTATTGGAAGAGCCGCATGGAGTATTACCTCAAGACTGATATCTCCATGTGGTTCTCAGTCAAGGAAGGCTTCACACCACCGAAGGACGAAGAAGGTAAGGAACTCGATTCATCAAGGTGGTCTACTGAACAAACTCGTAAAGGGCAAGCCGATGCGAAGGCGGTTGTCACCTTACAATGTGGGATTGCCAAGGACCAACTCGTCAAGGTAGGTCCATTCTCGAGTGCAAAAGATTTATGGAACAAGCTTATCGAGCTCCAAGAAGGAACTCGAGATTCTCGGATAGCCAAGAGGGACCTATTCTTGAATCAACTACAAAATCTCACCATGAAGGAAAATGAAACGGTAAGTGAACTACATGGGAGGTTCAAGGAAATCATCAATGGTTTACATTCCGTGGATGAATGCGTGGAGAATCGCGACCTAGTAAGGTACGCTCTTAAATCCTTTCCAAGGAATGCCTTGTGGTCATCTATGGTAGATGCCTACAAGGTTTCCAAGGATCTTTCCATTGTTAAATTAGACGAATTCTTTTGTGAAATGGAACTTCATGAACTTGCTAACAAAGGTCAAAAGGAGAAAGGTATAGCTTTGGTTGCAGGAGAAAAGAGCAAGGATGGGAGAAGAAGGAGAGAAAAGAAGAAGGAGAAAGAGATTCCTTCATCTTCATCCTCCTCCGAGTCCGATGATGAAGGTGGATCATCATCAAGCGAGATGGCAAATTTTGTGAGGAGGATCATGAGAAGAAGCAGGAGATATAAAGGAAAAGGTAAATCTAATGATCAAAATATCGATAAGACTAATGTTACATGTTATGAGTGTAGCAAGAAAGGCCACTACCGGAGTGAGTGTCCAAAACTCAAGAAGGAGGAACGGGCCAAAAAGAAGGAGGAAAGAGCCAAGAAGAAGAAAGCTCTCAAGGCCACTTGGGATGAATCCTCCTCAAGCTCATCGGAGGAGGAAGAGAAGAAGGAGAAGAGTACTCGGCAATTGGCACTCATGGCAAGGGAGGAGTCCGAATCCGAGAGTGATGACTCAAGCACATCAGCCGCGGCTTCATCATCTTCGGATGATGAAGAGGTAACCTCTTCTCACTTAGAAAAATGCTATAAGACTATTACACATTTGTCTACCTTGCTTAAAAAATCAAAAACAGAAAATAAATCATTAAAAGAAGAAGTAGAGAACTTGAGAGCTCTTAGGGAAGATGAGGTTGATGACCTACATCTAGAGCTCCTTGAAGATGAAAACAAAGCCTTGAAGGGTGAGGTTGAGAAACTCAAGAAAATGCTTGAGAAATTCTCAACTAGCTCCAAGACATTAGACATGATTCTAAATGCCCAAAGGGCGGTCTACAACAAGGCTGGATTAGGATACCAACCTAAGGAGTCTAGTTTTATTTCTTTAGTGTCAAGAACCCAATTTCATAGATCGAATGTTTCTAGGGTTCATGAGACTAGGAAGAAGGTAACAAAGGCATGGGTGCCTAAGTCTTTCATTGTAGATGCATTAGGTCCCAAGATTTGGGTACCTAAAACATCTATCTTTCGTGTCTTGTAGGCATTGGTAAAGGGGGAGCGTCTATCAACTTGGTTTGTTGATAGTGGATGCTCCAAGCACATGACCGGGGACAAGTCACTATTTTCTACCATTCAAAACAAAAATAGAGGTAATGTGTCATTTGGTAACAATGGTAGTCTTAAGGTTGTAGGAGTTGGAGACATTCATATATCCGAATGTCTCCATATCAAGAATGTCCTTCTAGTCAAGGGGATGACTTTTAATCTCCTAAGTGTCAGTCAATTGTGTGATACGGGTTACACAATTGAATTTCATTCAAGTCAATGTTTGGTTAAACACATTGACACACTTGACACGGTACTAGTAGGCACAAGGGTTGATAATATTTATCAAGTATCGTTTAAAAGTGCTACTAATGCTTTGATTAAGTGTTTCATGTCAAAAGAAGAAGAGTCTTGGCTATGGCATAGAAGGTTGGCACATGTAAACATGAAGAACATCCGGAAGTTGGCCAACCAAGGATTAGTGCGAGACTTACCCAGCATCAAGTACCACAAGACCAAACTATGTGATGCATGTCAAAAGGGTAAGCAAACAAAAGGTGTTCATAAAGGTAAAAGCATTGTAAGTACATCTACTGCTTTAGATTTATTGCACATGGACCTATTTGATTGCAGTAGTGTAATATCATTGAATGGAAGTAGATATTGCTTGGTAATCGTTGATGATTTTACTAGATACACATGGACCTTCTTTTTGAAACATAAGGACCAAACTATAGATATTTTTATTTCCTTTTGTAGAAGAACTGAAAATGAAAAATCTACAACAATTAAAACCATTAGAAGTGATCATGGTGGGGAATTTCAAAATCATAGGTTTCTAGAGTTTTGTCAAGAAAAGGGATATAGGCATGAGTTCTCTACTCCAAGGACCCCACAGCAAAATGGGGTTGTGGAGAGAAAGAACCGAGTACTACAAGAGGCTGCACGAAGCATGCTCAATGAGTACTCACTACCGAGCTACTTATGGGCTGAAGCTGTGAATACAGCTTGCTATGTGCAAAATCGAGTTTTAATACATAGGTTTTTAGGAAAGACTCCCCATGAACTTTGGTTTGGGAAACCACCTACAATTAAACATCTTAGGGTGTTTGGTTGTAAGGTGTTTATTTTGAACACCAAGGACCATCTTGGGAAGTTCACGGCTAAGGCTGATCAAGGGATACTGGTCGGGTATTCTCTTACCAGCAAAGCCTATCGAGTCTACAACAATAGGACCAAATTGATTGAAGAGTTCTCTGATGTAGCCTTTGAAGAAATCCCTAACTTAAATGATCAACCAAGGGATGTAGGAGAAATTCAATTTGGACTTAGAAATCTAAGTTTGAATGATCAAAATGAAGAACGAGTCGAAGTTGACTCTGATGTTGATGAGCAAAGGCAACAAAGAACTCAATCTGATCCTTTGCCTGATATTGAGTCCTGTGCCGAGTGAGACCATTCATGAGGCACCACCAACACCAAGACAATCTAGGATAGCCACTAGTCATCCCCAAGACCAAATTGTGGGAGACATCCAACAAGGGGTTAGGACTAGATCATTCTTCAGAAATGAGTCTAATGAAGTCGCATTGATTTCAGAGATTGAACCAAAATTAGTTGATGAGGCATTGCGCGATCCTGATTGGATCATAGCTATGCAAGACGAATTAGGTCAATTTGAAAGGAGTCAAGTGTGGGACTTGGTTCCTAGACCGAAAAAGACCACCATTATTGGAACTAAATGGGTCTTCAAAAACAAGTTAAATCAGAAGGGAGAAGTTGTAAGAAACAAGGCAAGACTTGTAGCCAAGGGCTATAGTCAAGTCGAAGGTCTCGATTATGATGAGACTTATGCTCCCGTGGCCCGATTAGAGTCCATTCGTTTGATGCTAGCTTTTGCTGCACATAGAGGTTTCAAACTCTATCAAATGGATGTTAAATCTGCCTTCTTAAATGGTTTTATTAAAGAAGAAGTCTATGTTGAACAACCACCGGGGTTTGTGAATACCGAAGCTCCAAACCACGTGTACAAGCTCAAGAAAGCACTTTATGGGCTTAAACAAGCACCACGAGCTTGGTACGAAAGGTTGTCAACATATTTACTAGAGAAGGGTTTTGTAAGAGGACAAATAGACCCAACACTATTTCTACGAAGAGATGGTGAAAACATATTTGTAGCCCAAGTATATGTCGATGACATAATTTGTGGCTCAAATAACAAGGGCTATTTGAATGAATTTATTTCTCACATGGAAAGTGAGTTTGAGATGAGTCTAGTAGGAGAATTGACATTCTTCCTTGGACTTGAAATCAAACAAACTCGAGATGGCATTTATGTCCATCAGACGAAATACACTCAAGAGATGCTTAGAAAATTCAATATGAGTGACTCTAAGGAAGTGTCCACTCCAATGGCGACAAACACTCGCCTTGACAATGATGAGAGTGGAAACTAATTGATCTAACGCAATATAGAAGCATGATCGGTAGTCTTCTATATCTCACAGCTAGTCGACCAGACATACTTTTTGCTGTGGGCATGTGCGCTAGATATCAAGTCTGTGCCAAGGAATCTCATTTAATTGCAGTCAAGAGAATTCTGAGATATCTTAAGGGTACAATTCGAGTAAGTCTATGGTACCCTCGTACGGAGTCTTTTGACTTGATAGGTTATACCGACTCCGATTATGCTGGATGCAAATTGGATCGGAAAAGCACTAGTGGGGGTTGTCAATTTTTAGGTTCATCATTGGTTAGTTGGTCAAGTCGGAAGCAACATTGTGTTGCTCTCTCCACGACCGAGGCCGAATATATTGCCATGGGAGAGAGTGTATCACAGTTGTTGTGGATGATACACACCCTAGAGGATTATGGACTTTCTTATAAGGGTGTACAAGTGCTATGTGACAACATTAGCACGATCAACCTAACTAAAAATCCAGTCCATCATTCAAGGACCAAGCACATTGAAGTGCGTCATCACTTCATTAGAGATCACGTAGCTAGGGGTGACATTGTGCTCACATATGTGGAGTCAAAGTCAAACCTAGCCGACATTTTCACCAAACCCCTTCCGGAAAATGAATTTAGTCATTTAAGGAGGGAGTTGGGGATGTGTTTGGCTCCTTAGGTCCTTAGGACTTCATCATGATCAATAAGGACAAATTAAAATGACAAAAGAAATTGGGAATGATTTTGGGCAACTTGGGAACATCTCACACAAACTATAAGGTTTAACAAAATATTTTTGTTTGATAGAAATGGGGTGAGATGCTAGGAACAACCAAATTATTCAAAATGTATCATGCATCTCTTGAATAATTAGGTTGAAGAGACATTAATTGAGTATGGGGAACACCATTACATAATTCATGTGTAATTGGTTCCTTGATCTTACTCATATATTCCAATCAAGGAATCTTGGTTGGACTTTTGCCTAGAAATTATCCAATTATAGTTGATGGTTGATTTGTTGATTGATATTTTTGATTGACACTTAACATGCCTTGATTGAAAATTAGGACAAGTTGTTTATATTTTGACAAACTTGAAACTGATCATAGCAATCCTAGGTCTTAACTAATACCTTGGTTCACTATAGGTAATAGTTTTATAAGGTTCTCTAAGATTGGAACTCTAAGATTCCAAATGTCTGAGTTTTTGGGTTTTGAAGTCTGAAACTTTCGGGCTCTAAACACGCTCAGGCCATAAGAGTTCATTTTTTTTAACACAATTGTGGGTGTTGATCCTTAGGTTCTAGGTTATGAATTTGGGAGGTTCTGAATTCTTAGTTGTTGAACTTCTCAGAATTCTCGATCAACAACGGCTCAAAAATTTCAGTTACTGAAATCAGAATTTCAGGATTATCAGACACTGATCGGTCCAGGGACCGATCAGGCCGATATCTGATCGGTCTCTACGACCGATCAGTAGAGTTCATTCGATATCTGATCGGTCTGCAGACCGATCAGGGGTTCTGAAACGTATCGCTAGCTACTGATCGACCTCTGATCGGTCCGGGGACCGATCAGGAGGTTCCCTGATCGGTCTCCACGACCGATCAGGAGATTTGATGATACCTGATCGGTCTCCACGACCGATCAGGACAGGAAATTCCTGACAGTTCACTGATCGATCCAGGGATCGATCAGGAGACAGATCGACCCTACTGATCCACATCTGATCGGTCCAGGGACCGATCAGGAAGATCCCTGATCGGTCCCCACGATCGATCAGGACGATCGCTGACCGATCAGGACGTTCCCTGATCGGTCAGGATTTCTCTGTTCCGACAACCGTCCGATCAGATCACACTGTGCACTATCCCCTCATTAAATCCTCCCGACCTCCTCTCTTCCCGATCTTCTTCCTTCTCAAAACCCTAGCCGACCGACTCATAACCTAGCCGACGCCCCTCTTTTCCTCCCGTCTTCTCGACCCATCATCTTCTAAAAGCCAAAGGTCACAATGGCGCCCAGGTAACTCTTCTTCCTCCCAAGATTTGTTCATTCTTAGCATTTTAGCTTCTTTTCACATTTTCTCTATGTGTGTTGTCTCGGTTCTCTCTGTGTGGCTCCCGTGGACTCCCATTTGCCCCGACCGTGTCCAAATCTTTATCTATTTAGGAAGAAAGCAGCCGGTGAGAGTTCTTCTAAGTCCCCAGCTGAGAAAACCAAGTCTCCTGCTCCCTCTCGACCCCAACCAGCTGGTTCTAGTAGATTCCCAAACCGCCATTTTGAGCAAGCATTTCAACAGAGGACATTCAAGCTGCTTCCATGTCGATCTGTGGATCGCAAGTATATGGATGAATTTTGTCCTTCTGTGTCCGAAACCCTAGCCTATTTTAAACTTGACTCGGTAGTCTACTTAGAGAGGGACATCAACCTTGACCTAGTTTCTGAGTTCTATAACAATCTTCATCAGAACAGTGATGGTGTTTATAAAACCCGAGTCGCTAAAAGATCTATCGATTTCTCCATCAGAGAATTTTTTGGGTATCTAGGCTGCCGGATGTGTACGGGGGATCTTTTCTCAATTTATCCTGATTTACCAGAATCATTACGTCCTCCACTTGATGTCTCACCTGACTCCATCTATGAGTACTTTTTCGGTCATCCTAGACCAGATGACCTAGATGAGTTAGATGTTGACTTTCCCACTTTTGCTGCCCTACGACTATCTGCCCCTGACTATATTCTTTTTAAGATAGTCACAAACTGTATTCTTCCAATTACATCCAAACCTCTTGCTGAGATCCGACCCTATCATTGTTTGATGCTGTATGGGTTACGTCGGCGTCTCGACTTTGACATTATGTCCAGCATCTACTCTTCGATCATTTCATATTCTCGGCCCAGTGGCTCCACTGTTTATATGCCTTATGGGCATATAATTACTGATTGGCTCGAGACCCTTCAGGTTGATGTGTCTAAGGGTAGGGTAGTCAAAATGGTCAGGCAGGATTGCCGACTTGGGAAACGGGCATTTTCCAAGTCTGGCATCATTGGACAAAATGGGGGTGTTCAGTGGAAGGATGGGAGAGTTTTGGGTGAGTTACCACGGGGACCTCCACGACAGGTTGCTCCTGTTGCTGCTCCTCCTGCTGCTGCTGACGGCGCTGGCAGATCGCCGAGCTGGAGAGCCGTTTTGATCGGCATGATGAGATGATATCTGCTGAGCTGGATGGCTTGCGTATTCGGATAGACCAGCGCTATGATGACCTGCGCGGGCATATTGACCAGCGTTTCGATGATATGCGCAGTCATCAGGTGGTGACACAGCAGTTGCTACTCGGATGGATGGCACGCTACCCGCCTCCGCAGTCTTACCCCGGCTATCCATCCTCCAGCATGCCGCCTCAGGATTTCACCCCTCCTGCCGATGATGGTGATGTTCCTCAGTGTGAGGATGTTGATTGATACAGTTTGTTTGTTGACTGTCTGTATTTTGAATGTTATTTGTTAGTCTTTATGACTGACCTGGATGTTTGCACTTCTGATGCTACTCATGTATTTATGGTACTCAGTTTTATATTTGCTTGCTCTTTATTATATTTCATTTTCTATCCGTTATTAGTATGCTGTTCACTTGCATGTCTTGTTTGTCTTTTATTTCCTTATTACTGTCTTATAATACACTTAGAGGGAATTCTCAGTGCTTTAAGAACCAGATAGTAAGGGTTAAGGGGGAGTTCTTTAAGTTATCTTACCTTATTCGCACCTTTTCGGTGTTTGACAAAAGGGGAGAAGATAACTAAGTTTAGATGAATGCAAATGTGAAGACCCTCACATAGTGTTGTATCCGTCTTAGGGGGAGGATCTTGATTCCCCTAAAATTATGAAAATTTGAATAATTCTGATCTAAACTTAAATCGTGTTGTCAAACAACAAAAAGGGGGAGATTGTTGATACAGTCTGACCTGGCTGTTGTTTTGATGTTGACACTGATTTAAGTTTGTATCAGATAGTGTTTAAACTCAGAATGACTACTGATCGAGGTTGATCAGTTGGGAGGGAAAGTCCTGGTGAGTGAAGCCAGACAAGGGAAATCCAGATGGGTCAAGACATCTAGTGAAAAGTCCAAGCAGGGAGCTTGGCACGGGAAAAGTCCAAGTATGGTGACTTGGCACGGAATGGTCAGAGAGGGCGTAGCTCGTTCTCCGGACCGGACGAAGTCGGAGAGGGCTCAGCTCGTTCTCCTGACTAGGCCGAGAGGGCCTTAGCTCGCTCTCCGGACCGATGAAGTCGAGAGGGCTCGATAGCTCGCTCTCGGTTAAGTCGGAAAGAGGACTTTCAATGGCACATTGGATCGGTCGGTAGACCGATCCGCATATTGAGAACTGGATCGGTCGGCAGACCGATCCAAAGTGAAACTAAGTTCCACGGATCGGTCCGATAACCGATCGATGACACCGAGTAGCACATCGAGTGAAATCTGATCGTCCGCAGATCGACGTAAAACACTCCGAGCACATCGAGGTAATCTGATCGGCCGTGAGACCGACCGTGAGAAGAGCCGCAGAAAGAAAGAGGTGGATCGGTCCGTGGACCGATCCACTCAATCTGATCGGTCTACCGACCGATCGGAGAACACTCAGTAGCACACTGAGTGTAATCTGATCGGTCGGGAGACCGATCAGGAGAAGAGATTGCAAAGAAAGAAAGAGGTGGATCGGTCTGTGGACCGATCCACACTCAATCTGATCGGTCACTACGACTGATCAGAATGGCCTCAGACCGATCAGGTTGTTGCCTGATCGGTCCAAGGCACTGTGATCGGTCTGGTGACCGATCCACACACTCTGATTTGTTCGTTGTATCAACGATTCCTTCACTGCTTTTGATATATCTCATTCATTTATGTGATGTAATCCTCTGTGCTGTTAGCTTTTGAGTTTGCAGGTTAACAGGTATCATTCCAAGCCTAATTTCAAATTAAGTTCGTAAGAGGAATGCGACAAATGGTCTTTATGTTGGTTTCAGCGGCGCATGGTGCATTTCAGGCATCAACGGATACTGCTGTGATCTGGCTGCGATCTGCTTGACTCCTGGGGATTGGTTCGAGCTCAGAAGACGCCAGTGTTGACTGTGATATCATTGGTGTGAGTTCAGAGAATCAGAGAAGGAGGAAAAGAGATTGGCTGCAGCGCTGATTTGCGCAGTTTGGACCAGATTTGCAGCGCTGATTTGCGCAGTTTGGACCAGATTTGTGGCAGCAGAGATCAGGTTTTGAGAAGCAGTAAAAACAGCGAGAGGGAAACAAGAACAGAACACGAAAGAAAGCTTGAAAGAAAAGTGTGTGCTGTTGTGCGAAGTTCTTGAGCTCTCGGGTGAACTGCGATCTCTGTTTTCTGCTACTAATTCTCGCGTGGTTGTAAGCACTCCTATTCTCCTTTGCCACCGAGTTTCTGTAAGTCTCGTGCTTTAATTTAGATCTTTCTTGAGACTCTGTTGAGAGGTTGCTCCACCGAGAAGGAGACATCTTTAGCCGGAAGTTATCCGAGGTGCGATCTACCGAAGATCAAGGAGTCGTCCACCTTACGGACACGCCGAGGAGTAGGGGCAAGTTATCCCCGAACCTCGTATATCTTTGTGTCTGCTGTGTATGTGTTTTTCTTCCTTCGTTTTAGTTTTCCACTTCCGCTGTGCTAACTAGTTTTTGTGTAGAAATCTCTGTCTAAGTTTTTTTTAAGAGGCTATTCACCCCCCCTCTAGCCATCTAAGATCCCAACAGATATTAGTATGACTACTAGTCCTTAGACCTGAAGTCACCATGGTTCCCTACATAAGGAGTTATGTACTTTGGTTTCGTCAAACGTCACCCGTAACTGGGTGGACTATAAAGGCGATTACTGGGTATGTAACGAATTATGCAGAGGGATGTGAGTGATGTAAATGGGATCTATCCATCCTATATGACGGGAGAGACATCGATATTCTTGATAGAGTGAGACCACTAAGTGCATGGCCATGCCCAAATGAGTCAATATGAGATATTGAGCTCATTTGATTTAGTGAGCCTACTTGGAGTTCAAGATTTAGATTGATTAGAGGATGACACGGTCTATGCCTCACATTGATCAATCTAGATGTCTAGGATAGAAGGACACTTGTCATATATTGTGAGGAGTCACAATTAGTAGTCACAAGGTGATGTTGGATCTCAACATTCTTGTAACTTGGGTAGTAATGATGTGTTGCTAGATACCGCTCATTACTTATGCTCCTAAATGGGTTTATGGGCATTGCCAATGTTACAAGAACCTATAGGGTCACACACTAAAGACAATAAGATGGAGATTAGGTTCATATGATGAACCAAGAGGATTAGATTCATTTGATGAATCAAATTGGATTAAGAGTAATCCTAATTGGGCTAATTGAGTTGGACTCAAGTTGATTCATGTGTTCAATGAGTCTAATTTAGATTATGACTCATTGAATTAATTTAATTAAATGAATTAGATTCATTATATTAAATTGGCTTGAATTAAATGGTTGGATTAGATCAACCATGAGAGAGATTAAGTCAAGTTTGACTTGACTTGAGAGGAAGAGGAAGAGTCAAGTTTGACTTGACTTGAGAGGAAGAGGAAGAGTCAAGTTTGACTTGACTTTATGCCACATCATATGTGTGACTTGGCATTAAGTGGCCAATGATGATGTGCCACATCATCATAGTTAATACATGATTGTGCCACCTAATGGAAGTTACATCTTCTCCTTTGCTTTAATGTGGCCGGCCACATTAATGAGAGGAGTTACTCTTGATGTGGCCGACCACTCAAAATGAATGGGATTCATTATTTTTCCATTCAAGGCTAATTGCATCTTCTTCTTCCTCAAGCTCTCCCTCTCCTCTTCTCTTGGCCGAAAGTTTTCATGCAAGAAAGAAGGTGAATGAGTTTGAGTTTCATGAAGAAAAAGGTAGAGTGATTGTCACATAGAAGAAAAAGAAGAATGTTCATAAGATCCATTCTATTTCTCTTCTCTATCCTTTTTCTTTTCATTCCAATCCGAGAGCCCTAGAAAGTGCTAGCGCACTTGTGGTGCTCTCTTCTCCATCCTTGTGTGTTAGAGAACACATCTTGTTCGTGTGGATACTTCTAGAGGATTGTCTACGTTGACAATCTTGAGATCCGGCGTACCTTAGACTTGCGGGATTGCGAAGGGCTTTGCTTCAAAGGTATAACCTTTTTCCCTTGTAGATCTAAGTATAGATCTAGGTAAACTCATACATGTAAAATTTTGTTCTATACTTTTCTTTGCACGGATCCGTTGGCTAGGGAGTTTCGGGGTTTCCGCGACGCGAAAAAGCGATTTTCGCCGCCCGAAAATTCCAACATTACGGACTTGGGTTCCATATTTGTGTTGATATACTATGTTGATTTATATACTTGTGATGTTGGATTGTACTCGAGGATTTTTATCGACTTCTGGTTTACCGCATTTGTTTTTCTGCTGCGTTGTTTTCTCTGTTGTGTTTTGCATTTTCCGTTATGTAGTGGAGTAGGTGGTTTTCAATTATAAACTGCGTGGTTATGTCAGCCAGAGGCTGAAATATATAAACTGCATGGTTGTTAAGTTGTATTTTATTATTATTGTTCCAGAGGGCTTTGTAGAGAAGTTTCATATTGTCACCCGTACAAGGGAGATGCTACCGAAATTTCTTCTGGCAGGGACTACCTGGGGCGTGACAACACCTCTCAACCTCTAACGTGTGGAAGAAGAGGAAGAGAGAAAGAGATCACGCACAGCAACAAGACAAAGGCGCACAAAAGGAAAGCGAACAGGAGGAAGGAGAAGAAGATAAAGAAGAAGAGTTACCATGGTTTAGCGGTGTGCCTACTCCACAAAAATGGTCGAAGCTTTATTAGAATTCTCTCTACACAAGAGAATCACATTACATGATTTTTGTGATTGTTGTTGTACAATATGTTTACAATAATCCCTATAAATAATGCATAAACCCCAGACCCGGTAAAATTATAACAGAATTTTATTATGAAAATTCTTAACAAATTTTTCTTCCATAGCATCCATCGCATTGGCCTTCATCCAAATATAAGTCACCCGTTAACAATCTCCAAATATTCACCCCTTTGAAGAACATGACTATCTGAATAATGCTTCATCTGGATTTTTGGGCCTGGGCTTCCTTCCTCTAGCATCTAGAGATATGGATCAAGTTCAAACAATGCTTAAATTTCTCTGAGGTCACTGGTTTTGTCAGTATATTTGCAGCATTGTCTGCAATGTGAACCTTCTCAAGTTGAATTTTCTCGGAAGTAATCAGCTCTCTGATCTTGTGAAACCTCACATCAATGTGCTTGGTTCTCGCATGATATACCTAATTATTCGCCAAATAGATAGCACTTTGACTATCGCATAACAACTTGACTCCACCTTGCTGAACACCTAGTTCTCTAACCCTATAAGCCATAAAGCTTCCTTTGCTACTTCAGCTGCTGCCATGTACTCTGACTCCGTAGTAGACAATGCAACAATAGATTGTATCATATATTTCCAACAAATAGGTCCTCCTACCACAATGAACACGTATCGTAAAGTAAACCTCATGTTATCTAAATCTCTTGCATAGTCTGCATCTACATACCCAACAATTGAAAAATCCTCCGGTTGTCTACTGAATATGATGTCATAATCAGTTGTATTTCTCAAGTATCTAAAAATCCACTTCACTACTTCCCAATGTAGTCGACCAAGATTTGAAAGAAACTTGCTTACCAAACTAACTGCTTGCCCCAAATCTGGTCTCATGCAAACCATGGCATACATCAGACAACCAACTACAATGGCATAAGGAAGCTTTGACATCTCTTGGATCTCTTCATCTGTCTTTAGACACTGTATACTAGATAACTTGAAGTGATATGCTAGGGGTGTACTCACTGGCTTTGCATTCTTCATGTTGAACCTATCCAGCACCTTCTCCACATAACTACGTTGAGACAATCATAATCTCCCTGCAGCTCTATCCCTATGAATCTCCATCCCAAGAATCTTCTTGGCATCTCCGAAATCTTTCATGTCAAATTTCTTGCTTAGTGGCCTCTTCAATTTGTCAACTTCTTTCATCTTCTTTGTAACAATGAGCATGTCATCTACAATAGTAGTAAAAAAACCAATGATTCAACTTCAAGACTCTTCACATATATGCAGTAGTCATACTCACATGTTCTATATTTGTTTTGAATCATGTATGAATTAAAACATTTGTACCATTACTTAGGAGATTGTTTTAATCCATAGAGTGATTTCTTCAACTTGCAAACCAACTGCTCTTGTCTGAGCTGACTAAATCCCTTAGGTTGTGACATAAATGTTAGAATGTATACTAAAAGCCTAGCTTTCGTAAACATTTATTTTTGAAGTAAAATAATCACATTGGTCAATATCTGTATTTATTTGTTAAATGTAATTGTTCAATTAATTTATATAATAGATAACATGGAGTGTTGTGTCACACTCAGAAGATCATGTTGTCGGTTCTCTATAAATTATAAACAGGTACTCACGACTAAGATGGAAAGGAACAAACCATCAGAATAGTCGTAGTGTAATTAAGTATTAGTTTATCTTGACTAATAAATTACACTGATACACTTTAAGTGTATTGAGTAGGACCATTTAGGTAAGTTCTTTTTGTACTAACTTAATAAAAGAACTAGACCTTAGTTATTATGGAAGGGTGTGCTCTTAATCCTAATATAATAACAAGCACATATATTTAATATTTATTTCTTTGACTTATCAAAGGGTGAGGTTTAGCTCGATAAATCAATATGCCCGATAAGTTGAGAAATGATATTACTTATAGTGTGTGTTGTTGATTATAAAAGGAATCTGTGTCCTAGTTATTTAGGTTGAGAATGTCCCCAAGAGGAGCTCATAAGGATTGTCATGTTAAACCCTGCAGGTGGACTTAGTCCGACATGACAATGAAGTTGAGTGGTACTACTCTTGGAGCTAGATATTAATTAAGTGAGTTGTCAGTAATTTACTTAATTAGTGGACATTCGTAATCTTAAACACAGGGAGACTAACACACTCATAATAAGAAGGAGCTCATAATGTAATTTGGGATTGGTGCGGTAGTGCGGTAATAACTCTTTTACTTAATTAGTGGGCATTCGTAATCTTAAACACAGGGAGACTAACACACTCATAATAAGAAGGAGCTCATAATGTAATTTGGTATTGGTGCGGTAGTGCGGTAATAACTCTCGAGTGGAATGAGTTATTATCGATGAACTTGAGTTGTGTATTCGGGGCGAGCACGGGATACTCAAGCTCATCGGAAGGCCAAAACCAATTTATCCTCTAGGTCCCTGTCGTAGCCTCATTATAGCCTCAAGTCTATCCAAATGTAAGGCTCTTCTCGGTGTCCAAGAAGTGGGCCGGTCCAATGCTTGGTGACCAAGCAAGGGTCGGCCACATCCTCTTTAAAGGGGCCGGCCCTTTGCTTGGTGACCAAGCATGAAGGGGCCGGCCACAATATTCAAATAAGGAGGGTTATTTTTGAATTTTTAAAATCTTCTCTTTGTAGAAAACTATAAGTTTTAAAAGAGAGATTTTAATTTTAAAAACTTTCCTTATTTGAATTTAGTCACATGTTTTAATATAGAGTTTTAAAAGTTTTTAAAATTTTCCTTTTTTTAACCTCCTCATGGTTTAAGAAAAAAATGGGAGAAAAGTTTTAAAATTAAAATTTTCTATCATCATGTTAAAAAGAAAATTTTGTAAGAGAAGTTTTAAATTTTAAAATATGGTTTTAATTTTTTAGAACGTTCCTTTTTTTAACTCCTACTTTAGGAAAGAGAGCTTGTAAAATTTTATAAGAGTTTTCTTGTAAAATTTTATAAAAAAAAATATATTTCCTTTTTCCCCTTGATGAGGTGGCCGGCCACTTTGCTTGGTGCCCAAGCAAGTGGCCGGCCATATTAAAATTAATTAAAATTATCAAAAAATTAAAATTGGTGATTGATTCAATCAAGAGGAAAGAAAATGAAAAATAAAAAGGAAAAAGGAAAAACTCTTGGATGATTTTATTTTTTGTAAAAAGTTTTTTCTTATTTGCCTTGGGCAAGTAATATAAAAGAAGGGGTGAGGGGGCTTCATGAGACACAACTCTTATTCTTTAGCTTGGAGACTCTCTTGGTGGCCAGCCCCTCTCTCCCTCTCTTCTCCCTTTGCTCTCTTTTCTATTGTGGTGGTGGTGGCCGAATATTACAAGGAGGAGAAGCTCTTTTGGGTGGTGTTCATCTTGGAGAATCGTCGCCCACACGACGTCCAAGGCGAGGCGAGGAATACGGCAGAAGATCTCGAGGTCATTAGCTTACAAAGAGAAGGTATAACTAGTAATTTTCTTTTGCATCATACTAGTTATTTTCTTTGTAAGAATTCTAAATACAAGAGGCAATTAGATCTAGTTTTTCGAATTTATTTTTCAAGTTTGTGTTTTCTTCTTTTTGAATTTGTGATTTGATTGTTCTTTTTGGTTAACCTAAAGTTATTTAAGGAAATTAAATATTAGCTTTCCTTAAAAGGCTTTGTCTAGGCGGTAGTGGTTGCTCTCATATCCAAGAAGGCCATGTGCCTCGCCATGCAGTCCTGGAAGCCAATTTTGGAAATTAATATTTAATGAAATTAATAACTTAGGTTGATTTGAATCAATAGTGTTAAGTTTCACTTGCGATTCAAATCTAAACCATTAAGAACAGATAAGTTAAATTTTGAATCAATGATGTTAAGTTCCGTTTGCGATTCCTAATTTAACTTCTAAAGAACACAATAGGTTATTTAAGGAAAGGTTCGACACTTGTACAAAAAATTTTGTACAGTGGAATCGGTACGTTTTCCTAGGATTAACAAAAGGAAAAGAGGGATAGATGGGAAGGTAGAAACCTTCAAAGCAAGGCTTGTTGCGAAAGAGTATACTCAGAAAGAGAGAATCGATTATGAGGAGACTTTTTCACCGGTAGCCATGCTTAAGTCTATCCGGATACTCTTATCCATTGCCGCTCATATGGATTATGAGATTTAGCAAATGGATGTCAAGACAACTTTCCTTAATGGAAGTCTTGAAGAAAATATTCATATGAAGCAACCAGAAGGGTTCATTGAAAAGGGTAAAGAGCATCTAGTGTGTAAGCTCAATCGGTCCATTTATGGACTAAAGCAAGCTTCAAGGTCTTGGAACATCCGGTTTAATGAAGTAATCCAGTCATATGGATTTATTCAGTGTCCGGATGAGTCTTGTGTATACAAGAAGTGTAACGAAAACGTGGTGGTATTTCTTGTACTATACGTAGATGATATTTTGTTAATTGGCAACAATGTCAAGGTATTATCGGACGTAAGGGTATGGTTGTCCAAATAATTTGATATGAAGGACTTAGGAGAATGTGCACATATTCTTGGGATCAAAGTTATAAGGGATCGCAAGAAAAGAATGTTGTGCATATCCCAAGCTTTATATATAGATATAATCCTTGCTCGTTTTAGCATGCAAAACTCCAAGAAAGGTTTCTTACCTTTTAGGCATGGAGTAGCTTTATCTAAAGAGATGTCTCCGAAGACATCAAAGGAGATCGAGGACATGAAGGTAGTTCTTTATGCCTCGGCTGTAGGAAGCCTTATGTATGCAATGCTGTGTATGAGATCTGATATCTGTTTTACCATGGGCATGGTTAGCAGATATCAGAGTAACCCTGGACAAGGACATTAGACTGCAGTAAAGAATATATTAAAGTACCTGAGAAGAACTAGAGACTACATGCTAGTTTACCAAGCAGACGATTTACTCCCTGTGGGTTACACGGATTCGGATTTCCAATCAGATAGGGACAATAGTAAGTCTACGTCAGGCTATGTGTTTACTCTAGGAGGTGGAGCTATTGCATGGAGGAGTGTTAAGTAGAAATGCGTTTCGGACTCAACTATGGAAGCTGAGTATGTGGCAACCTCTGAGGCAGCCAAAGAAGCTGTATGGCTCAGGAACTTTCTAATGGACTTAGATGTGATTCCAGGTTTGCCCAAAATCATCACAATTTATTGTGATAATAGTGGTGCAGTTGCAAACTCGAAGGAACCACGAGCCCATAAGGCAAGTAAACATATAGAGCGCAAGTACCACCTGATACGAGACATCGTCAAGCGAGGAGAAGTTGTCGTCGCCAAGATTGCATCAGCAGATAACCTGGCAGATCCTTTCACAAAGGCCCTTCCGGCGAAAGCTTTTGATCGGCATGTGGAGGGGATGGGAATCAGATGTATGGCAACAGATATGGCAGCTTAGTCTTTTAGTATAAGTGGGAGATTGTTGGAATGTATACTAAAAGCTTAGCTTTTGTAAACATTTATTTTTGAAGTAAAAGATTCACATTGGTTAATATCTGTATTTATTTGTTAAATGTAATTGTTCAATTAATTTATATAGTAGATAACATAGAGTGTCGTGTCACACTCAAAAGATCATGTTGTCGGTTCTCTATAAATTATAAACAAGTGCTCACGACTAAGATGGAAAGGAACAAACCATCAGAATAGTCGTAGTGTAATTAAGTATTAGTTTATCTTGACTGATAAATTACACTGATACACTTTAAGTGTATTGAGTAGGACCATTTAGGTAAGTTCTTTTTGTACTGACTTAATAAAAGAACTAGACCTTAGTTATTATGGAAGTATGTGCTCTTAATCCTAATATAATAACAAGCACATATATTTAATATTTGTTTCTTTGACTTATCAAAGGGTGAAGTTTAGCTCGATAAATCAATATGCCCGATAAGTTGGGAAATGATATTACATATAGTGTGTGTTGTTGATTATAGAAGGAATCTGTGTCCTAATTATCTAGGTTGAGAATGTTCCCAAGAGGAGCTCATAAGGATTGTCATGTTAAACCCTGCAGGTGAACTTAGTCCAACATGACAATGAAGTTGAGTGGTACTACTCTTGGAGCTAGATATTAATTAAGTGAGTTGTCAGTAATTTACTTAATTAGTGGACATTCGTAATCTTAAACACAGGGAGACTAACACACTCATAATAAGAAGGAGCTCATAATGTAATTTGGGATTGGTGTGGTAGTGCGATAATAACTCTCTAGTGGAATGAGTTATTATCGATGAACTTGAGTTGTGTGTTCGGGGCGAGCACGGGATACTCAAGCTCATCGGAAGGCCAAAACCAATTTCTCCTCTAGTTCCCTGTTGTAGCCTCATTATAGCCTCAAGTCCATCCAAATGTAAGGCTCTTCTTGGTGTCCAAAAAGTGGGCCGGTCCAATGCTTGGTGACCAAGCAAGGGTCGGCCACATCCTCTTTAAAGGGGTCGGCCCTTTGCTTGGTGGCCAAGCATGAAGGGGCCGGCCACAATATTCAAACAAGGAGGGTTGTTTTTAATTTTTAAAATCTTCTCTTTGTAGAAAACTATAAGTTTTAAAAGAGAAATTTTAATTTTAAAAACTTTCCTTATTTGAATTTGGCCACATGTTTTAATAGAAAGTTTTAAAAAATTTTAAAACTTTCCTTTTTTAACCATCCTCATGGTTTAAGAAAAAAAAGGAGAAAAGTTTTAAAATTAAAATTTTCTATCATCATGTTAAAAAGAAAATTTTGTAAGAGAAGTTTTAAATTTTAAAACATGGTTTTAATTTTTAGAACTTTCCTTTTTTAACTCCTACTTTAGGAAAAAGAGCTTGTAAAATTTTATAAGAGTTTTCTTGTAAAATTTTATAAAAAAAAATATATTTCCTTTTTCCCCTTGATGAGGTGGCCGGCCACTTTGCTTGGTACCCAAGCAAGTGGCCGGCCATATTAAAATTAATTAAAATTAATTAAAATCATCACAAAATTAAAATTGGTGATTGATTCAATCAAGAGGAAAGAAAAGGAAAAATAAAAAGGAAAAACTCTTGGATGATTTTATTTTTTGTAAAAAGTTTTTCCTTATTTGTCTTGGGCAAGTAATATAAAAGAAGGGGTGAGGGGGCTTCATGAGAAACAACTCTTATTCTTTGGCTTGGAGACTCTCTTGGTGGTCGACCCCTCTCTCCCTCTCTTCTCCCTTTGCTCTCTTTTCTATTGTGGTGGTGGTGGCCAAATATTTCAAGGAGGAGAAGCTCTTTTGGGTGGTGTTCATCTTGGAGGATCGTCGCCCACACGACATCCAAGGCGAGGCGAGGAATACGGCAGAAGATCTCGAGGTCATTAGCTTACAAAGAGAAGGTATAACTAGTAATTTTCTTTGTAAGAATTCTAAATACAAGAGGCAATTAGATCTAGTTTTTCGAATTTATTTTTCGAGTTTGTGTTTTCTTCTTTTTCAAATTTGTGATTCGATTGTTCTTTTTGGTTAATCTAAAGTTATTTAAGAAAATTAAATATTAGCTTTCTTTAAAAGACTTTGTCTAGGAGGTGGTGGTTGCTCCCATATCCAAGAAGGCCATGTGTCTCGCCATGCAATCCTGGAAGTCAATTTTGGAAATTAATATTTAATGAAATTAATAACTTAGGTTGATTTGAATCAATAGTGTTAAGTTCTGCTTGCGATTCAAAACTAAATCATTAAGAACAGATAAGTTAAATTTTGAATCAATGATGTTAAGTTCCGTCTGCGATTCCTAATTTAACTTCTAAAGAACACAATAGGTTATTTAAGGAAAGGTTCGGCACTTGTACAAAAAAATTTGTACAGTGGAACCGGTACGTTTTCTTAGGATTAATCAACAATAAAAATATGCTCCTCCAGATTTTCATGAAGAAATGTCGTCTTCATATCTATTTGCTCCAGCTGCAAATCGTGATGTGCTATCAAAGCCAACACCGCTTTAATTGGCGTATGTCTTACCACTGGAGAGAAAATTTCTTCATAGTCAATCCCCTTTCTCTATGAATACCCCTTTACTACCAACCAAGCCTTGAACTTCACATCTTCCCCCTCTAACATTGCTTCTTTCTTCTTAAATATCCACTGGCACCCTATAATTTTCTATTCTTCAGAGAGTTCCACTAGATCCCAAACTTGGTTCTTATGCAACGACTTCATCTCCTCTGCCATAGCACCAATCCACCTGTCCTTCTCAGAGCTGTGTATCACCTCTTGAAAGAATGTAGGGTATGTGCTACTAGTGATAAGTGCATAAGATACCAAGTCTTCAAATCCGTATCTAGTAGGTGGTTTTACGACTCGTCTCGTTCTACCACCAGCTATAGTGTGATACTCCGTGTGCTCTAAGCTAGAATCATTGGAGTCATAAGTCTCTAGCTCCACCTGCATAACATTTTTCTCCATGTTGCTTTGTGGTGTTTCCTTTCCTTCTTCCTGAGTACGTTGTAGCATAGTTTCTCATCAAACATCACATCTCTACTGATCACCACCTTATTTACCTTAGGATCCCAAAGCTTGAAGCCTTTAACTCCTTTCTGATACTCCAAAAAAATACACTGCTTTGACTTCGCATCCAATTTTGATCTTTCCTCACTAGATATGTACATATAGGTTGGACATCCAAAAACTTGAAGATGAGAGTAATTTACATGATTCTCTATCCATACTTCCTCTGACATTTTACCTTCTAGTGTTGTCCTTGGTGATCTATTAATGAGATAACATATCATGTTAACCGCTTCCTCCCAAAAATTCTTTGCAAGCCCTGCATTCAGCCTGAGACATCTTACCTTCTCAATGATTGTCATGTTCAACCTTTCTGCCACCCCATTCTGCTGAGGTATCCTGCAAACCAAGAAATGCCTCATTATCCCATGTTGCTCACAAAATTTCTAGAACTTTGAATCTATGTACTCAGCCTGAGACCTAAGACATTTGATCCTCCTTCCGGTCTAGTTCTCCACTTTAGTTTTCCACAGTTTAAATTTTACAAAAGTTTTTGACTTGTGACGCATAAAGTATGCCCAGATCTTTCTTGAGAAGTCATCAATAAAACTCATAAAATACAAGTGCCCTTGTAACGACCCGCCTTCTACTGAATAAGCTGTAAGGCGAATCGCTACAATACTGCTGTACTGACTGTGCGGAAAACCGAGCTAATTTAAATTTTCACTAACTGACTCTGTTAATCTGACAACTGATACACCCATACTGTTATAAGGAAGGATTCAGGACCCTTTCCGGTTGGTATACATTTGCTAATGAGGATACTTGACCCCCCCATCTGAGCTAGGAACTCAAAATTTACTTCTCTGCTAGCTGCTGATCGATCCACGGATCGATCAAACTTACTGCGATTCTGTGCCTGGCTGGATCGGTCTGCGGACCGATCCAAGTATGTCTGGATCGGTCGGCTGACCGATCCAGGAACCTGCAAATCTCCTCCGAGGCTACTGTGTTGAGCTGGATCGGTCGGCTGACCGATCCAGGCACCTGGGAAACTCCTCCGAGGCTACTGTGTTGAGCTGGATCGGTCGGCTGACCGATCCAGGCAACTGGAGATCTTCTCCAAGACTACTGTGTTGAGCTGGATCGGTCGGCTGACCGATCCAGGCACCTGGAGATCTCATCCGAGGCTACTGTGTTGAGCTGGATCGGTCGGCTGACCGATCCAGGAGGATACAGTAGCGTACCGTATCTCGCTGGATCGGTCGGCTGACCGATCCAGTGGAACAGCCCAGACCCTGATCGGTCTGGAGACCGATCAGTGTCTGATTTCACTCGGGAGTTCTGATTTCAGCACTCTGACGTGCCAAAACCCCACATAACATCTATCTAATGCATCATAAACTATTCTAACAACATGTAGTAACATTCTAATAACATAAACCAAAAGCACGATTCGTTAGCTTGTTAAACATGGAAATACTAAAGGTTCTATGCTGAATTGAAATTTGCTAATGAGTTCTAAAGCATAAATAAAGCTTGTTAGAGCCCTGAGATCTTTCATTCCAGTTCCACACACACACCATTTCCGCATTGACCTCCAGCCTCCACTGCTAGTCTATCTTCCTTTTACCTGCATCTGCAGTATAAGAAAAATAGTATCTGTAAGCTTAAAGCTTAGTAAGAAACCATTTACCTCACTAAATCATGCATACGATGCAAATATGATTTTAAATCATGTTGTTTGAAAACATACTGAACATGCAAGCATGGCATGGCATATCAAACAAAGCATAAACTGCAACTGAAACATGGCATAACATATCAACTGAGCCTGAAACTGAACTAGTCATGCATATGTCTAAATCTGTACATGAACTCCAATCATGTAAACTGGACCTGAACTGAACTGAAAGCTAAATTAGTGTTCTCATCACTGGTTTCAAGTTTGAAAACTATACATATAATAGATGAAAATACTAAACATGCTGCTGGGGCCCTGGCAACTGTGCTTACTGTGCGCGCATCCCTACGAGACCCGGGATTGCAAGTTCCGAATCCAGCAGGGTTACTAGGTTATCTGTACCTAGGGACGACTGTGGGAGTCCAGCCCATGGATATCTGATCCAAGCACGATGCCAACTGAATAAAAGTAAAATACTGAATACTGTTTCATTTTACTTTGCTGTTCTAGGTTATCTGAACCTAGAGCTAGGTTATCTGAACCTAGAGGCTACTGTGGGAGCCCACCCAATGGATATCTGATCCATATAGCTGTAATAACTGATAATAAACTGGGTAAAATGTTTCTAATACATTTTACATATTGTTAGGACGCTCATTGGTGCATCCTTCTGAACTGAGCATTTTACCGAATGCTTAGTGTGCACTAAAAGCACACCCTATAACTGAGAACTGTAAAACTATTGAACTAACGCTAAAACTAACAAGCGAGAGCAATTATACTGCAGGTGAGGGGTTTCTTACCTCAATCGCAAGGTTTTCTTACGATTCTATCCGCTAGGTCTTCCGGAAAACTGCTCCTCTCGACGATCCGTTCACGTCTTCGCGTTCCTCTCGCGGAGATGGACCGTCTTCGTATTGGAGTCGCTGCCGGAAGGTGCACCTATGGCCCTAGGAGAGAAGCCCTAGGTTGGCTTCTGCTTGGGTGCGCCGAGAGAAGGAGAGGAAGAGAGGTGCGGCGTTTTTGGGTTTCGGGTGAGGAAAACTACGGTGAGAAAATAGTCTAAAACTTCTCACTTAAATCCTTGTTTAGATTTACTAATTAATTCACCCAAAATCAATTATAAATATAATTGATTCCCTCTTCTTTCAGCACGGCCCTGCTGGGTTCACTGGTTTCTAACATTATCCGTAAACCGAAGGTCTCGGGTTCAATTCCCGCTTAGGCCGTTTTACGATTCTATTTATTTTTGCTACTTCCGCTACTCGGAAAATTCCGGAAAAATATCTAATAATTCCAGAAAAATCGTACCATAATTCTAATATAGTTTTGAGAATTTTCGGGCTTACAATCCCCATACCTTATAAAAGTTCGTCCTCGAACTTAGAACAATTCTGTGCTGGCCTCTGCCTCCCAAGTCGCCTCTGCTGCTTTGCCAAATGACTTTAACTAATGGTACTTCCTTGTTCATAATTTCTTTACCGCTCGGTATTATCCGAATAGGCCGATCGTCATAGCTGAGATCATCACGACCTGTACCAACCGGGCTCAATCACCGGTGGCGTCTCGAATATGCTTCTTCAAGATGGAGACATGAAATACGTTAGGACAAATGACATCTCCGAGGTAGCTCCACATATGCTACCTTGCCCACTCTCTTCGTGATAAGGTATGGTCCCACATATCTGGGAGCTAGCTTGCCCTTCTTCCCAAAACGCATGACTCCTCTCATGGGAGCTACTCTAAGGAAAACTGTATCCCCAACCGAGAACTCTAGGGGTCTGCGTCGTGTATCGGCATAGCTCTTCTGCCGGCTCTGTGCTGTCTCTCCTCTGGCGAATCTGCTGTGGTATCTGCTACTAGATCCGTCTGAAGCTCTAGTTCCTTCTGTTCACCACTCTCATACCAACAGATTGGTGATATGCACCTCCGCCCATAGAGTGCCTCATAAGGTGCCATGCCGATAGTGGCTCGATAACTGTTGTATGCAAATTCGCTAGACTCGGATATTTGCACCAACTTCCCGTGAAATCTAGGGCACAAGCTCGAGCATATCTTCGAGTACTTGATTTACTCGCTCGGTTTGACCATCCGTCTGAGGATGGAAGGTCGTGCTGAATTTTAATCTGACTGCACACACTTCCGTAAGTGTGATGTAAATCTCTGTCTCTGTCCGATATAATGGTTCGTGGGACTCCATGCACCTACTATCTCCCCGAGATACAACCGAGCTAGTTGCTCCATGGAATAGGATATTCGATAGCTAAGAAGTGGGCTGATTTAGTCAACTGTCGACTATTACCCAAATGGCATCAAAACCATTCGTGGTTCTGGGTAACCCCACTATGAAGTCCATAGAGATATCCTCCCACTTCCATTCTCGAATCTGGATCGGCGCAGAACTCCTCCTGGTCGCTGATGTTCCGCCTTAACCCTCTCGACAGTTAGACAGATGCCGACGATTCTGGCGACATCTCGCTCATCCTGTGCCACCAAAATCGTTTCCTTAGGTCCCGATACATTTTGGTGGAACCAGATGCATCGCATAAGGAGTCCGTGAGGCTCGCTCTAGAATCTGTTGTAGTTCCACCGATCGGGAACACAAAGTCTCTACCACAAGACACTACCCCACCGCGACACTCAACTCTCCATTTTCTCGATTCGCTAACCTTGCTTGATTTTCTGGATTTCAGGATCCCGCTCCTGAGCTGTCTATCATCAAGCAAGGTAGATGCTAAGGACATAGTGGAAAGCCGTCCGACTATAAGTTCGAGACTAAAGGCTATAATCTCCTTCCTTAGGGGTGGTGACATAGCTGCTAAAGATAATAAGGTAGCACTGACTTCCTGAGTGCGTCTGCTACCTTATTAGCTTTCCACGGATGGTAGAGGATATCTATGTCATAATCTTTGACCAGTTCTAACCATCTACGCCGTCGCATATTCAGATCCTTCGAGTAAAGAAGTACTTCAGACTTTGATGATCTGATACACTCTGCACCGAGCTCCATCAGATAATGTCTCCAAATCTTGAGAGCGAACACCATTCCGCAAGCTCAAGGTCGTGAGTAGGATAGTTCCTCTCATAATCCTTGAGTTGTCCGGAGGCATAGGCGATCACCTTGCCTTGCATCATCAAGCTGCTCCTAATCCCAATTTAGAGGCGTCACTGTAGATGAGTTGTCCGTGTTTTCTGGTATAGCTAAAATAGGAGCACTGGTCAATCTCCGCTTTAGTTCACTGAAGCTGTTCTGCATCCTCAGTCCACTGAAATTTCTTGTTCTTCCCGGTGAGAGCTGTCGGTGGGGAGGCTATCCTGGAGAAGTCCTCTACGAATTTCCTGTAGTAGCCCGCCAATCCCGTAAAGCTCGATTTCACCGACGCTCCCGGTCTCTTCCAGCTACTTACCGCTTCTATCTTGTCGATCTACCATAACACCATCCTTGGAGATGATGTGACCTAGAAAGGCTACCTGGTCTAGCCAAAATTCACATTTCGTGAATTTGGCGTACAGCTGGTTTTGCTGAAGGATCTGCAAAACCGTCTTCAGATGCTCTGCATGGTCCTCCTGAGTACCTGAATAGATAAGAATGTCATCGATGAACACGATGACAAACTTGTCTAAGTATTCTCTGAATACTCTGTTCATGAGGTCCATGAATGTAGCTGGGGCATTTGTCACGCCGAAAGGCATGACTACGAACTCATAATGTCCGTATCTAGTCCTGAAGGCTGTTTTAGGTATATCACCTTCCTTGACTTTAACCTGGTGATATCCTGATCTGAGGTCGATTTTAGAGAACACTGTGGCTCCCTTTAGCTGGTCAAACAGGTCATCTATCCTGGGAAGAGGGTACCTGTTTTTAACTGTGACCTGGTTCAAAGCACGGTAGTCTATGCATAAGCGCATGCTTCCATCCTTCTTCTTCACGAACAACACAGGTGCTCCCCATGGTGAGTGACTAGGGCGTATGAAACCCTTGTCAAGAAGCTCCTGTAATTGCTCCTGAAGTTCCTTCAGTTCTGCTGGAGCCATGCGGTATGGTGCCTTGGAGACTGGATTTGTGCCGGGAATAAGCTCTATTTTAAATTCAATCTCCCTGTCTGGTGCTAAGCCTGGTAGCTCATCGGGGAAGACTGCTGGGTAGTCACAAACGACTCGAACCTCTGATAGCTGTTGGTTCTTGTCCTGGCTGGTGTTGACTACATTTGCTAAAAATCCCATGCATCCTGAATCCAATAGTTGTTGTGCTTTCAATGCTGAGAGAAACTTCCTGGCTTTCCTCTTTGGCTTCCCCGTGTACTCAAACTGTACTCCTGCTTCAGGTTGGAATATGACTTTCTGTTTACGGCACTCTATAGAAGCGCCGTATCTGATCAGAAAATCCATTCCAAGGATGACATCATAGTCAGTCATCTCTAGCACTATCAAATCACCAAAAAGTTCCCTGTCTGCTATTATGACTGGCACCGCTCTGAGCCAGTGCGTAGATGCCATGATATCTCCCGAGGGTAGTGTTGTCAGAAACTGACTATTTAACAACTCTGGAGGTGTTGCTAATTTCTCGGCGAATGCCTTGGAAACATAAGAGTGGGTTGCCCCAGTATCGAATAAGACAGTTGCATCATGCTGTAAAATACTGATCTGACCTGTGACCACTGTCGAGGCATTTGCTGCGTCCTCTCTGGTCAGTGAGAAAATTCTGGCATTTGTGGTAGCTGTGGGGGCTTCTAATCTGCCCTGACTGATCTGTGGACCATCTAAGACAGCATACATCTGGTGTAGCTGCGCTGGCTGAGTTCCATACTGTATCGGCTGAGGTTGAGGGAGACTGTTCTTGTTCGGGCACTGCTTGGCCATGTGCCCTTCCTGTCCACATTCAAAACAACCTCGCGTACCCTTGCGGCAAACTCCTGGATGATGTTTCCCACAAGTAGCACACTTGGGATTTCTGAAATGTTTCCCAGCTGGCCCTCCTTTTGGATCACTGCTTGCCTTGCGTTTCCCTTTCCAGTTGGAGCTATGTCCCTGTGGTTTCTGCTGAGTACCAGAGCCAGTCTGTCCCTTGGGCTCGATGGAAACCTGCTTCTGCTGGGTGATGCTGCGTTGATAATGCTCGGTGGTCAAAGCACTACTCACCAGCTCCTCTGTGGTTTGTGGCCTATGAACGCCACCAGCCACATTCATCGCTATCTCTGGTCCGAGCATCTAACCCGATTCGTTCCTTCTCTCGGCCGACTAGCTCGGGCATAAACGAGCCAACTGTTGAATTTCTTCACGGCTTCCTGAAAGGTTGCCTGGCGAAATTCAAGGAACTCGTCAGAATGGCGGTCCAGAATCCGTATGTGAAAGAATTCTCAAGAATTCCTTCTCAAGTCAACCCATGACATCTCGATTCAATGGACGCCGCCCGACTCTCTCCCACCACATACTAGCGTCCCCTGTCAGGCAGAAGGAAGCACATTTCACCTTCTCCTGCTCCGGCCAGTCGAAGCTCCATTATCCTCTCCAGTGTTTTGAACCATGCTTGTGCATCCCATGGTTCGCCAGTGCCTGAGAAATTTAGGCTTCTCTCTTAGCCCCTGCTACTGGGGCCACTGGAACTGGTACTGCAGGCTGAGCTGGTACTACCTCTGTGATTACTGGAGTTACTGGAGTCGTGAGGTTCGATCTGGAGTGATGGGGGAGTAGTTGCTGGTTAGCCTTTAAGGAGGCTATCTCCTGTTGCTGATCAGCTAACTGCTGTTGTAGCTGAGCCACTAGTCTCAGGGGGAGGCACTGAACTGCCTGCCTCATGCTGGGGCTCAGCCGCTGCTGCTTTCTTAGCTGGGCGTCCTCGCACCATTTTCTAAATAGCAGAGAACACATAAATATAACTAGTCTATCATGTTATAGTTAACTACTAGTAACATGTTAAACACTATTACCGTAAACATGAATTAATTAACTACCAACATGATAGCAAAACATGAAGCACATATAACTGATATGAAAACTGTAAACAAAACTGAGGAGAGATGTTCTTACTTGGAAGCTGTAGGCACAATGCTGATGTGTGTGTAGGAAGCATGGAACACGGCTCTGATACCACTCTGTAACGACCCGCCTTCTACTGAATAAGCTGTAAGGCGAATCGCTACAATAATGCTGTACTGACTGTGCGGAAAACCGAGCTAATTTAAATTTTCACTAACTGACTCTGTTAATCTGACAACTGATACACCCATACTGTTATAAGGAAGGATTCAGGACCCTTTCCGGTTGGTATACATTTGCTAATGAGGATACTTGACCCCCCCATCTGAGCTAGGAACTCAAAATTTACTTCTCTGCTAGCTGCTGATCGATCCACGGATCGATCAAACTTACTGCGATTCTGTGCCTGGCTGGATCGGTCTGCGGACCGATCCAAGTATGTCTGGATCGGTCGGCTGACCGATCCAGGAACCTGCAAATCTCCTCCGAGGCTACTGTGTTGAGCTGGATCGGTCGGCTGACCGATCCAGGCACCTGGGAAACTCCTCCGAGGCTACTGTGTTGAGCTGGATCGATCGGCTGACCGATCCAGGCACCTGGGAAACTCCTCCGAGGCTACTGTGTTGAGCTGGATCGGTCGGCTGACCGATCCAGGCACCTGGAGATCTCATCCGAGGCTACTGTGTTGAGCTGGATCGGTCGGCTGACCGATCCAGGAGGATACAGTAGCGTACCGTATCTCGCTGGATCGGTCGGCTGACCGATCCAGTGGAACAGCCCAGACCCTGATCGGTCTGGAGACCGATCAGTGTCTGATTTCACTCGGGAGTTCTGATTTCAGCACTCTGACGTGCCAAAACCCCACATAACATCTATCTAATGCATCATAAACTATTCTAACAACATGTAGTAACATTCTAATGACATAAACCAAAAGCACGATTCGTTAGCTTGTTAAACATGGAAATACTAAAGGTTCTATGCTGAATTGAAATTTGCTAATGAGTTCTAAAGCATAAATAAAGCTTGTTAGAGCCCTGAGATCTTTCATTCCAGTTCCACACACACACCATTTCCGCATTGACCTCCAGCCTCCACTGCTAGTCTATCTTCCTTTTACCTGCATCTGCAGTATAAGAAAAATAGTATCTGTAAGCTTAAAGCTTAGTAAGAAACCATTTACCTCACTAAATCATGCATACGATGCAAATATGATTTTAAATCATGTTGTTTGAAAACATACTGAACATGCAAGCATGGCATGGCATATCAAACAAAGCATAAACTGCAACTGAAACATGGCATAACATATCAACTGAGCCTGAAACTGAACTAGTCATGCATATGTCTAAATCTGTACATGAACTCCAATCATGTAAACTGGACCTGACTGAACTGAAAGCTAAATTAGTGTTCTCATCATTGGTTTCAAGTTTGAAAACTATACATATAATAGATGAAAATACTAAACATCTCTGGGCCCCGCAATCTGTGGTTATCGCAGATCCCTACGAGACCCGGATTGCAAGTTCAATCCAGCAGGTTACTAGGTTATCTCATAGGGACGATCGTGGAGTCCACCCATGGATATCTGATCCAAGCACGATGCCAACTGAATAAAAGTAAAATATTGAATACTGTTTTATTTTACTTTTCTGTTCTAGGTTATTCAACCTAGAGCTAGGTTATCCTGAACCTAGAGGCTACTGTGGGAGCCCACCCAATGGATATCTGATCCATATAGCTGTAATAACTGATAATAAACTGGGTAAAATGTTTCTAATACATTTTACATATTGTTAGGACGCTCATTGGTGCATCCTTCTGAACTGAGCATTTTACCGAATGCTTAGTGTGCACTAAAAGCACACCCTATAACTGAGAACTGTAAAACTATTGAACTAACGCTAAAACTAACAAGCGAGAGCAATTATACTGCAGGTGAGGGGTTTCTTACCTCAATCGCAAGGTTTTCTTACGATTCTATCCGCTAGGTCTTCCGGAAAACTGCTCCTCTCGACGATCCGTTCACGTCTTCGCGTTCCTCTCGCGGAGATGGACCGTCTTCGTATTGGAGTCGCTGCCGGAAGGTGCACCTATGGCCCTAGGAGAGAAGCCCTAGGTTGGCTTCTGCTTGGGTGCGCCGAGAGAAGGAGAGGAAGAGAGGTGCGGCGTTTTTGGGTTTCGGGTGAGGAAAACTACGGTGAGAAAATAGTCTAAAACTTCTCACTTAAATCCTTGTTTAGATTTACTAATTAATTCACCCAAAATCAATTATAAATATAATTGATTCCCTCTTCTTTCAGCACGGCCCTGCTGGGTTCACTGGTTTCTAACATTATCCGCAAACCGAAGGTCTCGGGTTCAATTCCCGCTTAGGCCGTTTTACGATTCTATTTATTTTTGCTACTTCCGCTACTCGGAAAATTCCGGAAAAATATCTAATAATTCCAGAAAAATCGTACCATAATTCTAATATAGTTTTGAGAATTTTCGGGCGTTACAGCCCTCCACGTGATGCTACACTGGCTGGTCCCCAGGGATCCATATATACGTAGTCCAAAATCCCCTTCGTCTTATTTGTTGTTGTCTTGAATTGCACTTTGCTCTGTTTCCCAAGAACACAGAATTTGCATAATATAAGCTTACACGTCATGACACCCTTCAAAAGATCTTTCTTGTGAAGTTCTAGCATCCCACGTTCACTCATATACCCTAGCCGCATATGCCACAAGATAGTACTGTCTAATTCAGACTCTACCGAGGTGACTCCACCTACAACTGTAGTCCCTATCAACTTGTAGATGTTTCCTACTACCTTTTATCCTTTTAATACCGTTAGAGCTCCCTTGCTGACCTTCATCACCCCGCTCACCGATTTGTAATTGCAACCAATATCATCCAATGTGCCTAGTGAGATCAAGTTCTTCCTTAGCTCTGGTATATATCTGACATCACATAGGGTTCTGATCACACTAACAAACATCTTGATTCTGGCGTTCCCTATGCCAATAACTTTGTATGACACATCATTTTCCATCAACACTGAACTAGAATTCACTGCCCTATAGGTGTCAAATCACTCATTGTTTGGAGTCATGTGATATGAACATGCAGAGTCTAAGATCCATGCATCCATCAGCTGCTCTGAACTCGACATAACTAATAGCATATTTCCATCACCGCTCTTTGAATTTTCCTCTTCAACTATGTTTGCAGACTTTGTCAAACTATCTTGGTTCTCTGCAACATGTTTCTTTATCTCTGGACAATCTCTCTTAATATGACCTTTACCTCCACACTTGTAGCACGTGATCACCTTCTTCGTTCTCGACTTAGAATGAGTCTTGTTGTTGTTGTCAGATCCATGTCGAGATTTGCTCCTACCATGCTCTTGGTTTCTATTTACCACAAGTCCTTCTCCCTGAGAAACTGCATCGTTTGTTTTCTTTCTTTAGTGAAAACCTAGCAATGCACCTATAATCTCCTCCAATTTGAGAGTTTCCTTACCCAACATCAAAGTAGTAACTAAATTCTCGTACATAGGAGATGAAGGTAGAGAATTCAACAACATCGACGTCTTGTTTTCGTCTTCGATCTTTATATCAATCCACTTCAGATCACTTACAATCTAGTTGAATATGTTGATGTGCTGACTCAGATCGGTTCATTCTGTCATCTTCAGCCCGAATAATTTTTGCTTGAGATATAGCTTGTTTGTCAATGACTTTGACATGTACCGACTTTCCATCTTTGCTAAACTGTCACCGGTGACTCCTCGTCCATGACATGGTCATCACATCATCCGTAAGACAAAGCCTGATTGTTGCCACTGTCTTTGCCTGAAGTTCTTCCCAATCTGGTCTCTCCATGTTTTCCGATTTCCTTTCTCCTAGCACTTGTACCATGCCTTATTGCACCAACAAGTCCTTGACCCTTCTTTGCCATAATCCAAATTTTTTGGTTCCATCAAACTTCACCATATTAAACTTCGTAGAAGTCATCCCCGATATATTGAAGAAATCCACCAAAACCTATAGCTCTGATACTAATTGTTGCGCAAAGAAGGGGGCAACACCTCTCAACCTCTAATGTGCAGAAGAAGAGGAAGAGAGAAAGAGATCGTGCGGAGCAACAAGACAAAGGTGCACAAAAGGAGAGCAACCCGAGGAAGGAGAAGAAGAGTTACCATGGTTCGGGGCGTGCCTACTTCACAAAAATGACCGAAACTTTATTAGAATTATCTCTACACAAGAGAATCACATTACATTATTCTTGTGATTGTTGTTGTATAATAGGTTTACAATGGTCCCTATAAATAATGCATAAATCCCAACCTGATAAAATCATAACATAATTTTGTTATGAAAAATTGCAACAGAATTCTGTTATGAAAATCGTAACAAAATTCTGTTATATAAAATCGTAACAGAATTTTATTATAAAAATTTTTTAAAAAAATTCTTCCATAGCATCCATCGCATTAGCCTTCATCCAAATATGAGTCACCCATCAACACCAGTCTTATAGAGTCAAACTACTCTGAATAAATGAATTAGATTGATTCAGACTGGTTTTGGTTTGGACCAAATTGGTCTAGTTCAAACCAATTGATTTGAACCATATGGATTCTGTGTTTGGAGCAAACTAGTCTTATTCAAACCAATTAGTTTGAACCAGACTAGTTTTGTGATTTCTTTCACATATACATTTTCTCAAAAAAAACACGATCTTTTTTTCCGCCCCACGCCCACGCCAAGACGTTGCACACCCACGTTGGGATGAAGGCGGTTGTCAGCCTCGGCTGTCGATCATCGACCTCCTGATGCAGTCGTTGGTGCTCGTCGATGACGAACGTCGATCGCTAGCCTCCTCACAAGGCCTCCGACGCCCATGATTCGAGCTTCTGTCATGACAGTTTCTACCCAACAAACATTATTTGCTGGCCCACGGCTTGGCACCAGCGCGTGATGCAGTCGAGATCGGTGATGACACCATCGACTACAATGGTCTCCCGCTTAGGTAGCTTTCATTAAACCTAGCTCTAATACCAATGTCAAAATTTATTCTGACATAACAGAATCATATAAGAGATTAGATACACAATGTGAGTTGAGTTCTCAATATACCTCAATTGACATTGTTGTAAACTTCGGAAACTATAAACAACTCATAGTCAGGATAATAGTTATGTGTATCAAACTATTACCATCGCTTCACAACGTCTCAACCCTCGACCTAGTGATTTTCGACTGCAAACAATCTACTTCTCCGCAAGCAATCAACAGCAACCTCGGCGGCCAGCTAGAGGGGGTTGAATAGTAACCTCCCTTCATCCACTTTTCCACACCTCTCTTAATTCCCCAAGGCTCTTTATATACTCACTAAATATCAAAGGGATAATGGGGAGGGGGAGATTATAGATAATAGATCATGATCCCATAATCTGTTAGGACCCTTGGCGGCCAGCTAGAGGGTGATGAATAGTCCCTGCACAAATCAAGCAAAAACAACCTTTCTTGAACTTATAACTTAATTAAAATAACACTTGCATAAGAAGGATAAAGGAACTAAAAGATAGAGGCATCGAGAATTTACTTGGTTACAACCAGGGAGGTTGTTAATCCAAGGAAGTGAAGCGCACTAATTTGTCCTTCAAGCAGAGAAGCCTCTTTACAGCAACAACAATACAGAAATATAAAAGCTAAAACAGAAAGTGTCTACAAGTGTTGTTTCACTATTTTTCGCTGTTGTTAGCTTCTGAGAGCAAGGTTGCTTATATAACCCTGCTCGGGGCGCCTGGAAGCGTTTCATGTGCTTGGAATGGGGTAAAACTTTATCTCTAATGCAACGTTCAAACACCACATCGAATTGGCTAAGAATTGGGTTCCTGGCGCCTGGAGTTAGCCGCCCCGGACTAGCTCCGGGCGCCCCGACCTGGTCCAAGCGCCCCGAGCCCCAAAAGTCAGCCTTTTGCTGACTTTTGGTCTGGGTCTCCTTCTTCGGATTTGCTCACCTCGGTCCGGGTCTTCCTCTCCGGCTCCGCTCGCTTGGGTGATTTCAGCCATCCGGAATAAGGTTCATCCGAACTCAACTTTCGGCCTTCTCGAGCAAGCTTCCGCTCCAACTTCTCGTCCCTTCGAATCATCGTGTGCTTCCTTCTCGTCCGCCAGCGTACTCTTCCACAGCTCTTCATCCCTTGAACAGCTGCGTCTTTTGCTCCTCAAGCAATCTTCCGCTCTGGCTTCTCATTCCTTGGAAACACCACACGTTCCCTTCTGTCCGTCGATGTACTCTTCCACAACACCTCTTCCCTCAAATGCACAAAGCTCGTTGGCTCTCTCCCGTGTTGTCCTTCTTGCTAGATGCGTCTTTTGCTCGACTTCTTGTGCTCCTAAGTTCTTACGCACTTAGACATAAGGTTAAACACAATAGGACCTAACTTAACTTGTTTGATCACATCAAAACTATTTTGGGGTACCAACAATCTCCCCCTTTTTGATATGAGCAACACAAGTTAAGTTAGGGTAAACCAACATAAAGTAAAAGCAATAATTTTACAATTAGAGTGCAAAAATTGAAAAAATTACGTTACCTCCCCCTAGACTTAATCTTCCCTTCTCCCTCTTTGATCACATAAAAAATTGAGTACTAAAAAAATCTAAAGGTAACTTTTCAAAAATAAGAAAGTTTTTAGTTTTTTTAAAAAAACTCTGATTGTCCAACATTTTGAAAAAACTTATCAAGTTTTTTTTTTGAAAACTTTGAAAATAATTTTGATATTACTTAACAAAAAAATAATTTTAGAAACTTTAAATTTTACAAAAAAAAATCCAAGTTAAAACAAAATGTTTAAGTAAATCTTTAAATCATTAATTACAATTAACTACTTTATCAGTTAGTCAATTAAATATTTTATTTCATTAATTGACTTCTAGGCTATGGTGAGGCATTAGACCTTCTTAGTTATTGGAGCAACAATCACTTTCTAGACAAAGCCTCTTAAGGAAATCAAACATTTAATCTACTAGCTGAAAGTCATAATTCTAATTAAAGTTTAATTTAGACAAGATTTTGGAACCCAATATAGGTTCTAGCCGACTGGATTAATTAAGAATTTTTTAGGAACATATTTCTTTGAAATGTTTCTAATTTGTTCCTTGTGATAATTTAGGTACCAATTTAGACCATTGAATTTTCTAATGCCTTTATTATATAAGCATGTATGATTTTTCAAATTCTTTATTTCTTTTTATAAATTTTCATTTTCCTGTTTTATTTTATCCAATTCTTCTAATGGCCAAGATTTGGCTAGAATTAATTTTAACTTTTTGTTTTCTTTTTCTAGCTTACAACAATTCTTTGACAATAATTTAACAAACTTAAATAGTTTATCGGGAGGCAGAGATCATACCTGACTTAGCTTGTCGATCCCATCATCCGTAGCTCCCCCTGAACTGCTACTTTCATCTGATGTAGCTCCCCCCTTCATTGATGCTTTCGATGCTCATTTCAGACGAGCTTACTTCGCTTTCGTTTTCTTGATGGCTTGCCATTAACGCAAGTCCGGAGAAGGCCTCAATCTCTGATTTGAACGACATTTCATTCCACGTCGCCTTTAGAGTCTTGTACTTGTTAGATTCGACAGACTTCTTGTTCTTTCCTTTGTCCTTCTCCTTGATCTTTAACTTAGGGAAGTTGTCTTTAACGTGCCCATCTTCATTGCAGTGGTAACATCTGATTGTTCCTTTCTTTCTACCCTGTAGATGGTTAGATTTTCTAGTTTTAAATAATGTTTTAAATCGCCTTACCATCATTACCGTTTCATCGTCATTGAGAGAGAATTCTGAATCTTGTTCGTCCATCTTTGCCTTAAAGGCAATGTTGTGCTTCGACTCCTTCTTTGAATCAGCACATCTCGATTCATGGACTTCAAAATTTGAAAATAATTCTTCTAATGTAACAGATTCTAAATCCTTAGAGATATAGTAGGCATCTACTAATGATGCTCATTTCGTATTTCTAGGAAATGCATTAAGAGCGTACCTTAGCGAATCTCGATTGCTTGCCTTTTCTCTGAGATTTGAAAGTCCAGTGATGAGCTCCTTAATCCTCAAGTGAAGATGTGCTATGGTTTCGTCTTCTTCTAATCGGAGGTTGCTGATCTGGTTGCGAAGTAAGTCTCGTCTCGCAAGTTTCGCCTCCGAGGTTCCTTCGTGAAGTTCCAGGAATTTTTCCCAGAGCTCCTTGGCGGACTTGTAAGCTCCGATCCGGTTGACTTCTTGTGGCGATAGGACGCTCAGTAGATGAAATTATGTTTTGCCATTTGCCACGAAGTTGGTTTGTTCCTTCTTCATCTATTGATACTTTTCCTTTCCCTTGGGTGCTTCAAAACCAAATTCCATTATTAATAATAAATCAAAATCTGTTTTAAAAAATACCTCCATTCTCTTTTTTCAGCTCGTGAACTCCCCCTCGAACTTTGGTGGGTAGATGCTCGGTCCGTCCATCTCGTGTGCTTTGTTCGGCAGATAATCCTCCTGAAGCAACCTTGCTCGGATACCACTTGTAGGACCCTTGGTGGTCGGCTAGAAGGGGGGTGAATAGCTCCTGCACAAATCAAGCAAAAATAACATTTCTCGAACTTATAACTTAATTAAAAGAACACTTGCATAAGAAGGATTAAGAAACTAAAAGAGAGAGGCACTGAGAATTTACTTGGTTACAACCGGAGAGGTTGTTAATCTAAGGAAATGAAGCGCGCTAATTTCTCCTTCAGACAAAGAAGTCTCTTTACAGCAATGACAGCACAGAAACAAAAAAGCTAAAATAGAAAGTGTCTACAAGTGTTGTTTCACTATTTTTCATTGTTATTAACTTCTGGGAGCAAGGCTGCTTATATAGCCCTGCTCGGGGAGCTTGGAAGCATTCCAGATGTCTGGAATGGGATAAAACTTTATCCCTGACATGATGTTTAAAAGTCACGTCGAATTGGCTAAGAATTGGGTTCTGAGTGCCCAGAAGGGTTCCGGGCCCATGGAGTCCGGGCACCTCGGACTGGCTCCGGGCGCCCCGACCTGGTCCGGGCTCCCAGACCTGGTCCGGGCTCCTCAACCTGGTCTGGGTGCCCCGACCTGGTTTGGGTGCCCCGACCTGGTCCGGGTGCCCCGGACTGGTCCAAGCACCCCGAGCCCCAAAAGTCAGCCTTTTGCTAACTTTTGGTACGGGCCTCCTTCTTTGGATCCGCTCACCTCAGTTCGGATCTTCCGCTCCCGCTCCACTTGCTTGGGTAATTTTGGCCATTCGGAATAGGGCTCGCCCGAACCCAACTTCCAGCCTTCTCGAGCAAGCTTCTGCTCCGGTTTCTCATCCCTCGGAATCGTTGTGTGCTTCCTTCTCGTTCGTCAGCGTACTCTTCCGCAGCTCTTCGTCCCTCTCACAGTTGCATCATTTGCTCCTCGAGCAATCTTCCACTCAAGCTTCTCGTCCCTCAGAAACACCGTGCAGTCCCTTCTCGTCCGTCGGTATATTCTTCCGCAGTACCTCGTCCCTCAGACGCACCCAGCCCGTCGGCTCTCTCCTATACCGTCCTTCTCACTAGCTGCGTCTTTTGTTCGACTTCCTGTGCTCCTAAGTTCCTGCACACTTATACACATGGTTAAACACAACAAGACATAACTTAACTTGTTTGATCGTATCAAAACTACCTTGGGATATCAACATAATCCACCTTTGCATGTTAATATGCCCCAACATGGGCAATACCAACAATCTATCATGGGATCTACTTTTACTCTATTTTCTCATCTACTTTTACTCTATTCTTTAACAATTTTTGTCATTTCCTTTCAATTATTCTATCTTGAGCTCCCTGGTGACTTATGCATCGGAGGGACCTCGTTGAGAAAACTCTCGGCAAGTCCTCTGACGCGTGTTATTCTCCACTAGATCTACTACACTACGTCATGAAGTGAAAGCAAGGAGAAGGCTTCAACGTCATCGCTCTTTGTTGCTAGGTGGATTTCTACCACTGCATCACAACAATGAGATTTCTGTCTACAACAATGATGCAGTTAAGAAAGGAGATAGTGTGCTAAACAGTATTGAATTTAGATAATTTATTAAAATGATGTATTTTCACCTTTTCACCCCGCTGATAAGACTTAAAAGTATATTCGGCACAAAATAATATCTCCTTATGTTTCATCTTCTTTTTTCTTCAACTCAAATTTATTACTTGCACTATTTATTGAAACATCAATATGATACTAAAACAATATCATTATGGTCAAAGATTGAAACTTAAATACTATTTGAGATTGTGAGGGCACCAAAATTAACATCAGATAAGACCCCTACAATGTCTAAGACACCAAGTGAGAAAATGCAATCAAACAGTTGTAATAAACATGTTGTTGATAGATTCCATTTCAATTATAGAGGCCTAACCCTTCTAGCCCCGATATGGCATTATTTATGTAGCCATGAAAAAGAAACAAGTCCTCAATTAGATAAGCTGTCACCATTGCCCCTGTTCAAGAACATGGTTGTCATTGTATCCCATGCATCCACATAGTTTATGTGATTTTGTTGTTTGTTTGTTCAATGATCTGTAGGCTTTAAGAACAGTGTGCATTTAAGAGGTCATGAATCAATCAAATATTCATGAGTACACTTAATGTACAATTTAACAAGAGTGTATTTATATTCAATCAAGGATTCTAAATTGTTCATGAATAATATTCATGAACAAAATTTATGAATCATATTTATCAATAAAACTTTCATCAACATGATAAATAATTAAAGATTTTTAAAATGAACAAATAAACTTATATATCTAATCAAACAAGTTTAAAATTAAAAAATTTTCAAACAATGAACAAGTTTAAACTAAAAGTTTAATTATATCAAGACGAACCAAGTTTAAAATTATTAAATAAATAAAAAAATAAATTAAACTTGAATAATTATTTCAATAATTTGATTTATTTTAGGCTCCAACTTGACTTAATTCTATGACCTTATCAATAAGTTTAAACATTAGAAAACTTGATAACTTAACTCGTTTACAACCATACATTCAAGTATTCAAAGTAGGTTTATAAAACTGGCATTCAATCATCCATGCTGTGCAAATCGTTCATCATCTTGTGGAGGCCCCTCTGTTTTGCCATTGGAATCAATATTAGTTGAGCAGTTCCTTTCTAAACATTCATTCTCTCCCTTTATAATTGTCCTTTACAGGACACCTGGAAACAATTTCTTGGCCTCTGATAATGAGTTGACGTATTTTTGTAGCTTAATGATGATTCCCTTCTTGATAATTAATGTCTCGAAGCTATGCTCCTTGTTTTTGTATTTTTTAATTAGTAGGATTATCTAATTTACATCTATTAATTTTAAAAATGATCAATTTAATTTAATTTTTTATGATCATTAAAAAAAATTTAAAAAAAAAAGTACTTGTAATGTGCAATCTATCAATTTAACGTTTTTAAATTTACTATTTATTAAAGAAAAATTATCTATTAATTTATTTATGACTTTGATTCAATTTATAAATGCATAAGGAACTAAAATAATGTTCTTTCATCTGTACGGATTAGCATGGTCAGCATATATTCCAATGGCATAATCTAGGACAACATTGCTTTCTTTCAGAACAGATAGTTAAATGATTAACTTTATAAGATTGCAGTGGGATGGCAAGAGATAGTGTATTTTTTTTCCTAAATAATCAGGATTTAAATTCTACAGAGGATACATGACGATTGAGTAATACTGGATCGCCATGTTAAGAGCTATCATCTTTGATTACTTGATGGATGTAACGTCAGATCCGTTCATTTTGAAATTAATCAGTTCACAGGAACTACATATCCGATTGCTCAAAAAAAAAAAAAAAACATTATCTAGGACAACATTGCTTTCTTCCAGCTCAGATCGCTAAATGATTAACATTATAAGATTGCAGAAACATTTAGTCAATAGGACCCCGCGAAGAAAACTTGCTCAATAATGTCTTATCCTCATACGTAATGATGGATCTCCCTATTTTTCATGGGTGAGAAGAATACGACGTTGTCATCAGAATTCCTACGGAAGAATCTTGCCTACTGTTTCTTCATTTTAGGATGATCAAATTTCGAGACGATGACAATTCTACTAATTAATCCATTATATATCTTATGTTTAATTTATTTCTACTGTAAATTTGGAGATCATATGATTGCTAGAATTTCAATATTAGAATTTATGATTAAGAACCTCCAACAATAGAGGATTTGTAATCGAAAAATGAAAAAAAAAAAAATAGTCTAATGGCCGGTGAGAAATTTCCATGGGACGGGACTGGATCGATCACTCAAGAGATAGTCAATGAGGTTAACTGAGATTATTATTTTTTTAAATCAAAAAATATAAAAATTGAGACAGTGTAAAAATGTAATCGAAAAAATTATGTCCCTGGAGCTATGGTGTCGTAGTAGGACATTCAAGTTATCACACAGACACCTGCGGTTCGAACCCCAACTACGGTGTATTTGCAGGTTTTTTTCCTTCAAATAGGCGGCACAACCAAAGGATGCTGGGTTTCTGGGCTGACTCCCGCATGCGCTTTCCGATTTACCCTAGTGATTGGTAAAAAACTTTTGAAGGGTCGGACCGGTCATCTCAGAAATAGTCAATGAGACTAATTGGTATTATCATTTTTTTAATCCAAAAATATAAATATGGGATGTTGTCACATGAGATCTTGGGGTCAAAACTCAGCGCATCCAAGCATGCCTCCCCATGCCTTGGCCACCTGCATTAATGGTTAGTAATCACCCGTCATTTACCTCCTTCATGTTGGTTTAGGGACGAATTGACCGGGACACTAAGCGAGTGAATCGTCTTTTGTCATATTTGTAATTGAAAGATGCATTTATAGTTTGATCCCTAACTACGATATATTTGTTGAAATTTAAATTGAATACGTAATCATAAGATATTGTACTTCTAGACCGTCTACTGTGAATATTTTTTGATTTTTTTTTCTAGTAATTGATGAAAAATTTACGTGAGATTGAATCAGACCGAACATCCTAAGATCGATGTTATCTCATTTATCATTTTTCTGGAACCAGAAAGAGACTCAGAAATTTAGCTATTCCATCGGTTCAATATAAGTCCTGTTATTTTCACTGTGACCTTCTGTTGCATGCTTTCTTTCTCTTTGCAATGATGTGAGCTTGAAACAACCACCCCACTACTGGATTGGAACCAAATGCTCGTATAGGTTGAATCTACGATCGTTTCTTAATTTATATATAAGATAAATTTAAAACACAACTTATACACATTTAGTATCAGTGTCCCTAAAAATAGAGAGAAACCCTAAAAGAGATATAACAGAATTATCCAAATTGACCGGATCAAATTACCAAATCAAATCATATTAGTATTTGGATTATTCTAATAATTCTGTTATAATTATTCTCAGAATTATTCTTAGAATAATTCTGTTATTTATTAATTAGTTATTTGACCAAGTACTTTTGAACATTATATATTGTATTGTCCTTAGAGCAAATATCAATGAATAATAGATTTTATTATTCTCATCTTATTACTTCCTCTCTCCTTATTCTTCTTCTTACATGGTATCAGAGCCATCTCTCTCTCTCTCTTTTTTTTATCTTCCCTCAATTTCTTGAGGCGGAGATCGTATAAACGGCGAATTTTAAATTTTTCCCTCAAGTCTCTTATTTTCTCCTACGTGTTTTAATTTTCTTATTCTTCTCTATTTTTCAGAACAAACGAAAAATACTTATTTTCTTCCGCTGCCAACTCCTTTGCTTCTCTTTCCTCTTCCTTATTCTCTATTATTTTTTCCACTACCACCGGACAAGTTATTTTTTACTTTAGATGTCAAATACTCGACGACATCAAAGAGGACAAAAGCAAAGTCCAGACCGATGTCAAATTTGTCACATCGTTGGTCATACTGGAAATATATGTCCTAAAAGACTTGATTGGTCTAGGGTAAAATGTCAAATTTGTCTTGGGATTGGATATTTTGGTATTCAATGTCCTAGTCCATTTGATTCAAATTTCATTGGTGGTCCTACAGCCTCAAGACAACCATCTATTTCACAAGTATATCCTAAAGTTCTTTCGTTATGTGCCTACTTGTGGTAAAAACTCAGAGTTCTCATCTACTGATTGGTATATTGACACTGGAGCAACTCATCATGTCACATCAGATTATAATATCCTTACAGACGTAATGTCATATTATGGCTCAGATACGGTGCAAGTAGGCGATGGTTCAGGTTTGCAAATTGCTAATCTTGGAAACACATATGTTCATTTATCTAATCGAACTTTTCACATGCGCAATGTCTTTCATGTTCCATCTATCACTAAAAATTTACTTTCTACACGCCAGTTTTGTCTTGATAACAATGCCATTTTTTAATTTCATCATAATCATTATCTTATAAAGGATAGAGGAACAAATGCTATTGTGTTTTATGGGAGAATCAAAAATGGCCTCTATTGTCTTCAGAGTTCTTCAATCAAAGCTTTTGTTGGTGAACGCACAAATAAACCAGCTTGGCATGCTCGACTTGGTCATCCTTCCCTTCGTATTGTTCAGTCAATCATCAATAGGTATGGTTTACCTACTTCTATTACCTCCTCTCCATCTTATTCATGTAGGGCCTGCATGGAATCTAAAAGTCATAAGCTGCCTTTCTCTTTATCTGATCATGTTTCTAATTTTCCACTTGAAATAATCCATTCTGATGTTTGGGGCCCTGCACCTATTTTGTCTAATCAAGGTTTCCAATATTATGTTACATTCATTGATCATTTTAGTAAATATACTTGGCTTTATCCTATGAGAAGGAAATCTGATTTATTTGATATATTTTGTAATTTTCAAATTCAAGTTGAACGATCTTTTAATCGTAAAATACTCTCTTTTCATTCTGATTGGGGAGGCGAATATCAAGCTCTCCATCGTCATTTTGTCTCTTGTGGAATTGTTCATCGAGTTTTTTGTCCTCACACTCCAGAACAAAATGGCTCTGCTGAGAGAAAACATAGACATATAATTGAAACTGCCTTAGCTCTTCTTCATCATGCATCAGTTCCGCGCAAATTTTGGGATGAAGCTGTTAGCACTGCAGTATATCTCATAAATCGACTTCCTACACCATTGCTCAATCATAAATGTCCTTTTGAAAAACTTTATAATCAAACCCCTCATTAAACTTTCCTTCGAATTTTTGGTTGCGCATGTTATCCATGGTTACGCCCCTATTCTAAACACAAACTTGACTCTCGTTCACTACAATATGTTTTTCTTGGTTATAGCAATTTGCACCATGGTTATTGATGCTTGCATATACCAACAGGACGAATTTATATTTCACAACATGTTACTTTTGATGAGTCTTTATTCCCTTTTTCGGTAGCTTCTTCAATCTCTCCTCCAGATACAGGTGGCACCTTCTTAATGCCACCTAATATTATCAGAAGTGATGGAATTCTAGGTCCTGCTCCGGAGCTCTCTAATAACTCTCCTATACCATCAGAATCACCTCCGGTTGTTGCTCCAATCTTAGAAGTCTCGCCGATCGAAGATAATATGCTCTCTGGTTCCTCGGATAATGCAAGTCTGTCATCTACATCACCATGTCAGCCTACTTCCTCGTCGTCATCAACAAGTGATTCAGATGATAATGCTCTGTAACGACCACCCTTCTTACTACTACTACTCTCTAAAGATGACCGTTACTTAACTACTAACTCTACTTAACCGGTATGATTAAATATCACATGGAAACCCTACCGAAAAATTTCGACAAAGTCTCCCCTGTACCGGTGACCAAATCTATAATACAAACATAATATACGCAGCCACAGACGGCTGGAACATATTTCCCACAACCACACAGTAATAAAAATCACAATAAAAACAAAGAAACTACTCTAGCAATAGCAATGACTACAGCACTCCACAAATAATAAAAGAGACTAGCTAGACATGCGGAAATAAACTCAACTACAATCCCAAATGTAATACAACATTAACAGAGGACTAAAAGAAAGTCTAGACAATTTTGCCAGCTACTTCTGGATCTCTCCACAATCCAGACATCACACACCTTCATCACCACCACCATCCTGTCGTCTTCCTTTCATATCTTAGCTTTTCCTTTATCTGCGGTAGGAGGAAAAAAAACAAAAGATCTATAAGCGAAAACGCTTAGTAAGTACTAATCTATCTCACAAAAACATCGAAGTGCATAAAAAGAATGCAACAATACTAAAACTGAAATGCTAAAAGCAAAGCTGCATGTACTCATGGTATACAAAAATAAAACTGAATACTAAACATGCTCACTAACTGACAGGAAAGTAATGAAACAACTACTGTAAGCTTAGAATTAAAGAACTAAACTTTTATTGATTCTAAGCATAAAACTTGTTTCATTTTCTTATATCTTTATACCAGAAATTGATCTTTTAATTTCTCTTTTACCTTCTTCTTCTTTTCTTCTTGCTTTACTTATACTAGAAATTAATCTTTTAATTTCTCTTTCACTTTCTTCTTCTTGTTCTTCTTTTCTTTTCTTTTCTTTTCTTCTTTGAGCTCAGGCTTAGTACCATCTTGTTTTGCGCGCTCTCTAATAGTGACTGGGGTAGCGAGCCTCCAGCCCTATGAGGATAAAGACCTCGGTCTTACCAGGGCCAAGACCTCGGAATTGGTCACCTGGATTTGTTTAACGACAACCTCGAAAGTCGGGTACTAGCCTCTTACTTTAATTTACTTGTTATCTCTTTTTAACTAGACTTTAGTCTTTTTCTTTACTCATGCTTCTTATAATCCTTTATTAGAGCCTATTAGAATCCTATAGATATATCTAACAAGTATAGGATTACAACTAACCAAACATGCTACATGAAAATAACACAAAGGAAAGCAAACCTGAACTCTCTAAGCATGATATAAAATAAAGCAAAGGAAAGCAAATCTGAACTTACTAATCATGCTATAAAATAGAGCAAAAGAAAGTAACTTTGGGCTTTCTAGACATGCTGTAAAGTAGGGCAAAAGAATGCAACTTTAAGCTTTCTAAACATGCTGTAAAATAGGGCAAAAGAATGCCACTTTAAGCTCTCTAAACATGCTGTAAACTAGACAAAAGAATGCAACTTTGAGCTTACTAAACATGCTGTGAAATAGGGCAAAGGAAGACTAATTTGATCTTATTAATCATGCTACAAAACACACTTTATATATAGCTCTTCGTGCCCTGTTTTGGCCAGGAAAACTGAACTACAAGGTGCTCTAAATGTATGTTGTTTGTGCTTAATATAACAAGGTAAAACTAAGCTACAAATAAGCTGTTCAATACTACACAGCTTAAATTAAGTTTCATGGCAGCAAGGGGAAATTACACCTGCCCAACTAATTTCTAATGGAAACTATTCCATTTACCTAAAACCTCTTCTCAACTTCCTATAAAACTCACGGCAGCCAAAAGAAAGCTGAAGAATTGCTACTGTTCAGTCCACAGGAATGAACCAAATTCAAAAGAAATCTAAAACAGCAAGTATCTAAAGCTAACCCCACATGCTTTAAACTAGAACAGACTTAAAACCATTCAAATCCCTTCTTCTCCCTTTTATCAACTCACAGCAGCCACCCAAAAGCAAGAATCCAACTTGCTGAATTGAAACTTAAGAAATCCAAATCTAAAGAACTCAATAAACACATAGCAATGTGTACAATTTACAAATAACATAGAATCTACTACTGGAACCAAGTAACAAGGCTGATCGTGCCCCTTTCCTAGCATAATTCTGCTTGCTGAAATGTTACAAACAAAACCCACGTAACTTATTCAAAACTATACCTTCACAGGATCACAGAAACCTTTAGGCATGTTACAACCGAAATGCAAAGGAAATCCACGGCAGAACACCCAAAGCCAAAATCTTCATAGCATGTTTCGGATTCAAGAAACTCAGGAAAACAAGGAAACGAAAACCGAAAGATCGGAGCAACTCCTACCACAGGTGAGTAGTACTTACCCTTGCTTGTATGACTTACAGCCGACGGAGGAAGGGACCTAGGGTTCGAAGGCTTGGGATTCTCGGCCTCTTCTCCTGCCCGTGCGTTCGCCTTGCCGAGGGGAGCTTGGGTTTGTGTAGAACCCTTGAAGAAGAACGCTCGCCGGCCGTCGGAATGAAACCCTAAATTCGGCTTCGCCTTCGTCCAAGCAACGCCGCCGCTGTCGCACGCGAGAGAGGTGAGGAGAGAAAGAATTTCGAGAGGAATTGTTTTGGGTTTTGGAAAATCAAAACCTAATTCCCTTTCTTATACTCGAGTTATAATTAATTACTATCTATGCTTTAACTTTATTTCTCCCCATACTTAGTTAACAAAGCGTGCGCAGCCCAGTTGGTTGGCTGTGTCCGGTTAGGTCGGGTCCAACCCGAGGTCATGGGTTCGAGCCTCGCCTTCAACTCTTTCTGTCAAAATTTCTTTTATTTTGTAAAAATACTAAACGACCTCCAAAAATTACGTAAAAATACTCTAAAAATTTCTAAAAATCTCTAGAATATTTTAAAAGCATTTCCAAATATTTTTATGGACATTTGGAACTCAAAATAGGGAAAATTGGGTCGTTACAATCCCCCATACCTTATAAAAAGTTCGTCCTCGAACTTAGAATAGCTCTGGATACTTCTGTCTCATGCTGTCCTCCCGCTCCCAAGTGATTTCCTCGTGCTTCTGGTTCTGCCAAACGACCTTCACTAGTGGTACTTCTTTGTTTCGTCCACTATCTGTGTAGGTCTGCTCTCATAACTAAGATCCTCTTGGATCTGCACTGACTGAGGCTGAATCACTTGGCTCGGGTCATGGAGACACTTCCTTAACATGGAGACATGAAATACATTGTGTATTGCTGACATGTCTTGTGGTAAGTCCAGCCTGTAAGCTACTTTCCCAATCCTCTCTATGATCAGGTAAGGTCCTACATAGCGAGGACTTAATTTGCCCTTCTTGCCAAATCTCATCACTCACTTCATCGGAGCAACCTTGAGAAAAACTGAATCACCTACTTGGAACTCAAGTGGCCTACGGCATGTGTCAGCATAACTCTTCTGTCTACTCTGGTAATCTCAATTCTTTGTCTGATCTTCTGGATAGCTTGAGTAGTCTCATCTATCAGCTATGTCTGAATGCCCAGTTCCACTTCCATTTCTTTTCTTTCACCTGCTTCTTGCCAGTAAATGGGTGATCTGCACTTCCTGCCATACAACGCCTCATAAGGTGACATCTTGATGGTGACCTGATAGCTGTTGTTGTAGACAAATTCAGCTAAGCACAGGTACTTGCACCAACTTCCCTTGAAATCTAGTGCACAAGCTCTGAGCATATCTTCTAGAATCTGATTTACTCGCTCTGTCTGTCCATCAGTCTGAGGATGGAAGGCTGTGCTGAACTTGAGTTTGGTGCCTAGTGCAGTCTGAACACACTCCCATAAGTGAGAGGAGAAGCGCCCATCTCTATCAAAAACAATAGATTTAGGAACTCCGTGAAGTCTGACTACCTCTTTAACATATAGCTGGGCCAACTGCTCTATGGAGTGGGACACCTTGATGGCTAGGAAGTGAGCAGACTTGGTCAATCGATCTACTATTACCCATATCACATCATATCCATTGGTGGTTCTTGGAAGACCTGTTATGTCGTCCATGGATATGTCTTCCCATTTCCATTCTGGTATTGGGAGAGGCTGAAGAACTCCTCCTGGTCTCTAATGTTCTGCTTTGACCCTCTGGCATGTCAAGCAGGTACTGACATATTTAGCAACGTCTCTTTTGAGTCCTGACCACCAGAACATCTGTTTCACATCTTGGTACATCTTGGAAGAACCAGGATGCATGGAGTATGGTGTGCTGTGAGTTTCTTCTAAGATCTTCTTCCTCAGTTCTTCATTATTGGGCACGCAAATGCGACTCCCCTGATAAAGAATCCCGCTATCTGTTACTCGAAACTCTGATTTGTCTTCTTTCTGTATCCCTTGCTTGATCTTCTGAATGTCTGGATCTTCACTTTGCTTTCTCTGTATGTTCTCAAGCAAGGTAGACTCTAAGGTCAATGCAGAGAGTTGCCCTTCAATAATTTCAAGTCCGGAATCTGACAACTCCTTCTGCAGTGGCAGGGCTAATGATGACAGAGACATCAGGGATGCACTGGACTTTCTGCTTAGTGCATCTGCCACTTTGTCAGCTTTGCCTGGGTGGTAGAGAATTTCACAGTCGTAATCTTTGACCAACTCTAGCCACCTGCGCTGTCTCATGTTTAAGTCTTTTTGAGTGAAGAAGTACTTAAGACTCTGATGCTCTGTGAAGATTCTACACTGAACTCCATACAAATAATGTCGCCAGAGTTTTAGTGCAAAAACCACAGCTGTCAGCTCAAGATCATGAGTGGGGTAGTTCTTTTCATAATCTTTGAGTTGTCTGGAAGCATAAGTTATGACTTTTCCTTCTTGCATGAGTACAGCTCCTAAGCCCATCTTGGAAGCATCACTGTAGATGTCGAAACTCTTGTCGCTCTGTGGAACAGTCAGAATGGGAGCACTGATCAATCTCTTCTTTAGCTCTTGGAAACTCTGCTCACATTTATCTGACCATTCGAATCTCTTGTTCTTTCTGGTGAGAGCTGTTAGTGGAGAGGCTATCCTGGAAAAGTCCTCCACGAACTTCCTGTAGTACCCAGCTAAACCAAGGAAGCTTCTGATCTCTCTGACGTTCTTGGGTCTACTCCAGTTGTTGACCGCTTCCACTTTGGCTGGATCCACTTGAATGCCTTCTTTAGAAATTATGTGACCTAAAAACGCCACCTGATTTAACCAGAACTCGCACCTAGAGAATTTAGCATAAAGCTGCTTCTGCTGAAGAATCTGCAGTACTATTCTCAAGTGCGTGTCATGCTCCTCTGGGGTCCTTAAATAGACCAGAATGTCATCGATGAATACAATGACAAATTTGTCAAGCTATTCTCTGAACACTTTGTTCATTAAGTCCATGAAGACCGCAGGTGCATTGGTCACTCCAAAAGACATAACTACAAACTCGTAATGTCCATATCTGGTCTTGAACACCGTTCTGGGTATATCTCTTTCTTTCACCTTCAGCTGATGGTACCCAGAGCGCAGGTCTATCTTTGAGAACACTGTTGTTCCTCTTAACTGATCAAATAAGTCATCGATCCTGGGAAGGAGGTACTTGTTCTTGATTGTCACTTGATTCAAAGCTCTGTAGTCTATGCACATCCGCATTGATCCATCTTTCTTCTTGACAAACAACACAGGAGTTCCTCAAGGTGAGTGACTGGGGCGAGTAAAGCCTTTGTCAAGTAACTCCTGTAGTTATTCTTGTAACTCCTTCAACTCTGCTGGAGACATGCGATACGGAGCTTTTGAAATTGGATCGGTTCCAGGAACCAATTCAATCTCAAATTCCACCTCTCTGTTGGGAGGTAGTCCAGGTAGATCTGCTGGGAATACCTCGGGATATTCACAGACCACCCAAACCCCCTCTTTCTTACCTTCTTTCTGTTCTTCTGCACTTACTTGCCTGGGGCTCCGGGCTCCCTACTGTCTTGTCTTCTATCTTGGCTGGCTTGAACTCTATAAACTCCTCATAGTGCTTGTTGGTGATCCGTTGACGGAAGACTTCTTCGTAAAACTCTGTCTCGAAGTCAACCTAGCTCATCTGGTTGACTGCTCTCTTACTCTTAACTCGCTCCCACCACCTACAAGCATCTCCAGATAGGCAAAAAGAGGCACACTTACCCTTCTCGACTTCTGGTCAGTCAAGAAGCTCCATTGTGCTCTCAAGTGTCTTGAACCAAGCCTGGGCACCCCAGGGCTCAGTCGTGCCTGAGAATCTTTCTGGTTTCAGCTTCAGCCACTGGATGAGGTATGCTTCTGGTCTTCTAGGTGTTGTGGCGACTTCTAGGGCAACCGATAGGACTTCAGTCACCACTGGGGTCTCCACATTAATGATTGGGGGAGTGGGAGGAGCTGGCTTCTAATTGGCCATTAGATTGGCAATCACTTGCTGTTGCTCGCTACTTGTCTCTGAAGTTGAGTAACAACTTCAGAGAGAATAGGCCCAGGGGTTCTGGGCTCTTCGTTCTCCTGAACTCGGTCCTCAGTACGATCAGTACGAACGGTACGGGGACGTTCTCCTCTTGACATCTAATTATGCAGAGGAAAAAAAAAGACTAAATAGCTTCTCTAACCCTTCTAATCATATATATATATATATATATATATATACATGAATAAAGAAAAGGGAAACAAACTCTTCTATCTTACTTAAGCACTTAAAAACAATTACTTAATACTGCAAATAGTAATAAAGGAAAGCAATAAAGAAAGAAATTAAATACTTTCTTACTTGGAGACGGCAAGGATGATGCTGATGTGTGTGTGATGCTGAAGAATGGGAACTGCTCTGATACCAACTGTAACGACCACCCTTCTTACTACTACTACTCTCTAAAGATGACCGTTACTTAACTACTAACTCTACTTAACCGGTATGATTAAATATCACATGGAAACCCTACCGAAAAATTTCGACAAAGTCTCCCCTGTACCGGTGACCAAATCTATAATACAAACATAATATACGCAGCCACAGACGGCTGGAACATATTTCCCACAACCACACAGTAATAAAAATCACAATAAAAACAAAGAAACTACTCTAGCAATAGCAATGACTACAGCACTCCACAAATAATAAAAGAGACTAGCTAGACATGCGGAAATAAACTCAACTACAATCCCAAATGTAATACAACATTAACAGAGGACTAAAAGAAAGTCTAGACAATTTTGCCAGCTACTTCTGGATCTCTCCACAGTCCAGACATCACACACCTTCATCACCACCACCATCCTGTCGTCTTCCTTTCATATCTTAGCTTTTCCTTTATCTGCGGTAGGAGGAAAAAACAAAAGATCTATAAGCGAAAACGCTTAGTAAGTACTAATCTATCTCACAAAAACATCGAAGTGCATAAAAAGAATGCAACAATACTAAAACTGAAATGCTAAAAGCAAAGCTGCATGTACTCATGGTATACAAAAATAAAACTGAATACTAAACATGCTCACTAACTGACAGGAAAGTAATGAAACAACTACTGTAAGCTTAGAATTAAAGAACTAAACTTTTATTGATTCTAAGCATAAAACTTGTTTCATTTTCTTATATCTTTATACCAGAAATTTATCTTTTAATTTCTCTTTTACCTTCTTCTTCTTTTCTTCTTGCTTTACTTATACTAGAAATTAATCTTTTAATTTCTCTTTCACTTTCTTCTTCTTGTTCTTCTTTTCTTTTCTTTTCTTTTCTTCTTTGGGCCCAGGCTTAGTAACATCTTGTTTTGCGCGCTCTCTAATTGTGACTGGGGTAGCGAGCCTCCAGCCCTATGAGGATAAAGACCTCGGTCTTACCAGGGCCAAGACCTCGGAATTGGTCACCTGGATTTGTTTAACGACAACCTCGGAAGTCGGGTACTAGCCTCTTACTTTAATTTACTTGTTATCTCTTTTTAACTAGACTTTAGTCTTTTTCTTTACTCATGCTTCTTATAATCCTTTATTAGAGCCTATTAGAATCCTATAGATATATCTAACAAGTATAGGATTACAACTAACCAAACATGCTACATGAAAATAACACAAAGGAAAGCAAACCTGAACTCTCTAAGCATGATATAAAATAAAGCAAAGGAAAGCAAATCTGAACTTACTAATCATGCTATAAAATAGAGCAAAAGAAAGTAACTTTGGGCTTTCTAGACATGCTGTAAAGTAGGGCAAAAGAATGCAACTTTAAGCTTTCTAAACATGCTGTAAAATAGGGCAAAAGAATGCCACTTTAAGCTCTCTAAACATGCTGTAAACTAGACAAAAGAATGCAACTTTGAGCTTACTAAACATGCTGTGAAATAGGGCAAAGGAAGACTAATTTGATCTTATTAATCATGCTACAAAACACACTTTATATATAGCTCTTCGTGCCCTGTTTTGGCCAGGAAAACTGAACTACAAGGTGCTCTAAATGTATGTTGTTTGTGCTTAATATAACAAGGTAAAACTAAGCTACAAATAAGCTGTTCAATACTACACAGCTTAAATTAAGTTTCATGGCAGCAAGGGGAAATTACACCTGCCCAACTAATTTCTAATGGAAACTATTCCATTTACCTAAAACCTCTTCTCAACTTCCTATAAAACTCACGGCAGCCAAAAGGAAAGGGTTGATACCGTTCATGAACCAAATTCAAAAGAAATCTAAAACAGCAAGTATCTAAAGCTAACCCCACATGCTTTAAACTAGAACAGACTTAAAACCATTCAAATCCCTTCTTCTCCCTTTTATCAACTCACAGCAGCCACCCAAAAGCAAGAATCCAACTTGCTGAATTGAAACTTAAGAAATCCAAATCTAAAGAACTCAATAAACACATAGCAATGTGTACAATTTACAAATAACATAGAATCTACTACTGGAACCAAGTAACAAGGCTGATCGTGCCCCTTTCCTAGCATAATTCTGCTTGCTGAAATGTTACAAACAAAACCCACGTAACTTATTCAAAACTATACCTTCACAGGATCACAGAAACCTTTAGGCATGTTACAACCGAAATGCAAAGGAAATCCACGGCAGAACACCCAAAGCCAAAATCTTCATAGCATGTTTCGGATTCAAGAAACTCAGGAAAACAAGGAAACGAAAACCGAAAGATCGGAGCAACTCCTACCACAGGTGAGTAGTACTTACCCTTGCTTGTATGACTTACAGTCGACGGAGGAAGGGACCTAGGGTTCGAAGGCTTGGGATTCTCGGCCTCTTCTCCTGCCCGTGCGTTCGCCTTGCCGAGGGGAGCTTGGGTTTGTGTAGAACCCTTGAAGAAGAACGCTCGCCGGCCGTCGGAATGAAACCCTAAATTCGGCTTCGCCTTCGTCCAAGCAACGCCGCCGCTGTCGCACGCGAGAGAGGTGAGGAGAGAAAGAATTTCGAGAGGAATTGTTTTGGGTTTTGGAAAATCAAAACCTAATTCCCTTTCTTATACTCGAGTTATAATTAATTACTATCTATGCTTTAACTTTATTTCTCCCCATACTTAGTTAACAAAGCGTGCGCAGCCCAGTTGGTTGGCTGTGTCCGGTTAGGTCGGGTCCAACCCGAGGGCATGGGTTCGAGCCTCGCCTTCAACTCTTTCTGTCAAAATTTCTTTTATTTTGTAAAAATACTAAACGACCTCCAAAAATTGCGTAAAAATACTCTAAAAATTTCTAAAAATCTCTAGAATATTTTAAAAGCATTTCCAAATATTTTTATGGACATTTGGAACTCGAAATAGGGAAAATTGGGTCATTACATGCTCCTCGTCGCATGCTTCCCATTAGTGATATTTATGAGCGTTGCCCACCAAATGCAACTCGATATCCCCTTCCACGAGCTCTAGTAGTTTCTTCCAAATCTATTGAACTAACCTGTTTTACACAAGCAAACAAGGATCCAAACTGACGTAGTGCAATGGCTACAGAATTTGATGCACTTCTTCGCAATGGAACATGGACTCTAGTTCCGCGCACTCCCTCAATGAATGTTGTGGGCTCTAAATGGGTATTCCGTCTTAAGCATCGAGCTGATGGTTCTCTTGAAAGATACAAAGCTCGACTTGTAGCTAAAGGATTTAGTCAACAGCCAGGTATTGACTTTAATGACACTTTCAGCCTAGTCATCAAAATTACATCTGTCAGACTATTATTATCAATAGCTGTTAGTTCTAATTGGCTTGTACGACAATTGGATATTTCAAATGCATTTCTCCATGGTCATCTTGAGGAAACTATATTTATGGAGCAACCACCTGGTTTCATTCATCCACAATTTCCATCTCATGTTTGCCAACTCAAGAAATCCTTATATGGTCTTCGACAAGCTCCTCGTGCATGGTTTCATCGACTATCTAATTGGTTACAAGCTCAAGGATTTTCTGGATCAAAGACTGACTCGTCTCTATTTCACAAATATAATGATGAAAATATGATATTTTTTCTTATTTATGTGGATGATATTCTAATAACCGGCAATGATCACAAGGGTATCACAACTTTATTAAGTCTTCTCAATCAAGAATTTCCTACTAGAGATTTGGGTATTGCTCGTTTTTTTCTTGGTATTGAGCTTATTCCACATGAGGATGGCTATCTTCTCTCTCAGAGCAAATACATTACTGGACTTCTTCAAAAAGCCAAAATGGATGGAGCGCGTCCGGTCTCTACACCAATTGCTATAAACAACTCTCCAACTTCATCCTCTCCTGCTCTAACTGATCCACAAATTTATCGAAGTATTGTTGGGGTCTTACAATATGTCACTATCACACGTCCTGATATTACTTTTGCGGTAAATCGTGCTTGCCAATTCATGCATGCTCCAACCGAACAAAATTGGGATAATGTAAAAAAGAATACTTCGCTATCTCAAAGGCACTATTCTACATGGTCTTCTTTTATATCGCCAATCATCTCGAGATTTACATGCATATAGTAATGCGGATTAGGCAAGTTCTCCTGAAGATAGACGCTCTACTAGTTGATATGCAATATTTCTTGGACGAAATCTTATCTCATGGAATTCGAAAAAGCAACCTATGGTATCTCGTTCAAGCACTGAGGCAGAATATAAAGCTATAGCAAATACAACGTCAGAAATTATTTGGCTTCAATCACTTCTCTCTGAACTTCATCTTGCATCAAATATTGCACCAAAAATTTGGTGTGACAATATTGGAGCAACATATCTTACAGCAAATCCAATCTTTCATGTTCGTACAAAACATGTGGAAATTGATTTTCATTTTGTTCATGAACGTGTGGCAACTCAGCAGTTATCCGTCTCTTATATTTCTGCTGAAAATCAAATCGCTGACATCTTTACTAAGTCACTATCCAGACAACGTTTCAACAAGTTAGCAAGCAAACTCAACGTCAGAGATCTCCCGCTGAGTTTGTCGGGGGGTAAAAGAGATATAACAGAATTATCCAAATTGACCGGATCAAATTACCGAATCAAATCATATTAGTATTTGGATTATTCTAATAATTCTGTTATAATTATTCTCAGAATTATTCTTAGAATAATTCTGTTATTTATTAATTAGTTATTTGACCAAGTACTTTTGAACATTATATATTGTATTGTCATTACGGCAAATATCAATGAACAATAGATTTTATTATTCTCATCTTATTACTTCCTCTCTCCCTATTCTTCTTCTTACAAACCCCACAAGGGTTCTTTTCGACCCATGTGACATCCCTTATGTAAAGAGGTGAATCTCCAAGATTTGTATTGACATGAGTAGTGGGCATGAGTTTACAAGAACAACTGAACAACATTAGATTTTGATACTAAGAAGGGCCCGTGGATAGGAAAATGTCAACTAGAATTGTTAGGTCGACATCGAAAGTGATGGAGTTGGCTAGCTGGCAATGGAAAGAGCTACAGCTTTGACTGATTTGCCAAACCTCTTTTGGAGGTCCATGTATAGATCTGTAAAGTTAATTACCTTCATCATGAATCGACTTCAAGTTATGATGGGGCCTTATCACCAACCTTCTAATTGAGGCTTTATTAATCCCGGAGATAGACAACCTCCCGCCCTCGATGACACACACTTGATCTTAAAAATATTCATCCTATTTAAAATTCAAATCTCGATCGATCCTCATACTGTTTCTCATTTTCTTCTTGATTCTGTAGAATACATAACTGCTATAATTGTTCGTAACTGTTATACTTATATATAGTAACATAATTATGAGATTGCAGATGTTATAATTATATAATAACTATAGATCCAAAACTGTTATAACAACATCAAAAAGAATAACAGTTTTTAAAAGTAAAATATATTGACTTGGGATGGGTAGTCTTTAGATAATACATGTCCCTTGACTATTCCAATAAAAATATGCCCTTTTGATTTTTTTTTTTTTTAATTTTATTAATTAGAATTTTTTTTCCTCATCATCTAGAAAGTAACCACTTAGTATACTAGTTAGTTTGCTTTTGCCAGAAAATAGTGGTAAATCTTTAGTTATCTTATATCACAGTATATTAATCAAGATTCTTGTAGATGGAAAGCACTTGTCTTATATCAGTATTCATTTTCATAGTGTTACGTTTTGTCCCTTGTCATTTATGTTATTCATAAATTGGTCACTGACAGAGATAATTCAATTAAATGTGCAGGTGTACCATCATACTGAAAACAGCTACATCCAAGCAGTCAAGGCTGTAAATAAGTCAAATTCAGTCAAATTTATATTGTTCGAATTTATTTAATAAAATATTTGAGTTGAATCAAGCTGAATTTAAAATAAATTAAATAAATGGTTATTCAAACTAAACATGATTTTTTTTATAAGTTTGAATTTCAAATTTAAGTTAAACTTGATTCATTTGATGCTATTAAATTCTTAATTTAAATCTATTTGATAGTTTAAAATTTTTATATTTTTAAATTTATTTATTAATGAATATAATTTACAATTTCTATCATCAATATTTATAATGAGTTACATGTTTAAATCTATTTATTTAATTGATCTATATATATTGAATGAATATAAATAGATTTTTATTTAATTGAAATATCAAATTTATGAACAAGATCTAGTAACACCGTGATTACGATGGAAAGTAAATATAAAAGATAAAGGCAATCAACTTGAATGCAACTAACTCACTATTGTTTTTTGTCGTCCTCTTAAGCCAATGATCCTACGTACAAAGAAGCATAGAAGCAATAGATGTGGATCTTCAGTAGGATTTGAGCCACAGTATAATACTCTCCTCACTAATGAGTAGCAAGAAGATTGCAACACTCAATCCTACGGGGACCACAACTTATTTATAATGAATTCTCAATTCTATTATAAGCTCATCAATAATAGCAGGTTAACAGAGTCTATACATATACATGTAAATTCACATCCAATAGTATAAATTCATAATTAATCTTAATTACATCACTGAATGAGTTTATTTTAAAATGGTATAAATCCTTGTGTTACAAATAACATGTAAGCCTACCAAATTGCCAGATAAAATCCAACAAATCATTCATCATTCACTCATTCTAGTTTTTTATCTTCCTTTTCTTAAGAAAATTAATTAATTGCATGAGAAAATGCCAACAGCTATCATCATGTTTCCGTCATGCATGGCCCCAACTGCCACAGACATAGTCAAGTTAGTACTTAAGTGGTAAATTATTACATGAGAGCAGAGATTGAATTTTCGGGAAACAATTCCTTGGGGAATAAAATTTCTCCCATCTAGAGAGGCTGCTTGGTCGTCATGATTTACTCTTTTCATCTCGATATGGAGTCAACAATAAGGGGTGCTCGAGTGAGCGAGTCACATTTTGCCTATTTCCATTATGCATGACATAATTAGAGTTGTAAACAAGTCAAGTTGAGCCAAGCTTGGTGGTGTTCAAGATTGTTTGATAAAGTAACTGAGCCAAGCCAAGCTGAGTCTAAAATGAACCAAGTCATTAAAATGATTGTTCAAACTTGGTTTGATTTCTTTTTTATGAGTTTGAGCTTGGTTTGAGTTTAGTTTGAGCTTGTTTCGTTTAGATATTATCAAGTTTTCAATTTAAGTTTGTTTGATTGTTTGAAATTTTTATATTTTAAACTTGTTTGATTAGTTATTGAGCTTGATAATAAAAATTTATTTGTTAATTTTGAAAGTTTCTTTATTTAGTTAGCAAGTTAATAAGAGTTTTATTGATGAACATGATTCGCGAACATTGATATTGAACGTTGTTCATGAATATTGTTCACGAACGTTGTTTACAAACATGTTCACTAACGTTAACGAGCTGAACACGTGTGTTCAATTTTATTCATTTAATTGATCTTATGTATATTGAATGAACATAAATAAATTCTTACCAAGTCAAATACCAAATTTATTTATGAATGTTTGGTTCATTTACGGAGCTAGACATAATAGAACAAGAAAATACCAAATATAATGAGAAGGAATAAATATACCAGAAAAAGTTAATTGGTTAGATTCACTTTGATTGATTTGTTGAGTTGTGATACTTTGGATAATAATTCTTCTATATAGGCAACTCCCTTTAAGCAAACTTGACACTTGTGACCCGCATACGATCCGCAACTTTAATTGCTAAGATCCAATAACCCATAAGGATTTTGGAGCAAGATGATAATATCTGTAGTAGCCAACTCTAACCTCTCTACTCTTCTCAATTATATATATTTTTTACATTTATTTTTCTATTACTTTCATTGGCATCACAACGACTTAAACATCATAGGAGCCTTATCAAGATAACCATCGATGTCTTTTGGCACGTGTTGATCCATGTAAACTGGACCTCTTATGGAATGGTTGATTTTCGCCACATCAAATTGCATATTATTGTATTAAATAAAATATACTATAATTTTAGTTATAAAAAAATCATAATTATACATAAATTTATGTAGTCACATGTTCGGGTGACATTGTGACCATGTGATTTTATAGTTACGGATTTAAATCGTGGAAATAACCTTTTAAAAGTATGAACCGAGCATGATATGGTTGTTTTTTTTTCTACTTCTATTTAGTTATTTTATTTTATACTCAGTGGAATAAGTTGGATAAGACTTAATTGTTATATTGTATTCGATGATTTTATTCACCTTTGCTTCTTTATTCACTGTCACTTGGGTCTTGCTTATCTTTTTCTTTTCGGGTGAGATATCAGACACAGAGCTATCTTGGGTCCATTAAAAAAAAAAAAAAAAGACTATTTGGGATGAATTTTACGATGATTTTTTTTTAAAAAATATATATTAAAAAAAAATATTTGCGACAAATTTTGCTACGAAATTTTTTTTATTGCAAATAAGACGTCGTCAAATTCAGTGATGAAAACATGTAAATTTGACACCAATTCTATAATGATTTTTTTTATCACCAAGTTTGTTACATTTTGTAATAAAAAAAATTCGGCACAAAATTACCAATGGTAAATGTGCGATGAAATTCTCTTTTCATCCCAAATTTAGTGACTAAAATGGTTTTCGTCTCAAATTTGACAACGAAAATCCTTTCGTCGCCAATCTAAGATGAATGGTTTCATTGCAAATACACATATTTATGACGAATGCAAATCCATCGCCAATATACTAATTTGTCAAATCTACGATGAAACAAGATTCATCGCATAATTGCAATACATAGTAAAATTATGATAATTTGATGAAGAAAAGTTTTCATCCCCAAATTTATCCCGAAACGCTACTATTTTTGCCAAATCCTAGTCATTTCTACATTTTAACAGGTTGTTACAATATATTACATCCAAATTCAAAGCTGTTTATAACACATCCTATTTATATACCGCCAACCCATCCTATTTAACGTATACTTCATATCTTATATTCACAATATACACATTCTATTTACATTCCAAATCAAATCTACAATCATGCAAGTCATCATATCTAAAAATATCTAACATTCTTTAAGAAGTTAAACAAATAAATTCAAATGAAAATATCTGATACACAAACATTACAAATCATCTTCTCTTTCCTTACAAACACTTTCTTCTTCTTCCATTATTCTTCTTTTCCTGCATCAAAATAAATAAACAAAAAGTATCATTTATAACAAGAAAGAAAATTATATAAACTAACACAAAACTTAATATTTACTTTCTCCGACATGGATTTTCAATTTGTATTAGCTGAATTGTAATCACCAACCTTGTTCAAAATAAATTAATAGTATTAATTAAAAATGAAAGGTTCACAATCAAATAATTAATGTTCAAAAATACTAATTATGTGATAAATAACATTCATATATAAAAAAAGTCATGAAGAACTATCAACACCACCATCATCATCATTACCACCATCATCACCGCCACCATTATCATTTAAATGGGAATCTAACTTGGAGCAAAACTTAACTGAAGATGTCGCATTATAAAGTCTTGTTGTCGGTGCAACTCGCTAATTTCATGATCCTTTTGGGACATTTGTTAATCCCTTTGTAATATTATCCCCTTTCAGTGGCTAACCTCTTCAGTCAAGTTATTTATTTGGGCCCTTACTGCTAGTGGGGTGGAAGAATATGTACCAACAACTCTATGGGTTTTGCTCAAGGAACGCATTCCCAATATCTTTTCCCCTTTAGAGCCCCCACTCACCTCTAGCCATAAACTAATATTATTGTCAACAGAGGGCTCAAATCCTTTAGTGCATCATCACTTGCTTATGAGTATCTATGTGCCAACTCTAGCTCATCATATTTATCTTATATTTTTAAAACACATATAATATTGATTAGATATATTAGAACCGCATATAATATTAAGAGATAGCAGGTACATAACTATTATAATCTAAGTTATAAATTAAGATCAAATAAATATTTATTCAAATCTTTATTACTTTAGCTCTATCCCTACTCCAAGTCTTATTTTTTTTTTAAATGTGTAGGTGAAAGTATTTATGAATGCAAACTCCTCCATTTCCTTAGTATAAAAAAATACCATTAGAAATAATGAAATAGTTAGAAATTGATTAAAAAATTAGTGAAAGAGTTAAAAATTATCAATCTGTGTGTATACTCATCGATATTAATAGAGCCTCCCGCATATGTGGTAGATGAGTCTCCAGAATTATAAGTCTGATTCATTCTATTCTGGTGGCTTCTTTATTTGCTTTCCTCAATTGCCCAAACATTGAAGATCCTGACCCAATTTTCATGGGTGATACAGGGTGGCTTTCTCCCCCTATTCTTAGCATGATGCAAGCCAAATGTTATCACTTTTTTTTTAAAATATTCTTTTTATTTTCATCTCTTCACCGCGGTCCCAATTGAATGCTCGTTGAAATAGAAAAAAAATAATTATATATTCACTTTAATTTTATATATAAATTGAAAGAGATATACCTTAAACTTGTTTTACAAGAGTTATTTGGCGGGTACTAAAGTGCTTGTATATGTCATTGAAGCCCCTCCTCATATTCATGATTTTATTAATATCGTGAATAACCCGTACAAAATTTACAAATCTATCATTACAAACAAACAATGTTAAATAATTAAGATAGTTAAAAAAAATAAAATATTTTATTGTGCTTACGAATCTGTGAGTGGGACTATAAACTCTCAAGAGTCTATAAACTTAATAGCTGAGTTTCTCGCCAAATCAGGGGGAGTGGGTACTGGAGACAGTATTGGCAATGATGAATGAGAAGGTGCTAGCGAAAGTACATGAGAAGATCCTATCTGATCGAGGGGGCATAGGTACAGTGACAGGTGATGAGAACTCTATCTACGGCCACTCCGATGAAAGATGTTCTGAAAATTCAAATATAAGATAAAGTAAATTACAAAATTGATGCATAATAAAGAACATTAAAAAACTTAACATATTGCTAACATATAAAAGAATGCATGAAACAAAATACTAAGATGTCACCTCTGATGACCTATAGAAAAAAATATAGTGCATTAACAAATAAAATATATAAATTTAAGAACGAAACAATATATAAACAACTAATTGAGCTATAAGTTTGGTAAATTTACATATTATAACTAAATTTACTTGTAAAAAAAGTAGTACCATATATGAAAATAAAATATGATAATTTTTGTTATATTAAGATAACAAAATTTACCCATCATCAAAAATCAAAGTCCTCATTGTAATTGTCATCCTCATCCTCGTTGTCCTCCTCCTTATCGTCCCCCTCCTCATCATCATCATCATTCTCATGAATTTCACTTGCATCCACGTTTATCACTACTCCGCTGGGATCTCATAACGTTGGAATAATATATTTCTCGGTCTAAAATATATTCGCAACTTTCTCTAATCGATATGCAATGTTTTCCCAATGTTCCTCAATTTTTTTTTTCTATACTTGCATTTTACAAATAGCCCACTAAACAATTTTATCATATTTCAAAATAGAATATGAAGCATAGAATACTTGAATCACTTATTGTGCCAATACAAATTATTCATATCTTTTATACAATCTCTTATAGTTTATTTCAACCAAATTATACCATGGATACACCCTTCATCCCTCTCACAGGGTCAAACTAATGACACATGAATAGAATAACTCGTATTTCTGGGCTAGATTATTCTACCTCTATAATTTCATCCAACAAATCATAAAAATCATTACTTGCACTTCCATTATTGGATGACTGAACATAAACCCCACTATTCATTGTACTCTTACCCATTCCATATTCTTGAGTATGAAAATTATATTCATTTATGAAATATGTTGGCCAAGTGTGTACTAATACTTTTAGACCCCATGATAGATGGCTTAACATATCATGTTCAAGGTGAGCTTGATTAGCATGAACCTAAAGTCAAATACACCAATTGTTAAAAGTTTGTATATGTGCAAACCAAATTTAGATTATCTACTTACATACGATTTGAATCATAGTGCAAATTCTTCTTTGCATAAGTGATTAAACTCTTGTGTCAACAATTCAGAATATAAGTTTTAGAAAATTCTACCATAAAAATAATAAATTATAACATAAACAATTTACGACATAAGGAATATATGATTATAGAAAATATATACTAACTCGTAATATAACAATACTTCTAGATAGTTTAGTAAAATATATGTTTAAGTCGCTCGTCATTCTTAACCAGTTAAGTATCTCAGCTTACATGGTCCACTTGGTCGACCAAGATAGTTAAAAATTAAAAATAAGTTCAAATTGGAATCAATAGGACCCTCGTCATTTCTTCCCGCGCTTCATCATTTGCTTGGAACATGAGATTCAAAATAATATAACACAAAAGTTATTACTTCCTCCATAATATATGCATTAACAATAGAGGTTTCAACTTGTGCCTTATTTTTCACTTTTTTTCTTCAAATGATATTAGGAATATGATAGTAATAAATAAATTGTATTATATATTAATATATAATAAAATTAGTAAATTTTTATGCTTTCAGATTGCAGAAGTATAGAAGATGAAAATTTTATCTTTCAAATGGATATATTCATCAAAAATGGACAAGTCCTCCAACTTTGGCCTCGTATGGAAAGTGAACCAAAAGATATTTCATGGAATCAAAAAAATAAGGGTGAAAATTTCCTTTCCAAGTTACACAAAATAATTAGAATGTCTCTCTCTAATGTCTCCCTGTGTGAATGTCTCAAAATTATTAAGCAAATATCATATAGGAAAATATTTAACTCCATAATGGCACCTCATACAAAAGTTAGTAAGAGTTCCTTGAAAGCAATAGGAATGAGCCATTTCATGAATATGTTAGCATTTCGAGCCGCAAAAACCGCTTTTTGCGTTGCGGAAACCCCGAAGCTAGCCACGGATTTGTGCGAAAATATATAAAATAATCTTGTACATGTTTGTTTACACTAGATCTACCTTAGATCTGCATGAAAAGAGCGTTACCCTTGTAGCGATGCCCTTCGCTTATCCCGCTCGTCCAAAGGTTGCCGAATCTCGTAGAGTGTCAAGTGAACACTCCTCTACATGTATCCACACGGACAAAAAGGTGGAGAGAACAACTTAGAGTGTGCTAGCACCCTTGAGAAGTCTCGGCAATGGAGGATGAGAGGGAGAGAAAATCTAGAGAGGAAGAAGAAGAAGTGAATGAGCACACCATACAATTCATTCGCACACCTAAAGTGGTCGGCCACTTAATGGAGGTTTAATACCTCCATGGAACACCAAGAGTCATGGCTCTTGGTCTTCCTTATGAGGTGGCACACAATGATGTAGCCTTGATGATGTGGAACATCATCATTGGCCGGCCCCATGCCAAGTCACAATGAGGTGGCATTTGGTCAAGTCAAACTTGACCCTTCATCTTCCCTCTCAAGTCAAGTCAAACTTGACTTTTTTTATCTCCCATGGTTGATCAAACCTAACCTTTGATTCAAGTTAATTTAATTTAATGAATCTCTATTCGTTGAATTAAATTGACTCAATAAATCATAGTCAAAATTAGACTTATTCAACAAATGAATCAAATTAAGTCCAACTCAATTAGTCTAATTTGGATTACTCTTAATCCAATTTGGTTCATCATATGAACCTAATCCTCTTGGTCCATCATATGAACCTAATCTCCATCTAATTGCCCTTTGTGTATGACTCTATAAGTTCTTGTAACGTTGGCAATGCTCCTAAATTCATTTAGAAACATAAGTAATGAGCGGTGTCTAACAACACATCATTACTACCCAAGTTACAAGAATGTTGAAATCCAACATTACCTTTGTGACTACTAATTGTGACTCTCATAATATGTGATAATGTCCTTCTATCCTTGACATCTAAATTGATCAATTGAGGTATAGACCGTGTCATCCTCTAATCAATTTATGTCTTGAACTCCAATTAGACTCACTCTGATCAAATGAGCTTAATATCTCATATTGACTCATTTGGGCATGGTCATGCACTTAGTGGTCTCACTCTATCAAGAATCATGATGTCACTCCCATCATATAGGAGGGATAGATCTCATATACATCACTCACATCCCTTCGCATAATTTGTTACATACCCAGTAGTCGCCTTTATAGTCTACCCATTTACGGATGACGTTTGACGAAGCTAAAGTATGCAACTCCTTATGTATGGAACCATGGTGACTTTAGGTCCAATGACTGATAGTCATACTAATAGTCACATGAGAAAGTATATGACACTCATATAATGATCAATGATACTTTCTCATGGCAGGTCATTCAGTATACATTCTCCAATGCATACCTATGTGTCAACTTGATATCTAATATTTATGACTTGTGAGATCAAGTCATCGAGTTGACCTACATGCTAGTCTCAGCGCATTAACATTGTCACTGAATGTTAATACTTTACTATGAATGATTAAGAGTAGTGTTTTTCTATATCATCTCACTATCAATTCAACCAATCGATTGATATAGATAAGAATCTTCCACTCAATGACGCTATTATACTTAGTTATTTGGCACCAATACAAGTAAGTATAATAATCATAAAGAAATATCTTTATATATATAGGAATATGATACATCGAGTCCATACAACAATCATCACATGATTGGTTCTAGGGCTCTCACTAACAGAATATATGGCAGTCAAGACTTTTCAAACCAATCAATTTGTATTCCTTCATATCGGCACATCTTCCAAGATTAAGACATAACCATCTGGAAATTTTAATAATTTCAACCATTTATAAATAACATGTCTCTAATCTTTATTCAATATATAAATTACCTTTGGTTTTGGTTTCCTACTACTTTCATTGACATTAAGAGTAGGTCTTTTACAAAAGAATCGCATATCTTTTCTTGCATTTAGATTGTCTTTGGTTTTTTCATTATATCTATCACTATATTTATTATATTATAAAAAAACATATTTTTCAATATGTATTACACCGAGATTATGATGAATTAAATGACTAAACCAATATAATAAGTCCCAAAATATACTTCATTTAATCCATTTATATGTACTTCCATATTCATATGTTGTACTATATGACTATTCAATAACAAATGAAAAGTTAAATACTCTGAACCAAATTTGTTTACCTATTAATCTCAATGGTAGAGATATTCTTTCAATTATATTCTTAGTGAATTCATCTCTATTCTTTCTGAAATTATGATTTGTGGTAAAAATTATCTATGACAATCAAAAAACTCGGTTTCTTTCCATGTTTCCATCTAATTAACTTTGATATCTCTTCATACATATCATAAGCAGGAAAGTCATTTATGGTCCAAAGAAGAGCAACCTTTATTATAAATATCATATTAGTATAAACATCAAATGTAGAAAAACCTTTATCCCATAGTTGTTTTAGCTTTGTAATCAGTGGTTGTATATAAATATCTATTAACTTCTTCAGATTTTACAACTTAGGCACAACCAATGTTAAAAATATGTAGGATGTTTTCATGCATATCCCAGGTGGAAGATTATATAGAGTTAAGATAACTGGCCAATAAGAATAATTTCTTTCTGATTTGTAAAATAGAGCAAATCCATCAACACAGAGACCTAATCTAATGTTTTAAGTCTCCTTTACAAATTTTGAATATATTTTATCAAAAATTTTCCACGCCTCTACATCTGATGGATAGCACATTAAGCTCTCTTTTATTTGATGATTTGCATGTCAAGTCATATGTTCAACAGTTGTCTTTGATGCATAAAGCCTTTGTAACCTAGGAGTTAAAGCTAAATAAAACAATTGATTGTATGGTTTACATCACTATTGACTCCTTCTAGTGCTCTTATACCTAGCTTGATTAGAAAATTTACAAACATCTGTATTTGCATCATCTCCTCAATATTGCATACAACCATCTCTACAAACATCAATTCTTTCCACCGGAAGACCTAATTCTTTCATAAGCTTTTTCAAACTGTAAAAATGATTGGGCAGTATGTGATCAATGACAATGCCTCTCCAATAACTTGAACAAAATCATTAAAATAATCTTGCAACACATTATGCTCTGCCTTGACATTCAACAGTCTTACAATGAGAGATAATTCAACAGTCTTGTAGTGAGAGATAATTTAGTGTGATTGTCACAACCAGTCCATAATGGTTCCTCTACAGGACTCAATACTTCCTGAAATTAGAGATATGTTTCATCAATACCTAGTACTTCTACCTCCTCTAATGGTGATGTAGTAGTAAACATTTGTTCAATTGTTAGAGGACAACTAAAACTTGCACCATGTTTTTCGGGAATGAAATTCTAACCCACTGCATCAATTAATATCTTCTGATATGAATTTAATTAATTATAATAACTCTGATTCTCACTAACTAAGGCTTGTATGTTCATTCATGATATGTATAGTAATTCAGGGTAAAATCAAATCTATAAAGATGTTCTAAAACTTTTTCGTAGTGTAAAAATTTATCATTATGATACTTTTTGTACAGACACCTTATCCTATTGTCATCTATATACTCAACATTATTAGATGCAAAATTTAAAAATTGGCCCAACCCAATCATAAACTCATCGGTTAAACCTCAACGGTCAGGTAAATTCTTTTTATACATCCAACTTTTTTTATTCTGCATTTTACCTGTTTCTAATTTATTACAACATTAATAAAAAAAACTAGACATAGACTAATGGTGAATATGTACTTACTTCACATACAAATAAAGAGAAAATATAACAAATAAAATCAATAAGATGAGATAGTACACTAATGCTATCATTATTAAAATAATGGGTAAAGTATACTTAACAAAGGTCAACAAAGACGAGTGTCTCTCCAAACACATCAAATATAGATCTGCACAAATAATATTACAAAGTCAACAATCAAATATAAAGGTTCTCAAACAAATATTGCTTCGCGACCATCAACATACCATTTCACTTACGAGCACCTCGTAGCCACCGACCAATCTGGGAAAGCCACAGACTGCTCTTGACAGCCGTAGACAGCTCTGGCCAACCACGGCTAACGAATCCCTACCAACACCGGGCGCAACCAACCGAGGCTAACAAAGGCCTGCCAAGGCTGTGCGACGGCCAAGGCCAACTGTAGCCTCCCACGGACTCGAGGCTAGTCAAGGCTAGCCGCGGTCGGTTGCCGCTAGCCAAGGACAGCCGTGGCAAGATAAGGATAGTCCGGTCAGTTGCCTATTGGAGAGGGAAGACATGGGTGAGGTAGGGAGCTTACCAGCCGGAGATCGTTGTCATAGGAGAGGAATCGCCGCCTCCATCGCTAAAGGAAGACCTTAGGGCAACAGGGGGAGTCGGGCGGGTGGGGAACTCTTAGGGTTTTTTTTGTGACAAAAATAACTTTGTCGCCAAATTTATGGCCAAATCTACGACAAATCCTTAGATTCGTCATAGATTTGGCGACTCATCCTTGGATTCATCGTAGATGTGGCAATGAATCCATGGATTCGTCATAGAATAACCATATTTTTAAAAAAAAAAAATTATGTCCAAAGCTAGTTAATGAACCTAAAAAGCGTGGAATGACAAGAAATGATTCTTATGTATCTATCTAGTTCTCATGATTATATTATGCCTTTAAACATTAATTTGACACAATATATTGAGATAGATGATTTTTTGAACATGATTGTGTCTAAAAAATCTAATTTATGTTTAAAAAATCATTGATCTCAATATATTGAGTCAAATTAATGTTTGAAGAAATGAATATAATTACGAGAATTAAAGGAATACATAGGAACTAATTTCATATCATTTCGAGCTCTCTAGGTATATCAACATGCTTCGGATATATTTATTTCTTAAAAAAAAATATGGTCATTCTACAATTAATCCATGGATTCGTTGCCAAATCGCCATTTTTAAAAAAAAATTAAATAAATATGTCTGAAGTTGGTTGATGAACCTAGAGAATTCGGAATGACATGAAATCAATTCATATGTGTCCCTCTAGTTCTCAAAATTATATCCATACCTTTAAACATTAAAATTTGATCCAATATATTTTTTTTCATAGCTAAGTTAATTAAATAGACTTTAAACGACTGATGACTTAGACAAAAACCTAAAAAGAGTTATTGATTAAATATGTTATTTGATGTTAAAAAATTATTAAACTCAATTATTTAGGTAATATTGATATTTGATGGTATGGATATAATTCTCCCTATTATATTCATACCTTCAAATATTAATTTGACTTAGTATATTGAGATAAGTGATTATTTGAACATGAATGTACTCGAAAAAATTAATTTGTGTTCAAAAAATCATTGATCTTAATATATTAGGTCAAATTAATATTTGAAGTCATGGATATAATCACGAGAACTAGAGGAACATATAAGAATTGGGTTCATGTCATTCTAAGTTCTCCAGGTCAATCAACCAGTTTCGGACATATTTTTATAAAAAAATATGAAGATTTGGTGACGAATCCATGGATTTGTCGCAGAATGGCCATTTTAAAAAATAAATAAATATTTCCACAGCTGAATGATAGACCTAGAGAGTTCGGAATTATATTAAACAAGTTCTTATGTGTTCATCTAGTTCTCATGATTATATTTATGCATTCAAACATCAATTTGACCTAATATATTGAGATCAGTGATTTTTTGAATATGAATATACCTGAAAAATCTAATTTATGTTTAAAAAATTCTTGATATCAATATATTAGGTCAAATTGATATTTGAAGGCATGAATATAATCATGAGAATTAGATGGACACATAGGAACTGGTTTCATGTCATTCTAAGCTCTAGGTCTATTAACCGACTTCTAACATATTTATTTTTTAAAAAAAATATGGAGATTTGGCGACAAATCCATATATTCATCGCCAAATCTGCGACGAATCCAGAATGGTCAATTTTTTAAAAAATAAATATATTTGAAGTCAGTTGATGGACCTAGAGAGCTCAGAATGATATGAAACCAGTTCATATATCTAGTTCTTCTAATTATATTAATGTCTTCGAACATCAATTTGACCTAATATATTGAGATTAGTAATTTTTTTGAACACAAATTATATTTTTTGAACACAAATTACTAATTTCAATATATTAGGTCAAATTAATGATTAAAGACATGGATATAATTATAAGAACTAGAATGATACATAAGAATTGATTTTATGTCATTCTGAACTCTCTAAGTCGATATGATTTTGGACATTTTTTTTTAAAAATAAATAGCTCATTCTATGACAAATTCTTAATTCGTCATAGAGTTTACAACAAATATTATTTTTGTTGCAAAATTTACAACGAATTTCAATTTTGTTGGAAAATTTGCAACGAATCTAGAATTTCATCACAAAGTTTGTAATGAATAAATATTAAATTACGTCACTAATTGGAAACGAAGTTTGCGATGAAATAAAATTTGTTGCCAATTTGTGATAAAACTATTTCGTTGCTAAATTTATTGTTAATTAACGATGATCTCTTATTTTATCACTAAATTTGTTACAAATTTGGAACAAAAATTTTTCGTCCCTAAATCTTTTTTTTTATAGTGGTCCTTTGATCCATGTCTCCATTTGTAATTATAAAATATTCATCATCTTTATAATTGTCGTGACATAATTGTTCAAACTATTTAGAATTGATTAGTGAGTTTAGAGTCATTATCGCTGTCATCATCTTTATATAGTTTTCATAATTGTTCTTATCCCAATATCATTATCATTATCATTGTCATTGAGTCATGTTAGTTCCAATTATTTAGACTTAGTTACATAAGTTTAATTCCTCCGTCGAACTATATGACAAGATATCATTAGAGAAGTAAATGATATTTTTAATCTGTTCTTTGGTTAAGTTTACTTAGTAGTAATCAAATTATGTACTAAATTGGGATTTATTAAATGATGTGATGAGAATCCTCATCTACTTCAGGTATTCGATATGTCATGTTGTTTGTAGTCATTAGGTTTGGTCTAATCGGGTGGAAGACGAGAGGGGGAAAGCACGAGGAAGAGGAAAAAGACGGGTTATGGAGTACAGAAATAGGAGCCTAAAAATCTACAAGAAGTTTTGGTGAATTTTGAAAATAAAGGTAAATGAAAATTTTCCTAAAGTTTGCCTCATGTTTCAGTTCTGTAGCAGAAGAGACCACACAAAGAGTGAGTATATATATTTGGCTTTAGCTCCCTTGCACACTGCTTGACTTCACTTCTCCAGCTCCTATCGAAAACAAGACTTTGGTTTTGCAGAATCTTCTTTCTTTCTTTCTTTCTTTCTTTCTTCGAACTTGCTTCGATTTGGTTGTTCAATGTTCATGGAGGAACAACTGAATCCTTTAGCTGCGAGTCATCTCCTCCAACACACCCTCCGAAGCTTGTGCAGCACCAAGAACACCCAATGGATTTATGCTGTCTTCTGGAGGATCTTGCCAAGAAACTATCCACCGCCCAAGTAAACAGTACTGCGTTCATTTCATCTTTTGTTTCGATCTTACTTTTTGTGCAATTTATTTGCAGGTGGGATTTTGAAGGTGGCGTTTATAACAGAAACAGAGGAAACAGGAGAAATTGGTATGCATATAATACATAAGCCTGCTCGTGCTCAAACTTTAAAAAGGATATTTCATCTAGAATTTCTTTTCTTTTCAATTTCCAATATTTTTCATAGTGATTTTTTAATCTTATTTTTTGGAAAGCTCAAGCACCTTCCAATGTTAAAAAAAATATAGAGGAAATATATAGAGAGAGAGAAAAAAAAAAAGCTTGCTCGAATTTAAAATAATATTTCAGTTTAAATTTTCTGTTTACATTTTTTTTAAGTCTTTTTTTATTTGTTGTAAAAAAAAACAGGTTTTATTATATCAGGGTGAAGAATTATTGATATTTTTTTAATATTTTACTTAAATTTATATCACTAGGATTCTTGCATTGGAAGCCAAGTTATGTGTTTTTCCTTTTTTTTTTTCCTTTAATTTTTGGAAGGGAATCTTAACGCAGTCCTGGATGTGACGGTTTAAATTGTCAAAATAGTCTTTGCAAAGTAAAATAAACTATCCATATCGATGGAAATACAATTCTTTAAGTTTTTAAAGATGATTAATTTTTTCTCTCATTTATTTATTCATAAAATAAATAAAAATCCCTCTTAATTTCTTTAAAAATAATCATCTTTTTCTCAACTTAATCATCAGTCCCCCGAAAGGTAAATATAGAAAAAAAAAAATATTATTTAAAGATGTAGGAAATAAATTATTAAGTTTATAAAATATACTACTATGAATAAACTAAATTTAAAATTAGTATATATATACACAAAAAAAAACTTGCTCATGCGTAAATTTGAAATAATATTTCAGTTTAAATTTTCTGTTTTCATTTTCCTTCAATATATATATTTTTTTAAAAAAAAACAGGCTTTATTATATCAGTGAAAAAAAAAAAGAATTATTGATAATTTTTTTGCTTCTTTGACAATAAATTCAAATGAGTAGGATTCTTGCATGGGAAGATGGCTTCTGCAATTTTGCTGCTTCTTCCAGCTCCAGTTCTTCTTCAGCTTATGAAGAGTACTGCCAAGTTAAAGGCCTGCAACCTGAACTCTTCTTCAAGATGTCCCATGAAATCTACAACTATGGAGAAGGGTAAAATTATTTAATTAATTCAAACAAACTAAAATTTTATTATTTATTTATTTTTCTGTAATTTTGTGTACATTAATATATAAATTTTGATGAATTGATCATGGCAGATTCATTGGAAAAGTTGCAGCAGATGAGAGCCATAAATATGTGTTTAAGGAAGCTAAACAGCATGAGCTTACTTCCATCTCCACTTGGAACAATCCTTCTGATGATGATGCGGTAAGCAAAGCTCTACTGCTACCTCTTTCTCTCCTTTATTTCATTCTCTTGAGTTTTTTTTTTTAATTATTATTATCAAAATTTATCTTTAATATTTCTAAATGGACAATAATCAATAGAGCTCTCCTAATTATTAGAATCATCAAAAGATTTTCTTTTGAAAATAGCATCTCATCATAGTTCTCCGGTATTATTATAGCAACTACAATGTAGTCATAATGTAGTCATGATGCATCCAGAAATTAACAGATGGACTAGACTTTTGGGTGTGAAAGAGATAAATTTTAGTGGGCTAAATAAAAAAAATTACATAGATGATTATATTTTTTTTAATTGTACTATTAAAGAAGTACAATTATGTATCTTAGCAGAGTTGAGCTAGAGCCCAAAACAATCATTATATGGATTCGTAACATAGATAGCTATTAGAATGTGTAAAAATAAATCGATGCAACTTAGTTAAAAAAATCTATAGGTTAAGTATTTTTATATAAAAAATCTATCTCCGACGTACTATGAGCTAACTCCAATATCCACTTGGAACAACCCTTCTGAAGTAAAGCTCTAACGCTATCTCTTCCTCTCTTTTATTTCACCCGCCTTCTAGATTTTTTTTTTAATTATCAAAAATATCTTTAATATTTCTAAATGAGAAAAATTAAATTAATAAGACTCTCCTAATTATTAGAATAATAAAAAAGATGTTTTTTTTAAAATAACATCTAGTCATATTTATCTAAGGTTGTTATAGCAGCTAGAATGTAGCCATGATGAACTAGCCTTTGGATATGAAAGGAAAGAATTTTATGGATTAAATAAAAAAATATACATAGATGATTGTACTTCTTTAATAAAAATATAGATCCGTTATATTAAGGGTCCTCCTAGTATCAATTTTACGGATATGAAGGGAGGTAAATATAGGTGCACAGGCGTTAGGCGCATGGTGGGATAAACCCAAGTCGTCAATTCTCGAGAATTGACCCTGGGTCATTACGCTAAAGATATCATCCGCCGACCATCTACATTATACCCTGGGAGCTGATTGTACTTCTTTAATTGTACTATTAAAGAAGTGAATATCTTAAGAAGAGTTGAGCTAGAGCATAAAGGAGGTCATTATATGGATTCATCCTTAGATGTAGCTAGCTGTTAGAATGTGTCAAAATAAATCTATTCAACTTAGTTAAAAAAATCTATACTTGATCCTGGGGGTAATCAGAGAACGCTACGTAGATAAGGGAGGTTAGTAATCCTGCAGAGGTAACGGCTCAAATCAAAGGAAAATCGAGTCGACCCCGACTCCTTGACATCTTTGACTCCTTGGCGCCCTCAACTCCGTAGTGCCCCCATCTCTTTGGCGCACTTCCCTTTGGAGCCTCAAATTGGGATTTCGGACTATTTCAAGAAAAAATAATGCTCACATAGATATAGATATTTCAGACTATTTCAAGAAAAGAATAATGTTCATGCAAATATAGAGATTTTTTACTATTTCAAGAAGAGGATAACAATCGCGTGGATCTTGAGATTTCAAACTATTTCAGTAAGTGAATAACAAATCGCGCGGATTTTAGAACACACGGGAAACATAGGAATCAACCATCCTCTATAAAAGGAAGTATACCCCTATTGGATGAGGTACATGTAAAAACACATCCAAAACCTTAGAACTACTCTTCTTTATTCTTCCTCCTCCACTACCGTCGAAAACTTACTAGAGCGTCAGAGTGGGTGCACCGGGGAACCCCTTGGTCGTCATTCTAACCCTCACGCTCCTTGGTCTTCTTTTGTCTAGGCTCCAGCGGATCTACTTATTGATCCTTGTTGTCGATAGGTGATTAGCAGTAAGTCAGCGTCCACGCCGGTGGTTCGTTCGATGGCGTTCCCATGCCAGATCAAATTAGCGTCGTCTATGAGAAAACTGAGCTAAGATCTGAACTGGGATATTTAGATGGATGACACCGAAAGACCCAACGTCATCATCGTGATAACAGAGGATTTTGATAAATTAGTAGTAGTAACGATGCAAATAATATTGCAAGGGCAGCCCCAACTTTCCTTTTCACCAGAAACCAATCTACCAACTGAGTCACCACCTCGGTCAGTTGAAATGATGCTAGTGCCTCACCAGAAGATGTCCTAGCCAGTGGAAACATCCCAGAACGCATTCCCTGCACTGATTGGTATGTCAATCATAAAGAAATCTTCCGTAGAATCTATGGGAGAAACCCCCTCCCAATCAAGTGTTGTAAATAAAGCAATAAAAGTAGTATTATATTTGCACAAAAAATAGCATGCAATAGACAGATAAATAAAGGAGTCGGGTTTAGAATATAGTTATCCGGTTGAAGCGTCGGCACGCCGACTGTCCTTAGAGAATTTATTGCCGCCTCTCGGTGCAAAGGATCCCCGGCAAAATCTCCCCCAAGATCCGACAACCGCTCGTCTCGTCCGTAGGTACACTCCAAAACGGACGCGACACTCGGACCCAACCTCAGATCGCCGAAAGACTAAGCCTCAGGACAAGAAAAACTCGACGAGAAGAAAGGCAGAAAAACTGTGCAGAATGTATCGCACAGAGAAGGGAGAAAGAAGGAGAGAGCTCGAGGCTTGAGTGAAGAATAGAGGAGTCGCTGCTCCCCTTTTATTCACTCTGAGAAGGTACGAAGCACTGCTTCGCTAGCGAGGAAACGCGTCTCAGTGTCGCGTCCGCGTCCCTTCCCCTCACGCACGAAACAAAAACCGAACCGGTTTGGTTCAGACCAAACCGGAATCGGAAACCAAACTGGTTTGGTTCAGACTGAACCAAACCAGCAAAAACAAACTGGGCCGCCCGTGAGCGCAAGGCCCACGGGCTGGGGATTTGCACTCCCCCCTGCGCGCGATAATCACGTACGTGATGCCCGGTTTATGGATTTCTGGCTCGAACCCCCCAAATCCACTCGATTTGGACTTGGCCCGCGCATGCGTGTAGGTCCTCTTATCATTGCTAAGCAAGGATGAAAGGGCTTCCTATATAAGCCCTCCCAAGCTTTTCCAATTAGCAATGTGGGACTAAAAACACTACCAAAAAATGCTTTGAATTTTAAAACAAAATTCAACAATCCCCCACAAATTCAAATCATTTCGGTTAAAAACAAAAAAAAAATGTCCTGAGGCTAGGTTGCAATGAGCTTTTAGTGAAAATACCTTCCGGTTTGAATTTTCACCTAAGTACACCAATCTTATTCACATAGGTTTGAAGTGAACTAGGTCTTGAACTTAAACCTTTTTATATGTGAAGTCAATTGGTAACAACTCATCACGGGCGACGGTTGAGTCCTTCTGGGTTGGTGCATTACAGCCATGCCACCGAATCTTGTTTCATAAGTGCTAAGGAGAGTTGCCTAGACCTCCTCCACACTGCGACCACACAGTTACACTTACATAGGTGAGTTCTCCAAGGATGTACTGCGAGCATCCTGTCAATAAGTGGTTCACTCGTCTTCCTGTCTCTTTTATTTGAACTTTTGAGGAGTTTAAGACAATATTCATGTAACACTTTACTGTCCGTCAAAGACATAAAAAAAACCACATGATTTGTTTGCTCTCAAGCAAAAGCCTAAAGAACCCTTGAAAGAGTATTTACAATGACTTAATTGGATGGTCATGGGTCTCCTCTAGTTTCTCTCGAAGTGCAGGTCAGTGCTTTCCAGCAAGATTTAATCAATGGAGATTTCTTCATATCATTGGTGAAGAAGCTCGACCGACTTTGATGGGTTATAAGCCCAGACACTTAAGTATGTTCAAGTCGAGGAAGCTCAACCCGTAAAGAGAAAGGAAACACCGACTTCAGCTCTCGTTTCCACTCATCCAGATCATAGAGCCCCTCCTTCGCCCTTGCGATATTGGGAGTTCACAAATCAAAGGGAAGAAAAGGTGGTACAGGCAATGGAAGTAGCTTCGACTCTGGCACTCGAATATGATTGAGGGTCTTTCGAGGTGACTCAATATTATGCCTATCATTAATCAAGCACTCACTTCACTCGGGATTGTCAGTAATATGTGAGGGCATTGAAACGAGTAGCTAATGAGCAAAAAATCAATCGGAGTTAGCACAACAAAAGAAAATCTCATAAACCTTATATGCGTTATCGCCATCGCAATACTGATACCCATCAACCCTTAAGTCAACGATCTCATTCTCCCTCAAACTAACCCCAAGGTTCCTCCTAGTCTCGTTAAGAGGTAGAAGAGAAAGGAAAAAAATACAAGAAAGAATAAGATCAATGCTCGTGAACATGATCTCAGGTAGTCTCACAGATAGGGACTTCACTTGAGCCCGAAAGGCTCACGGTAGAAGTCTAAAGAGTTACATCGTCAACACCAATTGGGAAAGAGGAAAAGGTTCTTCCATAAACTTCATACCCGAAGATTTGGCATGAATTAAGGCTTCCATGATGATGCTTTAGTGATCGAGGCTTTCATCTCCAATTATCGGATAATAAGAGTGTTTATCGATACTGACAATTCTGTCAACATTATTTTCAAAATAGCTTTCAATTAGATGCAGCTGGACGGGGAGGAATTTCATTATATATGTATCCCTGTACAGTTTCACAGAGCACAAAGTATAATCGACGACCAAATTGACCTCTCCCTTTCCTTGGGGGAGTAACTACTAATGCAGACTCGACAAGCATCCTTTATTATTGTAAACATCATCTCCGTCTACAATGTTATACTTAGGAGGTTGACACTGAGTACCTTCCATATAGTAGTCTCCACTTTTCATCAAAAAATCAAGTTTCCGGTGGAAAGTCAAGTCAAGGAGGTAAAAGGTAACCTATTGGTGGCGAGGGAATGTTATGTTGATATAATATCAAGACCGACTCATGCAAAGACTATTGAATTCAAGATACTGATGTCCAAGTTGTCCTAGAGGACATCCTGACCGAAGGAGAATTATGAAAGTGTGCAAGTTCATCCCGGTCATCCAAGCAGGGTCACTTGAATAGCTACCAACCACCCTTTAGAGCTCAAATAAGAATTAATTGCATGACTCTCACGCAATCGTAATATCTTCTCTAAGTCATTAAAGGACTTTACAAGCATTTCCCAACTATAATGGTTTACCGATTCAATATGCTACCAGAGGTTCGGCTCGTTCGACAAAAGAAGTGAAATGTCTCACCAGAGCAGGAGCAAGTGATTACAAGTTAATGGAAGTCGGACATATACAGCATGTTCAATTCCTAACTTTGTTGGCCAATGTGATACTAGTGTCCAAGCCAAGGAAAAATGGAGAGTCTATATTAACTTTTGTGACCTCAACAAAATTTACCCAAAAGATTACTTCCTTCTATGTTGTATCGATCAACTGGTAGATTTTACTTCCGACTATGAGCTCATATGCATGCTAGATGGTTATCAAGGCTATATCAGATTCTCTTGACTTCTAAAAATCAAGAAAAAGTCAATTTCATCACTCCTAAAGGGACCTTTTGTTATACTATTATACCATTCGGCTTAAAGAATACATGGGTAGCTTATCAACGACTCATGGATCGGGTCTTTAAGTATCAAATCAAAAGAAACATCAAGATATATGTTGATAATATTTTAATCAAGTATATCCGATTTGGAACTTTGATCTCAGATATTAAGGAAACATGTCGTACGCTCAGGCAATACGAGCTTAAATTTAACCCCCAATAAGTGCTTATTCAGGATCAAAAGTGGGAAGATTTTTGAGTGACCAAGCGGGGAATTGTGTTGAACCCCAAGAAATGCAGACGCTCTAGAACATGCCCCTCCCCATTCATCTTCTGCTCAATCAATTAAAGTTTATCCTTTTTAAAGGTATTGAGGAAACTTTTAAGTTTGAGTGGGACATGAAGTGCGATAAAGCTTTTCTTGAGTTGAAGGAGTATTTATCCCTCCTGTTGGACCCATTGCGGTCGATAAGAGGAGAGTAAATTGCCCTAAAATCAGAGTTAAAGAAAATCTCTTGCTATTGAACTTAGGCAAGGATACACAATTAATTAATCAGATAAAAATAACAACTCATACAATTCAAAGAGGCACAAGAATTATTTGGTTGCAACCTAGATGGCTGTTAATCCAAGGCGGTTAAAAAGCTCACTAAAAGTACTCATTCATTGAAGGCAGAGTAACCTTTACACAAATTCAAAACTTAAAAAAGACTAGGAAGTGAATACAAGAGTTGTATTTAAGCTAGAGGATATCCCCTCTTTTTAAAGTGCTCAAAACACTTTTTACTGTTAGCTGACGTGACACTTCAGGTGCTCAATTGAGCTTAAGGCGCCTCTAGATCAGTAAAACTTATCCGATCAAAATTGATCCATCCGATAGGTCGGGACGCATGGAGGCACCTTTGTTCCATTTGAGGTGTCTCCTGTGAGTAGCCATTACTGTGGCTGAGATTTACGCGAAGGTGCCTCTGTTCCACCTAAGGTGCCTCCCCGCCTTTTCAACTGAGGCGCCTCCAATCCATGGAGGTGCCTCTAAGCCTTTCTGTGGCAGAGGTGGTCCCACCCACCCGAGGCACCCCCATTCCATCATAACACCTTGGGTTTTCAAGGCATAACTCTTCACTCTCAAGGTCAACCTCCGAGTGAAGACTTTTGCTCCTATGGGTGATGCTTCCGATCGTCCGAAGTTGAGCTCACTCGAACCCAACTCTGATCTTCTCCTTGAGTAAGTTCCATCTGGCTTCTGGTTCCTATAAATCATCGTGCATGCCCTTCTCGCTCCACCAGTATACTCTTCCGTAACTTTTCATCCCTCGGATGCATTGAGCCCGTCAACTCGCTTATCATGTCATCCTTCTCGTTTTCTATATCTTCCGCTCGACTTCTTGTGTTCCTAAGTTCTTGCACACTTAAATACAAGACATCCTAAATAGACAAGATCCAACTTAAGTTAGTTAGTCACATCAAAATCAACCCGAGATACTTACACTGACTACCTTTACTCTCTAAATTAGTAGTGGGAGAAATACTATGGGTATACCTATCAGTATTTGAAGGAGCAGTCACCACAATCCTGCTTCGACGGGAGGACATTATATAACACCCTATCTATTTTCTAGGCTACTTGCTGAAGGATACTGAAAGAAAATACACTAATCTAGAGAAATTGACTCTCAAATTAGCCCTCGTTGCTCGCCAACTAAGGCTATATTTTCTCGCTCACCCGATCATAGTCCTTACCAATTGTACTTTGGGCAAAATGCTAATGAATCTTAAATCCTCTTAGAGGCCGATCAAGTGTACCACCAAGCTGAGCGAATACGATATCCAATATTAGTCTTGAACAATCATTAAAGTTCAAGGCCTAATGGATTTCGTAATAGAAGTTTTTGATTAGGAAGTAGAAGAGACTTGGAAGATTTACGTTGATGACTCTTCGACCCAGCAAGGTAGTGAGGTCGTGATATTATTAATCTCTCATCAAGAAAATATGCTTCAACTCTCTATTTGACTCGACTTCCAGGCATCCAATAATGAAATTGAGTATGAAGCCTTACTCATAGGACTTAAAGCAGTGAAATAAGTCGGGGCTTCCCGAGTGATCATCTATTCAGATTCCTAGTTAGTTGCTCAGTAACCATTGGATCAATCGCACGTGAAAGGGGGGGTGAATCACGTGATTTTTAAAAACTCATCTTTTCAGTTTTAAAATCAAAGTATAACTGCAGTAGAAAGCTAAAAAGAACAAGAACACAAGAAGACAAGAGCGGTTTACTTGGTTCGAAGGCTTCAGTGACTCCTACTCCAAGACTCATGTCCCATGGTTCTATCGACGGGTAATCCACTAAAGGTCTCTTCTGATACCTTCGGAAGAGGAAATTGAGTACAAAGAAAGTTGAATAAGTGCAACGTATTGCACTTATCCTTTTACAATTATTAATTACAAAAGAAAATTACCGACACTTAAAGATTAAAGTGGGAGAGCTCGTGTCGATATCGGTCTGCTAGCCGCGATCGGAAGTCCTCGGAACAATCGTCGGGCGTAGCAGCTTTACAGCAAAGTCGTAGCAGGAGTCCAGAGCAATCGGAACTTCAAATAAACGCACAGTAACTCGTATAAGTGGCGTTCTTCAATGCCTTCTAGAATAGCCATGGAAGGTGCCTCCAATGAGACAAAATCGATCCCAAACAGCCCGGCACTTATCCGCAACTTCGACCAAAATTTATCCTACGGAAGGCGCCTTCCATAGCCATGGAGGGTGCCTTCTATGAACAATACGAAAGCGCCTTCACTGCTTGAAGGCGCCTTTGACACTGTTCATCCGAAGGCAAATTAGCTCCTTTTATCCTACAAAACGACATTAGTCCAAATAGCCTACAAAACAGGTATTAGGACAAATAATAAATGATAATAAAGGATAGTATTTCATTCATGTCCTCCCAAGACCAGGAATTAATCAAGGTCTCAGCTTAGGGATCCTAAATGGACTAAACTGGACCAACGTCTACCGTCCCTTCAACCGGAACGCGTCCTCACTTGGTCACTCTACTCTAGTGACTTACCTTAACTTACCAGTTTGCTAGACATCCGGTCAGCCCGTTGACCTGTCTGGACTTCATGCCAGCTATCCGGTCGACCCGTTGACCTAGCTGAACTCCCTCAGACTGTCAACTCCTACACACTGGGTTAGTACAATAGATAAAATAGTAAAGTAAAATAGTGTCAACATATTTCAAGATTCGCTGGTCCGTTCGACCGCGCGCGGTCGACCGAAAATTAATCGGTCACACATTACCTAGAGTTACCTCCCTAGGGTTGCCTAGCTTCACTCACTAGGACCCGACTTCACTCACCAGGACTTCCTCCACATAACTTCACTCACTAGGGTTCGGCTTCACTCACTAGAACTTCCACAACCTAGCTTCACTCACTAAGGTCCGACTTCACTCACCAGGACTTCTACCACCTAGCTTCAATCACTAGGGTCCAGCTTCACTCACCAAGACTTCGACCACCTAGCTTCACTCACTAGGGCCCAGCTTCACTCACCAGGACTTCCACTTGCTTAACCTCTAGTTAGAACTTATCACTTGCTAGTCATCTAGTCCTGACTAGACTACTACTCTCTTCCAAATATTAAGTCATGTTTGGATTAACCCTTGGTCAAACTAACTAGACTTAGGTGCATTGTCAAATATCGAAATCCTAAAGGTCAATTGCACCAATAGAACTAGAAGAAAGTTTTGAGATTAGAAATGATCGATTGTAGCGCTACAAAGACATTTTTAAATGTTAAAAGGTATTTTCTAAGAGGTTACTTTGACTTTACAAAAATTTTCTTGAGTGTATAATCAAAAGACAGACGAGCTGGCCAAACTAGTAAACACACTGACAGGTAGGAGAATGGATGACTACGTGTCTTAGACTCTACTGGTTTCATAAATCGACCAAACCTTAATCGGAATGAGTATAACGGTTGGAGTGCACCCATTATTGTTTATCTCAAGTAAGGAATTCTACCTCCCAATCTGGAACAAGGTCGACTGCTCAAAAGAAGAGCTTTCCATTTCACTTTAATTAGAAACATATTGTATCAGTGATACTTTTCACTCCCCCTCCTCAAGTGTCTTGGTCTTAATGATTTTGATTATGTTATGATGAAAATTCATGGAGGTATTTGTGGAAATCATAATGGAGGGAGGATACTTACTCGAAAGGCATTGCTGGCTAAGTATCTTTGGTCGATAATGCATGCATATATTGCCCAATTCGTCATGGTCTGCATTCATTGTCAAATGTACCAGAACCTCTCTCATCGTCGGACAGAGTTTTTGAAGACCTCCATTGTATCAACTCCATTTGACCAATGGAACATGGATATTATAGGTCCCTTTCTAGTTAAACCTCAACATAAAAAATTTCTCCTGGTTGTTGTCGACTACTTTTCTAAATGGGTCGATACTAAAGCCCTGGCCCAAATAATTGATGATACAGTCGAGAAGTTTCTATAGAAGTATATTATCTACCGATATGACTTCCCTTACAAACTTTTCAAGGCTGTAAATTAAAGAAGTGGTGTAAAAGATTCGGAATCCAGCAGCTCTTCACCTTAGTAGCCTACCCATAGAGCAATGGGAAAATTGATGTAGTCAATCAAGAAATACTTTGTGGGTTCAAAATCAAGCTAGACCATATCAAAAGCAGTTGGGTGGATGAGTTGCCGAGTATTCTATATGCCTATCGAATAATATTTTGGGAAAGCATGGAAATGATTCATTTTCATCTTGTTTGTAGAGGGGATGCAATCATCCCAGTAGAAATTAGGGAAAAATCCATTCCACGAAGTACTTATGAACTGGACAATTTTGAACAACGACTCCTAGACCTTAACCTGATAAAAAAAAACCCGAGAAAAGGTGGCTACCTGATCCATCGCGTATTAGCAGTGGATGTGCCTTAAGTACAATAAGCATGTTATTCCTCGTGCTTTTTAAATTGGAGACCTAGTTTGGAAGAAAGTTAAGTCAGTTTTTGACATTAACAAATTGAAACCATAATGGGAGATCCTTATATATGATCTATAAGAATGCTTCTGGGGCATACTATTTGGAAGACGCTAGCAGCAAAAAGCTCGATCTCACGTGGAATGCCAACCACCTAAAGTCTTTTCATCTTAAATTGATTAAATTATCCTTTTAGCATTATGATTTATTTTTTTTCATTCTTTATCAATAAATAAGCATTTTTTGTGAAATTCGAATCCTCTTACCCTTGTCCTTTTCAGGATGCAAAACTCCCCACCCTCGACTCAGATATAGTCAAGGTCAAGATCTTTTAGCATGGAATAGCAACCTCCCCTTTGCACAAGGATCAAAAGTATATCATATCATCATGTCCTTTTTAGGGCACAAAACTCTCCTAATTTAGGCATAGTCAGAGTTGAGATCCTTCAGGTTGCGATAACAATCTCACCTTCCCACAAGGGTCGAGTGCATATCTTATCGCCTTACCCTTTTTAGAGCCCAAAACAAAACTCTCCCGACTTGGACATAATCGAGGTCAAGATCCTTTAAGCTGCAATAGCAACCTCCCCTATGCATAAGGTGTTGGGACCTTGATGTCCGACTAGAGGAAGTGAATAGCCGATCACCCAAATCGTCGCTTCCTACACTCGTTAGTACACTACGGAAATACAAAATAAAATACTAACAAGGAAGCTAAGCCCTAAACAATACAAAGATAAAAAAACACAAACCTAATGACTCGTTTATGTAATGTGATTCAAAGATTAGAGCTCTTACTCCATTGCTATTCATAAGGTGGATGATCTCAATTCATCGATGGATGACTCCTCAAAAAATTCTGACTAGCTCAAGTAGCTCCTTGTGGGTGGAGAAACCTCGTCACAACCCCGTGTAAGCACGCTTGATCACATGATAGCTTGGAAGACTTTAATAGGGGTTAACTACCTCTATTTTCGTCAACCTTAGTCAAGCACCTCGAACTCTCTTAAATAGAGTTCGGGAGGAAACACTTAACTCTGGTTCCCACCACCAGTCGACTTATAAAATCACTAGTCGACTGGTCCTCTATGGAATTCGATCTTTACATGTCAACGGCTCGATACCAATTGACTGATGGAAGTACTAGTCGACTGCTACAGTACTACTATAGTTCCAATTTATTATTTTCATAGTCATTAGACACAGAAATATTCTGTGTCCTCGCCCAATCGACTAGTAAAATTTATCCCTAGGGTTTTGACCCTTAAGTACATTCACCTAACACTCATCCTTACCCGACCAACCTAAATCTAGTCTTCTAGCCTCCTCCATCAGCCTCGCGTCCCTCAGATGTCTCCCCATCCTTCACACCTTGCCTACTGGAGATTCCTTTGGCCTTGTCATAGTTGTCAGGTCTTCCTTTGCCAAGAGGCTCCTCACCTCCGAGACTTCAACCATTGTCAAGTCACATTTGGACTTATGTTGCCAATACTATATACTTAGATTTACACCGCCAAGACTCCTCTTGGACTTTTATCCTTTGCCAAGATTATACTTGGACTTTTCTTATTGTACTTATATCCTACATATTCACAATGCATATTAAATACAACAATAAATTTAACTTAAACATTTATCCAAACATTAAAACCTAGGGCACCTAGAATGCTCCAACATAAGGGTCGAGCATTTATGATATTGCCTTATCATTTTCAGGGTCCAAACTCCCCCAACTAAGATATTATCAGGGTTGAGATCTTTCAATCTGCAATAGCAATCTTCTCTTCGCACAATAGTAGAGCGAGTAACGTATAACCTTGTCCTTTTCAAAGCCCTAAACTCCCTAACTCATATACATTTGAGGTCGAGATCCTTTAGTTTGTGATAGCAACCTCCCCTTCATATAAGGGTCGAGTGAGTATCATATCACTTTGTCCTTTTGAGAGTCATAAATTCCCCCAACTCGGATTTAGTTAGGGTTGAGACCTATGATGTGATGCCCCCCTTGCACTCATGATTGAGTTCAATATTCCTCCTAGCCTTGGTGAAGTGTGCATCTCATTGGAGATTAAACTCTCGATGACCTTTCAAGACAAATTTATATCTCTCGACTCTCATTATAGAGCTCATCACAAAAGGGCAATTTGGAATAAACAAAAGTTTTTTCATTATATTCTTACTGATGTTCAGTAGCAAAAGACATTTCTAGATCGAATTAAGTTAAATCTACTATATCCTTGTCAGAGATGTTGTTGGTGATTCTGGATAAGCTAATAAGAGGAGGTGGCATACTAGTAGGGAGGTGTCCATTCTCCAGTAGTTGTTGAATGGTGTCGTCTATTCTATATCATACCATATGGATAAGGTGGGTACCAATTATATCATAAATTTCTTTGAACGAAGAATTTCTTTCTTCTTGGCGGCCTATCAATAGATCTCTCTATCCTGGAACTTGATCATTTTACCTTTTAGTTGGCCTTTTTGGACATCCGGTGCCACTTGAAGCTTAAACTTGGAGGTTTCCAGGATCTCCATGATAGATTTGGCTGCCTCCACTTCAATATGCAAGGATTCCACCACCAAGGCCTTGGCCTACTCAGCTTCTCATCCGATGGCCCACAATTCCACTTTTAGGAGCCCCATTTAGTGTGACTGGCTTCCAATGTGGTCCCATTTACCACCAACTCGGCCATAGCAGCCTTCGTCCCCGCCCGAGTGCCTTCTAAGGAGGTCTTTTATGCTTCTACCTCAGACTTTGGCTCCTCTATCTCCTTCCACAGCCACTCCCCCTCCTATTTCAACTTCTCATTCTCGGCCTTGAGGGATTCAACCTTCCACATCATCTTGTCTAGGTCATATGTGGTTTGGATCCTCTCCATCAACGCCTCTACTATTCCTCTCTTTAGTTGGGTGATCACTGTCTGATCATAAGCGAGGTCATCTTGTTGTTTCTTCATACAGTCAATCTCCAATTGTGCAAGAGCCATTTCTTCTTGGGTTGTGGTCAATAACTCTTGGAAGGGGGTTGCGACTAGCCAAGACTCTAGTTCAGCCACTTGGACCCACAGTTCTCGTCGAGCCTGCCAAATCTCATGATACCATTGGTCAAACACTATTAACTGGGGCATGTGTTTGGCCTCATTTAGTAAAAACTCCTCTGACAAGGCATGGATGGTCATGTCCTTGGTCACTTCCTCAACATTTCTCCACCCAATAGCTGCCAAACCATAAAGGGTGAGATCCAGTTTATGCGCCACCTGGATTTGTTCTTGAGGATAATCGGGACATCATCATCACCTCAGAAATCTGCCCAACTATCTATAAAACTTGGGTCCGCATGAGGGTGTGAAGAACCAACACCGGTGCAGAAATCCCTTGACTCTGTAAGGGACGTAGGAGCTAGGGTTGGGTGATTCCTTGACCCGACTAGCTTGCTTGATCTTTAAATAGGTGTAGCAATGAATGGACTTGGGGAGTTTGCAGGAGCTAATGGTGGGCAGATTGACCCGAACGATTGGCGGAAGTTCCTGGCGTGCATTGCCTCTTCCTAGTGAACCTAAAAGGTGTTCCCAACTTCTAAGATGGAGTCGATTCCATAGCCACTAGTCACAGAGCTAGAGGCTAGCTTGGTTCCCAGGATAGAGGCAAATCTTCAGTCGTTGCTTGGGTTGACAATCTCCGTTGGAGCTGTAGTCGAGGCGGGGGTGCTCTTTCCTCAAGCATCACCTCATCTGAGGTGAGCTCGACAATTGTCGCCCAGCGTGGCTCCAACTCCGCCTCAATGAGCTTCAACAACTTGTTCATAGATGGCTGCAACATAGTGGCAACTGTAAAAAATGATATACCTTCAGTTAGACAACAAGACTTACTTGAATGAAAAATCCTACCAAATGAAATTCTAAGAGGAATGAAGATATGACTCAACCCGAACATATGCAGCAATCCCTCCTCGAATAGAAGGTTGCTATCAAACTTCAAGTCCTTTAACTTCTGTGATGCACTGAAATAGCATGGGTAACTCGTGTTGTCACCAGGTCAGTTAGGACATTACACTCGGGGGTTTGCCAAAGAAAAATTAGGGTTCCACCCCTTGTGTGATGACGAGAGGCTCTTAATTAGTATAAGCCCAGCTCAGGATGAGAAGAAGAAGACTCCATCATCCATCTTCTTCGAGTAAAAGAAGAAATGGAAGATGCAAGGGGAGAGATGAAAGTGATACAAGCAGAAGAGGATTACTATACTAGTTAAGATGCGGAAGGAGTTAGGGCCAAGTTGTGATAATGGAATACGAAAATACTATGATACTTTGATAAAAAAAAAATATTGGAATAGGGAAACACGACCCACTCAATAGATGACTTCGGAAGAAGGTCACGAAACTAGGAGGAGATGATCTAGTCAGTCACTACCATTTGAAAGCCTTAGTAAAGATGAGAGATGAAGAACAGCGGATATGAAAACAACATTTGTGTGATTTAAAACAAGGAACGACAGAAAGGAACCTAGCAACTTACTAAGTGAGAAGATGCTAGAAGTTCAAAGAGAATGAAGATGAAGAATAACAAACGCAGAAGTAGCGAGTGCAAGGTTAAAGGTAAGGGCATCCTTATCTAACCTTTTATATCTCGACTTAATTATCCAAGGCTGTCAGGTTTCTGATGTTACATGGGTGGGATAAATTTTCAACTATAGGATCAAACGCATGGAACAAATCAAATATCTAGTGAAGGACGCTACCTTCTCTGTTATGGATCACATCACATTAATGTGATGCAACCTTGGATATACACTGGTGCATTCTATGCTCAAAAACCAAGACAAATGATGTAGGCAGTGTGTTTAAAAGGAATGACTGTATTTAAAGATATAATGATAGAGGTGTGCTGACATTTAATTTGTAATCGCTTCAGAAATATGCAAAAAATCTACCACGTAGCTTGGGCAATCGAGGTAGCTAGAATAAGCATGTTTTGTCATACAATATTTTAGTCAGTCGAACTCCTGCCTTCTTTAACTAGATTTGAATGAGGGATTAGTGATCCAGGGGTAATTAGAGAACGTCACATGGATAAGAGAGGTTAGTAATCCTACAAAGGTGGCTATTCAAGTCAAGGGAAAACCGAGTCGACCTCGACTCTTTGACGCCCCTTGACTCTTTGGTGCTCCCCAGTTCTTGGCTCCCTGACTCCATAGTTCCCCCTCCCCCCAGGTGCCCAACCCTTTGGCGCCTCAAATCAGGATTTTATACTATTTTAGGAAAAGAATAATGCTTGCGTGGATATAGGGATTTTGGACTATTTCAGGAAAAGCTCACACGAATGTAGGTATTTTTAACTATTTCAAAAAGAGGATAGCGATCCCGTGGATCTCAGGATTTCAGACTATTTTAGGAAGCAAATAATAAATCATGCGGATTTTGAAACACATTGGAAACATAGGAATCAGTTATCGCTTTATAAAATGTAACCCGTCCCTACGGTTTGAGGTATGTATAAAAACTCATAAAAAAACTCTATAACTACTTTTCTTTATTCTTCCTCCTCCATCTCCACCGAAAACTGACTAGAACGTTGGAATGACTATGCCGAGAACCCCTTGACCATCATTCTAAATGTCTTGCTCTTTAGTCTTCTTTTATCCAGGCTCCAGCGGATCTCCTCGTTGATCCTCATTGTCGATAGGCGATTAACGATAAGTCAACATCCACGCTAACTCACCAGTGGTTTGTTTGATGATGTTCCTAGGCAGGATCAATACCCAAAGGATTTTTATGTAAAAAATCTATACCTAAAGCACTCTAAGCTCTCACCACCATCTCCACTTGGAACAACCCTTCTAATGAAGTAAAGCTCTAATGTTATACCTTCCTTTCCTTTATTTCACCCTCTAGATTTTTTTTAAAAAAATTATCAAAAAATATCATTAATATTTCTAAATGGACAAAATTAAATCAATAGGACTCTCCTAATTATTAGAATAATGGAAAAGATGCTCTTTTTAAAATAACATCTCGTTATATTTCTCCAATATTATTATAGTAGCTACAATGTAGCTATGGATGAATCCAAGAATTATAGATGGACTAAACTTCGGATATGAAAGGGATAAATTTTAATGGATTAAATAAAAAAATTTATATAAGTGATTGTACTTCTTTAATTGTACTATTAAAGAAGTACAATTGAGTATCTTAAGTAGAGTTGAGCTAGAGCCCAAAATAGTCATTATAAGATTCATCCTTAGACATAGTTGTTGATCCGGGGTACTTACAATAACTAGCTGCTAAAATATGTAAAAATAAATTGATTCAACTTAGTTAAAAAATCTATACCCAAAACATTTTTATATAAAAAATATATACCCAAAGCATTATGAGCTTACTTCCATCTCCACTTAGAACAACCCTTCTGATGAATTAAAGCTAATGCTACCTTTTTATCTGCTTTATTTCACCTGATTTCTTTTAATTATTAAAAAAATATCTTTAATATTTTTAAATGGATAAAATTAAATCAATAGGACTCTCTTAATTATTAAAATAATGATAAAGATGCTCTTTTTAAAATAATATCTCGTTATATTTCTCCAATATTTGTTGGAGGCATAAGAAGAAAAAAGGAAATTAAGAGAAGAGGTAAATATGTTTCTCTAACTTTTTATCTTTCCCATTACTTTCATGGATATGTAGTACATGAATTTATAGAGAAATGTTTCAGAATTACATTGATTGCATGGAAAATATAAACTATAGCTAAACTTTAATTAACCTAGGTAAACTTTGACTATCTAGGAAAAGATAAAGATACTTAATACTCAACCTGAACTTGACTCCTAAGAAACATAAACATAATTAATGCTTCATGCTAATTAGTTACAAATTACTATTTAACACCCCCCCTCTTAATTTATAATCTTCATCATATCCTTGAACCGTTGAAGCTTTTCAATAAATATTGCCTTGGTAAGAATATCTGCTAGCTGATCTGTGGTCTTGATAAAATCTAAATGAATTTCCTTCTTTTAAACCATATCACGAATATCATTATGTCTCAACTCTATATATTTTGATCTTCCATGAAAGACTGGATTTTTTATCATTCAAATTGCAAATTGGTTATCACAGTAAATTAGAGTAGGATTTGTATCTTTTTGCTGTAAATCAACCAAAATTCTTCTTAACCAAACTACTTCACGTACAGCTTCATTTGCTGCAATATATTCAGCCTCTGCAGATGATAATGCAACTGAACTTTGTTTTTTTGAACTCCATGAAATGATTTTAGATCCCAAACAAAACACATATGCTGAAGTGCTTCTTCTACATCAAGACTTCTGTCCCAATCACTATCACAAAAACCAACTAACTTGTTGTCCTCTTCTTTCAAATATTTGATTCCCAATGTTTTATCCCTTGAAGGTAACGAAGTATCCTCTTTGCTGCTACAAAATGAAGCTTACTTGGAGCATTCATAAATCTAGATATTAATGCAACATGATATACAATATCAGGTCTTGTATTAGCCAAATAAATCAATAAACCAATAAGGCTTCTATAAATATTTGGATCACACTTTTTTGCTTCATCATTCAGCTATAATTTTTCATTGAAGGCTATAGGAGTTGCTGTTGATTTGCAATTTTCCATTTGAAATCTTTTGAGCAAATCTACTACATATTTTGCTTGAGAAATGAAAATATCTCCTTTCGATTGCTTTACTTGAATTCCAAGAAAATACTTCATCAATCCAAGATCCGTCATTTCTTATTCGTTCATCATTGCCTCTTTGAATGATTACACCATTCTAGCATTAGTTTCTGCATAAATAAGATCATCAACGTAGATACAAACTATTAAAAAATCACCTTCATATTTTTTTCACATAAAGATATGGTTCAAATTGACTTTTCACAAATCCATTTTGTAGGAAATAAGCGTCGATTTTGCTATTCCTTGCTCTTGGAGCTTGTTTAAGCCCATAAAGTGCTTTGTGTAGCTTATAGACTTTCTATTCCTTCCCTTTTATTTCATATCCTTGAGGTTGTTTCACATAAACCTCCTCTTCTAACTCTTCATTCAGAAAAGTTGATTTAACATCAAGTTGAAATATTTGTAACTCTAGTTGAGTTGCCAAGGCAAGAAAAATTCTAATAGTCTCCATTTGTACTATGGGAGCAAAAGTTTTATTTAAATCCACACCAGGTTGTTGAGAATACTCTTTTGCCACTAACCTTACCTTATGTTTTTGCACACTGCCATCTTCATTATACTTGGTCTTCTAGATCCATTTTAAGCCAATTGTTTCTTTTTCTTCTAGAAGGTCTATTAACTGTCAAGTATGATTCTTCTCAATGCTCCTTACTTCTTCATTCATGGCTTTTCTCCAGACTTGTTCTTTTACAGCATCCTCAAAATATTATGGCTCACAAGTAAAAAATACAACATTACAGGATTCATAAATATCTGCCAAGGAAGGATATCTTTTTAGAGGAGTTCCTAAATATAAATCATCTTCATAATTACTCCTTAATGAACCAACATCTTTAACTGATTGATTTGGTTCAAAAAATAAGTCTTCCATAAGTACTTCAGCAACTTCTTCAGTTTCCCATTTCCATGTTGCAGTTTCATCAAAAATCACATCCCTTGAAAGCACTAATTGATTAGTTAATGAATTGAAAAGTAGATAACCTTTGGATTCATCGGCTATTTTGAACAAGAGCATAAGCAACACACCCAAAAACCTTAAATTGACTTACAATTGGTTTTCTGTCATGCTATGCTTCAAAAGGAATTTTATTTTAAACTACTTTGGTAGGAGAACGATTGAGAATATGCACAGTAGTATTTACAGCTTCAGCCCAGAATCTATTGGGAAGTCCTTTGCCTTTTAACATGCTTCTGGCCATTTCTACAATTGTTCTATTTTTCCTTTTGGCGACACTATTCTATTGCGGTGTATATCTGATTGTAAGTTGTCTTTGAATGCCTTGTTCTTTGCAATAATGGAGAAAAGGCTTGTAAATGAACTCTCCTCTACGATTTGTTCTTAAGGTCTTTATAAAACAACCACTTTGCTTTTCAACTAGTGCTTTAAAGTGTAGAAACTTGGTGAAGGCTTCAGATTTCTTCTCAAGAATATAAACCCAAATCATTCTAGTGAAATCATCAACAAAGAGCAGAAAATACCTTTTATTACTGAGAGGAGTTCTAGTTGGACCACAAATATCTGCATGTACTAGCTCAAGAGGAAAATAATCTCTCCAAGTTATTTTTGGAAATGGAAACCGATGTATTTTCCCATAAATGCAACCTTCACAAACCTCATGTTGTTGCTTAATTTCTGGAAGTCCAACAACCATATTCTTTTGTTTCAATAACTGTAGTCCTTTAAGATTTAAATGACCATATGTCAAATGCCAAAGATAAGATTTATTAACACTTTCACTTCTAAAAGTAGTTTTTTGAGATGATTTCATATGAAAGTGAAAAAAATTATTGGAAGTCAACATCACGACAGCAATCTGTTCTTCAGATTTCTTGTCAAAAATTTCACATCTATCATCATCAAAGATTAGCTTGTGACCTTTTCTCATCATTTGTCCAATATTCAAAAGATTCTGGGAAATATTAGGAGAATAATGCACATCATGAATAAATTTTTTGTTACCTCCACTTGTATGAACTGCAATAACTCCTTTTCCTTCGATCTCAACTTACTTTTCGTCACCAAGTTCAACATGAGAAGAGTAATTTTTATCCAGCTCTTCAAATGCTGACTAATTTCCAGTTAAGTGATTGCTGCAACCACTATCTAAATACCACATTTCACCAGATTTCTCATCATCCATAGTATAAAAGAATAATTTATTGTTATCATCTTTTGCTGAAAAATTAACTACCTTTTTCACCTTTTGATTTTCTCCCTTTTCTTTATTCCAGCAATCCTTATAAGAATGATTAAGAATTTTGCATCTAGTGCATCTTAAATAACAATTCTTGGACTCATGGTCAGCTTTCTTACAAATGAAACATGAGAATCATAGTTACCAGGTTTTTGCTGCCATGAAGAATCTCTTCCACTTAAAGAATCTCTCCCTCCTCTTCCTCTGCCTTGAAAATACCTTCCACGACTTCTAATGTCAAACTGTCCATGAAATGTGATCCCTTTACCTTTTTGTTCTGGTTTGGAATTTCGCGAGTTATTCACTTTTGCTTGAAAAGCATGCTCCATGGGTTGATTATTGTATCTGCTTACTCTTTTCTCATGTACTTCTAAAGATCCCATAAGTTAATATTGTGTAAACTTGGTGAGATCTTTTGTTTCTCCAATAACAGAAGCTATATGCTCAAATTTTTTAGGAAGCCTCTTAAGATTTCTCAACAACTTTCTTTTCAGGAATAGCATCTCTACAACTCTTGATTTGATTGATAATCTCAGCAACTCTAGAGAAAAAATCTTTAATAAGCTTTCCTTTCATTGATAAATTTTTAAATTCACTCCATAAGCTTTGTAACTTGATGGAGATGACTTTTTCTAACCTTTGAACTCTATTTTTAGAGTTTCCTAAGCTTCTTTGGCCTTCTTGATGTCATAAGTTATGGGATAAATGGTTTTACTTACCTCTAGTTGGATGATCCTCAATGTTGTAGCATTTTTCTTCACATGCTTCTTGTTTTCCTTCTCTATTTCTCCTGTTTGAGAAGAAGAATCTTGCTGGTCTTGTCTCTCCATATAACCTTCTTCAATCATGTCCCATAAATCTTGTGAAAGAAAGATGATTTCCATTTGAGAATTCTAATAATCATAATGCTCTTAATTGAAAATTGGAATCTGACTTGTTGTGTATGAGAAAATAGAGTTTGAATTTGATAGAGACATCTTTTCTAATAATTACTCTGATACCAAATTTGTTGGAGACCGAAGAAGAAGAAAAGAAATTAAGAGAAGAGGTAAATCTGCTTCTCTAACTTTTTACTTTTGCCATTACTTTCATGGATATACAGTATATGAATTTATAGAGAAATGCTTCAAAATTACATTAATTGTATAGAAAATATAAACTTTAGCTAAACTTTAATTAGCCTAGGAAATACAGTTTGACTAGCTAAGAAAAGATAAAGATACTTAATACTAAATCTGAACTTGACTCCTAAAAAACATAAATATAATTAATGCTTTATGCTAATTAATTACAAATTATTATTTACCAATATTGTTATAACAGCTATGATGTAGCCATGGACGAATTCAAGAATTAGAGATGGACTAGACTTCGGATATGAATGGGATAAATTTTAGCTGATTAAATAAAAAATTTACATAGATTATTATATTATTTTAATTATACTATTAAAGAAGTATAATTGAGCATCTTAAGAAAAGCTGAGTTAAGCCAAGGACAATCATTATATGGATATGTCCTTGGCATAGCTAGCTACTAGGATGTGTAAAAAAAATTGATTCAACTTGGCTACAAAATTTGTAACCGAAATATTTTTATATAAAAAATCTATATCCAAAATAATATGAGCACGTTTCCATCTCCACTTGGAACAACCCTTCTAATGATGGAGCAAAGCTCTAATGCTGCCTCTTCCTCTCCTTTATTTCACCCTCTTTAATTATTAAAAAATATTTGTGATATTTTTAAATGGACAAAAATCAACAGATCTCTCCTAATTATTAGAATCATAAAAAATCTCTTTTTAAAATACTATTTTTTCATATGTCTCCAATATTATTATAAAAAAAATGATTAATCAGACTGCGTTGAATTTGGGATGATCGATCTGGTAGCGGGCAGTCCAAGAGCCCAGCATCCTTTAGTTGCGTGTCTCATTTGGAGGAAAAATTCCTATAAATTCGTTATAACTGAGGCTCGAACCGTGGATATTTGAGTGACAGTCTGAGTATCCTGTCGCTGCACCATAACTCCGGGGGCAAAAATTAAAATAAGATAAATTTTTTATAGTGCATGGATGGATCTCAGAATTAGAGGTGGATTAGATTTTGGATGTGAAAGGGATGAATTTTAATGGGTTCAATAGAAAATTTACATAGGTGATTATACTTCTTTAATTATATTATTAAAGAACCATTATTGAGCATCTTAAGCATAGCTAAGCTAAGCTCAGGACAGTCATTATAAGGATCCATCGTTGCATAGCTAGCTGATAGAATGTATAAAAATAAATCGATTCTAACTTGGTTAAAAAAACTACACCCGAGACATTTTTATATAAAAAATCTATACCCAAAACACTGAGATCACTTCCATCTCCACTTGGAACCACCATTAATCACTTGATGCTGTAAGCAAAGCTCTACTGCTCCCTTTTTCTCTCCTTTATTTCACCTTATTTTTAATTATAAAAAATTATCTTTAATATTTCTACTCTTATCATAGCCTTATAACGTAGGTGAAAGAATGTGTAAAAATAAACCAATTTAACTTGGTTAAAAAAAATCTATATCCATAGCATTTTTATATTAAAAACTTTTTATTGATTTGATTAAAAATATTTGTTGAATTAATCAAAATCACTTTAGTATTCCCGAAATGATCATAATATTGCTGTCAAAATATTTTAATAGTTAATCAATGATTGGTACAATACTATAATAGACATTAACATAATGACTGGTACAATAATACTATCATAATTTTGACTAACTAAATTTATTTTATCTCTTAATTGCTACAATCGTTAGAACATAATTAGAGTATTTTCAGTACGAAAAATATGATAGGTGCTCTTTTATTTTTTAAACCGATTCAACTCCGTTAAAAAATCTATATGAAACATCTTTATGTAAAAAAAACATCTTTACTAAATTAAAAATGTTTAAATTAAATTAAATTAAAATTATTTTAATATATGCTCAAAAGGAGCATAATATTGTTGTCAAAATTTTGTAATTGCTAATTAATGGTTGGTACTATGCTGTAGTAGACATTAATGGCTGTGAAGAATTTTTTGTAATATAAGTGTCTGTGCGTAATTTTTTGATTTAGTTAAAATAGTATTTTTGACGTTATAGCAATTACTAACTAGAATAATAACATTAAAGTAAGAGTATTTTGTTATGGTAAAAGATGAATACGTTCGTTCCTAGTGTTTTCGTCAATTCGTTTCAGGACTAACACGGAAGAAGTAAATTACGACGGCTATTAACCTTTGGAATAATGACTAGTACATAAGAATATTTTATGTTCCTATGTGATAAAAATGATTTATTTACTCAGACGATTATTAGTCATTAGTATAGGTGGTTAAACATAAAAATATATATATATATATATATATATATATATAAATAAAAAGATACCTTAAATTTTCATCCCAAAATTTTATAGGATAATATTTAATATCTTAACTATCGTACTGCAGCTAGTAAAATGTTTTATGTTCCTAGAAAGGAGAGACGGTTGGCATCTCCTTTGAAAATGGCGGTAACGGGCTTTGGGCTTTCCCGTTAACACATGCAGTTAAAATAAGAGTATTTTTCAGTACGAGAAATATAATAGGGCATTTTTATTTTAAAAAAGGGTGCTTTTTGACAATTTTAATAATTATGGGTGCCCTTTCTAAATCATTTAAGAGGTAAAACGACAAGAACACTAAATATTTCCAGGATTTAAAAGTTTCAAAGAATATTGTTTTAAAAAATATATATAAACTTCAGGAGTAAACAAAAAATTTCCTAGGAAAATTTCTAATGAAATTATTAATTATACAATGTTTGTTTAATTTGATCCAGCAACCAAGAACATGGGAGGCTCAATTCCAATCAGGCATCAAGGTCACTGTATATATACATATTAATTCATTCATTCATTCATCATATGATTATTTAGATTAAGCCATGATAGTTTTGAGTAATTGTTATTAATGCTTTATTCATGCAGACTATTGCTCTGGTGGCAGTCAAGGAAGGTGTTGTGCAATTAGGATCCATCGACAAGGTTTATCTCTTTTTTTAAGCTCCTTTAATTTATATGATTTATAATAAATTTTGGAAAAAATCAAATAAGCACCCTTTTCATTTATTATTAAAACAATATCCTATTTTATCTTAATATATTTTTATTTAAAAAAATATCTTTATGTTCAATATTATCGTAACAACTACCAAATCATAACGGAATACTTCAACTATAATCAAAACTAATAACATTAAGGGTACGTTTGGTTCAAGATTATTTTTGATAACCTTAGTTATCCATCCAAAGTTATCAACAAAAACCTTGTTTGGTTTAGGTATTCAATGATTCTCTAGTAATGTTCCATGCCCGACACGTCAGCAAAAAGGTCATGCAGCCCAGAATCGGAAAATCTCAGAAAACTAAGGTTTTTCTTGATTCCGAGGTTAACGAATTTTTTTTACCAAAAATACCCTCCGATAAGAAAAAACATGGAAAAAAGAGAAAAAATGTAAAAAAAAAATAAAAAAAGTTGTTTAAAAAAGTTTAAAATTTTTAAAAATAAATAATTTTAAAAAATAAAAAATATTAAAAAAAATAAAAAATTTAAATTTAAATTTTAAAAAATAAATTTTTTTTACAATTTTAAAAATTTAAAAAATAAAAAATTTATAAAAAAAAAAAATAAAATAAATAAATAAAATTTAAAATTTAAAAAATGTAAAAATATAAATATAAATAATATAAAAAATATAAAAACATTAAAAAAATAAAAACACATAAAAACGTAAAAAAAAATATACAATAAAAAGAAAAGTAAAAAAACATAAAAAAATAAATAATAATAATAATAATAATAATATTATGTTTAGTTGATTTTGTAACGGAGGGTAATACGGTAAAATATTAAACTAAGGTATTCATTAAAACCTTCAAACAAACAAGTTTTTATTGCATTACCTAAGTTGAACCAAACAACATTTAGTTATATTTTATTCCCCATAACCTTGGTTATGTGATTACCTGGTAATCACATAACCAAAGTTATACATGATAATTTGAACCAAACGCACTCTAAGATGTAATAGTCACCGTTTATAGCTATTGCAATATAAACATTTCATGTAATCAGTATTAATTGATATTATATTATAATAATTTTGAATCATAGCTTTTATAATATAGAGAGTTTATTTTTAGTGAATACTAATTGACATTATATTATAGTGGTTAGATAGGATAGAACGGTTAGAGGGGATGAATAGCCTATAATAAAAATTAATTATTTCTCTGGCTTTTGAACTAGTAAAGACACATTAATTACTTAAAAACAAATAACAAAAATATAAAGTAAGAAACTCAGTTAATCCAAGACAATAACAGCTCACTAAAAGATCTCTTTCTTCGATAAGGTCAGAGGCAGAGAAACCCCTTATAGCAGTTAGAAACTTAGACTTCGACAAAATAGAAATGGAAATGAAAGTGCAAGTGTGATATGAACTCCTAGCTTTGGGGCACTCTTTATATGACATTGATCAAAGTGACCATTTTGCTGACATGACAATTTGAGACACCTCGATTAACTGGGGGCGCCTCCGATCGGATGAAGCTTGACGACATTTAATTGATTTGGCTGAATGGAGTGCCTCGGTTCATCGGAGGCATCTTGATTCCAATAGAAGCACCTCAGTTCAATCGAAGGAGCCTTAGATTGGTTGACGTGGATTTCATTGCTTATCTTTTCCCCAAAGGTCTCCAACTCTTTTGAGGTGCCTCAGATCATCCGAGGTGCCTCAAGTCCGATGCATGAGAGGCGCCTTAGACCCATCGGAGGCACCTTAGATTTCACTTCAACAGGGCGCCTCTAGTCGATTAGAGGTACCTTGGATGGTTAACTTCCGAGTTGACCATCACTCTTCGCACGCCTGAGTGATGGTTCGGTCATCCAAAGTTAAGCTCACCTGAATCCAACTCTGACCTTTTTTCTTGAGTTGGTTTCCTCTCGACTTCTCGTCCCTAAGATACATCGCACGCGTACTTCTCGCTCCACCGATGTATTCTTCCATAACTCCTTTTTCGTCGAATGCACTGAGCCCGTTGACTCCCTTCCTATGTCATCCTTCTCACTCGTTGCATCTTTCGATCGATTTATTATGTTCCTAAGTCCCTGCACACTGAGACACAAGATATCAAATACACAAGGACAAACTTAACTCAGTTGATCAACATCAAAATTAACCCGGGATACTTACAATCTTCTTATTTTATATATATATCAATCCAATTTAAAACTAGGATAAACAAATAACAAAAGATTTATGTTAACAATTTAAAATATTAAATCTAGCAATTAAGTATAAATAATAACATTGCAATATCCCCTTTAACTTAACTCTCATAATTTCTTTTTTTATCACATAAAAAAGTAAATAAAATGAAAAAATAGAAAAAAAAATATTTCTAAGGGTTTTACTAACAGCATGATAGTATATAGTGTGGGTATATATATATATATTAAAAAAATTATTTTTCATAGAAACTAATTTTTAAGAATTATACGTTAAATTCTTCAAATAAAATTTAAAATTTATTTATAATTTTCAAAAAATCTTGAATTTTTTTGTCAATATTAAACATATCAATCTAACTATAGAAAAAATTTCACAAGAGAATTTTTCTTACCACCAAAATAAATATGCTGGTATAGAAATAGTTATTTTTGAAATTAAATATTTAAAAATTGATTTTAACGTCAAAACATTTTACTGATTTTTCTAACAATGCAAATTATAACTGATATCTATCAAAAAAAAAAAAAAATTAGGTTTGTCAACAATCTATCTCTGAAAAAATTTAATTTAAAAAATTCCTCTAAAATTATTTAGTGGTTGAAAATTTTCAAAAAAAAAATCTCTTAACAAATAACACATTTTTCTATCAAGGAAAATTTAAACAAAAAACAACCGAAGAGAAAATTTATGAAAAATAATTTTATCACTAATGTTAATAAATAACGCAAATTTATTTTCTGACATGCACATAAAAATAGTTTAATAGGTTAGAACAATCCAAAATAAATTACTACATATTATTGGATTAATCAAATATTTTTTCATAATATCATTTTTATAATTTTTATAATTTGTCTATGTGATTTCTAACATACCAATTAAATTCTCTATAATTTTTAAAATTTAAAATAGATAAGAAATTTGAATTTAGTATGAATAATTCTTTTCTAGTATCTATATTTGATTTTTTTTATTTTACATTTTTTATTTTAACTTTATCATATTCTTCCTTTAAGCATGCATTTTCTATCTTATTTTCTAAGTAGTATTAATCCTTTTTAGATACAGATACTTGGTTTATAATTTGTATAAAGTTCTAGACAACATTTTATAACATCTTAAAGTTGATCAGAAAGAAAATTCCGTACCTCACTTACTGTGTCATATTAGTAGGTTTAGGCTCCCTCTTCATTGTTGTTTTCTTATAAAGAGCTTTCATCATCTTTAGATAGGTGGTTGACCGTTAGTACTAGTCCAGCATATTCCTCTATCTTGGACTCTCTTGATGAAGACTAGCTCCAAGTTGTTTTGATGTTCTTCTATTTAGACCTTCTTGACCCTTTGCCTTTTTTTTTTCTTTGTTCTTTAATCTGTGGTAGTTGTTCTTGATATGTCTTTCTTCATTGCAGTTATAACACCTCATTTTCCCTCTTCCTCATAGAAGTTTTTCGGCCCATGTCTTATCAAAGTTGTTAGAATTTAAAAAACCTTTTTAAATTTTCTTACTATATAAGCCTCTTTATTTTTGTCGAGGGATGATTCTGAATCTGGTTCAATCTTTTTGTTTTTTAGTGCTAGGTTGTGTTTCAACTCCTTTTCTTTTCTGAGTTCTGTACAATGAGATTCATGAAATTTTAAAGTTAAAAATAAACTTTCTAAAGTACTTATCTTGAAATCCTTTGAGATATAATAGAAGTCTATGATTGATATCCATTCCAGGGTTCTTGGAAATGCATTTAATGATTACCTTAGTAAATTTATATTCGTTACTATTAATGAGTACCTCTTTCAATTTTGCATGCAGTTGTACTATCGTTTCCCCTTTCTTTAGCCATAGGTTGCTTAGTTGATTTCAGAACAAATCTCGTCTTGCTAGTTTGACCTCCAATGTGCATTCTATGAAACTCTAGGAACTTCTTTCAGAGTTCTTTACAAGAGTCATATGTGTCAATCTGGTTGACTTCTTGAGACGGTAGTACCAGAGATGGAGCCACCCCAAAGGGTGGGGTGGGCTCCAACCCATTTTTTTTTTTTAAGTTAGTAGTATGTATTGGATTTTATTTGTATTGGGCTTAAGCCCTAGGTAAATTATTTTGGCCTTTAACCTCTTACAATTTTTTTGTCTATTAACTTTCTTTTAGCCTAATAAAACATAGGAAACTCAAATAACCTATCAGTTTTCTCTCTTTATGTCATAATCTAAAACTCGACGACTATTTCTTGTTAGGAAATGTCGCACTCCGCTGGTGCAATCATGAAATCTGAAAATTGATTGAGCTTACACTATAAAGTTCATTTTGATATTAAGTTTGGGATGTAAAATGTAAACCAATTTGAAAGCCGAAATCCTAGCTTGTGGCTCCATTTCTACTAAGTTGTTCTTTAATTTTCCAAATATTTGGTCATTTAATTAATTAAATTAGTCATCCCAATATTAATAGATTTTCTGGCTACGTCCCTCGGTAGTACGCTCAACAGATAAAACTCTACCTTGCCGTTAGCCACAAAATTGGTTTACTGTTTCTTGTTTCATTAGTGCTCTTCATTTTTTTTCTCCGTTCTCATCCCTGGTTGCTTTAAAAACATATTTAATTGTTAGCAATATATCACAATTTGTTTTGAAAATACCTCCATTTGTCGCTTCTAAAGCTTAAACTCCCCCTTGATCTTTGGTGGATGGATGTTTGATCCGACCATCTTCTTGTTTCTTTAGTCGGCAGTTAGTTATTCGAAGACGGTTGGGCTATGATACCACTTGTTGGATTGGATGGACTGACAAGAGGGGGAGGGGGGTGAATAGCTTGCAATAAAAGTTAACTATTTCTCTTACTTTTGAACTAGTAAGGACACACTAATTATTTAAAAACAAATAATAAAAACATAAAGTAAGAGACTCAAAAATTTTACTTGATTTACAACCGAGAAGGTTGTTAATCCAAAGTAATAACAACTCACTAAAAGATCTCCTTATTCGACAAGGTCAGAGGCAAAGAAGCCCTTTATAGTAGTTGGAAGTTTAGACTTTAACAAAACAAAAATGGAAATGAAAGTACAAGTGTGATATGAACTCCTAGCTTTGGGACATTATTTATAGCCTACTGGTCGAAGTAATCATTTTATTGATGTGGCAATTCGGGAAGCCTTGGTTGACTAGGGGCGCCTCTAATTAGATGAAGTTTACCAACATTCTATTGATATATCTGAATGGAACAGCCTCGATTCATCGCCTCAGTTCCAATGGAGGTGTCTCAATTCAATCAGAGGCGCCTCAGATCGACTGACATGGATTCCGCTGTTTATCTCTTCGCCAACATTCTCCAACTATTCTGAGGCACCTCAAATCCACTACATGAGAGATGCATCAAACCCGTTGAAGGCTCCTCGGATCTTCACTTCAACAGGGCACCTCCAGTCGATTGAGGGCGCCTTGGATGGTCAACTTCCGAGTTGATCACTTTCACACGCCTGGGTGATGGTCTGATCATCCAGAGTTGAGCTCACCTGAACCTAACTCTAATATTCTCCTTGAGCATGCTTCCTTCCGGCTTCTCATCCCTCGTATAAGCTGCGCACGTCCTTCTCGCTCCACGGGTGTATTCTTCCACAGCTTCTCATCCCTCGGATGCAACGAGCCTGCCAACTTCTTTCTCGTGTCATCATTCTCGCTAGCTGCGTCTTCCACTCAACTTATTATATTCCTGAGTCCCTATACACTTAGACACAAGATATCAAATACATAGGGACTAACTTACCTCGGTTGATCAACATCAAAACTAACTCGGGGTACTTATATTAGCAGTTATGATTTCATAATTATTTATCTTGTAGCTGCTACAATCATGTAACAGTTATGATCTCATAAATATTACAATATTGTAAAAAATAAAGGTATTTTGAAATAAAAATAGGATAAGACGACGGTAAGGATGATAATTTTCTCTGAATCCGATGAAGGATCCAATATCCGAACCGAATAGAGGAGGGTATGAAGAAATTTTTTTGACCCGATTAAATAATCGGATAATCAAATATGACTATCGAGTAATCGGGTATAGAGACGAGTTTAATATAATCCTATCTATATCTGATATGAATACCTGATTACATTATATATATATATTAAAGGAAATTTTCTTTTCCAAATCCACACACTATTTTTGTTTGTATTTAATATGTTTTTTATGAGGCCAGATCCTCTAGTCCAGAATTTTTTGGATCAGAAGAGACCCTATTCATTTATTGGTTGGATGGACTGGATCCTATCTATTTAACAGGTAGAATCCAACCCATTCAACTAATGAATAAATAAGGAATTAATTATGACTGGTCCAGAGATCCTGGATTAGAGGATCTCTATCATGTTTTTATTGAATATGAATAAATTATTAGTATAGTACATGCTTAATTTATTTTTTATATGATGTTCTACTATATGTTTTTAAAATAATGATAATGTTTGATCCTAATATGGATGAGGATGAATATTTGATCCGGATGAATACTATAGAGATAAAGATAAAAATTAAAAATATCAGTATACAGGAGACAGGACGAAAAAAAATGTTTTTGATAATAAATGAAAAGGGGCATCTTTCTACTATTTCAGTAAAAAAAAACAAAGAAGATGTGTTTTGACTTTGACTACAAATTTTCATACACTCAAATATTAATTAAAAGATTATTTTTCTTCTTCGTATTTATCACTTTAAAATCTTTTACAATACCAATTAGCAATATTATCTTTTTAATTTGAGTGTATATTTGTTTGATATCTGGAAATAATATTTGAATTCAATTAAAATAAAATTTAAACAAATAAATGTGGAATTAAATAATTATCAACATTATTATTTTAATCGATTATCATCATTGGAATTTTATAGAATTATAGATTTCGTATAATATGTATATAATTAATTTTTTTAATTAGGAAAAAATACGTTGTGGCAAAATCTTTAAATTGTTAAATTAAAATCTATAATCACAAATATACTATTTTGTAAAAAATTATAAATGCTAAATTCTATAATAAATTTATATAATACATGAATTTAATTTATGTATGTAATATAAAATGCATCAAATTAATAAATGAAGGTAATGGAGGATTTGAGCTTCATCTTGTTGCTTCGTGAGAAGTTTAACTACCTTGAGAGTATCCCCGGTGTGCTCCTCCCCCACCCATCCTCCATCGCCGCCCTTGCCGCTTTTTCGGTCATCGACAATCCTCCTCCTTCGCAATGGGCCTCCTTGCCTTCGTCATCTATGCCATCGAAATTCTACGATCATTATTTGATCACACCATCGATCAGCAACCTCGAGCTGTTACTCTCAAGTCTACCAGTCTTTAAGTCATTCCCTATGATGGTGGCAAAGGAGGAAGAGACCGGCAATCATGGTAATAATGGTAGTGATTGTCACCTTTAAATCCACTACTTCGAATTAATAATTAATTTTGTAAAATAATTTAATCAGACGAATTGTTCTCTATTTGATGGAATCATATGTATGTGAAATTAATTTTCTGTTATTAAAAAAAATTAGTTAGAAAATCAAATACTAAAAATTTAAAAAATCTAGAGATATTTTTAACGATTTAAATTTTTTGATAGCATCTTGAAACAAAAAAATATATAAAGTATAAAGGGTAAAGTGATATAAATTTAAAAAGTTTATAATTATTTTTTAAACAACCGTCAATATATTCTTCATCCCGAAGATACTTTTTATCTCAATATTATTGTATAGTTACTATAATATACTAAACTAAATGAGCTGATCAATTTAATTAAAATTATTATACATAAAATATTGATATATTAAAGTATTTAAAATATATAAGAGTATTTTGAAGATCATAAATATGATGAAATATTATTTTAATATTTTAAAAAATAATACTACTAATACTGATAAATGGTGCCTTTTAATTTTTGTCTAGAATATTTTATGATCACATGAAAATGTAATGGTTGCTTGCAATACTACTTCCATTTTTTTTAATTACTTCTAAAATTTGTTTAAAGGAAATTATTTTAGAGGTATATTTTTCCTTATCATGTATAAAAAAATATATTAAAGTTTAATATTTATTTAATACAGGACCAGAGGCAATCGAGTCTGTTGGCCAGTTTTTGAATCGGCTTTAAAATATTTGATTTATACTCGAAATTATTGAATTGGAGTTAGAATTTGAAACGTGCTTGATAATTTTTTCTAACTAAATTTAAATTTATAATATTGTATTTAATTATTTATGAGTCATTTGCGAGGCGAGTTGCACTCGAATCCGACTTTAATTATTTTTACATAATTTATCTGAATAACTCGAAACTGAATTCGAATTTAAATTATTTTGAATTATAATTTGATTCTGATATAGATTCAATCAATTCGGACTGAACTGAACTCAAATTTTATTATATTTTCGTGCAATTCTAATATTATATATATTTTTAAATTTAAATTCAAATATTAATATTTTCATACTATTCGTTTGATTAAGTTCGTTTGCTACCTCTATGTATGATGTGAATATAATCAAGTATCCCACGTCTAAAATACATAACAAAAATCGACTTATAAAATGAAAAATATTTACATTTGTATCAGATTTTTTTTTTTTTGTGGATAAAGTTCTAAAATGAATATATATCATACGAGAATTATTATAGAAAAATTATCACCCCTCTCCTCAACCGGAGCCCTGAGACAAGATTAGAGGGGAGTGACTTGTCCATTGGTTAACAATGTAGGACATTCCTTATAAGGACATTAAAAATAATAAATACTATTTTTAATTTTTATTAATATTTATAAATACAAATATATTATTTTATCTAATTTAAATTAAAATTTAAACCAAACCACTTTTCTTTCTTGTATTCCAACAGATTTCCAATTATGAACTAATTCGAAATCGAATCTCGGATTTACCATCCTGGTCTCATCCTTTCTCCCCATTAATGGCGGATACCAGCCAGGGGAGTTCGCTCCTTTTTGAACCCTAAATCTATGTTTGAATGAGATGAGCGAAGGTGAAGGAAAAAGTAAGGAAAATAAAATATTTATATTTTTCTTATTTAGGAGAGAGGGAGGGAGAAAGGGAAGGAGGAAAAGTTCATTAATGCAATATTATTATTGTATTTGGGAGGAAAGTCAGGATAACAAAGGTTAATTATATAAAGTTATGAAATTATGCTCACTTTTATTAAAGATTTACGTATTCAAGTAATTGTATTTCATTTGTTAAAGTTGACATCGATGTTGATGTTAATGTTGACGTCAAAATTGACATCGACGTTAACGTCAAAGTCGGTGTCGGAGTCAGCATCGACGTCGAAGTTGGTATCGATGTCGACATCAAAGTTTGCGTCAACATTAAAGTCGATATTGACATCGACAGAGTGAGATTTTTTATCGCATCGTAAAAAAATATCTAAAACAATAAATTTTAAAATTAATATAATAAAAAAAAAATTAAATTGAAATATAAATTTTTTAACTCTCCTTTCCTTTCTTTGCATCCCAAATCGAGTTACAAAGGAAATTAGAAATTATCCTTCCTTATTTTTGATAGCTCTACTCCCTCCTAAATGGCCTCTTCCCAAACAATAATGCTTGGGATTCAATCCAAACCCAGTTCGACGCGGACCTAACTCGATCCCGTTTCTGAGCCAATCAAAAAAGCAATGGCCGCCGCAGCTGCTCGCCTCATCATCTCATGGCTTCCGCGATGAACATATAGATAGGCCTCTTTTACTTCCCCGGTTCTCCTCTCCTTCCTAGCTCACTCTGCTCTCTCTGCATTTTTTCTTTGTCTTCGCTGCTTCGATCTAGGGTTCGGGTTGGCTTTTATTCGAGGGAAGAAGTGCGGCGGCAATGGCGGAGCCGAAGAACCGGTGGACGTGGGATTTGCCGGGGTTCGAGCCGAAAAGGTCGGCAGAGGACCAGCGCTCCCCACCATTGGTGCCACGGCTGTCGGTTTCGCAGTCGTCCCTGACTCCCCGGCCGGACTCCTCGAAGAAGCCGATCGCCGTCCGGCTCCAGAAGTTGGAGAAACAGGTCAAGGTTTGATTTTGCTTCTCCGCCCCTGTTTTATTAGATGTTTCCTTACCTTACTTCACCTTCCTATTTTGTTCCCGAGCTGTTGGTCTCGCACGTCCTCCCTGCAGTAAAGATATCATTTTTATGCCATATGATATATAAACTGCAGCCACGAGATTGAGCATTTGTTGCAAACTCGATTGTGAGTTTGGTTTGTTGCTTGAAATCTTGAAAACTGTATGGATAACTTATTGGTATTGGGGACGACAAAGGAAAACGGTTAAGTTTGGAGACGATTTGCTAAGAATTTTGAACACATGACACATCAAATTGGTAGTTAAAACGACCTGACGAACTCTTTGAGTCGACTCTTCATCTTGGGATTAATCTGCGCAGACACTTCTAAAAAAGTCCATCATTTACTCCTGTTTGATGAAGGAATGTTGGTTTGATTTTTTTTTGCCTAATTTAATGCATTTTTTTTTACTATATCCAGTGCACCGCTAATAATTGCTATCGATTTGGCTTCTTAGCACACAAGAGATTACTACTTGGAACTGAAGCAGGAAGCCACCGATCTTAAAGAATATTCTCATGCCAAACTCGATCGAGTTACGCGTTACCTTGGTGTACTTGCAGACAGGGCTAGAAAATTAGGTAGGACATGTAAACCTGATGTTTTCTTACATGTTCGAGGTTATCTATTTTTCCTTTTGCCATTTTTTCTTTCATGGTATGTTTGATTGTTTACCTCTCTTGCAGGGTCTTGTAACCATAAATTGATTTCTTGATTAGAATGGTTGTTTACTATACATGCTTCCTCTAGATGGGAGTACATGATGTTTGTTTTTAAAAACCTCATCATAGAGTAGCTTATTATCTCAGTTGAATAATCCCATGTGTGCCTCTTTGGAGAATGCTACATGCTAGTGCATTTTGCAAGCATGACCTAGGAATGGCATGAAGAAGAAACTAGGAGAAAGTCAGTAAGGGTCCTTTTGTTCAAAGAACATGGAAGCAACGTACTCTCTGTAGAAACTCATTATCAAGGTTCCATAAAAAACATATCGGATTTTATCTCTCGAAAACATTTTTGTTCATAATTGTCTGCAGCAAAACTTTGTTTAAAACACTGTTCCAGGAGCATTTTGGCCATTTTGTTCTATTGAGGCCTTATAGGGAATTTTAAAATTGATGGTCTTGTTTGGATTTTTTTTATCACAGGGGAGGGAGGGATCTTGTTTAAGCATTTTCCTAACTATTACTATACAACATGAAAGTTAACAGTTAAAGTGAATCCTTGAGTCTGATAGTTACATATGTAAAAAAATTTAACAGTATGCTTAGTTAATGTAGAATAGGTGGTTGGTTGAAGCTATTCTGTGACTTTTCACTTTTGTTTTTGACAATGAGCTATCATTTCTCTACCTTTGAGTTATTTATATCTTGTTTAATCAATTTCATTTTATTTACATCTGTTAACTTATTATTTTTGCCTCAATATAACAAATAAAATGTGGAAGAAGTATTTTAAACTAATAATCTTTTATTGCCGTAATATCCTGTTATGCCCTTCCTCTGTTGAATATTATAATTCTGTTGTCAATTTTATTAATTATCTAGATACTTCTGTTGGATTCTCATATCATTAGCTGTGTTATATATTGCTTTCTAAATAGCTTCTTTGTTACAATATGTGGCTATTTCTTAATACTCCACTTGGCATGATTTTGAAATAAATGTCATATCCAGCTAACTTGACCCATTGTTTGAAATTTGTATTCTATTTCAGATCAAGCTGCTCTTGAAAGTGAGGCTAGAATAATTCCTCTAATCAATGAAAAGAAAAAAGTTTTCAATGATTTGTTGATGGCCAAAGGTATATAAAATATCCATGATATCACTTCCACTGAATGTATGCTCGTTGTTTTTAGATTTGGCAATCTTTTGTTGCAATCCTCTTATGTTTTGAGGTTTTTGTTATTTCAGGAAGCATTAAAGTATACTGTCGTATAAGGCCACCTTTCGAAGATGAAGGCCCTTCTATAATTGAGCTTCCAGATGAATTCATAGTTCGAGTAAACATCAGTGATGATTCTCTTGCCAATCCTAAGAAGGATTATGAATTTGATCGAGTATATGGCCCTCATGTTGGGCAAGGTAAAATGATGTTACTATTCTATACATTTACCAGGCTCCAACTTCTAATTGTTCACATTTTTGAACCTGCATAAACAACTGGTTGTATGAACTGTGGTTTCACTTGCTTTTTTTCTTCTCAGATGCTATTTTCGATTCTTTGTTCATCTTGTTTTACCATGTATGTGAACAACATTTACCTGACTTCTCATCACTATCTTGTTATATGCATATTTATAGGGGAATTCTTTTGCGATGTTCAACCGTTTGTACAGTCGGCTTTGGATGGATATAATGTATCTATATTTGCATATGGCCAAAGCGGCTCTGGGAAGACGCACACAATGGTTTCCTCCTTTCATTGGATCCTCCTGATCTTATTACTTCTCTCTTTTAGTTTCCTACTAATACACTTCGAAGTTTCGGTAGTTGTATGCATTGAATTTGTTATGACACCAACCACCATTTGTGGACATCCATTTGGACTTCTTGTATATGTGTTAGTAAAACTCCGCCCATGATGACCAGTCATGGCCGGTCCCAAGCCCGGATAAAGGAGGAGGGTTGCGTTAGGTTGCCAGCCAGCGTCAAACTATGGCAAAATTTCATGAATGAATCCATTAAACTATTGTGCTAATGCTAGGTTGTTCCCCGGAAGGAACGCGTTGCAGGGTCCGACTGTAACGTCTTGGCAAGGACCGCTACATCTCCAGAACTCGGGTGTAGTGATAAATATGCAAGAGTTCGCGTTACAGGGTCCGACTGTAACGTCTCAGCAAGGACCGCTACATCTCCATGAGAACTTGGGTGTAGTGTTAAATAGGCAAGAGTTCTCACACCATAGGTTAGATAAGAACAAATATGATAGGAAAACTAATAATTTAAGATTTGGAACATGGAACATAGGAACTCTCACTGGTAAATCAATGAAGGTAGTAGATATGATGATTAGGAGAAAAATTAGTATTTTGTGTGTACAAGAGACAAAATGGATAGGCGAGAAGGCAAAGATGATAGAGAACTCGGGTTTTAAGTTATGGTACACTGGAAAGAGTAAAGCAAGAAATGGAGTGGGTATTATTGTAGATAGTTTGTTAAAGGATGAAGTTGTAGGAGTAGTTAGAAAAGGGGATAGAATTATAGCCCTTAAGATAATAGTGGCGAAAAAAACTATGAATATAATTAGCGTTTATGCACCACAAGTAGGATTAGATGAAGCTACCAAATCAAGATTTTGGGAGGACTTCGATGAAATATTACAAAATATTCCATCAAATGAAATGATTTTAATAGGAGGTGATCTAAATGGGCATGCCGGAGTGAAAAATGAGGAATATGAGAGAGTACATGAGAGTTATGAGTTTGGAATGAGGAATAAGGAAGGGAAAACTATATTAGATTTTGCGATAGCATATGATCTTATATTAGCTAATACTCTTTTTAAGAAAAGAGAAGAACACTTAGTCACATTCAAAAGTGGGATTAATAAATCGCAAATTGACTTTCTTATGATTAGGAAGAAGGATAAAAAGATTTGTAAAGATTACAAAGTCATCCCTGGAGAAAGCTTAACTACCCAACATAGGGTAGTAGTGTTGGATATACGCCTCAAACATAGTATCAATAGAAAGAAAATATATATAATTCCTAGAATTAAGTGGTGGAAGTTAAAGGATGGGAAGCAAAATATATTTAAGAATAAGTAGAAGTACAAGCATTAGGTGAAATATATGATGACTCTAATACAACATGGGATAAGATGGTATCAAAGTTGAAAATAGTAGCTAAGAGTGTACTCGGTGAGTCAAAGGGGCATGTACCACTAACTAAAGAATCTTGGTTGTGGAATGAGAAAGTACAAGAGAAAGTAAAGGACAAACGAATAGCTTATAAGGAATTATATATTTGTAAGAACGAGGAAAACTTAAAAAAATATACAAATAGCCACGAAAGAAGCTAAGAAAGTAGTGAGTGAAGCAAAAAAATGAAACTTTTGAACGGTTATATCAAAAATTGGATTCAAAAGAAGGAGAAAGAGACATTTATAGAATAGCTAAAGTGAGAGAAAGGAAAATAAGAGATCTTAGTCAAATAAAATATATTAAAGATGAATGTAATAGGGTATTAGTAAACGACGGAGAAATAAAAGAGTGGTGGAAGAGGTATTTTCATCAATTTTTTAATGAAAGTTTAAGTGACCAATTTAACTTAGATAATTTAATTAGGTCAAATGAGCATAGAAATTTTAATTTTTATCGTAGAATTTAAACTTCAGAAGTAAAACAAACTTTAAATGAGATGCACAATGGAAAAGCCGTTAGACCAGATGATATTCCGATAGAGGTATGGAAGTGCTTAGGGAAACAAGGTATTGAATGACTTACAAAATTATTTAACATGATATTGAAAACGAAAAAAATGCCTTATCAATGGAGGATAAGTACTCTAGTTCCCTTATATAAGAACAAGGGAGACATACAAAATTGTGCAAACTATAGGGGTATTAAACTAATGAGTCATACTATGAAACTTTGGGAAAAAGTAATAGAAAAAAGATTAAGGAAGGAGACCACAGTGATAGAAAATCAATTTGGGTTTATGCCTGGAAGGTCAACAATAGAAGCTATCATCTTCGACAATTAATTGAAAAATATCGAGAGCAAAAACAATCTACACATGGTATTCATTGACTTAGAAAAGGCGTATGATAGAGTCCCAAGAGAAATTATATGGAGAATTTTAGAAAGAGAGGTGTTAGCGTAGCATATATTAACTAATTAAGGATATGTATGAGGATGTAACGACCAGAGTAATTCAGAGTAACTGAAGGATTTCCAATAAAGATAGGGTTACATCGAGGATCTCTAAGTCCCTATCTTTTACATTAATTATGGACGAACTCATTGCGCACATTCAAGACACAGTATGTTGTTTGCAGATGATATTATTTTGGTAGATGAGACACGCGAAGGAGTAAATGCTAAATTAGAATCTTGGAGGGAAACACTAGAAGGGAAAGGTTTTAAACTTAATAGATTAAAGACAGAATATATGGAATTTAAGTTTAGCAATATTAGAAGTAATGAAACAATTGTTGAGATAGAAGAGGACGAGTTGCCCGGAACCGAGAGATTTAATTATTTAGGATCATTTTTGCAAAATGATGGAGGGATTGAGAGAGATGTCTTACATAGAATACAAGCAGGATGGGTGAAATGGAGGCGTGCGTCGAGTGTTTTATGTGACCGTAAAGTATCTCTTAAACTTAAAGGTAAGTTTTATAAAATCGCAGTTAGACCTGCTATGTTATATGGAGCTATGACTCGAGCACATGAGCAGAAGATGAGAGTTGCAGAGATGAGGATGTTAAGGTGGATGTGTGGACATACGAGGATGGACAAAATAAGAAATGAGAGCATTAGAGAGAAAGTAGGAGTTGCATCTATTGAGGAAAAACTCAGAGAGACACGTTTAAGATGGTACAGACATGTACTTAGACGACCAATAAATGCTCCAGTTAGGCGATGTGAAACTATGATAAACATGCATATAAAACGAGGAAGAGGAAGACCAAAAAAGACTTGGTTAGCAACAATAAAACAAGATAAAATTTATTTAAATATAGATGATGATATAATAGGAGATAGAGCTCAATGGCGTAAAAGGATTCATACAGCCGACCCCACTTAGTGGGAAAAGGCTTGGTTGTTGTTGTATATGTGTTAGTAAATTGCTTCTTAATCAACTATGATTTTTTTTTGATACATTCTTTGCAAATCCTTCTATACTTATATTCAATCATTATTTACTAAGTTTTTTAATCACTTAAAGCTGGAGTTTCCATTCAGTTTTTCTTCTCAAGTTCCATAGTGCCCTAGTTAAGTTTTCTAAAATAAAAAACTTAAGTTAAGCTATGATTCAGCAATCAAGTATTGCCATGTTGATCAACATTAGTTGTCTCAAGCCAAAAATAAGTTAGGCTAGGTGGGTTAACCATGTTCCTTGCTAAATTATGCTAAAGATTTTTGACATATAGTTGTAGATGTTTTGATTTGTGCTGGTCAGCAACAGCTGAAACAACATTGTGAATCATGCTATGTGGAAATGGAATCAGCATACCAGCGTGTCCTGATTTTATGTGCATTATATATCATTGGTTTCTCTACTTCCCCAGATTCTTGCCCTGCTATAGTTTTGCAAACTGGCCATTCTATGGACTGATACATATTGCATGTACTGGAGGATTCATTGAATTATTCTTTGGAGAAGTTATGATTTTTAGAAGAAACAAACAATTAATATATGCATTCTCAAAGAAAGAAACAATTGATTCATAAATCTCGACTATAAATTCTTCATTTGATATTGAGAATGGATGGCATGGTCAGTCTATTATGCATAGCTGAAACCTTACTTTTGTCTTGGAGAAATAGGAAAATTACAAATCTTCCCAACCATCATCACAATGCTCTTCACTATGGAGGTTTAATTGTATGTCTTGTTAATTGTGGGTGTGACAGTTAGTTCGTGTATCTTTTTAGGTTGAGGATAATCAAAGTAATTAACTGAAGGAAATGGTGCTTGCATAAGGAAACTTGAACGCATTGTAAAAATGATGTTCTCAACACATTTTGGATTGGATGCTTGATGATCACCCAACCATTGAGGCATTTCATAAATTTTATATTCTTTCTTTTTATTACTCTTAATATCAAATATTCAATATTTCATTACCTTATGGGGCTTAAAATTGTTATTTAGCAGGTTTGTGTTAATTTTTCTTGCTACCTTTATGTCCTTTACTTTCAAATTCTAGGTATCCATAGTAATTGCAGGATATCATTGACTTGTTACTTTGAAAGGATATTCTTTATGTTGAATAAATTGTTTGTCATTGCTCGTATGCACTCATAGCTCTCTAATTCAGATCCTGTTTTCAGGAAGGATCTAGTCATGAACGTGGTTTATACCTTCGCAGCTTTGAGGAGCTTTTTGATCTGTCTAATTCAGATACCACTTCATCATCTCAGTATACTTTCTATGTTACTGTCTTTGAGCTTCATAATGAACAGGTTGTACCAGACTTCCAGTTTATAATCTTTTCATTTGCTTTCTAGTTATCTCTTAAGATGTGTTTCCTTTGAGAGAATGGGATAAAACAAGGTGTCACAACCTAAATAGATGAGAGGATTCACCCATTAACTTGTCAAACCCAACTAATGACCCAAAATACATAAATGCAAGGTAATAGCTGCTAACTCAACTAAGCTTATAAAGCTTCTTTATTAGCCAACAACTTTCTCTTTGGACTAAATCGAGGTGATTCATGATCAAGGTTTAAAATTTCGACCCGTGCCGAGGTTTCGGTTCTGGACCAGAATGATACAATTTCAGTACTGTATCGTACCGTGCCGATGAGTGTACTAAGAGTGTACTCGGTGAGTCAAAAGGACATGCACCACTAAGTAAAGAATCTTGGTGGTGGAATGAGAAAGTACAAGAGAAAGTGAAGGAAAAACGAATAGCTTATAAGGAATTATATATTTGTAAGAACGAGGAAAACTTAAAAACAATATACAATAGCCAAGAAAAAAGCTAAGAAAGTAGTGAGTGAAGCAAAAAATGAAACTTTTGAACGCTTATATCAAAAATTGGATACAAAAGAAGGGGAAAGAGACATTTATAGAATAGCTAAAGTGAGAGAAAGGAAAACAAGAGATCTTAGCCAAATAAAATGTATTAAAGATGAATGTAATAGGGTATTAGTAAATGATGGAGAAATAAAAGAGCGGTGGAAGAGGTATTTTCATCAACTTTTTAATGAAGGTTTAGGTGACCAACTTAACTTAGGTAATTTAATTAGGTCAAATGAGCATAGAAATTTTAATTTTTATCGTAGAATTCAAACTTCAGAAGTAAAACAAACTTTAAATGAGATGCACAATGGAAAAGCCGTTGGACCAGATGATATTCCGATAGAGGTATGGAAGTGCTTAGGGAAACAAGGTATTGAATGACTTACAAAATTATTTAATATGATGTTGAAAACGAAAAGAATGCTTGATCAATGGAGGATAAGTACTCTAGTTCCCTTATATAAGAACAAGGGAGACATACAAAATTGTGCAAACTATAGGGGTATTAAACTAATGAGACATACTATGAAACTTTGGGAAAAAGTAATAGAAAAAGATTAAGGAAGGAGACCACGATGGAAAATCAATTTGGGTTCATGCCTGAAGGTCGATAGAAGCTATACATCTCCTTAGAATTAATTGAAAAATATCGGGAGCAAAAATAAGATCTACACATGGTATTCATTGACTTAGAAAAATATGATAGAGTCCCAAGAGAAATTATTTGGAGAATTTTAGAAAGAGAGGTGTTAGCGTATATATTGAACTAATTAAGGATATGTATGAGGATGTAACGACCGGAGTAAAGACTTCAGGCAATTTTCGATAAAGATAGGGTTACATCAAGGATCACCCTAAGTCCCTATCTTTTACACTAATTATGGACGAACTCATCACAAGAAATTCAAGACACTGATTTACTTGCTTGTTTCAGATGATATTATTTTGTAGATGAGACACGTGAAGGAGTAAATGCTAAGCTTGAATCTTGGAGGAAACGCTAGAAGGGAAAGGTTTTAAGCTTAGTAGATTAAAGAAATATATGGATTTAAGTTTAGTAATATTAGAAGTAATGAAACAATTGTTAAGATAGGAGAGGACGAGTTATGCGGAATCGAGAGATTTAAATATTTAGGATCATTTTACAAATGATGGAGGATTGAGAGATGTCTTATATATATCTGGCGGGATAGGTGAAATGGAGGGCGTCGGTGTTTTATGTGATCAGAAAGACCTCATAAACTTAAAGGTAAGTTCTATAAAACCATGATTAGACTGCTATGTTATATGGAGTGAATGTTACAAATGAGCATAAGATGAGAGTTGCAGAGATGAGGATGTTAAGGTGGATGTGTGGATATACGAAGATGGACAAAATAAGGAATGAGAGCATTAGAGAGAAAGTCGGAGTTGCATCTATTGAGGACAAACTCCGAGAGACACGTTTAAGATGGTACGGACATATACTTAGACGACCAATAAATGCTCCAGTTAGGCGATGTGAAACCATGATAAACATGCATATCAAACGAGGAAGAGGACGACAAAAAAAGACTTGGTTAGCAACAATAAAACAAGATAAAATTTATTTAAATATAGATGATAATATAATAGGAGATAGGGCTCAATGGCCTAAAAGGATTCATACACCGACCCCACCTAGTGGGAAAATGCTTGGTTGTTGTTGTATCGTACCGTGCCGATATAGTTTCAAAATTTTTAAATATAAAATATATTAATTAAAAACTAAATATTTAACATAAATATTTAAAAAAAAACAAGATAAAATATAATCTTTTAAAAAAGAAAAATATATGAAAATAGATAAATAAATAAATAAAAATTTTATTATAATTTTTAAATTAAAATAAATGAAATATAAAATTAATTAGATAATTTTATTAAGGTTTAATAAAGTATCTTTAGATTATCTCCACCATAACTAGGAGTTGATTAAAAAAATTAACCTAAGTTTAATTAAAAAAAATCTGAAATCCGACACCACTCGCGAGCCCGCACGACTTCGGTGTTGTCATAGGGTTGCGTGACCAGCCATGGCCTCGGGGATTGCATGACTCCTTCAGTGCGACCACGTTGGTCGTGCGACCCTCTACAGTGACCACAAGGTCGCACGATACCTCCACGACGGCAGCGGAAGGGTTATGCGACCTCTCCGCTACTGTTGCAAGGTCAACACCCCTCTGCTGTGACTACGGGGTCGCGTAACACGTCGCACCTGTCGTGGGTCTGGTGCCGGGGTCGTGCCGGTGCCGATCGTCGAGCAGAACGAGACGTTTTGTCCGTTTCGACCGTTTCGGCACGACACTTTAAACTGTTCATGATATCCTCACTTAATATCTTTAGATTCTTGACGATACTTAAAATTCTAACTCATAGTCGAGATTCGAGAATCATCCTTAATCAACTTGCAAGGTCCAATGGTCACTACACCATAAGGAAGCCTTTTCCAACACCTCAACATGTGTTGAATTAACTTTGTTTTAATATCAATTGTCACAACATACTGGAATAAGAAAATTAACCTATGAATTTGTCATGCCTAACCATTATAGCAAAATGCTTAAACCCTCAATGGTAGCTCATTCATCTAAGCATCTTCTTTATTAACCCGTAACACATCATGTGAGACTAAACTCGCGTGAAACAAGGAGGGAAGCTAAAGAGGCAAGCCAATTCTTTACTATTTCGTAGGATGATAAGTGAGAACTACAAAGTTAGGGATATTTTTCTCTCAAAAAGAAACAACCCAACTTGGATGGAAAGCCCCCTCTAGTGCCTATGATCCTTGTGCCCTTGCTCAATGCAGCCATCTGTCTCGGCGTCATCCTTTTGTGTCTTTGCATCCTCATCTTTGCCATTTGACTCTCGAGTCAGAATTTGTGGCCTCTGCCAGCGATAACGTTAAGAGCCATGCAAATCTGACAACATGAGGGTGCAGGGAATGATTTTTGTCTGTTTTGACACTATTCAAGCAACAATCTTGGGTCAATGGTGGAGGGTGGTTAGGGAGATAGCGGAAGATAGGCAGAAATTGTTAGCAACAACAATTCATGTATTTGGCCATGTTTAGGATAGGGATGGAGATGGGTGAGTGCCATGCCTGTACAATAGAAGTTGAGTGTATTTTAGGGATTTTTATTTTTTCTGCCTTTTTTCATTGAGGTGATAACATAAAAGGAAGTTCTTTCTCTTTCTCCCCTTATTTTTATGCCCATATCTCTCATTCCTTGTATATAGCCTTCTAAGGAAGCACAGCATATGTTTCCAGTTCCTAGAATCTGCATGCATGTATTTCTCAAATGAGATTAATTTATCTTGTTGTTTTCACTTTTTATATTGTGCTAGGTTCAAGATTTGCTGGTAAAATCTTTAAGCACCTCATCAAGCAATCAGTTCAGCAACCAAGATTCATCCTTGGAACTAGTGCAGGAGAAAGTAGACAACCCTTTGGAATTTACTAAAGTACTTAAAGTTGCACTGCAGAATCGAGGGACAGATTCTTCAAAAGCCATCATGTCACATTTGTATGTATAAACACTGTCTTGGATGAGGATTCTTTAAGATAGTTGTCGCAGATCCACAGTTGAGCAATTTTATATGCACTAAAAATAGGCTGGATTAATTGTGAATCTGTGAAGAAATGAGCAGTATGTTTTAGTTGGATTTGTTTTGGAACTGGTTGATATTTGTCTATACTCTGCAAGAACTGTTTCCTGGTTGGCATTGTTGCTAGGGTTTATTGTTGAATTTGGTTCATATTTGTCCATATCAGCATAACATCTGCAAAATCTGACACAACCTTAAAAAATTATATTTAATTGTGTCGATAGTATATAGTCTGAGGCTGCTGCATGCCGACCCTATCCTGTTGCTTTCTTGAGTAAAACTACACACGCCACTCCTGTCTTGTAATTAACTTGTCTTTTTCTCTCCATTGGCCATATCAAGAGGTTTGATTGTTGCAATTTATACCAAAGACTCAAGTTTTACTGATCCCTCACATGGTAGTAGACCACTCACCGAAGGCAACACTGCTCTCAGAAATGCTTTACAATGTCGATATGACAGCATCTAGCAGACAGCTAGAGGTAGCTCTTTCTTGAATACTTGCAGCTTTCCTTGCGGGGATAGAAATGTTAGAGAATTTGATATCTTTTCATAGGGTTCAGTTCTTACTGTTGAGAAGCTGGATGGTAACACCGATTCTGTTTTTTGTTCATAATGGAACATATCTCGTTCAAGATGGAGGTTATATATGAGTTGAGCCCATAAGGATTGTCCTCTTCTTCTAGTTACACCTGCAATTTTGTGGCATTGTCATTTTAATTGCCATTGAGCCAACCTCAAATAGTTCCGACAAAAACTTGTTGACGATCTGTTAAAGAATTAACATTCATTATATCCAAGATTCTCTTATTTGCGTTATGTTGTATCTGGACATATTGAACTTCAAGATTGTAGCTTGTATGGCGTAGTTGCTGGCATCAGACTTCCAACTGATTCAGTAAATATGGTAAACATTGTTGAGAGTAATCCCAGTTTCATTCATGAAACTCAATTAGATTAGCTGTTAAACTAAGAAAATGCTGATCTTATATGTTGTAGTTTGGTTGGAGAAAATATTTTTTTTGGTTAATCTCACAGTAGCATTTCATTTCAAACAAAATTTGTCAACTTTCTAGTTCTCTTGATTGTTCGATCGTCGATACTTCTTTGCATTTATTGGATAGTCATTTAAATTGCAATCAAATGGTCAATCACGAAACTTGCCTGCATATAATTCTCATGTTTTTATCTGAGACATGCATTGTATCTTTTTCCCAGGATTGTTACCATTCATATTCATTATTCCAATTGGGTCACTGGAGAAACTCTTTACAGCAAACTCTCTCTTGTTGATTTACCTGGAAGTGAATGCTTTATGGTGAAAGATGCTACAGGAGATCATTTAACAAGCTTTTTACATGTTTCAAAGTCACTTTCTGCGTAAGTTTGAAATGCATGTTGCTCTTACGTTTTGTTGTTAGTTACAATTTTGAAGAATGCTGATTCATGATATTTTTTTATTCTCAAATATCTTTTTCCTTTGTATACTGATTAGGTTGGGTGATGTTTTGAATTCATTGACTACAAAGAAAGAGTCTATACCATTTGAAAATTCAAGGATGACTCAAATTCTTTCTGATTCCCTGGGTAACCCCTATTTCATCAAATTTTTACATGGTGTTTCATGCCATTAAAATATATATTGCAATTTTGATCCCTATGGTTTTTGTGCAGTTTGTTTAATGACTTAGGAGCGCACATAATGTTGCTTGAAGCCTAGGAGTTTCTGTGTGGAATTGTCTTCCACTGATTAACAAATATGCATTTTTTTTATTTTTATTTTTTATTTTTTATTTTTGTTGAATGGGTTTTAGGTCTATGAAACCCTGCTTAACAGGCCTTATAATGGGTTAATTGTTTGGGTCCTGTGGGATAGGCTCAGTTTTCACTCATAGCTCGTTGGCAAAGTGATTTAGGTTGAAGAGCATGGCTAGGTTCACTTCTGTTTCTAGGTATCATAGTGTTGGGTTTTTCGGGCCGCGAAAATCGCTTTTCGCGTCGCGGAAACCCCGAATCACCCAAAGCCGTAGATCCGTGCAAAGAAAAATTTCGAAAACACAAATACGAGTTTTATACTACGATCTACAGTAGATCTACAAAGGAAAAACCATTTTACCTTCGATGCGTGCCCTTCGTTTAGTCCCGCTCGTCCAAGGAAGCGTTGGATCTCGAGAGTGTCAATGTAGACACTCCTCTAGTGATATCCACACGAACAAGGAGTGGTCTTCTACCACTCAAAGATGGAGAAGAGAGCCCCAAGTGTGCTAGCACTTTTCTAGAGCTCTCGGATGGGAACAAAAAGGAGAAAAGAGAGAAATAGAAGAGAGAATCACATACACTCCTTTAGTACCCTCCTTTGTGACCTTCACTTTCCCTTGTGCTCTTGGAAACAACTCAACATCTTCTCCTCACCATGATAGCCACGACCACAGCCACTCAAGAGGAGAGGGGAACCCAAGGAAGAAGAAAGAATAATGACACCACATCAATACCCAAAACAAAAACCTCCACACCATCTAATGTGTGGCCGGCCACACCATAAAGCCCCTCATTAATGTGGCCGGCCACATTAAAACCAATTGGATGTGTAACCTCCAATGAGGTGGCATACCATTATGAGGTGGTGATGTGGCTAATGATGTGGCTAGGTTGGTCATGCCAAGTAGGATGAGTCAACCTTCATGATGATGTGGCAAGACATCAAGTCAAACTTGATGTTTCAACTTCCATTTGGTCAAGTCAAACTTGACCAATTCTCTTCCTTGTTGAGTTAAATCCAACCTTTGATTCAAGTCAATTTTAATTTAATGAATCTAATTCATTAATATAAATTGACCCAATGAATCAAATTTAAATTAGACTCATTCAACATTTGAATCTAATTGAGTCTAACTCAATAAGTCTAATTTTGAATCCAATCTTTGGTGCATCATATGAATCTAATCCAATTGGTTTATCATATGAACCTAATCTCCATCCACGTGGTCGTTGTGTGTGACCCAATAGGTTCTTGTAACGTTGGCAATGTTTCTAAACTCTTTTAGAAACATAAGCAATGAGCGGCATCTAGCAATACATCATTGCTACCCAAGTTACAAGAAATGTTAAGATCCAACATCACCTTGTGACTACTAATTGTGACTCCTCACAATATGTGACATTGTCCTTCTATCCTAGACATCTAGATTGATCAATATGAGGCATAGACCGTGTCATCCTCTAATCAATCTAAATCTTGAACTTCAAGTAGACTCACTCGATCAAATGAGCTCAACATCTAATGTTGACTCATTTGGGCATGGCCATGCACTTCGTGGTCTAACTCTATCAAGAATATTGATGTCGCTCCCATCATATGGGAGGATAGATCCCATTTACATCACTCACATCCCTCTCGCATAATTTGTTACATACCCAAGAATCGCCTTTATAGTCCACCTTATTACGGGGTTTACGAAACCAAAGTACATAACTCCTATGTAGGGATCCGTGGTGACTTTAGGTCTAAGGACTAATAGTCATACTAATAGCGTGAGAAAGTATATGATACTCATATAACGATCCACGATACTTTCTCACGGCAGTCATTCAAGATATATTCTCTAACGACACCCACGTGTCACCGATATCTCTATATCCACGACTCATGAGATCAAGTCATCGAGTGACCTACATGCTAGTCTTATCATTAACATTGTCCCTAGATGTTAATACTCGACTAGGAATAAATTAGAGTAGTGTTCCTATATCATCTCACCATCGATTCAACTAATCGATTGATATAGTATGAACCTTCTACTCAAGGACGTTACTATATTTATTTTATCCGCACTAATACAAATAAGCATAATAACCAAAACCAAATGCCTTAATATATATATAAGAATATGATATACGTGAGTCCATACAATCATCAAACGATTGACTCTGGGGCTCTAACTAACAATCTCCACTAGCACTAGTGCAATCAATATAGGCTCTAAGGCCCAATGACCTAGTGTGACCATCATGCTTCCTCCGTGCCAAAGCCTCGGTCAAGGGATCTGCGATGTTAGATTCGTGGGTACTCTGAAATCTTCACATCTCCTCTATCGATAATCTCTCGAATGAGATGGAAGCGCCGTATATGCTTGGTCCTTCGGTGTGAGCGAGGTTCCTTCGTCTGTGTATAGCTCCATTGTTGTCACAATAGAGCAACTGGGTCGGCGATGCTAGGAACCACCCCAAGTTTAGTGATGAACTTGATCAAACCGCCTCGACGCAAGAATGATTACTCGGTTTACATTGTAGAATCGCCATCGTATCCCGCAACTCTTCCACCGGACCACCATTAATGCAAAATACGAACCCGATTGCGATCTATAGTCATCCCGGTCGCTGGAAGCTAGCATCACCGTAACCCTTTACGCTACTAGCTCATCGTTGCCTCCATATATCAAGAAATATTCTTTAGTCCTTCTTAAGTACTTAAGAATATTCTTGACCGCTATCCAGTGACTTTCACCGATCTGGTATCTGCTCGTCATGCTCAAAGCATACGAGACATCGGGTCGAGTACATAACATGGCGTACACGATCGATCCTATGGCTGAGGCATAAGGGATCCGATCCATGCGGTCTCTCCTCTCTAGAAGAGGGACCTTGAGTCTTGAAAGACTCACGCCACGTGACATCGCAGAAATCCTTCTTGGAGTTCTGCATGGCAAACCCAAGGAGTACCTTGTCGATATATGTACTCGACTTATGCCAGCAATCTCTTAGATCTATCTCTATAGATCCGTATCCCTAGAATGCGGGATGCCTCACCTAAGTCCTTCATCGAGAAGCAACTCCCTAGCCGGTCTTGGCAGATGAAGCATAGGGATGTCCTTCCCAATGAGTAGTATGTCATCCACATACATATGAGGAAGACAACTATATCCCTACAACCTTCTTGTAGACACAAGGCTCATCTTCGTTCTTGATGAAACCAAACTGTTTGATTGCATCGTCGAATCGAAGATTCCAGCCCGAGAAGCTTGCTTTAGTCCATAAATGGACTGTTGACTCTGCTAGTATCTTGTGGATCTACAAAACCCTGGTTGTGTCATGTACACATCCTCGAGTAGGTTTCATTCGAAACGCGGTTTTGACATCCATCCGCCATATCTCATAGTCACGGTAGGCTGCAATGCAAGCACGATCCGAATAGACTTAAACATCATCTTGGAGAAAAGGTTTCATCATAGTCGATACCATGAATTTGCTTGAAACCTTTAGCTACTGCGACCCTTATAGATAAGTCCATCCACGCTTTCTCTTAAAGACCCACTTGCATCCAATGGGTTCATGTGGATCAACCAAAGTCCATACTTGGTTGGTGTACATGGATTCTATCTCGGATCTCATGGCTCTAGCCATTTCTCGAATCTGGTCTCATCACAGCTTCTTGATAGGTGATAGGCTCATCCTCTATGAGCACAATGTCATCGGTAGACAAGAGAAATGAGTATCTCTCGGTGACGATGTACCCTATCACACCTGCGAAGAGGTATGTCTACTTGAACTAGTTGTTGTTCCTCAACTCTTTGTGGAACATCATCCACAACACTTCGTGGTTCCAAATTTCCATCCGGGCATCGGTCTTGTTAACATCTTGAACTTCTTGAGATCGAGCAGCTCCACTAGTCTTTAAAACAAAGTCCCTTTCTAGAAAGACCCGAGTCTTTGCCAGACTGGGAATGTAAAATAATATCCCTTAGTTTCCTTGGGATATCCAACGAAATAGCACTTGTCGGATTTGAATCCTAATTTGTCTGAGACTTGACGTAGTCTCACAACCCCAAATCCTCATGAAAGACACTGGGCATCTCCCAGTCCATATCCTATATGGTGTCTTTATCACGGCTTGATGGAACTCGGTTGAGTATGAAAGCTGCAGTGTTTAGAGCGTATCCCCATAGATATGCCGGAAGATCCGTGTGACTCATCATAGATCGTACCATATCTAATAAGGTACGATTCCTCCTTTCGGATACACCATTCCTGTATCCGGGAGGAGTGAGTTGAGATAAAATCCCACACCCAGCTAAGTAGTTATGAAACTCATGGCTTAAGTATTCACCACCTCGATCTGATCAAGTACCTTAATACTCTTGCCAAGTTGGTTCATTCTTGAATTTTTGAACTTTTCAAAGGATTCGATTTATGTGTCATCAAATACACATAACCATATCTCTGAAGTCATGAAAATGTGATGAAGTACCTATAACCGCCTCTAGCATCAACATTGAAAGGGCCACATACATCACTATGTATGAGTCCCAACAAATCGATTGCTCTCTCGCTATGCCCACTAAAGGGGTCTTGGTCATCTTGCCTCGTAGGCATGACTCGCTATGATTTAAAATCAAATGAGTCCAAGAAACCATCCTTATGGAGTGGATAAGCGCTTGTCATTTATATGACCTAAGCGATAGTGCCAGAGGTGTGGTTCATATCGTTCGATTTGAACCTCTTGGTACTTATGTTATAGATAGGGCTCTCAAGGTCTAGAATATAGAGTCCGTTCATCGGAGGTGCATTATGATAGACATATCGTTTAAATAGACGTAACAACATTTGTTCTTTATTATAACGAAAATCCTTTCTTGTCGAAACAAGAAACCGATATAATGTTCTTAGTCAATGCAGCACATACAACAATCGCCTAACTCTAGTACAAGCCCGGAGGGTAGAGATGAAAATAAGTCCCTACAACAAGCGACCCGTGCTCCATTGCCTACTCGTAGGTCTATCTCTCCCTTTGTCAATGCTCTGCTATTTCTCATTGCTTGTACATTAGTACAAATGCGAGATACATCCAGTATCTAATACCCACGACGAAGAAATAGAGGTTGACTTCATAACATTTATACCAAGTAGAAATCTTATTTCTCTTCTTGTTAAGATCTTCCGGTATCCTGTGAAGTTCCTCTTCGATGCTTGTCCTTGATATAGTTGACGAAGATGTGCAACCATATCGTAAGCACCCATCAACTCATGTTGCTTCGAGCTCGAGTTCATGGTTGCAAGCATTAGACAGGACACATCGAATCGTCGTCTTGATGCTTCTTGTAAGCATCACGCCTCGCGTGGCGGTGGCGGGAGGAGCCTCGAATGGGTGCTCCAACGCATGCCACGTTCTTGGGTGAGAATTATTCTCAAGTTCTGCATCCCGGAAATTTGCTCCGTTGAGCTTGTCCTTCTTAAGGGCAGGAACGCAGAGAGAAGAAGTTCGTATTCGACGTCATGGTTATCTACAACAAAATTTGCGAAATAAATATCATATTCTTTTAAATGATCTAATTAGGCCTTTAATTAAATGATGCTCCCACTGAATTCTATAATTCTTGTGGGACAAGATCCACATCATACTAACCTTGAGTTAGCTTTGGCTAATACGCCCAAGGCTTAGTATGATCGGTAGGTAACGATTACCAATTACATCTCTATGCAACTCTTGTTTATAGAATCAATATCTGCATTTATATTAAAACTCGAGTTAGCTTTGGCTAATACGCCCGAGAGTTAATATAGATGTGATTTTGACCTATCTTTTCCAACCGTTGGAATAATGCCTATAGTTGACTCGATCCAACCGAGTAACTAGGAATACTCAATCTAATTGAGTTTGTATTCACCCATGCGTTGATAGGCGGGACCAAGATTGTCCCTCCGTACCCTACCAAGATAATATGTATTGCTCTGCTTTGGCAGATTCAACAATACATGTGATCGAGGTAGTGATAGGTATCACGGCATGGTTAGGCATTTAGAGTTGGTTCGATCTAGATCTAATCTAATCGAGAAGGATGCATCTTGTGCATGACTTAGATCTAATCTAATCGCAAGGGTGCATCATGTGCACGACTTAGATCTAATCTAATCGTTAAGGCACTAATTAATTAATTAACTATTAAACATGCATCATATACATAACAATTAATTAATTAATTTATTTGTGATTTAGTCATGACCCTACTACGATCTTCTCAAGCCAATGAGAAGATCGAATGGTCAACCTAGGGTCAACAGCTTCTCCAAGCTCCTCCCTTTGACCACCTTGTGTTGCTCGTGCCCGCCTCGGAACTCCGTCTCGTGTGGACCCTCCACCGCTCCAATTTGTACATTACAATTTGAAACTCGAGTTACATTCGAGTCTAAATCTAATTTACAACAAGAAAATAAGAGAAGGCACGACGCGCAGGTCGCGAATATAATACAACACTCGCAAACACATAACGACACGCAGGCCGTATTATGAATTACAACACAACCAATCATATTGGGTTTTGGGCCATGACTATCACAAAATTAATATATAATTCAAAATTATATATTTTCATAATTTTCTATAATTTTAAAACTAATTTTAAAATTTTTTATGAGTAAAATTTCCCGGCGGTCCCGTTTAGCGGTTTCGGGCGCAATCGCGGAACGGATCCCCTTGCGGGGCCCAGGGGCAGCGCCCCTACCCGCGATCTAACCATCGCGAGGGTTCCTTTGCGATCCAACAGCGCCTAAACCCGCTGTCCCAAAACGATTTGGGCCGAGACATTGCCGTTTCGGAAAAATCTTCTCGACGGGTTCGTTTTTAGCGATTTCGGGTGCAATCGCGGAGCAAATCCCCTTGCGGGGTTAGGGGCAGTACCCCTACCCACAATCTAACCATCGTGAGTTGCTCCTTTGTGATCTAATGGCACCCAAGCCCGCTGTCCCAAACGTATTTGGGGCAAAACGAAGCCGTTTTGGAAAAATCTTTCCGGTAGCCGAAGCCTACAAGTGCCGAGACACTTGTGCTTCGCTTCTACGGAAAAATTACCCATAAAAACTATAAAATCATAATTTTACAGAAAATTACAGAAAATTTAGTTTTCATAAAACCAAAAACAAACTCGTATTCGCCTTGAACGTGACTCGATACCACTGTTGGGTTTTTCGGGCCGCGAAAACCGCGAATCACCCAAAGCCGTAGATCCGTGCAAAGAAAAATTTCGAAAACACAAATACGAGTTTTATACTACGATCTACAGTAGATCTACAAAGGAAAAACCATTTTACCTTCGATGCGTGCCCTTCGTTTAGTCCCGCTCGTCCAAGGAAGCGTTGGATCTCGAGAGTGTCAATGTAGACACTCCTCTAGTGATATCCACACGAACAAGGAGTGGTCTTCTACCACTCAAAGATGGAGAAGAGAGCCCCAAGTGTGCTAGCACTTTTCTAGAGCTCTCGGATGGGAACAAAAAGGAGAAAAGAGAGAAATAGAAGAGAGAATCACATACACTCCTTTAGTACCCTCCTTTGTGACCTTCACTTTCCCTTGTGCTCTTGGAAACAACTCAACATCTTCTCCTCACCATGATAGCCACGACCACAGCCACTCAAGAGGAGAGGGGAACCCAAGGAAGAAGAAGGAATAATGACACCACATCAATACCCAAAACAAAAACCTCCACACCATCTAATGTGTGGCCGGCCACACCATAAAGCCCCTCATTAATGTGGCCGGCCACATTAAAACCAATTGGATGTGTAACCTCCAATGAGGTGGCATACCATTATGAGGTGGTGATGTGGCTAATGATGTGGCTAGGTTGGTCATGCCAAGTAGGATGAGTCAACCTTCATGATGATGTGGCAAGACATCAAGTCAAACTTGATGTTTCAACTTCCATTTGGTCAAGTCAAACTTGACCAATTCTCTTCCTTGTTGAGTTAAATCCAACCTTTGATTCAAGTCAATTTTAATTTAATGAATCTAATTCATTAATATAAATTGACCCAATGAATCAAATTTAAATTAGACTCATTCAACATTTGAATCTAATCGAGTCTAACTCAATAAGTCTAATTTTGAATCCAATCTTTGGTGCATCATATGAATCTAATCCAATTGGTTCATCATATGAACCTAATCTCCATCCACATGTTCTTTGTGTGTGACCCAATAGGTTCTTGTAACGTTGGCAATGTTTCTAAACTCTTTTAGAAACATAAGCAATGAGCGGCATCTAGCAATACATCATTGCTACCCAAGTTACAAGAAATGTTAAGATCCAACATCACCTTGTGACTACTAATTGTGACTCCTCACAATATGTGACATTGTCCTTCTATCCTAGACATCTAGATTGATCAATATGAGGCATAGATCGTGTCATCCTCTAATCAATCTAAATCTTGAACTTCAAGTAGACTCACTCGATCAAATGAGCTCAACATCTAATGTTGACTCATTTGGGCATGGCCATGCACTTCGTGGTCTAACTCTATCAAGAATATTGATGTCGCTCCCGTCATATGGGAGGGATAGATCCCATTTACATCACTCACATCCCTCTGCATAATTTGTTACATACCCAGTAATCGCCTTTATAGTCCACCCTGTTACGGGTGACGTTTGACGAAACCAAAGTACATAACTCCTTATGTAGGGATCCATGGTGACTTTAGGTCTAAGGACTAATAGTCATACTAATAGCCACATGAGAAAGTATATGATACTCATATAACGATCCATGATACTTTCTCATGGCAGGTCATTCAGTATATATTCTCTAATGCATACCCATGTGTCAGCTTGATATCTCTATATCCATGACTTGTGAGATCAAGTCATCGAGCTGACCTACATGCTAGTCTTATTGTATTAACATTGTCCCTGAATGTTAATACTCGACTAGGAATAAATTAGAGTAGTGTTCCCTATATCATCTCACTATCGATTCAACTAATCGATTGATATAGGTATGAACCTTCTACTCAAGGACGTTACTATATTTATTTTATCTGGCACTAATACAAATAAGCATAATAACCAAAAACCAAATGCCTTAATATATATATAAGAATATGATATACATGAGTCCATACAATCATCAAATGATTGACTCTAGGGCTCTAACTAACACATAGCATGGGCGGTAGGGGTCTCAGGCCAATAAGATATGCATAATACAAATTATGAATAAGTCACTTGCAGAAATTGCAATAAAATCATTCCTCATGCTTGAGAAGTCAATGTTTCTCTACCTTCTCTCTCTCTTTTTTGTTTTCACTTTTTGTTTTCAGTTCTGATTGATTATGGTGCTGATATATCTATAATTTTGATTGATGATATGACAATGATATAGCAGAACATTTGGATTTCAGTAGGTTGACAATATTCCATTTATATCCTTATTGCTGGTCTTTTGAGTTTTGACGAATAACAAATAACTTTAGTCAGCAGTCTATGCTTACCATTTGGTTAACGGGACGCCCACTGAACAACTTATGAACTCAGGACGGCTTCTATTTCCTTGAGAAAGCATTCACCATTCATATTATGATGTCTCAACATTTATTTGTGACTCTTTGTTTTTTTTTTGTATTATCTTGAGAATTTTTCTATGGTAGGGGAGGATCTACTGAAAAGTGGGCATTTTTTATCTCTTTTTTTTTAATTATTATTTTATATTATACTTTGATTAAGCCTATTGAAGGCAGTACCATTGTGTTCTTTCTTCTTTGAGTTAGGATTAATCCTATTGGATGCTTCACTTCTTGGTTGAGGTGTCATATCCTATTCAAATATTTCCTGCTGTTATGACTCCATAAAAAGATGGTCGTTCTTAATTTATTTAATAGCAGGTTTCATTGATGACAACTACTTTATTAATCATGAGTATTTTGTGACAATGTCTCCTCGGGACGGTCTAGTGGCTAGCACATAAGGTGTTGCCATAGTGTCTAGCAGTGTTGCCACCATGAGGTTCAAATCTCGGCAAAGCTGAGGTAAATACCTCTCTTATGTGCTATGTTAGTAATTAGTCCTAAGAGCCAATTATGAGATGATTAGCCTTTTTGGGTTATTCATTGAGTTAGACTCAAATGAATCCACTCATTGGATTGGATTGAGTCCAATCCGAATTAGACACATTGGATTAATGAGTTAGACTTATTGGGTTATTGGATTAATGGTTAATCCAATATAATAATCTAACCCATTAAGAGGAATACAAAGAGACAAAAAATCCTTGGTATTCATGGGATGAATATAAATAGGTTTTTTGGACTGAATTTTTCATTAGATGAAGATGAGTTGAGAAAGTGATGAGAAAAGTGACTCTTGATCTTCCCTCTTCTTTCTCCTCCTTCCTCCTTGGCCGAATCTTCAAGTTTGGCCGAACCATTTTTCTTGCTAGCACAAGAAGATGGTTCTTCTCCGAAGGCTTCGTTCATGTGATGAACGAAGGATGTGTTCATGTGGATACCGTAGAGGCGCGGATGCTTGATTGCACTGAGATCTGCATCTAAAGAAAAAAGGGATGCTGTCGGGATAGCGAAGGGCACGCAACAAAGGTATATCTCTCATGTAAAACTTAGTATATGATTGTTTTCTCCTTCGCATGGATCTTCCGGAGAGGATCTAGTTAATTTTCCGCTGCGCTTAAGCGTGTTTAGCGCGCTAGATCCCTACATGCTAGTCATTATTTCAAAGGCTAGTAGCCGCCTGTGATTTACCTCCTCCGTGTTGGCCAAGATACGGGTTGGCAGGGGCGCTGGGGGCGAGCGCATTCGCCTTTTGCCATCATGAGTATTTTGTGACAATGAGTATGATGAATTAGAGTACACTGCATCTGCACTTTAATTTAACCAATTCTGTTTGCTAAATTCTTCAACGTAATACTAGACGGTTTATGCCTTTTAACTGTGGCAGGTGGTAGCTCAAAGACCTTGCTGATCGCCCATGTTTGCTCAGATGCTTCAAATCTTTCTGAAACATTGACTACACTTAACTTTTGTGCTAGAGCTAGAAATGCAGAATTGAGCCTGGGTAATCGTGATACAATTAAGAAATGGAAAGATGTGGTAAGAACATTATATAATAATTTCCATAATTTTCTTGCTCAATAATTATAGGGTTGATAAGCTATATGATGAAATTGTTATTTTATTTTCTAGGCAAATGATTCACGAAAGGAACTTTATGAGAAAGAAAAAGAAATCCTTGATCTTAGGAATGAAGTGATGGAGCTTAAGCTTGCTCTTAAAGATGCTAATGATCAATGCAGTCAGTTGTTTAATGAAGTACAAAAAGCTCAGAAAGCTTCTTTTACACTTCAAGCAGATTTAAAGGTCCTATTCTGGCTTTTCTCTATGAATGTTTATATCTCCATTTTAAAAGATTGATCTCCAAAACCAATGGCGGTCCGAAGTTCAAATTGGGTTAAATTCCATACAGTCACAGTTGACTTTTGATCCACCTGAAGTTTGGAAGTATGTATACCCACCAAGCACCCTGAAGTATGGAAGTTTTGTTCAAAGCATTTTATGACCTCTAAGTTGATGTTAGATCTGTACCTTAAACCATGGTTTTTGTTGTTAGCATTATACTGGGAGTTAACGTTACAAATTTAGCATTTCTATGCAAGGGCCCTCCTTCGGTATGGAAGCTTTATTTTCTGTGCCTTAGGATTTGGCTAACAGCCAACAAAATCCATGTTTGGTTGGTTATGGATTTGATAGGACTATAAAACCTATACGGGGTGGGATCTAAAAAATCCATATTAAGAGATGAGACCGTAATTTTCACATAATAATTATGGAATCATATGAAGGTTAATAGTTTTGAAAACTAATAAATTAAGCTTTATTCATATTCATTTTGATAGACAAAATGTTTCATGAATATTGAGGTTTTTTTTTCTTCTAAATATTATTTTTCCAGGATTAATCTTTTTTAGTCTATACTGTACTAACCTAAAGCAATTCTACTATCATGATGTTCATAGGGTTTTACGATTACTGTCAAGTCCTAATGTGCCGCACAATCAACCTTTTTCCTTTCAAACTTGGGACCAACATTAGTAGCCTAAAATAATTTATAGAAGCTTAAAAAATTCACACCCTGCCATGCATTTTAGACTTGTTCATGCCTGATGGTATTTACATGCATGCATTTGAGTAGATCTACTTGTGTTCATTTGTACAAGTTCTTGATTACTATGGTTAATGCTAGAATGTTAATCGAGTATGAGGTCACTGGTAAGGATCTACTGAACGTTTCCATTTGTAGGCAGAAAATTTAACACCGATAGAAAAACAAAACGTTGAAGAACAGAATGTTCAGCTTCAGAATCAAGTTGCTCGCATATTGCAATCTGAGCAGGAACAGAAAACCCAGATCCATGAACGTGATCAAGTCATTCAAAAGCTGCAGGTTAAACCTTGAAGCAAGATTGATTTTTCTATGATCTTGTATTTTATTTCCTTTTTTTTATCTTGGTTTAGATGATAATATAAGTTGGGGAGCTTCGTTCACCTATCTTTTAGTTTTTTCAATAAGATCTTTGATCATTGATGCTACTTTAATCCAGTTTGGATATATTGAATGATTATTATAGTAAAAGATGATTACGCTCACCCCTAAACTCCTCTCACAGTCTGTTCCTAAGTTATGTGAAGGGAGGTAAATCACGGGGTCAGCTCGTAGCAAACTTGTCACCTTCTAGCCAACTGGCACTTCCGTGGGGACATATTGAACGATTATTGAAAATTGAAACAATTCTGTCATATTACCTTGATTGCAGTTTTGAGCATTTAGCTCTGTTCTTGAGTCCTTTGGTATCCACATCTTCTGTCTTCTTATCTCTTGCAAAAAGAATATTTCTTGGACTCCCATTGGTACCTATTCCACTTCCCACTAGTGTTTTCTACATGTTAAACATTGGGTGAAATTGTCATTGTGGGAAAGTAGTGAGTGACCTTACTGACTCAAATAAGAGACTTGGAAGTACAAAATCTAACAGTCTTTTTTTTACGAATCGGAAATGCTTCTGCTACTTATACTCATTTTATTTTTGTGCCTATATATATATTTGCTTTTACCATTCAGCATGTTTTTTCATAGAATCATACTTTCCACTTCTTTGAAATGCACTGTAGCCTTAAACATTCCCAAGGTTATTGCAATAAGTTTCATATTGGAGCTTGTTCAAAATTGAGAATTTACTAGATCAACTAAACATGTCTAGGCACAGTTGTTCATATTAATGACAGAGCACATACCTAGGAATTATGATTCTCCAATAATTCGTTTCTTGTAATGGCAATAAATTAAAAATGGTTTAGTATAGTTTACAATTTACCTAAGGAAAACAGACTTTGTTTCTAGGCCACATTATATTAATACCTGATACTATATCTTTGAATGATTTCCTGCAAAGAGTATTTTGGTCATAGTAATTGTTTAAGTTTTGTATATAACTGGAAGAGAAATATCATTCGATACAACTTTGAAGTTGTTGAGCCTTAATGGTCCCTTTATTCTTGTTGACATTAGTATGACATGTCTTGCATCAGGAACTTTTGGTGATAAGCATCTTGGAAATTTCAAGTACTAGTTAATGTTGTAATATAATAACATTTAAATGCTAAGGTATCATTTCTCTTTTCTCCATAGTTTTCCAATCAAGAATCTTATAAAGTTTGTGATGAAATTGTGCATATTTTCTAAAATGATGCTTTTGATTGAATGTCTTTGTTTTCACTCGGTAGGCCAAACTAAAGGGGATTGAGTCTCAACTTAATGAGGCCCTCCAATCAAGTGATGCCCGTATAATTAGCAGATATGAGACAGGGTCTACTGGAGTTCTTTCAACTGCTAAGGTAACAGAGGATACTGTTGATTCTTCACAGGTCATAAAGAAACTTGAAGAGGAACTGTCAAAGAGGGATGCTCTTATTGAGGTTACTGAACTATTTCAACTTATTCACCTCAGTTATACTTCTCATGCTTACATCACAGATTTTTTCAGTTTATGTAGGATAAATGCTGATGAGAATTGCTTTGGAATCAGTTTTTTGATAGAAAAATATATTTTGGATATAATTTTTTGATGCATTATTTGGTATTTGAACTTCTCTTTTGGAATATGCTTTATGCTAATTCAGATTGGTTTCTTTTTTATTTATTGTGTTGCTTTGTTTTCGAATAACCTGTTGAATTCTGATTTGAATTTGTTTGGAATGCAGAAATTGCACCAAGAGAATGAGAAGCTAGTTGATAGGCTTACAGAAAAATCATCACTTGCTTCATCACCTCAGGTTATCTTTGAATCTTTTTGTACTTCTTTCATCAACCAAGTCATATAGCTTGTAGTGATGCTTGGTTCATCTATTTGACAACTAATTGGGTATTGTATCTATACTTATTGCCAATTAGGCTTTGGTCTAAAGTTGCTGTCATGTTTGATATAGTCGCGTGAAGTTTGATAAATAGATTTCAACTGGAATTTGAGATAGTTGGTAGTATTCAAACTTCGTTATGGTCAGGCACCAAAATTCAGGACATAAAGCATGCTGTGAACTAACATGTCTAAGTGCTACCTGTGTCTGTTGTTGCTAAGAGTGAATTCTTTGAGTACCTATTCATTTAATGTCCTTACATTAATGCTCCTAGCAGATCATATCTATTAAGAATATAAATATACGGAGTGGTCACTTTTCTAGCAGATCAAGCTTTTGAATCATAAGTAATTAGCCAATCAATTTTAGTGTGGTATTTTAATAGGAGGTACTTCGTGAATCTTCAAATATGTTTGTGACAATAATATTGTCTAATTGAATTCATTGGGTTTGGGTTATTGTATCCGACCCCAAAGAGTTGGGACAAATATAGGTTGTTGATGGTGACAACAATGATGATAACATCTTACTTTGATATTGCAAAAAATTATTGTTGCTTCATTGTATGATCTTACATTTATGCTCCTATCCTATGAACCTCTCATTGTATTTGAGATCTCGTTCTTGACAAGCTTGGGAGTAAGCAATATATCAATGCTTGGAACTATAAATATTGTTCAAGCTGAATAAACTCAAAAGAAACAGTCTTCTTGGTTGTTCATTCCATCTCAAATTCCTTCAATTTTTCTATCCCCTAGATTATGTCGAGCCCTGCTGCTGGAAGAAATGTGGACATGCAGAGAAGAGACTTAAACAGGTACATTTTACATTTGATTGCTTTTCTAGTTTTTAAGATTGCAATATATATGTCTTCTTTCTATTTTGGGCAGGGGTGACAACAACAGAGTACCTTCACTCAATGCCCTAGCATGGCCTGGTTCACAGGACAAGAATGAAAACACAGGAGCTCTTGTGAAATCAAGTAATGAGATGAGAAAGACAACACCTGCTGGAGAGTATCTTACTGCTGCACTTGCTGATTTTGATCCGGACCAGTTTGAGAGCTTTGCTGCAATATCTGATAGTGCTAATAAACTTTTGATGCTGGTATATATTTTTGATTGTATAGATCAAGTGTGTTAATAAAGATTTACCTCATTATGGTAGATATTAATGTTTATTTAATCTAGTTGCATGGTGCTATTTTTGCAAAACACAATGTGCATAGTCTTTATTTGACAACAGGGAAGATGCAGGTAATTGTACTTGCACTTACAAAACATTGTCTACTAGGTAAAGCACTCAATGATCTCACAAATGTTAATGTTAAATCTTGGTATCATTACAGATCTTGTTCTGGATTTGGATATCTACTTATTTTATGCCTACACGATGCATTTCAACACCAATCAAAATCAAACGTGATGACCTAATCTCTGATATCCTTTTTTTCAGTCCCATTTCCCTTCTTGTTCTTTTTGTGCTGCCTCCCTTGTTTCCTGCTTATACCGTCTCTTGCTTCTTGATTTTCTCCCACCTTTGTCTTCTTATTCATCTTTCATACTCCCCTATCCCTAGCCAATAGAAGATGTGAAGAGGAAGAATAAAAGAAAAAACAAATGAGATGAAAACCACTTATTCTTCCTGTTCTTGTTGGCTTCCTCCACGCTTGTGGACTTTAAAAACCCTAGAATTTCTAGAGTAAGTTTTTTTTTTTAAATTAATTTTTTATCTCCACTACATTGGACAATAAAGAGCATGCTGGTTGTCTCGGATGACATGAGGGAGTTAACTATGTTTAGTTTTTTTCTTGGTTCCATGTCAAGCTTGTATTTATTGCTATCCTTGTTACTCATTCAGCATGTGTCATCATTTCTTGTGAATTATATGGTGAATTGTGTCCTTCCATTGCAGGATGATAGTCTGATGCTTAGTATAAATTGTGTAGTCCTCCAAAGTTTCATTGTAAAGCATATAGTTTAAATTGCTCTCATTATTACTTAACAAAGTTGGTTCTTTACGAAAAATACAAAGTGATATACTTTTCAATTTTGGTGATAAAATTGACACTTTAAAAGCAGTTTGTAGATGAATAAATTCAATGAGTTAATTAATTGAACTTTTGATACTGCTATTCTAGGGTTGGTATTTCCAAGAATTTTTTCCCTCAAATTTGCAACAACCTACAACTTCTTAAAAATATTTGTTTGGTTCAAATCTCTGGTTTTGGTAAGTTGGGAATTAGTTATAGTTATGGAATTCTATCAAATAGGCACATAATGTTTAGAATAATCATAAATGTTCTTTTTGTGTGTGATAATGGTATTTTTTTGGTTGGTACTTCATAGTCCTTATGACATCTAGAGTGTCTTACTTATAAAATGTAAATCGTGTTGCAGATTTTGGCTGCAGTCATCAAAGCAGGTGCTGCTAGGGAACACGAAATACTTGCTGAGATCAGAGATGCTGTTTTTTCATTTATTCGTAAAATGGAACCAAAGAAGGTTATGGACACCATGCTAGTTTCACGTGTCAGAATATTATATATAAGATCTCTGCTTGCTCGATCACCTGAGCTGCAATCGATCAAGGTAATGTATCCCACTCTCTGCTACCTTCTAAGAATTTCTGACTGAACTGGTTTCATTTCTTGCTAGCTGTGAAATCCTTTAATCTTGTTCCACTCCTTTTTAGTAGGGTTCTTCAGTAGAACGGTTCCTTGAAAAAGCTAATGATGGCCATAGCAGAAGTTCTAGCCGTGGTAGTAGTCCTAGTAGATCTCTGGTTCACTATGATTCAGTCCATGGTTTTAAGGTGAACATAAAACCAGAAAAAAAGTCTAAATTGTCATCCATAGTCTTAAAGCTTCGAGGGATTGATCAGGTATAAACCTGTTTCAAGACAGGGAAAAAGGACTACTTAGACTATTGGCTAACACATATCTTCCTTGTGTCCTAAGTATTCTTTGGTTTGTAAGTGTAGGAGACGTGGAGGCAACATGTTACTGGAGGAAAGCTCCGAGAAATAACTGAGGAGGCTAAAGCTTTTGCAATTGGAAATAAGGCACTTGCTGCACTCTTTGTTCATACACCAGCTGGTGAGTTGCAGCGCCAAATTCGGTCATGGCTTGCAGAGAATTATGATTTCCTCTCTGTCATGGGTGATGATTCTATCAGTGGAAATTCTACCAACCAACTAGAACTTCTGTCAACTGCCATTATGGATGGATGGATGGCTGGTCTGGGTACTGCACAGTTTCCGAGTACTGATGCTTTGGGCCAACTTTTGTCTGAATACACCAAACGGGTTTATTCATCACAATTGCAACATTTAAAGGTGCTACTATTGTTATTATTCTACTATTGGTTGCAAGTTCTTGAAGTTTTATGGCCAATTACATTCGTTTACCTCTTTTTCTTATTTCAAATGGAGTGTTGTATTTTTACAACAGATTATAATTGGTCTGCTTCAGTCCAAGCAGGTGGGTGGAGGTGAGTTGAATGAATTGATTAGGTGGTTGGATTGATTGACTCATCAAGACATGGTGAGCCAGATGATTCAGAAGGCGTGATTAGGCCAGGTGGCCCGATAGGTACTGCTGGATTGAATGGTCCTGACTGGCATGTCGGGTTGCATGTGTTGGACGGTGTAAGACTGAGCAGGCTGATCAATTTGGGTGGGTCAAGTGTACTATATGGTTTGGGCGTAACTACTAACGAATGGGCAGAACAAGTTGGGGAGGGTAAGGGATAAGTTGGGCTGGATGGATTATTCAATCTGAAAATGCATATTAATTGGCCAGTTTGCTTAGTCTGGGAGGCAGGGTGGATCAATCACACCGGACTAGGCAAATCGTGTGAGCTAGATGAATTAGACAATATTTCTTGTAAAGCATTTAATCATTGTAAAAACAACTTTGTATCTATTTCTTATAATATTTCAATGAGTCAAACATAAAGAATAGTTATTTCATATATATTTCCTTCTATGAATCAAAGGAATATTTATTTTATTTTATTTTATTCCTTGTCTATTTTATTCTCTAAGAATAGTTATTCAATTCCATGAATCACACTCCATTAGTATGTCTTCTTTTCTACTTAAGCTCACATGTATGATGAACTGGGAATCAGAAACATTCTTGACTGCATATCTCCATTCTTATCCTGTTGTCTGTATTAACAGTCTATTTCTAATATTCCATTGGATGTACTTATTTTAGTAATTTGAAAGTGCTAATCTATAAAACCTATTTTAAGTACTTCCCATTTTTCTGTTAATTTCTAAATTTTGTACTTGGAGCTTTCCTCATATTTGGGTTAAACAGGATATAGCAGGTACTTTGGCAACAGAGGAAGCTGAGGATGTAGCCCATGTCAACAAGCTGCGATCAGCTCTGGAATCTGTCGATCATAAGAGAAAAAAGGTAATGAAATACAAACTGTCCTATCTTAATTAAAATTTGGGGGTTCATTGATGGACTTTTCCTCTATTAAAAGTTTCATTAATGGATACCAATAGGTGTTAAAAATTCATTGTTGTGTTTATGCAATTAGTTCAGTGGAGAATTAATTACTTGTGTCCAATAATAAAAAGATATGAAAATAATTTCTGCTGAGATTTAAAGCATTGCACCAAACTGGAGTTTTGTTGTCTGGTCGTACAGTTAGGTACTGTGCCAATACTCTGGAATCTTCCTATTATAGTTGATCCCGATGGTACCAACCAAGATGAGTGTGATTTCGGTTGATACTTCCTAAATGTGTCAGCATATTTACCTATGCACAATACATTTATCAGTTGGTGGCTAGAAGATACACTTTAGCCTTGCTAACCAATATCAATGGACACTTGAATCCATGGTTTCTTTTATTATATCATGGTTTATGATATTAATAGTGATATAAGCTTGCATAGAGCTCAATGAAAGAAACAGATTCATATTGCCAACTCTAAATTATTGGGAGAAACATGACTCGATGATTATGTGGTTCATATTTATTGTTGAGAAGTGTGCCTTTGGTGCTCTATATATCATGTTTAATGAGCTACATAATTTGTTTGGTTTTCTTAATTACACACTACCTTTTCTTTTTGAAAAATTCCTTCCCTACATAAATATGGTTCCTTTGCTGCTGCTCTATTACAGATTTTACAACAAATGAGAAGTGATTCAGCGTTATTAACAAAAGAGCAAGGTGGTTCGCCCATCCGAAATCCATCTACGGCTGCTGAAGATGCGCGATTGGCATCTCTCATATCATTGGATACCATCTTAAAAGAAGTCAAGGTATCTTTTGTCTCCTTGCTTTCTGTTACCTCTTGAAAGAGTACTCCATGTTTGTCCTGCAGAGCACTAACATATAGCTTTCATCTTGCAGGAAATTCTGAGACAAACATCCACAAGTTTGCTTACTAAATCCAAGAAGAAAGCGATGCTTGCAAATCTGGATGAACTTTTGGAGAGGATGCCATCGCTCCTTGACATTGATCATCCATGTGCTAAAAAGGAAATCTTAGGTGCTCGTAAAGTTGTTGAGGTAAGTTGAGCACAATATTTTTTCATACATATTTTGTCGTGCCTTGCTTTCTAGTTTTGGTTAAATAAGATTTAAGTTCAATCTGCTGGCTCTCATTTCAAAATTTAGTCGTTAACATTCTCCAATTGGTTTAATGTATCCAACAGTTTAATAGCAAATGTTCATTAGCTGTGATTGGAAATGATTGACATATCTATAAAATTTTCATATAGGTCATAGTTCATTTAACATACGTGACACAAACAGTGAAGATAAATGATTCAGTTTACTGAGTTCAATGTATTTTTGTACTATTTTTTTGCAGACAATACCAGAAAGAGATGATCCCCATGATGATGAAACACGAACATTACAACCACAAGCAGATTCGACTTCCAGTGCAGAGGTTGTATCGCAGTGGAATGTCCTGCAATTCAACACTGGTTCTACGACCCCCTTCATCGTGAAATGTGGCGCAAATTCTAGCTCCGAGTTGGTCATTAAAGCGGATGCACGCGTGGAGGAACCCAAGGGTGGTGAGATCATCAGAGTTGTTCCCAGACCTTTGATTCTCGCTGATATGAGCTTTGAGGAGATCAAGAAGGTGTTTGACCAATTGCCCGAAGCAATTAGCTTGCTAGCCCTCGCACGAACAGCAGATGGTACGAGAGCCAGGTACTCGAGATTGTACAGGACCTTGGCCAGTAAAGTTCCGTCACTGAAAGATCTAGTTGCAGAGCTGGACAAAGGTGGAATGTTGAAAGATGTGAGAACATAAATGCAACAACAGAATAATCTCACCGTAATGTGCTTATGCACTATTTTTCATCTTGTTAACTCAAACAGCTATTTTAGTCATCCTACAGAAGGTTCCTAAGGATGTATCTGAAGGAGTTCCACATATTGAAGCAACTCATCACCGCTTCGACAACTCTTGATGAAGCAAAAGTTGCTGTTGTTTATTATCGGCGTCTTCATGTACACCTTGTCCTCTTTGACTGAGAAAACGAGGAGCAATGAAAATGTAAGAACACTTGAATTGATCAGAATGTATATGTGATTTCAATCTCTTTTGCTGTTTAAGAATGACAGTTTATGCCACAAACCAATCTTATTTATGCTTTTTTTTTTGTTTATTATCAGCAATGTGAATGTTCTAGCACTCAAAACTTGTTGGATTTTGTTTCATTTTTTTTTTGTAACATTTATTTTTATAGTTTGCAAGTATTTCCTCCGATAATATTTGGTTGAATTGTCCTCAGAAACTATCAAGATATTCTTGGAGCTTGAATTGAATGGTGAGGCAGTTCAAATTAAGTGCTCTCTTTTGTAGCTTGCTCGCCTATTGCCTGTCTGTTTTTTTATTCCCCCCTTTTAGAGTACTTTGACAGGTTTTGGTGTACTGGCCTAGCACTATTACTCATCGGCATCCCACAGAAGCCTGATACTTCACAACAGAAACGACTAAGTTAGGGGTGTCAAAAATGACACGTTAGGGTGTCAAAAATGAATCTAATTTAATTTGAGGGAATTTGAAAAAAAAATCAGATAGGAGGATTTTCGAATTAAAAATTTTTAGGTCAGATTTAGGTTCAATCAGATTAATCTAAATTTAGATTTTAGTGATTTTTTAGGTTAAATTAAATTTTATTTTAAAAATTAAGATATTTTTATGTATATTAATATTAATGATGAATTATTTAGATAAAAGTAAAAATTTATAAAGGAAATAGTTAAAAAAAGTTATTTTTAAATTAGGATTGGGTTGGTCGGATTCGGGATTAAGGGTTTTGGGTTATATTTCTATTCAGGCCGGATTTGGATTAGGATTTTTTTTTTAATTTATATTTTAACCTGATCCGAATATGATCTGATCCATCTGAATTGACACTCCTATCATACCCTCATGACAAATGCTAAGCTCATAAAAAAGAAATTAAGTCAAATTTGAACCATTATTTCAACTATTCTATTTATTTTAGGTTCTATTTAATTTGTCACGGTTGTTTTTCAAATAAGTTTAAATATTAGTTTCTGATTCATTTATAACCCTATTATCCTCGGTCACCAACTTCCACCAATGTTGACCCCTTAGCTAGCCCTAGCCAGCCTCTACTCAAATGAGCACCCCTCAAGCCAATGCACCCGTCTATCTCCTCTTTGGCTTCAGTAGTTACATTGTGAATCGACATGCACAGGAGCTCGAGCAAACAAAGGTGGTTAGGGATTGACACCATGGGGGTGCGAGCAGACAAGCAAGGATCAACGTAGGTGAGGATCAACGTGCAGCAACTTCACGGACAAGCCGTTGCTGGTGGTGCGAGCAGACAAGCAAGGAATGGAAGGGAAATGTTTCTTTGTATATAGCCAAACAAGGGAAAAAATCTCATAAAATATTTTACATAAATATGTTCTTTTTTTGAAATAATGAACCTTACGAGCAAATATAAATGTCTAATGACCCATACAAGAACAAATGCATAAATTATTGTCCTTTTATGAAGCATATGTATAGTACGTTTTTTGGTTAAGATAATGACACATGATATCAAAAGATGAAAGGATAATAATACTAAAAATATTATAACTTATAGCATATATATTGATGTGTTTTTTGAGTCAAGATAAATAATGACACCTGATATCAACAAGAAACAAGGATAATAATAATGAAAATATTAATGGAACATACTTGGAAGCAAACACTAAATCCATTTGAGTTGACCTTCAATATCCTAGCCTCAGTGTCCGTTGACCTTCAAAATAAATGGTGTAAACTAGAAAACATGAGTCAAAAATAATAAAATAATTGCACACAAGGTGACAGGATCTTAGAAGACTAAAGAGAGCATTCAAAATTGAGACGAGGAATGAGCACTTGTTAAGACATGCAATTGTGAAAATGTATAGAAAGAAGAAAACAAAATAGAGAAGAGCCACTAGCGGAGCAATAAAAACACAGAAAAAGAAGAAAACCAAACGGATAGATAGAACATTATAAGCATAATGCCGTGAAAGAAGCATAGACACAGTATGCTTGGGATCTTAAATTTATCCATGAACATCCTAGGTTTGAAAAATACCTAGAACTAAGGTTTAAAATTTTGAGTCAGGTTAAAATTTTAATTTTTGATGGAAATGAAACTATTTCGATACCGTGCTAATGTTTTGATGCATGATATCAAAAATTGATTTGAGTTGAAAAAGAAAGAAATGAAACACAGGAAGGAAATATTATTTGTGTCGAGCATAGTTTTAAATCTAGTACCATACCAAGCGAAACAGTCAAAATATATTGATCCAAGGGTAAAGTGGGGCCCGAATGGTAGAGGGGCCAAAGACACGTGGGGGTCATAGTCAGCACGGTCAACAGCACGGGCTAGGCCGACCGACCGGTGCACTGCCCGGGCGGCGGCGCGACAGCCCAACTCAACGCTGGGTTTCCGGCGCTCAGGGGCCGAGCGGAGTCCTCGCTCAGCCGGATGGTGGACATTGCGCGAGGCGAGGCGAGAGCAGGATAAAGCACCAGGGGACAAACATGCCTCCCACTCGGCTCGGTCACTCCCACAGCAGTGTGGGAGCGCAGCCGAGCGGACCCCCCGCTCAGTCTTGTAGATGACCAGATGAGCAAGAGAGAATATCTTCCTCGGGGCAGGTGTCACCGATAGGCGGCATGGTCAGGCAGAGAATCGTACGGTGAAAGTCTCCACTATCACGTCAAGGATATGCCCGGTCTGTTAAGGTATGGCGTCAGACACGCTTTTCTGACACATTCATTATAGGTATACTTTGAGAAGCGTGCATGTCTCGGTAAGCGTGCACGCACCTTCAAGGAGTTCTATATAAGGATCCCCAGACTTCAACGGAGGTATGCACTATTCACCACTGTAGCTACAATTCTCGTTACTCTACTTCGATTTCTCGCCGTCTGGAACTGACTTGAGTGTCGGAGGGTTGTCGCTGGGAACCCCTTCCCGGCTCAGTTTTGTGCTTATAGGTTCTCGACGGAGGCCTACGCCATCCCGGAGCTTATGTGAAGCCAGCAGGGAGCGCCACGTCTCCAGTGACCATTGTCTCAGCACTCGGACATGATCAAATTGACGTCGTCTGTGGGAACACACCTGAATCTGAGTCGAGAAGATGGAGGAAGCTGGACGCTCACACACCGTGACGATCTCTCCAGAGGAGCTCGACGCGCTCATCCAGGCGCGAGCGACAAAAATAGTGGAGTAGCAGCAGAGGGCACAAGCCGAACGGCTAGTGCAGCAGGCCACCTCGGCATATGGTAGCCGAGCAGCGTTGGAAGATTGATCGGAGCAATTTTCTACATGGGCGCAGAATAGAGGGCAGACCGGCACGCCAGGAGATGCACCACCCGCGCCAATTCCCTTCCATCGGGCCCTATTCCAAACTCCCTCCGAACTCACGCAGGCCAACCAAGGATCGTCAGCTGATGAAGCGCCCGCGCGGGACATCAAGAAGGGCAAGCCGCCTCGGATCGATTCTTCTCCTGAGCGGATCAATCGCCAGTTCTCAGAGGCGATTCTGCAGGATCCGCTCCCAAAGTACTATGCTCCCCTGGCGATTGGAGAATATAGCGGTGCAACTGACCCGGACGACTATCTCGGTAAGTTCAATAACGCCGCTACTCTCTATCAATACACCGACGGAGTTAAGTGCCGAGTCTTCCTCACCACCCTGTCCGGCTCGGCGCAACGATGGTTCCGGAGGTTGCCGGACGGATTGATTCAGAGTTTTAAGGACTTCTGAACGGCGTTCCTCCACCACTTCGCAAGTAGTAGACGCTATCAGAAGACGAGCGTCAGCCTATTCTCCATGAAGCAGGGGCCCAGAGAGACTCTCCGAGCCTACATCCAACGATTCAACCAGGCGGCCATGGACATCCCGATAGTTTCGTCCGAGACCATGATGCACGCCTTTACCCAAGGACTGACCGATGGGGATTTCTTCCGTTCGCTCATCCGGAAGCCGCCCCGCGATTACGATCATATGCTAAAGAAGGCAAGCGAGTACATCAACGTGGAGGAGGCCCAGGCGGCCAGAAGGAAAGTGATGCATACTGACCCACCAACGCCAACTGAGTGGAGGTACCTGGTCAGTCAACCACCGAGAGGGCCTCGAGCCGAGGGGATGAGGCCATATCCAGAAGCTAGACCACGCGCCGTTCAGCATGTAACATCCGAACGGCCGAAGGCAAGGGGAAAGGTATGGACTCCCATGTTTTGTTCCCTACACCGGTCAGCCAGCCACTGTTGGTGCGGGAAGCATCCGACGATCGAACCTAAGTTTTGATAATGGCAAAGGATTCAAAGTTAAGGTGCTTTGTTATCTGACAGCTTTTGCTGAGTGTTTCAGGAAAGTCCTAACTGCGGTTAGGCAAGGTAAAACCCTAGGGGGTGGTAACCCTAGGTCATAGGGGGTGGTAACCCTATGCGGAAAGTCTTGGCAGGTCGATGGCTTCAGGCAAAAGTCCTAGGGGGTGGTAACCCTAGGTGGAAAGTCCTGGTGTCGCGAACCAGGTGAAAGTCTGAACTGGCCGGTGAAGCGGATGTTCAGCAGAAAGTCCGGGAGCATCGAGTGCCGAGCAAAAGTCCAGTCGATCTGGAGGATCGTACTGGCAACAGGTAAAATCTCCTGAGAGGAGTAGGTGAGGACGCGTTCCACCTAGGGTTTCCGGCTGGAAACCCGAAGTCAGACCCGGACAGTCCGGAGACTGTCATAATTTCATATTCATACTATTATTTTGTGTTAACTTTGTGTTGCAGGTATCTTTGGATTAACATACTTGCAGGTACCAAAAACACAAAGAAGGACTCGGATGAACAGTGTCCGAGGCGCCTCCATGGAGCTTGGAGGCGCCTCGGGTGCGAGCCAGGAAAAGGCCAGCGCAGCAGACTGGAGGCGCCTTGGATAGGCTGAAGGCGCCTTGAACCAGATAGAGTTCGACCAGGTCAGTGCTGATCCACGCGGGTGACTCGGCTCGTTCAAGGCGCCTTGATGAACAGTGTAAGGCGCCTTGAACCCCCTTTATAAGGGGTCTCGACCAGCAGCTTCAGATATCTTCTTCCAAGTGACTCAAGTGCTACGTGCTGCTCCAAACGACGTTCCGAAGTGCTGCTACTTGTGCCCGACGACCAGGAGCTCCGAATCTTCATTTCTTTGTCGTTGGTATAATTAATTACTGTCGTTTATTGTACTTCAACTTGTAATCGTTTATCGAGCTTATAGTTGTTGCCCACCGGAAGCGATCAAGGATCGCGGGCCTTCGAGTAGGAGTCGCCTTAGGCTCCGAACGAAGTAAACGACCGTGTCTCTGTGTTTGTGTTTATTTACATTTTCCGCTGCTTTAATTACTCTACGAACGTTTTACGATTTCGATAATCGAACGAAATAGCCGCGAGCGCTATTCACCCCCCTCTAGCGCGTCTCGATCCAACAATTGGTATTAGAGCGGGGTCGTTTTGAATTGGTGCAACCACCTTTCAAAACAAATTTTTCGCAGTTTTTTTTCATTTTCGGAGTCGAATTAGAATTTAGCCTTATAGCTATATTCTAATTTTTGTTTCCCTCGAATCGACTTTTGCTCGAAGTAGGTGCAACACCACTCGAGTTCGTTTTTATTATCCTTTACTCCAGCATTACTAATCCAAGACTCGGTCTTGGAATAGATTTTGTTGTTTTTGTTCTTTTAGATCTAAATGGCCCAACAAGAAGGATATAGCACCGTTCGTCCCCCACTATTTTCCGGAGAAGACTTCGGTATTGGAAGGGCGAATGGAGATATATCTGAAGATCGTCAGATACAGGATGATCAACTGCCAACTGGTACCGACGGTAAGCCTACACCCTGTGAAAATTGGGAGCCAGCATTTATCAAAAAGGTGGAAGCTGACGCAAAAGCCACCTGCACCATTCAATGTGGTCTTACCAAAGAAGAGCTCAACAGAGTCGGTCCATTCTCCTCCGCAAAAGAACTCTGGGAAAAGCTCATCGAACTCCACGAAGGCACTGACGACACCAAGGTAAGTAAAAGAGATCTTTTACTTAATAAATTATATAATCTAAAAATGCAGGAAGGCGAAACGACGAGTTCTCTTCACGCGAGAATACAAGACATCCTTAACTCTCTTCACGGAATTGGCCAGAAAATAGAAAATCGGGACGTAATAAGGTATGCCTTAAACTCGTTTCCAAGGAATACATTGTGGGCATCAATGGTAGATGCCTACAAAGTTTCCAAGGATTTATCCTCTTTAAAATTAGATGAACTTTTTAGTGAATTTGAACTTCATGAGCAGACTAATGCACAGCCTACCGAGAAAGGTATTGCGTTGGTTGCAGGTACAAGCCGAACCCGGGAACCAAGACCACGACGGAGAACCGAACCAGCATCGGAAGCTGAACCAGACTCTGACGATGAAGAAGGTGACATTACAACCGAGCTGGTGAACCTCGTGAAGAAGCTCTACAAGACGAAAGGATTCGACAAAAGAGATCTGAAGAAGGCAGTAAAATCAAAGGAAGGCCCACAAAATACAAAGATGAAGTTTGAAGTTACATGCTACGGGTGTAACCAAAAAGGGCACATCAAAACCAACTGCCCTAACCTGAAGGAGATCAAAAAGCAAAGAAGGAAAAAGGTCCTTAAGGCAACATGGGACGAATCTTCATCGGAGGACGACGACGACGAGCTCGAGCAAACGAGTCTACTTGCATTAATGGCCCGGGACCAAGTCGTCGAATACGGATGCGAGAGCGAGTCTGAGGCCGAGTCCGAGCAAAGCCACGGATCCGTATCCGTTTCCGAAGGAACAGACCCCACTGTAAGTATTTCCCGGTTGAATACTTTAGTTAGCTATTTATTGCGCAAATTAGCTAAGTCAAACCTGAAAGTTAAGTCACTTCTAAAGGAAGTAAGTGTCCTTAAAGAAGTGGCTAACACCAAACCTTTACCTGACCAGAGTCAGACTGAATTACCAACTCAAGTTCAAAAATTTGAGAAAGAAAATTCAAATCTAACAAATCAGGTTAAAGATTTAAAAAATACCTTAGAACGGTTTACTTTGGGCTCCAAGAATTTGAACTTGATTCTTGGGACACAAAGAGCCATCTACAACAGAACAGGGCTGGGTTACAAAAGTAAATATAGATCCTATTTATCATTAATAAACAAACAAAGTATTAAAACAGTCCAAGCATGGGTCTCCAAGTCTAACTTGGTTAATCAAGTTGGACTTGGCCAATACTGGGTTCCAAAGGATCAAATATACTACCTCGATAGACCATATCGAGGCCATGATCCAGGGGGAGCAAAGAGAAAAACAATCCTAAAAATTTAAAATTAAAATTCGAAAGTAAAATTTTTTTAAAATTCGAAAGGAAAAAATTAAATTCAAAATTCGAAATTAAAATTAAAATTAAATTCAAAATTAAAATTAAAAATTAAATTCAAAATTCGAAATCTAAATTAAAATTAAATTCAAAATTCAAAATTCAAAATTCAAATTAAGAAATTAAAACTCAAAATGAAGATAAGGGATCCAGACTCGCTGGCACCCCCAACTAAACTACCCGGGAGGGTAACTGAACCTAATCTACCCGAAATGGGTAAAACAAGAGTAGATTACCCGGCAGGGTAATTAAGGTTAGATTAAAACGGACTAAGGTTAACTTGAACCACAGTACTGGTGAAGTTTTTGGATGATAGTACGTTAGGGAAGCTTGGGCATCGCATGTCTAGGAAGATATGGCTTCGACCTGGTGCATTTGGCCAAGTGGAACTGACCGAAGCTACCCTTAAATGGATCCTAACTAGTTAGACCAAGGTTTAGTACTAAGCTCAATGGGTAGGACTATTTGGAAAACCTCGAAGGCATGGTTACTTTAATGAGTTCCTTGTGACTCACCATAGCCCAGAAGTTTATCCAAAGAATGCTTACTTGTTGAACCCAAAGCTAAACCTGAATCTAACACAAAGTTAACCCAAACCTTAAAATTGAATTATAAATCATCTCACATCAATCATAGGTGTCCCTGATTGAAAATTTAGATCGGGTGAGATGACTAAGTAATAACATTCATTTGAAAATCATTTTCAAAATCAATTTTAAAACTCAATTTCAAAATCAATTTTAAAACTCAAATTTCAAAATCAATTTTAAAACTCAATTTTCAAAATCAATTTTAAAAATCATTTTCAAATCAATTTTAAAACTCAATTTTCAAAATCAATTTTAAAAATCATTTTCAAATCAATTTTAAAACTCATTTTCAAAATCAATTTTAAAACTCATTTTTAAAAAATCAATTTTAAAACTCAATTTTCAAAATCAATTTTAAAACTCAATTTTCAAAATCAATTTTAAAAATCATTTTCAAAATCATTTTAAAACTCATTTTCAAAATCATTTTAAAACTCAATTTTCAAAATCATTTTAAAACTCAATTTTCAAAATCAATTTTAAAACTCAATTTTAAAAATCAATCTTAAAACTCAATTTTCAAAATCAATTTTAAAACTCAAATTTCAAAATCAATTTAAAACTCAAATTTCAAAATCATTTTAAAACTCAATTTCAAAAAATCCTTTCAAAACTCAATTTCAAAATTATTTTAAAACTCAACTTCAAAATTATTTTAAAACTTAAATTTCAAAATTATTTTTAAACTTAAATTTCAAAATTATTTTAAAAATTCAATTTCAAAACTCCTTCAAAATTTATCTCTAACAAGTTTACTTCAATTTAACTATCGTGAAATCCATTAAAACAATTCAACCACTTCCTATGTAGGAATTGGATCAATGGATGTTGGATAGTGGCTGCTCCAGACACATGACTGGAGATAAATTGAAGTTTACTAAACTCACATACAAGAACTTAGGATCAGTTGCATTCGGTAACGAAGGTCAACTTAAGGTAATCGGAAGAGGTAATATCGAACTCAACTCCGATTTTATTATTCAAAAAGTCCTTTTAGTTGAAAATTTCAAGTTTAATTTACTAAGTATAAGTCAATTGTGTGATAGCGGATACGTAGTAACTTTTGACAAAACCAGGTGTTTAGTTAAAAACATTGAAAATCCTGAAATCTTACTTAAGGGACTTAGGATAAATAATATGTATTCAATTAATCTACCGACATCCTCAACAAAGTGTTTTCTAACACAAGAAGAGGAAACTGCTTTGTGGCACAGAAGATTGTGTCACACTCACACTAGACTCATTTCAAAAATGAGTCATAATGGTCTAGTTAAAGGTTTACCAAACCTAAAATTCATTGAAAATTCTATCTGTAATGCTTGTCAACAAGGAAAACAAACTAAGTCAACACACAAATCAACAAATCTTGAAAGAACCAGCTCCTTACTTGAGCTCCTTCACCTTGACTTATTTGATTCACATGGAGCTAAGTCACTAAGCAAGAACCAGTATTGCTTAGTAATAATTGATGACTACTCTAGATTTTCATGGGTAAAATTCCTAAAAACTAAAGATGAAACCTATGAAATATTTAGTAACTTTTGTAAATTAATAGAAAATGAAAAAGATACTAAAATTAAAAGAATAAGAAGTGATCACGGAGGGGAATTTGAAAATCATAAATTTACCCAATTTTGTAAAACAAATGGATATCAACATGAATTTTTATGTCCTAGAACCCCCCAACAAAATGGTCTGGTGGAACGTAAAAATAGAACTCTACAAGAAGCCGCTAGAACCATGTTAAATGAATATAATTTAAATCACCAATTCTGGGCAGAAGCAATAAATACTGCAAATCATATTCAAAACCGAATTTTGATCAACAAATTTCACAAGAAAACCCCTTATGAACTATATTATCATAAAATTCCTAACTTAAATTATTTAAAAGTATTTGGATGTAAAGTTCACATTTTAAATACTAAAGATTATTTAAGAAAATTCACACCCAAATCTAACAAAGGAATATTTTTAGGATACTCCTCAAACAGTCGAGCCTATAGAGTCTACAATCAAAACACCCTGAAGGTTGAAGAAACAACTAATATAATATTTGATGAAGAAAATAATCTACCAAATATAAATGAGAATGTTGATATTGATCCAAGAAATATAGAAGATGATGAAATTCAACCAAGTCTTAATAAACTAGAGGAACCAGCCCCTGACCCACTTATAAGACCAACTAGGGTCAGTACCTCTCACCCATCTGATCAAATTTTGGGTGATCCGAATCTAGGAGTCAGAACTAGATCCTCCTATAGAATCCACAGTCAGATTGCCCTAATTTCTAAAATCGAACCAAAAACAATAGAAGAAGCACTACCTGACCCGGACTGGATCATAGCTATGCAGGAAGAGTTAGCCCAATTTGAGAGAAATCAAGTCTGGGAACTTGTATCTAAACCCTCAAATAAATCAATAATCGATACAAAATGGGTATTTAGAAACAAGCTAGATGATCAAGGCGAAATAATTAGAAATAAGGCTAGGCTTGTAGCTAAAGGATTTAGCCAAGTTGAAGGTTTGGACTATGATGAAACCTATGCCCCAGTAGCTAGGCTCGAATCCATTAGAATGTTGTTAGCCTATGCAGCAAACAAAGGATTTAAACTATACCAAATGGATGTCAAGTCAGCATTCTTAAATGGATTTATTAAGGAGGAAGTTTATGTAAGCCAACCCCAGGATTTGAGGACTTAGGATATCCTAATCATGTATTTAAGTTAAAAAAGGCCTTGTACGGACTTAAACAAGCCCCTAGGGCATGGTATGAACGATTATCAAATCACTTAATATCCAAAGGTTTCAACCAAGGTCAAATAGATCCAACTCTGTTTGTAAAAACTGTAGAAAAAGACATCTTCATAGCTCAAATCTATGTTGATGATATAATATTTGGATCAACTAACTCTAATTTTTTAAAAGAATTTATTAGATTAATGGAAAATGAATTTGAAATGAGTATGGTTGGTGAACTTAATTTTTTCTTAGGCTTACAAATAAAACAAACTAAAGATGGTATATACATTTATCAAACTAAATATGCAAAGGAATTAATTAAAAAATTCTGCATGGAAAATTCAAAAATAATAAATACTCCAATGGCCACCAACATTAACATAGACTCTGACCCTGAAGGAAAACCAGTAGATCCAAAGTACTATAGGAGTGCCATAGGAAGCTTGCTTTACCTAACTGCAAGCCGACCCGACATATTATTTGCGGTTGGAATGTGCGCAAGATACCAATCTTGTGCAAAAGAGTCACATTTAACCTATGTTAAAAGAATACTTAGGTACATTAAAGGTACTCTAAATATAGGACTCTGGTACCCTAGAACTTGCACCTTTGACCTTCTTGGCTATTCTGACTCGGATTACGCCGGATGCAAGTTAGATAGAAAAAGCACAAGTGGTAGTTGTCAATTTCTAGGACAATGCCTAGTAAGTTGGTCAAGTAGAAAGCAACATTGTGTTGCTCTATCTACCACTGAAGCTGAATATATAGCCTTAGGTGAATGCACATCTCAATTGCTTTGGATGATGCACACTCTTAAAGACTATCAACTGAACTATCATAACACAAAAATCTCAATTAATAATATAAGTTCCATAAATTTAACAAAAAACCCAATTCATCACTCAAGGACTAAACATATAGAAGTGAAGCACCACTTTGTAAGGGATCATGTAGCTAAGGGTGATATTATACTCAACTATGTTGAGTCAAAATCAAATCTAGCTGACATCTTCACAAAACCCTTACCTGAGTTCAGCTCACTTAGAAGACAAATAGGAATGTGTTGGGTAGAATAGACAATGTTTGATTATCATTTGCTTTTAAATTTCTAGGAAAATACTTATTTCAAAATTCCAATTTCTTAGAATTTTCAACATTTGGATCTAGCCTAAGTTTTCCCCTAGAAATCATGTTCCCCTAGGTTAAAGCCAGAGCATCTCACAAACACCTAGGTCTACCTTGCTTGTGTTTGAAAAACTTAGAAAGGCGTGAGATGCATAGGGTACAGCCTGGACTCAGGAATGCTTATATTTGTGCATCAATATGAGTCTGGGCGTTAAACACATCATAAATAATAATCAAGTCAAGTCTTCCAGCTCTAGCCAACTCTAACTGGACCAAATGGACTTAATTTGACTAACCATGTGAAAGCTACTGCCCTCTAGGCAATCAGCAAGTAGCTAAAGGTTAGACAATTGGGAATAGTGTGTTTCAATTTGTTGTTTAAGCATGATTGTACTCAAATTACTTTACCTGATTATTTTAAAGGCTCTGATACTTAATCAAATTAAACTCAATAATTTAATTTGACTCATGCTTGGACTAGAAAACAAACTACTGCTACTCCCTCTGTCCTAAAACTAAATATATATATATATTTTTTTTCTTCAAAATGAGTATTCAAAACTTAATTATAGTTTTTTCAAAAAACTTGTCAATGTAATTGAGTATTCAAATAGTTTCAAATCTAGTAAACTTTTTATAACGTGTTAAAGTTATTTTTTTCAAGTGACCTCATATTTTCATTCAATTGACCTCATATTCTATAACTTCTAAACAAATCCTTTTATTGAAAATTCAAATGCTCATATTTTCAAACTTAATTAATTTTAAGACTATTTGAACTAGACTTAGTCAGATTGTACTCTAAACTTAGCTATTTGGCAAAATATTTTCTCAATACGAATCATTTTGAAGCTGAATATATAGCTAAGTATTTTCAAATTTGGAAAATTCCAAAACTCAAAAAGCTAAGTCGTTTTTGCTAAGAAGAAAATTGTTCTTTTTCCCTCTTTTGAAAATTTTCCTTCAGAAAATACAAATCTACTCTCAAACTGGTTTATTTTTAATATATGGCAAAGGGGGAGAGTAGGTAAATTAAAGTTAAAAGAAAACTCAAAGTAATTAATAAAAGGAGGGCTTTTATTAAGGGGGAGCCTTATATTACAAAGTTAAAAGTTTCCAGCTTAACTGTTATTGCGTTTGAAGTTTATTTACTTAAGCTTGGTTAACTTTATTTATGTTATTGGTTGACATATGTTATTTTTCTTAACTTTGAATTACGTGTTGCCATAATCAAAAAGGGGGAGATTGTTGGTGCGGGAAGCATCCGACGATCGAACCTAAGTTTTGATAATGGCAAAGGATTCAAAGTTAAGGTGCTTTGTTATCTGACAGCTTTTGCTGAGTGTTTCAGGAAAGTCCTAACTGCGGTTAGGCAAGGTAAAACCCTAGGGGGTGGTAACCCTAGGTCATAGGGGGTGGTAACCCTATGTGGAAAGTCTTGGCAGGTCGATGGCTTCAGGCAAAAGTCCTAGGGGGTGGTAACCCTAGGTGGAAAGTCCTGGTGTCGCGAACCAGGTGAAAGTCTGAACTGGCCGGTGAAGCGGATGTTCAGCAGAAAGTCCGGGAGCATCGAGTGCCGAGCAAAAGTCCAGTCGATCTGGAGGATCGTACTGGCAACAGGTAAAATCTCCCGAGAGGGACCTAGGGTTTCCGGAAGGAAATCCGAATTCAGACCCGGACAGTCCGGAGACTGTCATAATTTCATATTCATACTATTATTTTGTGTTAACTTTGTGTTGCATGTATCTTTGGATTAACATACTTGCAGGTACCAAAAACACAAAGAAGGACTCGGATGAACAGTGTCCGAGGCGCCTCCATGGAGCTTGGGCGCGAGCCAGGAAAAGGCCAGCGCAGCAGACTGGAGGCGCCTTGAATGGAGTTCAAGGCGCCTTGGACCGGAGGTTGGAGGCGCCTTGGATAGGCTGAAGGCGCCTTGAACCAGATAGAGTTCGACCAGGTCAGTGCTGATCCACGCGGGTGACTCGGCTCGTTCAAGGCGCCTTGATGAACAGTGTAAGGCGCCTTGAACCCCCTTTATAAGGGGTCTCGACCAGCAGCTTCAGATATCTTCTTCCAAGTGACTCAAGTGCTACGTGCTGCTCCAAACGACGTTCCGAAGTGCTGCTACTTGTGCCCGACGACCAGGAGTTCCGAATCTTCATTTCTTTGTCGTTGGTATAATTAATTACTGTCGTTTATTGTACTTCAACTTGTAATCGTTTATCGAGCTTATAGTTGTTGCCCACCGGAAGCGATCAAGGATCGCGGGCCTTCGAGTAGGAGTCGCCTTAGGCTCCGAACGAAGTAAACGACCGTGTCTCTGTGTTTGTGTTTATTTACATTTTCCGCTGCTTTAATTACTCTACGAACGTTTTACGATTCCGATAATCGAACGAAATAGCCGCGAGCGCTATTCACCCCCCCTCTAGCGCGTCTCGATCCAACAGCCACAACACCCGCGATTGTCGAGGGTTCACCCCAGTTGTCTCGCCGAAGCCAAGAAACTATCGCCACCGATCACCCTTGCCCAACCAGCGGCATCGTCACTGGGACACCGGGTGACAAGAAGCTAGGCGATCATCCGAGCGGTCACATCACGGTGATCAGCCCCGGACCTCTCACCTGCGAGCTAGACCATCTGCACGGGAGGAAGAAAATAGAAGCAACACCGCTCGGGGGGAGATCTGTTGGTTGGTCCTAGGAAGATCGTACCGGTTCCACTGTACAAAAATTTTGTACAAGTGTCGAACCTTTCCTAAACAACCTATTGTGTTCTTTAGAAATTAAATTAGGAATCGCAAACAGAATTTAATATTATTGATTCCAAATTTAACTTATCTGTTCTTAATGATTTAGATTTGGATCGCAAGCGGAACTTAATACTATTGATTCAAATCCACCTATGTTATAAAATTGATTAAATATTTATTTCTAAAATCAGCTCCCAGGTCAAACATGGCGAGACACTAGGCCTTCTTGGGTATGAGATCATCCACCACTGGCTCGACAAAGCCTTTAATAGAAATTCAATATTTAATTTCCTAAAATAACATTAGGTTTAACCGAAAAGAACAATCGAATCACAAATTCAAAAAATAAAAAAAAAACACAACTTCGAATATCTAATCTGAAAATCTAGAATCATATGCCTCTTGTGTTTGGAATTCATATAAAGAAAAACTAGCATGATGCGGAAAATAATTACTAGTTATACCTTTCTTTGTATGCAACGACCTCTTGATCTTCTACCGTATTCCTCTTCTTATCTCGGACGTCATGTGGGTGACGATCTACCGAGACGAGAACCACCCAAGCTCTTTCTTCTCCAAGCTAGTTTCGGCCACCACAAAAACTCCAAGAGATGTGAGGTTCGACCACTGCCACCAAGCTCCAAGGGATACTAGAAACAAAGCCTCCTATCTCTCCTTCTTCTCCAAGCAAAATCTGGCCACCAAGCTTTCTTCAAGAGGATGATGCCACCGGCCACTTGAGAGGAAGGATAGGGGAAGAGGAGAAAAGAAATCCGGCCACACCAAGGAAGAGAGGAGAAGAGAAGAATAGAATAGAGTTCTTAGCCATGAAGGCACCCCTACCCCCTCTTTTATAATCCTTGGTCTTGACAAATAAGGAAAATTTAAATAAAAACTTCCTTATTACTTTGCCATGAAAAGGAAAATTTAATTTGATTTAAAATCAAAATCCTTTTCTTAAACTATATGGTCGGCCACTCTAAAACTCCAAACAAGGAAAATTTTAATCACAAAAATTAAAACTTCCTAATTTGTTTCCGAAAATTTTAAATAAAAATTTCTCTAACAATTTTTCCCTTCATGGTTGGTTATAAAAGGAAATTTTATAAATTAAAATCTTTCTTTTAAACATGTGGATGATTTCCAAAAAGGAAAGTTATCTTTAAAATTAAAATCTCCTTTCAATTTACAAATAAGGAAAGATATCAAATCTTTTCTTAATCCTTTGTAGAAACTTATAAAAGGAAAAATTTATAATTTTAAAACTCTCTTTTAAATTATGAACATGGTTATAAAAAAGGAAAGTTTTCTCAAAATTAAAATCTTCCTTTCAATCTACAAATAAGGAAAGATATCATATTTTTTCTTAATCTTTTGTAGAAAGCTATAAAAAGGAAAGATTTAAATTTTAAACTTTCTTTTAAAACCATGTAATCCACATAAGAAAAATTTTAAAAATTAAAACCCTTTTAATTTGATTAGGGCTGACCACTTATGCTTGGGCTCCAAGCATTGGCCGGCCACCTACTTGGCTCATCCTATTGGTCTTGGCCGACCCTAGCTTGGGTTCCAAGCTAGCTTGGCCGGCCCCATTAGGATAGGTAGGAAGGTGGGTATAATTCTCTATATACAAGAGGCTACGATAAGGATCGAGAGGAGGAATTGGTTTTGGTCTCCCGATGAAATTAAGCTTCCCGTGTTCGCCCCGAACACCCAACTTAATTTCATCAATAATAATTCATTCCACTAAAGAATTATTATTGAACTACCGCACCAATTCCAAATTACATTTTGGGCTCCTTCTTATTATGAGTGTGTTAGTCTCCCTATGTTTAAGATGTCGAATGCCCACTAATTAAATGAGTTATTGACAACTCACTTAATTAATATCTCAATCCAAGAGTAGTACCACTCATCCTTATCGTCATGTCGGACTAAGTCCACCTGTAGGGTTTAACATGACAATCCTTATGAGCTCCTCTTGGGGACATTATTAACCTAGATTACTAGTGTTGGTGCAATCGACCTCCAAGATTTTAATGTCAGACAAATATGTTTAAGTATGCTTAAGCATGTATGGAGCTTGATATAGGGAAGTCCTAGTTGTAGGCTAGGCAAGGGAAGTCCTAGTTGGAGGCTAGGCAAGGAGGGAAACTTGGTATATCGTGGAAGCCAGGTGGATAGGTCTGGAGGACTTGATCCCTGGGTAGCCGAATACTGAGTCCTAGTTGTAGGCTAGGTAAGGGAAATCTCGGTATGTCGTGGAAGCCAGGTGGATAGGTCTGGAGGACTTGATCCCTGGGTAGCCGAATACTGAGTCTTGGTGAGTGAAGCCAAGTGGAGAAAACCCTAGGGGGTAGTAACCTTAGGTAACGAGAAGTCTTGGAGGAGTGAACTCCAAGCAAGGTTGATCGGATGGTTTCCGGTCGACCGCGCGCGATCGACCGGACCGGCGGATCTCGGTAAATCTAGGTTTAGGTTTACCATTGTGTTCTGTATTACTATTATTGCTGTTGGCTAATATGGTATTGCAGGAAAAGTCTTAGTGAATCAGGTGATCAGACACTAAGCAGACAAAAGACCAAACATGTCTGGAGGATCATGTTTGGCAGGTAAGTTAAGGTATGCAACTGGAAGAGCGACAGTGAGGTCGGGTTCCTAAAGGGAACAACCTAAGGTCGCTGATCCAATTAAAGAAACCGGGAAGGTTTTCAAGTTGAGATCAAGACAGTCCTAACTGTCATACTCATGCATTATATATTACTGTGCTAACCTTTGTGTTGCAGGGATACTTTGCTTAATACTGTGTTGCAGGTTTGGCCGGATCGATCGACCGAACCAGAGGATCGGTCGACCGAACCAAGATGACTCAGCACAAATCAGTTTAATCAGCAACGATCAGATGCAGAAGGAAAATACATTGATCGGTTGACCGAACCCGAGGATCGATTGACCGAACCATCAATATTAAAGGCGCAGTAAATGCAGATCACGGCAAATCTTGACGAACAGGGAAGGAGCCTGTTCGGTCGACCGAACAGAGGGATCGGTCGACCGAACCATTGAAGTCTAGTTAATGCAGAATATCGAGCCAGCGTCAGACTCCAGCTGGAAGGGATCGGAGCTGGTTCGGTCGACCGAACAGAGGGATCGGTCGACTGAACATCCATCATACCTATAAATTGAGGCTCGAAGTCAGAGGCTAGTGAACAATCTTTTCTGATCAATTCTGGTGCTACTCTGCAGAACTACTCGTGCAACACAGCTCCATCAACACTGCAAGCTACTTCACCAGATAGTGCCGACCGAGCTTCGTCTTTCAATTACTTGTCGGTATATTTAATTTTAGCTTGCATTGTAATTTCATTTAAGCAAGATAGTAGGGTGTTACTATCTTGCTCCATTGTATGATTCACTTCTTTCCGAGGACTTCGGAAAGAAGGATTATAGTGCTTTGCCCATCGGTGCGGTCAAGGACCGCGGGCCTTCGAGTAGGAGTCGAGCTAGGCTCCGAACGAAGTAACCGAATTGTGTCTCCTTCTTATTTCCGCTGCACGACTTTGGTTTCAAAAGAAAAGAATAGTTTTAAAGCGCGCGATATTCACCCCCCCTCTATCGCTTCAAACGATCTATCAACTAGGACACAGTTTCCTTCTATAATCAACAACACACACTATAAGTAATATCATTTCCCAACTTATCGGGCCTATTGATTTATCGAGCTAAATCTCACCTTTGATAAGTCAAAGAAATAAATACTAAATATATGTGCTTGTTATTATATTAGGATTAAGAGCACATACTTTCATAATAACTAAGGTCTTGTTCTTTTATTAAGTCAGTATAAAAGAAACTTACCTTAAATGGTCCTACTCAATACACTCAGAGTGTACTAGTGTAATTTATCAGTCAAGATTAACTAATACCTAATTACACTACGACTATTCCAATGGTTTGTTCCTTTCCATCTCAGTCGTGAGCTACTGTTTATAATTTATAAGGAATTGATAACATGATCTTCTGTGTGTGACACCACACACCATGTTATCTACAATATAAATTAATCGAACAACTATACTTAACCTATAAATGTAGATATTTGACAAATATGATTCTTATTTCTAAGTAAATATTTATACAAAAGATAGGCTTTTAGTATACATTCCAACAATCTCCCACTTATACTAAAAGACTATGCTATCATATATCCTGCCATATATCTGATTCACATCCCTTCAACATGCCCATCAAAAGCTTTTGCCTTAAGGGCCTTTGTGAAAGGATATCTAGGTTATCACCTGATGCAGTCTAGGCTGCAACAACTTCTCCTCGTTATACGATGTCTCATATTAGGTGGTACTTGCGCTCTATTGTGTTTACTTGCTTTATGGACTTATGGTTTCTTCGAGTTTGCTACTGCACCACTATTATTACAAAAATTATAATAATCTTTGGACAAATCAGAAATCATGTCTAAGTCCATCATGAAGTTTCTGAACCATATAACTTCTATGGCTGCCTCAGAGGCTGCCACATACTCAGCTTTTATGGTGGAGTCCGAAAAAGCATCTATGCTTAACACTCCTCCATAATTATGACTTTATCTCCTAAAGTAAACATAAAATCCCGAGGTCAATTTACTATTGTCTCTATCTGATTGGAAGTCAGAATCCGTGTAACCCACAGGGATCAAACCATTTGCTTGGTAAACAAGCATATAATTTCTAGTCATTCTCAGGTACTTTAATATATGTTTTACAACAGTCTAGTGTCCCAGTCCAGGGTTACTTCGATATCTGCTAACTATGCCCTGGGTAAAACAGATATCCAATCTCGTACACAGCATTACATACATTAGACTTCCGATAGTCGAAGCATAAGGAACTGCCTTCATGTCTTCTATCTATTTTGATGTCTTTGGAGACATCTCTTTAGATAAAGATTCTCCATGCACAAAAGGTAGAAAAACCTTTTATGGAGTCTTGCATGCTTAAATGAGCTAGGATAGTATGAAGCTCGGGATAAGCACAACATTCTTTTCTTGTGATCCCTTTGTTCCCGAGAATATGTGCACACTCTCTCAAGTCCTTCATTTTGAATTGTTTGGACAACCATACCCTTACTTCCGACAACACTTTGATATTGTTTCCAACTACCAAAAATGTCATCTATGTATAGTACAAGAAATACCACCACGTTTCCATCTCACTTCTTGTATACACAAAATTCCTCCGGTTACTGAATAAATCCATAGGTCTGGATTACTTTATTAAACCGGATGTTTCCAAGACCTTGAAGCTTTACTTCAATCCATAGACCGATGATGCTCTTTTCCCTTTGCAATGAACCCCTCTGGTTGCTTCATATAGATGCTTTCTTCAAGACTTCCTTTAAGGAAAGCTATCTTGACATCTACTTGTCAAATCTCATAATCCATATGAGCAACAATAGATAAAAGAATCCGGATAGACTTAAGCATGACTACCAATAAAAAGTTTTCCTTTTTCAACAAGCCTTGCTTTGAAAGTTTCAACCTTCCCGTCTGTCCTTCTTTTTCTATTGTGGACCTAATGACTTTTACACCATTTGGTTATTCTATAAGCTCCCAGACTTTATTAGAATACATACATTCTAATTCTATATTCATTACTCTTTGCCAAGATGCTGCATCTTTATCTTGGAGTGCTTCATGATATGTCCGGGGACCAGGTTTATGTTCACCAGGGATCAAGTCCAAAGACTCTCCCAAAACATGAATCTTTCAGGTTGCCTAACAACCCTCCCACTACGATGAGGCACTTTGTGCAATTGTGTATCATTTGTGATACGTGTTGCAGTTTCTTGTGGTACTTCATCTTGTACTGTTGGTACTAAATTAGATGTGCCCTTTATTATTTAAGAACAAATTTACTTATGGGCTTGTGGTTCATTACATAGTCCTCTTCTAAAAATAAAACATTGGTGCCAATAATGTCCTTCTGATTTTTAGGACTATAAACCTCCTTTCGTTTTTCTAGGATAACAAGTGAACTCCTGTCCAACTTATCAGTATCTCCCTTCAGCACATATGCTGGACTACCCCAGATCTGAATATGCTTTAGACTAGACTTATGCCCATTCTAGAAATCTATGAGAGTAGAGAGTTTTGACTTAGAAGGTACTATGTTCACTTCCGTTTCCAGTGTATATCCTTAAAATGAATTTGGTAATTCTGAATAACTCATCATCGATCTAACCATCTCCATAAGAGTCCTATTCCTTCGTTCTGCCACACCATTCTGTTGGGGTGTACCAGGTGCGGACAATTGGGATTGAATCCCTGCCTCTGATAAGTAATTTCTAAAGTCTCCTAAGAGGTATTCGCCACCATGATCAGACCGTAGTGTCTTGATACTTTTACTAAGACGTTTCTCCACATCAACCTTGTACTCTTTGAACTTATCAAAGCACTCAGACTTGCGGCGCATTAGGTAAATGTATCCATATCTTGAATAATCATCTATAAAAGAGACAAAGTATTCGAAACCATCTCTTGCCTGGATAGACATAGGACCACACAAATCAGAATGAACTAGTTCTAACACATCTTTGGCTCTATACCCCTTAGCCTTAAAAAGTCTCTTGGTCATTTTACCTTCCAAGCAAGATTCACAGGTTGAAAAATTTTCCAACTCTAATGAACCTAAGAGTCCATCGGCTATAAGCCTTTGAATCCTACTTAAGTTAATATGACCAAGCCTTAGATGCTAAAGATATGTTTGGTTCATTTCCGAAGGTTCTTTTCTCTTATTAGAGTTAGAAGATGTGTTATTAATTTCCATTTGTTGCCTTGAGGGAGAAATTAGATTTAAAGTATATAAATTACCAACCAATGCACCAGAACAGATAATAACCCTATTTCTCTTTATAACCACATTGTTATTGAAAGAAACAGAATATCCATCCAAATACAGTTTAAAAACTGATATTAAATTCTTTCTAAAACTGGGTACATAAAGATAATTTCTTAAAATTAAACTTCTATGCCTATCAAAAGATAAGTAGATGCCTTCCATTGCAACAACTGCTACCTTAGTAGGATTACCCATGTAGGCGGTTATTTCTCCTTCAAATAGTTGTCCGGTTTCCTGGAACCCCTGCAAAGAGCCGCCGATCGGACAGACCCGACTAGCCATATCGCTGGGAGAAGAACCGCTCCGGAGGACGCGGACCACTAACTTTATCGTGGTAGATGCCCCTCCGCCTACAACGTGATCCAGGGACATCCAGCTCTCAACGAGTTTCGGGCGATCGTCTCGACTTTTTGTTAGAAAATAAAATTCCCTGTCGAGGACTAGGTGGGAGAGGTCCGAGGAGACCAGCTAGCAGCTCGGTGCTGCTACGTGGAAATGGTCCGCTCTGAAGCCAAATCTGCACGGAAGGCACCCTGGATCGAGGTAAATGCTATAAGCAAGAAACCTCCTACTTTAGTTTATGAGGAAAAGGTAGAAGTGCAGATTCATCCTTGCCGACCGGAGGCCACCACCTTCATAACATCTGACTTGGAGGGGGAACAGAGGAAAGAGCTCATCAAATGCCTTCAACAAAACCACGATGTCTTCGCATGGTCGATGCACGAATTGCCCGGCATTTCCCCAAGCGTAGCTCAGCACAAACTCCACGTCCAACTGGACGCCCGGTCAGTAAAGCAACAGAAGAGAGACTTCAGTGCCGAACATAATCAAATAATCTGAGCGGAGGTTGAGAAGCTCCTGGAGGCCGACCACATTCGCGAGGTGCAATTCCCGAGTTGGCTTGCGAACATAGTGCTCGTTTCCAAGCCAAACAACAAATGGAGAGTCTGCATCGACTTTCATGACCTGAACAAAGCATGCCCGAAGGACTTTTATCCTCTGTCCAGAATCGATCAGATGGTAGATTCAACCGCCGGGTGCTAGCTAATATGTATGTTGGATGCATACCAGGGATACCACCAGGTGCCGCTCGCCCGCGAGGACTAGGAGAAGGTTAGCTTCATCACGGCTGACGACACCTACTGCTACAACGTGATGCCGTTCGGCTTGAAGAATGCTGGGGCCACTTACCAGCGTCTAATGAACAAAGTATTCAGGCGGCAGATCGGGTGCAATATGGAGGTATATATAGACGATATATTGATTAAATCGCTCCAGGTTGTTGATCTTTGTGTAGATATAAAGGAGACCTGCCATACGCTACGGACGTACGGAATCAAGCTCAATCCCCAGAAATGTCTGTTTGGCGCCAAGAGTGGGTGTTTCTTGGGATACATTGTGACCGAGCGAGGAATTGATGCTAATCTCAGCAAGGTGAAAGCGCTACAAGATATGCTACCACTGAGAAACCTAAGGGAAGCACAACATCTTACCGGCCGTATAACAGCTTTATCAAGGTTCATTTCAAAGTCTGCTGACCGGATCCTACCGTTTTTCAAGATCCTGCGCCAAGCCACGAAGTTCTAGTGGGACGAGGAGTGCGATCGAGCGTTCGAGGAGCTCAAAGGCTATCTCAACTCCCTACCAGTGCTAGCCAAGACGATAGCTGGTGAACCCCTCAAGATTTACCTATCCTCGACCGATCATGCGGTCGGCTCGGCCCTTGTAAGGTCGGACGGTGAGGAACAACCTATATACTTCTTGAGCCATATATTAAAAGACACTGAATCCCGCTACACTGGTCTCGAGAAACTAGCCTTTGCATTGGTCCTCGTCGCTTGAAGGCTCCGTCCGTATTTTCTCGCGCATACCATCATAGTAATGACCAACAACCCATTGAGCAGGGTCCTCCTCAATCTAGAAGCATCAGGGCGGCTGATCAAGTGGACTGCGGAGCTCAGTGAGTTCGATATTCAATATCAGCCCTGGACAACCATAAGGCACAATCACTGGCAGACTTCATCACCGAGGTGCAAGACCTCGAGCCCGAAGTCACCTGGAAGGTGTACGTGGATGGGTCTTCCACCCGGCAAGGGAGTGGGGTGGGAATACTACTGATCTCCCCCAAAGAAGAGCGGATGTAGCTGTCTGTTCAGCTGGACTACCGAGCAACCAACAACGATGCCGAGTACGAGGCTCTCATAGCCGGGCTGCAAGCCGCTCGACACGTGGGCGCCATCAGAGTTCTGATTCATTCAGACTCACAGTTAGCCACCCAGCAGCTCTCCGGAACGTTCGAGATCAATAGCGCTCGACTCAGGCTCTACGCCGAGGCCTTTGAAAAGTTGAAAGCCAATTTCCAGGAGGTGGTTATAAAGAAGGTTCCCCGTGCGGAGAATCAAGCGGCGGATGAACTGGCGAAACTAGCCAGCTTCATATCGCCAATCATCATTCAGCAGCCGATTGACCAAGTGTCCCTTGTGGCCCATATCGACCGGATGGAGGGACTCACCTTTCCCAGCGACTGAAGAATGACGCTGATAGAGTTTCTGCGAGCAGGAGCTACGCCTTCTGATCGGGAAGAGGCTCACCTGCTGAGAAGGCGAGTGGGGCAGCTTCACATTAATCGGAGACCAGCTGTACAAGAAAGCTTTCTCCCGACCACTTCTCAAATGCGTCGGGCCTGAAGACATCGAATACATACTGTAGGAGGTACACCAAGGCTCCTGTGGAGGACATCCGGGCGGCCGTTGGCTAGCAAGGAAGATTTTGCTGGCTGGATACTTTTGGTCGACCCTGCAGGAGGACGCCGCTCGGACCGTATCCACTTGACTGTCCTGTTAAAAGTACCACCATCTCTCACACTGCCCGACGGAAGAAATGAAGACGTCCGCGGTATCCTGCCCGTTCGACCAGTGGGGCCTGGACATAGTGGGCCCCTTCCCCATGGCAACTGGTCAACGGAAGTTCTTACTCGTTGCCATTGATTACTTCTCCAAGTGGGTAGAGGCCGAGTCGCTGGCTAGGATCACCGAGCAGATGATCAAGAAGTTCATCTGGCAGCACATTATTTATCGGTTCGGCATCCCGCGTCGGCTCATCTCAAACAACGGAAGACAGTTTGTCGGACGACAACTCAGAGAGTGGTGCGGAGGATACGACATCCAACAGGCCTTCACCTCAGTGGCTTATCCTCAGAGCAATGGGCAAGCCGAAGTAGCCAATCGAGAGATCCTGTGGATTCTCTGAGTCCGACTCGACCACGTTGGAGGCAGTTGGGTAGACGCACTCCCAGGCATATTGTGGGCAATCCGAACTACGCTAAAGGAGGGAACGGGTGTCACACATTTCCACTTGGTGTATGGGGGCGAGGCAGTCGTTCCCATCGAAGTTGGAATATAATCTGACCAGGTGTAGCAGTACGACGCGGACAACGCCGAGCGAAGACAACTGGAGCTTGATTTGGTGGATGAGACATGCGCCAAAGCGGCCGCTCAGCTGACGGCCTATCGGCAAAGAATGAGGCAAAGCTACAACCGGCGAGTGATTCCTCGATCCTTTCAGGTCGGTGACCTAGTGTGGAAGAAGGTGAAGCCGGTCGGTGACGTCGGCAAGCTGGAGGCTCCATGGGCTGGACCGTTCAGGATCGTGGAGAAGCTACGCTCGGGAGCTTACTACTTAGAAGATAAAGACGGATGATGACTGGAACATCCATGGAGTGCGAACCATCTCCAACCGTACCGAGCTGGTTGAAAGGTGCGCCGATGTATTCAGTACCGTGTATCCCCTCTTTGCCCTACATCTTTTGACTGCAGGATTAAAATCGAAAAGCAAAGAATTGCTGAATGGCTCGGCAACTCTGAAGACCGTCGAGCGACGACGTTAAACGCCAGAGCTGAACCGGCGGCTATAAATACCCGTCCTGAAGACCGTCGAGCGGCGACGTTAAACGCCAGAGCCGAACCGACAGCTATAAATACCCGGCCTGAAGACCGTCGAGCGGCGATGTTAAACGCCAGAGCCGAACCAGTAGCTATAAATACCCGGCCTGAAGACTGTCGAGCGGCAACATTAAATGCCAGAGCCGAACCGACGGCCATAAATACCCGGCCTGAAGACCGTCGAGTGGCGACGTTAGACGCCAGAGCTGAACCGGCGGCTATAAATACCCGGCTTGAAGACCGTCGAGCGGCGACGTTAAACGCCAGAGCCGAACCCACGGCTATGAATACCCGGCCTGAAAATTGTTGAGCGGCGACGTTAAACGCCAGAGTTGAAGCGGCGACTATAAATACCCCGCTCGGAAGACCGTCGAGCGGCGAGGTTAAACACCAGAGCCGAACCGACAGCTATAAATACCCGGCCTGAAGACCGTCGAGCGGCGACGTTAAACGCCAGAGTCGAAGCGGCGACTATAAATACCCCACTCGGAAGACCGTTGAGCAGCGACATTAAACGCCAGAGCTGAACCGACAGCTATAAATACCCGGCCTAAAGACCGTCTGGCAGCGACGTTAAACGCCAGAGTCGAAGCGGCGACTATAAATACCCCACTCGGAAGACCGTCGAGCGGCGACGTTAAACGCCAGAGTCGAAGCGGCGACTATAAATACCCCGTTCGAAAGATTGTCGAGCGGCGACATTAAACGCCAAAGCTGAACCGACGGCTATAAATAGTCGGCCTGAAGATGGTTGAGCGACGACGTTAAAGCCTGGCCTTGGAAAATAATCCAACACATACGCTAATGGAAGTCACGCGGCTACTCTAAACCCCGGAGGTATGATCCTAGGCGAATACTTCAATGAAGGCATGGGTTCCGCAGCCGAACAGAACTACGCATTTGAATACTTGGTAAAGCAAGCAGCATATAAAGGAGGACGCAAAACTATTTCATTAATAGGCGTTGCCGAGCGGCAGGATTACACTAAGTCACAACAAAAAACTCTATTGACCGCTTGCTCACTCGATATATTCAAACACCTCGTTGGGGATACCCTCTAGGAGCTGGACTCGGTTGACATCCCGATCGGAGAAACCTTCAGGGAGGTGGTCGTTCGCCTGCAGCTGGGCGAACGTGGTGGTAATGGCTAGCTCGAACGAACGGACAATACGGTCCGTTGCCTTCTCCAGAAAGGGCTCCGAGCGAAGGTACTAATGCTTCATGGCAGCAAATCGGGTCAGCTCGCCCTCCTGATAGGTCTTCAAAGCAGCACGCAACGCTGTCAGCTCATCTTCAAGGCACTTCACATGGCCTTGTAGTTCAGCCTCCTTGGCCGAGCGACTCTCCCGCTCAGCAACCAGGCAGTCCTCCGCCTCCTTCAGCTTCTCAGCCAGTTGCCTAGCTTGCTGGTTCTTTTCTTCTAGGTCGGCGATGACACGCTGCTTCCTCGTGGAGGCCAGCTCCAACTTTCTATCATAGGTGTTCATCTGTTTCTCTATTTGACCCAGCTTGCTGGCTTGCTCGGCAGATTTTTGCTACTCCTCAAACAGGAGTCGTTGAGACCTCTCCAAATCGGCTTTCAGGCGACCAACCGACGGTCCCTGAGAAGAAGAAGCCTCCTACCTCCCTGGAAAGTTTGAGCTTCTTTAGCTCGTCCTCCACCTGCGCCAACCACTGGCACATTGCGATGCTCTCCACCTAGTACTGCAAACAAACATTAGAGCCGATCGGAGGCAATTTATAAAGTAAGCTGAGAGAACTAACCCCAGTGGACATCTCCAGATGGCTGTCGGCCAGCGCACCTAGGGACTATAGAGCCGCGTGCGCCCTCACCTCTTCCCATACGCATTCGAGCCGACCCCGGATGTAGACCTGATGTTGGGGAGATTCGGCCTGGTCGCCTGGCGAGCGGAGGTCTTCGGTCGGCAGTCGAAGGGTGGCAGTGACGAATTGTCTCCCGCCCGACGCTGATTGGGCAGAGGCAGACGAGTCGGAGGACTGGGCAGCGCGAATGGGATGAATGGGTGAGCGAGTTATCCTCCTCGTAGCCGGAGGAAGGGAGGTGAGTGGCTGCACGAGAAGTGGCTCCTGCAGCTCGGCCAGTGAGGGGGTCCGATCGGAGGATGTAGCCTCCACTATTGCGAGGGCTGTGGATGGGGCGCCTCTCGCAGAAGGTTGCACAACCGACGTGGCGGACCGGGAGGGCACCTCGGCTCGGCGTCTCTTATGGGTGAGCAGCACATCGTCACTCGAGGACCTTGAGCCCTCAGCTTGAATGGCGGGGACCTCTGGGGCCACCCCTAGGTCAGTGGTCCCGCCCACGCTTGGCGTCCGTTTGGCAGTCCCATTGCCCGCAATGGCAGTTTCTTCAGCTGTGACCTCTTGCGAGCCGACCGGGGTCAAGCCAAGTCGGTCCATCTCCTTGTCCGCAGCTGTCTCGATTTCGGCATGCTTGGCCTTCATTATACCGACAGCTCGAGCTCGCATCATAATGTCAGCTGCAAAAGAAAAACAGAATCAGTTAGACTCAAAGGAGGAAGGTTCAAGAAATATTTTACCTAAGCTGCTCGGGAGCTTAACTCGGCTCGGACTCAACCCGAAGATGTACATTACTCCCTCTGGAAGCAATTTGTGTATATCAAACTTCAGACCAGCCGATCAAAAAACACTAAGAAATTTGTGTACTCTCTCAAGATGTACATTACTCCTTCTAGTGCTTGTTGGAGGAGGGCATCCTATCAAAAAACACTAAGCCGATCCAGGATTGGAAGAGGTATGTACCCAGCTCAGATTGTTTGGGGTAGTAAAAGACCTGAGGGGTTAGTGGGATGTTGTGCACTTTGAACAACACCACTACGCCACACAGCAGGCGGAAAGAATTAGAGACGAGCTCGGCAAGCGGGATGCGAAAAAAATTGCAGACTTCAGTTATGAAGGGATGGATTGGGAACCAGAGACCAACCACGAATTGGTCTCAAAAGAAACAAACAGTGCCGGTCGGCGGGTTGTGTGGCCGATCGGACGGTTTGGCCAGGACAAGCTCGTGGTCGGACGGGATGTTGAAGGCGTTTACAAGATGTGCCACATCGTCGGCATCAAACCTGGTCTCCATGGCGGTGTACCAGGGACCAGGAGTCGAGTCAATTGGCTGAGAGGAACTGGCCATAGCCGGGAAACACAGGCGGAGGAATTGGCCAAGGGAGTCGACGGAAGGATAAGGCAGGACCAACAGAGAGTTCGCTAAACAGAATGATGGAATATTGAAGGGCAATGACAGCCGAAAGAAAAGAGACGGAAGTTAGAGCTTACAGGAAAGTGAAGTACCGAAGGAGAAAGCAGGGAGTTGCCGGAGCATTGGAGGGAAGCGAGGTCGCCGGAGCAAACGAAGGAGAAGCGAAAATACAAAGCGGAGGTAGCGGCGACGCCAAGGCTTTATAAAGATGAACACGACCGAGCTGAGCCGTCCGATCTAGGGCACAGGAATCGGAGTGCACATATAACCGTCAAATTTGAACAGCCAAACGTCACATTAGTAGCTGTCACCTCGGACATGCGGTGACTACGCCGGCGACACGTGGCATCCCCCCACAGGGCGACATTTAATGAGCGCGTGCCCAGCCTTAATGGAGGGGATTTGCATGCATCACGAGGAGATTTGGATGGCGTCATCAATAGCTGACCAGCTTGCGCCCCTCGACAACGGTAAGGAGGGTCGTTCGGGGGAGAGGGGACTGTTCGACACTAACCGAATGGGATGTAGCTCGCCCATTAGCCGACCGACCGACCTTGCACCAAACTGTTGGTCCAGTTAGTCGGACTTACAGCCTCCTTCGACTAGACTTGAAGGGGAGACATGCGATCCAGGGGTAAAGTGGGACTCGGATGGTAGAGGAACCAATGACACGTGGGGGTCATAGTTAGCACGGTCAACAGCCCGGGCTCGGCCGACCGACCGGTGTACTGCCCGGGCGGCAGTGCGACAACCCAGCTCAACGCTAGGTTTCCGACGCTCAGGGGCCGAGCGGAGTCCCCGCTCAGCCGGATGGTGGACATTGCGCGGGGCGAGGCGGGAGCAGGATAAAGCACCAGGGGACAAACATGCCTCCCACTCGGCTCGGTCACTCCCTCAGCAGTGTGGGGGCGCAGCCGAGCGGATCCCCCACTCAGTCTTGTAGACGACCAGATGAGCAAGAGGGAATATCTTCCTCGGGGCAGGTGTCACCGACAGGCGGCATGGTTGGCGACATGGTCAAGCAGAGAATCGTACGGTGGAAGTCTCCACTATCACGTCAAGGATATGGCCGGTCTGTTAAGGTATGACGTTAGACACGCTTTTCTGACACATTCATTACATGTATACTTTGAGAAGCGTGCATGTCTCGGTAAACGTGCATGCACCTTCAAGGAGTTCTATATAAGGATCCCCAGACTTCAACGGAGGTATGCGCTATTCACCACTGTAGCTGCAGTTCTCGTTACTTTGCTTTGATTTCTCGCCGCTGGGAACTGACTTGAGCGTTGGAGGGCCGTCGTCGGGAACCCCTTCCCGGCTCGGTTTTGTGCTTGTAGGTTCTTGACGGAGGCTTACGCCATCCCGGAGCTTACGTGAAGCTAGCAGGGAGCGCCACGTCCCCAGTGACCATTGTCTCAGCACTCGGACAAGATCATATATCATCCCGAAATAAAAAATTGATACCACTCAGCACAGACAATATTCTTCCTTTGCCTTGTCTCCTTCCTTCAACATCCAATTTGTCACCAACATTATACGTTAGGCCGACACAATACTAAAGTAGTATCTTTTCAATCAAAGACTAAAACTACAACATGATTAGAGATTTTGAACTTTGGTGTTGAGTGATCGAATTTCGATAATTTACTATAATCATATGTTTCGACTGTTTTGTCGGTACGAGATTTCAAACCATGTCTAGAATAAAATTTTAGTTTTAGAAATATTCTGTAAAAATAAATTTAGTCATAATTTATTTTATGAAAATTTTCTAATTTTATTATGAATTTTCATTTATGGAAAAGTTTCTCAATTTGTTAGAAAATTTTATTTTGGAAAGTTTCTTAGAAATTTGAAAAATTTAGGTTTTGGAAATATTCTTAAAATAAGTTTAGTCATAATTTATTTTCTGAAAATTTTTAATTTTATTACGAATTTTTATTTTTATTTTGAAAGTTTACTAATTTGTTAGAAAGTTCTATTTTTTGAAAAGGTTCTTAAAAATTTAAAAAATTTCATTTTTAGAAATATTTTGTAAAATAAATTTATAAAATTTAAATTTTAGAAAGATTCTAAATTTATTAAAAAAAAATTCTAATTTTAGTTTCCTAGTTATTAGGAAATTTTAAATTTTGTAAAATTTCTAAAATAAATTTGAAATTTCCAAATTTAAAAGTTTCTGCATTAATTTAGAAATTATAATTACATATTTCCTAATTTGTTAGGAAATTTAAGTTTAGTAAATTATTTCCTAATTAATTATATTTTCTTAATAGAGAATTACTTCTAAATTAAATATGTAATTAAATTTTAAAATTTTTTTTTCTAATTTAATTAAAGAAATATTTATTTTTAAAATCAGATTTTAAGATATATTTTATTTCCTAATAATATTATGACAACTATGAAATTATTCACTTTATACTTGTATATCATATAGATGCATTAGATGCATATCATCATTTTGCTATACGCGTTATTTAGATCATGTCATTTTCATGCATTTTGATGCGGCGATAAGGAGGAGCCTACCTTGCACTAGTCAATTGTCACGGTGTAGGTTAAAGTCAAGACGGTCAATGTCAGGGCATAAGCAAGACTTGGTCGTACCCGAACGGGAAGCGGTTCATCGACTGATCGGAGGGATCATTGTCCAGTCGACCATATGAGTAAACCATGTTGGTGCAACGAGACCGGCAAGAGGGGGATGAATTGCCTGCAACTAAAAAGTAAACCCTCCTCAAGAACTTTCAACTAAAAAAAATGGCAACAATAATAAATAGTAAATAAAATAAAAGAAAAGCAGGAAGACTCAGCGATTAACTTGGTTACAACCAAGAAAGTTGTTAATCCAAGGTAGTGGGAAAAGTGCACTAAGAAAGTCTCCTTTACTATAGGCGGAGAAGCCTTTTTACACTGAGAAAGCTCACAAGCTGCTAGGAATTGATTACAGAGTTGAATACTTGAATTGATGAATATTTCCTAGCTCCAGGGGCCTTTACATAGCTCCTGGAAAGTCTATCCCGAGGGTCCAAGACGCCTCCAACAAGGTTCAAGGCGCCTCCAACCAAATCAAGCGGATAAAGTTCTATCCGCGCACAAACGGTCGAGTTTGTTAGGATCGATGATCGCGGCTAGAGAGGGGGGGTGTGAATAGCCGACCCCAAATCGTTTCGTTTCTTTCTACAAACTAGGGTTAGCGCAGCGGAAATAAAAACAAGAAACGAAGACAAGAAATCAAACCTCAATACGCGTCGATGTAACGAGGTTCGGAGATGAAACTCCTACTCCTCGGCGTGTCCGTAAGGTGGACGAAGCCTATCAATCCGTCGGTGGATGAGTCCCCGGAGAACCGGCTAATATATACTCCTTGTGGGTGGAGAAACCTCGCCACAATAACTCTTGCAACAGCAAGATAGAAGTACACAAAAAATAAAGAAGCACAAGACAATATGAATGTAAAACAAACACGCTTGCCTTCTCGTCGACTGGTTGAAGCAGTAACTTCACGAGATGCCTACAACAGCAGGAACCCAGCCGATGAAGCTCACACGAAGCTTCAAGCAGAAGCGAGCTCAGCAAAGCTCAGATCACAGCAGTGAAGAAGAACAGCAGCTCGAGAAGGAAGAAGAAGGGAGGAGAATAGTAGCTCCTCAACCCCTTTTATAACCTGCGAAGAAGACACAACAGAAACTAGCCGTTGCTACGCAACGGCTAGGATGTGGACTGATCAGGCTTCATCCTGATCGGTCCACAAGGGTCCTGATCGGTCATGGTGACCGATCAGGTCCTTCCCTGATCGGTCCCATGACCGATCAGGGCCTTTCCCTCCTTCTGATCGTTTCCTGATCGGTCTGCAGACCGATCAGGAACTTCACTGTATGCTACTGATCGATCACTGATCGGTCTCCAGTCCGATCAGATAACACACAGAAGCTCACTGTGTGGTTACTGATCGGTCACCAGACCGATCCAGATACCCAGTGTATCACTGGATCGATCCACTGATCGATCCAGAGCTTGGTTTTCGCCCAAACCAAGTCCCAAGCCTTCCAAACCAACATCCGGTCAACCTTGACCTGTTGGCACATCATGCTTAGCATCCGGTCACTCCCTTGACCTGCTAAGATTCCCCACCAAGTGTCCGGTCAATCCCTTTGACCCACTTGGACTTTTCTCTTCGTGTCAAGTATCCGATCACTCCCTTGACTTACTTGACCTTCTCAACACCGGATGTCCGATCACCCTTGATCCATTTGGATTTTCCCTTGCCCGGCTTTACTCACCAGGACTTTCACCTAGCTTCACTCACTAGGGTTTTCACCTGGCTTCACTCTTTCCCGGCTTCACTCACCAGGACTTTCCAACTGCCTGGCTTCACTTACCAGGACTTTCCCACTGCCTGGCTTCACTCACCAGGACTTTCACCTAGCTTCACTCACTAGGGTTTTCACAACTGCCTGGCTTCACTCACCAGGACTTTCCCACTTCCGGTCCAGAGAACGAGCTACCGAGCCCTCTCTGACCACAGTTCGGAGAACGAGCTACCGAGCCCTCTCCGACTTCCACTTGCCAAGTTCCCATACTTGGACTTCTCCGTGCCAAGTCTCCATACTTGGACTTTCTCCCGTGCCAAGCTCCCCGCTTGGACTTTTCCCGTGCCAAACCCCCTGCTTGGACTTTTCGGAGTCAGGTCAACTTTGACCAAAGGTTGCACCCACAATCTCCCATCAAGATACAACTCTTTTGTTCTTGTCAAACATCAAAATACAACTCGAGTCAGGTCAACTCGAGTCGGGTCAACCAGGTCAACCTTGACCTAAGGTTGCACCAACAATCTCTCCCTTTTTGATGTTTGACAATACCTTTAAGTTAGGCTAATCCAATAGTCTCAACTTTCCTCATGCCACTAGGTAATGAAACATACGTTACAACCTTACATTCTCCTTCTAAGAAGGCAACCTCCTTCTTAGATAATGAAGGCCTAACTTAAACCCTTCATTCTCCCCCTATTGGCATACATCAACAAACTCTCCCCCTGAAGAGTAAGTTATCGTTGTTCACAACTTCACTCGTCGTGATCAACAAACTCTCCCACTAACTCCAATGTTCCTCCTTGAACATTCTCTAGACATTCTTCCCCTTTTTGACACACATCAAAAGGAGTGAATCAAGGTCAAGAGTTTCTTCCTAATGAAAGTCCCATACCTTTCATTGAAACCCTTAATTTCCCCCTTGATACTAAATTCAACAATAGTCAATTTAGTGATAATCCCATATCACTCATCCTCAAAAATTTCGACGAGTAAAAACTCCCCCTAAAAGTCAACTCCTCCTTGACTAATAAGTAAAACTCCCCCTTGACCATTGCACCAACAATGTCTTGGAGAGTTTCAACCTTTAGAAATCCAAAACACCAACTCCCAGCTGAAATTTCAGACAAAACAGTCGAAAATCAGCAAGTTGGCACGCGCTGATCGGTCACCAGACCGATCAGCCTTCACTGGATCGGTCACCAGACCGATCCACACTCTCCTGGATCGGTCCTAGTGACCGATCCACACTGACCTGGACCGATCAGGGAACCTCCTGATCGGTCCACGACCTCTGATTTCTGATTTTCTGAATTTTTCTTCTCCCGAAATTCAGAAACCTCTAGAAAATTACAGAAAATTCCAAAAATTGTGAAATTTTGAGGATACATTCATCATAACATATACTATCATGGAAAAATAATTTTATATGAAAATAACTTCCATTTTTCAATCTTGATACAAAGTTCAAAAGTCTTTGAAATAGCTCAAAGTTAACTTATCTTTGTATCAACTTGTTCAATGATGAATGCTATCACTAGAAAAGCTTCATCAAGGTTTTTCAAATAAATTTTGAAATGATTTTAAACCATTTAATTTAGGACCACAATCTTTGGGCTAAATGTACATGACTTGTACATAAGCTTTCCCTATGATCCCCAATTAGAATTAGGCTCATCTAGGTACAAGAACTATGCACCTTGATCCTAACTCACAATCCTAATATCTCACACACATCTAAGGTGTATCAAACACATCCAAGTCAATTTTGATGTGAGATATGAGTTTAGGTTATCTTAGACTAAGGTCTCATGCATTTTCTAAACATCAATTTGATCTCCATATCAAATTATGTTTTTAACCTTAAATCAATTTCATTGATAATAAATGCAAGAAATGATGACATGGCATAAAATGATATCATACATAATAACATGTGTCAATGTCATGATGTCATGACATAAAGTATGAAACTTAAATAAAACATGACATATAAATAACCTAAGCATTATCATGACATTTTAAATGATCATAAAATAAATATGATGTCATGACATGGCATATGGCAAACAATATATGGCAAATAACACATAAAGGTATAGAAAATACCTAATTCTAGCCTTAGTTGCCATTTTTGATAATTTTGACCATTTTGCCATAATTTCTATATTCCTAAGTGTAATAGACCTAAAATCATATCCTCAAGACTTTTAGATCACTATGTGCCAACTAGATTGATTCTAGAAAATTCCTCAAATGTGGTTGGCACATTCTAATCACCTTAGGAATAATATTCACTTTCATTTTCAAGGCTTGATTGCACCTTGAAAATTCCTAAAGTGCCACCTTTTGTCATGATTAGGTTAACTACCTATTCAAGTAAGGTTGGCACACCCTAACTCATCTAGCGTGATGAAATCACGCTCCTTGGAACCCAATACCTATTGGAGCTCATTGGGTTCACTAAGTATTCACTAGGGATGACTTCCCTAGCAACCCTTCTAATGACCCTCCTAGGCTTTGAAGCCTTGGTCATTTGGGACTCATCAAGATCAACTCTAGGGGTGACTCCCCTTGTGACCTTGGTGATGGTCTTCCTAGCCCTAGATTTTGTTCCATAATCGAATGGAACATTGTGATAAGTGGGCTTGACCATTTGGGACTTAGGTTTGTGACCCAAACCTTTCTTGTCCTTGGATTTGGGTTTTTGACCCCTAGACCCTAGAGTCAAATCCTCAAGAGCCTTTTCTAGAGAGTCAAGTCTTGACCTCAAGACTTGATTTTCTTTCTCTAATACCTCAAGCTTTAATTTATCATTTTTCTTTGAGGTATTGCTAGGCATGTGTCTAGTTGATTTGGGATTTCTACCTAGATCCTCCTTAGCCTTAGATGAATTAATTCTAGGGTTAACATTTCTAGAATTGTCCTTATCTAGGCTAACATGTTTAGCACCTAAGCATGTGTATCGATTTCTAATGTTATCATGCTTATCATTCTTGACAATAGCAATAAGGCTACTAGCATGCATCCTACTAGAATTGCAAGAATGTGCCTTAGAGATTACCTTAGGGTTTGCCCTAGCTCCCCCTATACATGTGCTTGATCTCTTGTCCTTGTGAGATTGCCTCCCCCTCGGACATTGACTCCTATAGTGTCCCCTTCGCTTGCATTGGAAGCACACCACGTGCTCCTTGCCCTTGCGTATCGGGACTCCGGCTTCCTTGATCTTTGGCGCCGGTGGAGTCTTCCTAACCCTCTTTGGACACTTACTCTTGTAATGTCCAAATTCCCTACACTCAAAGCATAATATATGCAATTTATTCGAAATTGAAATGCTTGAGTTACCTAGGTTTGAGGGTGGATGAGAGCTCTCTTCTTCATCCCTTCCGGAGGTAGACGCTTCTTCTTCTTGCTCCGAACTTGAAGAAGAACTCTTCTCCTCTTCTTCTTTAGATGTTGAGTGACCCTCAACTTCTAAATCCATTCCTCCATGAAATGAGCTCCTTGGCTCACTTGACTCCTCTTCATGGCTTGAAGTGGAGTTCCCCTCATGGAACTTAGCCAAGTTGTTCCACAACTCCTTGGCATTGTTGTATCCACCTATCCTACACAAAACATCATTAGGTAACGAAAATTCAAAAATCTTCAATACCTCATCGTTGACTAGGGATTGGTGGACTTGTTCCTTGGTCCACTCATTCTTCTCTAGGGTTTCTCCTTTCTTGTCCGTCGGAGGCTTGAAACCTAATTGGACACAACTCCAATTTTCAAGATTAGTCATAAGAAAATATTTCATTCTTACCTTCCAAAACGCGAAGTCGTCGCGATCGTAGAAGGGTGGAATGGTGATGTCGTCTCCGAGTTGATCCATCTCTAGCTTGTGCTCCCTCGGGTGTTAATCCGGCGAAGAGCAACCTCGCTCTGATACCACTTGTTAGGATCGATGATCGCGGCTAGAGAGGGGGGGTGTGAATAGCCGACCCCAAATCGTTTCGTTTCTTTCTACAAACTAGGGTTATCGCGGCGGAAATAAAAACAAGAAACGAAGACAAGAAATCAAACCTCAATACGCGTCGATGTAACGAGGTTCGGAGATGAAACTCCTACTCCTCGGCGTGTCCGTAAGGTGGACGAAGCCTATCAATCCGTCGGTGGATGAGTCCCCGGAGAACCGGCTAATATATACTCCTTGTGGGTGGAGAAACCTCGCCACAATAACTCTTGCAACAGCAAGATAGAAGTACACAAAAAACAAAGAAGCACAAGACAATATGAATGTAAAACAAACACGCTTGCCTTCTCGTCGACTGGTTGAAGCAGTAACTTCACGAGATGCCTACAACAGCAGGAACCCAGCCGATGAAGCTCACACGAAGCTTCAAGCAGAAGCGAGCTCAGCAAAGCTCAGATCACAGCAGTGAAGAAGAACAGCAGCTCGAGAAGGAAGAAGAAGGGAGGAGAACAGTAGCTCCTCAACCCCTTTTATAACCTACGAAGAAGACACAACAGAAACTAGCCGTTGCTACGCAACGGCTAGGATGTGGACCGATCAGGCTTCATCCTGATCAGTCCACAAGGGTCCTGATCGGTCATGGTGACCAATCAGGTCCTTCCCTGATCGGTCCCATGACCGATCAGGGCCTTTCCCTCCTTCTGATCGTCTCCTTCTGATCGTTTCCTGATCGGTCTGCAGACCGATCAGGAACTTCACTGTATGCTACTGATCGATCACTGATCGGTCTCCAGTTCGATCAGATAACACACAGAAGCTCACTGTGTGGTTACTGATCGGTCACCAGACCGATCCAGATACCCAGTGTATCACTGGATCGATCCACTGATCGATCCAGAGCTTGGTTTTCGCCCAAACCAAGTCCCAAGCCTTCCAAACCAACATCCGGTCAACCTTGACCTGTTGGCACATCATGCTTAGCATCCGGTCACTCCCTTGACCTGCTAAGACTCTCCACCAAGTGTCCGGTCAATCCCTTTGACCCACTTGGACTTTTCTCTTCGTGTCAAGTATCCGATCACTCCCTTGACTTACTTGACCTTCTCAACACCGGATGTCCGATCACCCTTGATCCATCTGGATTTTCCCTTGCCCGGCTTTACTCACCAGGACTTTCACCTAGCTTCACTCACTAGGGTTTTCACCGCTTCACTCACGGATTTCAATCTGCCTTCACTCACGGGACTTTCCAAGCTGGCTTCACTCACGGACTTTCACCTAGCTTCACTCACTAGGGTTTTCACTGGCTTCACTCACGGGACTTTCCCACTTCGGTCCACGAGCTACCGAGCCCTCTCTGACCACAGTTCGGAGAACGAGCTACCGAGCCCTCTCCGACTTCCACTTGCCAAGTTCCCATACTTGGACTTCTCCGTGCCAAGTCTCCATACTTGGACTTTCTCCCGTGCCAAACTCCCCGCTTGGACTTTTCCCGTGCCAAACCCCCTGCTTGGACTTTTTCGAGTCAGGTCAACTTTGACCAAAGGTTGCACCCACAATCTCCCATCAAGATACAACTCTTTTGTTCTTGTCAAACATCAAAATACAACTCGAGTCAGGTCAACTCGAGTCGGGTCAACCAGGTCAACCTTGACCTAAAGTTGCACCAACAGAGTTAACCCGGGCTGAGGCACCTCAAACAAGCTTGAGGGTGCCTCAAAGGTTTGAGGTGCCTCCAATGCTTGATTGAGGCGTCTCAAAGGTGGAGGCACCTCCAATCTTGATGAATGCACCTTAAGCTGTATTTCCAGCTCGCTTTCTCCTTCGCTTTGACTTCCGAAGCTCCATTTACTTGGATGATTTCGACCAACCGAAATAGGGTTCACCCGAACCTAATTTTCAGCCTTCTCCTCGAGCAGGCTTCCGTCCCGGCTTTACGTCCCTCGAACGTCGCGCACGTTCTTCTCGCCCACCGGTGTACTCTTCCGCAGCTCTCTCGTCCTTCGGATGCACCGAGCCCATCGACTCCCTTCCCGTGCCGTCCTTCTCACTAGCTGTGTCTTCCGCTCGACTTCCTGTGCTCCTAAGCTCCTGCATACTTAGATACAAGGATAAAAAATAAACAGGACCTAACTAACTTGGTTGATCACATCAAAACAACCACGGGGTTCAACAAACCAGTGTGGTCAACCCGGTCGACATGATAGCAAGTTGAGCGGGCCAGGAGCCCTAGCTGAGCGGACCACCCGTCCGACTCAAGGTATGACATTGGCATTGTTCGCATAATGAACCGATAAAATAATAAATAAAAGAGGAAAAAAACACATAATTAATAAGGGAAAGAGAAAACAAAAGAGAACACTCTATCTATCATTAAATGAGAAGAAGCCAAGACAAAGATGCTTTCTGTCGATAATTAATATTATTAAACAGGGGAAGATGGAAGGTCACTAAGAAAGGTATAAAAGAGTATGCCAGGTATGAAGAAAGGCAAGCTGAATCTCTGTCCCTAGTACTTTCACTTTCTCTTCTTCTTCTATTCCTAACTTGAGCGTCGGAGGGCCAATGCTAGGGACCCCTTCCCTGGTCCTGGTTTTGTCTTTCAGAGAGGAGCGAGGTCTTCATCCAGTCAGCAGAACTGCCACCTCCTCGGCTTTCCAGCTTCACACCTTCGGACAGGATCACGTGTGATGTGTTATATCATTTTATACGCCATATGTGCGATGTGACATATTATCATTTATATCATGCGTGTGATGTCATATAGGTAAATCATATGAATGATGACGATGAGACCTAATTCCTTTACAAAATATTAAAATTTATACATTCCGTTAATATGATAAAAACCAGAGTTTGATTATTTGTTTGAGTTGTTGTGCCAAAGCCAAGCTTAACCTAAAATTAAACATGTTCGAATCATTGAGATACGATCTCATGATTAATGGGTTGGTTTTAACTTGAAGCGTTGATTTATTATACCAAAGCCAAGGTCAACGTGGATAGAGGTGAAGTTGGATGATATGCATTTAATGTATATTTGTTAATGTGTTAGCAACCCGATATTTATGCAAATATCAATTAGTTGATAGCATAATATGATAGTTGCATATATGTGATATGTAATCGGTATATTTGATACCAACCACTATATTTAAGAATGACTTGTTGTGTCAAAGCCAAGATTATTCTTATATGAAGAGGATATCAACCCACTTGGAGAAAACCTACAATCTCCCAAATTCAAAGTAAGAGCTCTTGAATTTAATAAATAAGTGAAAATTTTATTCTATGCAAATTGTATACATAGTAGAATCATCTCTAATATATTCTCATTTTTATATTTTTAGGTTAATCATTTAATTATGACGTCTTTGAATTTGTGTTCATTGATGGGCTCGAACAAACTAACTAGGCCAAACTTCTTGGATTGGTTTTGAAACATGAGAAATGTTCTCAAGACTAAAAAACTAGTATGTGTCCTTGAAAATGCACTTTCCATAAGTATAGCAGATGATGCAACACTTGATCAAATATTGGCTTTTTTAAAAGCATATGACTGATTCTGAGCTTACAAGTTGCATCATGATGACCTCGATGTCTCCTGAACTACAAAAACTATATAGGCATATGGATGCTTATATAATTATTTTTCATCTGTGTGAGTTATTTGATAGCAAGCTAGATCCGAATAGTTCAAGGTCACCAAACTACTCTTTTGCTAAAAGATATAGGAGGGTTCATCTGCAGTACAATTTATGCTGAAGATGAATGAGTATACATTGAGTGTTTGGGATCACTTAGATTTGCATTGGATTATGAATTAAGTATTAACTTAATTCTACATAGTTTACTCGGTAGCTATTCACAGTTTGTGATGAACAATCGGATGAACCACATTGAATCTACAATTCCGGAATTGATCAACATGCTCAAAGATGTGGAACCTTCTATAAAGAAATAATAGAAGACATTGATGTTAGTAGACTCCTTGAAGAAAAGTTCTAAGAGGAAACCAAAGCATCTGGGCACTGGAAAGAAGAAAAAGACTAAAATAGTAAAACTGACAATAAAAGGCCCATACCATCATTGTGGCAAGATGGGACACTGACGAAGAAACTATAAGATTTATCTTGAGGCTGTGAAGAAGAAGAAGACATCCGATGTCACATCTACTTCAGGTATTTTCATTATTGTTTATTATGTTATTTCCTCTAACACTTGGATATTAGATACCGGGTGTGGCTCACATATATGTAATGATATACATGGGCTAAGGAATAGCAGAAGACTCGTTAAGGGAGAAACAAATATGTGAGTTGACAATGGAGCAAAGGTTGTAGCTGTTGCCATTGAACATATTTGTTGAAGCTTCCTAATGGACTTGTTTGAGAATTGGATAACTGTTATTTCGTTCTTGCATTAATAAAAAATATTATTTCTATTTCTTATTTAAATAGAAAGGGTTTCCATTTGACTTTTAATAACAATTATTGTTATATAACTTTAAATTATACTGGAACTTTATGCAATAACATCTACGTGTTAGATATGTCTGACGACATATTCAATATCGAAACTGTAGGAACGTTGCGGCCGGCTAGAAGGGGGGTTGGTTGGATAGCCTGCAATCACAAAAACAAAAACACCCTTCTCGAACTTTCAACAAAACACTTGCATAAAATAAATTGAACAGAAACTAAAGAAAGGAAGAGACAAAAGATTTACTTGGTTACAACCGATGTGGTTGTTAATCCAAGGAAGTTGAAGCACTAAAAACTCCTTCAGGCGGAGAAGCCTCTTACAACGTTGAAGCGCAGAAAACAGGTTATCTAAATTACAGCACACAAGCGTTGGAAGTGAATTTCTGAGTTCGTTGAAAAGCTTCTGGACCAAGGCTGTATTATAGCCTTGGTCGTGGCGCCCCGAAGGGTTTTGGGTGCCCTGGGGGGATAAAACTTTACCCCCAACGTTCAGATCGAGTCAAAGCTCGATCTTATGAAAAAGTCAACTTCGGGCGCCCCGGTATGTTCCGGGCGCCTCGGAGGGGTCCGGGCGCCCCGGTTAGCTCTGGGCGCTCGGACCCAAAAGTCAACTCTGGTTGACTTTTTCAGTCCGGGTCCTCTGCTCCGGCTCTGGTCGCCTCAGTTCGGGTCTTCAACTTCGGATCCGCTCGCTTGGATGATTTCTGTCATCCGGAATAGGGCTCACCCGAACCCAACTTCCAGTCTTCTCGAGCAGCTTTCCGCTCCGGCTTCTCGTCCCTCGGAATCGCCGCGTGTTTCCTTCTGGTTCACCAGTGTACTCATCTGCAGTTTTCGTCCGTCAGTCGCACCCCGTGCCGACCTTCTCGCTAGCTGCGTCTCTTGCTCCCCGAGCAATCTTCCGCTCCGGCTTTCGTCCCTCGGAACCACCGCACGCTTCTTTCTCGTCCGCCGATGTACTCTTCCGCAACGCCTCGTCCCTCGGACGCACCGCATGCCGTCCTTCTCGCTAGCTGCGTCTTCCGCTCGAGTACCTGTGCTCCTAAGCTCCTGCACACTTAGACACAAGGTTAGAAACACACATGACCTAACTTAACTTGTTGATGACACCAAAACAACCTTGGGGTTCCAACAATCTCTCCCTTTTTGATGTGATCAACTCAAGTTAAGGTAGGGTAAAAATAGACATGAAAATAAATAATTTGTATTGCAATAACGTGCAACAAGATAGAAAAATTAAATTTGAAAATTTTTAATTTTCAATTTCTACCTCCCCCTAGACTTATACTTTTTCTTCTCCCCCTTTGATCACATAAAAAATTGGGGTTGCAAGAAAAATCTAAGGGTTGACACTTAGAAAAATTATAAAAATCTATTTCAATGATTTTATAGAAAAATTTTCTAAGTCAAGGAAAATTTCTAAGTCAAACATAACTTTTGAAAAATCTCTAAGTTTTCGTCATCAAGAATTAAGAACTTTCTAAGCCGAAAACTTTATGAAAGAATTTTTTTTAAAAAATTTGAGAACATTTATAAGAAAAAAATTCTATGCATTTATTTTATATATATATATATTTTAAATTCTAATGCTTTTATCAGAAAGTTTTAAATTTCCATTTTAATTTTTCATAACTTCTTAAATCACACTTTCTCAGATTTAAAGCAACCAATATTAAACATGCAAAAAATTATATCATGTTAATTTCTATTATTAGTTTGTCAAGATTCTTTAATCGATAAACTATTTCTTTTGACTTAATATTTTTTGTTATATTTTGAATTTCTAATTCACAAAAATATTTCGATAATATAAATTTTAGCTTGATAAAATTTTTTGACAGTATTTCTAATTTACAAAATTCGTTCGACAAAATATTTTGTAATTTGTAAAATTTATTCGACAGAAGATTTTCTAATCCGAAAACTCTTTCGATGATTCAATTTCTAATTCGCAAAATTCTTTCGGTGACTTTTCGATTGATTTAACTAATTGTTCAGAAGGTGGAGACCATACATGACTTACCTTGTCAGCAGTTGATTCTCCTCTTGTCGGGTTACTTTCTTCCGAAGTCTCTCCCCCTTCATCGATGCTCATCTGGGATGAGCTTTCCGTGTCCTCGGGATGAAGTTCGGCTGTCTCGGCAGTTTCCTCATTCTTGGGTTGTTCTGTCAGCAGCTCGGTGTCCATTGAGTTGTCGGCTTCCAAAGGTTCTTCGTAGAGTTTCAAGAACTTTTCCCAAAGTTTTTTTGCACTTTTGTACTCTTCGACTCTGTCGATATTTTCATTTGGTATTACAATTAGAAGGTGAAATTCCGCCCGAGCGTTTGCCATACACTCGTTACGTTGCTTCTCGTTCCAGAGGCGTTTATCGAGTTCTTCTCCATTCGTTGTCTTTGGTGCTTCATAACCAGATTTCATTATTAAACAAATACCAAAATCAGTGTTTAGATATACCTCCATTTGTTTCTTCTATAAAGAAAACTCCCCCTCGAATGTTGGTGGATAGATGCTATCTTTGACCATCGGTTTGTTGCTTCAGACGACGGTTAGTCCTTCTGAGGTGAACTTGGCTCTGATATTACTTGTAGGAACGTTGTGGCCGGCTAGAAGGGGGGTTGGTTGGATAGCCTGCAATCACAAAAACAAAAATACCCTTCTCGAACTTTCAACAAAACACTTACATAAAATAAATTGAACAGAAACTAAAAAAAGGAAGAGACAAAAGATTTACTTGGTTACAACCGATGTGGTTGTTAATCCAAGGAAGTTAAAGCACTAAAAACTCCTTCAGGCGGAGAAGCCTTTTACAACGTTGAAACGCAGAAAACAGAAGTTTAACTTTAAATTACAGCACACAAGCGTTGGAAGTGAATTTCTGAGTTCGTTGAAAAGCTTCTGAACCAAGGCTATATTTATAGCATTGGTCGGGGTGCCCCGAAGGGTTCCGGGCGCCCTGGGGGGATAAAACTTCATCCCCAACGTTTAAATCGAGTCAAAGCTCGATCCTGTGAAAAATTCAACTCCGGGCGCCCAGGACCCAAAAGTCAACTCTGGTTGACTTTTTCAGTCTGGGTCCTCTGCTTCGGCTCTGGTCGCCTCAGTCTGGGTCTTCAACTTCGGATCCGCTCGCTTGGATGATTTTTGTCATCCAGAATAGGGCTCACCCGAACCCAACTTCCAGTTTTCTCGAGCAGCTTTCCGCTCCGGCTTTTCGTCCCTCGGAATCGCCGCGTGTTTCCTTCTCGTCCACCAGCGTACTCATCTGCAGTTTTCGTCCGTCAGTCGCACCCCGTGCCGACCTTCTCGCTAGCTGCATCTCTTGCTCCCTGAGCAATCTTCCGCTCCAGCTTTCGTCCCTTGAAAGCACCGCACGCTTCCTTCTCGTCCGCTGGTGTACTCTTCCGTAGCGCCTCGTCCCTCTCAGACGCACCGCGTGCCATCCTTCTCGTTAGCTGCATCTTCCGCTCGAGTACCTGTGCTCCTAAGTTCCTGCACACTTAGATACAAGACCTAACTTAACTTGTTGATCACACTAAAACAACTTTGGGGTTCCAACAGAAACGAGCAACAAATGTTCTTAAAAAGATGATCCGTAACCTCCTACTCATGGCATTGTTGCCTTGGCTTATAAATAAGAACTGTATGTTCGAATTGCAAAGCCTTGTAATTTTGGAATCATTTAAATTAGGTTCATTTAGTACATGTGATTCATGTTTAAAAGACAAAATGATAAAGTTACCTTTTATTGGAAAGGGTAAACTAGTCAAGGAGTTACTTGGTCTCATACATACCTATGTATGTAGACCAATGTCAACTCATGCACTAAGTAGTTATATCTACTGCATCACCTTTATCGATGATCATTCACGATTTGGTTATATGTATCTTATGAAACACAAATCTGAAACCTTTAAAAAGTTTAAAGAATTCAAAAATAAAATAGCGAAACAACTTGATAAAAGTATTAAGATATTTCGATCCGATCAAGGTGGTGAATACTTAAGCAAAGAGTTTTAAGATTATCTAAAAAACAATGGAATATTGTCTCAATGAACTCCACCTTATAGCTACAACATAATGGTGTATTTGAAAGGTAAAACCGAACTTTGTTGGACATGATTAGGTCAATGATGAATCATACAATTCTTTCCAAAGTCTTTTGGGGCTATACACTCGAGACAGCTATTTACTTACTAAACAGAGTCCCGACTAAGGCAATCTTTGCTACCTCATTTGAACTATGGGCTAATAAGAAACCTCATCTATCTCACTTGAAGATATAAGGTTGTCTTTCTTATGTGAAGAGGATTGTATCAGACAAATTAGACGCTAAGTTTGATAAGTGTCTATTTGTTAGTTACCCTAAGAAAATAAAGGGCTACCAATTCTATAATCTCTTAGAGCAAAAAGTGTTTGTTTCAAGGCATGTTGTGTTCCTAAAGAAAGAGTTTCTCTTACAGGAAATAAGTGGGGGTATAGTTAAACTTGATGAAGTTCAAGAGACTCCAATAGATGCTGAAGAGATGCCTAGTTGAGAACCACAATCAATTACTCATAATGAAACCCTTGGTTGAATCTATGGTAACACAGGCTCTTCATAGATCTCGTAGGACACATAATATTCCTGAAAGATATAGATCTCTCATAAGTGAATCGAATAAAGAGTTACTCATTAATGATGAGAACCCTACTGATTATGAAGAAGTTATGAAAAATTTAGAAAGAGATAAGTGGCTTACAGCCATGGAGTCAGAAATGGATTCCATGTATGAAAACCAAGTTTAGAGCTTAATGAATCCACCTGAAGGCATTACACCTATTGGATTCAAATGAGTTTTTAAGAAGAAAACTGATATGGATGGTAATGTAATTACCTATAAAGTAAGATTAGTGGCAAAAGACTATTGTCAAAGGCAAGAAATTGACTATGACGAAATCTTCTCAGTAGTAGCTATGCTTAAATTCATTTGGATACTCTTGGCCATATTAGCTCATTATGATTATGAGATATGATAGATGAATGTAAAAATAGCTTTTCTTAATAGAAACCTACTCAAGGACGCATATATGATACTATAGGTCCCGTGCAGCCAGTAAGAGGGGGGTGAATTGCCTTAAAAAATAAGTATACTCTTCTAAAACTTACAGATTAAGACAAACACTTTAATAAAATAAACTAAAATGCATAAAATAAGTACGAGACACAAACTGTTTACTTAGTTTGCAACCAGGGAGGTTGCTAATCAAAGGCAAATATAGCTCAACTAGAAAACTCCTTCTTCGACACAAGTTGAAGGCGGAGAGTCCCGTACAGGACATTGACAGCACAAGAACTTGAAAAATAGAATAAGAACTTTGAGTACAGAAAGTGTTGTTCGAAACTATTGAGATCAATACTCAATTTATATCCTGCTAGTCGAATATGACCGTTTGCTGATGTGGCATGATCCAGGGGCCCAGACCCTATCCGGGTGCCCCAGCGTGGCAAACTCTATTTCCACACAACGACCTTCGCAATAGTGTGAAGATAACTTTTTATCCACTCCTGGGCGCTCGGACCACTATAGACGTGGACATAAAGTTGATCCACTGGGTTGAGGCACCCTTTCAACACTAAGATGATCTGAGCGTCCGGATCAATCAGCCTTGTGCTGACTGTTCAACACCTTTTTTGGTTGCTTGGTTAATCTTGATCATCTGGAATTTGGCTCATCCGAACCCATCATCCGGCCTTCTCCTCGAGTAATCTTCCGCTCCAGCTTCTCGTCCCTCGAAAATGCACGTGCTTTATTCTCATCCGCTAGCGTACTCTTCCATGGCACCTCGTCCCTCGGACGCACCGAGCCCGTCGACTCTTTTTCATGCCATCCTTCTGGCTAGCTGCATCTTTCGCTTGACTTCTTGTGCTCCTAAGTTTCTACACACTTAGACATAAGGATCAAACACAACAGAACCTAACTTGACTTCGTTGATCACACCAAAACTACCATAGGGTACTTATAGATACAACTTGAGAATTTCACATCTGTTGACAAAAATAAAGTATGCAAGCTTCAATGGTCCATTTATAAACTGAAGCAATCATCTAGTAATTGGAACATCTATTTTGATGAGACAATCAAAGAGTTTGATTTCTCATAAAATCCTAATGAACCTTGTGTATACTAGAAGGTTAGTGAGAGTATAGTTGGATTCCTAATATTATATGTTGATGATATATTACTCATAGGAAACGACATGCTAATTCTACAATCAGTTAAAATTTGGTTGTCCAAGATGCTCTCCATGAAAGACATAGGAGAAACAACTTACATCCTCAGAATGAAGATCTATAGAGACAGATCAAAAATGTTGTTTGGTCTTTCACATTCTATATATATAGACAAAGTGCTAAAATGGTTTAGCATGTCTAAATCAAAGAGAGATTTTATACCCATGCAGTATGGAATTCACTTTTCAAAATCTATGTGCCCATGCACAGAAGATAAGAGGATTTGTATAAATAAGATTCTCTATGCATTTACGATACGATCTATCATGTATGCTATATTATAAACTCGACTCAATGTATCATACATTCTGAGTATCTATGATTAGAGAATTTATAGAAACTCATAAAAACTAGTTTCATGTCCTTCTAAGCTTTTTGGATACCTCAACTGGCTTTGGAAAGTTTATTTTTTTTAAATAGAATTTGCGACGAATTTCAAAATTCATCGCCGATTTGCGATGAATTTCAAAGTTCGTAACAAATTTGATATTTTTATATATATAAATTTGAAATTTTCGAGGCTAGTTAAGCAAAAACAAAATTACGACGAATACTAATTTCGTCGCAAAATTTGCGACGAATCCTAAATTCATCGCAAAATTTGTCACGAATTCTAAATTTGTCGCAAAAATTTGCGATGAATGAATCATTCTTCGCAAAATATGCAACGAATCCATTATTCGTCGCATATTCAACGACGAATATGGTAGTTCGTTGCTAATTTTCAATGAGTTTTAGGACGAATAATATATTGTTGTTAATTAGCGATGAAAATATTTTTATCACAAACATTGTCACTAAACTGGGACAAGTTTATCACAAAAGTTATCACAAATTTACAATGAATAATTTTTATCACAAATATTTATTACTAAATTATAAACTTTTTTTAGTGTATGACATGTTACTTAGTGACATCATTGTCAAGCGAGTAATATATATATACACGAATCTGATATCCTGCGCGACGCGCACAGTGCGTGAATGTGCGCATCGCATAGGATATCAACGCTTTCTTTTTTTTTAAATTATTTTTTTTAATTTTGAATTAAAAAATAATTAAAATATTTTTAAATATTTTATTTCTAGGGTTCATACTTACCAATTGGGTTATAATTTGTAAACTATTTTTTAAAAAAGATTTTACCTCTAGGGTTTAGATTTTCTAATTGGGTTATAGTATTTAGTAAAAAGAAAATTTTAAAATACAATATATCTATTATTTCAATTTTAAATTTTAAAAAATCAATATTTTCTTATATATAAATCCATAATCCATGAATATATCCCCTAAATATATTACAATACTCCATAAATACTTAAATATATTGTATTTTAAAATTTTCTTTTTACTAAATACTATAACCCAATTGGAAAATCTAAACCCTAGAGGTAAAATCTTTTTAAAAAAAATAGTTTACAAATTATAACCCAATTGGTAAGTATGAACCCTAGAAATAAAATATTTAAAAATATTTTAATTATTTTTAAATTCAAAATTAAAAAAAAAATTAAAAAAAGAAAGTGTTGATATCCTGTGCGACGCACATAGTCACGCACTGTGCGCGTCGCGCAGGATATCAGATTTCTCTCTCTCTCTCTCTATATATATTATATATATATATATATATATATATATATATATATATATAGACCTTCGTGTGTGGATTTATCCGGACTTAACTCGGGATACTTAGAATTGATCTAGATATCCGTAGGTGACATGGTCTAGTCGCCCGTGGGTGATATGGTCCAAGCGCCTAGAATGAATCCAAACACCTGTACTCATTTAGTATTATTATTTTTTTTTTTATTTTGGGTATATTATATGTATTTAAGGTTTAAAATTTTAGGATTTAGGAGTTAAGTTATAATGAGCTTAAGTTAATAAGATTTTTTTCTCTAGGGTTCAGGCTTCTCTCTTGGGTTATAATGTTCAATATTAAAAATTTTAGATGCTCACGGAGTATATTATACGTATTTAGGGTTTACGATTTTAGAATTTAGGGATTGAGTTATAATAAATTTAAATTAATAAGATTTTTCCTCTAGGGTTCAGACTTTCATCTTGAATTATAGTATTTAAGATAAAAAAAAAATTTATATGGTCACGGGGAATAATATATGTATTTAGGATATTTCGGATTTAAGATTTAAGAAATTTTTTATTTTTAAAATTAAAATAATAATAATAATAATAAAAAGAATCTAGATGTCTAGATTTAATCCAAGTGCTTTGACCAAAAATTTAAAATAAAAAACAAATTGAGACGTTTGAATTAATTTCAGACACGTCGAATAAATTATCAGTTTCGTGTGTGTATATACAGAGAGAGGGAGGATTATGTTTAATGATATAAGAAAAAAAATAATTTTAATTAATTTTATTGATTATTTTTTTTTGGATGATCAATTTATTCTAATAAAAATTTTTCGCCGGCTCAGCGAATGATTTTACGTAGCAAGATTGACTTTATTCATGGTTCTTGTTTCTCATATATATTCTCATGGAATATGTTATTTTAGTTTAGCTTAATCTAAATCTATGCTTTTTTTTAATAAGAATTAAGAAATGCCGCACCTCTTCATTTTTTTTTTCAGACTTTTTTTTGCATGTAGAATAAATAGAATTTCAGTAATAAAAAATTTTTGGTGACCATCTCGGTCTCGCGCAAAAGTTGAATTGATCCAAAATGCTCCTTTAATGCCACTATTACTTTGCCACTTACGTTGTGCCCCGTGTGGCAATATTAGAAGCTGCATGTTCTTCTTGTTGTTTTATAAATTATATTAATATCTCAATAACTAGAAGCTTTGGTATTTGTATGTTGATCCATTTATAAATAAATCAATATAATTAAGGTATTTTTATCATATTTTAAAATGTTAATCAATTCTTATTGCCACTTACCAAATTAGATAATAGCGAAATTTAATTAATTAGATTGTTATTTAAATATGCCAACAATAAATTGAAAATGATCATATAATAATTTCATTTCATTTACTAATTAAATAATGTGATTACTAATGGTAATCTCTATTTATGAATAGAATTTAGAACTATATATTTGTTCATAACTTTAAGTGCTACAAAGATCATTTAGGTTTGACGTTTTTTTAAATGTTATGATTGTTTTGTCGAACAGAAAAAAGTCCTTCCTATGTTCGAAGATCATTTCATTTTATTTCTAATAATCATTATGATGAACTAACATTAGCAATTTCGATTTTGGGATGATAGAAGCTCAGTAGAGCCGTCTCTCTCAATAATTTTTGAGGTGTTAGATAGAAAAGATATTTAGGTAATGACTTTTAAATTTTAATTAATAAAAAAATTAAATTATGATAAATTTTAACAAAAAATAATAAATTAGAGTTAAATTAATTTTAATAGTAAAAGATTAATTAAATCTCAATTTAATTAGTAAAAATTTTTAAATTATCCATCAAACATAATTTTGATCACTAAAAAATTAAAAATTATATACTCAATCCATTGACAGCTAGTCAAAAATTAAAATTACTGTTAAACTTAATTTGGCTAATAAACAAAATTAAAATTTATGGATAAAATTTAACTTTGACCCATAAAACAAATGTAAAATTATCACTCAAATTTATATTGAACCAATAAAAAAATTTAAAAGTATTGGTCAAATCTAACATATATATTTATATATAGTATTAAAGAAATAAAAAAAACAAAAATAATAAATAAAAAATTACACAGTGATTATTAGGTTATAATGACGATTTAATCATGACTGATCCTAAACTTGGATAAAGGAATAAGGTTATATTAACTTGTCAGTTAGCATTAAAATTATAACAAATATTTAATGATTATCTGATTATAAGATAAACACTACGGAATAAGCAGTGAGGCCTATGCCTTGAGTATAGAAGATAGTTTAGTGACAAGGTTATATATATAGCATGAACAAAAATCATATCATTTCATAGCAAATCAAGAGAATATCGGGGTTGTATATATAACATGAACAAAAATCCATGGATGATATTATATCACAATCAACCAAAAAGAAATTAAACATAAATTGAGAAATATTTGGATGTAGAACCTAAAGGAAATCGACTTAAAACATCAATCAACTAGAATCAATTCCATTTCATTGACTCATTAATAAAATAAATACATTGATAGTATAGATAAACAAAGAATACATAAATAACATCTCAAACATACTTGTGCCTTTATTTCAATAAATAGATAGATAGATAGATAGATAGATAGATAGATAGATAAATAAATAAATAGATAAATGAATGATAGTCCAGCTGAAGAACCTCCCATCTTATTAGTTCCGATGCCCAATAAAATTAATGCAAGTAAAACCGCAAATCCTCACGCATTCTGACGGAGACTCTGAGCATCGCTTTACACAGTCGTCAAAGCATCCTACACCATTCACGATGGTGGAAGTGAACGCAAGGAGAACAAAAAGGAGGAAAAGAACACGAAGAAGCATCTTGTTATTGATCGAAGCCATTCCTTCAAGAATATAATATACCAACGATGTAACTAGAAGTGTTTGTTTATGGATTGTGGAATGTGTTGGGATTTATGAAGAGGAGAAAGCGATCGAAATAGCAATAGTTAATGGTTGGCATGAAATTTCGGATATGTATGCCAAACTGAAGGAAAGGCCACTTGGCTTTGCGGTGTTAGATTTTGCTAATTTGGAGGGTCAAACTGAAAGAAAGCTGATTATATTATCATAGGAGCACTGTCATTTTTTAATTTGTTTGTCAATCCATTTTAATTTGTCTTGTAATTTTACTAAATTTAAGGAAAATATAAATAGAAACAAATATAATAATAAAAAATCAAAAATAATCTCTTATTTTATTATTATTAAAATACATTGAAAAATAATATTAAAAAAATGTCTTATTCTAATTTTTACATCTAAAAATTACTTCACTACTTCAATATTAATTAAAAATATTTCTAAATTGATAAAAATAGTTTTTATAATCATTTTAACAAAAATTACTATAATTTATATTAATTTTGATCATGATAAATTAAAATTGCTTTAAACTTAAGTTGAAAGGGTTAGGAAACTCCAGAAGTTAAGAGAAGTGATTAGCTCTAATCACTTCATTGATCATGATTTATAGTGAAAAATTGAAGCAATCGTTAACACTAAGATTTATTTGTTATCCACCTCCTTGAGATTACTAATTCAAGGATCACTACAGTGCACACACTCTACTATAAAAATCACTCATTCTCAAAAATAATTCGAATGTGGAGAAACCTCGTACAAGCTCACAATAAGAGAAAAACAACAAGAACAAGAAAATGAATATACAAATACAATGAGAACTTTGCTTGCTTTTTCCCTTTCTTGAAAGCACCTCTTGTAGACTCGGAAGTGCAGCAACATTTAGCCCTGAATCGTCCAAGAATCGATGGTGAAGAGTGGAGAAGAAGAAGTTGTTGATTTGAATCCTTCGAATGCCTTATATCTCGCGGATTAGGGTCCCCAATCAATTGGTCTTACCTCCAATCGATTGTCATATCAGATCCAAGCAAATCTAGTCGTTCATGTTAGTGCAGGTTGCACTAATAATCTGATTTTGATGTATAACAAATATGTTAAAGTTAGATGTGATGCTTGTCTAACCTTTCTACCATGTGTGCAAGAGTTGACTGGTCTGAAGAACCTGACACTAAGTTGAAATCCAGCTAGGTCCGCGGGACCCGATATCTAGCGAAAAGTCTGGTTGGGTCCTCGAGACATGACAACCAACCAAAATCTAGTTGGGTCTACAGATCTGACAACTGGCGGGAAGGCCTGGTGGGTCAAAGGAAAGTTAAGTAACTGCAGTTGGTAAATGAAAGTAAGTAACTAGAGGAGAGATCCAGTGAGGACGCGTTCCCCGTTGAGAGAATTGTAGGCGTCAATCCAACTTAGGTCTATTTGGGAAACCTAAATTGAGATATTGACTAGATTCTGGTCTCGAGGAGACATGATCTAATTACTACTCCTATCTGTTGAGTTGTACTAACTCTGTTTTTCAGGATGATCCTATTTTTGTTACCCAGGGCTAACCTTTTTTTTTTGTAGGAAAAGAAGGAGCTAAAAAAGGGATCCGGGTGCCCGGACCAGTCTCACCCGGGCGGGTGTCTGAGGCGCCCTAATGATCCAGGAGCTCGGAGTCGGTCCAGGTGCTTGGACCGTAAAATTCATCCACAAGCTGATGTGGAGCGTGTCAACTGGTCGAGCCACATGGTCTAGGCACTCGGAATGAGCCTATTTAAAGGCCTTTGACTAGAAGCTTCAAAATAACAACTACTATAAGTTTCTCTCTTGCGTGCTGCTCCGAAAAGGATCCGACAACACCGAAAGGCTGCTCCGAAGTTCGTGAAACGAGAGATTGCATTTTGTTTCCTTTCCGTGTGTCGGTAACTTTTATTTTCAGTTCTTGTACTCAACTCTTGTAACATTTTTTGTGAACTGATAGTAATTCTCCAACGAAAGTACTCGACGAGTGCGGGCCTTGTAACATTTTTTGTGAACCAAGTAAAACTTAGTTTGCTAGCATTGTTTTTTTAATTCTTCTATTGCATCTTATTTTTAATTCGCTCCTCGATTTTTTCGACGAACGTTATTCCCCCCTTTATCTAGTGTCTTTTTGATCTTACAAGTGGTATCAGAGTAGGTACCACTTTGAATTGGTGTAACCACCAATTAGGCAAAGGGGTTTCCTTTTTTTTTAAAAAAATTATATATCATTTTAAAAGTCTTTTCATTTTTTCCCTCTAATTTTTTTCACTATTATTTAGAATTGGTGAAATAACTCGTTTGATAAAATTTGTTATAATATTTTTTTATTATTTTTGAAATTGGTGAAATGTCTTCATTTCTTTATCTCTCACACTACTTACCCCAAGACAGTCTTGGAAATTGCTTCTTGTCTATAATATTTGCAAGTATATCAATGTCTTATCAAGAAGGACAGAACATCCACGAACCACCACCATATAAAATGTACAAGAAGCACGAATTCAATCTGTGGAGGATGCAAAAGGAATGTTTCATCCTTATGAACGACTTCGATGGCGGCATGCCACTGAGGCGATTGACCCAAAACACAGAAGCCAATAGAAAGGTAATAAATTTAATTGTAAAATTATTACCTAATGAAATCACATGTAGAATTGGAGAACACCGAGATGCCTATGAGTTCTGGACTCGGTTAACCAAACTTCACGAGGAGCCGATGGAGCTAGAGAATCAAGTTAAAAGTGAATATAGACTCGAGTCAAATCCAATGGAGAAGCCTACTGAATTAGGAAATACGCTTAAGGTTAGTATAATTTACCAAAATACCCCTATTAGTAGTAGTTTAAATAATCTTCATAATAATCTAGATAATTATGAAATTATCCCTAGTAAGATGGATGACAATCTAGATTTTGATAATGTCAATCAAGACTTCGATTAAATTGACATCAACTGTGACTTGGTCAAATAGAACATTGACCAAATCAATTCAGATAAATTAATTAATTCAAAATTTTTAAAATTAAATGAAAATTCAAAAATAATTAAGTCAAACATTAAAATAAATTTGATTTAAAAAAAATAAGAAAATAGATTTAGATAAAATTAATAAACACCTTAATTAATAAATTATACCTTCATGTGTAGGGATGACACTCGATCCTACAATTGATTTCGCTTGACTTGTGGAGGTTGCCTCATCCTCTTCTTCTTCACTTGACCGGAAGTAGAAGCCTCTTCTTGCTCCGGTGTCAATGATCTACACTCCCCCTCAATCCTCGAGGTAGAGACTTCATCATCATCATCCTCATGTACATGAAACAAGGAGTATGCTCCCTCCTTGTTCTTTTGGTTGCACTACTTTGAGGATGAAGCTTCTTGGACTTCTTCTTCGGAAGTTGAGTATCTCTCAACTTCGAAGTCCTCTTCCTCTTGGTCTTGCTCCAATGAGTCGCTCTCTTTGGATTTCTCTTGGTTTGGTGCAGTGGAGCATTCTTCATGAAGCTTGGCCAATTTGCTCCATAGTTCATTTGCATCCTTGTATTCTCCAATTTTACAAATGATTGTGCTTGGCAATAAACTAACCAATAATTTGGTTACCTTGTCGTTTACCTCGCACCTTTGAGTTTGCTCCTTGCTCCATTTATTTTTCTTGAGAATTTTGCCCTTTGAATCTTTTGCAGCTTTAAAGCCTTCCATTAGAGCAAACCATTAATCTATCTCCATCATGAGGAAATTTTTTATCTTGATTTCTAAGAATTGAAGCTCATTGATATGAATGGTGGATGCACCTTCATGTCGAATCTAAGTCCATCTTGTAATTCCATTTGAAGTTGAGCCTTTGATGAAGTCTTCGACTTGTTGAAATTTGCTTCAACTTCTTCTCCCTCTAGATCGTTGCCCCTTCCAGCGATGATTTTGGTGAAGAGTGACCTCGCTCTGATACCACTTGTTAGGGTCGATTTGTAGCTAAAGAGGGGGGGGGGGGTGAATAGCTCATCGTGCTTCGATGATGTGCAGCGGAATAAGGAACAAGAAAACACACTTACAACGCTAACAAGTAGATTTAATTGGTATCCACCTCAAGAAGAGGTGACTAATACAAGGATCCATATATGACGCTCACTCCACTAATAAAAACACTCCTCGGTAACTACCGGAGGTGGAGAAACCTCATACAACACTCACACATACAACAACTCAACACAAGAAGAAAAATACAATGAAAAACAAATAAAAATGTTGGATCGAAGCGTTCGATAGAGGGGGGGGGGGTGAATATCGATTAAAAATATTCGAGTGAGTAAATACTCAGCGGAAAGAGTAAAGCAAAAAGAATGACACAAGTAATTTTTTACTTGGTTCGGAGCCTATGTCGAATCCTACTCCAAGGCCCACACACAAGGGTGATTTCGATGGGCAATCACTAATAATTCGAAATATGGATTACAAAAGAAGTACAAGAATTATTAAAAAATAAAACAACCGACAATAAGAAAGAATACAAACAAATTAGCAATTTGTCGGAGAGCCTTCGCAGCATTGCAAGAGCACAGAAGAACAGATCGTGAGTCGTTGTATCTTGAATCCAACCTTTACCCTCCTTATATAGGAGGTTCGTGGTGCATGGATCCTTTCGGGCGCCCTGGATATGACATAGACGAGCCAAACATGAAGCTCCACGTGTCGATGCACGAAATGGATAAAGTTTGCTTTCGGGCGCCCGGACCCTATTTTCCAGCAGTTTCCTTCCTGCAAGAAAATGTTAGTCCGGAGGCAAATACAAGATATATATCCTACAAAGCAGAGTATTAGCACAGTTTAAAATCAAACAGAATATTAATTAGATTCCGTCTCCTCGAGACCGGAATCTAGTCACGATCTTGACTTAGATATCCGAAATGGATCTAAGTCGGATCGACACCTAATGTTCCCTTCCCGAGAACGTGTCCTCACAGTCACTCTCCTCTAGTGACTTACCTTCACTTACCTGCCAAACGTTCGGTCAACCCTTTGACCCGTCTGGACTTTGTGTCAGCTACTTGGTCTGCCCGTCGACCTAGCTGAGCTCCCCTGCAACACTGAGTTAGCACGGTATTAACAGAATTCAAGTATAACCTAGGGTTACCTCCTAGGGTTGTATAGCTTCACTCACTAGAACTTCTATTGCCTGGCTTCACTCACCAGGACTTCTTCCACCTAGCTTCACTCACTAGGGTCTGGCTTCACTGATCAGGACTTCCTTCACCTAACTTCACTCACTAGGGCCCAGATTTACTCGCCGAGACTTCCACCACCTAGCTTCACTCACTAGGGCCCGACTTCACTCACCGGGACTTCCACTTTGTCTAAACTTTGGTTATGACTTACCTTTGCTAGTTATTTAGTCTTGACTAGACTTCTCTCTCCCAAACATTAAGTCCTGTTTGGGTCAACCCTTGGTCATATTGTCAAACATCGAAACCCTAGAGGTCAATTGCACCAACAAAAAATCCCTCTCTTCTTGCTTACTTATCGTTTGTTGTTGCCTCTTGAACCTTGGAAGTGCATCAGCACTTGTCTCCAAGGGCCTTCAAGAACTGGCTGTGAGCAATGGAGAAATCAAGTGAAGAATTGGGAAGAATTGCACGTGAAAAGCACTGAGAAAATCGCTCGCAACGGCTATATATTGTGTGCTCCTGTGGCTCCCAATTGATTGAGCTTTGTCCCAATCGATTGCCACATCACATCTTAGCCATTGTACCATCCATCACCTGCATCCTATGCAATGGTCGAATCCCAATCGATCGACCAATCAATTAGGAAGGCTTGAATCGATCGGCTGATCGATTCAGCCTTCTTCTGTTCTCTCGCGTCTGTGCGAGAAACCTAGCCCCAATCGATTGATCAATCAATTGGGAGCCCAATCGATCAGCTGATCGATTGGGGAAACTACTGTGTGCTCGATATAGGCTCCCAATTGATCGACTGATTGATTGGGTTGTCATTTGTCGCAACACATTGGGTTTCGGTTCAATTGATCGGCTGATCAATTGACCTCCCTTTGACTTGCTTAACTCAAGTCTAGGGGTCCCCAAATCCAATATCCGATCAATCGTGACTTGTTGGAACTCCTCATGCCTAGCATCCGGTCAATCTTGACCTGCCGGGACTTCTTTGCCAAGTGTCTGGTCAACCTTGACCCACTTGGACTTACCGTCTCGCGCCAAGTGTTCGGTTCTCCATGATCCACTTGGACTTCCACCAGATGTTCGGTCACCCTTGACCCATCTAAATTTTCTCGTGCCAAGTATCCGGTCTATTCTTTGACCTACTTGGACTTCCCAACACCAGGTGTCCAGTCAATCTTGACCTACCTGGATCTCTACGTGCATGGCTTCACTCACTAGGTCTTTCATGTTGAGGCAATTTTCCTAGGTCAAGTTTGACCAGTTTGACTAAGCTTGAGTTGAATCAAGCTTGAGTCGGGATTTGAGTTTTGATATTTGACAATATATGGAGATTGTTAGGGCAATCGTCCGTTTGATAATATATAGAGATTGCTGGAGCAATCATCCGATTGTGGAGATGGTCAAGGGATTGACCAGGTTGATGAGAAGACATGTCAAGTGGGTCAGTGTTGACCGGAGACTTGACCGGGTAAGTCCTAACTGGATTTTAGGCAATGGGAAAGTCCTAATTGGAGATTAGGCAAGGTAAGTCCAACAGGAAGGTTGGCAAGAGTGAAAATCCAAGTAGGTCAGTGTTGACTAGACTTGGTGGTGAAAGTCCTGATAAGTGAGATCAGGCAATTGAAAAGTGCAAGTGTGATCTTGACAAAGGGAGAAAGTCTTGGTGAGGAGCCAGGCAATTGGGAAAGTCCAAGTGTGATCTTGGCAAAGGTTGAAAGTCCAAGCATGTGGTCTTGGCAAGGTAAGTCCTAGTGTGACTTGGCAAGGAGAACTCGATAACTAGGATGAGGCCGAAGGAAGCTCCTGAAGGCAAGGCGTGAAGGATGGGAGATATCCGAGGGACGCAAGGCTGATGGAGGAGGCTAGAAGGCTAGTTCGAGGTTGATCGAGTGTGGTGTATAATCCGATAACTAGGATGAGGCCGAAGGAAGCTCCTGAAGGTAAGGTGTGAAGGATGGGAGATATCCGAGGGGCGTAAGGCTGATGGAGGAGGTTAGAAGGCTAGTTCGAGGTCGGTCGGGTGTTGGCCAAATGCTAGGCATGGATACCTAACAGGTCATGGTTGACCGGGAGTTGGGTTTGGGATCTTGAACTTGAGTTTGAGGTAAGTTCAGGGTGTTCAATTGATCGGTCGATCAATTGAACTAGTGTCCAATTGATCGGTCGATCAATTGAACCAGTGCCCAATCGATCAGTCGATTGATTGGAGTGTGTTGTGAGTGTGGGATGACTCCAATCAATCGACCGATCGATTGGGAGCATTACTCGCAAGCACAGAAGCTTTCCCAATCGATCGGGCGATCGATTGGGATCTACCAATTGATCGGTCGATCGATTGGGGAGGAGAAGCTCTTGCGCGGACGCGAGAGCACAGAATGGGTTTGAATCGATCGACCGATCGATTCAGATGGTCCCAATCGATCGATTGAGAAGTGACCGTTGAGTAGGAAACGAGCAATGGATGACTGGGATTGTGCAGATGTGACGTGGCATTCGATTGGGACTAATTTGGATCTATTGAGAGCACTGTATAAAGCTTGGGCGGAGCATTTTCTTCGCTAGAACTTTGCGTTCTTCATGTGATTTTTTGTGCGATCTTCACCGAGCTTCTTCCGATCTTCACTGCCAGTTCTTGAAGGGTCTTGGGGTGCATCTCCAAGGTTCAAGAGGCAACCTACATCAGTAAGATCAAGCAAGGAGAGGTTTTATTTTATACACTTGTGTATTTTCTTCTTGTTTGAGTGATTCTTGTTGTGAGGTGTTTGTGTAAGGCTTCTCCGCCTTCGGCTGCGACCGAGAAGGAGTTTCATAGTGGAGGTGTGTGCTCGATGTGTGGATCCTTAGATTAGTCACCTCTTCTTGAGGTGGATACCAAGTAAACCCTAGGTGTTAGCGTTGTGAGTGTTTTGTGTTGTTTTGTCTTTGTATTCCGCTACACATTATCAAGACGAAGTAAGAACGAGCATGCGGGATGAAACGCTATTCACCCCCCCTCTAGCGGACATCAAGGTCCCAACAATTGGTATCAGAGCGAGGCCGCTCTTCTGAGGACTAACCGCCAAGAGAGCAAGAAGCTAGAGGAAGAAGATGAACTTGGGAGGTCCACTTGGATGGGACATCCGGATTCCACCGCCGTACGACAAAGAAGAATTCAATTTTTGGAGGAATCGGTTGGAGACTTGGTTCCAAATGGATTGGAACCAATGTATTATCTTGGAGGACCCATTTGAAGCTCCAACGGACAAGAAGGGTAAATGCCTCCGACCTCGTGTTAGTTAGAGCCCTAGAGCCAATCATTTGATGATTGTTGTATGGACTCATTGTATTATATTATTATATATATAAAGGCATTTATTTATGGTTATTATGCTTACTTGTATTGGTGCCAAATAACTAAGTATAATAGCGTCCTTGAGTAGAACGTTCTTACATATATCAATCGATTGATTGAATCGATAGTGAGATGATATAGGGAACACTACTCCTAATCATTCCTAGTCAAGTATTAACATTCAGGGACAATGTTAATGCAATGAGACTAGCATGTAGGTCAACTCGATGACTTGATCTCACAAGTCATGGATATGGAGATATCAAGTTGACACATGGGTATGCATTGGAGAATGTATACTGAATGACCCGCCATGAAAAAGCATCATGGATCGTTATATGAGTGTCATATACTTTCTCATGTGGCTATTAGTATGACTATTAGTCCTTGGACCTGAAGTCACCATGGTTCCATACATAAGAAGTTACATACTTTGGCTTCGTCAAACGTCACCCGTAACTGAGTGGACTATAAAGGCGATTACTGGGTATGTAATGAATTATGCGGAGGGATGTGAGTGATGTAGATGGGATCTATCCCTCCTATATGACGGGAGTGACATCATTATTTTTGATAGAGTGAGATCACTAAGTGCATGACCATGCCCAATTGAGTCAATATGAGATGTTGAGCTCATTTGATTGAGTGAGTCTACTTGGGATTCAAGATTTAGATTGATTAGAGGATGACATGGTCTATGCGTCATATTGATCAATCTAGATGTCAAGGATAGAAGGACACTTGTCATATATTGTGAAGAGTCACAATTAGTAGTCACAAGGTGATGTTGGATCTCAACATTCTTATAACTTGGGTAGTAATGATGTGCTGCTAGATACCGCTCATTACTTGTGCTTCTAAATGAGTTTAGGAGCATTGCCAATGTTATAAGAACCTATAGGGTCACACACAAAGGACAATTAGATGAAGATTATGTTCATTTGATGAACCTAAAGGATTAGGTCCATGTGATAAACCAAATTGGATTAAGAGTAATCCAAATTAGGCTAATTGAGTTGGACTCAATTTGGTTTATGTGTTAGATGAGTCTAATTTAGACTTAGACTCATTGAGTCAATTTAATTCAATGAATAGAGATTCATTAAATTAAAATTGACTTGAACCAATGATTAGATTTGATCAAGCATGGGAGAGAAGTGGTCAAGTTTGACTTGACTTGAGATGAAGATGAAGGGTCAAGTTTGACTTGACCATTTGTCACCTCATTGGTGAGTTGGCAAAGAGTGGGCCAATGATGATGCTCCACATCATCATGATTGCTTAAGTGGGATGCCACCTCATGGGAGTTACCAAGAGTTGTGACTCTTGGTATTCCATGGAGGTTATTAACCTCATTCATGTGGCCGGCCACTCATTCATGGGGTGAGTTTCATTTCTTTTGTGTAACTCTCATCTTCTTCCTCAAGCTCTCTCTTCTCTCCCTCTCCTCCACCTTGGCCGAACCTTTCAAAGGTGCTAGCACACCTTTTGTTTGGTTTCTCCATCTCTTGCTTGTGTGGATACACATAGAGGAGTATCTACTTTGATACTCTCGAGATCCGGCGAACCTTGGACGAGCTGGATTAGCGAAGGGCATCGCATCAAGGGTAAAGCTATTCTCCTTTGTAGATCTAATTTAGATCTAGGCTAGAAACTCGTACTCAAAGTTTTACGTAAATTTTATTTCTTCGCACGGATCCGATGGCGGGGTTTCGGGGTTTCCGCAACGCAAAAAGCGGTTTTTGCTGCCCGAAAATCCCAACAGTGGTATCAGAGCCACGCGCGAAGCGCGTACGAGTTTTTGTTTGTATTTTTATAAAAAATATCAATTCTATAATATTCTGTAAATTTACTATTTTTATAGATTTTATGAATAATTTTCTCATAGAAGCGAAGCACAAGAGTTTAGAAACTTGTAGGCTTCGACTACCGAGAAAATTTTTCCGAAATGGCAAGGTTTCACCCCAAATCATTTTGGGACAGCGGGCTAAGGCACTGTAGGATCGCTTAGGAACACTCGCGATGGTTATATCACGGGTAGGGGTGCTGCCCCTAACCCCGCAAGGGGCTTCGTTCCGCGATTGCGTCCGAAAATCGCTAAACGGGACCGCCGGGAATTTTTACTCATAAAATCGTAAAAATATTAGATAAAATTACAGAAATTTATGGAAATTACATAATTTAGAATTGTGTATCATTTTGTGATGGTCATGACCCAAAAAAATCCCAATTTGATTGGAAATTGTGTTGTAATTCATAATACGACCTCTGTGCCGTCATGTGATTGTGCGTGTTGTATATTTGATACGTGACATGCGCGTCGTGCCTTTCTATTTATTTATTCCTATTGTAAATAGTTTAAACTCGAATGTAACTCGAGTTTCACCTTTTGTAATGTACAAAATGAGGCGGTGGAAGGTTCACTTGAGACGGAGTTACGAGGAGGGTGCGAGCAACACAAGGTGGTCAAATGAATGAGCTTGAGAAGCTGTTGACCTTAGGTTGACCATCCGATCTTCTCATTATCTTGAGAAGATCGTAGTATGGCCATGACTAATCACAAAATTAATTAATTTCTTGTGTGTATATGTGATGCATGCTAGATTAGTAATTAATTAGTGCCTTAACGATTAGATTAGATCTAAGTCGCGCACATGATGCACTTCCACAATTAGATTAGATCTAAATCGAGTATATGATACATCGTCGATTAGATTAGATCTCAATCGCGTCAACTCAAAAATGCCTACCATGCCGTGATACCTATCACTACCTCGATCACATAGTGTTATTGAATCTGCCAAAGCAGAGCAACACATATTATCTTGGTAGGGTACAGAGGGACAATCTTGGTCCCGCCTATCAACGCATGGGTGAGTAAAAACTCAATTAGATTGAGTAAAACTAGTTAAATCAAGTTTAACTGTAGATATTTATCCAATAGTTGGAAGATGGGACAAAATCACGTTTATATTAACTCTTGGGCGTATTAGCCATGTTGGTTGCTACTCGGAAAACCTAGAGGTTCCACTGTACAAAAATTTTGTACAAAGGTCTGAACCTTTTCCTAGCTATCATGTGTTCTTTTAAATTAAATTTTGGATCGCCTGCGGAACTTAACACGTTTGATCCAAAACTTAATCTATTTGTTCTTTTAGGTTTTGACTTGGATCTCCTGCGGAACTTAACACGTTTGATCCAAATCACCTAAGTTATTAATTCCATTAAATATTAATTTCCAAAATTGGTTCCCAGTACTGACGTGGCGAGATACATGACCTTCTTGGATATGGGAGCAACCACCACCGACTAGACAAAACCTTTTAAGGAAAGCTAATATTTAATTTCCTAAAATAACTTTAGGTCAACCGAAAAGAACAATCAAATCACAAGGAAAAGAAAAACAAAAAAACACTATATCGAAAACAAATTCGAAACACTAGAATCGTATGCCTCTTGTATTTAGTATTTTTTCCAAAAATAACTAGTATGATGCGGAAAGAAAAATTACTAGTTATACCTTTTAGAAAGACCTCTTGATCTTCTACCGTATTCCTCTTCTAACCTCGGACGTTGTGTGGGCAACGATCTTCCAAGATGAGAACCACCTAGGCACCTTCTTCCTTCTTCCTTCTTCCTTCTTCCTTCAAGTTTCGGCCAAGCACAAGAACTTCCAAAGGATGAAGAATTTTCCACCAACCAAGCTCCAAGGGATGCATGCTTTCTCTCCTTCTTCTCCTTCCTTGATCCGGCCACATCCTCCAAGCTCCAAGAGATGATAGATTTCGGCCACAACAAGAGGAGAGAAGAGAAAGGGCCGGCCACCACACCAAGGAAAAGAGGGAGAAAAATAGAATAGAGTCCTTAGCCTTGAAGCCTCCTCTACCCCTCTTTTATAATCCTTGGTCTTGGCAAATAAGGAAAATTTAATAAAAACTTCCTTAATTCTTTTGCCATTGAAAAGGAAAATTTATTTAATTAAAACAATTTTCTCTTTTCAAATTACAATGGCCGGCCATAACAAATAATATCTCCAAGCAAATAAAATTTTAAACACCAATTAAAACTTCCTTATTTGCTTCCGGAAATTTATAAAATTTCTCCAATAATTTTATCCCTTCATGATTGGTTTATAAAAAGGAAATTTAATAAATTAAAATCTTTCTTTTAAACATGTGGATAAAAAGAAAGTTATCTCTATAAATTAAAATCTCTTTTAATCTGCAAATAAGGAAAGATATCAAATCTTTTCTTAATCTTTTGTAGAAACTTATAAAAGAGAATATTTAATTTTAAACTCTCTTTTAAATCATCAACATGGTTAAAAAGGAAAGTTTTCTTAAAATTTAAAATCCTCCTTTAATCAACAAATAAGGAAAGATTTCAAATTTTAAACTCTCTTTTAAACATGTAGATGATTTACAAATAAGGAAAGTTTTTACCAAAAATTAAAACCATCCTATTAAACTACAAATAAGGAAAGAGATTAATCTCTTCTCTTAATCTTTTGTAGAAAGCTATAAAAGGAAATTTTTAATTTTAAACTCTCTTAATCATGATATCCACATAAGAAATAATTTTAATAAAAATCCTCTTTAATATTCTAGTGGCCGGCCACCTAAGCTTGGGACCCAAGCTTTGGCCGGCCACCTACATGGCTCATCCACTTGGTCTTGGCCGGCCCTAGCTTGGGTTCCAAGCTAGCTTGGCCAACCCCATTGGATGGGTAAGAAGGTGGGTATGCGGTGGGTATAAATGTCTATATACTAGAGGCTACGATAGGGACCGAGAGGAGGAATTGGTTTTGGTCTCCCGATAAAATTAAGCATCCCGTGCTCGCCCCGAACACACAACTTAATTTTATCAATAATAATTCATTCCACTAGAGAACTATTATTGAACTACCGCACCAATCCCAAATTACATTTTGGTTTCCTTCTTATCATGAGTGTGTTAGTCTCCCTGTGTTTAAGATAACAAATGTCCACTAATTAAGTAAGTTACTGACAACTCACTTAATTAATATCTAGCTCCAAGAGTAGTACCACTCAACTTCATCATCATGTCGGACTAAGTCCACCTGCAGGGTTTAACATGACAATCCTTATGAGCTCCTCTTGGGGACATTCTCAACCTAGATTACTAGGACACAATTTCCTTCTGTAATCAACAACACACACTATAAGTGATATCATTTCCTAACTTATCGGGCTTATTGATTCATCGAACTAAATCTCACCCATTGATAAATTAAAGAAATAAATATCAAATATATGTGCTTGTTATTATATTAGGATTAAGAGCACACACTTCCATAATAACTGAGGTCTTTGTTCCTTTATAAAGTCAGTAAAAAAGAAACGACCTCTAATGGTCCTACTCAATACACTCTTAGTGTACTAGTGTAATTATATAGTTAAGATAAACTAACACCTAATTACACTACGACCTTCTAATGGTTTGTTCCTTTCCATCATGGTCGTGAGCTACTATTTATAATTTATAAGGTATTGTTAACATGATCTTCTGTGTGTGACACCACACACCATGTTATCTACAATATAAATTAATTGAACAACTACATTTATCACAAATGTAGATATTTGACCAATGTGATTCTTATTTCTAGATAAATGTTTTATACCAAAAGCTAGGTTTTTAGTATACATTATAACAATCCCCCACTTATACTAAAAGACTAAGCTGTCATATCCGCTGCCATACATCTGATTCCCATGCCTTTCAAAAAACTCTTGCCTTAAGGACCTTAGGTTATCATCTGATGCAATCTAGGTGGCAACAACTTCTCCTCGTTATACAATTTCTCGTATTGGGTAGTACTTGCGCTCTATTGTGTTTACTTGCCTTATAGACTCATGGTTTCTTCAAGTTTGCTACTGCACCATTATTATTACAATAAATTGTAATAATCTTTGGACAAACTAGAAATCATATCTAAGTCTATCTTGAGGTTATTAAGTCATTCATCTTTTATGGCTACCTCAGAGGCTTGCCATATACTCAACTTCTATGGTGGAGTCCAGAAAAACACCTATGCTTATCACTCTTCCATAGTTATGACTTTTCCTCCTAAAGTAAACACAAAATCCAGAGGTCGACTTATTATTATCCCTATCCGATTGGAAGTCAAAATCCGTGCAACCTACAGGAACCAAATTAACTGCCTTGTAAGCTAGCATATAATCTCTAGTGCCTCTAAGGTACTTTTAATATATGCTTTACTGCAGTACAATGTCCTTGTCTAGGGTTACTTTGATATCTGCTAACTATGCCCATGACAAAACAGATTTCTGATCTCGTGCATAGCATACATTAGGTTGTCTAACTGCCGAAGCATAAAGAACTGCCTACATCACTATGTGAAAAATGACTTTTTACTTCGTTGATTACCTGAAGTAAAAGACCTATTTTTACCGAAGTAGACACGTGTGTAGTAAAAAGATTCATTTTACTTCGGATAAACTCCGAAGTCGTAGGCCCAGAAAAAACGAAGTCGTATTGGGTGTCGGGTTCGGACATATTACGAAGTAAAAAGTGCATATAACTTTGTCGATTTTTAAAAACACCGAAGTAATTAATCTTTTTCGACTTCATCATTTAGTATTTGTTGTGAAGTAATATACCTACTTTAACTTCGGTTAAAAATGAAGTAATGGATTACTTTTACTTCGTCATATATCGTTAATTCCTGAAGTAATTATCGATTAAATTACATTTAGCTTCGTTCTGGATCGAAATAATAGATAGATACTACTTCGAAATTTTTGGTAATAATTGAAGTAGTTGATACTATTTTACAGCAACAAATTGTGAATTCAAATTTTGAATTTGAAATGACGTGCCTTGACTGAATTTTTTTGACTGAATTCAATTTTCGACTTTCAAATGCCGCAAATGCCGTGTCTTGACTGAATTTCTTTGACTGAATTCAAATTTCAAAATTTCAAATGTCGTGCCTTGACTGAATTGCTTAGAATGAATTCAAATTTTGTATTTCAAATGTCGTGCCTTGACTGATCTCGACTTTGGAAAATGCCGTGCACAGCTCTAGCGGTGACGTGCCATTCTTAAAACCACCGCCCTCCCTGTTTATTTTGACTTTCGGGGCACAAAATTTTAATGCAACCTCTCTTGCCTTGCTGGCCACGGTTTCCAAGGTTGTCACACTCTTCTTCCCCAAGACTTCACCGGAGAAACCTTTGAAGGTCTGCTGGCCACCAGAAGCAGTTGCCGTCGCCGGAAATTTGTGTTCCTTGCCTTCCCACTGACCAGTGAGGACTATGGCAGCCCCCACCACTGGTCTCATCACGATCCACAACAACAAACCAAATAAAGAACAACCGAAAACAGAAGTATCTACTCCAAGAAAGCATCATGAATCAGCCCTTTAGGTAATGACCTCGTAAACATAGAGACTGAAAAAAAAAGCAAAAAAAAATTCCAAACACTTGTCTTTGTTGGAAGAATAGCACCAAACCTACAACAAATTGGAGACCGTCTAAAACATGATTTTGCAAAATAAAGGAGGAGAAAAAGAAGAATAAGAAAAAGAAATCGAAGGAAAGAAACCTGGACCTCAGCCTTCCGCCAGCTCTGTCAAATTGAAAACATACGGTATATCTCAAACACTTGCAACCTAAACCCTGTGTAAGAAAGTTCAAGTTGCCAAACCTTATTTCGGAAGCCCTAACGAGGAAACCTTCGTCTCTGTTGCCTAAGACTCCAAATCGGAAGCCCTAATGAGAGGGAACGGAGAGGACTGAAATGAAGGGGAAGGAAGAGGAGGTCCAACCTTATTTCGGCAGAGGGAAGCCCTAACGAGAGGGAACGGAGAGGACTGAAATGAAGGGGAAGGAAGAGGAGGTCCAACCTTATTTCGGCAGAGGGAAGTTAACGAAAAAGTGGGGGGAAATAAAAGTGGTCTCAAAATAAAAGTTAACTCTTGTACTATTACTTCGGAGTAAACACTAAAAATTCTATTCACGACGTTACTACTTCGGTATTTAACAACTTTCCGAAGTAATAGCTTATTTCAGTTTAAAGCGAAGCCCGCGTTTTTAAATATGCGAAGTCTATATTTGTATATACTTCGTCAGTTTTTTCAGCGAAATTGCTTATACACTTTTACCTCGTATATTTAAATTGATGAAGTAAATCGTGGCGAAGTAAAACGTCGTTTTTCACATAGTGCATGTCCTCAGTCTCCTTTGATGTCATCGGAGACATCTCTTTAGATAAAGACACTCCATGCTTAAAAGGTAAGAAACCTTTCTAGGAGTTTTTGCATGCTAAAAACGAGCAAGGATTTTTCCGATGTATTAAGCTTGGGATAAGTAATATATATATATATATATATATATATATATATATATATATATATATATATATATTTTTTTTTTTTTTCTTGGGATCCCTTATTACTTTGATCTCAAAAATATATACATTCTCCCAAGTTCTTTATATCGAATTATTTGGACAAGCATACCCTTACTTCTAACAACATTTTGATATTGTTTCCGACTACCAAAAATGTTATCTACGTATAGTATAAGAAATACCACCACGTTTCCATCACACCTTTTGTATACACAAGACTTATCCGTTTACTCAATAAATCCATAGGTATGGATTACTTTGATAAACTGGATGTTCCAAGACCTTGAAGCTTTGCCTCAGTCCATAGACTGATTGAGCTTGCACACAAGATGCTCTTAGCCCTTTACAATGAACCCTTCTGGTTGCTTTATATGGATGCTTTCTTCAAGACTTCCATTAAGGAATGCTGTCTTGACATCCACTTGCCAAATAGATAAAAGAATTTGGATAGACTTAAGCATGGTTACCAGTGAAAAAGTTTCCTTTTTCATCTAGCCTTGATTTTGAAAGTTTCTACCTTCCTGTCTATCCCTCTTTTCCTATTATAGACCTTTTTATACCCAAAGACTTTTACACCATTTAGTGTTTCTACAAGCTTCCAGATTTTATTAGAATACATATATTCTAATTCTGTTATTCATTACTCTTTGCCAAGATGTTACATCTTTATCTTGGAGTGCTTCGTCATATGTCCGGAGATTAGGTTCATATCCTCCAGGGATCGAGTCCAAAAACTCTCCCAAAACATGAATCCTTTTAGGTTGCCTAACAACCCTCCCACTACGACAAGGCACTTTCTGCAATTGTGTATCATTTGTGATACGTGTTGCAGTTTCCTTGTGGTATCTCATCTTGTACAGTTGGTACTAGATTAGACATGTCTTTTATTATTTCCTTAAGAACAAATTTTCTTATGGGCACATGGTTTATTACATAGTCCTTTTCTAAAAATCGGTCATTGATGCTAACAATGACCTTCTGATTTTTAAGACTATAAACCTACTTTCATTTCTCTAGGATAACCCACAAACAAGTGAATTCCTGTCCAACTTATCATTGTCTCTCTTCTGCATATGTGCTGAATCTGAATATGCTTCGAAATAGGCTTACGCCTATTCAGCAATTCTATATGAGTAGAGAGTTCTGTCTTTGGATGGTACTATATTCACTTCCGTTTCCAGAGTATATCCTTAAAATGATTTTGGTAATATTCTAAATAACTCATCAATCTACTTATTTCCATAAGAGTCCTATACCTTCCTTTATCTACACCATTCTGTTGGGGTGTACCATGTGCAGTTAGTTGGGATTGAATCCCTACTTCTGATAAGTGACTCTTAAATTCTCCCAAGAGGTACTTGCCACTACGATCTTACCATAGTGACTTTTACTTTAACATTTCTCCGCATCAGCCTTGTACTCTTTGAACTAATCAAAGTACTTAGTCTTGCGGTACATTAAGTAAATTTATTTGTATCTTGAATAGTTGTCTATAAAATAGACGAAATATTCAATACTACCTCTTGTCTGGATAGTCATAGGATCACACAAATCAGAATGAACCAATTTCAACATATCTTTGACTCTATACCCCTTAGACTTAAAAGCTTCTTGGTTATTTTTCCTTCCAAGTAAGACTCGCAGGTTGGAAAGATTTCCACTACTAATGAACCCAAAAGTTCATCAGCTACCAATGAATCATACTCAAGTTAATATAACATAGCCTTAGATGCCAAAGATATAATTGGTTCATTTCCGAAGGTTACTTTCTCTTAAAGTTAGAAGATGTGTTACTAATTTCCATTTGTTGCATCATGAGAGTTATTGGATTTATAAATTGCCAACCAACGTACCAGAACAGATAACTTTCCTCTTTTTCTTAATAACAACTTTGTTATTAAAAGAGACAGAATATCAAGTTCTTTGAATAATTTAGAAACTGAAAATTAGTTCTTTCTAAACTTGGTGCGTAAAGACAATTACTCAAAAATTCATGTTTTATTCTTATCAAAAGATAAACATCTCCCACTGCAACAGCTACCATTTTTACAGTAGTGCCCATGTGGACGGTGTTTTAATTTTCATTTAGTTGCCGGGTTTCCTGGAACCCTGCAATGAATTGCGGACATGATTAATGACATCTGTATCTACACTCCAGGTTCTGGTAGATAACACCACTAAACATGTTTCAACTAATGAATAAATACACCTATATTGTTCTTAATTATAAGAAGATAGTCTACCTTAATGTCTAAGTCCTATTTCCAATCATTACAATTGGGACTACTAAGTCTTTTCTATAGTATGACTACTAGGGGATTGACAAACATTTTAAATCCTAAGAATCATAAAAATATTTGGTCAAGATCAACTCCTTAAAATTCCCATGAATTTTGTATGCCACGATAGTGTGAACGTATACAAAATCGAAGAGGAGATTTTATTCATTAATTTTATTATCTCGTCAACTTTACTTTATGATGAATAAAATTAATAGTTGATCTGTCTTTGATCAAATATTTGGTCAAAACTTTTTGAATTTAAAATAACATTGATTCCTCAAACAATATTATTTAAATTCACCAACACCTCAAACACCATGAATTTTACATGCCACGATAGTGTGGACGTATACAAAATTAAACATTTGTAAGAGGAGGGGTTTACCCATTAATTACCTTGTCAATAAATCTTTATGACAAATAAAATTATCTCAAACACCGTGAATTTTGTATGCCACGATAGTGTAGACGTATACAAAATCAAACATTCGTAAGAGGGGTTTTTAATTTTATTATCTTGTCAACCTATTTATTTGACAAATTAATAGTTAGTTTTCTTCGGTCACACAAATAATAGCAGTGACTCCGATGGGGAGGATACTATTAGACGTGCCTAAGTGTATACCATTACTTGACACTAAGTCCATTAATAAGATTATGCCCCTTTCGATGGGGAAGATCACACGCTCTTAATTAATTTCCTATAGTCATCCAAAATGGAAGTTTAATCTAGTGATCTGTAAACAAGCTCATCCGATATGGAGGAAGACACTCAGAGCCAACGCGCAAACTTGTTACATCACTTATAAACCAGTAATGGAGACCGTGGAATTTATTTAAAATAAATCCCTCTCCCACTTAGTTATTTAAAGTGAGGAATTTTGACTATGCTAGTCTACTTAACATGCATACTAACAAGCACACACAACACAGCATAAAGAGCAATAAATAGAAAAACTAATTTTCAACTATTATGGCTTTTATCTATTGCTGTCCTCCGTATGTCGCCAACCATAGCTGCTGCCATCTTTGGCCACCGCCACCGGGTCTAGTTGTCGCATCCATCTTGCTCCTTATTCCGCTGCGCCTCTGGTCCTCAAAAAGGTTCCACGCCTTGCAAGATTCGATCCGCGACATAAATAGAATTTTACATTTTTCGATCCTATATTCCTCGAAGGAATGTACATGTAAACTAGATCGAACATAAAATAAAATTTACATCCATCGATCCTATATTCCATAAAAGGAATGTACATGTAACTAGATCAAAATAAAATCCTAATAAAACTAAATACAGCTTCTGCTGTATTTTATAATACAATCATGCACATACAATAAATGCCCTTGACATGTCCAAGGGTCCAATCACACACATAATAACTATAAGCCATAATAGTTAGATCCTGCATCCACAAAGTTAGCACATCCTACTATTATCCTGCCTAAATTATGTATGACATGTGCATAATTAAACCAATACTAAATACACAGATGCAAAACCCTAGCTCTGATACTAATTGTTGGTTGCTACTCGGAAAACCTAGAGGTTCCACTGTATAAAAATTTTGTACAAAGGTCTGAACCTTTTCCTAGCTACCATGTGTTCTTTTAAATTAAATTTTGGATCGTCTGCGGAACTTAACACGTTTGATCCAAAACTTAATATATTTGTTCTTTTAGGTTTTGACTTGGATCTCCTGCGGAACTTAACACGTTTGATCCAAATCACCTAAGTTATTAATTCCATTAAATATTAATTTCCAAAATTGGTTCCCAGTACTGACGTGGCGATGCACATGACCTTCTTGGATATGGGAGCAACCACCACCGACTAGACAAAACCTTTTAAGGAAAGCTAATATTTAATTTCCTAAAATAACTTTAGGTCAACTGAAAAGAACAATCAAATCACAAGGAAAAGAAAAATAAAAAAACACTATATCGAAAACAAATTCGAAACACTAGAATCGTATGCCTCTTGTATTTAGTATTATTTCCAAAAATAACTAGTATGATGCGGAAAGAAAAATTACTAGTTATACCTTTTAGAAAGACCTCTTGATCTTCTACCGTATTCCTCTTCTAACCTCGGACGTTGTGTGGGCAACGATCTTCCAAGATGAGAACCACCTAGGCACCTTCTTCCTTCTTCCTTCTTCCTTCAAGTTTCGGCCAAGCACAAGAACTTCCAAAGGATGAAGAATTTTCCACCAACCAAGCTCCAAGGGATGCATGCTTTCTCTCCTTCTTCTCCTTCCTTGATCCGGCCACATCCTCCAAGCTCCAAGAGATGATAAATTTCGGCCACAACAAGAGGAGAGAAGAGAAAGGGAAGGGCCGGCCACCACACCAAGGAAAAGAGGGAGAAAAATAGAATAGAGTCCTTAGCCTTGAAGCCTCCTCTACCCCTCTTTTATAATCCTTGGTCTTGGCAAATAAGGAAAATTTAATAAAAACTTCCTTAATTCTTTTGCCATTGAAAAGGAAAATTTATTTAATTAAAACAATTTTCTCTTTTCAAATTACAATGGCCGGCCATAACAAATAATATCTCCAAGCAAATAAAATTTTAAACACCAATTAAAACTTCCTTATTTGCTTCCGGAAATTTATAAAATTTCTCCAATAATTTTATCCCTTCATGATTGGTTTATAAAAAGGAAATTTAATAAATTAAAATCTTTCTTTTAAACATGTGGATAAAAAGAAAGTTATCTCTATAAATTAAAATCTCTTTTAATCTACAAATAAGGAAAATATCAAATCTTTTCTTAATCTTTTGTAGAAACTTATAAAAGAGAATATTTAATTTTAAACTCTCTTTTAAATCATGAACATGGTTAAAAAGGAAAGTTTTCTTAAAATTTAAAATCCTCCTTTAATCAACAAATAAGGAAAGATTTCAAATTTTAAACTCTCTTTTAAACATGTAGATGATTTACAAATAAGGAAAGTTTTTACCAAAAATTAAAACCATCCTTTTAAACTACAAATAAGGAAAGAGATTAACCTCTTCTCTTAATCTTTTGTAGAAAGCTATAAAAGGAAATTTTTAATTTTTAAACTCTCTTTTAAAATCATGATATCCACATAAGAAATAATTTTAATAAAAATCCTCTTTAATATTCTAGTGGCCGGCCACCTAAGCTTGGGACCCAAGCTTTGGCCGGCCACCTACATGGCTCATCCACTTGGTCTTGGCCGGCCCTAGCTTGGGTTCCAAGCTAGCTTGGCCGGCCCCATTGGATGGGTAAGAAGGTGGGTATGCGGTGGGTATAAATCTCTATATACTAGAGGCTACGATAGGGACCGAGAGGAGGAATTGGTTTTGGTCTCCCGATAAAATTAAGCATCCCGTGCTCGCCCCGAACACACAACTTAATTTTATCAATAATAATTCATTCCAATAGAGAACTATTATTGAACTACCGCACCAATCCCAAATTACATTTTGGGCTCCTTCTTATCATGAGTGTGTTAGTCTCTCTGTGTTTAAGATAACAAATGTCCACTAATTAAGTAAGTTACTGACAACTCACTTAATTAATAATTTGCTCCAAGAGTAGTACCACTCAACTTCATCATCATGTCGGACTAAGTCCACCTGCAGGGTTTAACATGACAATCCTTATGAGCTCCTCTTGGGGACATTCTCAACCTAGATTACTAGGACACAGTTTCCTTCTATAATCAACAACACACACTATAAGTGATATCATTTCCTAACTTATCGGGCTTATTGATTCATCGAACTAAATATCAGCCATTGATAAATTAAAGAAATAAATATCAAATATATGTGCTTGTTATTATATTAGGATTAAGAGCACACACTTCCATAATAACTGAGGTCTTTGTTCCTTTATAAAGTTAGTATAAAAGAAACGACCTCTAATGGTCCTACTCAATACACTCTTAGTGTACTAGTGTAATTATATAGTTAATATAAACTAACACCTAATTACACTACGACCTTCTAATGGTTTGTTCCTTTCCATCATGGTCGTGAGCTACTGTTTATAATTTATAAGGTACTGATAACATGATCTTCTGTGTGTGACACCACACACCATGTTATCTACAATATAAATTAATTGAACAACTATATTTATCACAAATGTAGACATTTGACCAATGTGATTCTTATTTCTAGATAAATGTTTTATACCAAAAGCTAGGCTTTTAGTATACATTCTAACAAGCCAAAGCTAACTCGAGTTTTAATATAAATGCGGACCTTGATCCTATAAACAAGAATTGTATAGAGATGTAATTGGTAATTAATTACCTACCAATCATACTAAGTCTTGGGCGATTTAGCCAAAGTTAACTCAGGGCATAGTATGATGTGGATCTTGTTCCACATAAATTCTATAATTCAGTGAGAGCATCATTTAATTAAAGGCTTAATTAGATGATTAATAGAATATGATATTTATTTTCTGCATTTTTCTGTTGTAGATAACCATGTCGTCAAATACGAACTCTTTCTCCCTGCGTTTCGTCCTTGAGAAGGACAAGCTCAACGGAGTTAATTTCCTAGACTGGTACATGAACCTGAGAATCGTTCTCACACAGGAACGAAAACTATACGTCCTGGAGCAACCCATTCTTGAGGCACCTCCTGCCACTGCCACGCAAGCTGATCGTGATGCTTACAAGAAGCATCAAGATGACGCATTAGATGTGTCATGTCTTATGCTCACGACCATGAACTCTGAGCTTCAGAAGCAGCACGAGTTGATGGGCGCTTATGATATGGTTGAACATCTTCGTCAACTATATCAAGGACAAGCGAGGCACGAGAGATTTGGGATCTCTAAGGCACTCATGTCTTATGCTCACGACCATGAACTCTGAGCTTCAGAAGCAACACGAGTTGATGGGCGCTTATGATATGGTTGAACATCTTCGTCAACTATATCAAGGATAAGCGAGGCACGAGAGATTTGGGATCTCTAAGGCACTCATGTCTTATGCTCACGACCATGAACTCTGAGCTTCAGAAGCAACACGAGTTGATGGGCGCTTATGATATGGTTGAACATCTTCGTCAACTATATCAAGGACAAGCGAGACACGAGTGATTCGGGATCTCAAAGGCACTGTTTCAGTGCAAGATGCAAGATGGGACTCCTGTAGGTCCATATGTACTCAAAATGATTGGGTACATAGAAAACCTACAGAGGTTGGGATTCCCGCTTGGCCAAGAGCTGGCCACTGACCTGATCTTGCAATCCTTGCCAGATAGCTATAGTCAATTCGTTCTAAATTATAACATGAATGAAATTGACAAGCCACTGCCTGAGCTTCTGAGTATGTTGAGAACTGCTGAGGTTAACCTTAAGAAGGTTAAGCCCAACTCCATTTTGATGGTGCAAAAGGGCAAAGGCAAGGGCAAGCCTAAAGGTAAGGGAAAGTCCCAAGCCAAGGGCAAAGGCAAGGCACTGAAATCCAAAGGAGGGGTCGCCAAGGATGCTACCTGCTTCCACTGCAGTCAGACCGGGCACTGGAAGAGGAACTGCAAAGTCTACCTGGAAGATCTTAAGAAGAAGAGAAGTGAGACTTCCACTTCAGGTATATATGTTATAGAAGTTAATCTATTTATTTCTTCATCATGGGTATTAGATACCGCATGTGCTTCTCACATTTGTACTAATGTGCAGGCACTGAGAAATAGCAGGGCATTGACGAAGGGCGAGGTGGACCTACGCGTAGGCAATGGAGCACGGGTTGCTGCTGTTGCTGTAGGAACTTATTCTCTATCTCTGTCCTCTGGGCTTGTACTAGAATTGGATGATTGTTGTTATGTGCCTGCTTTGACTAAGAACATTATATCAGTTTCTTGTTTAGACAAGAAAGACTTTTCATTTATAATAAAGAACAAATGTTGTTCAGTTTATTTAAATGATATGTTCTATTGTAGTGCACCTCTGATGAACGGACTCTATATTCTAGACCTTGAGAACCCTATCTATAACACAAGTACCAAGAGGTTCAAGTCAAATGACATGAACCAAACCTATATCTGGCACTGTCGCTTAGGTCATATAAATGACAAACGCTTATCCCAGATCCATAAGGATGGTTTGCTGGACTCATTTGATTTTGAATCTTATGAGACATGCGAGTCATGCCTACTGGGCAAGATGACCAAGACTCCCTTTAGTGGACACAGCGAGAGAGTGACTGACTTGTTATGACTTATACATAGTGATGTATGTGACCCTTTCAATGTCGCTGCCAGAGGTGGTTATATGTACTGAGGTGGTTATATGTACTTCATTACATTTACTGATGACTTCAGTAGATATGGTTATGTGTACCTGATGACACATAAATCAGAATCCTTTGAAAAGTTCAAAGAATTCAAGAATGAAGTACAAAACCAGCTTGGCAAGAGTGTTAAGATACTTCGATCAGATCGAGGTGGTGAATACCTTAGCCATGAGTTTCGTGACTATCTAGCTGAGTGTGGGATTCTATTTCAACTCACTCCTCCTGGAACACCACAGTGGAATGGTGTATCCGAAAGGAGGAATAGTACCTTATTAGATATGGTACGGTCTATGATGAGTTACACAGATCTTCCCATGTATCTTTGGGGCTATGCTCTAGACACAGCAGTATTCATTCTCAACCGAGTTCCATATAAGGCTGTAATAAAGACATCATATAGGATATGGACTGGGAGAGATGCCCAGGTGTCTTTTATGAGGATTTGGGGTTGTGAGGCTTACGTTCGACGTCAAGTCTTGGACAAATTGGGACCCAAATCCGATAAGTGCTATTTTATTGAATATCCCAAGGAAACGAAGGGATATTACTTCTACATTCCCAGTCAACGCAAGATAGTTGTGGCTAAGGCTAGGGTTTTTCTAGAAAGGGATTTTGTTTCTAGAAAGACTAGTGGGAGTACGTTCGATCTTGAAGAAGTTCAAGATATGGACCATAATACTGAAGCCTCGATGGAAGTTGAACTGGAACCACAAAGTATTGTGGATGATGTTGTTCCACAAGGAGTTGAGGAACCACAACTAGTTCAAGTAGACCTACCTCTTCGCAGATCTGATAGGGTACGTCGTCAGCCTGAGAGATACTCATTTCTCTTGTCTGACCATGATGACGTTGTGCTCATTGAGGATGAGCCTACCTCCTATCAGGAAGCTGTGATGAGACCAGATTCCGAGAAATGGCTAGAGGCCATGAGATCCGAGATGGAATCCATGTACACTAACCAAGTATGGACTTTGGTTGATCCACCTGAAGGGGTAAAACCCATTGGGTGTAAGTGGGTCTTTAAGAGAAAGACTGACATGGATGAACTTATTTATAAGGGTCGCTTGGTAGCTAAAGGTTTCAAGAAAATTCATGGTATTGACTATGATGAAACCTTTTCTCCAGTAGCGATGTTTAAGTCCATTCGGATCATACTTGCTATTGCAGCGTACCACGATTATGAGATCTGGCAGATGGATGTCAAAATCGCGTTTCTGAATGGAAACCTGCTCGAGAATGTTTACATGATACAACTTGAGGGTTTTGTAGATCCACGGCATACTGGCAGAGTATGCAAGTTGCATAGGTCCATTTATGGACTAAAGCAAGCTTCTTAGAGCTAGAATCTTCGATTCGATGATACAATCAAACAGTTTGGTTTCATCAAGAATGAAGATGAACCTTGTGTCTACAAGAAGGTTGTAGGGAACACAGTTATCTTCCTTATATTGTATGTGGATGACATACTACTCATTGGGAAAGGCATCCCTTTACTGCAGTCTGTCAAGACTTGGCTAGGGGCATGTTTCTCAATGAAGGATTTGTTAGAGTGTATACTGAAAGCCTAAGCTTTTGTAAACATTTATTTTGAATAAAGAATCACATTTGGTCAAATTGTCTACATTTAGTTGTAGTTGTTCAATTAATTTATATTGTAGATAACTTAGTATGTGGTGCCACATACAGAAGATGATGTTATCAGTACCTTATAAATTATAAACAGTAGCTCACGACCAAGATGGAAAGGAACAAACCATTGGAAGGTCGTAGTGTAATTAGGTATTAGTTTATCTTAACTATATAATTACACTAGTACACTTAGAGTGTATTGAGTAGGACCATCAGAGGTCGTTTTCTTTTATACTGACTTTATAAAGGAACAAAGACCTCAGTTATTATGGAAGTGTGTGCTCTTAATTCTAATATAATAACAAGCACATATATTTGATATTTATTTCTTTAATTTATCAATGGGTGAGATTTAGTTCGATAAATCAATAAGCCCGATAAGTTGGGAAATGATATCACTTATAGTGTGTGTTGTTGATTATAGAAGGAAACTGTGTCCTAGTAATCTAGGTTGATAATGTCCCCAAGATGAGCTCATAAAGATTGTCATGTTAAACCCTGCAGGTGGACTTAGTCCGACATGACGATAAGGTAGAGTGGTACTATTCTTGGATTAAGATATTAATTAAATGAGTTGTCAGTAACTCACTTAATTAGTGGACATTTGACATCTTAAACACAGGGAGACTAACACACTCATAATAAGAAGGAGCCCAAAAATGTAATTTGGGATTGGTGCGGTAGTTCAATAATAGTTCTCTAGTGAAATGAATTATTATTGATAAAATTAAGTTGTGTGTTCGGGGCGAACACGGGATGCTTAATTTTATCGGGAGACCAAAACCAATTCCTCCTCTCGGTCCCTATTGTAACCTCTTATTTATAGAGTACTATACCCACCTTCATACCCATGATAAGGGGGCCGGCCAAGCTAGCTTGTGGATCAAGCTAGGGCCGACCAAGCCTTGATTCATGGGTGGCCGGCCCTAGCTTGAACCCAAGCTTAGGTGGCCGGCCCCCATTAAATTAAAAGGAATTTTAATTTTAAATATTTCTTATGTGAAAGATATAATTTATTGGAGAGATTAAAAATTAAAATATCTCTTTTAAAAGGATCTACAAAAGATTAAAGAAAGAGATTAGATCTCTTTCCTTATTTGTAGATTGGAAAGATATTTTATTTTTCTTCTTTATAAATTATTCACATGTAGAATAATTAAAATTATAGAAATTTCTTTTTATCAACCATGAAGGGATTTTAAAATAAAATTTTATTTTTTAAAAATTCCGAAGACAAATAAGGAATTTTAATTGTTGATTGAAATTGCTTTGTTTGGTCTTGTTGATGTGGCCGGCCAAGACATGGAGTTTTAAGAAATTTTGTTTAATTTTTCTTAATTAATTCATGTCAAGGAAAGTTAAGGAAATTTTATTGTAATTAAACTCCGAGAGACACGTTTAAGATGGTACGGACATGTACTTAGACGACCAATAAATGCTCCAGTTAGGCGATGTGAAACTCTGATAAACATGCATATCAAACGAGGAAGAGGACGACCAAAAAAGACTTGGTTAGCAACAATAAAATAAGATAAAATTTATTTAAATATAGATGATGATATAATAGGAGATAGGGCTCAATGGCGTAAAAGGATTCATACAACCGACCCCACCTAGTGGGAAAATGCTTGGTTGTTGTTGTTGTTGTTGTACCAAATCTAAGGAATATAAAAGAGGGGGTTGGGGTGCCTTCATGAGACACAACATGTATTATTCTCTCCCTCTTTTCCTTGGTGTTGTGGTCGGCCATCATCTCTCCCTCTCTTCCTCTTTGTGGTGGCCGAAACTCTACCTTGCTTGGAGCTTTTGTGGTGGCCGGATACTACTTGGAGAAGAAGAAGAAGAAGGAGAGAAAGCTTGCATCCCTTGGAGCTTAGTTGGTGGAAAAAGTTCTTCATCCTTGGATTTTGGTGCTTCGCCGAAACTTGAAGGAAGAAGAAGAAGGTGCTAGGTGGTCCTCATCTTGGAAGATCGTTGCCCACACAACGTCCGAGGTTAGAAGAGGAATACGGTAGAAGATCTAGAGGTCTTTCTAAAAGGTATAACTAGTATTTTTCTTTCCGCATCATACTAGTTAATTTTGGAAATAATACCAAATATAAGAGGCATACGATTCTAGTATTTCGAATTTGTTTTCGATATTGTGTTCTTTGTTTTATTTCTTTTCCTTGTGATTTGATTGTTCTTTTCGGTTAACCTAAAGTTATTTTAGGAAATTAAATATTAGCTTTCCTTAAAAAGCTTTGTCTAATCGGTGGTGGTTGCTCCCATATCCAAGAAGGCCATGTACCTCGCCACGTTAGTACTGGAAGCTAATTTTGGAAATTAATATTTAATGGAATTAATAACCTAGGTGATTTGGATCGAACGTGTTAAGTTCCGCAGGAGATCCAAGTCAAAACCTAAAAGAACAAATAGATTAAACTTTGGATCAAACGTGTTAAGTTTCACAGGCGATCCAAGTTTAATTTAAAAGAAGACATGGTAGCTAGGAAAATGTTCAGACCTTTGTACAAAATTTTTGTACAGTGGAACCGTTAGGTTTTCCGAGTAGCAACCAACAATTGGTATCAGAGCTAGGGTTTTGCCTCTGTGTATTTGGTATTAGTTTAATTATGCACATGTCATACATAATTTAGGCAGGTTAATAGTAGGATGTGCTAACTTTGTGGATGCAGGATCCAACTATTATGACTTATAGTTTTTTATGTGTGTGATTGGACCCTTGGACATGTCAAGGGCATTTATATGTGTGTGCATGATTGTATTATAAAATACAGTAGGAGCTGTATTTAGTTTTTATTAGGATTTTATTTTTTGATCTAGTTACATGTACATTCCTTTTATGGAATATAGGATCGATGGATTTAAATTTTTATTTTATGTTCGATCTAGTTTACATGTACATTCCTTCGAGGAATATAGGATCGAAAAATGTAAAATTCTATTTATGTCGCGGATCGAATCTTGCAAATCGTGGAACCTTTTGAGGACCAGAGGCGCAGCGGAACAAGGAGCAAGATGGATGCGACAGCTAGACCCAGTGGCGGTGGCCAAATATGGCAGCAGCTTGGGATGACAACACACGGAGGACAACCATTGATAAAAGTCATAATAGTTGAACATTAGATTTTCTATTTATTGCTTTTATATTGTGCTGTGTGTGCATGTTAGTATACATGTTTAGTAGGCTAGCATAGTTAAAATTCCTCATTTATAAATAACTAAGTGGGAGAGGGATTTTAAATAAATTCCACGGTCTCCATTACTAGTTTGTAAGTGATGCAAACAAACTTGCGCGTTGGCTCTGAGTGCCTTCCTCCATATCGGATGAGCTTGTTTGTGGATCACTAGAACAAACTTCCATTTTAGATGACTATAGGAAGTTAATTAAGAGCGTGTGATCTTCCCCATCGGAAGGGGCACAATCTTATTAATGGACTTAGTGTCAAGTAGTGGTATACACTTAGGCACGTTTAATAGTATCCTCCCCATCGAAGTCGCTGCTATTATTCGTGTGACCAAAGGATACCAACTATTAATTTTATTTGTCAAAAAGTTAGGTTGACAAGATAATAAAATTAATGGGTTAAAACCCTCCTTTTACAAATGCTGAATTTGTATACGTCCACACTATCGTGGCATACAATATTCGCGGTGTTTTGAGGTGTTGGTTAATTTAAAATAGTATTGTTTGAGGAATCAATATTATTCTAAATTTAGAGTTCTGACCAAAAGTTATTTGTGATTCTTAGGATGACTTTCAACCCACTGGCCATTATACTAAAAGAGAACAGACTTACTAGTCCTAACTATATAGATTGGAAAAGGAACCTGGACATTGTTATTACTGCTGAAAGCTATAAGTTTGTACTGACTGAGCCTTGTCCTGATGCACCCACTGGTGAATCTACCCAAGAGGAGATTGAATATCATAAGAAATGGGTAAAGGCAGATGGGATGGCGCGGTGTTACATTTTGTCTTCAATGTCAAATGTATTGCAACATCAGCATCAAGATTTACCAACAGCTTATGATATTATGAACAATCTCAAGGAACTCTTTGGTCATCAGGATCAGGCTTCTAGACAAGAAGCCATGAGAAAGATAATGTCAGCCACCATGCAAGAGGGTACTCCTGTAAGGGATCATATCCTAAAGATGATGGCTTATCTGAACGAAATACAGATCCTTGGAGGAGAAATTGATGGGGAAACCCAGATCGATATGATCCTCCAAACACTACCTAGAAGTTTTGAGCAATTCCGCCTGAATTACAATATGAACAAAAGGGTATATTCATTGGCGGAACTACTGACAGAACTTCAGGCAGCAGAAGGTTTGTTTCGTCACAATTCTCATATTCACTATGCTGAAAATGGTTCTACTTCTAAACCGAAAGGAAAGAAGAAGAAGAAACAAGTTGGTTCAGCAAAGAAAGTGAATAAATCTCAGAGTACAGGACCTAAAGCTGGAGTGAAGAAGCCGAAGGGCAAGTGCTTCATCTGCAAGCAGTCAGGGCATTGGAAGGCGGACTGTTCTCGTAGGAATCAGAACAACAAAGGTATATCTCATGCTCTAGTTGTTGAATCATGTTTAGCGGTGTTATCTACCAGCACCTGGTGTATCACGGGAGCCACTGATCATGTCTGCAATTCCTTGCAGGGGTTCCAGGAAACCCGACGACTATCTGAAGGAGAGATTACCGTCTACATGGGCAATGCTACTAAGGTGGCGGCTGTTGCAGTGGGAGATGTCTACTTATCTTTTAATAGAAATAGAAATTTGGTTTTAAGAAATTGTCTTTATGTACCCAGTTTTAGAAAGAATTTAATTTCAGTTTCTAAACTATTTTTGGATGGATATTCAGTTTCCTTTAGTAACGATGTAGTTATTAAGAGAAATAAAGTGATTATATGTTCTGGTGCATTAGTTGACAATTTGTATACTTTAAATCTATTTTTTCTCACAAAGCAAAACATGGAAATTTATAACTCATTTTCTAACTCAAATAAGAGAAAAGAACCTTCGGAAATGAACCAAGCATATCTTTGGCATCTAAGGCTTGATCATATTAACTTAAGTAGGATTCAGAGGCTTATAGCCGATGGACTCTTGGGTTCATTAGAGTTGGAAAATTTTCCAACTTGTGAATCTTGCTTGTAAGGTAAAATGACCAAGAGGTCTTTCAAGGCCAAGGGGTATAGAGCCAAAGAAGTGTTAAAATTGGTTCATTATGATTTGTGTGGTCCTATGTCTGTCCAGGCAAGAGGTGGTTTTGAATATTTTGTCTCTTTTATAGACTATTATTCAAGATACGGATACATTTACCTAATGCGCCGCAAGTCCGAGTACTTTGATAAGTTCAAAGAATACAATGCTGATGTGGAGAAACGACTAGGTAAAAGTATCAAGACACTACGGTCTGATCGTGGTGGCGAATACCTCTTAGGAGAGTTTAGGAATTACTTATCAGAGGCCGGGATTCAATCCCAACTGTCCGCACCTGGTACACCCCAACAGAATGGTGTGGCAGAACGAAGGAATATGACTCTTATGGAGATGGTTAGATCGATGATGAGTTATTCAGAATTACCAAATTCGTTTTGGGGATACGATCTGGAAACAGCAGTGTACATTCTGAACTTAGTACCTTCTAAATCAGTTTCTTCTACTCCCACAGAATTGTGGAATGGGCGAAATCCCAGTCTAAGACATATTCGGATTTGGGGTAGTCCAGCACATGTGCTGAAACCAGATGCTGATAAGTTAGAATCTCGTACAGAAGTTCGCATGTTTATGGGGTATCCCAGAGGAACGAAAGGTGGTTTATTTTATAGTCCTAAAGACCAGAAGGTCATTGTTAGCACCAATGCCCAGTTTTTAGAAGAAGACTATATAATGGATCACAAGCCCAGTAGCAAAGTTGTTTTAGAAGAACTTAGAGAGGACACATCTACCTTAGTACCAACAGTACAAGATGAAGTACCACAAGAGACTGCAACACGTGTCACACATGATACACAACCACAGACTGTGTCTCGTCGTAGTGGGAGGGTTGTTAGGCAGCCTGATAGATTCATGTTTTTGGGAGAGTCTTCGGACTTGATCCCGGGTAAACATGAACCTGATCCCCGAACATATGACGAAGCACTCCAAGATATAGATGCAGCATCTTGGCAAAAGGCAATGAATTCTGAAATAGAGTCGATGTACTCTAATAAGGTCTGGGAGCTCGTAGAACCCCCTGATGGTGTAAAAGCCGTTGGATGCAAGTGGATCTACAAAAGGAAAAGTGGGACAGATGGGAAGGTAGAAACCTTCAAAGCTAGGCTTGTTGCGAAAGGGTACACTCAGAAAGAGGGAATCGATTATGAGGAGACCTTTTCACCGGTAGCCATGCTTAAGTCTATCCGGATACTCTTATCCATTGCTGCTCATATGGATTATGAGATTTGGCAAATGGATGTCAAGACAGCTTTCCTTAATGGAAGTCTTGAAGAGAACATCCATATGAAGCAACCAGAAGGGTTTATTGAAAAAGGCAAAGAGCATCTAGTGTGCAAGCTCAATCGGTCCATTTATGGACTAAAGCAAGCTTCAAGGTCTTGGAACATCCGGTTTAATGAAGTAATCCAGTCATATGGATTTATTCAGTGTCCGGATGAGTCTTGTGTATACAAGAAGTGTAACGGAAACGTGGTGGTATTTCTTGTACTATACGTAGATGATATTTTGTTAATTGACAACAATGTCAAGGTATTATCGGACGTAAGGGTATGGTTGTCCAAACAATTTGATATGAAGGACTTAGGAGATTGTGCACACATTCTTGGGATCAAAGTTATAAGGGATCGCAAGAAAAGAATGTTGTGTCTGTCCCAAGCTTCATATATAGATACAATCCTTGCTCGTTTTAGCATGCAGGATTCCAAGAAAGGTTTCTTACCTTTTAGGCATGGAGTAGCTCTATCTAAAGAGATGTCTCCGAAGACATCAAAGGAGATAGAGGACATGAAAGCAGTTCCTTATGCTTCGGCTGTAGGAAGCCTAATGTATGCAATGCTATGTACGAGACCTGATATCTGTTTTGCCATGGGCATGGTTAGCAGATATCAGAGTAACCTTGGACAAGGACATTGGACTGCGGTAAAGCATATATTAAAGTACCTGAGAAGGACTAGAGATTATATGCTAGTTTACCAAGCAGACGATTTGCTCCATGTGGGTTACACGGATTCAGATTTCCAATCAGATACGGACAACAGTAAGTCTACATCAGGCTATGTGTTTACTTTAGGAGGTGGAGCCATTGCATGGAGGATTGTTAAGCAGAAATGCGTTTCGGACTCAACCATGGAAGCAGAGTATGTAGCAGCCACTGAGGCGGCTAAAGAAGCAGTATGGCTCATGAACTTTCTAATGGACTTAAATGTGATTCCTAGTTTGCCCAAAATCATCACAATTTATTGTGATAATAGCGATGCAGTTGCAAACTCGAAGGAACCATGAGCCCATAAGGCAAGTAAACATATAGAGCGCAAGTGCCACCTGATACGAGATATTGTGAAGCGAGGAGAAGTTGTCATCGCCAAGATTACATCAGCAGATAACCTGGCAGATCCTTTCACTAAGGCCTTTCCGGCAAAAGCTTTCGATCGGCATGTGGAGGGAATGGGAATCAGATGTATGACAGAAGATATGGCAGCTTAGTCATTAGTATAAGTGGGAGATTGTCAGAGTGTATACTGAAAGCCTAAGCTTTTGTAAACATTTATTTTGAATAAAGAATCACATTTGGTCAAATTGTCCACATTTAGTTGTAGTTGTTCAATTAATTTATATTGTAGATAACTTAGTATGTGGTGCCACATACAGAAGATGATGTTATCAGTACCTTATAAATTATAAACAGTAGCTCACGACCAAGATGGAAAGGAACAAACCATTGGAAGGTCGTAGTGTAATTAGGTATTAGTTTATCTTAACTATATAATTACACTAGTACACTTAGAGTGTATTGAGTAGGACCATCAGAGGTCGTTTTCTTTTATACTGACTTTATAAAGGAACAAAGACCTCAGTTATTATAGAAGTGTGTGCTCTTAATTCTAATATAATAACAAGCACATATATTTGATATTTATTTCTTTAATTTATCAATGGGTGAGATTTAGTTCGATAAATCAATAAGCCCGATAAGTTGGGAAATGATATCACTTATAGTGTGTGTTGTTGATTATAGAAGGAAACTGTGTCCTAGTAATCTAGGTTGATAATGTCCCCAAGATGAGCTCATAAAGATTGTCATGTTAAACCCTGCAGGTGGACTTAGTCCGACATGACGATAAGGTAGAGTGGTACTATTCTTGGATTAAGATATTAATTAAATGAGTTGTCAGTAACTCACTTAATTAGTGGACATTTGACATCTTAAACACAGGGAGACTAACACACTCATAATAAGAAGGAGCCCAAAAATGTAATTTGGGATTGGTGCGGTAGTTCAATAATAGTTCTCTAGTGGAATGAATTATTATTGATAAAATTAAGTTGTGTGTTCGGGGCGAACACGGGATGCTTAATTTTATCGGGAGACCAAAACCAATTCCTCCTCTCGGTCCCTATCGTAGCCTCTTATTTATAGAGTACTATACCCACCTTCATACCCATGATAAGGGGGCCGGCCAAGCTAGCTTGTGGATCAAGCTAGGGCCGGCCAAGCCTTGATTCATGGGTGGTCGGCCCTAGCTTGAACCCAAGCTTAGGTGGCCGGCCCCCATTAAATTAAAAGAAATTTTAATTTTAAATATTTCTTATGTGAAAGATATAATTTATTGGAGAGATTAAAAATTAAAATATCTCTTTTAAAAGGATCTACAAAAGATTACAGAAAGAGATTAGATCTCTTTCCTTATTTGTAGATTGGAAAGATATTTTATTTTTCTTCTTTATAAATTATTCACATGTAGAATAATTAAAATTATAGAAATTTCTTTTTATTAACCATGAAGGGATTTTAAAAGGAAATTTTATTTTTTAAAATTTCCGAAGACAAATAAGGAATTTTAATTGTTGATTGAAATTGCTTTGTTTGGTCTTGTTGATGTGGCCGGCCAAGACATGGAGTTTTAAGAAATTTTGTTTAATTTTTATTAATTAATTCAAGTCAAGGAAAGTTAAGGAAATTTTATTGTAATTAAATTTCCTTATTTACCAAAGCTAAGGAATATAAAAGAGGGGGTTGGGGTGCCTTCATGAGACACAACCTCTATTATTCTCTCCCTCTTTTCCTTGGTATTGTGGCCGGCCATCATCTCTCCCTCTCTTCCTCTTTGTGGTGGCCGAAACTCTACCTTGCTTGGAGCTTTTGTGGTGGCCGGATACTACTTGGAGAAGAAGAAGAAGAAGAAGGAGAGAAAGCTTGCATCCCTTGGAGCTTAGTTGGTGGAAAAAGTTCTTCATCCTTGGATTTTGGTGCTTGGACGAAACTTGAAGGAAGAAGAAGAAGGTGCTAGGTGGTCCTCATCTTGGAAGATTGTTGCCCACACAACGTCCGAGGTTAGAAGAGGAATACGGTAGAAGATCTAGAGGTCTTTCTAAAAGGTATAACTAGTATTTTTCTTTCCGCATCATACTAGTTATTTTTGGAAATAATACCAAATATAAGAGGCATACGATTCTAGTATTTTGAATTTGTTTTCGATATTGTCTTCTTTGTTTTATTTCTTTTCCTTGTGATTTGATTGTTCTTTTCGGTTAACCTAAAGTTATTTTAGGAAATTAAATATTAGCTTTCCTTAAAAAGCTTTGTCTAGTCGGTGGTGGTTGCTCCCATATCCAAGAAGGCCATGTGACTCGCCACGTCAGTACTGGAAGCTAATTTTAGAAATTAATATTTAATGGAATTAATAACCTAGGTGATTTGGATCGAACGTGTTAAGTTCTGCAGGAGATCCAAGTCAAAACCAAAAAGAACAAATAGATTAAACTTTGGATCAAACTTGTTAAGTTTCGCAGGTGATCCAAGTTTAATTTAAAAGAACATATGGTAGCTAGGAAAAGGTTCAGACCTTTGTACAAAATTTTTGTACAGTGGAACCATTAGGTTTTCCGAGTAGCATCCAATAGGATTTAGGTGAAGCATCCCGCATTCTAGGCATATAGATCTATAGAGATAGATCTACGAGATTGCTTGGCCTAAGTCAGAGTACATACATTGACAAGGTATTACTTCGGTTTGTCATGCAGAACTCCAAGAAGGGATTTCTGCCGATGTCACATGGTATGAGTATTTCAAAGACTCAAAGTCCCTCTTCTAGGGAGGAGAGAGACCACATGGATCAGATCCCTTATGCTTCAGCCATAGGATCTATCATGTACGCCATGCTATGTACTCGTCCTGATGTCTCGTATGCTTTGAGCATGACGAGCAGATACCAGTCAGATCTAGGTGAAAGTCACTGGATAGCGGTCAAGAATATTCTTAAGTACTTAAGAAGGACTAAAGAATATTTCTTGATATATGGAGGCGATGACGAGCTAGCTGTAAAGGGTTACAGTGATGCTAGCTTCCAAACTGATCAGGATGATTATCGATCGCAGTCAGGGTTCGTGTTTTGTATAAATGGTGGTGTTGTGAGCCGGAAGAGTTCGAAGCAGGACACAGTAGCTGATTCTACAACAGAGGCCGAGTATATTGCTGCATCAGAAGCAGCAAAGGAAGCAGTTTGGATCCACAAGTTCATTACTGAGCTTGGGGTGGTTCCTAGCATAGCTGATCACATAGAGCTCTATTGTGACAACAATGGATCAATAGCACAGGCCAAGGAACCTCGCTCACACCAGCGGACCAAACACATACTACGACGCTTCCATCTCATTCGAGAGATCATCGATAGAGGAGATGTGGAGATTTGCAGAGTACCCACTGAGGCTAACATCGCAGATCCCTTGACCAAGGCTTTGGCACAGAGAAAGCATGATGGTCACACTAGGTCATTGGGCCTTAGAGCCTATACTGATTGACACTAGTGCTAGTGGTAGATTGTTAGTTAGAACCCTAGAGCCATTCATTTGATGATTGTTGTATGGACTTGTTGTATCATATTCTTATATATATAAAGGCATTTGTTTATGATTATTATGCTTACTTGTATTGGTGCCAAATAACTAAGTATAATAGCGTCCTTGAGTAGAAGGTTCTTACCTATATCAATCGATTGATTGAATTGATAGTGAGATGATATAGGGAACACTACTCCTAATCATTCCTAGTCAAGTATTAACATTCAGGGACAATGTTAATGCGACGAGACTAGCATGTAGGTCAACTCGATGACTTGATCTCACAAGTCATGGATATGGAGATATCAAGTTGACACATGGGTATGCATTGGAGAATGTATACTGAATGATCCGCCATGAGAAAGTATCATGGATCGTTATATGAGTGTCATATACTTTCTCATGTGGCTATTAGTATGACTATTAGTCCTTGGACCTGAAGTCACCATGGTTCCCTACATAAGGAGTTACATGCTTTGGCTTCGTCAAACGTCACCCGTAACTGGGTGGACTATAAAGGCGATTACTGGGTATGTAACGAATTATGCGGAGGGATGTGAGTGATGTAGATGGGATCTATCCCTCCTATATGACGAGAGTGACATCATTATTCTTGATAGAGTGAGACCACTAAGTGCATGACCATGTCCAAATGAGTCAATATGAGATGTTGATCTCATTTGATTGAGTGAGTCTACTTGGGATTCAAGATTTAGATTGATTAGAGGATGACACGGTCTATGCTTCATATTGATCAATCTAGATGTCAAGGATAGAAGGACACTTGTCATATATTGTGAAGAGTCACAATTAGTAGTCACAAGGTGATGTTAGATCTCAACATTCTTATAACTTGGGTAGTAATGATGTGTTGCTAGATACCGCTCATTACTTATGCTTCCAAATGGGTTTAGGAGCATTGTCAATGTTATAAGAACCTATAGGGTCACACACAAAAGGTAATTAGATGGAGATTAGGTTCATTTGATGAACCTAAAGGATTAGGTCCATGTGATGAACCAAATTGGATTAAGAGTAATCCAAATTAGGCTAATTGAGTTGGACTCAATTTGGTTCATGTGTTAGATGAGTCTAATTTGAACTTAGACTCATTGAGTCAATTTAATTCAATGAATAGAGATTCATTAAATTAAAATTGACTTGAACCAATGATTAGATTTGATCAAGCATAGGAGAGAAGTGGTCAAGTTTGACTTGACTTGAGAGGAAGATGAAGGGTCAAGTTTGACTTGTTCATTTGCCACCTCATTGGTGAGTTGGCAAAGAGTGGGCCAATGATGATGCTCCACATCATCATGATTGCTTAAGTGGGATGCCACCTCATGGGAGTTACCAAGAGTTGTGACTCTTGGTATTCTATGGAGGTTATTAACCTCATTCATGTGGTCGGCCACTCATTTATGGGGTGAGTTTCATTTCTTTTGTGTAACTCTCATCTTCTTCCTCAAGCTCTCTCTTCTCTCCCTCTCCTCCACCTTGGCTGAACCTTTCAAAGGTTCTAGCACACCTTTTTTTTGGTTTCTCCATCTCTTGCTTGTGTGGATACACATAGAGGAGTATCTACTTTGATACTCTCGAGATTCGACGAACCTTGGACGAGCGGGATTAGCGAAGGGCATCGCATCAAGGGTAAAGCTCTTCTCCTTTGTAAATCTAGTTTAGATCTAGGCTAGAAACTCGTACTCGAAGTTTTACGTAAATTTTATTTCTTTGCACGAATCCGGTGGCGGGGTTTCGGGGTTTCCGCAACGCAAAAAGCGGTTTTTGCGGCTCGAAAATCCCAACACCTCAATATTGGACCGAGGAACAAAAGGAGCTAGCGGAGGCGGATAAGGAGGTAACGAAAATATTGCTTAATTTATTACCTTCTAACATTATATTGAGTGTAGGTGAATACACTAGTGCAAGTGATCTTTGGAAAACGATCATTGCCTATCATGAAGACCCTACACAAGTCCAAGGAGTGGAAGAGCCCAAGGAGAAGGGCTCAGAAGGACCAATCCGATGTTGAGACGAGGTCAACATTCGAAGAAGAGGAGGAAGAAAAGATGCAATCCGATGTTGACGAGAAGTCAACATTCGAGGAGGAAAAGGAAGAGGAGGAAGAGAAAGAGAAGGAAGAGGTGGAAGAGGAGAGATCTTCCACATCCTCAAGAGATGAAGAAGTGGAAGAGTCCACATCCTCAAGTGAAGAGGAAGAAATAGAAGATGATGTCATCTCTACATTACAAGAAAAATTAAATGGAGGATCAAACATCAACCCTACAAGTAAAGGTATAAAGATTTTAATTATTAAAGATAAAAATCATATCATTTGCTTTGAGTGTAGGGAGCATGGGCACTACAAGAGTAAGTGTCCCAAATTGTCCAAGAAGAAGGACCAAGTAGTACCCAAGGGCAAGGAGAAGCCCAAGGAGATTGGTCCCACGAAACACAAGAGCAAGGAGCACATTGTATGCTTCTCATGCAATCAAAATGAGCATTACCGGAGTCAATGCCCTAAAGGGAAGAAGCCAATCAAAGTTAAAGGAGGAAGCACAAATCGAGGGGGAGCTTCTAAAAGCAAACCCAAGGTAACCTTTAATAGTGCAATTCCTTTTAGTCATGATGAAATGTGTGCTAGAAATAACACTTATCATTTTAATGCAAATTATCATGAAAATATAATGCATGATAGCTTTAAGGGAAAATACATTCCTCCTTATGCTAGAACTACCATACCTAAGTTTAGGAAGGTAGATAGTAACCTAGGCAATAACTCTAAGGACTTTAGATATATGCCTAAAAATAGAAATGCTCATAGGGGTCAAGAAAAATCCAAATCTATGGATTTAATGACGGAGAACCATGTCTTGAGGTCAAGACTTGATAACTTAGAAAGGACTCTAGCGAGAATGGAAAATATTCTTAAGGGTCAAAATGAGCAAACTCTAGGGAGAACTAGGCAAGAGTCATCCAATGGCTATAGAGGTTTGAGATGCAAACCTAAAGTCAAGAAGGATGTGACTTCCTTTAATAGAGTTCCATATAGCTATGGGACCAACCCCAGGTTTAGAGGTCAAGTCAAAGATACTAGGAAAAGAAGCTTTAAAAGTTCTTTTGGCAAGACAAATGTGACCAAGACTTCTAAGAAGTCTAACAAAGTCACAAAGAAGGTCACAAGGGAGGCCATCCCTAAAGTCGATCTAATAAAGGTGACTAAGGCTCCAAAAAGGCCAAACAAAGTCACAAATAAGGTTACAAGGGGAGTTATCCCTAGGAGTGACCTAGTAGAAGTGACCAAGGCTTCTAAGAAGCCTAGAAAGACCCTTAGGAAGGTATCTAGGGAAGTTATCCCTAGTGAGTACCTAGAGCATCCAAGGAGTACCAATAGGTTTTGGGTTCCTAGGAGCATATTCTCTACACCCTAGATGGGTTTAGAGAATATCAACTCAAATAGGAAGGGTAGTTAACTCAACCTTATTAAAGTTGACACTTGAGAGCATTTTCAAGGTTAGTGTTAACCTTTGAAAATGAAAAGGATTATAGGGTTACTCTTTGAAAGAGTAATATATGTGCCAAAATTTGAAGAGTTGAACTTAATCTAACTTGGTACACTTAAGAAAAGTATAAGAAAAATCAAGTTAGAATTTTGATACTTTCTTAAGGAATTAAGAGAAAACCCATGCTTTAATCAAATGTGATTAAAGCCTTGAAGAGCAAAAATGTGTCAAAATTGAGGAGTTTAATCTAATTTAAATTGACACATTTAGAAAAAGATAAGAAATGTCAAGTTGGGGTTTTGACATTTTCTTAGAAGGCTAAAGGCAAATCTAAGCCTTAATTTGATTTCATTTACTCTTTGAAAGAGTAAAATGTGTCATACTTTGAGGAATTTGTTTAATTTAAAATGACACAAATTTAGAAAGGGAAAAAGAAATGTCAAAATTGGGTTTGGCACACTCTTGATGAAGTTGGGCAATCAAGGATTTAATTTTAAGGTTTAGCTAAGAATTAAGGATACTTAGATAGATCATCTAGGTATATTTTGTCTATGCTAAAATGCCATGATTGTTTATCCATCATATGTCATGACATCATATTTATTTTTTCATTCATGATTATTATAAAAAATACCATGTCATGTCATACATACATCATATAGCTATAGCATGCTTTTCTTTTGAAAATTGCTTATTTTGATGTATGTCATTGATCATCATGCATTATGTTAATTTCCTTGTAATTAAGGACAAAAAGGCATTTATTAAGAATGGTAAATATCCCAACAAGTTAGATTATACCAAATGACATCCTAGGTGGATGATCATAAGTCTCTTAATGCCTATATAGATATGCATAATCCCTTAGTTTAGGACAAAACCAAATATACATCTCACAAAGAATCATAAGGTGACTTGTATGTGTTTTAGTACACATTAGATACAAGTGAGATGTTAGGATGGTGAACAAAACTCAAGATGTTGATTTAGTGCATCTTGTTGAGTTTTAGGTTCATCAAAACACATAGTTATGTGTCCTCCAATCATTGGGAAAGCTAATGTACAAGTCATGTGCATTGAGCCCAAAGAACATGGTTGGATATTGGTTTTGAAAATCTTTTAAAATGCTTTTGAAAAACCTTGGTGAAGACTATCTTTTGATAGTAATCATCATTGAATAGTTGAGCACAAACTTGGAAGAAAACACTAGAGTTTTTACAAGTTTCAAAGTTTGTGTCAATCTTTGAAAATAGGAAGTATTTTTATAGAAAACTATTTTTCCTTGATCGTATATACCCTAAGTAGTGTCTACATGAATTTTCAGATTTTTGTAGAATTTTTTATGAGTTTCTGAAGTTCGCTGAAATTGAATTTCAGGAAATCAGAAACCCAATCGATCAGCCGATCGATTGGGAAGCCAATTCCTGCGAATAGAAGGGTAGTGAATCAATCAGTCGATCGATTCAGAGGGAATTTCTGCGAGCAGTAGCTTGCGGAATCAATCAATGGATCGATTGAAGTGATTTCAATCAATTGAGTCCCAACTTCAATCGATTGGGAAGTCTGATTTTGGCTGGAAAAGCCTGATTTCAGTACTTCAAGTTACTTCGAGTCCCGTTAAACATTACAAACACATTGGAATACATTTGTATACATTTAGGGGGAGTTTTCATGTGCAAACAAGTATGGATTGGTTAAGAAATACCAAAGTGAAGTTTAGGATAAGGTTTAGTTTCAATTCTGAATTTTGGAACCTTAAAACTTCAAGTTTTGATTTTCAAGGGTCATTAACCATTCCTAACCCTTTTGAATACATTTGTATACACTTAGGAGGAGTTTTCATGATGAAAACAAGCATGGTTTGGTTAATGTTGACTTAGGTGAAGTTTAGGTTAAGGTTAGTTTCATTATTGAATTTTGAACCTCAAAACTTTGAGTTTTAGTTTTCCTAATTATTTAGGAACCCCAAGTCATTGTTGGTGCAATGATAGAAGTTTGACCATGTTTTTAGGGGGAGTTACTCTTTGAAAAATAAAAATATTTTCAAAGATCTTGGAAGGTGGGTTAAACCTTCGTGATGAATTAATACTCAGGGTCGAGTATTGGAAAGCAATGGAAGGTTGGTTATCTTCATTGCTAGGATGTTAAATGCTCTTGGATGAGCATTTTGGAGTAGATGTTTGCTCAAGGGGGAGCATTGGGTTCAATGAGGGGGATCAGACCTTCATTCGTAAAGTGAAAAATACTCTTGGATGAACATTAAGAAGAAGATTACTGCTCAAGGGGAAGCATTGGATATAATGAATGGGATTTTCATTGGTCAAATGGTGAATGCTCTAGGTTGAGCATTGTGGAGTCAAGTAGAGCTCAAGGGAGAACTTTGGAGACAATGAAGGGTATGTGATCTTCATTGTGAGGTTAACTCTTATGGGGAAGAGTTGTTTTCTATTGTTGATGTGTGACAAAGGGGGAGAATTGAAGGTTAAGTTATGCCTTCATTCATACTTTGTCATGGAAAGGTTAAGACTACGGGATTTAGCCTTGTGATAAAGAAGATGTTAAGGCTATGAGATTTAACCTTTGTATAAAGAAGAGATTAAGGCTATGGGACTTAGCCTTGGTATAAGGAAAAGGTTAAGGCTATGGGATTTAGCCTAACTTAAAGGAATTGTCAAACATCAAAAAGGGAGAGATTATTGGGGTAATTTTCCTAGGTCAAGTTTGACCAGTTTGACTAAGCTTGAGTTGAGTCAAGCTTGAGTCGAGATTTGAGTTTTGATGTTTGACAATATATGGAGATTGCTAGGCCAATCGTCCGTTTGACAATATATGGAGATTGCTGGAGCAATCGTCCGATTGTGGAGATGGTCAAGGGATTGACCAGGTTGATGAGAAGACAGGTCAAGTGGGTCAGTGTTGACCGGAGACTTGACTGGGTAAGTCCTAACTGGAGTTTAGGCAATGGGAAAGTCCTAATTGGAGATCAGGCAAAGGTAAGTCCAACAGGAATGTTGGCAAGAGTGAAAATCCAAGTAGGTCAGTGTTGACTAGACTTGGTGGTGAAAGTCCTGATAAGTGAGATCAGGCAATTGAAAAGTCCAAGTCTGATCTTGACAAAGGGAGAAAGTCCTGGTGAGGAGCTAGGCAATTGGGAAAGTCCAAGTGTGATCTTGGCAAAGGTTGAAAGTCCAAGCATGTGGTCTTGGCAAGGTAAGTCCTAGTGTGACTTGGCAAGGAGAACTCGATAACTAGGATGAGGTCGAAGGAAACTCCTGAAGGCAAGGCGTGAAGGATGGGAGATATCCGAGGGACGCAAGGCTGATGGAGGAGGCTAGAAGGCTAGTTCGAGGTTGATCGAGTGTGGTGTATAATCTGACAACTAGGATGAGGCCGAAGGAAGCTCCTGAAGGCAAGGCGTGAAGGATGGGAGATATCCGAGGGACGTAAGGCTGATGGAGGAGGCTAGAAGGCTAGTTCAAGGTCGGTCGGGTGTTGGCCAAATGCTAGGCATGGATACCTAACAGGTCATGGTTGACTGGGAGTTGGGTTTGGGATCTTGAATTTGAGTTTGAGGCAAGTTAAAGGTGTTCAATTGATCGGTTGATCAATTGAACCAGTGTCTAATTGATCCGTCGATCAATTGAACCGATCGGTCGATCGATTGAACCAATATCCAATCGATCGGTCGATCGATTGGAGTGTGTTGTGAGTGTGGGATGATCTCAATCGATCGGCCGATCGATTATGAGCATTATTCGCAAGCACAGAAGCTTTCCCAAAGCTTTCCCAATCGATCGAGCGATCGATTGGGATCTACCAATCGATCGGGCGATCGATTGGGATCTACCAATCGATCGGGCGATCGATTGGGGAGGAGAAGTTCTCGCGCGGACGCGAGAGTACAGAATGGGTTTGAATCGATCAGCCGATCGATTCAGATGGTCCCAATCGATCGGTCGATCGATTGGGAAGTGACCGTTGAGCAGGAAACGAGCAATGGACGGCTGGAATTGTGCAAATGTGACGTGGCAATCGATTGAGACTAATTTGGATCGATTGGGAGCACTGTATAAAGTCTAGGCAGAGCGTTTTCTTCGCTAGAACTTTGCGTTCTTCATGCGATTTTTTGTGCGATCTTCACCGAGCTTCTTCCGATCTTCATCACCAGTTCTTGAAGGCTCTTGGGGTGCATCTACAAGGTTCAAGAGGCAACCAACATCAGCAAGATCAAGCAAGTTGAGGTTTTATTTTATACACTTGTGTATTTTCTTCTTGTTTGAGTGATTCTTGTTGTGAGCTGTTTGTGTAAGGCTTCTCCGCCTTCGGCTGCGACCGAGAAGGAGTGTTTCATAGTGGAGGTGTGTGCTCGTGTGTGGATCCTTGGATTAGTCACCTCTTCTTGAGGTGGATACCAAGTAAACCCTAGGTGTTAGCGTTGTGAGTGTTTTGTGTTGTTTTATCTTTGTATTCCGCTGCACATTATCAAGACGAAGCAAGAACAAGCAAGCGTGACGAAATGCTATTCACCCCCCTTCTAGCGGACATCAAGGTCCCAACAATCTGGCTAGCTTCACTCACTAGGACTTTTCATCTGCATGTCTTAACTTACCAGGACTTTCCATTTGCCTGGCTTCACCCACCAGGACTTTCACCTAGCTTCACTCATTAGGTTTTTCACCTGACTTCACTCATCAGGATTTTTCCACTGCCCGGCTTCACTCACCGGAACTTTCACCTACCTAGCTTCACTCACTAGGTCTTTCACCTGGCTTCACTCACCAAGATTTTCCATTGTCCAACTTTACTCACCGGGACTTTTACCTGCCTAGCTTTACTCACTAGGTCTTTCACCTATCTTTACTCACCAGGATTTTTCAACTGCCCGACTTCACTCATCGGGACTTTTACTTGCCTAGCTTCACTCACTAGATATTTCACCTGGCTTCACTCACCAGGATTTTCCACTGCCCGACTTCACTCACCGGACTTTCACCTGCCTAACTTCACTCACTAGGTCTTTCACCTGGCTTCACTCACCAATATTTTCCAACTGCTTATCTTCAGTCACTAGGTCTTTCACCTAGCTTCACTTACTAGGATTTTCCCTTGCCTAACTTCTAGTTAAGACTTTTCTAGTGAAGTATCCGATCAACCTTGACCTACTTAACTCTTCTTCACATCTAACTGGACAGTCCTTGACCAAAAGGGAATTGTATCAATAATCTCCCCAATTGAACGATTGCATCTGCAATCTTCATGTATTGTCAAACATCGAAACCCAAACATCAAGACTCAAGCTTGAGACAACTCAAGCTTAGTCAACCAGGTCAGCCTTGACGTAGGGATATTGCACTAACACTCGCGTGTAGCTGACTGGTAGTCTCACCTTCTTGCATTTTGACATTAAATAATTTATTTAAAAATAAGTCTCTCTTTGTTACCTTAGTATCGTTAGTTCCCTTGTGCAATTCTATGAGCTTGTCCTAAAGTTCCTTTGCGTTTTTGTGTGGGCCGACGTGGTTCAGTGATAATGAGCATTTTTATTGGTTATTTTGGCTCTTAGACTTAGCATTTTTACCTTCTCACATGCTTAATTTGGTGTTTATATCATCATTTATGAATAGAGATTTATTTTGGACTTAATTATAAATTTCCTGCAATTTATATAATTTAATTTCATATTTGTATGTGATTTTGTAAGAAATTCAAAGAGCCATGAATTAGGGTCGAACCGGATCGAATTTGGCTTGATTTGGAGGTCAAATGAGGAAGATCAAGCTGAATTAATGTGGACCATTGATCCTGATCTAGAGAGATCCTGCCCCTTCAATCAGATCAAGTGATCCAACCCTTCATCATGATTTAAAGTAATCTGGGCTGTTGATCGGGATCAAATAATCCAAGGGCTCATGTTATTCCAAGTTGAATCAAGAAGAGTCAAATCCAAACACAACCCAATCTTCAAGCCCAATCTAAAAGACCAATTATAAAAGCCCAATTTCAATCCTTACTCTCATATTGGATCCAGATTTTTCCTTTAACCTTAAATGCAAGATCCAAAACCCGAACCCGTTAAGAAATTCCTCTTCCTGACCCGCACGACACAGTGCCGATTGATCCCTCGTCTGCGCGTTTTCTTCCCCACGGGCTAGGGCACGCAGCTCTCCACACCCCACCTCTTCCTCCTTTCTTCCTTCTCTCTGGCCGGTGGCTTCTCCTTTGCTTGCACTGTCGCCGGCCGGCCAACCACAGCCCATCACTCCTTCTCCTTCTCGATTTCTAGCAAAAGCAAGTATTCTTCCAGGCAGCTGCTAGTGACGACAACGACTCTGATCGTGCTCAACTCACTGGAGAGGTTTCTCCGGTGTCTTCATCTTCTTCTCTTGCTTCCTCGAGTCTCTGCCGTATTGGTTGGAAAGCAGGGAGTTAAGAGGCAGTGGAGGAAGTGAGCCCCGATCATCCACCTCGCCGGAGAGGGTTTCTCCGGTGTGACCTCCACTTCCGACTCCCTTCCGACAACTTCTTTCTACTGGGGTTCAGGCGGCAGAGGCAGAAGAGCGGAGGCAGTTCGTTCCATTTCACAGCTGGCAGTCCACCACCATTTCCAGCTTCCAGCAGAGGAGTTCTCGCTGGAGGATTCGTTCATCGTCCACACTGTTGTCGAAGCGTGCAGCGATCGGCAGGAAGCTTGTCCACCGGTTTTGGGGGTTCCGAGCCGGGCCTTTCGTGTGACGACGAACGGTAGTCGTTGGAATCGGTAGTCGAAGTGTGAATTGTGGTTGGGATAATTAGTTCTTTTCATGTTTATTACTTTTGTTTACTTGTGTTGATGCTTTGATTGAATTCTTGTATCAAACTTGATTCCCCATGTTTAAATTGCATATATTATGCTTAATTAGCTTAACACATACAAAGTGTTCGATGAATTGCTTCAACCAAGTGTTATGGGGCGTTTGGTTCTTTCCTAGGAATAGGAATCAGAATGGGAATCATTGTAGTGTGGAATGGGAATGGGTATGAGCATAGATATCACTCTTAAAAGTAATGTTTGGTTAGTTGCATATTTTCTATCGGAATAAATCAAAATTTCCTTTTTTACACTTAAAGGAAAATAAGAGAAAAAATTAGATGAGAGAGAAAGATGAATGAGAGAGAAAAATATGATGAAAGAAAATGATGAGAGAGAAATATGATGAGAGAGAAAGTGTGATGAGAAAGAATACAGAGAGAGAAAGTGTGATGAGAGAGAATGAGAAAAGAGAGTGTGATAGAAGAGAGCATGATGAGAGAAGATGAGAGAGAAATTATAATGTGAGAGAAAGTATTATGGGAGAGGATGAAGAGAGAGAAAATATAATGAGAAAAAATAAGGAGAGAGAGCGTGATGAGAGAGATTGAGGAGAGAGAAAGTATGATGAGAGAGAAAGTGTGATGAGAAAAAAAGAGAACATTGAGTGTGATGGGAGAAATTGAGGAAAGAGAATGTATGATGAGAGAGAAAATGTGTTGAGGAAAAAAAAGGAGGGAGTGTGACAAGAGATATTGAGGAGAGAGAAAGTGTGATGAGAGCGAAAGTGTGATGAGAAAGAATACAGAGAGAGAAAGTGTGATGAGAGAGAATGAGAAAAGAGAGTGTGATAGAAGAGAGCATGATGAGAGAAGATGAGAGAGAAATTATAATGTGAGAGAAAGTATTATGGGAGAGGATGAAGAGAGAGAAAATATAATGAGAAAAAATAAGGAGAGAGAGCGTGATGAGAGAGATTGAGGAGAGAGAAAGTATGATGAGAGAGAAAGTGTGATGAGAAAAAAAGAGAACATTGAGTGTGATGGGAGAAATTGAGGAAAGAGAATGTATGATGAGAGAGAAAATGTGTTGAGGAAAAAAAAGGAGGGAGTGTGACAAGAGATATTGAGGAGAGAGAAAGTGTGATGAGAAAAAAAAGAGAAAAGACAGTGTAATGGTAGAGATTGAGGAGAGAGAAAATATACTGAGAGAGAAAATATGATGAGAAAAAAGAAGGAAGAGAGTGCGATGGAAGAAATTGAGGAGAGAGAAAGTATGATGAGAGAGAAAGTCTAATGAGAAAAAAGAGGAAAGAGAGTGTGATAGGAGAGATCAAGGAGAGAGAAGTGATATGAAAGAAAAAATAAATAAATATATTTTGATATTTGATATTAAGGGAGAAAATTTAAGTTTTAGGTCAAGGGTGTTTTTGGAATAAGGGAATATTTTGATTGATGAAAATAGGGTAATAACTCATTGAAGGGGAGGTACATGGGAATGAGTTATTACCCAATTTCAAGGATTCATTCCCTTATTTGTATTCCTATTCCTATAATCCAAACATTAACAATGACAATCAATGATTCCCATTTCCATTCCCTACTCTTATTCCCCTAAACCAAACGCCCCCTTAGGTTTATTTTGATGCAATTTTAGTTTGTTTAATTCTTGCTTTATCTTGTTCTTTCAGTTTAGTTAAGTTTTAGTTTTGATTTAATGCAATTAGGATAGATTAGCTTAGGTTTCGTTACATGCTTTAGGTTTCATTATATGCTAGTTTAGTTTTATGCTTTACTTATGTTGTCTTTTATTTTCTGCAATTGTAGTTAGGTTAGGTTTAGCTTTATTACTTGCATTGTCTTTCATTATTTAGATTAGATTTCATTTGATGCTTCGTCATTTCATTCATTAGTTTAATTGTGTTGATAGTTAACCCATAGCGTAGCGTGACAATACGTTGTGAATTAATTATTCACACCTAGTTAGATTTCATTCCAGCATTAGATTAGTTTCCTACTTACTTTGCCTTTCATTTGTTAGATTTATAATTAAAAACTAAACTCCCATTTTCATATTAAAAACCCCAAAAAATAGATATAACATACGATCCTAAATTTGTCATCCTATCGTTGCTTTCGTTAGCGGACGACCTGAGTCATTCCTATGCTACATTAGAGTAGGAGGGGTTTGGTACTTCATTGTTTGATGCCCAATTCGCGACAAATTGGGCGATAATCATTCAACTCTTCTTTTGTTAGCCCACACTGAATTGTGTTGAGAGCTTTAAAATCGATCTGCGCCTTTTTCTTCATTTCTGGATTCCAATGTTTCAGATCCATTGGAATTCCGACGTTTTTGACGGGAGCTTTGTAGCCTCTAGTGACGTTGAACCATTGGTCAAAATCGGTCTTCAGGTGCACCTCCAATCCGCTTCTTCCAGTATAGGAAGTCGTCACCATTGAATAGGGGAGGACAAATGGTGGTGTACCCTTCATGTTGTGCCATTTCACAGCTATAAAAAAACTAAAACGAGGTACCATAACTTGGTCTTGGATTAGTAGTGTTTGAGATATATTTAAAAATGTAGAAAAATTTGAGAGGTGTTGCACCAATCCCAAATTAAAACTGAATGAAAAAAATTATCTGAACAGGTAAAGTTTTACCAATTCAAATAGAATGCAAAAAATAAAAAATATCTAAAAATGATTCCCCCAGTTTGATTGGTGGTTGTATCAATTCAGAGCAGAACCTGCTCTGATACCATTTGTTGGATTGATCGCATGTGAGAGGGGGGATGAATCACGTGGTTTTCAAAAACTCATTTTCTCATTTTGAAATCAAAGTATACGAATGCAGCAGAAAGACTAAAAAGAATGAGAACACAAGAAGACACGAATGGTTTACTTGGTTCGGAGCCTTTGGTGACTCCTACTCCAAGACCCAGGTCCCGTAAATCTATCGACAGGTAATCCACTAAAGGCCTCTGCTGGTGCCTTCGGAAGAGGAAATCGAGTACAAAGTAAGTTAACAAGTACAACACACTACACTTGACTTTTTGCAATAATTAATTACAAAAGTAAATTACCGACACTTAGAGATTAAAGTGGGAGCACTTGTGTCAATGTCAATCTGCCGGCCCCGATCAAAAGTCCTCGGAGCAGTCGTCGGGCACAACAGCTTTGTAGCAGAGTCGTAGCAGGAGCCCGGTGTTGGGTTTTTGGGGCCGCGAAAACCGCTTTTTCCCGTCGCGAAAACCCCGAAACTCCCTAACCAACGGATCCGTGCGAAGAGTATAGAACAAAATTTTACATGTACGAGTTTACTAACTAGATCTACTCTTAGATCTATATGTTTAGAAAATTACCCTTGATGCGTGCCCTTTTCGAATCCCGCACGTCCAGGGAAGTGCCGGATCTCAAGATTGTCAACGTAGATAATCCTCTAGAAGTATCCACACGAACAAGATGTGTTCTCTAACACACAAGGATGGAGAAGAGAATACCACAAGTGTGCTAGCACTTCTTGATGCTCTCGGATGGGATTGGAAGAAGAAGAAAGGAAAAGAAGAGAACACACTCCTCTAAAAAATCTCTATGTGACTTTCACTAACCTTTTTTCTTGGATTAGACTCACTCTCCTTTCTTCTCCCTTGCTTGAAACCCACGACCAAGAGAAGAGAAGGAGCAAAAAGAGAGCTTGAGGAAGAAGATGATGTGAATGTGAGTGAATGAAAAATTCATTCTCATTCAAAACCAAAAAATTAACCCCCATTCTCATTAAATGTGGCCATTAAAGAGAATAGATTTGTAACCCCCATGAGGTGGCACACTTTGATGATGTGGCACATCATCATTAGTCCTCCTAATGCCAAATCACTAATGATGTGGCAAATAGTCAAGTCAAACTTGACTCTTCCTCTTCCTCTCAAGTCAAGTCAAACTTGACTTAATCTCTCTCATGGTTGATCTAATCCAACCATTTAATTCAAGCTAATTTAATATAATGAATCTAATTCATTTAATTAAATTGATTCAATGAGTCATAATTTAAATTAGACTCATTGAACACATGAATCAACTTGAGTCCAACTCAATTAGCCCAATTAGGATTACTCTTAATCCAATTTGATTCATCACATGAATCTAATCCTCTTGGTTCATCATATGAACCTAATCTCCATCCACTTGTTCTTTGTGTGTGACCCAATAGGTTCTTGTAACGTTGGCAATGCCCCTAAACCCATTTAGGAGCATAAGTAATGAGCGGTATCTAGCAATACATCATTACTACCCAAGTTACAAGAATGTTGAGATCCAACTTCACCTTGTGACTACTAATTGTGACTCCTCACAATATATGACAAGTGTCCTTCTATCCTTGACATCTAGATTGATTAATGTGAGGCATAGACCGTGTCATCCTCTAATCAATCTAAATCTTGAACTCCAAGTAGACTCACTAAAACAAATGAGCTCAATATCTCATATTGACTCATTTGGGCATGGCCATGCACTTCGTGGTCTCACTCTATCAAGAATACCGATGTGTCTCCCGTCATATGGGAGGGATATAGCTCATCTACATCACTCACATCCCTCTGCATAATTCGTTACATACCCAGTAATCGCCTTTATAGTCCACCCAGTTACGGGTGACGTTTAACGAAACCAAAGTACATAACTCCTTATGTAGGGATCCATGGTGACTTTAGATCCAAGGACTAGTAGTCATACTAATAGCCACATGAAAAAGTATATGACACTCATATAACGATCCATGATACTTTCTCATGGCGGGTCATTCAGTATACATTCTCTAATGCATACCCATGTGTCAACTTGATATCTCTATATCCATGACTTGTGAGATCAAGTCATCGAGTTGACCTACATGCTAGTCTTATTGCATTAACATTGTCCCTGAATGTTAATACTCGACTAGGAATGATTAAGAGTAGTGTTCCCTATATCATCTCACTATCGGTTCAGCTAACCGATTGATATAGGTAAGAACCTTCTACTCAAGGACGCTATTATACGTAGTTTATTTGGCACCAATACAAGTAAGTATAATAACCAAAAACCAAATGCCTTTATTTATATAGAATATGATACAACAAGTCCATAATACAATCATCAAATGATTGGCTCTAGGGTTCTAGCTAATAATCTTCCACTAGCACTAGTGCCAATCAGTGTAGGCTCTAAGCCCCAATGACCTAGTGTGACCATCATGCTTCCTCTGTTCCAAAGCCTTGGTCAAGGGATCTGCGATGTTAGCCTCTGTGGGTACTCTACAAATATTCACATCTCCTCTCTCGATAATCTCTCGAATGAGATGGAAGCGCCATAGTATGTGTTTGGTCCGCTGGTGTGAGCGAGGTTCCTTCGCCTATGCTATAGCTCCATTGTTGTCACAATAGAGCTCAATAGGGTCAGTAATGCTAGGAACCACCCCAAGTTCAGTGACGAACTTGCGAATCCAAACTGCCTCCTTTGCTGCCTCTGATGCAGCAATATACTCGACCTTTGTCGTAGAATCAGCTACTGTGTCCTGCTTCGAACTCTTCCAGCTCACAGCACCACCATTTATGCAAAACACGAACCCTGATTGCGATCGATAATCATCCTGATCGGTCTGAAAGCTAGCATCACTGTAACCCTTTACAGCTAGCTCATCATTGCCTCCATATATCAAGAAATATTCTTTAGTCCTTCTTAAGTACTTAAGAATATTCTTGACCGCTATCCAGTGACTTTCACCTGGATCTGACTGGTATCTGCTCATCATGCTCAAAGCATACGAGACATCAGGTCGAGTACATAGCATGACGTACATGATCGATCCTATGGCTGAAGCATAAGGGATCTGATCCATGCGGTCTCTCTCCTCTCTAGAAGAGGGACCCTGAGTCTTCGAAAGACTCACGCCATGTGACATCGGCAGAAATCCCTTCTTGGAGTTCTGCATGGCAAACCGAAGGAGTACCTTGTCAATGTATGTACTCTGACTTAGGCCAAGCAATCTCTTAGATCTATCTCTATAGATCTGTATCCCTAGAATGCGGGATGCCTCACCTAAGTCCTTCATTGAGAAACATGTCCCTAGCCAAGTCTTGACAGACTGTAGCAAAGGGATGTCTTTCCCAATGAGTAGTATGTCATCCACATACAATATGAGGAAGACAACTTTGTTCCCTACAACCTTCTTGTAGACACAAGGTTCATCTTTGTTCTTGATGAAACCAAACTATTTGATTGCATCATCAAATCGAAGATTCCAACTCCGAGAAGCTTGCTTTAGTCCATAAATGGACCTATGCAGCTTGCATACTCTGCTAGTATGCTGTGGATCTACAAAACCCTCAGGTTGTGTCATGTACACATCCTCGAGTAGGTTTCTATTCAGAAACGTAGTTTTGACATCCATCTGCCATATCTCATAGTCATGGTAAGCTGCAATAGCAAGCATGATCCGAATGGACTTAAACATCGCTACTGGAGAAAAGGTTTCATCATAGTCAATACCATGAATCTGCTTGAAACCTTTAGCTACCAAGCGACCCTTATAGATAAGTCCATCCATGTCAGCCTTTCTCTTAAAGACCCACTTACACCCAATGGGTTTTACCCCTTCAGGTGGATCAACCAAAGTCCATATTTGGTTGGTGTACATGGATTCCATCTCAGATCTCATGGCCTCTAGCCATTTCTCGGAATCTGGTCTCATCACAGCTTCCTGATAGGTGGTAGGCTCATCCTCTATGAGCACAACGTCATCATGATCAGACAAGAGAAATGAGTATCTCTCAGGCTGATGACGTACCCTATCAGACCTGCGAAGAGGTATGTCTACTTGAACTGGTTGTTGTTCCTCAACTCTTTGTGGAACAACATCATCCACAAGACTTTGTGGTTCCAGTTCAACTTCCATCGAGGTTTCAGTGCTATTGTTCGCATCTTGAACTTCTTCAAGATCGAACGTGCTCCTACTAGTCTTTCTAGAAATAAAGTCCCTTTCTAGAAAGACCCCAGTCTTTGCCACAACTACCTTGTGCTGTCTGGGAATGTAGAAGTAATATCCCTTAGTTTCCTTGGGATATCCAATGAAATAGCACTTGTCAGATTTGGGTCCTAACTTGTCTATGACTTGACGTCGAACGTAAGCCTCACAACCTCAAATCCTCATGAAAGACACCTGGGCATCTCTCCCAGTCCATATCCTATATGGTGTCTTTATCACGGCCTTGGATGGAACTCGGTTGAGTATAAAAGCTGCCGTGTCTAGAGCATAGCCCCAAAGGTATGTCGGAAGATCTGTGTGACTCATCATAGATCGTACCATATCTAATAGGGTACGATTCCTCCTTTCGGCTACACGATTCCACTGTGGTGTTCCAGGAGGAGTGAGTTGGGATAGAATCCCACACTCAGCTAGATAGTCACGAAATTCATGGCTAAGGTATTCTCCACCTCGATCTAATCGAAGTATCTTAATACTCTTGCCAAGCTGGTTTTGTACTTCATTCTTGAATTCTTTGAACTTTTCAAAGGATTCAGACTTATGTGTCATCAATTACACATAACCATATCTACTGAAGTCATCAGTAAATGTGATGAAGTACCTATAACTGTTAGGTTTTTCGGGCCGCGAAAACCGCTTTTCGCGTCGCGGAAACCCCGAATCACCCAAAGCCGTAGATCCGTGCAAGGAAAAATTTCGAAACCACAAATACGAGTTTTATACTACGATCTACAGTAGATCTACAAAGGAAAAACCATTTTACCTTCGATGCGTGCCCTTGCAAAATCCCGCTCGTCCAAGGTACTTGTCGGATCTCCAAAGTATCAAGGTAGATACTTCTCTAGTGATATCCACACGAACAAGGAGTGTCTCTCACACTCAAAGGATGGAGAAGAAAGCCCCAAGTGTGCTAGCACTTTCTAGAGCTTTCGAATGGGATTGGAAAGGAAGAAAAAGAAGAAGGTACAAAAGAAATCTTATACACTCACTAGTAGTATCCTTCCTTTGTGACCTTCACTCTACCTTTGCTCTTGGATTCACTCAACCACCTTCTCCTCACCAAGGAAGTCACGGCAACCACCAGCCAAGAGAGGGAAGAAGCAAGGAAGAAGATAATAGAATGAATGCCCACATCAATACCAAAATCAAAACTCCTCTCAACATTTGTGTGGCCGGCCACACAATGTAACCCCCTTCATTAATGTGGCCGGCCACATTAAAACCCAAGGGAAGAGTGTAACCCCCATGAGGTGGCATACCTCATAAGGTGGAGGTGATGTGGCAAGGATGAGTCATCCTTATGATGTGGCAATACATCAAGTCAAACTTGATGTTTCAAATTCCATTTGGTCAAGTCAAAATTGACCAATTTCTTCCTTGTTAAGTTAAATCCAACCTTTGATTCAAGTCAATTTCAATTTAATGAATCTCAATTCATTAATATAAATTGACTTAATGAATCAAATTTAAATTAGACTCATTCAACAATTGAATCTAATTGAGTCTAACTCAATAAGTCTAATTTGAATCCAATCTTTGGTGCATCATATGAACCTAATCCAATTGGTTCATCATATGAACCTAATCTCCATCCACTTGTTCTTTGTGTGTGACCCAATAGGTTCTTGTAACGTTGGCAATGTTTCTAAACTCCTTTAGAAACATAAGCAATGAGCGGCATCTAGCAATACATCATTGCTACCCAAGTTACAAGAAATGTTGAGATACAACATCACCTTGTGACTACTAATTGTGACTCCTCACAATATGTGACATTGTCCTTCTATCCTAGACATCTAGATTGATCAATATGAGGCATAGACCGTGTCATCCTCTAATCAATCTAAATCTTGAACTCCAAGTAGACTCACTCGATCAAATGAGCTCAACATCTAATGTTGACTCATTTGGGCATGGCCATGCACTTCGTGGTCTAACTCTATCAAGAATATTGATGTCGCTCCCATCATATGGGAGGGATAGATCCCATCTACATCACTCACATCCCTCTGCATAATTTGTTACATACCCAGTAATCGCCTTTATAGTCCACCCTGTTACGGGTGACGTTTGACGAAACCAAAGTACATAACTCCTTATGTAGGGATCCATGGTGACTTCAGGTCTAAGGACTAATAGTCATACTAATAGCCACATGAGAAAGTATATGACACTCATATAACGATCCATGATACTTTCTCATGGCGGGTCATTCAGTATACATTCTCTAATGCATACCCATGTGTCAGCTTGATATCTTTATATCCATGACATGTGAGATCAAGTCATCGAGCTGACCTACATGCTAGTCTTATTGTATTAACATTGTCCCTGAATGTTAATACTCGACTAGGAATAAATTAGAGTAGTGTTCCCTATATCATCTCACTATCGATTCAACTAATCGATTGATATAGGTATGAACCTTCTACTCAAAGACGCTACTATACTTATTTTATCTGGCACTAATTCAAATAAGCATAATAACCAAAAACCAAATGCCTTAATATATATATAAGAATATGATATACATGAGTCCATACAATCATCAAATGATTGGCTCTAGGGCTCTAACTAACAATAACCGCCTCTAGCCGCGACATTGAAAGGGCCACATACATCACTATGTATGAGTCCTAACAAATCAGTCGCTCTTTCGCTGTGCCCACTAAAGGGTGTCTTGGTCATCTTGCCTAGTAGGCATGACTCGCACGTCTCATAAGATTCAAAATCAAATGAGTCCAGCAAACTATCCTTATGGAGCTGGGATAAGCGCTTGTCTTTTATATGACCTAAGCGACAGTGCCAGAGATATGTTTGGTTCATGTCATTTGACTTGAACCTCTTGGTATTTATGTTATAAATAGGGCTTTCAAGATCTAGAATATAGAGTCCGTTTATCAGAGGTGCACTACAATAGAACATATCGTTTAAATAGACGGAACAACATTTGTTCTTTATTGTAAACGAGAAACCTTTCTTGTCCAAACAAGAAACTGATATAATATTCTTAGTTAATGCAAGCACATAACAACAATCATCTAATTCTAGTACAAGCCCAGAGGGCAGAGATAGATGATAAGTTCCTACAACAACAGCAGCAACCCGTGCTCCATTGCCTACTCGTAGGTCTATCTCACCCTTCGTCAATGCCCTGCTATTTCTCAGCGCTTGTACATTAGTACAAATGTGCGAAGCACGTCCTGTATCTAATACTCACGATGAAGAAATAGAGAGGTTGACTTCTATAACATGTATACCTGAAGTAGAAATCTTATTTCTCTTCTTCTTAAGATCTTCCAGGTATTCTTTAGAGTTCCTCTTCCAGTGCCTTGCTTGTCCTTGATATAGGTGACAAAGATATTCAACCATATCATAAGCACTCATCAACTCATGTTGTTTCTGAAGCTCAGAGTTCATGGTCGCGAGCATAAGACAGGACACATCTAATGCGTCATCTTGATATTTCTTATAAGCATCTTTGTCAGCTCGCGTGGCAGTGGTAGGAGGTGCCTCTGGAATGGGCTGCTCTAGAACATACAGTTTACGTTGTTAGGTGAGAACTATTCTCAGGTTCCTGTACCAGTCCAGGAAATTTACTCCGTTGAGCTTGTCTTTCTTAAGGACAGAACGCAGAGAGAAGTTATTCGTGTTTGACGTCATGGAAATTCTATAACAGAAATAAATACAGAAATAAATATCATATTCTTTTAAATCATTTAATTAGGCCTTTAACTAAATGATGCTCCCACTGAATTCTATAATTCATGTGAGACAAGATCCATATCATACTAACCCTTGAGTTAGCTTTGGCTAATACGCCCAAGACTTAGTATGATCGGTAGGTAACTAATTACCAATTACATCTCTATGCAACTCTTGTTTATAGGATCAAAATCTGCATTTATATTAAAACTCGAGTTAGCTTTGGCTAATACGCCCAAGAGTTAATATAAACGTGATTTTGACCTATCTACCAACCATTGGATAATGCCTATAGTTAAACTCGATCCAATTGAGTTAACTAGTTACTCAATCTAATTGAGTTGTACTCACCCATGCATTGATAGGCGGGACCAAGATTGTCCCTCCGTACCCTACCAAGATAGTATGAGTTGCTCTGCTTTGGCAGATTCAACAACAACATGCGATCGAGGTAGTGGTAGGTATCACGGCATGGTAGGCATTACGAGTTGTCGCGATTTAGATCTAATATAAACGTCGATGTTGTATCATATACTCGATATAGATCTAATCTAATCGATAGGGTGCATCTTGTACACGATGTAGATCTAATCTAATCGTAAGGGTGCATCTTGTGCACGATTTAGATCTAATCTTAATCGTTAGGCACTAATTAATTACTTAATTAAACATGCATCACATACACAAGTAATTAACTAAATTTTGTGATTATGTCATGGCCCTACTACGATCTTCTCAAGCCAATGAGAAGATCGGATGGTCAACCTAAGGTCAACAACTTCTCAAACTCCTTCCTTTGACCACCACGTGTTGCTCGTGCCCTCCTCGTAACTCCGTCTCGAGTGGACCTTCCACCGCTTCAAAATTTACATTACAATTTTGAAACTCGAGTTACATTCGAATATAAATCTAATTTACAACCAGAATATAAATAGAGAGGCACGTCGCACAGGTCGCGTATCAAATACAGCACACAAAAACACATGACGGCACGCAGGCCGTATTATAAATTACAACACAAATCCAATCATATTGGGTCTTTTTGGGCCATGACTATCACAAAAATAATATATAATTCAAAATTATATATTTTCATAATTTTTTGTAATTTTTCATAATTTTTACAATTTTTATGAGTAAAATTTTTCGGCGGTCCCGTTTAGCGGTTTTTGGGCGCAATCACGGAACGAATCCCCTTGCGGGGCCAGGGGCAGCGCCCCTACCCGTGATCTAACCATCGCGAGGGTTCTTTGTGATCCAAGAGCGCCTTATCCCGCTGTCCCAAAAAGTTTTGGGGTGAAACTTTGCTGTTTTGGAAAATTCTTCTCGGTAGTCGAAGCCTACAAGTGTCGAAACACTTGTGCTTCGCTTCTACGAGAAAAATAATCATAAAAACCATTAAAAACTTAAAATTACAGAAATTCACAGAATGTTTATTTTTCATAAAAACCAAAATAAACTCGTACACGCCTTCGCACGTGGCTCTGATACCACTGTTGGGTTTTTCGCGTCGCGGAAACCCCGAAACTCCCTAGCCAACGGATCCGTGCGAAGAGTATAGAACAAAATTTTACATGTACAAGTTTACTAACTAGATCTACTCTTAGATCTATATGTTTAGAAAATTACCCTTGATGCGTGCCCTTTTCGAATCCCGCTCGTCCAAGGAAGTGTCGGATCTCAAGATTGTCAACGTAGACAATCCTCTAGAAGTATCCACACTAACAAGATGTGTTCTCTAATACACAAGGATGGAGAAGAGAATACCACAAGTGTGCTAGCACTTCTTGATGCTCTCGGATGGGATTGGAAGAAGAAGAAAGGAAAAGAAGAGAACACACTCCTCTAAAAAATCTCTATGTGACTTTCACTAACCTTTCTTCTTGGATTAGACTCACTCTCCTTTCTTCTCCCTTGCTTAAAACCCACGACCAAGAGAAGAGAAGGAGCAAAAAGAGAGCTTGAGGAAGAAGATGATGTGAATGTGAGTGAATGAAAAATTCATTCTCATTCAAAACCAAAAAGGTAACCCCCATTCTCATTAAATGTGGCTATTAAAGAGAATAGATTTGTAACCCCCATGAGGTGGCACACTTTGATGATGTGGCACATCATCATTAGTCCTCCTAATGCCAAATCACTAATGATGTGGCAAATAGTCAAGTCAAACTTGACTCTTCCTCTTCCTCTCAAGTCAAGTCAAACTTGACTTAATCTCTCTCATGGTTGATCTAATCCAACCATTTAATTCAAGCCAATTTAATATAATAAATCTAATTCATTTAATTAAATTGATTCAATGAGTCATAATCTAAATTAGACTCATTGAACACATGAATCAACTTGAGTCCAACTCAATTAGCCCAATTAGGATTACTCTTAATCCAATTTGATTCATCACATGAATCTAATCCTCTTGGTTCATCATATGAACCTAATCTTCATCCACTTGTTCTTTGTGTGTGACCCAATAGGTTCTTGTAACGTTGGCAATGCCCCTAAACCCATTTAGGAGCATAAGTAATGAGCGGTATCTAGCAATACATCATTATTACCCAAGTTACAAGAATGTTGAGATCCAACATCACCTTGTGACTACTAATTGTGACTCCTCACAATATATGACAAGTGTCCTTCTATCCTAGACATCTAGATTGATTAATGTGAGGCATAGACCGTGTCATCCTCTAATCAATCTAAATCTTGAACTCCAAGTAGACTCACTAAAACAAATGAGCTCAATATCTCATATTGACTCATTTGGGCATGGCCATGCACTTCGTGGTCTCACTCTATCAAGAATACCGATGTGTCTCCCGTCATATGGGAGGGATAGATCCCATCTACATCACTCACATCCCTCTGCATAATTCGTTACATACCCAGTAATCGCCTTTATAGTCCACCCAGTTACGGGTGACGTTTGACGAAATCAAAGTACATAACTCCTTATGTAGGGATCCATGGTGACTTTAGGTCCAAGGACTAGTAGTCATACTAATAGCCACATGAGAAAGTATATGACACTCATATAACGATCCATGATACTTTCTCATGGCGGATCATTCAGTATACATTCTCAAATGTGTTAGGACCGAAAAGTAGCTAGAGGGGGGGGGGGGGGGGGGGAATAGCTCTTCGCGCTTGTCGTGGTTGACGTTGCTTGTTTCTTCGAAGATGTGCAGCGGAAAATACAGAAACAAAACATACAACGCTAACACGGTTAGTTTACTTGGTATCCACCTCACAAGAGGTGACTAGTCTAAGGATCCACACCTACACACACACCCTCCACTAATAAAACTCTCCTTTATGGTAACTACCTAGGGCGGAAAAGTCCTACAAGACTCAATACAAGAAGAAAGGGAAAGGTAATGAAATACAAGCTTACAATGAGTGCAAAAACCCTAACCCTAGTTTCTTCTTCTTCTCTTGATCCGCCTCTTGACTTGGAAGAGCCTCCAAGAACCTTCAAGAACTGGCGATCTCGAGCTTGAGAAAAACTGCGGAGGAGCTGGTGAAGATATGAAATGAATCGGTGAAGAAGTGCCGAAGACAACGCTCGCCTGCGGCTCAAATACGACGCAACGGTCGGATCCCAATCGATCCGATTATTCCCAATCGATCGGGGAGGCTTTGGATCGATCCACGGATCGATCCAGAGCGCCTCTATGCTCTGGAAAAACACCTGGATCGATCCACGGATCGATCCAGCGCTTATTACGCGAAGCAGCAACGTCCCAATCGATCCACTGATCGATCCAGAGGCTTTCTGTTAGCTGGGAAAGGCCTGGATCGATCCACTGATCGATCCAGCTCTTGGTTTTTTCCCAAAACCAAGTCCCAAGCCTCTCAAACCAACATCCGGTCAACCTTGACCTGTTGGTGCATCATGCCTAGCATCTGGTTACTCCCTTGACCTGCTAGGACTCCCCACCAAGTGTCCGGTCAATCCCTTTGCCCCACTTGGACTTTTCTCTTTGTGTCAAGTATCCGGTCACTCCCTTGTCCTATTTGAACTTCCACCAGATGTCTGGTTAACCTTGACCCATCTGGATTTCCTCGTGCCAAGTATCCAGTCAATCCTTTGACCTACTTGGACTTCCCAACACCAGATGTCCGATCATCCTTGATCCATCTGAATTTTCCCTTGCCTGGCTTCACTCATCAGGACTTTCACCTAGTTTCACTCACTAGGGTTTTCCATCTACCTAGCTTCACTCACTAGGACTTCCACCTGGCTTCACTCACCAGGATTTTCCATCTGCCTAGCTTCCAGTTAGGACTTCCCAGTCAGGTATCCGATCATCCTTAATCTACTTGACTCTTCTTCATCCACACTAATCAGTCCCTGATCAGAATCTCCCCACATGAAACACTGCACCTGCATTGTCCATATGTCTACATGTATTGTCAAACATCGAAACTATGACCAAGACTCAAGCTTGGTCAACTTAGTCAACCTTGACCTAAGGGATATTGCACCAACAATCTCCCCCTTTTTGATGTTTGACAATACCTTTAAGTTAGGTCCACTCTGAGTTAAGCTAATCTCATAGCCTTAACTCTCTTCAATGCAAAGTATGAATGTTGGTTCCCTTCATTCTCCCCTTATGACCTCCCCATAGGTAATGAAGGCCTAACTTAAACCACACATTCTCCCCCTATTGGCACACATCAAACAAACACTATCTCGCCCCCTGAAGAGATACTCATCATTGATTAAAACTGCACTCGTTGAACCTTTATCCATTTTTAAAACTCTCCCCCTGAAGAGTTTCTCAAGGTTGTAATCAACATTATAATGAAGGTCCCATACCCTTCATTTCCCCTACATTCTCCCGCAATGTAGACAAATGCCCAACCTCGAGCATTTTTCAACCACTTGAAATACCACTTGAAATAATGAGGATATCCACTCCCCATTTCAAGTTCAAATGCTCATTCATGAGCATTTTCTCTAAAGAAGGTTAACCACCCTCCAAGGTTCATAAAAAAATAATGTTTCATGTCTTTAACGAGTCCCTCCCCCTAAAGACATGGTGGTAACTTCTGTCATTGCACCAACAATGACTTGGAGTCCCTAAACCTTTAGGAACCCAAATTTAGAAGTTTTGAGATTCAAATGTTCAAAAATTGAAACAAACCTCAACCTAAACTTCAATTTAGTCTTCCTTAACCAATCCATCCTTATTTTCAACATGAGAACACTCTTTTTATGTATACAAATGTATTTTGAGGGGTTTGGAATGGTTACATTTACTAAACAAGGTTCAAAATGCTGAAATCAGGCTTTCTCAGCCAAAATCAACATCCTGGATCAATTGGAGTTGGGTTCCAATCGATTGAACCTATCTGAATCGATCCACTGATCGATTCAGGATGTGCAGATCGATCGGCTGATCGATCCAGCGAGCTTCTGTTCACGAGAATTGCCTTCTGAATCGATCCGCTGATCGATTCAGGCACTCCAATCAATCCATGGATCGATCGGAGCTCTGATAGTTGTTGAATTTCAAATTCAGCCAACTTCAGAAACCCCTAGAAAATTCTACAAAAATCCAAAAATCATGAAATTTCGTGTAGACATTATTTAGGGCATACTTTATCATGGAAAAATAGTTTTCTATGAAAATACATCATATTTTCAAAGATTGACACAAGCTTGAAAACTTGCTAAAACTTTAGCGTTTTCTTCAAGTTTGTGTCTAACTATTCAATGGTGATTACTAGCAAAAGATAGCCTTCACCAAGGTTTTCCAAAAGCATTTTAAAATAATTTACAAAACCAATATCCCATCACATTCCTTGGGCTTAATGCACATAACTTGTACATTAGCTTTCCCAATGATGGGAAAACACATAACTATGTGTTCTGATGAACTTAAAACTCAAAGAAATGCACTAAATCAACATGTTGAGTTTTGTTCATCATCCTAGCATCTCACTTGTATCTATTATGTACAAAACACATACAAGTCATCTTATAGGTCTTTGTGAGATGTAAAGTTTGGTTTTGCCCTAATCTAGGGATCATGCATATTTATCTAGGTATTTTATAGATATTGGACATCCACCTAGGATGTCACTTGTTGATACACTTCGTAAATGTCATTTGTCCTTAATTTTAAGGAATTAAAAATAATGTATGATAATGTTATGGCATACATCAAACTTAATTAGTTTTCAAAAGAAAGATTCCTATAACTACATGATGTATGTATGTCATGACATGATATTTTTGGATTTTTCATAATAAAACATGAATGCAAAAATAGACATGATGTCATGACATATGATTGGCAAACAATCATGGCAAGGTTTAGCATAAATAAAATATACCTAGATTGCCTATCTAAGTATCCTTAACCACTTAGCTATCTTCACTTGTTTTAACTTAAAACGTTAAACCTAGATTTCCCTAAATGCCTAAAAAAAATACCAAAACCTAAATTGACATTTCTATCTCTCTTGATTTGTTTATGCCACTTAAAAATTAAGCATATCCTCAAATGTTGGCATATTCCATTTTTCCTCAAGAGTAAACACATAAATCAAGGCCCGGATTGCCTTAAATTTCTAAGAGAATACCAAAATCCCAACTTGGTATTTCTCTAGGTTTTCCCAGTTTATGCCATTAAAGATAAAATCAAGTTTTCCACTATTAGGCACATTTTACTCTTTCAAAGAGTAAATAATAATTCCATTTCATTTTCAAAGGTTAACAAAAACCTTGAAAATGCTCCTTGAGTGTCAATTTCCTCAAAGTTGGGTTAACTACCCTTCTAATCGGAGTTGACACTCTCTAACCCATCTATGGGGTAGAGAAGATGCTCCTAGGAACCCAACACCTATTGGTGCTCCTTGGATGCTCTAGGTACTCACTAGGGATAACTTCCCTAGATACCTTCCTAATGACCTTGTTGGGCTTCTTAGAAGCCTTGGTCACATTTTCTAGGTCGACTCTAGGGATAGCCTCCCTTGTGACCTTGTTAGTGACTTTCTTAGACTTCTTAGAAGTCTTAGTCACTTTGGTTGCAAAGATACTTCTAGGGATATCTTCCCTTGTATTTTTGGCTTGCCCACTAGACTTAGGGCTTGCTCCATAACTATATGGAACCCTATGATAACTAGTCACATCCTTTTTGGCTTTGGGTTTGTATCCCAAACCTGTATGGCCATTGGATGGCTTTTGTACCCCTAAACCTAGGTTATGCTCATTTTGCCCTAATAGGATATTTTTCATCCTTTTTAGGATCTTTTCAATTTTATCAAGTCTTGACCTTAAGGCTTGATTTTCTACCATTAAATCCTTAGATTTTGGTTTTTCATTAAACCCATGAGCATTTTTATTTCTAGGCTTATAACTAAAACCCTTACTTTTCTTACCTAGATTTTCATCTACCTTCCTAACCCTAGGTGTGGTAGTTTTAGCTTGAAAAGCTATATGTTTTTCCTTAACACTATCATGCTTCCTATTTTCATGGTAAATAGCATTAAAATGATAGAAATTAGAACTATCATGCTTTTTACCATAACGTAAAGGGGTAGGCTCAATAAACGTTACCTTCTTCTTTACCTTGGAGGCTCCCCCTTGACTAGTGCCTCCTTGAGCCTTGACCATCTTCTTCCCCTTGGGGCATTGACTTCGGTAATGCCCTTTTTGTTGACACAAGAAGCACATAATGTGCTCCTTGCTCTTCTTTGTCCCGGGGGTGGTCTCCTTGGGCTTCTCCTTGCCCTTTTGTGTCACTTGACCCTTCTTCTTGGCCAAGTTGGAACACTTGCTCTTGTAGTTGTTAAAACCCCAAGGTTGTTTTGATGTGATCAACAAGTTAAGTTAGGTCCTGCGTTGTTTCTAACCTTGTGTCTAAGTGTGCAGGAGCTTAGGAGCACAGGTACTCGAGCGGAAGACACAGCTAGCGAGAAGGACGGTACGCTGTGCGTCCGAGGGACGAGGTGCTGCGGAAGAGTACACCGGCGGACGAGAAGGAAGTGCGCGCGGTGGTTCCGAGGTACGAAAGCCGGAGCGGAAGATTGCTCGGGGAGCAAGAGACGCAGCTAGCGAAAAGGTGGGCTGCGACCGAGGGACGAAGTCTGTGGATGAGTACGTTGGTGGACGAGAAGGACACGCGATTCCGAGGGACGAGAAGCCGAGGGAAGCACGCTCGAGAAGACCGGAAGATGGGTTTGGGTGAGCCCTATTCCGATGTCGAGATCACCCAAGCAAGCGGAGCCGAGAAAGACCCGGACGAGGCGAGTGAACCAGAGAAGAGAGACGGACCAAAAGTCAACTGGTTGACTTTTGGCTCGAGGCGCCGGAGTCCGGGCGCCGGAACCATCCGGGGCGCCCGGAAGGGACTTTTTCACAGGATCGAGCTTTGACTCGATCCAACCGTTGGGGGATAAATTTTATCCCCCCCAGGGCGCCCGGAACCCATCCAGGCGCCCCGACCAAGGCTATAAATATAGCCTTGGCCCAGAAGCTTTTCAACAATCACAATCATTCTATTTCCAAACACTTGTATGCTTTAGTTGTAGTTAAGCTTCTCTTTTCTTTGCCTAAACGCTGTAAGAGGCTTCTCCGCCTGAAGGAGTTTTTGACCTTAATCTTCCTTGGATTAACAACCACATCGGTTGTAACCAAGTAAACATCTGGTGCCTCGTTTTTACTTTTATGCTTTTATTTATCTGCTTAATTCATTTTACAAGTGTTAGCTTAATCGTTCGAGGAAGGGTTGTCTGTTTTTAATTGACAGGTTATTTACCAACCCTTCTAGCCGACCCAACGGCCCTACAAGTGGTATCAGAGCCGAGTACGCTTCAGAAGGACTAACCGCCGTCTGAAGCAACAAAACAATGGCCGGAGCTAGCGACTACCCACCAGCATTCGGGGGGGAGCTTGCTTCTTGGAAGCAACAAATGACGGTATTTCTTAACTCTGATATTGGTATTTCTCTAATAATGAAAACAGGTTATGAAGCACCGAAGAACACGAACGGAGAAAGACTCGATCTACGCCTCAATGGCAAACGGTCGTGCAGAGTTTCACATTCTAACCGCAATACCAAATGAAGATTTCGATAGAGTTGGTGAATACAACAGCGCAAAAGAACTTTGGGAAAAGTTCTTAAAACTCTATGAAGAACCAACTGAAGCCCAATCCGACTCTTTGATGGACACCGAGCTGCTGACAGAACAGTCTGAGATGGAAGAAATTACCGAGACAGCCTCAACAGCCGAAGTACATCCCGAGAGTGATGAAGGGGGAGAATCTTCGGATAAAAGCAACTCGACAAGGGGAGAATCAACTACCGAAAAGGTAAGTCAGGTATGGACTCGAACCTCTGATCAATTAAATGATTCAATCGAAAAATTGCCTGAAGAGTCTTTCGAATCAGAAATTGAATCATCGAAAGAATTTTTCGAATTAGAAAATCAATTGTCAAACTTGCCTTGCAAATTATTAAAAGAATTTTGCAAGTTAGAAATTTTGTCGAAAAACTTTTGTAAATTGCAAAATATTTTTTCGAAAGAATTATGCAAATTAGAAATGATGTCAAAAACTTTCTTCGAATATTTTTTCGAATTACAAATTACTTTCTCGAAAGAGTTTTGCAATTCAGAAAATGAGTCATCGAAAAAGTGTTTCAGATTAAGAAATCTATTATTAATAAATTCCTGCAAATTAGAATTTTTATTAAAAAATTCTTGCAAATTACAAAATATTCTTTCAAACGAATTTTGCACATTGTCGAAAGAATTTTTTATAGCGTCGAAAAATTTTATCAAGTTAGAATCTATGCTATCGAAATATTTTTGTGAACTTGAAATTCAAAAAATAATAGAAATTAATATGATACAAATTGTTGCATGTTTAATATTTTTTGCTTTAAATCTGAAAAAGTGTGACTTAAGAATTTCTGATAAATTAAAATAGAAATTTAAACCTTCTGATTAAAGCATAAGATATATAAATAAATAAATGCATAGAAAATTTCTCTTTATGTTATTAATTCTCTGAAATTTTCTTGCATAGCTTTCTGTTTAGAAACTTCTTAATCTTGATGTCGAATGACTTAGAAATTTGTCTTGACTTAGAAATATTTCCCTGAAAATTATTGAAATATAGTTTCAAATTTTTTTTAATGTCAACCCTTAGATTTCGTTTGTACCCCATTTTTATTGTGATCAAAGGGGGAGAAGGGAAAGTATAAGTCTAGGGGGAGGTAGAAAAAATTGAAAATTAAAATTTGGAATGTTTGAAATTTAATTCTTTCTATCATGTTGCATGTTATTGCAATAAACTGTTTAATTTCATATCTATTGTTGACCCTAGCTTAACTTGGGTTGATCACACCAAAAAGGGGGAGATTGTTGAAACCCCAAGGTTGTTTTGATGTGATCAACAAGTTAAGTTAGGTCCTGCGTTGTTTCTAACCTTGTGTCTAAGTGTGCAGGAGCTTAGGAGCACAGGTACTTGAGCGGAAGACGCAGCTAGCGAGAAGGATGGCACGCTGTGCGTCCGAGGGACGAGGTGCTGCGAAAGAGTACACCGGCGGACGAGAAGGAAGTGCGCGCGGTGGTTCCGAGGTACGAAAGCCGGAGCGGAAGATTGCTCGGGGAGCAAGAGACGCAGCTAAGTCGACACGGGGTGCGACCGAGGGACAAAGTCTGCGGATGAGTACGCTGATGGACACGCGGTAATTCCGAGGACGAGAAGCCGAGGAAGCACGCTCGAGAAGACCGGAAGATGGGTTCGGGTGAGCCCTATTCCGGATGTCGAGATCACCCAAGCAAGCGGAGCGGAAGACGGCGAGCTGAACCGGAGAAGAGAGACGGACCAAAAGTCAACTGGGTTGACTTTTGGCTCCGGGGAGGACTTTTTCACAAGATCGAGCTTTGACTCGATCCAACCGTTGGGGGATAAATTTTATCCCCCCAGGGCGCCCGGAACCCATCCAGGCGCCCCGACCAAGGCTATAAATATAGCCTTGGCCCAGAAGCTTTTCAACAATCACGATCATTCTATTTCCAAACACTTGTATGCTTTAGTTGTAGTTAAGCTTCTCTTTTCTATGCCTAAACGCTGTAAGAGGCTTCTCCGCCTGAAGGAGTTTTTGACCTTAATCTTCCTTGGATTAACAACCACATCGGTTGTAACCAAGTAAACATCTGGTGCCTCGTTTTTACTTTTATGCTTTTATTTATCTGCTTAATTCATTTTACAAGTGTTAGCTTAATCGTTCGAGGAAGGGTTGTCTGTTTTTAATTGACAGGTTATTTACCAACCCTTCTAGCCGGCCCAACGGTCCTACAGTAGTGCCCACTTTCCCTACACTCAAAACATATTATATGATTTTTATTTTTAATTGAAACATTTATACCTTCTTGTGTAGGGATGACATTTTCTCCTTTAGATCCGGAGGTTGAGGCTTCCTCTTGATCCGATGATGATGCTCCTCCATTAGATTTTGCTTGACTTGTAGAGGTGGAAGCCTCTTCTCCATTTGACCCGGATGTAGAAGCTTCTCCTTCTTCTTGATCCGGCGCCACCAAATATTGCTCCCCCTCAATCCTAGAGGTGGAGGCTTCATCATCTTGTTCATGAAACAAGGAGTATGCTCCCTCCTTGTTCTCTTCATTGTACTCCCTTGAAGATGAAGCTTCTTCTTGGACTTCTTCTTCGGAGGTTGAGCATCTCTCAACCTCGGGGTCCTCCTCTTGGTCTTGCTCCAAGGAGTCACCCTCTCTGGATTCTTCTTGCTCTTGTACAGTGGAGGGGTTCTCTTCATGAAGCTTGGCCAATTTACTCCATAATTCCTTTGCATCTTCAAATTCTCCAATTTTGCAAAGGATGGTGCTTGACAATAAATTGACCAAAAGCTTGGTCACTTTGTCATTGGCCTCGCATCTTTGAACTTGCTCTTGGCTCCACTTACTCCTCTTGAGAACTCTGCCCTTTGAATTTGTTGGAGTCTTGAAGCCTTCCATAAGAGCAAACCATTGCTCTATCTCCATCATAAGAAAATTTTCGATTCTCGATTTCCAAGAATCGAAGCTCATGGAAGTGTATGGTGGAGCCACCCTTGTGTCAAATCCAAGTCCATCTTGGAATTGCATCTTGAAGTTGAGCTTGATAAAATCTTGAACTTGAAGAATTTGCTCCAACTTCTTCACCCTCTAGCTTGGCTTGTTTTGTTTGCCCCTTCCGGCGATGACTCCGGTGAAGAGCGACCTCGCTCTGATACCACTTGTTAGGACCGAAAAGTAGCTAGAGGGGGGGGGGTGAATAGCTCTTCGCGCTTGTCGTGGTTGACGTTGCTTGTTTCTTCGAAGATGTGCAGCGGAAAATACAGAAACAAAACATACAATGCTAACACGGTTGGTTTACTTGGTATCCACCTCACAAGAGGTGACTAGTCCAAGGATCCACACCTACACACACACCCTCCACTAATAAAACTCTCCTTTATGGTAACTACCAAGGGCGGAAAAGCCCTACAAGACTCAATACAAGAAGAAAGGGAAAGGTAATGAAATACAAGCTTACAAGCTTACAATGAGTGCAAAAACCATAATCCTAGTTTCTTCTTCTTCTCTTGATCCGCCTCTTGACTTGGAAGAGCCTCCAAGAACCTTCAAGAACTGGCGATCTCGAGCTTGAGAAAAACTGTGGAGGAGTTGGTGAAGATCTGAAATGAATCGGTGAAGAAGTGCCGAAGACAACGCTCGCCTGCGGCTCAAATACGACGCAACTGTCGGATCCCAATCGATCCGATTATTCCCAATCGATCGGGGAGGCTTTGGATCGATCCACGAATCGATCCAGAGTGCCTCTGTGCTCTGGAAAAATGCCTGGATCGATCCACGGATCGATCCAGCGCTTATTGCGCGAAGCAGTAGCGTCCCAATCGATCCACTAATCGATTGGGACCTCGTGATCGATCCACTGATCGATCCAGAGGCTTTCTATTCGCTGGGAAAGGCCTGGATCGATCTACTGATCGATCCAGATCCTGGATCGATCCACTGATCGATCCAGCTCTTGGTTTTTGCCCAAAACCAAGTCCCAAGCCTCTCAAACCAACATCCGGTCAACCTTGACCTGTTGGTGCATCATGCCTAGCATCTGGTCACTCCCTTGACCTGCCAGGACTCCCCACCAAGTGTCCGGTCAATCCCTTTGACCCACTTGGACTTTTCTCTTCGTGTCAAGTATCCGGTCACTCCCTTGTCCTACTTGAACTTCCACCAGATGTCTGGTCAACCTTGACCCATCTGGATTTCCTCGTGCCAAGTATCCAGTCAATCCTTTGACCTACTTGGACTTCCCAACACCAGATATCCGATCATCCTTGATCCATCTGGATTTTTCCTTGCCTGGCTTCACTCACCAGGACTTTCACCTAGCTTCATTCACTAGGGTTTTCCATCTGCCTAGCTTCACTCACTAGGACTTCCACCTGACTTCACTCACCAGGATTTTCCATCTGCCTAGCTTCCAGTTAGGACTTCCCAGTCAGGTATCCGATCATCCTTGATCTACTTGACTCTTCTTCATCCACACTGATCAGTCCCTGATCAGAATCTCCCCACATGAAACACTGCACCTGCATTGTCCATATGTCTACATGTATTGTCAAACATCGAAACTATGACCAAGACTCAAGCTTGGTCAACTTAGTCAACCTTGACCTAAGGGATATTGTACCAACATAATGCATACCCATGTGTCAACTTGATATCTCTATATCCAGGACTTGTGAGATCAAATCATCGAGTTGACCTACATGCTAGTCTTATTACATTAACATTGTCCCTGAATGTTAATACTCGACTAGGAATGATTAAGAGTAGTGTTCCCTATATCATCTCACTATCGGTTCAGCTAACCGATTGATATAGGTAAGAACCTTCTACTCAAGGACGCTATTATACTTAGTTTATTTGGCACCAATACAAGTAAGTATAATAACCAAAAACCAAATGCCTTTATTTATATAGAATATGATACAACAAGTCCATAATACAATCATCAAATGATTGGCTCTAGGGCTCTAGCTAATACCCGGAGCAATCAGAACCTCAAAAGAATGCGTACTAGCTTGAATATTGGTTGTTGATGGTTGCTTGGTCGAGCCTGCCTTATATAGGCTATAGAAGGCGCCTTCCATATCTATGGAAGGTACCTCCAATGAGGCAAGTTCGATCCCGAACAACCCAGTGCTTATCCACGACTTCGGCCAAACTTTATCCCACGGAAGGCGCCTTTCATAGCCATGGAAGGTGCTTTCTATGAACAATACAAAGGCACCTTTCATCAAGCTTGAAGGTGCCTTCGGACACTATTTATCCGAAGGTAATTTTCTTCTCTTAGCTCTACAAAACAATGTTAGTTCAAAATACCCTGCAAAATAAGCATTAGGACAATTTAATAATAATATAGAGTATTAATTTGTTCATGTCCTTCCAAGACCAGGAACTAGTCAAGGTCTCAGGTTAGGGATCCGAAATGGACCTAAACTGGACCGACGCCTACTGTCCCTTCAATCGGGACGTGTCCTCACTTGGTCACTCTTCTTTAGTGACTTACCTTAACTTATCAATTTGTCAGACATTAGGTAAGCCCGTTGACTTATCTGGACTTCATGCCAGCTATCCAGTTGATCTGTTGACTTAACTGGACTTCTTACCAGATATCTGGTTAGCCCGTCGACCTATCTGGACTTCGTACCAGCTATCCGATCGGCTCGTCGACCTAGCTGGATTTCGTACCAACTATCCCAGTTGGCCCGTCGACCTAGTTGGATTTCGTACCAGCTATCCTATCGACCCATTGACCTATTTGGATTTCCTGCACACTTAATCAAGTGGTTAGATCATGATAGAATCTAATTTAACTTATTTGTCATTTATCAAAACCCGGGTTAGATCGTTAGTACAAACTGCACCAATAGTAGGTCAACCACCGGGGTTTAAAAATTTAGACCATCTTGACCATGGGTTTAAGCTAAAGAAAGCACTACATGATCTAAAACAAGCTCCTAGGGCCTGGTACGAACGATTATCCACCTACTTAATCTCTAAAGAGTTTAATCAAGGTCGAGTTGACTAAACTCTATTTATAAAAACTCTTAAAATAGACATTTTATAGTCCGAATATATACAGATAATATAATTTTTGGATCAACAAATTCTAAATTTTTACAAGAATTTATTACCTTAATGGAACAAGAATTTAAAATGAGCTTAGTAGATAAACTAACCTATTTCTTATGTTTACAAGTTAAACAAAGAAATAAAGAAAATTACATTTATCAACAAAAATACATAAAAGATTTACTTTAAAAGTTTGGAATGAAAAATTTTAAAAAGCTAAAAACACCAATGGCTACTAGCATAACTCTAGATAGTGATCCAAATGGAAAACTAGTAGATCTAAAATATTATAGAAATGTCATAGATAATCTGTTAATCTTAACTGTAAGTCGGCCTAATATTTTATTTACAGTTAGTATGTGTGCTAGATATCAAACCTGTGCTAAGGAGTCTCACCTAGTTATGGTAAAAAGAATCTTTAGATACTTAAAAGGCACACCCAATGTAGGAACTTGGTATCCTAGAACAACTAGTTTTGGACTTATAGTATACTTTGACTCAGATTATGTCAGCTGTAAATTAGATCAAAAAAGTACAAGTGGTGAATGTCAACTCCTTGGACCATCATTTCTCAAATAATTTAGTAGAAAATAATATTGTGTTATTTTATCTACTACTGAAGCATAGTACATAGCAATGGAGGAATGTATAGCACAATTATTATGGATGATGCACACTTTAAAAGACTTTAACATAAAATATAAAAATATTTATTAATAACATTAGTTTAATCAATTTAATAAAAAATCAAGTACATCATTCAAGAACCAAACATATTAAAATTAAACATCACTTTATCATGGATCATGTTGCTAAAGGTGGCATTGAACTCAACTACGTTGAGTCTAAGTCAAATCTAGCCTAAAATCGCTCCCTGAATCCAAATTTAGCAATTTACGTCATCAATTAGGAATGCACACAATAGATTAGAACTAAATCTTTTATTTCATTTGTACTTGCAAGCGATTTTAAACTTCTAGGTTACTTCTATTTTTATTTTTGTTTTAAATTCCCCATTTTTCTAGTATTTCAAAATCTATTATGGACTTAGCCTAGGTTTTCCCTTAGACAGTATGATCCTATAGCTTTAGCAGCCAACATCTCACAAGCTTGTTAGGGTTACCTTGCTTGTGTATTCAGAAATATAGAATGGTGTGAGATGCTTAGGACTTTGCTTGAACTTCTGATGCTTATATCAATGCATCAATGTAAGTCTGAGCAAAAAATATAAAAATACAGTGATCAAGTTAAATAGTTAATCCTAGTAGATAAATTGTTGGATACTTGTAATTAACTTGACTAACTAAGTGAACACTATTATCTTCTAGTAGTTAGTAACTAAAGGTTAGACATTTAAGGTGAATTTTTTGATGACTATTATTTTTTAAGGTAATATCATGCTAAAGGGGAGAATATATTTCTAAAACTGCTTAAAATTACTTTAAAAAAAATTAAAATTGTTTTAAAAATTGTTTCCACTTTGAAAACCATTATTTTAAAAAGTGTTTTGAAATTTATTTACTAGACACTTTTAAATACTCTTAAAATTCTTAGATTGTGTTTGAAAATTTTCTCAAAATTGCTTTGAAAAATTTATTTTAAAATCCTTACAAATTACTTTGTAAAATTCTCTTTGAAAAATAGTTTGTAAATATTTTTATATTATTTTTGGAAAATGGGTTATAAAATTTTCTCAGAATTAATTTTGAAAAATTATTTTTTAAATGTTGCTTTCAATATTACTTTACAAAAGTTACTTTGAAAAGTTACTTTAAAAAATTATTTTGCAAAATTTGTTTTGAAAATTCTGCACTTTAAAAATTACTTTGAAAGTGTTTTCAAAATTATTTTGTTTTGGCAAATTTATTTGAAAACACTTTGCAAAATGTTTTACAAACTCTTGTAAAGTCTTTTGATTTTTTTTTTTTACAAATACTTGAAATTTTCTTGAAACACTTATTGGAAAACACTTTGAAAAATATTTTAAAAATTTTTTAAATTTGCCTTGAGATTATTTTGGAAAATGTTTTATAAAATTCTTTTTCTAATTTACTTTACAAAATCACTTTAAAAATTACTTTGCAAAACCTATTTGAAAAATTCTCCCTGAAATAGACCTGACTAACTTCAGTGCTTGTTAAATTTACTTAATTTGTTTGCTTGTTTCATATTTTTTTGTACTTATTTACATAATTTTTTATGAATGCCAAAGGCGGAGGGTAAAGGTTTAAGCGAAAGTAACAAAACTAAGAAATTCTGAAAAACTTAACCCTAACATGATCAAGAGAATAAAATACAAATCTAAATTATTTAAGTTATCTTAAATCATTTTCATATTGCCATTTCTTTTTGCATATTTTTATAAGTTTAACCTAGGCTATCATTGCATCAAAAAGGGAGAGATTGTTGGTGCAATTGACACAAATAATCAAACCAAAGTTTTGATGAATGACAAATGGATTAAAGTCAGGTGTAGTGTGATCTAACCTTAGCTTTCTACCAAGTGTGCAAGACTTGACGGATCTGACACCATGTTGAATTCTAACTAGGTTTGGAGGACTTGATAGCTGGTGTAGAAGTCCAAATAGGTTAAGGAGTGACATGATATCTGACGGGAAGTCCAGCTGGGTCCGCAGGATCTGACTGCTGGCTGAAGTCCAGTTGGGTATGCGAACTTGACAACTGGCGGGAAGACCTGGTGGGCCAAAAGAGAGTCAAGCAATTCTACATGGTAAGTAAGGTAAGTCACTGGAGAAGATTGTTCCAGTGAGGACGAATCCCAATTAGGGGCTTTAGGCGCAGATCTAGTTTAGGTCCATTTTGAAAATGTAAACTAAGATTATGACTAGACCATAGTCTTGGAAAAATAAGATCTAATTAATAATTTCTTATTTTATTATTGTGTTAACTCTGTTTTATAGAATATAGTTTATTTTTGGACTAACGTATTTTGTAGGGTTGGAGTAGCAAAAATTAACCTCGGATGAACAGTGAGGTACCTTAGAGGTACTTGAGGCGTCTCAAATCAGCATAGAAGGTGCCCTGGAAGCGCCTCAGAGTGCTTAGAAGCACCCTTGCATAGATAAAAATAGTAATAAGCGGAGCTTATCAAGACCAAGGTTTTTTAGATCACTTTTGCTACTAGAGGTGCTCTCATTGAACTTGGAGGCACTCTCAATGCTCAATAAAAAGACTGATCTGTTGGTGCAATCATGCCCTGGAAGTTTCAATGTGTTGACAATTATTTAAATTTAGGTTAATACGGTGGAACTAACATGCATTGTGAGTTTGCAGGAGGAGTTTCTTGCAGGTCAGAAGACCAGATGCAAGAGAAGACCAAGAAGGTCGAGGACTGGATTCTTGGCAAAAAGAGTTCTTGCAGGTCAGAAGACCAGATGCAAGGCAAGAGAAGTCCAAGAAGGTCGGGGACCGGATTCTTGGCAAGAGAAGCTCCTGCAAGTCACAAGATTATGTGTGTGATAGGCTCACTGTCAGAGAACGACTGGAAAATCGATTCAGACATGGCTGTGCGGCAAATTGCCTCTGAATCGATCAGCCGATCGATTGAAGGTAAGGCAATCGATTGGTTGATCGATTGGTAAAGTTCTGCGCAGCACAGAATGCGTCTGGATCGATCAGCCGATCGATTCAAGGTACTGAATCGATCGGCCGATCGATCCGTGAACATTCTGTGCGAAGCACAGAATCGTTCTGAATCGATCAGCCGATCGGCCAATCGATCCGTGAACATTCTGTGCGAAGCACAGAATCGTTCTGAATCGATCAGCCGATCGATTCAATGTATTGAATCGATCGGCCGATCGATTCAAGCAGCTGCGATTTCATGAGCAAGCGGCTGAATCGATTCAAACGCTGCCTCCAATCGATCCAAGTCAAATGAAAGAATCTGCACCGTCGATCTTGACGCGATGGCTTCCAACGGATAGTTGTGAATCGATTGGAATATGACCTCAATCGATCCACGGCGACGGCGGCGTGAGAAACGGCTAGTTTTCTCAACGTATAAAGCACGGAAAGAAACGGGAAAACAGACACAACGAAATATATACTGTTCCATTGCTCTCCAAGCCTTTTGAAAGCTCTCAAGTGATAAAGATTCAAAGCAAAGGGTTCAAGCTCCTCTCTACTACGTACTGAAATCTTGCCTGCAAAGAAGAAGCTGGTTAAATCTTGTAATCCTTCTCTACTTCTTCTTTGTAGCGTTTGTGATATTTATTTTGAAGAAAAGGGAGAGGTGTATTTCTGTTAAGGTTTCTCCACCTTCGGTGTGATTCCGAGAAGGAGGGTTTTCGATAGTGAAAGAGTGTGAGTGGTGTGGATCCTTGGATTAGTCACCTCCTTGAGGAGGTGGATACCAAGTAAATACCGGTGTTAGCATTGCCTTCAGATTTCCGCTGTGCAAAACAAAGTTGGTCAGAAAAGAAGTGAGCCATTCACCCCCCCTCTAGCTCAACCGATCCTAACAAGTGGTATCAGAGCATTGGTTTGCTTTTGAGGATTCATCGTCAAGAAAGCACAAGTTAAAGAGCTACAAGATGTCAATGAAGGAGGGACATAGTACTTCACGACCACCATTCTATGAAGGCAATTTTGCTTATTGGAAGAGCCGCATGGAACACTATCTCATGACCGAAATTGATATGTGGTTCTCAATCACGGAGGGATTCATGGCGCCAACTGAAAATGGAAAAATGCTTGAGTCATCCAAGTGGACTGTTGAACAAAAAATGAAGGCTCAAGCAAATGCAAAGGCGATTGTGACTCTTCAATGTGGATTAAGCTCGGAACAACTCAACAAAGTTGGACCCTTTAAGAGTGCCAAGGATTTGTGGGATAAGCTTATTGAACTAAATGAAGGCACCAAGGATTCAAGAATTGCAAAGAGGGATTTGTTGATAAATCAACTTCAAAACTTCACCATGAAGGATGGAGAAACGGTAAGCTCACTACATGGGAGATTCAAGGAACTCCTAAATGGTCTTCATTCAGTTGGAGAGAGTGTGGAGAACCGAGATCTCATAAGGTATGCTTTAAAATCTTTCCCAAGAAACTCTTTATGGTCATCCATGGTGGATGCCTATAAGGTTTCAAGGGATTTGTCAATAGTGAAATTGGATGAATTATTTTGTGAACTTGAATTGCATGAGCAAGCTAACACAAGCCATAAGGAGAAAGGTATAGCATTGGTTGCAGGTGAAAAGAGCAAAAAGAAGCACAAGGAAAAGAAAAAGGAGAAGAAGGAGTCATCTTCAGAATCCGAACAAGATAGTGATAGTGATAGTGATGAAGAGCTATCATCAAGTGAAATGGCAAACTTCGTTCGAAGAATGATGAGACATTCAAGGAAGTTTGACAAAAAGGATGTTAAGAAAATCTTCAATGATGAGAAAAGAAAAGGTAAATCTCTTGTGGATTCTAAGAATAAAACTGATGTAATTTGCTATGAATGTAAGAAAAAAGGGCACTACAAAACGGAGTGTCTAAAGTTGAAGAAGCAAGAGGAAAAGATCAAGAAAAAGAAGAAGGCGTTGAAAGCCACATGGGATGACTCATCATCAAGCTCATCGGAAGAAGATGAAAGGAAGAGCTCAAAGCACATGACTCTCATGGCCTTAAGTCATGTAGAAGATAGTGAAGATGAAGATAGTCATGAAGAAGATGTGGAGTCTTCAAGTGAGTCATCTTCTAGTGATGATGAGGTAATTTCTCCCAAGCTTGATAAGATGTATGCCACCATTGCATGCTTAACCAATGCACTAGCAAAATCAAAAGGGAAGGTCAAAAGATTGCAAAATGAATTGAAATCACTCAAAAATGAAATTGTGCCATGTGAAAGTTGCATGCTTCATGAAAATGACAAAAATGATGTTGATGATCTTGAAAAAGAAAATGTATCATTGAAATCACAAGTTGATGATCTTAGATGTGCTCTAGTAAAATTTACTTCAAGCTCAAAATACTTAGACATGATTCTAGGAGCTCAAAGAGGCGTGTACAATAAAGCGGGACTAGGTTTCAAATCTCAAGATAAGGAAGTTAAATTCATGTCCCTAATTAGTAGAAACCATGCTTCAAGGGTTAAGGTTGTTCAAGCTTGGGTACCCAAGCAATTTGTTATTGATGCTACCGGACCCAAAGTGTGGGTACCAAAACATTTGGTTCATCGTGTTTAAACAGGCATGCGAAAAGGGGAGCATCCAACAACATGGTTCGTAGATAGTGGATGCTCTAAGCATATGACGGGAGACTCATCAAAATTTTCATCATTTAGACACAAAAGTAAAGGTACCGTTTCTTTTGGTAATAGTGGTGAGCTAAAAGTTATAGGAATTGGAGATATTAGAATTTTCGAGAAATTTGTAATAAAAAATGTGTTACTAGTAAAAGGCATGGCTTTTAATCTCTTGAGTGTTAGCCAACTATGTGACTCGGGGTATAGAGTTGAGTTCAACTCATCTCAATGCCTAGTCAAACATAGTGAACTAAACACCAATGTTCTCATAGGCCATAGAAAAGAAAATATTTATCAAGTTGAACTATTTGGTGCTACTAATGTGTTTGCTAAGTGTCTCATGTCCAAAGAAGAGGAGACGTGGCTTTGGCACCGGAGACTCGCTCACACCAACATGAAGAATATCAAAAATCTCTCAAGGAAGGAGTTGGTGCACGGATTGCCAAAGTAGAAGTTTCAAAAGGACAAAATATGTGATGCATGTCAAATGGGTAAGCAAACCAAAGCTACTCATAAAGGTAAAAATGTTGTAAGTACTTCAAATGCTTTAGAGCTCATTCACATGGATTTATTTGATAGTAGCAAATATAGTTCTTTAAATGGTAGTAGATATTGCTTTGTAATTGTGGATGATTACACTAGATATACATGGGTGTTTTTCTTGAAACATAAGGATCAAACTCTAGATACCTTGATTGCTTTTTGTAATAGAGTAGAAAATGAAAAGGCTCATAAGATAAACAAAATAAGAAGTGATCATGGAGGTGAGTTTGAAAATGATAGATTCACAAGTTTTTGTATGGAAAAAGGCTACAAACATGAGTTTTCAACCCCTAGAACACCTCAACAAAATGGAGTTGTTGAGAGGAAAAATAGGGTGTTACAAGAGGCCGCTAGGAGCATGTTAAATGAATATTCACTACATAGTTTCCTATGGGCCGAAGCAATCAATACGGCTTGTTATGTCCAAAATCGAACTTTAATACATAGGTTTCTAGGAAAAACACCTCATGAATTGTGGTTTGGTAAACAACCTACAATTAAGCATCTTAGAGTATTTGGGTGTAAGGTCTATATTCTAAACACCAAGGATCACTTGGGAAAGTTTTCCGCTAAGGCGGATGAGGGATTCTTGTAGGATACTCAAGTCATAGCAAGGCATACCGAATTTACAACAAAAGATCAAAACTAGTTGAAGAATCACTAAATGTTGTATTTGAAGAAAATCCCTCTTTAAACGCTATAAGAACAAACAATGAAGAATTACAATTTGAGTTAGAGAAACTAACACTAAATGAGGTAAATCATCAAGGAGAAGAAAATCAAGAAAGTGATGGTGAGAAAAATGAACCTTTGCCACTTGAACCCGAAATTATAACAAATCAAGACTCAAGACCTATTAGGACTCATGTAAATCATCCCTTAGATCAAGTAGTAGGAGACATTACTCAAGGAGTGAGAACTCGATCTTACTTTAGAAATGAAGGAAGTCAAGTTGCCCTAATATCTCAAATAGAACCAAAAACCATTGATGATGCCTTGTTTGATCCGGATTGGATTTTAGCAATGCAAGATGAATTATCTCAATTTGAGAGAAGTCAAGTTTGGGATTTAGTTCCTAGGCCTAACAACAAATCAATTATTGATACAAAATGGATTTTTAGGAACAAACTTGATGATAAAGGGATAGTGGTGAGAAACAAAGCTAGATTGGTCGCTAGGGGTTTCAATCAAGTAGAAGGGTTGGACTATGATGAAACTTATGCACCCGTAGCAAGATTGGAGTCAATTAGAATGATGTTGGCCTTTGCCGCCCACAAGGGCTTCAAATTGTACCAAATGGATGTAAAATCAGCATTTTTAAATGGTGTAATAAAGGAAGAAGTATATGTTGAGCAACCACCGGGATTTGAAAATTTGGAGTGTCCAACCCATGTATATAAACTTAAAAGGCCTTATATGGACTAAAACAAGCTCCTCGGGCTTGGTATGAACGATTGTCAACATTTCTAGTATCAAAAGGGTTTCATAGAGGAAAAATTGATCCTACTTTATTCTTGAAAAATAATGGTAATGATTTGTTTGTGGCCCAAGTATATGTAGATGACATTATTTGTGGTTCCACAAATAAAGATTTTTAAATGAATTCATTAATCACATGGAGAGTGAATTCGAAATGAGTTTGGTTGGTGAGTTGACATTTTTCCTAGGATTACAAATTAAGCAAACAAAAGAGGGCATTTACATTCATCAATCCAAATATGTCAAAGAGCTATTTAAGAAATTTGGAATGGAAAATGCAAAGGAAATATCTACCCCCATGGCCACAAATACTAAGTTGGATAAAGACATTGAGGGGAAAGAAGTTGACTCCAAAGTGTATCGTAGTGCTATAGGAAGTCTTCTCTATCTCACGGCTAGTAGACCGGATATATTTTTCGCCGTAGGTATATGTGCTAGGTATCAATCTTGTGCCAAGGAGTCACATTTGAGTGTCGTTAAGCGAATTCTTCGTTATCTCAAGGGGACTCAAAATGTTGGTCTTTGGTATCCTAGAACCGAAACTTTTGACCTAGTGGGCTATACCGATTCCGATTATGCCGGATGCAAGTTGGATCGCAAAAGCACTAGTGGTAGTTGTCAATTTCTAGGGTCCTCTTTAGTAAGTTGGTCAAGTAGAAAACAACATTGTGTAGCTCTCTCCACAACCGAAGCGGAATATATTGCCATGGGAGAGTGTGTATCGCAATTATTGTGGATGACTCATACTCTAGAAGACTATAAACTTACCTATAACAATGTTCAAGTACTTTGTGATAATGTGAGTACAATCAATTTAACAAAAAATCTCGTTCATCATTCAAGAACGAAACACATAGAGGTTAAGCATCATTTTATCCGTGATCATGTAACTCGAGGTGATATCATTTTAAATTATGTTGGATCAAAATCTAACTTAGCCGATATCTTTACCAAACCTCTTCCCGAAGTTGAATTTAGCTTTCTTAGAAGAGAATTGGGAATGTGTTGTATTGATTAAATCAAATCCTCCATGGTCACTTTATAGGTAGAGGCTTTGGGTTCTTCCCTTTAATTTTTGCCTCTCACAAACACATAGGGTTATCTTCTTTGTGTGATTTAGATGGGGTGAGAGGTTAGGAACATTTATCTTGGTCATAATGCTTGTTATGATGCATTAAGTTGGCCAAGAAAAATGATTTTCACATGAAACATTCATTTGTTCAATCATAGGGAAAGCAAGTGTACAACTCATGTGCCCGTTGCCCTACTATTATGATTGAAAATTTCCAATTGATCATGTCACAACTCACTTCTGAAATATTGGTTGAAGTGTGTTATTGGATGGGGATTATTATGAAAAAGATAGATACAAACTTTCTCATATCTTTGAAGTTTTCAATAATTTGTGGTTTTGTGTAAGTTTTCATTAAGACGAGGTTATTTTTATTAAACTTTATTTTCCCTTGATAATATGGGACATATATAGTGTCTATGCAAAATTTCATGATTTTTGGAGTCGTGTACAATTAGTTGTGCTTTTCCAAATCTTGGTTCTGAAAGTTTTTCAGACATGCAGAACTATCAAGCTTCCCAATCGATTGGTCAATCGATTGGGAGGCTCGCACTTGGCCACAGAAGGCATCTGAATCGATCAATGGATCGATTCAGAGTACCTCGATCGATCAATGGATCGATTGAGACGCTCGTCGGTTTTCCACAAAAGGCATCTGAATCGATCAATGGATCGATTGAGACACCCTTTCGTTTTTCCACAGAAGGCGTCTGAATCGATCCATGGATCGATTCAGACTTTTGTTCGACTTTCACAGAAGCATTTTGAATCGATCGACCGATCGATTCAATTACTCTCAATCGATCGGTCGATCGATCGAAGCCCTAAAACCCGTCTTAAACCCGTGGATCCGAATCGATCCCTTAATTTTTTTCTTTTCTCGTTCTCTCTCTCGACGCGACTTTTGCCCTAGGCGACTTCCCAGGCAACGGTTCTGCCTGTCTCGATCGTCACTCCGGCATTCCTCTCCGGCGAAGAGGAGCTATTCCACTTCTCTTCCAGTTCTCTCTCGACACACTGGACAGCTCCTTTCCTCTTCTCCGCGTCCTCACACAAAATGCGGACTCAAAACCCTAAACCTAGGTAAAACTCGTTGCTCTAGTCCTTGTTGTTTTTTTTTTTTTTTTGCTCCTATTCTTGACCTAATCTGTATTTTTGTGTGTCTTTGTGCATTGCATTATCCCTCATGCATTGCATTACTTGCATTATCCTTGAATCTTTGCATTACTGTCAAACCATTCACTGTCCCTTCCTCACGCACTTTGTATTCCTTCCTGTTCACTGTCAACCCTGGGCATCTCGTGCATTTGTTTTCTATCCCACAGAAAGAAACAAAAGGTCCATGAATCGGGCGAAGGGTCGTCTGTCCCTTCCTCACGTCCTCAACCTCCCACTGACCCTAGGTTTCCAAATGCTGCAATGCAACAAGCTTTCACCAAAAATGCTTTCAAACTTATATCCCCTAGATCAGTGAATTTGCAATATTATAGATCATCTTGCTTTGATACCTATAATAGGTTCAAACATTATAAACTTGACTCCTTGTTGACTTGTGAGAGGGATATCAATATAGGTCTAGTCTCCGAATTTTATAATAATTTACACACTACAGATGGTGTACATTATCGTACTCGTATAGCAAAACGGAGCCTAGACTTCTCCTATGAGATTCTTCAATCTTATCTTAAATGTCTACCTTCAGATAATGATTTTGTCTTTTATCCCACTCTTCCCGATGAGCTCCCTCCACCTTTTGAGCGTATTAGCATCGCATCCATGCATCAATTTCTCTTTGGTCGTCCGCGTCCGGATGGGCCAGATGCTCATGTCACCAAATTCTCTTCTCTTGAGTTATCGGCTGAAAATGCCGCTTTGTTTAAGGTGATCATCAACTGTCTTTTCCCCATTGCCTCTCGTGCCCTAGCCACTCTCCGACCGCCTCATATGTTTGCTCTCTACGCCATTCGTCATTCCCTTGACATCAACATCACTCTGAATATCTTTCATTGCATCATCCATTTCACCCAGCCCGTGCAGCAGACGATACATATGCCTTTCGGGCATCTTATCACAGATTGGCTGGCGTCCCAGAAGGTTGATGTCTCCAGGGGACGTTTGGAGCACATGACCGTGGCTTATTCTCGGATTTCTTCACGCTCTTTCAAGAAGTCGGGTCTGATTGGTGGTCCAGCTGGAGTTAGATGGATCGATGGCCGTGCTTTTGGGGAGGGACCCCGAGCTCGCCACAGGGGGGAGGCACAGGCCTTGGCTCCTGCGGAGGATGAGGCTGAGGAGGAGTTCCATGGGCCAGCTTCTCCGAGTTTTGAGGAGACGGTTTCCACTCGCCTTGAGGAGCTGACCCTGGAGGTAGCCAGCCTGCGTACCACGATGGATATCGTGGTCCAGCAGCAGACTTCGATGCAGCGGACTCTGGATACACTAGTGGACTTAGTGGGCTCGTGGGTGACGGTTCACCCGTCTCAGTCTGGTCCATCCACCGCCCCTGTTCCTCTTGCTGAGGATGCTCCTGATCCTGACTCTGCGGCAGTTCCTGCTCCGGCTACTACGTCCGCTCCAGCTGCTGATCCTGATCCCACCCCTTCTGGAGACGAGCTTATCGAGTTTTATGTTCCTATATGATGTATTTTTATCTTGTTGTATGGATGGTTGTTCTGGGGTCCTTTTTGTGAACTCTCTTTTATTTTGAATGTATGATATACTTTTATGCTACCCTCTCCTTTTGATTCTACATTTCAGTGTTGTTCTGTTCTGTTGATATATGTGTGTTTTAGGGGGAGCATTCCTTGGATTTATCGTATTTGCTTTGTGCACTTATTGAGGGGGAGTTATTTGCTTTTGATTTTTGACAAAGGGGGAGATCTATGTTGAAGTTTATGCTTATTGCTTATGACTATCTTAGTAAATTAAAATCAAGCTTACTGCAATTATGAAATTATTATTTCAGCAAGCTACAATCATTATTTATCATTGTATTGGAAATTAGCCTAAACTTAAATAGATTGTCAAACATCAAAAAGGGGGAGATTGTTGGTGCAATCATGCCCTGGAAGTTTCAATGTGTTGACAATTATTTAAGTTTAGGTTAATACGGTGGAACTAACATGCATTGTGAGTTTGCAGGAGGAGTTTCTTGCAGGTCAGAAGACCAGATGCAAGAGAAGACCAAGAAGGTCGAGGACTGGATTCTTGGCAAAAAGAGTTCTTGCAGGTCAGAAGACCAGATGCAAGGCAAGAGAAGTCCAAGAAGGTCGGGGACCGGATTCTTGGCAAGAGAAGCTCCTGCAAGTCACAAGATTATGTGTGTGATAGGCTCACTGTCAGAGAACGACTGGAAAATCGATTCAGACATGGCTGTGCGGCAAATTGCCTCTGAATCGATCAGCCGATCGATTGAAGGTAAGGCAATCGATTGACTGATCGATTGGTAAAGTTCTGCGCAGCACAGAATGCGTCTGGATCGATCAGCCGATCGATTCAAGGGATTGAATCGATCGGCCGATTGATCCGTGAACATTCTGTGCGAAGCACAGAATCACTCCGAATCGATCAGCCGATCGATTCAAGCAGCTGCGATTTCATGAGCAAGCGGCTGAATCGATTCAAACGCTGCCTCCAATCGATCCAAGTCAAATGAAAGAATCTGCACCGTCGATCTTGACGCGATGGCTTCCAACGGATAGTTGTGAATCGATTGGAATATGACCTCAATCGATCCACGGCGACGGCGGCGTGAGAAACGGCTAGTTTTCTCAACGTATAAAGCACGGAAAGAAACGGGAAAACAAACACAACGAAATATATACTGTTCCATTGCTCTCCAAGCCTTTTGAAAGCTCTCAAGTGATAAAGATTCAAAGCAAAGGGTTCAAGCTCCTCTCTACTACGTACTGAAATCTTGCCTGTAAAGAAGAAGCTGGTTAAATATTGTAATCCTTCTCTACTTCTTCTTTGTAGCGTTTGTGATATTTATTTTGAAGAAAAGGGAGAGGTGTATTTCTGTTAAGGTTTCTCCACCTTCGGTGTGATTCCGAGAAGGAGGGTTTTCGATAGTGAAAGAGTGTGAGTGGTGTGGATCCTTGGATTAGTCACCTCCTTGAGGAGGTGGATACCAAGTAAATACCGGTGTTAGCATTGCCTTCAGATTTCCGCTGTACAAAACAAAGTTGGTCAGCAAAAGAAGTGAGTCATTCACCCCCCCCCCCCCCCCTCTAGCTCAACCGATCCTAACATGATCGACCAAAGCATTCTACACAACTTATATACATGATCTTTCAAGTTTTCAACTGGTCCGAATTCATCCTTCCGTTGTGCTATGATGCTGCTACGCCCTACTGATGCTGAGAAGCCGTCTAACCCCAATGTCGATCCAATAATCTTCAATTGTTGGGTAATGAAATTTTTAATTAAGTATTTAATTACTACATAAAGGAAAGTGTAGATTGCTACATTTATCTTTAGTTTACTATTGTACTCGATTTTCTCTTCTAGCAGTTCCGGAAGAGGTTCATAGTGGATTGTTCGTCGATACAGTCCGAGGGGTCGTGGATTTTGGAGTAGGAGTCGTCGAAGACTCCGAACCAAGTAACTTCTCGAGTCCCCCCCCCCCCCTCCCTCACGTGCACACCGATCCTACAATTAGGTTCCTTTTGCTAACATATGGTTCTCTCCTTGACCCACTTGAATTTTACCTTGCCTAACCTCCAATTAGGACTTTGCTCCCTTGAGTTAGAACTTCATCTTACCTAACTTCCAGTTAGGACTTTACCCTTACCTAACTCTCGAGTTAAGACTTTGTCTTGCCTAATTTCCCGTTAGGATTTTATCTTTCATAACCTCTAGTTAGAACTTTACGAGTCAAGTATCCGGTTCTCCCAGACCCACTTGACTTCTTTCACATATGCAGTCAAATATTCAGTCGACCTTAACCCACTTAACATTTTCTCATATATTATCCAAATATCAAAATTTAAATTTTAACCCCTTCAAGCTTAGTTAAATTGGTGAAACTTGAGTCGAAGATGATTATATTAATAATCTCCTAACGGAAAGAAAATAAGGTGCATTTTATTTTTGCTCAAAATTATTAAAAGAAAATAATGTCAATTTTTGGCTTTGTACCACAATTTGTTTAGGTCATGATTTTATGACTATTCTTCTTGTTCAATAAGCAAACAAGGTCACCCTTTATGATTCCGTCCTTCGTCGTCTCGCTTCATGCCTCTCGGTCATCTATTCTACGCTAAAGTATTTTTTCTCAAGAGCATTCAAATCCTAACTTCGAACATTCCACATCTACCTAACTGACAACAAATGCACATGCCAATATTCAACTATTTCATTTCTAACCAAACTAAAATCTAATAATTAAGCATTTTCTTTTTTTATTTATTTTTTAAAATCCCTTTTCCAATGATTTATTAAAGATTCCATGAATTAATACAGATATCACCAAAAAAAACAAAAAACAGCATGTCGATACTCATGTACACGGCACTCGAAACAGCTGCCTGTAATTGTATTCGGGACTTATCCGGATGCTAATGTGAACTTTTTGAACCCACCCGATAACATATTTAGATGGAGATTTGTAATTTTAGGGTGGTAAACCAGTCTAGCCGAGTTTAATTGAGTCGAGTTCGAGATGTTTAAATTTATTTGATAAAATAATTGAGTCAAGTTAAATCGAAATTAAAATGAATTAAATTTTTAAAATGATTATTCAATTTTGACTTGATTTATTTTTTATAAATTTAAAATTATTTGAAATTTATCTTGAACTTAATTCATTTAGATATTATTTCTCAATTCAAATTTATTTGAGTTCTCAATTAAATTTTATTTGATTATAAAATTTTAATTTATTTTATTAATTATTGAATTTGATAATTAAAATGTAATGAAGTTTATTAATTTATGCTGCTGATAACATTATTCATAAATGTTGAATATATTTTAACCTTACATGTGTTCAAGCCGTTTGGTGTACCGTTCTAAAGATTTGTACGATAGCTTGTTTGCAACTACAGATCGTACCTATGTGGGGGAATGGCTGTGGGTCCCTCCTTTAGGACAATCAAATAGAAGGTAGAACGTTGGGTAATGACTTATGTAGGACAAATAATCCATCGATCCGACCAAGAGCTGACGTCAGTCGATTTATACTTCCGTTCATACTTGTGCTTTTGAAACTCGTGAAATGATGAGATCGAACGCGTCTGGCGAGCAAGCCACGACAAAATCCCTCCCCGATCCAGTTCCGTGATTCTTCCACCACCATCTGCTTGAAATCCGTCGGTAGGACTCCGGCTGGGAGGATTCGTTTGATAAAATCTGGTTCTTTGAGCTCGAGAAGCTCCGCGGTCAGAGGCGGAGATGCGGGGGAGGAGCGGCGGCGGTTGTGATAGGAGAATGTCGTATCGATGGATGATCATCCTCTGCTCTTGTAGCTTCGCTCTCGGGATGCTTCTCACTGACAAGTTAGATCCAAGTCCTTGTCCTTTTTTTCCGTGTTAAAGATCTAATTTTGATTGGAGTGGAATTGGGGGGTTTTGTTTGTGATTAGGTTTTGGGCGTTTCCGGATGCAAACAGCCCGATCATCTCGAATAGGCGAAGGCAGGAACAAGAGCTCAAGATCATCTCGGAAGATTGTACCACCAAAAGGGTTTGTTTTGCTTCCTCATTTGCTCTTAAACCGTTGGATTTGGCCTTCGAGTGATTCAAAATCGGAACTTGATTACAGAAGCATGAGGAAGATAAGGATGTTATGGGCGAAGTGAGCAAAACACACGAGGCGATTCAGTGCGTAGTATACATTTTCGAGGTTACTTGTATTTTGAGGAAAAGAACTAAAGTTTGTAGGATGCATTGTGTGGCAGATCTCTGGACAAGGCGATCTCCACGCTTCAAATGGAGTTGGCTGCGAAGAGGAGCTCGAGGGAGTTGATCGGCACAGATGGCTCGCCGACGGCAGGTCCTTTGACCGAACATAGGAGGAAGGCTTTTGTTGTGATTGGGGTAAATACTGCGTTCAGTAGCAGGAAGAGAAGGGACTCGGTGAGAGCGACATGGATGCCACAAGGTAGACTAGATAAGCTATTCTCTTCAATAAGATCACAACTTTACTGAATTGGTGATCGCTTATTTTCTAACTGAATTTATTTTGGGGGGGCTGTGGGTATGGCTGTATTGATTGTATGAGAACCATCTTACATGAATGTAATCAGAGCTTCTACTAACTATCTTCTCCCTTTCTCCTTTTGCGATTAATTAGGCGAAAAGCTCCAACAGTTAGAACATGAAAAGGGAATTGTGATTCGATTCACAATCGGCCATAGGTAAACAAAAGAAGCATCTTCTTATTTCTTACTGTTGTTTTTTTTTTGCTCTTGTTGAACCTCTTTTGTCATACAGATGCAAATTTTAGACTTGCCTTTCTGGTAGAATGTGAGTCCCAATGGATGTATTTGTTGTTTCAGCTGATCTCTTTTCATTTGCTAACAAATGATCAGATCTGCAAATTTTGCATTTTTGTATTAAGTGAAGGTGTATCCGTGAGGTATTCATGACGAAGTGAGAGTTGAATCTCTGTAAATTTTGAAACACTTGACCTTGCTTTTTGGACTTATAGTCCTTAACTCGTTTGCTTATTTTCTCATGATACTTTGCTATCTTCTTTCATTTTGCATCTAGTGTTTCTCCCCCTACTGATTCTTGCATTACTTGAAGCACGCGCCTATATCATGAGCAATCAGAAACCATGAGACCTCAAGATACCAACTATAATCCACTATGTCAATACAATCAGAGATTTCAACACTTTTAGTCGAACAATGGAATATATTTGTGAAAATATTTTAGATAAGCATGCTATATAGTGCGCATTCATTCAGTGTTACAGACATTGGAGGGAAATACTATCATTAATATGTTCCCATGAAACAGTCAGGAAATCGTATTGCTATTATCGCTGAATTGATTTTTTTATAGGATAAGGTGATAGAGGAATGGGCTAACAACCTAAAATAGGAGTCTCACTAGATGTCGTGTGATGCGTTATATATATATATATATATATATATATATTATGACAGATAAGCTCATTTTTTTTAATGAATAATGAATACGAGTTTTTAAGACTATCAGTTTAACTATTGAACCTTAAGCTATTGTGTGTTCCATCTTCATTATCTGTTTTCTTGTTTCAAACAATTTCCTGAGAATTACACTAACCCAGATAATAATTTTATTGGTTACTGGAAGCCCTAAACATTTATGCTTTTGGCACAGCGCTACATCTAGCAGCATTCTGGATAAGGCTATCGATTCGGAGGAAGCTCAGCACAATGACTTGCTCAGGCTGGTACTGCATAACGTCCAAGATTCTAAATCCCACATTGACTGCCATTCAGATAATTTGCTTGACCTGAATCTACGTGGCGTTTGTTCTGCAGGATCATGTTGAAGGTTACCATGAACTTTCTGCGAAAACAAAAATATTCTTTTCAACTGCTGTCACAATTTGGGACGCTGAGTTCTTTGTCAAAGTGGATGATGATGTTCATGTGAATCTAGGTGCAAATTATAGTGTTCATTTCCATATTCTAAGTTTTCCTCGGCCATATGTAAATTATGATTTATATTATGATATGCAGGCATGCTAGCCACGACTCTTGCTCGACATAGATCCAAACCGAGAACCTACATAGGGTGTATGAAGTCTGGGCCAGTACTTTCTGACAAGTAATATTCTTGTGTTTCTTCTTTTTGTTGTTCGTGTTCCTTAAAACAAAAATGACTTCCAGGAATGTGAAGTACCACGAACCCGAATCCTGGAAGTTTGGAGAAGAAGGAAACAAGTACTTCCGCCATGCAACCGGACAGATTTATGCTATCTCAAAGGATCTAGCTACATATATCTCGATCAACCAGTGAGTGTCTTTATAGATCGTCTTGCTACATGCTTGGCCTTAGCTGCATCAGTTGCATTCAGTGTTAAATTATCAAACGCAGGCCGATACTACATAAGTATGCCAATGAAGATGTATCACTAGGTTCGTGGTTTATTGGGCTGGAAGTTGAACACACCGATGAGAGGAGTATGTGCTGTGGAACTCCTCCAGGTCAGGCTCTCTCCTCTTGCACGCGCACAGTCATTTTACATGAGAATTCATAGTTTTATATTCGATGTTTTTTTCTTCAGATTGCGAGTGGAAAGCCCAGGCAGGAAATGTTTGCGTTGCATCGTTTGACTGGAGTTGCAGTGGTATATGCAAATCAGTGGAGAAGATGAAGGATGTTCATGAAAGGTGTGGCGAAGGAGATGGAGTGTGGAGTGCTTTGTTCTAATGGGTTATCCGACGTATGTTTGTTTGTTTGTTTATTCTACATCAAACAATTGGAGAAAGGCTGATCGAAAGATGAAGAACAGGTTTCTTCACGAATACCATATGATGAATCGACACTTGCTCTCTTCCTCGGAGGCAATTATGTGCTATCATTTTCGATAAACTGGTGATGATTATGTTTTTTGGAGGATTCTTGATCGTAAAATGATGTCTGAATTTTTTTTCCTTGATTTAGAGATGAAACAAGAAGGCATTTAGTGTGATAGACGGAGAGGATGATGCTAATTATGTAATATGTGTTTTAGAAAAGAAAAACTTCATAAGAAAATTAGATTGTTTTTTGACTGATTAAGTGAGTTATTGAAAATATTTTTCAATATTTCATTTTCTTTTACCCGACTATGTCTTTGCTACTTAATGCCTCTAATGATCCTTTCTCTGTGTCCATTCATCAACTCATAGTTTCCGCTTCACCTACTTTATTAGAGTAAAAAAAATGATATCGCTTATTCTACTTATTCCAAACGGTATAATATTGTTGATCGCATATAATAAAGATACAAATAGATAAATTATGAGATACAAATAGATAAATTATGAGAGTATTTTATCTTATATAATAAATTATAAAGGTATTTTGTCTTATATCATAAGATAGAGATAGGTAAATTACCAAGGTATTTTATCTTAGTATAACAATCATTTATATAAACAAATTTGACATCTAATCCCATTCAAAGGCGTGAAGCTAGAAAGTTGGGGTGTGATGGCTCTGTTGACTAGGTGAAGGTCTCGCTCCTCTCTGCAAAACAAACCAAACTAAATCAGGGAAGGAGTCCCTGACGTCGGCCCTCCGACGCTCAAGTTAAAAAGAGAAGAGAGAAATTAAAAATAATAGGGACAGAGATGAATCTTACTTTCTTCATACTTAGCATACTCTTTTATATCTTTCTTAGTGACTCTCCATCTTTTCCTATTTAATGATATTAATTACCAACAACAGAAGATATCTTTATCTTGGCTTTTTACATTCATGGAACTTGTATTAATTATCAGCAAAAGACTATTTTGTCTTGGCTTCATTGCATTCAATGATAGATGGAATGCTTTTTTTTATTTTCTCTTCTCCTTATTAAGTATCTCAGGCTTTTCTTCTTTTTATTATTTTATCGGTTCATTATTAATACGTGCAATGTCATATCCCAAGTTGGGCAGGTAGCCCGCTCGGCCCGCTCTCCTGTCGATCGGGCTGACCAGACACTAGTTCATTCAGACGCCCGACCGGACAGTGATTCCTCCGATCGTCCGATGTAGCCACTTCCCACTCGGGTCATGCGGACGAGCCTTGCTTAAGCCCTGGTATTGACCACTTTGACTTTGACCTATACCGTGGCAATTGACACGTGCCAGGTAGGCTCCTCCTTATCGCCGCATCACAAACCTCCCCCTCAAGTCTAGTCGAAGGAGACTGCAAGTCCGATGACTGGATAGGTAGTGCCTTAGGTGATTTCCACGTCCAATCGGACTATGCTCGGTCCTTAATTACTGATCGACCCATAAGCCGACGCCACTTGGCTTCATTTTGTCATTATCGGGTTCATCCCTGTGACCCGTTCTTTACGCCGATCGGGACGATGAGCAGCAACACTTGGTAAATTTTTGTCCTTTCCCTGCGCTTCCTTGGGCGAGCACGGTCTCGACTGATGTCATCCAAATTTCTCGAAGACAATGCAAATTCCTAATAATTATGGTCGAGCATGCGGCCATACCTTTTAATTAAGTACCTTAAATGATGCTCGATGACTGAAGGACATGTGTCCCACACTGTCGTCGCACGCTTAATGTGACAGGTGGATATCCATTTGCGACGTGATGTGCGCCTTTTCAAATTTAACGGTTGGATCTGCTTCTAGGTTTTCGTAATTCTGGATCGGACGACTGAGGTCGATCGGCCATGAAGTTTATAAGCCTTACGTGTGTCACCATCTTCTACTTCGTGCATTCGTCTTCGAACTTTGCAGCTGCGACATTCTGCTCTCTTCTCCAGCGATCTTTCTTGTAAGCTTCTTTCCTTCGATCGAATCTGTTTGTCGTACTTCTTCGATCTCGTTGTTTTCAATGGCAAGCTCTTCACAACCCCCCCCCCCCCTTTTCACCTTATTCACTTCTACCGAGTCCAGGTTTGATGGTGGCAATGTTGAAAGTTTGAGAGCCGCTTATGAAATTCCATATGATTATCAGATCACTCTCCCTTCTACTTTCGACTGGCCACATGCTTCACCGCTTGGTTTTGTATGTTTCTTTTGGGACCAATTCACCATCGGTCTGCGGTTCCCTGTTAATCCGTTCTTCTCCGCTATTTGCAAATATTTTCACATCTCTCTCCACCAATTAGTCCCCAACTCCTTCAGGCTGCTGTGCAGGGCTATTGTCCTGTTCTACCTGCACAACCTTCCTTTAACCCCTCGGTTTTTCCACTTGTTTTATTATCTAAAATTGTCCAAGCCGGGGACCTTTTTATTCCAAGCCCGGGTGGCCTTGATCTTCTTCGATAAAATATCGCCCTCCAATAAACATTAGAAAGAGTACTATTTTTTTGTTAAATTCCCCGAGTAGCCAGATTTCCCGATCGGCTGGCAGTTAGAGGTTGCAAATCCGCCATTGCTCGGTAAGTAAAAAAGGTTAAGCGAACTACCTCCAAATAGCCTCAAGCTTGGCTGGACAAAAGTATCACATTCATAAGTTGCTGCTGGAGGGCGTCCTCTACGTGTTTGGCCTGAGCCCGATCGGCACGAAGCTTCTGTCCAACCTAGGTATGCTATTTCTTAGTCTAACCTTTGAATCTAACTGATTTCTCTTCTTCTTTTGTAGCTCGAATCATGTTGCGAGCGCGTCTGGCCGGCAAGTGTAAGCTTGCAGACGTAGACATCAACGTTGCAGTCGTAGCTGAGCTGGAGAGTTACGGTCTACAGCCAGTCAGCTCCAGCGAGAATCCGCTCGATGAGGAGGAGGGAATCCAAGTGTTGGGGAGCGGCGCTGGAGGAAGTCGGACAGCCGCAAGTGATGCTGTAGCTGCAACAACAGACCTTCCACCCGAACAATTGTCCATGGTCTGATAGTAGTCACTTCGGAGTTGACAACTTCCGATGAGCCCCTTCGACAACGTAAGAGATGTTGAGAAGAGGGGTCTTCCCGAACTGGCACTTCCGCCTCGCAGACTCCACTACCGACCATCTCTTGACCCCATTCTGAGCGAGGCAAGACCTCCGCGCCTGTTCCCGATCAGGGAATCGTTGCGCTCCAAGGCTCTATATCTTCCGATTAGACACCGTCATTGTCCGGGCTACCTAAGGGGTTGCTAGTTGCACCACCGGTTGCCTTCATGCCACCCTCTTTGTCAGCGGCACGAGTGTCCCGTGTTCGACCGACGTCAGCGCCTCAGTCGGTTGGCCGAGCAACTTCAGCCCCGTCGGCTTCGAGCAGTCGACAACACATAACGATAGTTATTCATATGCCTACGGACGAGTGGCGCACCTCGGACAGTGTCGAATCTCGAGCCCCTGAGCACCAAATAATTATCCAAGGGTCGCTTGCTTAGATATGGGTCGGCGCTAGGGCTCGTGCGGCGGTCATGCCTCTAGAGGCACTCGCCGACAGTTATACTCAAATGTCCACTAAGATAAGCATTTTATACGTTCCGATTTATTTTCACTCGGCTCTAATACTTTCCTGGTTCCTTGCAGTATTGGGTAGAGAGCCTGGTCATGTGCCAAAGGCTCATATTTTTGGAGCAGGAAGTCAAGCAGTTGTGTGCACCGAGCTGCCAATTGTCTGCTTCCCCGATGCAACTAGAGCAGATGAGCGCTGAGATGGCTGATTAAGAGCCGATCTGGCCACGAGCTCCAAGCAGCTGGAGGTGGAGAAAGGCAAAAGCGTCGAGCAAGCTACACAATTAGCTCAGCTTAATAAACATGTCAGTACCTTCGAGTCAAAAATCCACTGGCCAACACCAGGAAGCTACGGGCGATCGAAGACTTGGAGATAAAAAAACAAGGAGTTTCGGGTGTTGGCTCAGAAATCGAAGGATACGGAGGTGTCTTTTAACGCCTAGCAGGAGGTTCGATCGGCCGAGAGATCCGCCGCGAAGACCCTGCTTGATGCTAAAGACGCAGAGCTAGCTAAGTTGAAGGAAAAGCTTGGAGCCTCCCAAGCAACCCTAAAGACTTATCAAGAGCAGAGTCCAGCAAGTTTGAGCTGCTGAAGAAAGCCTACCTCCGCTCGAACGTTTTCAATGATAAGGTCACCGACCGGGCTCTCCGCCTCTTCAACCTCAAAATCAACGGGACGCTCGACCAACTTAGGGACGGCGGCCACATTCTGATTACTCTGACCAGCAAGGTCATCAGCCAAGACAAGCTAATTGAATCACTGTCCGATGATGTTTTAGATTATATTGTTAGTTAGAGCCCTAGAGCCAATCATTTGATGATTGTATGGACTCAGTGTATCATATTCTTGTATATTAATAAAGGCATTTGTTTGGTTATTATACTTATTTGTATTAGTGCCAAATAAACTAAGTATAATAGCGTTCTTGAGTAGAAGGTTCATACCTATATCAATCGATTAGTTGAATCGATAGTGAGATGATATAGGGAGCACTACTCTAAATCACTCCTAGTCGAGTATTAACATTCAGGAACAATATTAATGCAATAAGACTAGTATGTAGGTCAGCTCGATGACTTGATCTCACAAGTCATGGATATAGAGATATCAAGCTGACACATGGGTATACATTGGAGAATGTATACTGAATGACCCGCCATGAGAAAGTATCATGGATCGTTATATGAGTGTCATATACTTTCTCATGTGACTATTAGTATGACTATTAGTCCTTAGACCTGAAGTCACCATGGATCCCTACATAAGGAGTTATGTACTTTGGTTTCGTCAAACGTCACCCGTAACTGGGTGGACTATAAAGGCGATTACTGGGTATATAACGAATTATGTAGAGGGATGTGAGTGATGTAGATGAGATATATCCCTCCCATATGACAGGAGCGACATCGGTATTCTTGATAGAGTGAGACCACTAAGTGCATGGTCATGCCCAAATGAGTCAACATTAGATGTTGAGCTCATTTGATCGAGTGAGTCTACTTGGAGTTCAAGATTTAGATTAATTAGAGGATGACACGGTCTATGCCTCACATTGATCAATCTAGATGTCTAGGATAGAAGGACAATGTCACATATTGTGAGAAGTCACAATTAGTAGTCACAAGGTGATGTTGGATCTCAACATTCTTGTAACTTGGGTAGTAATGATGTATTGCTAGATACCGCTCATTACTTATGCTTCTAAATGAGTTTAGGGGCATTGCCAACGTTACAAGAACCTATTGAGTCACACACAAAGAACATGTGGATGGAGATTAGGTTCATATGATGAACCAATTAGATTAGGTTCATATAATGAACCAAGAGGATTAGATTCATTTGATGAATCAAATTGGATTAAGAGTAATCCTAATTGGGCTAACTTGAGTTCGACTCAAGTTGATTCATGTGTTCAATGAGTCTAATTTAGATTTTGACTCATTGAATCAATTTAATTAAATGAATTAGATTCATTATATTAATTAAGTTGGCTTGAATCAAATGGTTAGATTAGATCAACCATGGAAGAGATTGGGTCAAGTTTGACTTGACTTAAGAAGGAAGACCAAAGGTTAATTTTGACTTGACCTTTTGCCACCTCATTGGTGAGTTGGCATTAGGTGGACCAATGATGATACTCCACATCATCATGGGTGCCACCTCATGGAAGTTACAAAGCCATTCCCTTTAATAGCTTCATATTAATTGCAATTAATGCAATTAATTTGGGAGTTTTCACCATTGAGAGTGGCCGGCCACTTTGGATTTGAATGTGAATTCATTTTTCATTCAAGTGGGTGTATCTTCTTCTTCTTCCTCTTGAAGCTCTTCCTCTCCCTCTCCTCCTTACTTGGCCGAATCTTACCAAGGTGCTAGCACACCTTTGTGTGAGGTTTTCTCCACCTACGTGTTCGTGTGGATACTTCTAGAGGACCGACGCTTGACGGTCTAGAGATCCGGCAACTCCTTGGACGAGCGGGAACGCGAAAGGGCACGCTTCAAGGTATATTCTTAACACATAGATCTAGGAGTAGATCTAAAGAAGGTTTTTCAAACTCGTACTCGTATTTATCGTTCGATTTTCCTTGCACGGATCCATTGGCCTTGGGTGATTCAGAGTTTCCGCTACGCGAAAAGCGGTTTTCGCGGCCCGAAGAACCCAACACGACCAACTTAGGGACGGCGGCCACATTCTGATTACTCTGACCAGCAAGGTCATCAGCCAAGACAAGCTAATTGAATCACTGTCCGATGATGTTTTAGATTATATTGAGTGAGCATGTTCGTGCGAGTTGTTCTTTATTTTGTACTGTCCTTCCTGACCTTTGTAATTTTGAAGTATACTGATAGTTCATCTGGCGAACCTTTCTTGTTTGTTCGTCCCCTTCTTGTCATTTGGCCTTTTCTTTTCAATTCGACTTGCATTTAGTTCACGCATTGACGTGCAAACTTGAGTGAAACTGCGAGTTGCTTACACCAAGTGTGGCTTCGTGACCTTCCGATTGGCAACGGGCTATCCATTTTCATAGCTGATCGATTAATTCTAGGTTTAAGGTGGTCGCTCAACCGTTAATGATGACAGAGGTTTAAGGTCGTCGCTCGACCGTTGATGATGACAGGGGTTTAAGGTCGCCGCTCGATCATTGATGAAGACCAGGGTTTAACGTCGTCATTCGAAGGTTGGTGAAAACTGGGGTTTATCATAGCCTCTCGACGGTTGTCAAAGACAGGAGTTTAACGTCGCTACTCGATGATTGATGAAGACAGGGTTTAACATCACCACTCGATGGTTGATGAAGACAAGGGTTTAAAATCGCCACCTGATCGTTCACGACGACAAGGGTTTAAGGTTGTCGCTCGACCGCTGATGACGATAAGGGTTTAATGTCGCCACTCGATAGTTGATAGGCGTAGATATAGGTTTATAGTCGCCACTTGACTTCTAACTTGACCGATCGACTCAAGAGTTTAGAAAACTTGGTTGTTATTCATGTCTATCTTGCATCTAAAAGGCATATACACAAGTACATCTATATTTACTCATGCACCTTTGACCCGACTCTATAGGGCTAGAGATGATTCGCACTCCATGGTCTCTCAAGCCGTCTTCCATCTTCGTCCTCTAAGTAGTAGGCCCCTGAACGGAGTTTTTGCACTATTTTGTAAGGTCCTCCCCATGGTACCTCTAGCTTGGTGACGTCGCCGACTGGCTTGATTTCTTCCACACCAGATGGCCAACCTAGAAAGACCTCAGGATCACCCTTCAGTTGTAGTTCTGCCTCATCCGTTGTCGGTATGGCATTAGTCGAACATCAACTTTATCCCGCATTTCATCCACCAAGTCGAGCTTCAATAACCTCTGTTCGATGTTTCCCTCGTCGTACAGTTGCACTCGGTCGGATTCTACTCCCACCTCCACGGGGACCACCACTTCTCCTCCATACACCAACTAGAATGGTGTTGCACCGATCACCTCTTTTAGAGTCATGTGAAGTGTTCACAAGATACTCGAGAGCTCGTCGACCCAGCTGCCCCCGGCATGGTAGAGCCGAGCACGTAAGCCTCTAAGGATCTCCCTATTTGTGATTTCCGCCTGGCTGTTGCTTTGGGAGTAGGCTACCGAGATGAAGGTCTGTTAGATGTCATAGCCTTCGCACCACTCCTTGAGCCTCCGACCCGCAAACTGCCTCCCGTTATCCAAGATGAGTGGTGGGGGATTTTAAATCGACACAAGATGTTCCGCCAGATGAATTTGATGACCATCTGTTCACTTATCTTTGATAGTGGCTCGACCTCCACCCACTTTGAGAAGTAGTCCACCACGATGAGTAAGAACCTCCGCTGACCAGTCGCCATGGGAAACGGTCCCATGATGTCCATGCCCTATTGGTCGAACGGGTAAGGCACCGTGGATGCCTTTATCTCCTCGGTTAGTCGGTGTAGGATGTTGTAATACCTTGATAGGATAGGCATGTGGCTACTGTCCGAGCGACATCCTCTTGGAGAGTTGGCCAAAAATATCTGGCTAGGAGAATCTTTCGAGCCAACAAACGACCGCCCGAGTGGCTTCCACATGAGCCAAGATGTACTTCTTGGAGTATGTACTTCATGTCCTCCAGACCCACACATTTGAGTAGAGGGCTTGGCTCTTGAGAAAGACCTTTTATAAAGCTCATCTTCGATTAGGGTGAATCGTCCGACCCTCTTCTTTAGTAATCGAGCTGCCTCCTGGTCGGTCGGTGTGCCACTCGATCGAAGGAATTCAATCAGCGGTGTTCTCCAGTCGCTTGGGAATATCACTCCCTCCATCCAGTCGATGTGCGCCACTAATGAAACTTGTTCGATCGGTTGGCTAATCATGACTGATGATAATGAACTAGCTATTTTAGTTAGTTCGTCCACTGTTTGATTGTCCGATCGAGGGACCTTCTGTACAGTCACCTCTTGAAAATTTGCTTTCAGCTTCTCAAAAGCTTCTACATATAACTTGAGTCAGGAGCTTCTAATCTTGAACGTCCTGGATAGCTATTGGGTGATCAACTAAGAGTCTGAGTGAATGAGGACTTTTATGGCTAGGCTGCCTGTAAGCCGGCTATAAGGCTTCATACTCAGCTTCGTTGTTGGTAGCCCGATAATCCAGTCGAACAAAAAGTTACATCCGGTCTTCCTGTGGTGAAATGAGCAGAATGCCGATCTCGCTTCCTTGTGAGTGGACGAACTATCGACATATATTCTCCAAGTTGCTGCTGGCTCGGCGTTCTGAACCTTTGTGACGAAATCGGCCAAGGTCTGAGCTTTGATCGCCGTTCAGGGTTGATATTGAATATCAAACTCACTTAGTTTGATTGTCCATTTGATTAGCTACCAGACTCTTTTGAGTTGAGGAGGACTCTTCCCAGGGTACTGTTGGTCACGACGATGATCGGATGGGTGAGGAAGCATGGGCGGAGTCTTCGAGCGGCTAACACCAACGCATAAGCCAACTTTTCAAAACAGGTGTAGCAAGCCTCTGTTGGTTGCTACTCGGAAAACCTATCGGTTCCACTGTACAAAAATTTTGTACAAAGGTCTGAACCTTTTCCTAGCTACCATGTGTTCTTTTAAATTAAACTTGGATCGCCTGTGGAACTTAATACGTTTGATCCTAAGTTTAATTTATTTGTTCTTTTAGGTTTAGACTTGGATCTCCTGCGGAACTTAACACGTTCGATCCAAATCACCTAGGCCACAAAGTTAATTAAATATTAATTTCCAAATTTGGCTTCCAGGATTGCATAGCGAGCCACATGGCCTTCTTGGATATGTGAGCAACCACCACCGCCTTGACAAAGCCTCTTAAGGAAAGTTAATATTTAATTTCCTTAAATAACTCTAGGTTAACCAAAAAGAACAATCGAAGCACAAGTTCGAAAAGAAAACAAAAGAACACAACATCGAAAACTAATTCGAAACCTAGAATCACATGCCTCTTGTATTTGGTATTTTTACAAAGAAATAAAACTAGTATGATGCGGAAAACAATTACTAGTTATACCTTTCTTTGTGAACTTTTAATGACCTCTTGATCTTCTACCGTATTCCTCTTCAAACCTCGGACATTGTGTGGGCAATGGTCTTCCGAGATGAGAACCACCAAGGCACCTTCTTCTTCCTTCCTTCAAGTTTCGGCCAAGCAAAAACTTCCAAAGGATGAAGAACTTTTTCCAGAAATCAAGCTCCAAGGGATGCAAGAAACAAGCCTCCTTTCTCTCCTTTTCTCCAAGCTAGATCCGGCCACTTCTATGTCTCCAAGAGGTGATGAAGTCTCGGCCCCAAGAAAGAGAAGAGAGAAGGGGAAGGGAAACCTCTAGGGGCCGGCCACACCTAGGAAGAAAAGAGAGGAAGAAAAAGAATAGAGTCATTCACCATGAAGGTACCTCTACCTCCTCTTTTATAATCCTTGGTTTTGACAAATAAGGAAATTTAAATAAAAATTTCCTTAATTCTTTTGCCATGAAAAAGAAAAATTATTTTAATTAAAACAATTTTCTTTTTTTTTTCAATTACAATGGTCGGCCACCTCTTTCCCCAAAACAAGGAGAGTTTTAATTAAAACAAGAATTAAAACTTCCTAATTTGTTTCCGGAAATTTATAAAAATTTCTCCAATAATTTTTATCCCTTCATGATTGGTTAATAAAAAGAAAATTTTATAAATTAAAATTTTTCTCTTAAACATGTGGATAATTTCCAAAAAGGAAAGTTATCTCTAAAAATTAAAATTTCCTTTCAATCTACAAATAAGGAAAGATATTAAATCTTTTCTTAATATTTTGTATAAACTAATAAAAGAGAATTTTTAATTTTTAAACTTTATTTTAAATCATGAACATGATTAAACAGAAAATTTTTACCAAAATTCAACCTTTTAATCTACAAATAAGGAAAGAGATTTAGCTCTTCTCTTAATCTTTTGTAGAATCTTATAAAATGAAAGATTTAAATTTTTAAACTATCTTTTAAATCATGTTATCCACATAAGAAAAATTTTTACAATTAAAATTCCTTTTTATTTTAATAGGGCCGGCCACCTAAGCTTGAGTTCAAGCTAGGGCCGGCCACATGAATTCACCCATGAACCAAGCCATGGCCGGCCCTAGCTTGGTCTCCAAGCTAGCTTGGTCGACACCTATAGGATGGGTAAGAAGGTGGGTATAGGTGGGTATAGTACTCTATAATTAAGAGGCTACGATAGGGACCGAGAGGAGAAATTAGTTTTGGTCTCCCGATAAAATTAAGCATCCTGTGTTCGCCCCGAACACACAACTTAATTTTATCAATAATAATTCATTCCACTAAAGAACTATTATTGAACTACCACACCAATCCCAAATTACATTTTTGGGCTCCTTCTTATTATGAGTGTGTTAGTCTCCCTGTGTTTAAGATGTCGAATGCCCACTAATTAAGTGAGTTACTGACAAATCATTTAATTAATATCTTAGTCTAAGAGTAGTACCACTCAACCTTATCGTCATGTCGGACTAAGTCCACCTGCAGTGTTTAACATGACAATCCTTATGAGCTCCTCTTGGGGACATTCTCAACCTAGATTACTAGAACACAGTTTCCTTCTATAATCAACAACACACTATAAGTGATATCATTTCCCAACTTATTGGACTTATTGATTTATCGAACTAAATCTCACCCATTGATAAATTAAAGAAATAAATATCAAATATATGTGCTTGTTATTATATTAGGATTAAGAGCACACACTTCCATAATAACTGAGGTCTTTGTTCCTTTATAAAGTCAGTATAAAAGAAACGACCTCTAATGGTCCTACTCAATACACTCTAAGTGTACTAGTGTAATTATATAGTTAAGATAAACATGTCACGCCCCAGGTAGTCCCTGTCCGAAGAAATTTCGGCAGCATCTCCCCTGTACGGCGGACAATATGAATCTCAAAATACATATATCTATACCTCGGCCACACATGGCCGGAACAATACAATACAAATAAGAAACAAACCACGCAGTTTATATCAACATTCCACACAATTCAATATAAAATCAATCCACGCAGTTTAATAAGGAAAGACGATATAGAATCTCGAAGATATATGTAAACAGCCTACTCCACTACAACGAAGAAAACCAATCCACGAAGTAATGAAAATACAACCGCAGCGGAAAACGAAAGTAGCAAACCCGAATGTTCAATGTAAAGTCCACAATACAAACCCACCTCACAAGTATACGTATAAAAGCGAATACAGAAAATGATATCTAGAAATCCTCGCGACCAAGGGGCTAGCGACGGGAATCTCTCCTGAAAAATAGTAACAACGGGGTGAGTTCAAGAACTCAGCAGGTAAACCAATAGACATGTACAGCAATATATATCCACCAGTAAAAACCTAAGGTACAGTCTCCTAAACCATAGGATCAATAGTACAGTTCTCTAACCATACAACCTACAGTACAGTTTCCTAACAGTACAACCTACGGTATAGTCTCCTAACAGTATAACAGATATGCATAGCTGAAATAAACTGTAATAACCAGCAATAGGCATAAAGTACAGTCTATAGCAAGAAAAATAAGAAAATGCATAACTGAAATAAACTGTACTCACTGCGAGGCTTGTCAGGACCTCGTATCCGGATAAAAAAGTAGTCAGACAAAATACATAACTCAGATGCATGTCAATCATATGCAATCACCAAAATGCATCAATCATAAATAATGCAATGTGCATATGATGCAAATGACATGTCCTGGTCACCCCTACGTAGTCAGCCACCTCACACACAATGGTGAGACCGAGTGGGTAGGGTTGTGACAACCGTGCACTCTGCACCCCCGATGAGTGACCGAGTGGACGGAATGCTGTACACCTATCCTCCTGCCTCAAACATAGTGAGGGAGCGTAACGCCTCATCTCCCGACGCAATGACGGGAGGGACCCAGTGCTACCACGCCTCCGCCACGCTACCCATGAGCCCCAGCGAGCACCACCGGCAAACTATCCTACACACCGAGTGCCACTACCCATGCAGGAACACGTTGTGTGCGGGTCCATGTAGCTTGACCGACGAGCTCAACAATAATGGAGTCGTCAATCGCCCAGCATGCAATCATGCAATATGGTGCATGCGGCTACAGTATGTCATACCTGAACATAGCCTCCTCCATATATGTGTGTGCCCAAAAGGTAAACGCATATATATAACCATGATATAAACAGCATAAATCCAAAGACATCATATATAACAACGATGTAAGTATCATGAATCCAATAGCCTGTATCACACATGTAAAGCAACTAATCCAGTAGAGTAAAGCACTATAGATATGCATCTCTATGAACATATATACACATGGCAAGAGATAAAATATTCAATCCTGAAGTAAAGCAACTAGCAGATGAAGCATGTGATAGGTATCAACTAGCTAAGATCAGGGAAGAAATAATCTACTATCTACCACTAGTAAATATATATAAGCTACACATATCATAAGACATTATCAAAAGATAAGTCAAAGGGTACCCGCCTCAAATAGAAGGTACAAATCACGCAATCCAAAGTCGATGTCAAGACGCCGTCTCGAATCAGAGTCCTGTATCAAACCAACAATATATATAGATTTTATTTAGCTAAATCAAATGAATAGCTAAATAAAACCCCTAGAACTAAATTAGGGCAAAACCCTAATCACATCAATCACAACCTACCTAATTAATCTAACGGTCAATTAGGGTTAGTTACCTAATCCCTAATCACCAATTAGATTAGAAATCCAATCTTAGATTAAATCCAATAGTTGACTAGGGTTAATTGTCTTAACCCTAATCATTCCATTAATTTAATCTAAGCAATTAAATCTAATCACAATCAACATAACCCTAATTCCAATCTACACATCATGTATCAACAAATCTACACCTTACCTCAATCCCAGCTATTGTTGATGTTGGAACTAGGAGGCTACTGGTTAGTGTGCTGCCGGAACCAAGAAAGGATCAAAGAACACCACATCACATAACAAAACTTCACAGCCACACTTGTTGATCCACAACACTCAATTCACCTCACAGCCCTCATCAATTGATCCACAACCGAGGATCATCACTGCTGGAACCCAAGATCACCTTCGATCACCTCCAGAACACAGCTTCCCTGTTGGATTTCTTCCCAACCATTCGGATCAAGGTGAGATCAAGATTGGAATCAATCGGATCAATAAAAATCGACGATGCCTTACCTTCAAGATTACGGCTAGGGCACACCTTTGCCTTCGCGATGACTGATCGGAGCTGACAGAGGAGATCTAGGGCACGGTTACGCAAGGGATATGACTCAGGTGAAGCTAGCCCCTATCTCGAACCTCCGGTAGAAGCCCCTCGCCGACGATCGGGTTGGCACCGAGTCGATCCAGTGGCGTCGATCGGGGAAGAAAAGGATCGGCAGACTCGACTGAGAAGAAAGAAATCGGAGATTGAAGGAAACCAAAGGAGGAGAGGATCAGAACCCTTATGCTCCGAGCTCCGATCTGCGCCGACGACGCCGAGAGAAGATCAGCGCTCTCACCTAGGGCTGGAGAAAATCACCCACGTCCGGATCTGTGCTGGCGACTGCTCCCCTGGGTCAAGATCGACGATCGCCGGAGCTGGACCCTTGCTCCCGTCGCCGTCGCTTATCCGCGAGAGTGAACAGAGAGAGGAAAGGGTCGGGGAAGGAGAGGAAATCGCAAGGAGAGGAGAAGAGCACGGGTTCGGCGTTTGGGGAGGTAACCGAAAATAAAAGAAAAGAAATTATATTTAAAAACATTTCCTCACTTAAATGGGTATCCCAAACAGGCCTTATCTGAACCCGAAATTGATCCCCTCAAAATTCGTCTTACGAGCTCCGAAAAATTCCCAGAAAATTTCTAAAAATTCCGAAAAATATTATAAAGCTATTTCTGAAATAACCCTATTTATTTAAATTTTCCGAGATCTCACAAAACTAATACATAATTACACTACGACCTTCCAATGGTTTGTTTCTTTCCATCTTGGTCGTGAGTTACTGTTTATAATTTATAAGGTACTGATAACATGATCCTCTGTGTGTGACATCACACACCATGTTATCTACAATATAAATTAATTGAACAACTACATTTATCATAAATGTAGACATTTGACCAATGTGATTCTTATTTCTAGATAAATGTTTATACCAAAAGCTAGGCTTTTAGTATACATCCTAACAGCCTCTGCATCTTTCAATATATGGCTTAGAAAACACATGGGTTGCTGTTCAGAGCCATTCTACTTTGCTAATGCCGAACCAACCGCATACTCGGTGATCGACAAATAGATCCAGAGTGGCTCTCCAGCGCTTGACTTAGCTAATACAAGCAATCAGTTAAGGTACTTAGCTTCTTGAGCTCTTCTAATGCCCGGTCGCACTCCGCGTCCCATTAAAACTTTGTGGTTCGGCGCAGAACCTTAAAGAATGGATGACTTCAGTTGGATGACTTAGAGATGAACCTGGACAGTGCAATGATCCGTCCGGTTAGACATTGGACCTCCTTCAAGCTGCGGGGCAGGGACATGTCTTGTAGCGCCTTCAGTTTGCTAGGATTCACCTCAATACCCTGTTCAATGACGATATATTCGAGGAAGCGTCCACTCTTAGCGCCGAACAGACACTTGCTCAGGTTCATCTTTATCCCATATATCCTCAAGGTTCGGCATGTTTCTTCGATATCTGCACACAAATCAACAGCTCGGACTGACTTTATTAATATGTCATCGACGTATATCTCTAAGTTGCGGCCGATCTGCTTCCGAAACATCTTGTTCATGAGCCTCTGGTATGTGGCGCTAACGTTCTTTAGTCTGAACGACATGACGTTGTAGCAGAACGTTCCATCGGCCGTGATAAAGCTAACATTTTCCTGATCTTATTTGGCGAGCGACACTTGGTGGTAGCCTTAATACGCGTCGAGTACACAAATCAACTTGCAACCCCGCCATAGAGTCCAACATTTGGTTTATCCTGGGCAGCGGATAGAAATCCTTTAAGCACGCTTTATTCAAGTCATGGAAGTTAATGTACACCATTCATTTGTTGTCCGACTTGGAAACCAGCATGACATTAGTGAGCCAGCTCGGGAACTGGATTTCCTGGATGTAGTCAGCCTCCGATAATTTCTCTATTTCTGCTCGGATGATCAGGTTCTGCTCCGCGCTGAATTCCCTTTTCTCTATTTTTGTTCGGATGATCAGGTTCTGCTCCGCGCTGAATTCCCTTTTCTCTATTTCTGCCGGGCATCTGGTCGGATATGAAGCTCGTGCTGGGCGACACTCGGCGAAATTCTGAGGAGCTCGTGGGTTGACCAGGCGAACACGTCATGATTCTGCCTAAGGCAGGCAGCTCTGCCTTTCTTTCGCTCTCCAGATCGGCGACAATGAAGGTGGTTGCTTCCGACCGGCTCAGATAAATCTGGACCTCTTCCTTTTCTTCATAAACCATCATAGGGGACTTCTCAATGATGGCGTTCACCTCCAAGCGCGAGTTTTTCCTAGCGATCCTTGCTTCTAATCTGACTATCTCGACATAGCATCACCGAGCGGTCAATTGGTCAACTTTGACTTCTCCACCTTGTCGTCCACCGAGAACTTAATCTTCTGGCAGTAGGTGGACACTACCGCTCGAAACTCGTAGAGAGCCGGTCAGCCTAATATAACCTTGTAGGCTAACGGCATGCCTACCACAATGAAGTTTGTGATCCTTGTCCTCTTCAGGGGCTCCTCGCCGAGTGAGATGGTTAACTTGATCTGGTCGATCGGCAACACTTTGTTGCCCATGAAATCGTAGAGTTGGGTCGTCATCGACAGCAGTTCGTTTCTGTCGATTTACAGCTGATCGAATGTCTTCTTGTATATGATATTCACCGAGGTCCCTGTATCAACAAAAGTTCGATGGATTGTATAATTGGTAATTACTGCTCGGATGATCAGTACATTGTAATGAGGAATTTCCACTCCCTCTAAATCTATAAAATATCGAAAAAAGGATATAACTATAAGGAAATTTTCCAGAATTTTTAGAAATTTTCTGAGAATTTTTCGGAGCTTGTATGACGAGTTTAAGGGGATCAAATATTGGGCCCCGGGAAAGCCTGTTTAGGCTACCCCGTTTAAACGAGGAAAAGTTTGATTTTTCTTTTTCTTTATTTTCTTTTCTCCCCCCACGTGCCCTAGCCTCCCACTTTGCTCAATGTCGTCTCCTCCTTTTCCTAACCGGCGCCGCACGCGACTATTTCTTCTTCCTCGCGATTTAAGCTGTGGCCAAGGATTTTGCATCTTCTTCTTCTTTGTCTCCTCCCCTTTCCTCACCGAGCCCTTCTCCCGATCCCTTCGTCCTCCACCCGACGGCGCCGCCCTTTCCCACGTACAAAGCACCTCGCCCAAGGAAGCCATAGTGTCACCTTCTTCCCCTCTGCCCTCATCGTTCCTTGCAGCGGAGATCCCCAAATCGAGCCGAGCAGCATCGCCGCCACTCCGATCCAGAGCTGAGCCCTAGCTCGATTCTGTTGGAGTGTATACTAAAAGCCTAAGCTTTGTAAACATTCATTATGAATAAAGAATCACATTTGGTCAAATTGTCTACATTTGTTTGTAGTTGTTCATTTAATTTATATTGTAGATAACATAGTATGTGGTGTCACATACAGAAGATGATGTTATCAGTACCTTATAAATTATAAACAGTAGCTCACGACTAAAATGGAAAGGAACAAACCATTAGAAGGTCGTAGTGTAATTAGGTATTAGTTTATCTTGACTATATAATTACACTAGTACACTCAGAGTGTATTGAGTAGGACCATTAGAGGTCGTTTCTTTTATACTGACTTTATAAAGGAACAAAGACCTCAGTTATTATGGAAGTGTGTGCTCTAAATCCTAATATAATAACAAGCACATATGTTTGATATTTATTTCTTTAATTTATCAATGGGTGAAATTTAGTTCGTTGAATCAATAAACTTGATAAGTTGGGAAATGGTATCACTTATAGTGTGTGTTGTTGATTATAGAAGGAAACTGTGTCCTAGAGATACTAGGTTGATAATGTCCTCAAGAGGAGCTCATAAAGATTGTCATGTTAAACCCTGCAGGTGGACTTAGTCCGACATGATAATAAGGTTGAGTGGTACTACTCTTGGATTTAGATATTAATTAAATGAGTTGTCAGTAACTCACTTAATTAGTGGACATTCGATATCTTAAACACAGGGAGACTAACACACTCATAATAAGAAGGAGCCCAAAAATGTAATTTGGGATTGGTGCGGTAGTTCAATGATAGTTCTCTAGTGGAATGAATTATCATTGATAAAATTAAGTTGTGTGTTCGGGGCGAACACGGGATGCTTAATTTTATCGGGAGACCAAAACCAATTCCTCCTCTCGGTCCCTATCGTAGCCTCTTATTTGTAGAGTTCTATACCCACCTATACCCACCTTCTATACCCACCCAATAGGGGCCGGCCAAGCTAGCTTGGGAACAAGCTAGGCCTAAGTATGAGATTGGGTGGCCGGCCATAGCTTGAACCCAAGCTAGTGGGGGCGGCCAAAATAAATTAAAAAAGAAATTTAATTTTAATTTTTATTATTATGTGGAAGATATAATTTAAAGAGAATTAAAATTAAAATATCTCTCTTGCAAAAGATCTACAAAAGATTAAAGAAAGAGATTAGATCTCTTTCCTTATTTGTAGATTGGAGAGATGTTTTATTTTCTCTTTAAAAATTATTCATATATTGATAAAATTAAAATTATAGAAATTTCCTTTTATCAACCATGAAGAGATTTTAAAGAGAAATTTTATTTTTTAAAATTTCTGGAAACAAATTAGGAAGTTTTAATTGTTGATTAAAACTTGTCCAATTTGTTCTCCAATGATGTGGCCAGCCATTGAAGTTTGATTTGGAAAATTTATTTTATTTTTCTAAATTAAATCATGTCAAGGAAATTGAGGAAATTTTATTGTAATTAAATTTCCTAATTTGCCTAGGCCAAGGAATATAAAAGAAGGGGTGAGGGTGCCTTCATGAGACACAACATCTATTATTTCTCTCCCTCTTTTGTTCCTTGGTGTGGCCGACCATCATCTCCTTCTCTTCCTCTTGTGGTGGCCGAACCTCTCCCTCTCCCTTGGAGCTCTTGTGGTGGCCGGATACTACTAGGAGAAGAAGAAGAAGAAGGAGAGGAAGCTAGCATCTCTTGGAGCTTGGTTAGTATTTTGGTTTTTCTCCTTGGTGAAGTTTTCCTTTGTGGCCGAACCTTGCTTGGAGGAGAAGAAGGTGGTTGGTGGTTTCTCATCTTGGTAGATCGTTGCCCACACAACGTCCGAGGTTAGAAGTGGAATACGGTAGAAGATCAAGAGGTCTTTCTAGAAGGTATAACTAGTAGTTTTTCCTTTTCCGCATCATGCTAGTTATTTATGGAAATAATACCAAATACAAGAGGCTTACGTTCTAGTATTTCGAATATATTTTTCGATGTTGTGTTCTTTTGTTTCTTTCTTTTCCTTGTGATTTGATTGTTCTCTTAGGTTAACCTAAAGTTATTTTAGGAAATTAAATATTAGCTTTCTATTAAAGGTTTTGTCTAGTCGGTGGTGGTTGCTCCCATATCCAAGAAGGCCATGTGCCTCGCCACGTCAGTACTGGGAACCTTTTATAGAAATTAATATTTAATGGAATTAATAACTTAAGGAGACTTGGGTCGAACGTGTTAAGTTCCGCAGGAGATCCAAGTCAAAACCTAAAAGGACAAATAGATTAAGTTTTGGATCAAACGTGTTAAGTTCCATGCGATCCAAAATTTAATTTAAAGAACACATGGTAGCTAGGAAAGGTTCGACCTTTGTACAAAATTTTTATGCAGGAACCTATAGGTTTTCCGAGTAGCAACCAACAATTAGTATCGAGCTAGGGTTTTGCCTCTGTATTTGGTATTTAGTTTAATTATGCACATGTCATACATAATTTAGGCAGGTTAATAGTAGGATGTGCTAACTTTATGGATGCAGGATCCAACTATTATGGCTTTTAGTTATTATGTGTGTGATTGGACCCTTGGACATGTCAAGGGCATTTATATGTGTGTGCATGATTGTATTAAAATACAGCAGGAGCTGTATTTAGTTTTATTAGGATTTTATTTTTGATCTAGATACATGTACATTCCTTTTATGGAATATAGGATCAAAAATGTAAAATTCTATTTATGTCGCGGATCGAATCTTGCAAAGCGTGGAACTTTCTAAGGACCAGAGGCGCAGCGGAACTAGGAGCAAGATGGATGCGACAGTTAGACCCGGTGGCGGTGGCCAAATATGGCAGCAGCTTCGGATGACAACACACGGAGGACAATTAAAGATAAAAGCCATAATAGTTGAAAATTAGATTTTCTATTTATTGCTTTGTGCTGTGTGTGCATGTTAGTTTACAAGTTTAGTAAGCTAGCATAGTTAAAATTCCTCATTTATAAATAACTAAGTGGGAGAGGGATTTTTAAGTAAATCCCATGGTCTCCATTACTGGTTTGTAAGTGATGCAAACAAGCTTGCGCGTTGGCTCTGAGTGCCTTCCTCCATAACGGATGAGCTTGATCACTCAAACACTTCCATTTTGTGGTGACTATAGGAAGTTAAAGGCGTGTGATCTTCCCCAACGGAAGGGGCATAATCTTATTAATGGACTTAGTGTCAAGTAATGGTGTATACTTAGACACATCTAATAGTATCCTCCCCAACGGAGTCACTGCTATTATTTGTGTGACCAAATAATACCAACTATTAATTTTATTTGTCAAAAGTTAGGTTGACAAGATAATAAAATTAATGGGTTAAAACCCTCCTTTACAAATGTTGAATTTGTATACGTCCACACTAACGTGGCATACAAAATTCACGGTGTTATGAGGTGTTGGTTAATTTAAAATAGTATTGTTTGAGGAATCAATATTATTCTAAATTTAGAGTTCTGACCAAAAGTTATTTGTGATTCTTAGGATGACTTTCAACCCACTGTCCATCATACTTCAACAAAATAGACTTACTGGACCTAATTACATAGATTGGAAAAGAAACCTGGACATTGTTCTGACTGCTGAAAGCTATAAATTTGTACTGACTGAACCTTGTCCTGATGCACCCACTGGTGAATCTACCCAAGAGGAGATTGAATATCATAAGAGATGGGTAAAGGCAGATGAGATGGCGCGGTGTTACATTTTGGCTTCAATGTCAAATGTATTGCAACATCAGCATCAAGATTTACCAACAGCTTATGATATTATGAACAATCTCAAGAAACTCTTTGGTCATCAGGATAGGACTTCTAGACAAGAAGCTATGAGAAAGATAATGACAGCCACCATGCAAGAGGGTACTCCTGTAAGGGATCATATCCTAAAGATGATGGCTTATCTGAACGAGATACAGATCCTTGGAGGAGAAATTGATGGGGAAACCCAGATCGATATGATCCTCCAAACGCTACCTAGAAGTTTTGAGCAGTTCCGCCTGAACTATAATATGAATAAGAGGATTTATTCATTAGGGGAACTCTTCAAGCGGCAGAAGGATTATTTCGTCAAAATTCTCAAATTCACTATGCTGAAAATGGTTCTACTTCTAAACCGAGAGGAAAGAAGAAGAAGAAACAAGCTGGTTCAGCAAAGAAAGTGAATAAATCTCAGAGTACAGGATTTAAAGCTGGAGTGAAGAAGCCGAAGGGCAAGTGCTTCATCTGCAAACAGTCAGGGCATTGGAAGGCGGACTGTCCTCGTAAGAACCAAAACAAAGGTATATCTCATGCTCTAGTTGTTGAAACATGTTTAGCGGTGTTATCTACCAGCACCTGGTGTGTAGATACGGGAGCCACTGATCATGTCTGCAATTCCTTGCAGGGGTTCCAGGAAACCCGACGACTATCTGAAGGGGAGATTACCGTCTACATGGGCAATGCTACTAAGGTGGCAGCTGTTGCAGTGGGAGACGTCTACTTATCTTTTAGTAGAAATAAAAATTTGGTTTTAAGAAATTGTCTTTATGTACCCAGTTTTAGAAAGAATTTAATTTCAGTTTCTAAACTGTTTTTAGATGGATATTCAGTTTCTTTCAGTAATGATGTAGTTATTAAAAGAAATAAAGTGATTATCTGTTCTGGTGCATTAGTTGGCAATTTGTATACTTTAAATCCAATTTCTTCCACAAAGCAAAACATGGAAATTTATAATTCATCTTCTAACTCAAATAAGAGAAAAGAACCTTCGGAAATGAACCAAGCATATCTTTGGCATCTAAGGCTTGGTCATATTAACTTAAGTAGGATTCAGAGGCTTATAGCCGATGGACTTTTGGGTTCATTAGAGTTGGAAAATTTTCCAACTTGTGAATCTTGCTTAGAAGGTAAAATGACCAAGAGGCCTTTTAAGGCCAAGGGGTATAGAGCCAAAGAAGTGTTAGAATTGGTTCACTCTGATTTGTGTGGTCTTATGTCTGTCCAGGCAAGAGGAGGTTTTGAATATTTTGTCTCTTTCATAGACGATTATTCAAGATACGGATATATTTACCTAATGTGCCGCAAGTCCGAGTGCTTTGATAAGTTCAAAGAATACAAGGCTGATGTGGAAAAATGATTAGGTAAAAGTATCAAGACACTACGATCGATCGTGGTGGCGAATACCTCTTAGGAGAGTTTAGGAATTACTTATCGAGGTCGGGATTCAATCCCAGCTAACTGCACTGGAACACCCCAATAGAATGGTGTAGCGAGCGAAGGAATAGGACTCTCATGGAGATGGTTAGATCGATGATGAGTTATTGAATTACCAAATTCGTTTTGGGGATATGCTCGGGAAATAGGTATATTTTGAACTTAGTACCTTCTAAATCAGTCTCTTCTATTCCCATAGAATTGTGGAATGGGCGAAAACCAGTCTAAGACATATTCGGTTGGGGTAGTCCGGCACATGTCTTTGAAACCAGATCTTGATAAGTTAGAATCTCGTGAAGTTCGTGTGTTTGTAGGATATCCTAAAGGAGCGAAGGTGGTTTATTTTATAGTCCTAAAGACCGAAGGTCATTGTTAGCACCAATGCCCAATTTTTAGAAGAAGACTATATAATGGATCACAAGCCCAGAGTAAAGTTGTTTTAGAAGAACTTAGAGAGGCATGTCTACTAGTACCAACAGGACAAGATGAAGTACCACAAGAGACCGCAACACGTGTCACATGATACACAACACAGACAATGCCTCGTCGTAGTGGGAGGGTTGTAAAGCGACTGATAGATTCATGTTTTGGGAGAGTCTTGGACTTGATCCCGGTAAAACCTGATCCACGAACATATGACGAAGCACTCCAAGATATAGATGCAGCATCATGGCAAAAGGCAATGAATTCTGAAATAGAGTCTATGTACTCTAATAAGGTCTGGGAGCTTGTAGAACCACCTGATGGTATAAAAGTCGTTGGATGCAAGTGGATCTACAAAAGGAAAAGAGGGACAGACGGGAAGGTAGAAACCTTCAAAGCTAGGCTTGTTGCGAAAGGGTACACTCAGAAAGAGGGAATCGATTATGAGGAAACCTTTTCACCGGTAGCCATGCTTAAGTCTATCCGGATACTCTTATCCATTGCTGCTCATATGGATTATGAGATTTGGCAAATGGATGTCAAGACAGCTTTCCTTAATGGAAGTCTTGAAGAGAACATCCATATGAAGCAACCAGAAGGGTTCATTGAAAAGGCAAAGAGCATCTAGTGTGCAAGCTCAATCGGTCCATTTATGGACTAAAGCAAGCTTCAAGATCTTGGAACATCCGGTTTAATGAAGTAATCCAGTCATTTGGATTTATTCAAAGTCCGGATGAGTCTTGTGTATATAAGAAGTGTAACGGAAACGTGGTGGTATTTCTTGTACTATACGTAGATGATATTTTGCTAATTGGCAACAATGTCAAGGTATTATCAGACGTAAGGGTATGGTTGTCCAAACAATTTGATATGAAGGACTTAGGAGATTGTGCACACATTCTTGGGATCAAAGTTATAAGGGATAGTAAGAAAAGAATGTTGTGTCTGTCCCAAGCTTCATATATAGATACAATCCTTGCTCGTTTTAGCATGTAGGATTCCAAGAAAGGTTTCTTACCTTTTAGACATGGAGTAGCTCTATCTAAAGAGATGTCTCCAAAGACATCGAAAGAGATAGATGACATGAAAGCAGTTCCTTATGCTTCAGCAGTAGGAAGCTTAATGTATGCAATGCTATGTACGAGACCTGATATCTGTTTTGCTGTGGGCATGGTCAGTAGATATCAGAGTAACCCTGGACAAGGACATTGGACTGCGGTAAAGCATATATTAAAGTACCTAAGAAGGACTAGAGATTATATGCTAGTTTACCAAGCAGACGATCTGCTCCCTGTGGGTTACACGGATTCAGATTTCCAATCAGATAGGGATAACAGTAAGTCTACATCAGGCTATGTGTTTACTTTAGGAGGTGGAGCCATTTCATGGAGGAGTGTTAAGCAGAAATGCGTTTCGGACTCAACCATGGAAGCTGAGTATGTAGCACCTTCTAAGGCGACTAAAGAAGCGTATGGCTCAGGAACTTTCTAATGGACTTAAATGTGATTCTGGTTTGCCCAAAATCATCACAATTTATTGTGATAATAGTGGTGCATTGCAAACTCGAAGGAACCAAGAGCTCATAAGGCAAGTAAACATATAGGGCGCAAGTACCACCTGAGATATCGTGAGCGAGGAGAAGTTGTCATCGCCAAGATTGCATCGGCGGATAACCGGCGATCCTTTCACTAAGGCCCTTAAAGCTTTCGATCGGCATGTGGAGGAATGGGAATCGGATGTATGGTAGAAGATATGGCGACTTAGTCATTAGTATAAGTGGGAGATTGTTGAGTGTATACTGAAAGCCTAAGCTTTGTAAACATTCATTATGAATAAAGAATCACATTTGGTCAAATTGTCTACATTTATTTGTAGTTGTTCATTTAATTTATATTGTAGATAACATAGTATGTGGTGTCACATACAGAAGATGATGTTATCAGTACCTTATAAATTATAAACAATAGCTCACGACTAAAATGGAAAGGAACAAACCATTAGAAGGTCGTAGTGTAATTAGGTATTAGTTTATCTTGACTATATAATTACACTAGTACACTCAGAGTGTATTGAGTAGGACCATTAGAGGTCGTTTCTTTTATACTGACTTTATAAAGGAACAAAGACCTCAGTTATTATGGAAGTGTGTGCTCTAAATCCTAATATAATAACAAGCACATATGTTTGATATTTATTTCTTTAATTTATCAATGGGTGAGATTTAGTTCGTTGAATCAATAAACCCGATAAGTTGGGAAATGGTATCACTTATAGTGTGTGTTGTTGATTATAGAAGGAAACTGTGTCCTAGAGATACTAGGTTGATAATGTCCTCAAGAGGAGCTCATAAAGATTGTCATGTTAAACCCTGCAGGTGGACTTAGTCCGACATGATAATAAGGTTGAGTGGTACTACTCTTGGTTTAGATATTAATTAAATGAGTTGTCAGTAACTCACTTAATTAGTGGACATTCGATATCTTAAACACAGGGAGACTAACACACTCATAATAAGAAGGAGCCCAAAATGTAATTTGGGATTGGTGCGGTAGTTCAATGATAGTTCTCTAGTGGAATGAATTATCATTGATAAAATTAAGTTGTGTGTTCGGGGCGAACACGGGATGCTTAATTTTATCGGGAGACCAAAACCAATTCCTCCTCTCGGTCCCTATCGTAGCCTCTTATTTGTAGAGTTCTATACCCACCTATACCCACCTTCTATACCCACCAATAAGGGGCCGGCCAAGCTAGCTTGGGAACCAAGCTAGGGCCGGCCTAGGTATATTATTGGGTGGCCGGCCCTAGCTTGAACCCAAGCTAGTGGGGGCCGGCCAAAATAAATTAAAAAAGAAATTTAATTTTAATTTTTATTATTATGTGGAAGATATAATTTAAAGAGAATTAAAATTAAAATATCTCTCTTGTAAAAGATCTACAAAAGATTAAAGAAAGATATTAGATCTCTTTCCTTATTTGTAGATTGGAGAGATGTTTTATTTTCTCTTTAAAAATTATTCATATATTGATAAAATTAAAATTATAGAAATTTCCTTTTATCAACCATGAAGAGATTTTAAAGAGAAATTTTATTTTTTAAAATTTCTGGAAACAAATTAGGAAGTTTTAATTGTTGATTAAAACTTGTCTAATTTGTTCTCCAATGATGTGGCCGGCCATTGAAGTTTGATTTGGAAAATTTATTTTATTTTTCTAAATTAAATCATGTCAAGGAAATTGAGGAAATTTTATTGTAATTAAATTTCCTAATTTGCCTAGGCCAAGGAATATAAAAGAAGGGGTGAGGGTGCCTTCATGAGACACAGCATCTATTATTTCTCTCCCTCTTTTGTTCCTTGGTGTGGCCGGCCATCATCTCCTTCTCTTCCTCTTGTGGTGGCCGAACCTCTCCCTCTCCCTTGGAGCTCTTGTGGTGGCCGGATACTACTAGGAGAAGAAGAAGAAGAAGGAGAGGAAGCTAGCATCTCTTGGAGCTTGGTTTGTATTTTGGTTTTTCTCCTTGGTGAAGTTTTCCTTTGTGGCCGAACCTTGCTTGGAGGAGAAGAAGGTGGTTGGTGGTTTCTCATCTTGGTAGATCGTTGCCCACATAACGTCCGAGGTTAGAAGAGGAATACAGTAGAAGATCAAGAGGTCTTTCTAGAAGGTATAACTAGTAGTTTTTCCTTTTCCGCATCATGCTAGTTATTTATGGAAATAATACCAAATACAAGAGGCTTACGTTCTAGTATTTCGAATATATTTTTCGATGTTGTGTTCTTTTGTTTCTTTCTTTTCCTTGTGATTTGATTGTTCTCTTAGGTTAACCTAAAGTTATTTTAGGAAATTAAATATTAGCTTTCTATTAAAGGTTTTGTCTAGTCGGTGGTGGTTGCTCCCATATCCAAGAAGGTCATGTGCCTCGCCACGTCAGTACTGGGAACCTTTTATGGAAATTAATATTTAATGGAATTAATAACTTAAGGAGACTTGGGTCGAACGTGTTAAGTTCCGCAGGAGATCCAAGTCAAAACCTAAAAGAACAAATAGATTAAGTTTTGGATCAAACGTGTTAAGTTCCGCAGGCGATCCAAAATTTAATTTAAAAGAACACATGGTAGCTAGGAAAAGGTTCAGACCTTTGTACAAAATTTTTGTACAGTGGAACCTATAGGTTTTCCGAGTAGCAACCAACAGATTCATCATGCACGATTTCCCCTTCTTCTCTCTGCCCGTCGCCTCCTCGCCACAGAGATCCTCAATCTCACCGAGGGTTCCGGCCCGACGCTTGCCTCTTGCTCACGGGTAGTCGAAGAAGTCGTCTCCCTCTTCCCCGATCACTATTAATTTCACGCCTCGGCGCCAGTTGCTGATCACCAAAGAGGACCGAGCCACCTCCAAGCCCTAGTCTCACCCTCTATTAAATCTCCGGCATAGAGGAAGAACTTGGCATCGTTGCAGGTAAAGCATGTTTGGGTATTTGGGATTTGATCACTTTAGTTCTGCCCTAATTTGGGAGTTTAGTATCAGATCTCTAATTGTGTTAATTGGGGAGTTCTGGACTTAGGGTATTATTGGCCGTGGATTCAAGCATCACCATTTGAGGGTGACTCACAACTCTGGCCACAATTTCCAGCAGCTACCCTTCTCCAGCAGTCACTTGGCTGTGAGTTTGAGGTAAGAGACTTAAGTTTAGGTTGATAATTCTAGTTGCAAATCCTAATTAAAAGTTAAAATAGTTAGAATTTGTTTAATTCAATGATTTTAAATATAAAGGAAGGATAAGATTATTAAATAGGTTTGGAGATTTTTATTTAGCTATATAGCTAAATACATTATGTTTGATATCACAGGACTTTGATTCGAGACGGTGTCTCGACGAGGGATCTATTTCGGATACGATCCTCTTATTGGAGGCGGGTACTTTGACTTATCTTTTAAGATATTGTCATTTGATATGCATAGTAATATTTAACGAGTAGTAATATTTATGTTCATTTCTGCATTGGTATGTCATTATCTATTACCTGAGCATGTTATATTTATTACCTGCTTTGCATTCATGTTCCTTTGATTATTTATATCCTTAAGGTAATAACATACCATGTCTGATTATGTTCAGGACATTGATTTATTTTACTTGACCTGTGTACCTAGGATATTCTATTTGATCCATATACCTTTTTGGTACACATTATGTAGAGGTGGATAGGATCAGGATATTTCCATACTTAGTGGCATGCATCATCTCGCATGATTGCATGTTGTGCGATAGTTGGCTCCATTATTATTGAGCACATCGCTAGTTACATGGATCTGCACATACGACCACTCATGGGTTAATGGTTTTTATTTAAGCAGGGTGTGTTGCAACAGGTTGCTCTATCAAGAGCTCCGCTTGTCCACTCATGGGTAGTGTGACGCAACGTGATAGCAGGACAGGGATCCCTCCTCTGGATTGTCTCAAGGAGATGAGAGCATTAAGCTCCCCCACTTATGATTTGGGGTAAGGAGGATAGGTGTACTCCGACAGCATCCCGTCCACTCGGTCACTCAGGAGCAGTGATGACAAAGTGCACGGTTGTCACAACTCTACCCACTCGGTCTCACCATCGTGTGTGAGACAGTTGACTGGCGTCAGAGGTGACCAGGACATGTTGCATCATTTGCACTGACTGCATTTATTGTTTGTGTTTGCTACATTTTATATCCTGCATATTTGGTGGATGCATGTGTTTGACATGCATACAGGATTTATGATACTATGAGTCTGACGACCTTGTTATCCCTATACCTAGGTCCTGGTTAGTACAGATACTTCTGCTCCTTACAATTTGCATTTTTCATATGATATATATATCGAGGAGACTGTACAGATATTTATTATTAGTTGTTATTTCTTACTATGCATGTCAGTAGTTACCCGCTGAGGAGTTGACTCACCTTGTTGATATTACTATTTTCAGGTTGAGGCTGTCGGGAGGATTTCCAGTCACTAGCCGCCCCTCCAGATTGCGAGAATTTCGGTTTTGGATCTTTTCTTTGATTTTCTTATTATGTTATCGTCTATGTTTCCAGACTTGTATCTTTATGGCACTTCAGATCTTGTATGGTCCTTTATTATCGATGGGTTTCATTTGGATGTATGCTGCTGATTTGAGTTTTATGGGTGTAGTTGAGTAAGATATAAGATTTGAGTTTTATGGGTATAGTTGAGTAGGATCTTTTAGATCATTTCCCTTATCGTTGCTTTAGTTTGGTTTGTTTACTATTATACTGGGTGGTTGTCGCTTTTACTTTATTATATAGTTCCAGCCGTGTTGGCCGTGTATGGTTATGTTGTAGAAAAGTTTCAGATTGTCACCCATACAGGGGAGATGCTATCGAAATTTTTTCTGACAGGGACTCCCTCGGGGCGTGACAAAATCTCTAGGGCCAAAACTGATCTCGGGTCCTTCAGCTCTCTCCTTGCTGCAGCCAATAGTGTGGATCTCGAGTCGTCGAGCATGCAACTTCCTTGCTCAGTTAGAATCTCTGTCGGTCGGCCCACTGGCGATCATTCCTATCTCTCATCTAGCAACATTACTTTGGTTCTCTTCCTCCCGTACAGATGACTTGATCCGCTCGACAGAGGCTCGGGCGAGACTCGGGTTATTCCTTTGCAGGGGTTGATGGCGTGGCTCAGTCCTCCTCCTTTCCTCCTTCCTTCGCCCTGCATATCGGCTTCGGTGTCACCGATCAGGAAGTGGTGATCAACGGCAGTATCCACACAGGGTCGGTTTGCTAACTATCGGCGTCAGATCGTAGCAATCACGCGTGTTATGTGTTGTTGACTGGTGGAAGGAGCAGAAGAGTGGCGTCTATTCCTTGCCTTTGGCGGCCTTCGGGCGATCGGCCTTCGGCATGCATTCTTGGCTCTTGGTGGGATTGGGCTCCTTCCAATCAAGGCCCCATGGGGGGTTGATGATTGCTCGACTGTTGTCGTTCAGACGCTCTAGTGAGCTCAGCAGGTGTCTCCTTCTTCCTTGCCGCCTGGGCTTCTTCCACATTGATGTATTTATTAGCCTTCTTTTGTAGGTGGCCAAAGTCCCTCGGTAGCCTCCGAATGAGCGACCGAAAGAACTCTCCTTCGGTGAGTCCTTGGGTGAAGGCGTTCACCAACACGTCCGAGGAGACCACCGGGATGTCCATCGCCACCTGATTGAAGCGCTAGATATAGGCCCTCAATGCCTCTCGGGGCCCTACTTCAGCGAGAATAGATTCATGTTTGCCTTCTGGTGGCGGCGACTACTAGCGAAGTGATGCAGGAAGGCCTCTCTGAAGTTTTTGAAGCTGTGGATCGAGTTGCTCGACAACCATTTGAACCAACATTGTGCTTATCCAAATAGCATGGTGAGGAAAACCCTACACTTCACCCCATCCATGTACGGGTGAAGTGTGACCGCATTATCAAACTTGGTCAAGTGGCCATCTGGGTCAGTCACTCTATTATATCCCCTGATCGTCAAGGGGTTATAATGTTTCAGTAGAGGGTCATCCAGAATCCCCTGCGTGAACTGTTGATTGACCCGTATGGGCGAATCATATAACCTTGGGGCTTTTCCCTTTTGTGTGTCCTGAATGGAAGCATCATCCGATGAAGATCCCCGATCTCTATCCGCTTGACCCCCCCCCCCCCTCTTCTGATGGAGCCCAGAATATCGCTCGGTGGAATGAGATCGGCTCATTAGGGCCTTCCCCATAGGTGCCAATCGACTTTTTGTTCGGTTCCCAAGTGGAAATTTGTTCCGCTCGATCTTCTCGCTCAACCTGACGACCTATTGCTGAGCCTGCATGCTCATGTGCTTGGCGTTCGAACAGTGCCTATTAGCACTCGACCAACGTCTGTTGTTGCTATTGCTCCACTATCTTCGCCACTCTGGCCTGTATCAGTGTGTCGAGATCCTCTTGTGTCAGCGTCACTGTTGTGAATCATCCAGCGTCTTCCATCTTCTCGTTCGGATGCAGGTTACGTGCCCATAGACGACGCCAAAATGATCTCGTCCGAAAGCGTGAAGTTGGAAAGCCGAGGTGTGGCGACACTGCTAACTGGGTGAAGACCTCGCTCCTCTCTGTAAAACAAATCAAACCAAGGGAGGGGTCCCTGACATTGGTCCTCCGACGCTCAAGTTAGAAACAGAAGAAGAGAAATTGAAAATAATAGGGATAGAGATGAATCTTACTTTCTCCATACTTAGCATAATTTTTTATACCTTTTTTAGTGACCCTCTATCTTCCCATATTTAATGATATTAATTACCAACAGAAATTATCTTTGTCTTGACTTCTTATATTCATAGAACTAATATTAATCATCCGGTAGAAGACTATTTTGTCTTACCTTCGTTGTATTCAATGATAGATGGAATGTTTTCTTTTATTTTCTCTTATCCTTATTAAGTATTTTAGCATTTTCCTCTTTTATTATTTTATCGGTTTATTATTAATACGTGTAATGCCATATCCCAAGATGAACGGGTGGCCCGCTCGACCCACTTTCCTACCAATCGGGCTGACCAGACACTGGTTCATCCAGACGGCCGACCGGACAGTGGTTCCTCCAATTGGCCTATGTAGCCACTTCCCGCTCGGGTCATGCGGACGAGCCTTGCTTAAGGCTCGGTGTTGACCATGTTGACTTTGACTTACACCGTGATAATTAACCCATACTAGATAGATTCCTCCTTATCATCACATCAACATCCAACTAGATGTTTTATACCAATTAAAAATTAATACTCATTAAAGTAAATACTCGTAATTCCACGTATCAATTGTGTCTATTCTACCTTGCCTCGAAGTTGAAATACAACTAGTTTTTTTGGTTGCTCGTTAAAATTATTTAATAATGAAACATCATAATTATTACCATTTAAGCAAAATTCAAATTGCTATGATATGTCTTACGGGTGTAGTATAATTGTAAAATACTGAGAGAGAACAAATAAGAGAAACAAAGTTTAAATTCCAATATTTTTTTTTATCAAAACTCCTACAATAATATTAGAAGAAGAGCATTTTTTGGATGAAAAATAGGATAGTGTTTCCTTTTTAATTTCTGCGAATAAAAATAAAAAGTATTTTTAAAAAAATTTGGCGAAAAATTATATGTTTAATTGTTGAGATAATTAATTGCAGGAATTTATTAACGACTTTGTTTCCTCTGACTATTTGAACATAGTCAAATGTTTTGTTTTATTTTATTTTATTTAACACTTGGCCTCACATGTTTACTTTTCCATCACCTTGTGAGGAACAAGCGAACAGGTCAGCGCTCTAAAACATAATTTTCGAAGAAATAAATTAAATACTAAAATCAATTTATTTAATGTTAAATTAGAAATTGAGAGAGAGAAAAAGAATTATAAATTTTCCACTAAATCAAGTTGACCAACTTTGACCCACCACGTACGACACAGGACACGGCGTTTATCAAATTTATTTAACGATGAAATATCAAAATGATTACAATTTAGAGCAAATTAAAACTGCTATAATATGTCCTCCCTATTGTAGTACAATAGGTAAACACTTAGATCCCTTCGGTTTCTTAATCATTTGAAAGTTGACTAGAATATATATATTTTTATATAATCTAGAACAAATTATAAAGAACACCTATGGTGAGCACAACAGCCGGCTTAAGGTATAGGTTATTAAGACCCCTAAACCTAGGGCGGTAAATAAATTGAGCTAAATCGAGTTTTAAGATATTTAAATTTTCTTGATAAGGTAATCAAATCGAGTCGAGCCGAGTTTAAAATGAATCAAACTTTTGAAATGAATGTTCAAGCTTGGTTTAATTTAATTTTTATGAGCTTGAGCTTGTTTGAAGCTTGGCTTGAGCTTGGTTTATTTAAATGTTATCAAACTCTCAATTCAAAAAATGTGGAACCGCCACATCAGCGGCCCCCCTATAGCCGGTCCCACGAATATGGAGGGAACTCTCAATTCAAGCTTGACTTGAACTTGGTTCGAGATTTGTTCGATTAGATATTATCAAACTTTCAATTTAAATTTGTTTAATTGTTTGAAACTTTTAATTGTTTGATTGATTATTGCGAGCTTGATAATTTAAATTTATTTATTTATTTTATTGTTTATTTAGTATATTGAAAAGAGTTTTATTACGAGCTGAACGTATATGTATTCAAGCTTGTTTGTTTAGCTTAACGAGCTGTTCAATCTTGTTTGTTTAATTAATTTTATGTATATTGAACGAACATAAACAAGCTTTTACCAAGTCGAACACTAAGTTTGTTCACGAATACTTAATTCATTTACAGCCCTACCTAGGCCCCAAATTTATTGGGGTACATAATTTTTAATATTTTAATTTTATTTTTGTTTAATTTTTTTAACATAACAGCAATATCAATTTTTAATAAAAAAAATATTAGTGTATTGACATTTATTAAATTATTAGTACCCATTCACTTTTAATATTAAATTATTTCATAAATTTTTTTAATTATTATTATTAATTATATTCTATAAGCGTATTCAACTTTTCATTTCAATATCTCTCGAAAAAATCTTATCCGTTAGTGATCTCATAACTTTTTCATCTCTATGTCCTTTCCTTCCTTACTAGCGATTTCATACCGTTCTTCTCCCTGGTCGATAATACTCTTAAAGGACTCCCTTCTCCTTCCTCATCATTAATCTTTCTTCTTCATTCTTTTTTCTCCTTTTTTTTTTTTGTCTAGATCCTGTACAACTCATCCTATCACTACTTGCCCTCTCGGCTATTGTAATTCACCTCCCTTGTGATGACTTAGAGTCGAGTGCGACAGGAATATTGGAGGCAAGCAATTTTAAATTAGAGGTTTTTTATCTATATAATGCAAAGTATAATGTAAAATGCTAATCTTTTTAAATATTATTTTTTTTTCCAGTTTTTATAAAGTATTTAATCACATTATTGATTTTGATTGTGTTATTTTTTTAAGTACCCTTTTGTGTTTTTTGTTTTTTTGATCTTCTCTTATTCTCTTACCTGCCTACTCCCAATTTTTTTTTTTCAAAGTCTATCTTATACTTGAGGTAAAGTTTTTTCTTTTATTGTTCGATGATATGTAATATGCTATAGATCTAAGTGCTCTTCGTCTCTTCTTTTATATATATATATATTTTTCAATTTTTATATTATTGATGGTAAAGAACACCACTAAAGTGTGTTTCTATGTCAGCAGATTTAACTTGACATGTGCAATTGCGTATTCTATTTTTTGATTATCTATTAAAAATAATTGTTTATGAATATACATTATACTACTTAAATTAATCAATCCAAATAAAATTTAATATTTATTTATTTATTATTATATTTGTACTTTGAAATATCATCAAATTAAATTTACATGATATAAATCAGATTTTATTATTCTTTTAATTTTAAGCAATTTGATTTTAATAAAATAGTATAGACTTATGTTTTTTATTATTTAAGCAATCCAAAACATGATTTTGGATATAAAAAACTATGAAAAATAGAAAAAAAAATATTCAATCTAAAAACAGAAGTTGCAATAAATTTATATTAATATTAATAATCAAAACTAAATAGAAAAAAATTTACGTCCAACGATATCTAAAAAAAGTTAAATAATTTAATAATTTTATTAATTAAAAAATATTGTTATCAAAATTTAAACATATAAATTTAATTAATAATTTTACATCTCAAAATCTGAATGATCATGTCCGAGCGCTGAGTCGACGGACACTAGGGACGTGGCACGCTCTGCTGTCTCCGACTGGTGGTGTAGATCTCCGACGAACCTACAAAGAAGCCAAGCCGGGAGGGGTTTCCCGGCGACGGCCCTTCGACGCTCAAGTCAGGCAACGAGAGAAGCAGTGTAACTGTGGCTACAGTAGAGATTTGCGCATACCTTCGTCGACGTCTGAGATCCTTATATAGGACCCCGGGGAAGCGCGAACACGCTTCCCAAAACATACCTTAACGAGTCCGTGTCAGAAAAGTACCTCTGGCGTCATTCCGCAATCGTCCGAGTATATCCCGGATGTGACGGTGGAAGCTTCCACCGTATGATCCTGTGTACGGCTCGGCCACCAACTCTGCTGCATGTCGGCGGCAGACGTCTCGAGGATGATGTTATCTCCTGTCTCCTTTGTCCTCTTGCGATTCCTGTCTGTTCCAGGGCCGAGCGGTTAAGCCGCTCGGCGAGCATGTCACTTCTACCTCGGTCGTGTGCTCGGATGAGATTGCTCTTGCCTCTGTTGCCGGGTGCCCCGACCGAACGGACATCTCGCTCGGCCTTAAAATCTTTTTACCTTTTGAGCATCGGAAACCCGACCCCCAGTCGAGTTGTCTTCCTTCGGTTCGGGGGATTCACGGTCGGTCGACTAGATTTCTCCCGGTCGGTCAGCCAGAAATGTCTGATCGGTCAGCCTGCTTCGTCCGCTCGGTTATGTCTCAGGGTTGAATCTCCTGACCTTTGACCTCCACGTGTCGTTGACCTTCCGCCCACGAGGGTCCCCCGTCCTTATCACCGGATCGCATGCCTCCCCTTCAAGTCTAGTCGAAGGAGGCTCTAAGTCCGACTGACTGGACTATGAGTTTGGTCGAGCGACATTCACATTTCCGCTCCTAAGAGTGTATTACCGATCGGCTCTAGGAGGCCCCTTCGGCCGATCGGTGAGTTGAGGGTCATGCCTTGGTAGTTTTGATTTCCATTTGCTGTTTGTTGCGTTTCTGTTTTGGGGGCGGTCGGAATTGTTGAGTCTCTTCGGAATTCGTGTCAATCCTCATTAAGCTGCCCACGCGCGAGTAATGACACTCATTAAATGCCGCCCAATAGTTGGTCGCCACTTGGCAAATCCGCCGTCATCGTACGGCGAGGGCGTCAGCTTTGATTGGACAGGCGTCGGTTCAAATCTGACGGTCCGATGCTGACGCCCGTTTCGATGACCTGGATCGGACGGTTGTAGTGGACCGAGTCCGGGGTTTATGAAGCGCCGACGCTGACCCTCCTTCTATCGTTCTTGCCTTCGCGTTTTTAGTGATTCCTCTCGCAACCACCTTCCCGACGTTCGCTTGCCTCGGTGCTCCGATGAACTTCCGACCCTCTCCCTCACGCTTTGCTCCCAGTAAGCCTTCTCCTATCTTTACTTTCTTTCGTTTTCTTCTTTCTGGTGGCCTTCGCATTCGTTCGATATAGTTTCTGTTCTCTTCGTCGACCCTTTCACCTTTCTTTCCTCGGTCCTTTCTTCCTTGGTACTGTCCCGGCGATGGCTAGCAACTCGCAGTCTTCGAATCCTTCTCCCAGCTTATGGTATATGACCATGGTAAGCCGGTTTGGCGAGACCGACGCGGGACGCTTCCTTAACGAATTCGAACTTCCTCCTAGCCATAGACTAGCTTTGGCCACCTCTTCCGATCGCCCCACAATCCGCCGACCGGCACCGTTTGCTTCTTTCGTGACCAATTCGTGGCCGGTCTGCGCTTCCCTCTACATTCCTTTATCCGTGAGGTTTGTAATTACTTCCGCATTCCGCTCGGCCAACTTGTACCCAACTCCTTTAGGTTGCTGTGTGGCGTAGTAATCCTTTTCAAACTGCATGGTATTCCCTTAGTCCCCCGAATTTTCCACTACTTCTACTATCCCAAACAGTCCGAGTGGGGTACTTTCCTTTTCCAATCGCGGATCGGCCTCGTCTTCTTCGATAAAATGCTGATCTCGAACAAGCACTGGAAGGAAAGTTATTTTTACCTTCGCTTTCCCGAACTGCCATCCTTTCGCACCCAGTGGAAAACCACTGTGCCGAGCCCGCCGGATCTCGGTAGATACAAGAGCCAGCCGGATTATCTTCATGCGGCCAATCTATTAGCCGGCCAGAGATTCAACATCAACAAACTACTCCACGAAGGGGTGTTGTACATATTCGGCCTGAGCCCGATCCGAACGAAGCTCTCGAGCAGCGTGGGTAAGCACTTTCCTTGTCCTTTTTCCTTTTGGTCTAACTGATTTATTCTTCTGTTATGCAGCTGACATCATGTGGCGCGCCAAGGTTGCTGATCAGTTGAAGTTGAAGGTTGCCGAAATGGAGGCGGTGGTGGCCAAGGAGATGGCCGATCAAGGCATTGAGTCGGTCGGCTCGCATGAGGGCGAAAGCGGAGGAACTCCAACTGAGGCCCGAGGATCTGCCGCTCAGGTCCCTGCAACTGGAGCGGCCGAGGATGCTATCTCTTCGGCCGATCAGCAGCCTACGTCAGAGGACGCGAAGCGCTCGACAGGTGATTCCCCGTTAATAATATGCAAGCGGTGCCGAAAGGCCATTGCGCGGGAGGAGCCGGTGGTTGGGCCAGTCGACGCCCCCTTAGATGCAATCAATCCGCCACCCGCCGCACATAAGGCCATCTCGTCTGATCGGACTCCCTCCCAGCTCGACCAGCCAGCAGCTTCAATTGGGGCGCCACCTGTTAGTTCTTTGCCTCGAGTTCGCCTTCAGCTCAAGCGCTCGGACATCATTTATGCGTCGCTCGGCGAGTCATCCAGCCGAGCCGTTTCTTCCCAATCGGATCCGAGCGGTCGTCGAGTGATCCAATTCGTCCTCCGTCTTCCCACCGAGGAGTTCCTTTTGGCGACGGATCAGCCCACTGCTCCCGAGCATCAAGTTACTATTCGAGGGCCGCTTGCCAAGACGTGGGAAGATGTGAGGGCTCGGGTTGCCTTGATGACTCCCGGTCAGCTAGCGGACAGCCATATGCAGCAAGCCACCGGGGTATGTTTCTTAACACTATTATGACTACTTCACCAGGTTCCTGACATTATCCCATCCGAACGCAGCAATGGGTGGAGAACATTGCAGTCAACAATCGTCTAGCCGAACTAGGGGAGGAGTTGAAGAAACTCCAAATTTCTGGAGGGGCGCCGGCTGAAGGGCCCTCATATGCTACGCTTAGGTCCGAGCTGACCCAGACAGAAAAACTGCTAGCGGCCGAGCGGCACAAGTCTTCCGGCCTAGAAACCAGGGTAGCTGGACTCGAAAACCAACTCAAGTCCCATGACCACCAGATTACTGTGGCCACCAATAGAAAAAATAGGGTCGTTGCTGATCTAAACGCGATGAAGGTGCAGGTCCGAGCGCTGGATCAACGCGTTACAGAATTGACCGACCTGCTATCTGTTGAGAAAGAGAGTCGATCTGCCACTGAAGCTAAACTGCAGGCAGATAAGCAAGATCTCCAAGGAGCTCTCGACGCCTCCCGAGCGGCGCTCAAGGAATACCAGGACGGAGAAGCTGACCGCTTCCAAGCGATGAAACATAACTACCTCCGATCGGACGCATTTGGTGACAAGCTCAGCGACCGGCTAGTTCTGTCCTTCGAAGAGGCCATCCGGGCGACCACTGTCTATCTGAAGGCCAAGGGCCATCTCCCTGAAGAGACCTCTATCCCTCCTCGAGACATGACCGGCCTGCTGGAAGCTGTTCCGGAGTCCATCTTCGAGCCCATAGAGTGAGGAGTGTTTATGATTTCCTTTAGCGCTTTTTGTAACCCTTCCGATCAGCTCTGAGGGCCTGAATTTTAATGGATATGCCATCTTTTTATTAGCTTACTCTGTCAATACTTGTGTCCTCCGCTCGGAGCGCGAACTACTATCGTCCGCGTCTTCCCCTTTTTCTTCTCGTTAACCGTTTCTCGGCTTGCCTTCCTAGTTTTCCGACGGAATTTTTCACGAAGTATTTTCGCTAACTGGGTCGCTCGTCTGAACACACCCACCTTTTTAAATGGCGTTCTCGTTAGATTGTTCGTGAAGTACCTTTGGGAACTTGGCCGATCGTCCATTCAACTCACGGGTCTACCTTTTTATTATCTTTTTCATGCCGGAGGGTTTATAGTCGTCGGTTCGACTTTAGGGTTTAACGTCGGAGCTCGACGGTCTTCAGGCCGGGGGGTTTATAGTCGTCGGTTCGACTTTAGGGTTTAACATCGGAGCTCGACGGTCTTCAGGCCGGGGGGTTTATAGTCGCCGGTTCGACTCTAGGGTTTAACGTCGGAGCTCGACGGTCTTCAGGCCGGGGGATTTATAGTCGCCGGTTCGACTCTAGGGTTTAACGTCGGAGCTCGACGGTCTTCAGGCCGGGGGTTTTATAGTCGCCGATTTGACTCTAGGGTTTAACGTCGGAGCTCGACGGTCTTCTTCAATAATGAGCTTATAGCTCAGATAATATACTCCCGGCCGAATGACACGGGGTCTTCACCATCGAGCCTATGACTCAGATAATATACTCTCGGCCGAACGGCACGGGGTCTTCGCCATCGAGCATTTGGCTTGGATAATATACTCCCGGCCGAACGACACGGGGTCTTCGCCATCGAGCATTTGGCTCGGATAATATACTCCCGGCCGAATGACACGGGGTCTTCGCCATCGAGCATTTGGCTCGGATAATATATGCCCGGCCGAACGGCACGGGGTCTTCGCTGTGTCTTCATACAGATAACTGCTGGTCGTACAATACTCGTGCCTTTGTTTTGTTCTTATAACTTTCATTCTTGCAGCCAAAAGATACATCCGAACAGAGTATTCATGAAAATATGCTACATCGGCGCACCTTTCATCCTGCCCGATAGGGCTGGAGGTGGTTTGCACTCCATGGCCTATCCAACCGCCGTCCATCCTCGTCCTCCAAGTAGTAGGCTCCGGATCGGAGCTTCTCGACGACCTTAAAGGGTCCCGCCCAGGAAGCCTCCAGCTTGCCTACGTCCCCGACCGACTTCATCTTCTTCCAAACCAAGTCGCCCACCTGGAATGCTCGAGAAATCACGCGGCGGTTGTAGTTCTGCTTCATTCTCTGCCTGTAGGCCATCAGCCGGATGGACGCTTTGGCTCGCTCCTCGTCGATCAAGTCCAATTCTAGTTGCCTCCGCTCGGAATTAGCTTCGTCGTAGTTCTGGATCCGGACGGACTCTACGCCGACTTCGACTGGGACGACCTCCTCGCCTCCATACACCAGGTGGAACGGTGTTACTCCCGTTCCCTCCTTAGGGGTCGTGCGGATTTCCCATAGGACCCCCGGCAGCTCGCCCACCCAGCTTCCTCCCATGTGGTCGAGCCGAGCCCGAAGAATTCGAAGTATCTCCCAGTTGGGTACTTCGGCTTGACCATTGCTTTGGGGATACGCCACGGACGTGAAGTGCTGCTCAATGCCATATCCATTGCACCATTCCTCGAGCTGCTTTCCGACGAACTGCCGCCCGTTGTTCGAGACGAGCCGACGCAGGATGCCGAGCCGACAGATTATGTGCTGCCAGATGAATTTCTTAACCATCTGCTCGGTTATCTTGGCCAATGGCTCGGCCTCCACCCACTTGGAGAAATAATCTACTGCCACCAATAGAAACTTCTGTTGTCCGGTCGCCATAGGGAAGGGTCCTACGATGTCCATGCCCCACTGGTCGAACGGGCAGGAGATTGTGGACGCTTTCATTTCTTCCGTCGGCTTATGCGAGAAATTGTGGTATTTCTGACAGGAAAGACACATTGCGACGGTCCGAGCGGCGTCCTCGTGTAGCGTTGGCCAGAAGTATCCGGCCAGCAAGATTTTCCTAGCCAAAGAACGGTCGCCCGGATGACCTCCGCAAGATCCTTGGTGCACTTCCTGGAGAATGTACTTGGCGTATTCCGAACTGACACACTTCAGCAAAGGTCAGGAGAACGCCTTTTTGTAAAGTTGATCTCTGATGAGCGTGAACCGGCCAGCTCTCCTCCTGAGTAGCTGGGCTTCCTCCCGATCGGACGGCGTGGCGCCCGAGCGTAGAAACTCCGTGATCGTTGTTCTCCAATCGATCGGGAATATGAGGTCATCCATCCGGTCCACGTGCGCCACCAAAGATACTTGCTCGATTGGTTGCTGGATGACGACCGGCGATATTGAGCTTGCGAGTTTGGCTAACTCATCTGCCGCCTGGTTCTCCGCTCGAGGTATCTTCAGGACCACTACCTCGGTGAAGTCGGTCTTGAGTTTTTCAAAGGCTTCCACGTATAATCTGAGTCTTGCATTGTTTATCTCAAAAGCGCCCCTGAGTTGCTGAGCGGCCAGCTGGGAATCTGAGTGGATCACCACTCGACTGGCTCCAACATGTCGTGCGGCCTGCAATCCAGCTATGAGGGCTTCGTACTCTGCCTCGTTATTTGTTGCCCGATAATCCAGCCGGACAGATAAATGCATCCGCTCTCCCTGAGGCGAAAGTAGCATGATCCCAATTCCACTTCCGAGCCGAGTGGACGATCCGTCCACATAGATTTTCCATGTGGTTTCGGGCTCGGGCTTTTGTACCTCGGTCACGAAATCTGCCAAGGACTGTGCTTTGATCGCCGAGCGGGGTTGGTATTGGATGTCAAATTCGCTTAGTTCCGTCGTCCACTTGATGAGTCGTCCGGATGCCTCAGGGTTCAGGAGTACCCTCGCCAGCGGGCTATTCGTCATCACAATAATGGTGTGCGCCAAAAAGTAAGGGCGCAACCTCCGAGCGGCAAGGACCAAAGCGAAAGCTAACTTCTCGAGACCGGTGTAGCGAGACTCAGCATCCTTTAAGATATGGCTCAAAAAGTACACTGGTTGTTCCTCGCCGCTCAGCCTTACTAATGCTGAGCCCACAGCATGCTCAGTTGAAGATAAATAAATGCGGAGCGGCTCACCTACGGCTGGTTTCGCCAACACGGGTAAGGAATTCAGATAAGTCTTCAATTCCTCGAATGCCCGATCACACTCCTCGTCCCATTGGAACTTGGTGGGTTTATGGAGAATCTTGAAAAATGGCAAGCTCCGGTCGGCGGTCTTAGAGATAAACCTTGACAGCGCCGTTATCCGACCGGTGAGACGTTGTACCTCTCGGAGATTTCTGGGAGGCGGCATGTCCTGCAATGCCTTTATCTTGCTGGGGTTCGCCTCTATGCCCCGCTCGGTCACAATGTAACCCAGGAAGCACCCGCCTTGTGCTCCAAATAGGCACTTATGAGGGTTAAGTTTGACGTCATACCTTCTCAATGTTTGGAAGGTTTCCTCCATGTCCGCGTAGAGATCGGCCGTTCGAAAGGACTTGATAAGTATGTCATCCACGTACACTTCTAAGTTGCGTCCGATCTGTTCTCTGAAGACCTTGTTCATCAGACGCTAGTAGGTGGCTCCTGCGTTCTTCAGCCCGAACGACATTACATTGTAGCAGTAGGTGTCGTCCGCCGTGACGAAGCTAACCTTCTCTTGGTCTTCTCAGGCGAGCGACACTTGATGGTAGCCTTGGTATGCATCCAGCATGCATATCAGCTCGCATCCGGCTGTGGAATCCACCAGTTGATCGATCCGGGGCAGAGGATAGAAGTCCTTCGGGCATGCCTTGTTTAAGTCCCGGAAGTCGATTCAGACTCTCCACTTATTTCCCGGCTTGGAGACCAGAACCACATTTGCGAGCCAACTCGGGAATTGCACTTCCCTTATGTGGGCGGCCTCCAGAAGCTTCTCTACCTCCGCCCGGATGATTACATTTTGCTCCGCGCTGAAGTCCCTCTTCCTTTGCTTCACCGGTCGAGCGTCCGACCGGACGTGAAGTTCATGCTGCGCTACGCTAGGCAAGACTCCTGGCAGCTCGTGGATCGACTAAGCGAAGACGTCGCAGTTTCGCTGTAGGCATTTGATCAGCTTCTCCTTCTGTTTCTCCTCCAGATCGGATGCTATGAAGGTGGTGGCCTCCGGTCGGGAAGAATCAATCTACACCTCCTCCTTTTCTTCATAAACCAAAGAAGGTGGTTTCTCGGTTATAGTATTTACCTCGACCCGCGGTACTTTCCGAGTGGACTTGGCCTCAGCTCGGACCATCTCCACATAACATCTTCGAGCGGCCAGTTGATCTCCCCGCACCTCCCCTACTTGATCTTCCACCGGGAACTTGATCTTCTGGCAGAAGGTAGAGACGACTGCCCGGAATTCGTTGAGAGCCGGTCGTCCCAAGATCACGTTGTACGCCGAAGGAGCATCGACCACGATGAAGGTGGTGGTCCTTGTTCTTCTGAGCGGCTCTTTGCCCAACGAGATAGATAGTTGGACCTGGCCAACCGACAAGACTTTGTTCCCAGTGAACCCGTAGAGGGGGGTCGTCATTGGCAAGAGTTTAGCTCGGTCTATTTGTAGTTGGTCGAAGGCCTTCTTGAATATTATGTTGACCGAGCTGCTTGTGTCAATGAAAATGCGGTGAATAGTATAGTTAGCTATTACCGCTCGGACGATCAAGGCGTCATCGTGTGGGACTTCGACTCCTTCGAGGTCCTTGGGCCCGAAGCTGATCTCGGGTCCGCTCGCCTTCTCCTGGCTGCAGCCGACCGAGTGGATCCTTAGCTGCCTTGCGTGTGCCTTTCTGGCTCTGTTGGAGTCTCCGCCGGTCGGGCCTCCGGCGATGATGTTGATCTCTCCCCGAGATGCGTTGCCTCTATTTTCCTCCTCCCGAGCGGAAGGTCGAGGTCGTTCGTATGATGCCCGATGGTGAGCTCCGGGCTGCTGACGATGCTGCCGCTCGGGGGATCTCCTTTCTATCCTTTGAACGGGGCTCCGTTGTCGTTGTTATCGGTCTGGTGAAGGCGATCGGCGACGGTAACTCCTCGGCGCGGGATGAGCGATGGGAGGGAGGCTCCAACAGTCGCGGGTGTTGTGGGTAGCCGACTGATGGAGTGAACAAAACATCGGGGTCCATACCTTCCCCATGGGCTTGGGCCGATCAGCCGCGACTTGCTGGACGGCGCACGGCCGAGCGTGCTGATGAGGACGGGCGACTTCGGCTCGCGGTCCTCTGGGGGTTGGTGACTGATGGGCAGCTTCCGCTCGGCAGAAACTGGTTGGTCACCCTGGGCTTCTTTTCTTCTCGCCACCTGGGCTTCCTCCACATTGATGTACTCGTTGACCTTGTGCAGCATGTGGTCGTAGTCCCGAGGCGGCTTCCGGATGAGCGAGCGGAAGAAGTCACCGTCCACGAGCCCTTGCGTGAACGCGTTCATCATCGTCTCCGAGGTGACCATTGGAATGTCCATGGCCACCTGGTTGAAGCGTTGGATGTACGCTCGGAGCGGCTCCCTCGCACCTTGCTTGATGGCAAACAGGTTGACTCTTATCTTCTGGTGGCGCCTGCTGCTTGCAAAATGATGGAGGAACGCCGTTCGGAATTCCTTGAAACTTGTGATGGATCCGTCCGGCAATCTCCGAAACCACCGATGCGGCGATCCCGAAAGTGTGGTGAGGAACACTTGGCACTTCACACCATCTGTGTATTGATGCAGAGTGGCAGTGCTGTCGAACTTACCCAGGTGGTCGTCTGGGTCGGTTGTCCCATTGTACTCCCCGATCGCGGGGGGTGCATAGTGCTTCGGCAGTGGATCGCGAAGAATGGCGTCTGAAAACTGCCGGTTGATCCGCTCGGGTGACGAGTCTGTTTGGGGCGCTTTTCCTTTTCTGACGTCCCGGATGTGTGCTTCATCCGATGAAGATCCCTTGTCTTGATTGGCCTGCGCTACTTCCAAGGGCGTCTGGAACAGAGCCCGATGAAAAGGTATCGGGGCGGGCGGCGCCCCCATCTGAGTGCCGGCCGACCCCTTATTTTGCCCCCATATTGAGAGCTGCTCCTGCCTGTCTTCAGGCGGCGCTCGGCCCCCCGAGGCTGATGTCGCCTGCTGCGCTGCCCGCTCGGCCTGAGCTTTCTGCTGCTGCTCCACGATCTTTGTTGCTCGCGCTTGGACGAGTACTTCGAGCTCTTCGGGAGAGAGCGTTACCAGAAGTTGACGTCCAACTTCTTCCATCTTCTCGACTTGGATTCAGGTGCGTTCCCACAGACGGCGCCAATTTGATCCTGTTCGAGCGCTGAGTCGACGGACGCTGGGGACGTGGCACGCTCTGCTGTCTCCGACTGATGGTGTAGATCTCTGGCGAACCTGCAAAGAACACGAGCTGGGAGGAGTTTCCCGGCGACGACCCTCCGACGCTCAAGTCAGGCAATGAGAGAAGCAGCGTAACTGTGGCTACAGTAGGGATTTGCGCATACCTTCGTCGGCGTCTGGGATCCTTATATAGGACCCCGGGGAAGCGCGGGCATGCTTCCCGATGCGTGCACGCTTCCCCAAACATACCTTAACGAGCCTGTGTCAGAAAAGTACCTCTGGCGTCATTCCGCAATCATCCGAGCATATCCCGGATGTGATGGTGGAAGCTTCCACCGTATGATCCTGTGTACGGCTCGGCCGCCAACTCTGCTGCATGTCGGCGGCAGACGTCTCGAGGATGATGTTATCTCCTGTCTCCTTTGTCCTCTTGCGATTTCTGTCTGTTCCAGGGCCGAGCGGTTAAGCCGCTTGGCGAGCATGTCACTTCTACCTCGGTCGTGTGCTCGGATGAGATTGCTCTTGCCTCTGTTGCCGGGTGCCCCGACCGAACGGACATCTCGCTCGGCCTTAACATCTTTTTACCTTTTGAGCATCGGAAACCCGACCCCCAGTCGGGTTGTCTTCCTTCGGTTCGGGGGATTCACGGCCGGTCGGCTAGATTTCTCCCGGTCGGTCAGCCAGAAATGTCCGGTCGGTCAGCCTGCTTCGTCCTCTCGGTTATGTCTCAGGGTTGAATCCCTGACCTTTGACCTCCACGTGCCGTTGACCTTCCGCCCACGAGGGTCCCCGTCCTTATCACCGGATCACTGAAAATTAAATTTTATATAAAAATCTATTTTTTTAAAATTAATATATATTTTTTAAAAAATAATAATAATAAACTGACCATCGTCAATCCTAAATGAAAAATTGTCAAGAAATTTTTATTTTAAAAAAACTAATGGTTTAAAAAAATTTACCTAGGGCCTCACGTAAGGACAAGACACCTTAAGTGAGCATAATTATTTTTATGCTACAATAGTTAAATATTTAGTCGCATAGTTATTTGATGATCGACTATAAATTGACTTAAGTATTCATAAAAATAAATAAGAAGATTAAAATTAAAATTTTAATAGAGATGAACATTCACTACAAGAAAATTGATATTTAACGACAAAATATTTCATCGCTAACATATTAATGTTCGTCGCTAACAAATATTTATGTCGATAACTTTTTGTCGTTAGAATCGTCGTTATAAGTTTGTCGTAAACAATTATTAGCGACATTTTGTTTAGGTTTCGTCGCTAATAAATTAACGATGTGATTAAATCATCGCCAAATCATTTTAATCGACGTTAAATTTTTAGCGACGAATTAAAATTGTTCGTCGCTAAAAATTTGTTTGTAACGAATCCAAATTTTTCGAGTTAGCTATGATTTTCCTGATTTCGTCGCTAATGTCATCTTAATTCATCGCTAACCCATTTCATTTCGTTGCTAACCCATTTCATTTCGTTGCAAACGCTTGCGATAAGTATTGATATGTTTAAGTTATTAGCAACGAATTTGAACTATTTCGTCGCTAAGCCTACGATTTTCCTGTTTTTGTCGCTAACAATTTGATTTGTCGCTAAACCTATTTCATTTTGCCACAAACGTCTACAATAAGGTTTAATATGTTTGATTTGTTAGCGACGAATTTGAACAATATTTCGTCGCTAATAATAATGTTAGCGACAAATTTCGAGGAATTCGTCGCTAACCTTCGTTTTTTTTTTAAAAAAAAATTCTCAACATACTCTGTATACACATTTACAAACTCACACAATCATCACAACTCTAACAATAATATTCAAAATAATCACAATTCTAACAACAATATTCACAAACTTATACAAATACTAACTCTAACAACAAATTCACAAATAAACTCAAACAACTCATACTTCATCAAAGTATAAGTTCACAACTCTAGCAACATTCACCGACAAAAGATGTAACTACTCAACATCAATATCTAACATCAAGTAACACAACAAATAAAGTACACAAGTAATGCAACAAATAAAGTACAAAAAAATAACAAGTTCAAAACATCAAGTTCACAAACAGAAATCCACAACATCAAAGTCTATAAGAAATAAACTTCACAACATCATGTTCATATCCAAAAATCCACAACATCAAAGTCTAAGAACGAGGAGGAAGAGGTGGAACCGAAGATGAATCATGGATCAAAGAATCTAATGCTCCAGGTGTCAATCAGTTAAGAATTTGTTCAAACATATCTTGTCTTGATTTCATTGATGCTAACTCATCTTGGGTGCTTTCTAATTAAACTTTGGTGTTTGCTAACTCTTCTTGGATGGATTCAAGTTTTTCACGTAATGCAATGTTAGTTGATCTGGTTGAGGAGGTGCCATATGAATAAGTGAACCTAACTGGCTTTGGCCCCACTTCCAAGTCCTCTAATGTATCCCGAGCGAGTACCGATGACTTGATACAAGTTTCAACATATTTAAGATAGCACATGACTGTTTAATAATTAGTAATTGTGAAAATCCTAGAAGAGAGTAACAAGTAGCAATAATTAATAATGTAGTGATAGCAGATTCAGCATGTCATATTTGATGTTTCCAGTACGCTACAAATCTATACTTATTATCTTGGCAATTTACCAAAAGCCGCACTTAGATTTATGAATTGACCAAAAGACGTACCATACTTTGATATTTACCAATAGCATACTCAATTTTCTATTCTTCTCATTCTACCCCTCAATTATTTGTCTATTCTCTTTCCTTTTTTATGTATATAATTTCTTTTCTCTTCCCTCTCTACAATGCACACATCCTCTCTTCTCTTTTGGCAATTTACCAAAAGCCACACTTAAATTTATGAATTGACCAAAAGACATACCATACTTTGATATTTACCAAATAGCATACTCAATTTTCTATTCTTCCCATTCTACCCCTCAATCATTTGTCTATTCTCTTTCCTTTTTTTTATGCATGCAATTTCTTTTCTTTTCCCTCTCTACAATGCACACATCCTCTCTTCTCTTTCCTCCCATCTTCTCTTTTCTCACTCTTTAGGAGATATGCATGCATGCAAAGGATAATATGAGTTTGATATGATTTCATATCATGTCCACGAGATTTGATTTTAATGTTTTTTATAACATTTTATCACCTTCGAAGAAGTCAAAATATGTGATGGATGACATTGTTGGACTCCTTACAGTCTCAGAAATCTACAGAGCCTAAAATGAGTCCAAACTTAGGTCTCTAGGTCCATCAGTGAATTTTGGTCAAAATCCACTAATGGACCTAGAGACCTCGGATTGGACTCATTTCATATCATGTAGATTTTTGAGGCTGCAAGGAGTTCAACGGTGTCGTCCATTGTATATTTTGACTTCTCCAAATATGTTAAAATATGATTGAAAGAATCAGCTAAAACAATCCAATGTGGGCCTGATATAAACCATGGGCTTGATATGGTTCCGTATCAGGCCCACGTTGGGCCTGATTTATCTCATGGTGGAGATTGTCTTTTAGATAATTTTCGTTTCTTTTGAGTTTGGTTGATATTGTTATACCATATTTTGTTAACTTTAATCGATATAATGTAACAGAAATTTAATGGGGAGCAACAAAACAAGCCAGAGAGTTGGAAGGATAAGAAACAAAATCAGAGCATGCTCACTGTGACCTTCTACAAATTGTTCTCCTTAGTAGACTTCAAAAATTATGTCTTGATGCTGTTGGGTTTGCTTGGTGTTACAGGGAATGGGGTTTCTCTACCACTTATGATGGTGCTCTTCGAAAATTTGATCCAACCCTTTGGAGGAGTTTCAAACGGACATGATGTGCTTCATCAAGTCTCTAAGGCATGTGCATATATGCATTACAATCACCTTTTTAGCATTCTATTCCATGATTAGTTCCTCAAAAATACTTAATAGTTAAAGAATGAAGTTTGTTGGAAAAATAATGTTTGATAGCCATGGATTTAATCATTGCATACAGGCAACACTGGAATTTTTCTACCTAGGAATTGGAGCAGGCATTGCATCTTTTCTTGGTACGAATATTTACTTGACTCCCCATTAAACCTCAATTACATCATATATACTAAAGTTGACAAAATATGGTATAACAATCTTAACCAAACTCAAAAGAAAACAAGAATAATTATGAAAAGACAATCTCCACCATGAGATAAATCAAGCCAATATGGGCCTGATATGGAATCATATCAGGTCCACGTATAGAACCATATCAAGCCTACATTGGGTTGTTTTAGTTATTTTTTCTATAATATCTTAACACTTTCGGACAAGTCAAAATATGCAATGGACGGCACCATTCGATTCCTTGCAACCTAAAAAATCCACAAAACTTAAAATGGGTACAATATGAGGTCTCTAGGTCTAGAGACCTCAGATTGCACCCATTTCAAGTTCTGTGGATTTTTGAGGTTGCAAGGAATTGAATGGTGTCGTCCATTGTATATTTTGATGGATCTGAATGTGTTAAATGTTGGAGCAATCCCAATGGTCCGTGTGACCATGTGTTTTGGTGTTTTGGCAAAGAGTTTAAGTTAGGTTTACCCTTGTATTTGATATGTGTATGTGAGTGTGCAGGTTTGCAGGATACACATATGACTTAACTTGATAGCTTCGGGTCCGGTGAAGGATGGAGCATCCGAGGGACCGTGGACAAGGCAGCAAGGACAAGGACCGAGGGAAGCGATTTCGAGGCATACATGAAAGATGACATTGGGGACGAGCCGCATGCTTGAATGCATCCGAGGGACGAGAGCCAAAGGAAGTAGGCTTGAAGGTAAGATGTCAAAACTAAAAAGAAGAGTCAAGTGAGTCGTGAGGGTCCGAATGCTAGAGAAATGTACTCGGGATGGGAAACCCTAAGTTTAAGGTTATACCAATCAACTGGTACTGAGACCAGTCGACTGGTGGTGAGCATAGAGAGCTTCTGTGCCCGAACAACCAGGCACCAATCAACTGGTGCAAGGACTAGTCGACTGGTAAAGAGTCGTTGGAGTGTCGTTATGCAAGGACCAGTCGACTGGTAACGGTAAAATAGCAGGGTTGTTTTCTTCCAAGTTCTATAAGAAAGAGCTTGGGATGGCTAGCCAAGGCGACGAAATTAGACTTGGTTAAAGCCTAATTAGTAGTCACAAGAGTTCTCAAGTGCTTATGTAATCCAAGAGGTCTTGGTGAGTTTGTGGTGAGATTTCTCCACCCACAAGGAGCGACTTGAGATAGCTGGAGTTTGCCGGGGGTTAATCCACCGACGGATTGAGGGATCATCCACCTTACGGACAACCGTGGAGTAGGAGCAAGTTATCTCCAAACCACGTTACATCGATGTGTATTAGTTTGTATTTCTTTCGTGTTTATGTTTGTATTCGTATTTATATTTGTTATTGTATTTCCGCTTGCGCACTAACAAATACGTAGGAAGTAATCGATTTGGGGACGTCGTCTATTCAATCCCCTTCTAGCCGGTCGATCGATCCCCTATATTAAAGTGTTATATAAAAAATCAGTTAAAACAACCCAACATGAGCCTGATATGGTTAATATCAGGCCCACGTTGAGCCTGATATAGAACCATATCAAGCCCAGGCCGGTTCATATCAGACCCACATTGGCTTGTTTTAGCTGATTCCTTCGACCAAATTTTAACACTTTTGGAGAAGTCGAAATATGCGATGAATGACACCATTGGACTCCTTGCAGCCTCAAAAATATACAGGACCTGAAATGAGTCCAATTTGAGGTCTTTAGGTCCATCAGTGAATTTTGGTCAAAATTGTGTACGCTGAAATGTGCAATCTGAGGTCTCTAGGCCCATCAATAGGTTTCGGTCAAAATCTACTAATGGACCTAGAGATATCAAATTGTACCCATTTCAAATTCTGTGGATTTTTGAGGTTGCAAGGAATTGAATGATGTCGTCCATTGCATATTTTGACAGATCCAAAGGTGTTAAAGTGTTATAAAAAATCAGTTAAAATAATCCAACATGAGCCTGATATGGTTAATATCAGGCTCACATTGGGCCTGATATAGAACCATATCGGGCCCATGGTTTATATCATATCCACATTGGGTTGTTTTAGTTGATTCTTTCGACTATATTTTAACACCTTTGGAGAAGTCGAAATATGCGATGGACGGCACCGTTGGACTCCTTGCAGTCTCAGAAATCTACATGACCTGAAATGAGTCCAATCTAAAATCTCTAAGTCAATCAGTAAGTTTTGGTTAAAATTGAATATACTATTTGATAAATATCAAAATATAGTATTTTTTTTTTTTTTGGATCAATTCATAAATCTAAGTGTATTTTTGATAAATTATCTTATTATCTTCTACTGTATATACTCTTCATTTAGGGTACTAAAAGATTCAGATAAAAGACCCGTATGTGTTTTCTAAAAGCACTGAGATTTAAACTTTAATAAGAGCTATCTAAAGGGATTACGATAAGATTTCTACACTGAGAATATTGCAACCATTTTTGCATCCACGACCATACTAATATACTTCCATGATGGCAACAAACCATTAAATGCTAAAAGTTACTTGCGGGCTAATTGCTGCATAGTAATTATAAAATAAAGTTACTTCCATGATGACATCCTGATTTGATACACCTCTACCTCCAAATCTCCGATCTTAGTTTGTGCAACCTTATAGTTGCCTCCTCTGCCTACTTCCTCAGAATCTTAACAGAAAAGCAATTTAACATTGAGTGATGCCCACTGGTGATAACCTTTACCTCTTTAATTCATAACAACATTCTCAATTAACCCACTTAAATATTGAGACCTCATGATATGACTAAAAAGAAAGATCATATAATATATTTTGGAAGTTGATTTTGTACATAAACTAAAAAGAACCGTTATAATGAAACTCAGGTACCTGAATTATTAAAAAAAATTATAGCATGATTTGGTTAAAATTACTTAAATATCAAAACTAAACTACTAAAATATGATAAAAAAACTGTGTCAGAAAATTTTGTATCATAATATTACTTAAATGTTTTAACTTTACCAAAATTGCTCAACATTATTATAATAATTTTGATGTAGCAATTTGATAAAATTACGTTTAGATCTAAGAATATTAAAAGATCTAATAATTTGGATACATGTGACAAAAAATGATTCATTCATTCCTAACATCTTCAATTCATTTTTATATCAATATAAAAGAAGTAAATTATAGATTATTATTAGTTATTAGTGCATGTGACTAAGTATAGAGGAAGACATGCTCTAATAATTTTGATACAGCAACTATAGTACATTATAAAAATTATTTGATAGCTTTTACCTAGTATAATTTTAAATCTTAATTAAATTCATCTGTACCAACTATTGAGTAGTTATTTGATAATTTCTATACGATTTAAATTTTAAATTTTAAATTCATCCTAAATATATTGTAGAAATTAATTTCTACATTATTTTTATACAATTTAAATCTTAAATTTTAAATTCACCCTAAACACATTATAATTATTATATAACTTCTATATAATATAATAGATGTTTGATAGTTTCTATAATAATATATATTGGGTCAAACAATATTTTCGAGAAAAAAAAAATCAGATTTTAAGTTTTTTTTTTTTTTAAACGGACCGTTTTTTTTTTATGATTTATAAAATTTAAGAGGCCACTATTTGAATAAAGTCAAATGTTTCATTTTCTTTAATTTAAATTTAAATTGGTTTGACTTGATCTCACCAAATAAATTGAATCAATCACACTATTATTTTTCGATCGCTTTAATTGTGAGGTACGAGTGGACTTGGTCAACGCTCTAAAAATATTTTCGAGGAAATAAATTAATTACTAAAATTAATTTATTTAGTGTTAAATTAGAAATTGAGAAAAAAATAAAATAAAATTTTCACTGAATCGAGTTGACCATGTTTGACCTAGCACGTGCGTTCGAAGACGCAGCGTTTATCACGACTTGGGTCGCGACTGCTCAAGTCCGAGGCAGTCAATTTTAAATATTTGGTGGCGATAGCCAATTTGGGGTCGTTGAATTGGGGGCCGCCGCCTCTTCCTCCTCCTCCCCGGCAGCTGGCAGAGACCAGCGCTGCCCTTGATGGACGACGGAAGCTCAAGATCGCGCCGCAGCAGCAGCAGCAGCGCCCCGCGGTTGGATCGCAGCAAGGCCCTCAAAAACGTCGACTACGATGCCGCCGCCGGCGCCGATTCGGATACTCCCCTACCTTCCCCCCAGATCCGCCCCCACGCGCCCGAAGCCGATCCCCCCAATCTGAGGATGCGCGGCTTCGACGGGGAGTTCGATCTCATCTGCCGCAAGCTCGGCTTCTCCGACCCGGAGGATTTCGGCATCCCGTCAGCCGTCTGGGAGGAGGCGCGGAAGGCGCGCTCGTCCTCCGACAACTTCCTATTCACCCCTTCCCGCGATTCCTTCTCGCGGTCTCCGCCCACGGTGTTGCCTGATCGGAGAGTGTCCCTTTTCGTGGAGCCTGTGAACAGCGTTCCTCCTCCTACTGATGCGAGAAGAGGAGGTGAGGGAGTCAAGCGAGCGGTTGAGCTTTCGGACATTACGCTGCCGAATAGGATGGCGGGATTGAGTCTCAGCCCTCCGCCGCCGATCTCTCTGCCTCATGTCGACGACCGGAGCTCTGCTTGGGATATTGTGAGGTCTTTTGCTCCCGACCATGATGAACAACGGCTAACCCAGGAGAGAATACTGTCGGAATCCGAAGAGGATCAACTGACCGACGACGGGGTTGATGAGGATGGGAAGGATATAAGGAGGGGAACTTCTGATGTAGAGTCGAGCCATGATGGAGAAAATTTGAGTGTAAGATTGGGCGAAACGGACAATGAGCTCACAGAATCGACGCTGGAGAGCCCTCACGACCCTTCAGCTGAGAGTCCTGGCGGTCCTTCAGCGTCAGGGGCCATAGCAATATCAGCAAATGCAATGTTGAAGAGGAGTATGGTGTCTTGGACGAGAGGGGAACACCTTGGAAGTGGGTCGTTTGGGACTGTGTTTGAGGCTATCAGTGAGTAAGTACATTTTCTTGCTATTGTTCCAACAAGTTATTGCTTCTAAGTCCATATTCTTGTGATTGGTTTATTCCATTACATGGTAGTTTGCTTTTAATTTTGTTGCATTTGCTTATGGTTGGGCATGATTGTGTAGCTTTGACAGCTTCATACATAATCAGGATCATCTTTCTTCAACTAGCAGGATTGTATTCAGTGATCAAAATACATCTCATGAATTTTTAGCAGCTCAATTTTGTATTTTGTTTTTCGCTTTGTTCTACTTGATATAGTTTTCTTGTGTAAATGTAATGAACTACTCATTCAAACTATGTAGATGCATAGAGAGTAGTGACAAGTTATTGCTTTTTTGTCTTCTTGTCCCACTTCTCATCATTTCCCATTTGTAAGCTTGTAAGCAGAGAGAAAACAAGGAGGAATTCCTCTTTGTAATTCCACTTTGTTTCTTTTGTTGACAAAATGGTTGCGTTAATTATGATGCCATAATTTGCATCTTTTAATTTTCTGTATTGAAAAAACACCTTCTAGACTAATATCATTCTCCTGTTAACTTCATCTCTTCAGTGATGGATTTTTCCTTGCTGTTAAGGAAGTCTCCTTGCTTGACCAAGGAAGGGATGCCCAACAATGCGTATCTCAGCTGGAGCAGGTGATATACCACAGATTAACATTACCCATTTGTGATTTATGTGGTGATAATTATGCAGTTTCTACTTTGAGAATTTTTTACTGGTTTTCTCTATGCCTAGTTCATAGGAATTGAGTTGTTTATACTAAGTGCCATCAATATATCTCTACTATAATCCTCTGACATCAACTCTTTGCCTTCAGGAGATTGCACTCTTGAGTCGTTTTACACACACAAATCTAATTCAGTTTTATGGGACGGACAAGGTAAATGAACGGTCATGACTTTTATTCTGTTATTTTGTATTCATTAGCATTTCTTCTATATCAATGCATTTTTCTGAGATCTCCTTGATCATTACATGAAACATGATAATCAGTTGAACGATTGATTTGCAATAGATGTGCTCTCCTTGTGAAGATTCTCCTCTACCAAGACATACATATATGACTTTGTGGATCACAAAATTGTTATGCTTGTGTTCTATATGCTCAGTGGATAAAAACCATCTCTACGTCTTTTTTGTCATCATTTTCAACTTTATGGTAATATGAAATTTTATCAAGCCCTTGTTGTAATTGTTAGTCATTAGATCCTACTTTGGTGCATTGACACTTCAATATAACATTTCATGAATTGCTTAAGACCTATAGAAGGATTTGGAACATTAAGGGGGTGTTTGGTTGATGGGTTTGGGAATGAGAAAATGGAATGATAGTAAAAGATGATGTTTGGATTGTGGGTTTGGGAATAACAATTTGGGAATGATTTTTAGATTTATGAGAATCAACCAAACTCATATAACTAGATGAGTTTCATTTCCATTCTCATTACATCTTATTATCAAACTCATACCCATAGTCATTCTCATCATTTAACCAAACACCACCTAAGAAACCAAGGTTGGCTAGGAATGATGCCATGCTATAAATATTATTTTTAAGAGCTTGATCATAATATAATACATTTAGAGTTTGCTTTATTCATACAAGAATTTTTATGTACTTTCCACAAGGCAAAGAAAATATGTACTATTTTTAATCATCTTTCTTTCAGTTAGTCAATATAATTTCATAGTCTTATTGCTGTCTTTTTCTTTTTAGAATATTATGATTTTCTATAATTTTTTTATCATGTTCTAAATTTTCAGGATAGTTCAAAATTGTACATCTTCCTTGAACTTGCTAAAGGATCTTTGGCATCACTTTATCAGAAGTATCAACTGCAACATTCTCAAGTGTCTGCTTACACAAGACAAATTTTGGAAGGATTGAACTATCTGCATAATCAACATGTGGTGCACAGGTGAATGTCTCCATTGGTGCAACTGATTCTTACAAGGTCTCAAAAGGATTCAATTACCAACAAATTCATCTTGACATTAGACTGATTGGTCTTTAGATTGTTTCACCACATAGGTCATCCTGATACTTTTCTATCATGAAATGTGTCATGTTCATTAGGATGTGTTTGTTCGAACTGACAATGGAAGTAAGCTCTTAAAATTAATACACCAAAATTTTAAATCTTTATAGAGCCACTACAAGACCATAGCTATATTGATGTCCACTTATTTTGAACTAGACTACACAATACTATATAATTCTATCAGAAAAGTGTTAAGTATGAGATGAATAAAGATCGAAAGTTCATTGACCTATAATCTGCAGAGAACGGTCAGTCAGGAAGAAGAAGCCAGCCAGCTAGGAGAAAGGAGACATGATTTGTCACCTTGGTTTATTCTTCAAGTTTTGTGAGATTTAAGCTACCTTAACACTTCCAGATTGCAATTTGCCCCTAATTCAATTAATCTGAACTAATTAGCTCCTCCTAATTTTAAAAATGGTTGAAGGTAATAACTCCAATACTCTTATAAAAATAGAAAATTATGCAATTGAGAAATGTAGATCTGTTTCGACTTTATCTAAAAAAAAAGATTGCTGTGAAACAGTTCAAAGTTAGCTTTGCCACTCCGATCATTGGTATGGATATTATTTGATAGCTCACTCATGATGAACTGAGAGCGATGAAATTGATAAACTCTCATTTCCAATTTTTTGTGATTATGGATATTTTGGAATTGGATACCGACTCTTCTTTTATCATTGGTTTTTATATTTGGCTTTGGGAATCATTTAACATTCTGGAGAGATACATATATTAGGTTTCTATGTGTTGAAACCTCTTTCTTCTTTGATATACAAGACACATTTAGTGTTTAGAGAACCTCATAGAAAATAATGAAGATATTAATCGGAATCCTTTTCATAAGTCGTGAATTTTCTCCGACTTGACACCTGAAGGTGGGCTTATGAATTGCTATATGATGGTTCTTGTGGTTAGTAATCCTTTCCCCCCCTGAATCTATGGTTTCCTGTCCAGATAATCAAGTAGAGTTGTAACTTTTCTAAAAGGTACTTCGTACTTGTGTCTGTCTTGTTGTCAGAGACATCAAATGTGCAAATATTTTGGTCGATGCAAATGGATGGGTGAAACTTGCTGACTTTGGCTTGGCAAAAGAGGTCTTTCTCATTTCTTAATCTTCACATTTCATGAGTATGAAGGATGATTAGTAAGTTACTCTGATAATGTTGTTTGACCTTCAGATATCTAAATTGAACTGGACAAAATCTTGCAAAGGAACTGTGTATTGGATGGCTCCAGAGGTATCATATTTTCCATTTGTGCCACATTTTTCACACCTAAACAATTTAACTATTTTGCCAGACTATGACAGTAACAATTTGGTTTCAACGGCCTAAAGAAGCTAGATTTATGGTTAAAGATTGCTATTTTAATTCTTCTTTGAAGATTAAAAAAAAAAGACAGCCCGATACACGAAGCTCCCGTCATAGCGGGGTCCCCGGGAAGGATCCATTGTACATAGCCTTACCTGCTTTTTGCAAAAAGTTGTTTCCAAGATTCGAACCCATGACCTTTTGATCACATGACAACAACTTTACCGTTACACCAAGACTTCCCTTCTCTTTGAAGATTGTTATTTTAATTTCTTATATGCTGAATTTTCCTTTAATGTGTCTATTGTTGCTGGGATATTATCGATGATGCCAGAGATATGTTTATACATATGTTCTTTTGATTGTCTGAAGCTCCATATTCACGTTTGTAAACCATGGAGAGATTTTACCATCTTTTGATAACAGGTTGTGAAGACCAAGCCGTATGGACCTTCAGCTGACATATGGAGCCTGGGGTGCACTGTTTTAGAGATGTTGACTCGTCGACCTCCTTATCCTAACCTTGAATGGGTGAGGGATCTATATGTTTAATTTACACAATTTCTAGTCATTTGACATCAGGCAAAAGTTTTGGTCAAGTTAGAATCCCTGATGATTCATACAAATCAGTTAGATCGAACTTATATTTTCAGTTGAATGTTGGATGTGCTGATTCTTTTCCTGTTTTGGTAATTGTGACTTCAGGTAGAAGCTTTCTTTAAGATTGGTCGTGGCGAACTACCAGTTATTCCTAATTCCTTATCCGCAGAGGCTCGTGATTTCATCAAGAGGTGCTTGCGGTTCAACCCAGACGATCGGCCCTCTGCTGCTCAACTGTTGAAGCATCCATTCGTCAAACGATCACATCGAGATTCTACAGGCGCTAGTCATTTTTCACCAGCAGGATCCAGGCCACAATGATTATGAATTGCCATAGGTAAACGATTCTAAAAACAGTCTTTTGTCAGATAGAATCAAGAAATATGCTGCTACTTAACTAAGGAATCATTTCGATCGAGCTGATTCCTGATGCATTTCGCATTAACTGTGATGCACAAAGTTTGGATCATATATCTCCCTACTTATGATCACTGATTGTTTGCTTTTTGAAATGCTAGGAGAGTTTCGGCCTCAACCTTATGCTGAGCCTTCAGGATGAAACTGATGCCTTGTGCTATGCTGAGCCTTCAGGATGAAACTCTGTAAATAGCGACTCATGCCTGAGACTGACTGCAACCTTCTAGGCTGGGAATCAATTTGTGTTTTGTGCCACAGTTACTTCTTCCGCTGGCATAGCAATGAAAATGAGCAGTTCCAACGTTGAATCCCTGAACGAGCAGAGTGTCGGGGGCAGAATCATCCTCAAAACCTTTGATTTTGTTTAGACTCCATTAACATGCATTGCATGGACTGCTGCAACCTTCCAGGTCAGGAACCAACTTGTGTTTTCACTTGCATATCAATGAGAATGAGCAGTGCTGATGTTGAATCCCCATCGACAAATGAGGCAGTGTGTTGTCTTAGGCGCAAAATCATCCTTGAAACCTTTGATTGTATTTAGACTGCATTAGCATCAACTCGAAGACTGCAACCTTCCAGGTCATCCAAACCAACTTTGGGGACAAACGAGCAAGGGTGTTTAGGCATAGAATCATCCTCAAAACCTTTCATTGTGTTTAGACTGCAACCTTCCAGTCGATGAGAATGAGCAATGTTGATGTTGAATCCCTGTCGATGAAGGCGCAGTGTGTCGTAGGCGCAGAGTTGTCCTTAAAACTTTGGTTTGTTTCGAACACTGTAAGTAGCAGCAGCCAAAAGGAGAGCTCAAGAACCTTTTCAAATTATTCCACAAGGATTTGCTGATGAGTTTCGAGAAATCAGGAATATTTTTTCGCGTTACTTTAAATATTAATTCTTGCATTTCATTTCATCTGTTTTGCATTATTTTTCTCTACATGGAAGTTTGAATAATGTTGATGTATCTATATCGGTGAAATTTTCACTCTCTATATATATGTATATCCATATATTGAAAAAAATTTCATTTTACACCCTATTGTTTGTTGGCTTTTCTGAAATGCTCTCTCAAAGTTTTAAAATTACCATTTTACCCCTTGTAGTTACAATTGTGAATTGTCTGTTATCTTTGGAGCATACATTGATTTATAAATCAAATTGTGCCCTATAAATTTAAGTTTTTTTTTCCTTGATAATTTAGAGGATGCTATAAGTTTAAGATTTTAAACAATTTTGAACTCACAATTCCGGATTAAGCTCGTGTTAAAGTTAGCAAAGTGATATAATACTATTTACAATATGGGGTTTTTAAAAATATGGAAAATTAATGTTACCCCGTTAACCATCACCGTAAAAATAATTATAAGATGTCAATTTTTATTTATTTTTTTATAAAATATTTTTAATTTTGATGTTATTATAAAAAAATGATTTAAATATAATTATAAGATCTTAATTGTTTTATATTTATAAAAATTATGTTTCATAATTGCTATATGACAAAAATAAGATAATTTTTTTGTTAAAAAAATAATTATAATTTACACTTCTGATTTATATTCATTAATCAAGTATATTAATTAATTATAACTCTTATTCTTTTACGAGCAAATCTAAACCAAAATTGAATCATAATTTATAATTAGGCCAGAAAAAAAATTCCGAAGAAGGTCTCTTGTAATATATTTAATAATTTAATAATACGATTGAATAGATATTAATTATTTTATTTTAAATGAGCTAATAAATAATGTGAAATTATTCCATGTTTGTATGGAAATGAAACTATTTCATATTTCTATAGAGTCAAATATTTTTAAAAAATAAAATATAAATAATACATGAATGATGTTTTTAAAATTTGTAAGGATCAATTTTTTTTTTTAATTGATAAAAAAATTAAAAATATCTGTCAAAATTTATTTTGATAGATACATAATTATAATTGTCAATTAAAATTTATTTGACTAATATTTAGTGACCGATTTATTGACCCATTTTAGTATTCAATTTTAAATTTAGTTGTTAATTAGTTCTGAAAATTTAATCGGTCGTTAATTTAACAATCAATTTTAAAAGTAGTTGTTAATTAATAATTAAAAGTTTAATCTCTAATTTAATGGCTGATTTTATATTCTATTTTTAATTAGCCATTGAAAATGCGGTCTTTAATTTAATGACTAATTTAAAAAATTAATAATTAATTAGTGGTTGCATCTAATTTTAAAAAATGATCATTAATTAGTAATTGCAAATATAATCCGTTACTAATTTAATGACTGATTTTAAATTTCATAATTAATTAATGATAACAAATTTAATTGGTTATTAATTGATTTTAAATTCAGTTATTAATTTGTAATCAAAATTTAGTCGGCCACTAAATTAATCTCCATAGTATTTTATATGTTTATAATAGTTATAGGTCGTTAACTAAATTCCATATGATCTAAATTTGAAATACACGAAATAAAAAAAAAATAATTTTGTCGTGTTAACGCCCCCTTATGAGAGGTCAGATCCTTTGGTCCAGGATCTGTTAGACCAAGGAAGACCCTATAAGATTATTGGTGGGATGAGTTAGGCCTTACTTATTTAACAGGTAGGGTACCGTCCACCCCAACAATGAATAGACAGGAATTTAAGATTGATTCAAGGATCCTATCAAAAGATCCCTACTCTCTCATACTATTCCACTATATTAAGAGGGAGTTCAGAAGAAAGTTAAATTGATAAGTATATGAATAAGGATCCATAAAGTTGTTGAAGTCTCTTGTCAAATTTTAATCCTCTAATTATTATAATTATTATCTCCTATACTTATCAACTCAATCAACTCTAAGAGACCAAACTTGAAATACACGAGCTTGAGGTAGAAGTTGTATATGCAGTTCTTTTAGCTAGATTTGGAGTTAAATACTCCATATTATTAATACTCTTGCAATTTTATTATTTTAATGTATATTTAGAATGGGTGGTTAATTAATATTTTCTTTGGAAATAAAATAAAATAATGGTAATTAATCTTAGGGATCAGTTCTAACTATCATATATCAAAAGATTAAACATTTATCTATTATAAATTTAATAGGTTGCAAATTGAATAATCGATTTTAAATTCAATGTCTATAACTCAAAATACACATACTTTTTGATAGAAGCTGTATATGCAGTTATTTGAGGACTTACGCGCAATTGGAGTTAAACTGGAGAACTCATATCTTTCCATATTATATTATTATGACTTTATAATTTAATTATTTTATATGTATACATTTCATTAAATCTTTTATGGGTAGAAAAGAATCCATATCCGTGGGGCCGATATTAGGGGACCTCTAAAATAGCGGATCTATCTTTTTTCTATGGGTAGAAAAGAAGTAACGACAATTATTATTATTTATTTAATATGGAGATTAAAAATTTAGTAATAAAAAATTAAATCGGTGGCTAATTTTACACTGATTTTAAATTTCATTATTAATTAGTGATAAAAAATTTAATACTACTATTTTTTAATGATGAATTTTAAATTATGTCGTTAACCGAATAAAATTTTAATGGGTAATGACCGATTTTAAATTTTATCATTAATTAACAATTGAAAATTTAATTTATCACTAACGATTTTAAATTACATCGTTAATTAGTGATTAAAATTTTAATAAGTCACTAATTTAACGATGAATTTTTAAATCCATTATTAATTTGTAACAAAAAAAAAATTAATCAGTCGCTAATTATAGAAATTTAAAAACCAGTAGTTAATGATAAAAATATTAAATATTAAAATTTAAAAAATTTGAAACCTTATTGTTCTATCATTAATTTATAACAAAAAAAATTTAGTCATTAATTGACAATTTTATTACAGTGTTTGTCACTGCCCACTATGAGAAATGATTCTCTCTCCGTCACTATCCCTATTCACTCTCTCTCCGTTGTTGTAGAAATCGGCATAACTTAGCAAAGAGTATTACGCATATTTGATCATTATTCATAGGATGAAGTTAGCCCTCAAAACATTAAAACAAAATAAGATTGATTTGAAATAGGATATATAAAAGTTATAAGGTAATAACTTTCTTGATGTTGTAGTTAATTTTTCTACAAACACAAGTATACAATTTATAGAAGTATTACAATAATTGATAATAATTGACATAAATCTATCAAAATCAGATAGATTAAAAGGAAATGAGATAACTAATAAAGGGCAAAAGAAGAAGGAAATGTTAATTTTACAATGAGAAAGTGGAAGAGGAGTTACAGAGTATTAGATCCTACGTGTTCCATGCCTTTTGCTTTTCCAATCCCTATCCATTCCTTATTATGACCTTAAACAAAAGGCGATTCGTTCGCCCCTCGCGTCCCCGTCAATCTGTTTCTGGACCAATACGGAGGAGGTAAATCACGGATAACTACTAGCTATTAGTGCAAATGGTTAAGACATGGGGGAGGTTATGCTCGGTCACGCCGAGTTTCGACCCCAAGACCTCATGTGGCAACTCCCTATGTCTTAACTATCGCACCGCTCCGAGGGGACAAAACTGTATGGTTAAACTTTTTATAGTGACCGACACCACTGTTGAAACGACCCCTTATCAGAAACCCCCGAAGAGATTTTTGGGTGAACGGTATCACTTAATTGATAAGAACCTGCGCAGGGGGTGCTCGAACCTGGCACCTCAGTCAAAATGTATAACGTCATAACCAGAACACCCCTGGTTCAATTGTTATTATGACCTTCTCATGCTTTTAGGCAGGGCGTGCAAAGGTTGTATGGTCTAGCGAGAGAATCTTGATCTCATCTTCACTAATTAATATGTAAGAAAATAAAAGATTCAAAGTTAACATGTCTACAATTTTCAAACAATTGTTTTGTAATCACTTCTAGTCTGTTAAGTCATTGTATTTAACCATTACATTTGGTAGGTTAATGGACCTTGAATGATTCATTACATACAGTTGTTCCATATGATATGGAATTCAAAATACATAAGCTTGAGATAAAAGCTTTATATGTAGTTCTTCAGCACTTACGGTTTGATTTGGAGACCTACCTTCGGTACATGTCTTTCTATTATCACTTCACAATTTTATTTTTTTTATATTTATATATAGTATGCATTAGTGCTTCAATAAATCTTTTCTAAGGGAAATTAATCTTAGGGATGGGAAGTAAGGAAAATTAATCTTAGAATGGGTTCCAACTATCATTTATTGAATATGAAGATTAAAAATTTACCGATCGAAAATTTTAACAGGTCAGTAGTTTAACCATTGAATTTAAAAATAAGTTGATAATGATAAAAAAAAAATTAAATATTAAAATTAAAAAAGTTAGCAGCTGAATTAAATGGTTCTATCGTTAATTTGTGACTGAAAAAATTTGATCGTTATTTGATCATAAAAATACAAATGGTTCTCTCATATGATTTGGAACTTGAAATATATATAAGTTTGAGATATATAGAGTCCCTAGGGCATAGTGTAGATGGTAGATACAAAATATATCTAACGTAATGGTTAAAGGTTGATTTTTAGAAATTGACGATTTAAAGTTTAACTTCCTCCATATCTATGAAATTAATACTAAGAGTCGTTAAGATAACGGATATATTTTTTTAAGGTACGTAGAAGTTGTATATGCACTTCTTGAAACACTTAGCGCTCGCTTTGGAGTTCAATTTAGAGATCTAACTGACACATGTCTTCACGGATTATTATGACATTGCAATTTCCTTTTTAATAGGTATACTATGTATTGGTGCTTTATATTACTCTTATCCCTAGGAAAAAAAATTAATGACAATTAATCGTAGGAATAAGTTTCAACTATCATTTATGTAACATTAATTAGTAATCTAAAAATTTAATTAGTCACTAATTTTACGGTCAATTTTAAATTTCATCGTTAATTAGTCATATAAATTTTAATTGGTCATTAATTTAACAACTTATTTTGTTAATTTATGATAGAAAACATTAATCGATTAATAATTTAATGACATAATTTAAAAATCCATCGATGATGATACAAAAATATTAAATATTAAAATTAAAAAATTAGCAACTGAATTAAATTATTCTGTAGTTAAATTGTGACTAAAAAAATTTGATCGTTAATTAACTCAGATTTTGATGAATGATAAATAAGTAAATTAGGTGTAATTGTGATCTAACTACTTATCAAGTGTGTAGGAATCAACCAGATAGGTCGATGGGCCGATCAGATATCTAGTAGGAAGTTCAGTTAGATTTGCGGACCAGACAACTGACAAATTGGTAAGTAAAGGTAAGTCACTGGAAGAGAGTGACTTGGTGAGGACACGCCCCGATTAAGGGAACAGAAAGCGTCGGTCCAGTTTATGACCATTTTGGAATCCTAAACTGAGACATTGACTAGTTCCTGGTCTTGGGAGGACAAGAACTAATTACTACCACTTATTATAATTATGCTAACTCTGTTTTACAGAGTAGATATTTTAGTTATTAGACTAACACATTTTACAGGCCAAAAAGGAGCAAAAGCCTTCGGATGAACAATGTCCGAAAGTGCTTTCAAGCAGTGAAGACGCCTTCGTACTGTTCATGGAAGGCACCTTCCAAGGGATAAAACTTGACCGCTTCGATGATAAGTTGTAGCAAACTTCGGGATAAAATTTATCTGATTGGAGGCGCCTTCCAAGACTATGGAAGGCGCTCTCAATGCCCTATATAAGATAGTCCCGAGGAAGCTTCAAAAAAATAACACATATACTGTTGGTGAAACCTTAGGTCAAGGTTGACCTGGTTGACCCGACTCGAGTTGACGTGACTCGAGTTGTATTTTGATGTTTGACTTGGGAAAATTGTCGGTGCAACCTTAGGTCAAGGTTGACCTAGTTGTGTTGCATATTGATGTTTGACACTCGTGAGAGAGTTCTATTCTTGATGTGGGACAAGAATAGATGTTTGGGAGATTATTGGTGCAACCGTAGGTCAGGGTTGACCTGGTTGACCTGATTCGGGAAAAGTCCAAGTATGGAGACTTGGCACGGAAAAGTCCAAGTAGGGAGCTTGGCACTGGAAAAGTCCAAGTATGGAGACTTGGCACGGAAAAGTCCAAGCAGGGAGCTTGGCACGCGAAAAGTCTAAGTATGGAGACTTGGCACTGGAAAAGTCCAAGTATGGAGACTTGGCACGGGGAAAGTCCTGGTGAGTGAAGCCAGGCAGTGGGAAAGTCCTAACTGGGATGTTAGGCAGTTGGAAAGTCCTGGTGAGTGAAGCCAGGCAGTGGGAAAGTCCTAACTGGGATGTTAGGCAGTGTGGAAATCCTGGTGAGTGAAGCCAGGTGGAAAGTCCTGGTGAGTAAAGCCGGGCAAGGGAAAATCCAGATGGATCAAGGGTGATCGGACATCTGGTGTTGAGAAGTCCAAGTGAGTGAAGCTTGGCATATGGAGTCGGAGAGGGCTCGGTAGCTCGTTCTCCGAACTAGGTTAGAGAGGGCACTCTAAACCTAGGAGTTGGATCGGACTGGTGACCGATCCAGTGATATTGCGTTTGCCCTGATCGGTCTGGTGACCGATCAGAATCAGATCAGTGGCTCACTGATTATAATCTGATCGGTCTGGAGACCGATCAGGAGGCAACGCAACTTGCGAGAAGAAGCCGTGGATCGGTCTGGCCGATCCACCCATAACGATCGATCGGCGGACCGATCGGCATAGATCGATGGCGTGAGGCGGCCCGATCGGTCTATGGACCGATCGGGAGTTCTGATCGGTCCACCGATCAGGGCTTGATCGCGACACCTGATCGATGGGACCGATCGGTGACAAACGAAGCTTCACGCGCTGGGCCGATCGGCCCGATCGGGGTTCTAACCGTTGCTGACGCAGCGGCTAGTTTCTTCATTGCTTCTTCGCGGTATAAAGGGGTCGAGAGCGCACTACTTCTTCTTCCTCTTCTCTTCTTCTACAGAGCTGCTGTTCTGGTGCTTGAGCTTTGTTGAGCTCTTCTTCACAAGCTTCGCGTGAGCTTCTCGACTGGGATATCCTGCTGTTGTAGGTGTTCTGAGGAGCTGCTGCTTCAACGAATCCAGTCGGCGAGGAGGCAAGAAAACCTGTGTTTTTACATTTATTGTTCTTGTCTTCTTGTATTTCTTGTTGTATTCCTTTCTTGCTGTTGCAAGAATATTGTGGCGAGGTTTCTCCACCCACAAGGAGTATATTGTATTAGCCGGTTTTCCGGGGACTCATCCACCTACGGATTGATAGGCTTCGTCCACCTTACGGACACGCCGAGGAGTAGGAGTTTCATCTCCGAACCTCGTTACATCGACGAGTTGAGGTTTGGTTTGTTTTGTTTTCGTTTCCTTTTGTTATTTCCGCTGCTAACCTAATTTGTAGAAAGAAACGAGCAAAGATTTGGGGTCGGCTATTCACACCCCCCTCTCTAGCCGTACGAAGGATCCTAACAAGTGGTATCAGAGCGAGGCCGCTCTTCATCGGATCAACACCCGTGGGAGCAAAGCTAGAGATGGATCTCTATGGAGAAGATGTCACGATTCAACCCTTCTACGAGTCTCACGACAACTTCACATATTGGAAGGTAAGGATGATGTATTTTCTTAGGACTAATATGTTAAATTGGTTTTGTGTACAAGAAGGGTTTTCCCCTCCGATGGATGAGGAAGGAAAACCTATCAAGAAGAAGGAGTGGACGAAAGAGCAAATCCGACAATCCGAAATCAATGACGAGGTAACGAAAATCATTGAATTTTCTTTACCTAATGATGTTTTGTGTAGGGTAGAAGGATACAATAGTGCCAAGGAGTTGTGGAACAACTTGGCCAAACTTCATGAGAAGAACTCCACTTCAAGTCATGAAGAGGAGACAAGTGAGTCATCAAGTAGCTCACTTCATGGAGATAGAGAATTAGGAGTTGAGGGTTACTCAACATCTAAGGAAGAAGAGGAGGAGAGTTCTTCTTCAAGTTCGGAGCAAGAAGAAGAAGCTTCTACCTCCGGAAGGGATGAAGAAGAGAGCTCGCATCCACCCTCATCCCTAGGTAACTCAAGCATTTTAGTTTCAAATAAATTACATATATTATGCTTTGAGTGTAGGGAGTATGGACATTACAAGAGCAAATGTCCAAAGAGAGTTAGGAAGACTCCACCGGCGCCAAAGGTCAAGGTAGCCGGAGTCCCGACACGCAAGGGCAAGGAGCACGTGGTGTGCTTCCAATGCAAGCGAAGGGGACATTATCGGAGTCATTGTCCGAGGGGGAGGCAACCTCACAAGGGCAAGAGACCGAGCACATCGATAGGGGGAGCTAAGGCAAACCCTAAGGTAACCTCTAAGGTTCATTTTTGCAACTCTAATAAAATGCATGCTAGGAATTTTATTGCACTTGTCGATAATAACAAGCATGATAACCTTAGGAATCAATACATGTGCTTAGGAGCCAAGCATGTTAGCCTAGATAAGAACAATTCTAGAAATGCTAACCCTAGAATTAACTCATCTAAGGCTAAGGAGAACCTAGGTAGAAACCCCAAAACAACTAGACACATGCCTAGGAATACCTCAAAGAAAAATGACAAATCAAAAATTGAGGTATTAGAGAAGGAGAATCAAGTCTTGAGGTCAAGACTTGATACTTTGGAAAAGGCTCTTAAGAACTTGGAGAAGTCATCTCTAGGGTTTAAGGGTCAAAAACCAAAGCCCAAGGACAAGAAAGGTTTGGGTCACAAACCTAAGTCCCAAGTGGTCAAGCCCACTTACCACAATGTTCCATTCGATTATGGAATAAAACCTAGGGCTAGGAAGACCATTACCAAGGTTACAAGGGGAGTCACCCCTATAGTTGACCTTGATGAGACCCAAATGACCAAGGCTTCAAAGCCTAAGAGGGTCATTAGGAGGGTTGCTAGGGAAGTCATCCCTAGTGAATATTTAGTGAACCCAATGAGCTCAAGTAGGTATTGGGTTCCTAGGAGCATCTTCTCTACCCCATAGATGGGTTAGAGAGTGTCAACTCCAATAAGAAGGGTAGTTAACCCAACTTTGAGGAAATTGACACTCAAGGAGCATTTTCAAGGTTTTTGGGAACCTTTGAAAATAAAATGGAATAATCTTTATCATTCACTCCTTGGAAGAGTAAAGTGTGCCAAAGTGAGAATATATTAATCTTACTTTAAATTGACACAATTTGGAAAAACCTAGAGAAATATCAAATTGGGATTTTGATATTCTCTTAGGTAATCAAGGCAATCCGGACCTTAATTTAGAAATGCTACTCTTGTAGAATTTTAAATGGTATAAATCAAACAAGAGATCAAGAAATGCCAATTTGGGTTTTGACATTTTCTTGGAGCACTTTTGGCAATCTAGGATTAGAATTTAAGTTAGCTAAGTGATTAAAGATACTTAGATAGGTAATCTAGGTATTTTATTTGTGTTAACTTACCATGGTTGTTTGCCATATGCCATGTCATGACATCATATTTAATTTATGATCATTTGAAATGTCATGATAATGCTTAGGTTATTATATGTCATGCTCTAGTTAAGTTTCATACTTTATGCCATGACATCATGACATTGACACATGTTTTCCATTTATGATATCATTTTATGTCATGTCATCATCTCTTGCATTAATAATCAATTGAATTGATTTAAGGATGAAAAACATATTTTGATATTGAGATCAAATTTGTGTTTAGAAAATGCATGAGACCTTAGTCTAAGATACCTAAACCCATATCTCACATCAAAATTGACATGGATGTGTTTGATACACTTTAGATGTGTGTGAGATATTAGGATCATGAGTTAGGATCAAGGTGCATAGTTCTTGTACCTAGATGAGCCTAATTCAAGAAATGGAGGATCATAGGGAAAGCTTGTGTACAAGTCATGTACATTTAGCCCTAAGATTATGGTCCTAAATTAAAAGGTTTAAAATCATTTTGAAATTGATTTGTAAAACCTTGATGAAGCCATCTTAGTGATAGCATTCATCATTGAACATTGTGATACAAAGTTTAGTTAAACTTGAAATATTTCAAAGTTTTTGAACTTTGTATCAAGATTGAAAAATGGAAGTTATTTTCATAGAAAACTATTTTTCCATGATAATATATGATATGAGGAATGTATCCTCAAAATTTTACGATTTTTGGAATTTTCTGGAATTTATTAGGAGTTTCTAAATTTCCGGGAAGGGAAATCAGAAATCTCTGATTTCAGAGTATGGATTGGTCACCGGACCGATCCAGGGAAGTTCTGATCGGTCTGGTGACCGATCAGTGACGATCCAGTGCGATCAGTGAAGCGTGGATCGGTCTGGGGACCGATCCAGGGGGATTCTGATCGGTCTGGGGACCGATCAGTGCGTGCCAGTTTCTGATTTTCAGCTGTTGGTCTGAAATTTCAGCTGGAAGTTGGGTTTTGTGGATTTCTAAAGGTTTGAAACTCGCCAAGACATTGTTGGTGCAATGGTCAAGGGGGAGTTGACCTTTAGGGGAAGTTTTACCTAATTGTCAAGGGGGAGTTGACTTTTAGGGGGAGTTTTTACTCCAAAAGACTTTTAAGGATTAGTGATATGGGATTATCACTAAGTTGATTGTTGAGTTTAGTATCAAGGGGGAAATTAAGAGTTTCAAATGAAAGGTATGAGACTTTCATTAGGAAGAAACTCTTGACCTTGATACCCTCCTTTTTCTTTTTGATGTGTGTCAAAAAGGGGAGAGTAGTCATTGGAGAATTATTGGGGAACCCAAGTTAGGTTATCGGGTTAACCTAAGCTAGGGGAAGAATGTCAAGGAATGTTCAAGGAAGAATATTGGAATTCTTTTTGATGTGTGTCAAAAAGGGGGAGAATTATTGGGGAACCCAAGTTAGGTTATCGGGTTAACCTAAGTTTGGGGGAGAAACGTTCAAGGGAGAATATTGGAGTTTGGAAAGAATGTTCAAGGAAGAACATTGGAAAACCTGAGTTAAGGTTATCGGTTTAACCTAACTTGATTATGGTTTTGTCAAACATCAAAAAGGGGGAGATTGTTGGTGCAACCTTAGGTCAAGGTTGACCTGGTTGACCCGACTCGAGTTGACGTGACTCGAGTTGTATTTTGATGTTTGACTTGGGAAAATTGTCGGTGCAACCTTAGGTCAAGGTTGACCTAGTTGTGTTGCATGTTGATGTTTGACACTCGTGAGAGAGTTCTATTCTTGATGTGGGACAAGAATAGATGTTTGGGAGATTATTGGTGCAACCGTAGGTCAGGGTTGACCTGGTTGACCTGATTCGGGAAAAGTCCAAGTATGGAGACTTGGCACGGAAAAGTCCAAGTAGGGAGCTTGGCACTGGAAAAGTCCAAGTATGGAGACTTGGCACGGAAAAGTCCAAGCAGGGAGCTTGGCAAGTCAAGTATGGAGACTTGGCACTGGAAAAGTCCAAGTATGGAGACTTGGCACTGGAAAAGTCCAAGTATGGAGACTTGGCACGGGGAAAGTCCTGGTGAGGCACGGGGGAAAGTCCTAAGCGGGATGTTAGGAAGTTGGAAAGTCACGGTGAGTGAAGCCAGGCAGTGGGAAAGTCCTAACCGGGATGTTAGGCAGTGTGGAAATCCTGGTGAGTGAAGCGGTGGAAAGTCCTGGTGAGTAAAGTCGGGCAGGGGAAAATCCAGATGGATCAAGGATGATCGGACATCCGGTGTTGAGAAGTCCAAGTGAGTGAAGCTTGGCATATGGAGTCGGAGAGGGCTCGGTGGCTCGTTCTCCGAACTAGGTTAGAGGGCACTCTAAACCTAGGAGTTGGATCGGATGGTGACCGATCCGGTGATATCGTTGCCACGATCGGTCGGTGACCGATCGTAATCGATGGCTCATCGGTTATAATCGATCGATGCCGAGACCGATCGAGGCAACGCAACTGCGAGAAGAAGCCGTGGATCGGTCTGGCCGATCCACCCATGTTTGATCGATCGGCGGACCGATCAGTGGCTCACGACCGATAGGCTGATCGGTCTATGGACCGATCGGAGGTTCCTGATCGGTCCACGGCGATCGGGGCTTGATCGCGACACCTGATCGGTGCGGGACGATCGGTGACAAGCTTCACGCGCCTAGGCTGATCGGTCTGCAGACCGATCAGGGTTCTAGCCGTTGCGACGCAACGGCTAGTTTCTTCGCTGTCTTCTTCGCAGGTATAAAGGGGTCGAGAGCTGTAGCTGCACTACTTCTTCTTCCTCTTCTCTTCTTCTACAGAGCTGCTGTTCTGGTGCTTGAGCTTTGTTGAGCTCTTCTTCACAAGCTTCGCGTGAGCTTCTCGACTGGGATATCCTGCTGTTGTAGGTGTTCTGAGGAGCTGCTGCTTCAACGAATCCAGTCGGCGAGGAGGCAAGAAAACCTGTGTTTTTACATTTATTGTTCTTGTCTTCTTGTATTTCTTGTTGTATTCCTTTCTTGCTGTTGCAAGAATATTGTGGCGAGGTTTCTCCACCCACAAGGAGTATATTGTATTAGCCGGTTTTCCGGGGACTCATCCACCGACGGATTGATAGGCTTCGTCCACCTTACGGACACGCCGAGGAGTAGGAGTTTCATCTCCGAACCTCGTTACATCGACGAGTTGAGGTTTGGTTTGTTTTGTTTTCGTTTCCTTTTGTTATTTCCGCTGCTAACCTAATTTGTAGAAAGAAACGAGCAAAGATTTGGGGTCGGCTATTCACACCCCCCCTCTCTAGCCGTACGAGTACAAAGGATCCTAACATATACGAGCTACTAGGCATCCATTTGAGGTTCCGACTGCTCCGGGCTCCTACTACAACTCTGCTACGAAGTTGCTGCGCCTAACGACTGCTCCGAGGACTTCTGATCATGGCTGGCAGATCAACATCGACACATGAACAAGTTACTTCAATCCCTGAGTGTCGGTAACAGTTTTTTTTTGTACTTAAATTCTGCAAACGAGAAGTGCAGTCTGTTGCACTTTTCCAATCTTGTTTGTACTCGATTCTCTCTTCCGGAGGTATCGAAAGAGATTTTTAGTCCGCAGGACCTGAGTCTTGGAGTAGAAGTCGCTGAAGGCTCTGAACCAAGTAAAACTGCCTGAGTTTTCTTGGTGTTGTTTTTTTTTTAATTTCCACTGCGTATATTTTGATTTCAAAATGAGAAAATGGGTTTTTATAAATGACGTGATTCAACCCCCCCCCTCTCACATGCGTATCGATCCAACAAATTTCCGCTGCTCTGAATTGGTGCAACCACCAATCAAGCCGGGGGAATCATTTTTGGATTTTTTTTTCACATTCTATTTGAATTGGTAAAACTTTACCTATTAAGATAATATTTCCAAATTCGATTTTAACTTTTGGTGTAACACCACTCAAGCTTCTCAATATTTTATTATTTCTCAAACTTTACTAATCCAAGACCTAGTCTTGGTACCCTCTTTAGTCTTTTCAGTACTCAAATGACCCAATTTGAAGGGTACAACACCATCCATCCACCACTTTTCAATGGAGACGACTTCCCATACTGGAAGAAGCGAATGGAGGTATACCTAAAGATCGATTTCAACCAATGGTTCAGCGTCACTAAAGGATACAAGGCTCCAGTCGACAACAACACTAGAATTCTAATATACCTGAAAAATTGAAATCCGGAAATGAAGAAGAAAGTCCAGATTGACTTCAAGGCCAGTGCAGGCTAACGAAGGAGGAGCTGAACCGCGTCGGCCTATACAAGAACACAAAGGAACTATAAGACAAACTTATAGAACTGCACGAGGGAACCAACGATGCAAAGATAACGAAGAAGGATTTGTTTTTAAATAAATTATCTAATGTTAAAATGCAGGAAGGTGAGATTGTCAGTCAGCTGCATGCGAGGATAAAGGATATCCTCAACAGACTTCACACAATCGACCACCAAATGTAGAATTGGGATCTAATAAGGTATATACTCTAAATGCATTTCCTCGAAATAAACTGTGGGCATCCATCATGGATGCCTATAAGATTTCGAGGAATCTGTTTAAGTTAAAATTAGATAAACTTTTTTATGAATTGGAGCTACACGAACAGACTAACGCCAAAACCGAGAAAGGTATTGATCTTGTTGCAGGAACGTCGAAAGAAAAAGCTAGGACTAAGCCTGAACCTGAAGTCGAGTATAACCCAGACTCAGATGATAAAGAATACCTAGTAAACTTGGTAAGAAAAATGTTCACCAGGAGAAAGAAGAACTTCACCAACAAGGACCTGCAGAAGATCAACTTCACCTCTAACTCGAAAACAAGAATGTAACATGCTTTGGATGCAACAAGAAGGGGCACTACTAGATCGACTGCCTGAATCTCAAGAAGAAGAAAACCCTTAAAGCGACTTGGGACGAATCGTCCATGGATAAATCGAACGGCGAAGAACCAAAGTACATCAACTACCTTGCACTATTGGCGTATGGACCAGAATCGGAGAGTGAGTCGAAAGACGGGTCTGAACCTGAGTCGAGCCACGAGTCCACACTTGTTTCCGAAGGTTCCGATGAGCAAAGCAAAAAGTTTTTTAAAATTATTACATATTTTAATAAGAAATTAACTAACTCTGAAAATAAAATAAATGAACTAACAAAAAAAAATAGAACACTTATAGCCTGTTTGGAATGATATGGAATTCAATTTCTTTTAGAATTGGAATTGAATTCCATGCTTTGGAATGATTTTTTAGCTAAGAATTGATATGGAATTCAATTCTAATTCTATCAAACAAGGCAAAAGTAAATCACACCTTTTTATGTGTGATTTAGGTAGGGAATTCAATTCTCGATATTATGTCCATTGTGCCCTCATTCTCTCTTCTTTGTAAAAAAAGAAAAGAAAAAAGAGAGAAGGATAAAATGGTAAAACATAAGAATTCCATAACTTAAGTTGTAATTCATTCCAAACATGAGAATTGAATTCAATTCCTTATGGAATTTAATTCATAATGGAATTCAATTCAATTTCATGACTTAAATTATTTCCAAACAGGGTGTTAATGATCAATTAAAATCAAATTCAACGACTGAGCCGATTCAACTTGAAATCGCAACTCAAGTTGCAAAACTTAAGAAGGACAATTTCAGATTGAAAAGCGAAATAGTTGAACTAAAAGAATTACTGGATAAATTTACAACTAGATCCAAGTACCTCGACATGATATTTGGGTCACAAAGAGCTGTGTACAACAAGTCCGGACTCAGATACAAGTTCATCTTGACTAACAAAACCTTTATATCCTTAGTTCACCAAAGTAAAAATTAAATTAAGGCTTGAGTTCCAAAAATGTGTTTAACCACGCAAGTAGGACTCAACCAATCCTACGTACCTAAAAATAAAATACATTATCTAAAACTAAATAAATCAGTTAACTCAAACTCTGTTACTCCCTCTAAGATAAATCCAATAAAACCATATAAAACAAGTCGAACTAAAGCTAGATCAAGTAAAAACAAAACTAATCCAAACTCAAACTATAATCAAGTCTATTATAGCTATAAAGCAAAATGACACAAACCCAAAACTTAAAATTTAAGCCCAATAATTCAAGGGGAGACTTCAAAATAGTTGGCACCTTAAAAAATAATAATTTACTCGGATGGGTAATTAGGATTAGTCTAAAAAGGGACAAAAGTTTAACTTGACCTACGATACTGGTGAAATTTTGGATGATAGTAAGTTAGGGAAACTCTGTCTATGCATGCCTAGGAAGATATGACTTCGACCTGATGCATTTGGCTTAGTGGAACTAACTGAAGCTATCCCTTACAAATCCTAACTAGTTAGACCAAGGTTTTGTACTAAGTTCAGTGGATATGACTATTTGGAAAACCTTGAAAGTATGATTACTCTAATGATGTCCAAGTGACTAACCATAGCCCAAAAGTTTATTCAAAAAATGCCTAGTTATTGAACCCAAAGTTAAACTTGAATATAACACAAAGTTAAATCCAACCATGAAATTGAACTTAATTCATCTTATAAAATCATAAGATTCTCTAATTCAAAATATAGATCAGGTGAGATGAATAAAAATTAAATTTAAATTAAGCAAGCATTAAATTAAGTTTTATTAAATCAAAATAAATACTAATAATAACTTAATTAAATCCTTAAATCAAAATTGAATTAAACTTAGGTTAATTAAGGTATTACAGATAACTCATTTTAAAATACTTAAAAAAAAAGTCTTTTAAAACCTTTAAAATATTATTTTAAAAATCCTTTTAAAAAACATTTATAAATTAGTTTAAAAAACGTTTAAAAATCATTTTCAAAATATTTTAAAAAATTATTTGAAAAATATTTTAAAAATCATTTAAAGATTATTTTAAAATCATTTAAAAATTATTTTCAAAAAATTTTAAAAATTAATTTAAAAAAACATTTAAAAATTATTTTCAAAATCTTTTAAAAAACTTCTTTTTAAAAAATAAAAATCATTAAAAAATTATTTAAAAATTCTTTAATTTTTTTTAAAAAAAATTCTCTTAAAAATTCATTTAAGAATCTTTTAAAAATTCTTTTAAAAATATTTTTTAAAAAATATTTTAAAATCCATTTAAAAATTTATTTTAAAATCCTTTTAAAAATTATTTTAAAAATCCTTTTGAAAATTATTTTTAAAATCCTTTTAAAAATGATTTTAAAAAATGATTTTAAAATTCTTTTAAATACTTTTGAAAATTATTTTAAAAATACTTTTAAAAATTATTTAAAGAAAATTCTTTAAAAAATATTTTTTTAAATTATTTTAAAAATTATTTTAAAAATTCTTTTAAAAATCTTTATAACTTATTTTTATATATAAAAAAATTCTTTAAAACTTTTTTTTTTTACTTAATTTAAGCTTAAATCTTAATTTGAATTCAAATATAAATTGTATTTGAAAATTCAATAATTATTCATCTTAGTTAATTCAAAATCTATTAACTTATCTGAATTAAGTTAACTAATAATCAATTAACTTAAATTTTAATTAATTTATCTTAATTTAATAATTTATTCAATAATATAAATTTTAATTATTCTGATCAATTAATTAAACTTAATTTTTATTGTAAATTATTCAACTTAATTACTTTCAATAATTAATCCAAAAATAATTGTAACTTATTTATTAATTTAAATTAAGATTAAATTATATTAAACTTTAGTTAAACCTAATCAGAAATTTACCTATTAACTCATTCTTAACTTAATACATTAACATCCGATCTATTACTCTAAAATTAATAGATCAATCAATATAAAAATAATATTAGACTTTATTTAAATACAACTCAGTCTAAAATTCTATTTCTAAATTCAGAATAACTAAATAATTCATGATTAATTAATGATTCAAGGCATTAATTAATCAAATTTAATTCATGATTAATTTTGGATTATTTATGTTATAATTAAAAAAAATTATGTCTACCTTAGATAATACATATTAAACATCTCTTTAAACACGTAAGATTACTATGCTTGAAAATCTAGAGTGGTTGAGATGCTAGGAAAAGAAAATTGAATCATGATTATAATTAAACCCCAGACACATAGGTGGTTAATAAGTGTTTCCTAAAGAAATATCAAATTGGGGACACTTATTTCAAAGACAAATTTAATTACATACTTTTGAAATTATTTTGAATATTTTAATTATTTTTAAATATCATATTGAGGGGAGGATATTTAACAATCATCTTCAAAATATTTTTTTTATTTACACATCCTTTGAAAAGATGTTTTTAAAAACTCTTTTTCAAAATATTTACTTTGAAAATCATTCTTAACACATTTTAAAAAATCACATATTTTGAAAAATTCTGACACTTATCAAATCATATGTTTTGAAAAATTATTTTGAAAACTATTTCAATTTTTATAAACTATTTTTAAACCAACTTTAAAAGATATTTTTGATTAATTTTTGCAAAAGTTTCATTCCTGTAAAACCTAGTTTTTTAAAAGTTTCATTCTTGCAAAATGTATTTTAAAACTTATTCATATTTTTGAGCATCTTATAAATATTTTCTAAGCTCAAAATTCTTGTTCAAAGTATTTTGAAAAGTTGATAAATCTTGAAAATTATTTTTAAAGTGTCTTAACAACTATTTAAACTTTAAAGTTAACTGTGTAAAGGTTAGCTTTCAAAAACTAGTATAAATATTCAGAAGCTTTCCTTTTAATTTTTTTTGTTGGTTAAAAGTATTACAAGTGTTTTGCAAACTTCGTTTTTCGATTAGTTTGAACAAGGTTTCTTTAAACTCCCCCAATAAATCTAAAAATTTTCTTATTGTTGCCAAAATTTTTTCCTCATTACTTTACTTGCATTGTTTTACTTATTTACTCATGTTTTTAATGAATGCCAAAGGGGGAGAGTTAGGGATTAAGTTAACAAACAAATGAAACGAAAATAATTATTGGTGAAAATCAGAATAACTTAATCTTGAAAATGATGAAAAATCATTTTTGTTCTTACTTTGCATATTTTTTTTCCCTAATTTAACCCAGGTTATCATTGCATCAAAAAGGGAGAGATTGTTGGTGCAATTTGCACTAACGGTCTAACTCAGATTTTGATAAATTATAAATAAGTTAGGTATAATTGTGATCTAACCACTTTACCAAGTGTGCAGGAGTCAACTAGATAGGTCGACGGACTGACCGGATATCTGGTGAGAAGTCCATATAGGTCGACGGCCCGATCAGATTGTTGGTGCAATATCCATCAGGTCAAGGTTGACCTAGTTGACCAAGCTTGAGTCTTGGTCATGGTTTCGATGTTTGACAATATAGGTAGACACATGGACAATGTAGGTGCAGTTGTCTATGTGGGAAGAGTCTGATCAGGGACTGATCAGTGTGGATGAAGAAGAGTCAAGTAGGTCAAAGTTGATTGGATACTTGACGAGGAAAGTCCTAGTGAGTGAAGCTAGGTGAAAGTCCTGGTGAGTGAAGCCAGGCAGTTGGAAAGTCCTGGTGAGTGAAGCCAGGCAGAAGAGAAAGTCCTAGTGAGTGAAGCTAGGTAGTATGAAAGTCCTGGTGAGTGAAGCCAGGCAGAAGAGAAAGTCCTAGTGAGTGAAGCTAGGCAGTATGAAAGTCCTGGTGAGTGAAGTCAGGCAAGGGAAATCCAGATGGGTCAAGGTTGACCAGACATTTGGTGAAAAGTCCAAGTAGGTCAAAGGGATTGATCGGATACTTGGCACAAGGAAGAAAAGACCAAGTAGGTCAAAGGGATTGACCGGATACTTGGCAAGAAGAAAAAAGTCCAAGTGGGTTAAAGAGATTGACCGGACACTTGGTGAGAGAGTCCTAGCTGGTCAAGGGTGACCGGATGCTAGGTTTTATGTACCAACAAGTCATGGTTGACCGGATGTTGGTTTGGGAGGCTTGGGACTTGGTTTTGGGTAAAAATCAAGAGCTGAATCAATCAGTGGATTGATCAGTGGATCGATCAGTGGATCGATCAGTGGATCGATCAGTGGATCGATCAGTGGATCGAACCAGGCTTTTCCCAGCGAACAGAAAGCCTCTGGATCGATCAGTGGATCGATCCAGGACTCCGGATCGATCAGTGGATCGATCCAGGACTCCGGATCGATCAGTGGATCGATCCAGGCTTTTCCCAGCAAACAGAAAGCTTCCAGATCGATCAGTGGATCGATCCAGAGGTCTCAATCGATCAGTGGATCGATTGGGACGCTGCTGCTTCGCATGATAAGCGCTGGATTGATCCGTGGATCGATCCAGATATTTTTTCAGAGTACAGAGGCACTCTGGATCGATCCGTGGATCGATCCAAAGCCTCCCCAATCGATTGGGAGCAATCCAATCGATTGGGATTCGACCGTTGGCGTCGTTTATAACTGTTGGCGTGCGATTCCTTCAGCACAACTTCACCGATTCATTCCAGATTCATCACAGCTGCTCCCCAGCACTCTCTAAGCTCCTCACCGCCAGTTCTTGAAGGTTCTTGGAGGTTCATCCAAGTCAAGAGGCGAGTTGCAACGAGAAGAAGAAGAAGCTAGGGTTTTTACTGCATCTCTTGTAAGCTTTTGCTTATTCTTTACTACCCTTTCTTCTACTTGTATTGAGAGTCTTGTAGGGCTTCTTCGCCTTCGGTTGTTACCGAAAAGGAGTGTTTATTAGTGGAGGTGTGTGTGTGTGCGTGGATCCTTGGACTAGTCACCTCTTGTGAGGTGGATACAAAGTAAAATCCTATTGTTAGCATTGTTGTAGTTTTGTTTCTTTGTATTCCGCTGCGCATCACTTTGAAGAAACAAGCAACGAAGCACGACGAGCACACGCGAAGCTATTCACCCCCCCCCCTCTAGCTACTTTTGGTCCTAACAAGTGGTATCAGAGCAAGGTTGCTCTTCACCGGAATCACCGCCGGAAGGGGCAAACATAACAAGCAAAGCTAGAGGGTGAAGAAGTTGGAGCAAATTCATCAAAGTCAAAGAATTCAAGAATCTCAACTTCAAGATGCAATTCCAAGATGGACTTTGATTTGATACAAGGGTGGCTCCACCATACACATCCACAAGCTTCGATTCTTGGAGATCAAGAATTGAAAATTTCTTGATGATGGAGATAGAGCAATGGTTTGCTCTAATGGAAGGTTTTAAGGCTCCAAGGAATTCAAAGGGCAAAGTTCTCAAAAGGAGCAAATGGAGCCAAGAACAAATCCAAAGATGTGAGGCCAATGACAAAGTGACCAAGCTTTTGGTCAATCTATTGCCGAGCAACATCTTGGAGAAAATTGGAGAAGTTGAAGATGCCAAAGAGCTATGGAGCAAATTGGAAAAGGCTCATGAGATCCCCTCCACTGTACCTAACCAAGAAGAATCCAAAGAGGGTGACTCATTGGAGCAAGATCAAGAGGAGGACTCCGAAGTTGAGAGATGCTCAACTTCGAAGAGGAAATCCAAGAAGCTTCATTCTCAAGGGAGTGTAATCAAAAGAGCAAGGAAGGAGCATATTCCTTGTTTCATGTACAAGAGGATGAAGAAGAAGGTGAAGCCTCCACCTCTAGGATTGAGGGGGAGCAACTCTTGGTGACACCGGATCAAGAAGAAGGAGAATCCTCCACATCCGGGTCAAGAGAAGAAGAGGATGAAGAAGCTTCCACCTCCACAAGTCAAGATAAATCAATTGGAGGGAAATCGATTTCGGATCAAGAGGAAACCTCTACATTCATATCAAATGGAGGAGCAAGTGCCACCCCTACACAAGAAGGTATAAATAGTTCAATTAATAATAAGAATCATATTATATGTTTTGAATGTAGGGAACATGGGCACTACAAAAGCAAGTGCCCTAAATTGGCCAAGAAGAAGGGCCAAGTGACACCTAAGGGCAAGGAGAAGCCAAAGGAGACCATCCCCGGAACAAAGAAGAGCAAGGAGCACATTGTGTGCTTCTCTTGCAATCAAAAGGGGCATTACCGGAGTCAATGCCCTAAGGGGAAGAAGATGGTCAAGGCTTAAGGAGGAAGCTCAAGTCAAGGGGGAGCCTCTAAGGTAAAAAGGAAGGTAACTTTTATTGAGCCTACCCCTTTACATTATGGTAAAAAGCATGCTAGTTCTAACTTATATCATTTTAATGCTATTTACCATAAGAATAGAGAGCATGGTAAAATTAAGGAAAATAATGTAGCTTACCATGCTAAAACTACCACACCTAGGATTAGGAAGGTAGATAAAAATCTAGGAAATCACACTAAGGACCTTAGCTACAAGCCTAGAAATAAAAATGCTCATAAATTTAATGGAAAACCAAAAACTAAGGACTTAGTGATAGAAAATCAAGTCTTGAGGTCAAGGCTTGATAAAATGGAAAAGACCCTAAAAAGGATGGAAAATATCCTAAAAGGGCAAAATGAGCATAGCCTAGGTCTAGAAGCACAAAGGTCATCTAATGGCCATAGGGGTTTGGGATACAAATCAAAGGCTAAGAAGGATGTAATCTCTTACCATAGGGTTCCATATAGTTATGGAACCAACCCTAGGTCTAGTGGTCAAGCCAAAAATACAAGGGAAGTTATCCCTAAAAGTATTTTTGCAACAAATGTGACTAAGACTTCTAAGAAGTCTAAGAAAGTCACAAAGAAGGTTACAAGGGAAGCAATCCCTAGAGTTGACCTAGAAAAAGTGACCAAGACTTCTAAAAAGCCAAACAAGGTCACTAGAAAGGTATCTAGGGAAGTTATCCCTAGTGAATACCTAGAGCATCCAAGGAGCACCAATAGGTTTTGGGTTCCTAGGAGCATTTTCTCTATCTCATAGATGGGTTAGAGAGTGTCAACTCTGAGAAGAAGGGTAGTTAACCCAACTTTGAAGAAATTGACACTCAAGGAGCATTTTTAAGGTTTTTGTTAACCTTTGAAAATGAAATGGATTTATTGTTACTCTTGGAAAGAGTAAAATGTGCTATAAAGGAAGAAATTTGAGATGACTTGAAATGGCACAAGAAACCAAGTGTTAAGAAATACCAAATTGGGACTTTGGTATTGTCTTAGGAATTTAAGGCAAATCTAAGCCTTAATTTAAAGTGATTACTCTTATGGGAAAATGAAATATGCCAACATTTGAGGAATGTTTTAAAATTTTAATTGGCATAATTAATTCAAGAGATTAAAGAAATGTCAAGTTGGGTTTTGGCATTTTCTTAAGGAAATTGGGCAATCTAGGGTTTATGCTTTAGGATTAGCTAAGGGTTAATGATACTTAGATAGATAATCTAGGTATATTTTAATTATGCTAAATCTTGCCATGTTTGGTTGCCCATTATATGCCATGACATCATGTTTTATTTGTGCATTCATGACTTATTATGAAAAATTCAAAAATACCATGTCATGACATACATACATCATGTAGTTATAGGAAATTTTCTTCTGAAAATTATTTCTTTTTGATGTATGCCATAACATTATCATGCATTATGTTATTTCCTTAAAATTAAGGACAAATGACAGTTATCATCAAGAGGTATACCAAATGACATCCTAGGTGGATGTCTAATATCTCTAAAATGCCTAGATAGATATGCATGATCCCTAGAATAGGGTAAAACCAAAATCTCACATCTCACAAAGACCTATAAGATGACTTGTATGTGTTTTAGTGCACATTAGATACAAGTGAGATGTAAGGATGATGAACAAAACTCAATATGTTGATTTAGTGCATTCTTTTGAGTTTTAAGTTCATCAAAACACATAGTTATGTGTTTTCCCATCACTGGGAAAGCTAATGTACAAGTCATGTGCATTAAGCCCAAGGAACATGGTGGGATATTGGTTTTGAAAATATTTTTAAAATGCTTTTGGAAAATCTTGGTGAAGGCTATCTTTTGATAGTAATCACCATTGAATAGTTAGACACAAACTTGAAGAAAACACTAAAGTTTTTGCAAGTTTTCAAGTTTGTGTCAATCTTTGAAAATATGAAGTATTTTCATAGAAAACTATTTTTCCTTGATAGTATATGCCCTAAATAATGCCTACATGAAATTTCATGATTTTTGAATTTTTGTAGAATTTTCTAGGGGCCTCTGAAGGTGACTGAAATCATTTTTCAGCAACTATCAGACCTCAATCGATCCACCGATCGATTGAGGGTCTCAATCGATCAGTGGATCGATTGGGAGCAAGCTTCTCACGAACAGAAGCTTGCTGGATCGATCAGCCGATCGATCCACAAGGCCTGAATCGATCAGTGGATCGATTCAGAAAGGTTCAATCGATTGGAACCCAACTCCAATCGATCCAAGTTGCTGATTTTGGTTGGGAAGGCCTGATTTCAGCATTTTGAACCTATGTTAGTCTAGGTAACCATTCCAAACCCCTCAAAATACATTTGTATACATAAATAGGGTGTTTTCGTGTTGAAAACAAGGATGGATTGGTTAAGGAAGACTATATTGAAGTCTAGGGTGAGGTTTGTTTCAAATTTTGAATATTTGAACCTCAAAGCTTCTAAATTTGGGTTTCCTAAAGGATTAGGAATTCCAAGTCATTGTTGGTGCAATGACAGAAGTTACCACCATGTCTTTAGGGGGAGGGACTCTTTAAAGGCATGAAAATTATTTTTCATGAACCTTGGAAGGTGGTTAACCTTCCGTTAAGTGGATAATGCTCAAGGATGGGCATTTGCCTACATTGAGGAAGAATGTAGGGTTAAGGATAAATGAAGGGTATGAGACCTTCATTTGGGTCATTAGACCATGTTAATGCTCCAGAGCGAGCATTATTTGAAAATGAAGGGAATGAGTCCTTCATTATCGTGTTGATCACAACGAGTAAAGTTGTGAACAATGATGAGCAACTCTTCAGGGGGAGAGTTTTCAACAATGGGGCATTTGTTGAAGAGTGCCCAAAATTGAGGCACGGGTTTATGTGTGCTCAAAGATGGGTTGATGTGTGCCAATAGGGGGAGAATGTGTGGTTTAAGTTAGACCTTCATTACCTATGGGGGAGGTCATAGGGGGAGAATGAAGGGAACCAACATTCATACTTTGGCATGAATGGAGTTAAGGCTATGGGATTAGCTTAACTCAGAATGGTCTAAACTTAAAGGTATTGTCAAACATCAAAAAGGGGGAGATTGTTGGTGCAATATCCATCAGGTCAAGGTTGACCTAGTTGACCAAGCTTGAGTCTTGGTCATGGTTTCGATGTTTGACAATATAGGTAGACACATGGACAATGTAGGTGCAGTTGTCTATGTGGGAAGAGTCTGATCAGGGACTGATCAGTGTGGATGAAGAAGAGTCAAGTAGGTCAAAGTGTTAGTTAGAGCCCTAGAGCCAATCATTTGATGATTGTATGGACTCATGTATATCATATTCTTGTATATTAATAAAGGCATTTGTTTGGTTATTATACTTATTTGTATTAGTGCCAAATAGACTAAGTATAATAGCGTCCTTGAGTAGAAGGTTCATACCTATATCAATCGATTAGTTGAATCGATAGTGAGATGATATAGGGAACACTACTCTAAATCATTCCTAGTCGAGTATTAACATTCAGGGACAATGTTAATACAATAAGACTAGCATGTAGGTCAGCTCGATGACTTGATCTCACAAGTCATGGATATAGAGATATCAAGCTGACACATGGGTATGCATTAGAGAATGTATACTGAATGACCCGCCATGAGAAAGTATCATGGATCGTTATATGAGTGTCATATACTTTCTCATGTGGCTATTAGTATGACTATTAGTCCTTAGACCTGAAGTCACCATGGATCCCTACATAAGGAGTTATGTACTTTGGTTTCATCATCACCCGTAACTGGGTGGACTATAAAGGCGATTACTGGGTATGTAACGAATTATTCAGAGGGATGTGAGTGATGTAGATGGGATCTATCCCTCCCATATGACGGGAGCGACATCGATATTCTTGATAGAGTAAGACCACGAAGTGTATGGCCATACCCAAATGAGTCAATATGAGATATTGAGCTCATTTGATTGAGTGAGTCTACTTGGAGTTCAAGATTTAGATTGGTCAGAGGATGACACGGTCAATACCTCACATTGATCAATCTAGATGTCTAGGATAGAAGGGCACTTGTCATATATTGTGAGGAGTCACAATTAGTAGTCACAAGGTGATGTTGGATCTCAACATTTCTTGTAACTTGGGTAGCAATGATGTATTGCTAGATGCCGCTCATTGCTTATGTTTCTAAAGGAGTTTAGAAACATTGCCAACGTTACAAGAACCTATTGGGTCACACACAAAGAACAAGTGGATGGAGATTGGGTTCATATGATGAACCAATTGGATTAGGTTCATATGATGCACCAAAGATTGGATTCGAATTAGACTTATTGAGTTAGACTCAATTAGATTCAATTGTTGAATGAGTCTAATTTAAATTTGATTCATCGAGTCAATTTATATTAATGAATTGAGATTCATTAAATTGAAATTGACTTGAATCAAAGGTTGGATTTAACTCAACAAGGAAGAAATTGGTCAATTTTGACTTGACAAATGGAAGTTGAAACATCAAGTTTGACTTGATGCATTGCCACATCATGTAGGTTGACTCATCTTACATGGCATGACACATCCTTGCCACATCATCACCACCTCATAATGGTGTGCCACCTCATGGAGGTTACACACTCTTACCACTTAATGTGGCCGGCCACACATTAGTGAAGGGGGTTTTTGATTTGGTGAGCATTCATTCCATCTTCCTCTCCTTGCTTCTTCCTCCTCTCCCTCTTGAGGTTGCCGTGACATCCATGGTGAGGAGAAGATGTTTTGAGTGGGTTCCAACAAAAAGGAAGGGTGAAGGTCACAAAGGAGGTTACCACTAGTAAGTGTATGAGATTCTTTTGCATCTCCTCTTTTTCCTTCCTTTCTATTTCCCATCCGAGAGCCCTAGAGAGAGTGCTAGCACACTTGGGGTCTCTCTTCTCCATCCTTTGAGTGTAGGAGACACTCCTTGTTCGTGTGGATATCATTAGAGGAGTGTCTACGTTGACACTCTCGAGATCCGGCGTACCTTGGACAAGCGGGATTTGCGAGGGCACGCTCAAGGTAAAATGGTTTTCCTTTGTAGATCTACTGTAGATCGTTGTTTATAACTCGTACTTGTGTTTTCGAAAATTTTACCTTGCACGAGATCCGTGGCTTGGGCGATTCGGGGTTTCCGCGACGCGAAAAGCGGTTTTCGCGGCCCGAAAAACCCAACAGTGGTATCAGAGCCACGTGCAAGGCTTGTACGAGTTTAATTTTTTGTTTTATGAAAACTAAAGTTTCTATAATTTTCTGTAAAATTATGATTTTTATGATTTTATGGGTTTTCCGTAGAAGCGAAGCACAAGTATCTCGGCACTTGTAGGCTACGGCTACCGGGAAGTTTTTCCTTAAACGACTTCGTTTTGCCTCAAATCCGTTTGGGACAGCGGGCTTGGGTGCCATTAGATCGCAAAGGAGCAACTCACGATGGTTAGATCGTGGGTAGGGGTACTGCCCCTAACCCCGCAAGGGGATTTGCTCCGCGATTGCACCCGAATCGCTTAAAACGAACCCGCCGGGAAGATTTTTCCGAAACGGCAATGTCTCGGCCCAAATCGTTTTGGGACAGCGGGTTTAGGTGCTGTTGGATCGCAAACGAACCCTCGCGATGGTTAGATCGCGGGTAGGGGCGCTACCCCTGGGCCCCGCAAGGGATCCGTTCCCCGAAACCGCTAAACGGGACCGCCGGGAAATTTTACTCGTAAAGTTGTAAAAATTATTTTAAAATTATAGAAAATTATGAAAATATATAATTTTGAATTATATATTAATTTTGTGATAGTCATGGCCCAAAAACCCAATATGATTGGATTGTGTTGTAATTCATAATACGGCTTGCGTGCCGTTATGTCTTTGCGCGTGTTGTATGTTTTTATTTTTTCGCGACCTGCGCGTCGTGCCTTTCTCTTATATTCTTGTTGTAAATTAGATTTAGACTCGAATGTAACTCGAGTTTCAAATTGTAATGTACAAATTGGAGCGGTGGAGGGTCCACACGAGACGGAGTTCCGAGGCGGGCACGAGCAACACAAGGTGGTCAAAGGGAGGAGCTTGGAGAAGCTGTTGACCCTAGGTTGACCAATCGATCTTCTCATTGGCTTGAGAAGATCGTAGTAGGGCCATGACTAAATCACAAATAAATTAATTAATTGCTTGTGTATGTGATGCATGTTTAATAAGTAATTAATTAATTAGTGCCTTACGATTAGATTAGATCTAAGTCGTGCACATGATGCACCCTTGCGATTAGATTAGATCTAAGTGTGCACAAGATGCATCCTTTTCGATTAGATTAGATCTCGATCGAACCAACTCTAAATGCCTAACCGTGTCGTGATACCTATCACTACCTCGATCACATGTATTGTTGAATCTGCCAAAGCAGAGCAATACATATTATCTTGGTAGGGTACGGAGGGACAATCTTGGTCCCGCCTATCAACGCATGGGTGAATACAAGCTCAATTAGATTGAGTATTCCTAGTTACTCGGTTGGATCGAGTCAACTATAGGCATTATTCCAACGGTTGGAAAAGATAGATCAAAATCACATTTATATTAACTCTCGGGCGTATTAGCCAAAGCTAACTCGAGTTTTAATATAAATGCGGATATTGATTTTATAAACAAGAGTTGCATAGAGATGTAATTGGTAATCGTTACCTACCGATCATACTAAGCCTTGGGCGTATTAGCCAAAGCTAACTCAAGGGTTAGTATGATGTGGATCTTGTCCCACAAGAATTATAGAATTCAGTGGGAGCATCATTTAATTGAAGGCCTAATTAAATGATTTTAAAAGAATATGATATTTATTTCTGCAAATTTTCTGTTGTAGATAACCATGACGTCAAATACGAACATTTTCTCTCTGCGATCTGTCCTTAAGAAGGACAAGCTCAATGGAGCAAATTTCCTGGACTGGTACAGGAACCTGAGAATAGTTCTCACCCAAGAACGTAAACTGTACGTTCTGGAGCAGCCCATTCCGGAGGCTCCTCCTGCCACTGCCACGCGAGCAGACCGAGATGCTTACAAGAAGCATCAAGATGACGCATTAGATGTGTCTTGTCTTATGCTCGCAACCATGAACTCTGAGCTTCAGAAGCAACATGAGTTGATGAGCGCTTACGATATGGTTGAACATCTTTGTCACCTATATCAAGGACAAGCAAGGCACTGGAAGAGGAACTCCAAAGAATACCTGGAAGATCTTAAGAAGAAGAGAAATAAGATTTCTACTTCAGGTATAAATGTTATAGAAGTCAACCTCTCTATTTCTTCATCGTGGGTATTAGATACCGGATGTGCTTCGCACATTTGTACTAATGTACAAGCGCTGAGGAATAGCAGGGCATTGACGAAGGGTGAGATAGACCTACGAGTAGGCAATGGAGCACGAGTTGCTGCTATTGCTGTAGGTACTTATCATCTATCTCTTCCCTCTGGGCTTGTACTAGAATTAGATGATTGTTGTTATGTGCCTGCCTTGACTAAAAACATAATTTCCGTTTCTTGTTTGGACAAGAAAGGATTTTCGTTTATAATAAAGAACAAATGTTGTTCCGTCTATTTAAACGATATGTTCTATTGTAGTGCACCTCTGATAAACGGACTCTATATTCTAGATCTAGAGAGCCCTATCTATAACGTAAATACCAAGAGGTTCAAGTCAAATGACATGAACCAAACATACCTCTGGCACTGTCGCTTAGGTCATATAAATGACAAGCGCTTATCCCAGCTCCATAAGGATGGTTTGCTGGACTCATTTGATTTTGAATCATATGAGATATGCGAGTCATGCCTACGAGGTAAGATGACCAAGACTCCCTTTAGTGGGCACAGCGAGAGAGCAACTGATTTGTTAGGACTCATACATAGTGATGTATGTGGCCCTTTCAATGTTGCTGCTAGAGGCGGTTATAGATACTTCATCACATTTACTGATGACTTCAGTAGATACGGTTATGTGTACTTGATGACACATAAGTCTGAATCCTTTAAAAAGTTCAAAGAATTCAAGAATGAAGTACAGAACCAGCTTGGCAAGAGTATTAAGATACTTCGATCAGATCGTGGTGGTGAATACTTAAGCCATGAGTTTCGTGACTATTTAGCTGAGTGTGGGATTCTATCCCAACTCACTCCTCCTGGAACACCACAGTGGAATGGTGTATCCGAAAGGAGGAATCGTATCTTATTAGATATGGTACGGTCTATGATGAGTCACACAGATCTTCCGACATATCTATGGGGATATGCTCTAGACACGGCAGCTTTCATTCTCAACCGAGTTCCATCCAAGGCCGTGATAAAGACACCATATAGGATATGGACTGGGAGAGATGCCCAGGTGTCTTTCATGAGGATTTGGGGTTGTGAGGCTTACGTACGACGTCAAGTCTCAGACAAATTAGGACCCAAATCTGACAAGTGCTATTTCATCGGATATCCCAAGGAAACTAAGGGATATTACTTCTACATTCCCAGTCAGCACAAGGTAGTTGTGGCAAAGACTGGGGTCTTTCTAGAAAGGGACTTTGTTTCTAGAAAGACTAGTGGGAGCACGTTCGATCTTGAAGAAGTTCAAGATGCGAACAATAGTACTGATGCCTTGATGGAAATTGAACTGGAACCACAAAGTGTTGTGGATGATGTTGTTCCACAAGAAGTTGAGGAACAACAACCAGTTCAAATAGACATACCTCTTCGCAGGTCTGATAGGGTACGTCGTCAGCCTGAGAGATACTCATTTCTCTTGTCTGACCATGATGACGTTATGCTCATAGAGGATGAGCCTACCACCTATCAGGAAGCTGTGATGAGACCAGATTCCGAGAAATGGCTAGAAGCCATGAGATCCGAGATGGATTCCATGTACACCAACCAAGTATGGACTTTGGTTGATCCACCTGAAGGGTTAAAACCCATTGGGTGTAAGTGGGTCTTTAAGAGAAAGACTGACATGGATGGACTTATCTATAAGGGTCGCTTGGTAGCTAAAGGTTTCAAGCAAATTCATGGTATTGACTATGATGAAACTTTTTCTCCAGTAGCGATGTTTAAGTCTATTCGGATCATGCTTGCTATTGCAGCCTACCATGACTATGAGATATGGCAGATGGATGTCAAAACCGCGTTTCTGAATGGAAACCTACTCGAGGATGTGTACATGACACAACCTGAGGGTTTTGTAGATCCACAACATATTAGCAGAGTATGCAAGCTGCATAGGTCCATTTATGTACTAAAGCAAGCTTCTCGGAGCTGGAATCTTCGATTTGATGATGCAATCAAACAGTTTGGTTTCATCAAGAACGAAGATGAGCCTTGTGTCTACAAGAAGGTTGTAGGGGATATAGTTGTCTTCCTCATATTGTATGTGGATGACATACTACTCATTGGGAAGGACATCCCTATGCTTCAGTCTGTCAAGACCTGGCTAGGGAGTTGCTTCTCAATGAAGGACTTAGGTGAGGCATCCCGCATTCTAGGGATTCAGATCTATAGAGATAGATCTAAGAGATTACTTGGCCTAAGTCAGAGTACATACATTGACAAGGTACTCCTTCGGTTTGCCATGCAGAACTCCAAGAAGGGATTTCTGCCGATGTCACATGGCGTGAGTCTTTCGAAGACTCAAGGTCCCTCTTCTAGAGAGGAGAGAGACCGCATGGATCAGATCCCTTATGCCTCTGCCATAGGATCGATCATGTACGCCATGCTATGTACTCGACCTGATGTCTCGTATGCTTTGAGCATGACGAGCAGATACCAGTCAGATCCAGGTGAAAGTCACTGGATAGCGGTCAAGAATATTCTTAAGTACTTCAGAAGGACAAAAGAATATTTCTTGATATATGGAGGCGATGATGAGCTAGCTGTAAAGAGTTACAGTGATACTAGCTTCCAGACCGACCAGGATCGCAGTCGAGGTTCGTGTTTTGCTTGAATGGTAGTGCTATGAGCTGGTAGAGCTCACAGCAGTTCTACAACGCTTCCATCTCATTCGGGAGATTATCGATAGAGGAGATGTGAAGATTTGCAGAGAACCTACAGAGGCTAATATCGCAGATCCCTTGACCAAGGCTTTGGCACAGAGAAAGCATGATGGTCACACTAGGTCATTAGGCCTTAGAGCCTATACTGATTGGCACTAGTGCTAGTGGGAGATTGTTAGTTAGAGCCCTAGAGCCAATCATTTGATGATTGTATGGACTCATGTATATCATATTCTTGTATATTAATAAAGGCATTTGTTTGGTTATTATACTTATTTGTATTAGTGCCAAATAGACTAAGTATAATAGCGTCCTTGAGTAGAAGGTTCATACCTATATCAATCGATTAGTTGAATCGATAGTGAGATGATATAGGGAACACTACTCTAAATCATTCCTAGTCGAGTATTAACATTCAGGGACAATGTTAATACAATAAGACTAGCATGTAGGTCAGCTCGATGACTTGATCTCACAAGTCATGGATATAGAGATATCAAGCTGACACATGGGTATGCATTAGAGAATGTATACTGAATGATCCGCCATGAGAAAGTATCATGGATCGTTATATGAGTGTCATATACTTTCTCATGTGGCTATTAGTATGACTATTAGTCCTTAGACCTGAAGTCACCATGGATCCCTACATAAGGAGTTATGTACTTTGGTTTCGTCAAACGTCACCCGTAACTGGGTGGACTATAAAGGCGATTACTGGGTATGTAACGAATTATTCAGAGGGATGTGAGTGATGTAGATGGGATCTATCCCTCCCATATGACGGGAGCGACATCGATATTCTTGATAGAGTAAGACCACGAAGTGTATGGCCATACCCAAATGAGTCAATATGAGATATTGAGCTCATTTGATTGAGTGAGTCTACTTGGAGTTCAAGATTTAGATTGGTCAGAGGATGACACGGTCTATACCTCACATTGATCAATCTAGATGTCTAGGATAGAAGGGCACTTGTCATATATTGTGAGGAGTCACAATTAGTAGTCACAAGGTGATGTTGGATCTCAACATTTCTTGTAACTTGGGTAGCAATGATGTATTGCTAGATGCCGCTCATTGCTTATGTTTCTAAAGGAGTTTAGAAACATTGCCAACGTTACAAGAACCTATTGGGTCACACACAAAGAACAAGTGGATGGAGATTGGGTTCATATGATGAACCAATTGGATTAGGTTCATATGATGCACCAAAGATTGGATTCGAATTAGACTTATTGAGTTAGACTCAATTAGATTCAATTGTTGAATGAGTCTAATTTAAATTTGATTCATTGAGTCAATTTATATTAATGAATTGAGATTCATTAAATTGAAATTGACTTGAATCAAAGGTTGGATTTAACTCAACAAGGAAGAAATTGGTCAATTTTGACTTGACCAAATGGAAGTTGAAACATCAAGTTTGACTTGATGCATTGCCACATCATGTAGGTTGACTCATCTTACATGGCATGACACATCCTTGCCACATCATCACCACCTCATAATGGTGTGCCACCTCATGGAGGTTACACATTCTTACCACTTAATGTGGCCGGCCACATTAAATGTGGGGGTTACATTGTGTGGCCGGCCACACATTAGTGAAGGGGTTTTTGATTTGGTGAGCATTCATTCCATCTTCCTCTCCTTGCTTCTTCCTCCTCTCCCTCTTGAGGTTGCCGTGACATCCATGGTGAGGAGAAGATGTTTTGAGTGGGTTCCAACAAAAAGGAAGGGTGAAGGTCACAAAGGAGGTTACCACTAGTAAGTGTATGAGATTCTTTTGCATCTCCTCTTTTTCCTTCCTTTCTATTTCCCATCCGAGAGCCCTAGAGAGAGTGCTAGCACACTTGGGGTCTCTCTTCTCCATCCTTTGAGTGTAGGAGACACTCCTTGTTCGTGTGGATATCATTAGAGGAGTGTCTACGTTGACACTCTCGAGATCCGGCGTACCTTGGACAAGCGGGATTTGCGAGGGCACGCTTCGAAGGTAAAATGGTTTTTCCCTTTGTAGATCTACTGTAGATCGTTGTTTATAACTCGTACTTGTGTGTTTCGAAAATTTTACCTTGCACGAGATCCGTGGCTTGGGCGATTCGGGGTTTCCGCGACGCGAAAAGCGGTTTTCGCGGCCCGAAAAACCCAACACAAAGTTGACTGGATACTTGACTAGGAAAGTCCTAGTGAGTGAAGCTAGGTGAAAGTCCTGGTGAGTGAAGCCAGGCAGAAGAGAAAGTCCTAGTGAGTGAAGCTAGGTAGTATGAAAGTCCTGGTGAGTGAAGCCAGGCAGAAGAGAAAGTCCTAGTGAGTGAAGCTAGGCAGTATGAAAGTCCTGGTGAGTGAAGCCAGACAAGGGAAATCCAGATGGGTCAAGGTTGACCAGACATTTGGTGAAAAGTCCAAGTAGGTCAAAGGGATTGATCGGATACTTGGCACAAGGAAGAAAAGACCAAGTAGGTCAAAGGGATTGACCGGATACTTGGCAAAAAGAAAAAAGTCCAAGTGTGTTAAAGAGATTGACCGGACACTTGGTGAGAGAGTCCTAGCTGGTCAAGGGTGACCGGATGCTAGGTTTTATGTATCAACAAGTCATGGTTGACCGGATGTTGGTTTGGGAGGCTTGGGACTTGGTTTTGGGTAAAAATCAAGAGCTGAATCAATCAGTGGATTGATCAGTGGATCGATCAGTGGATCGATCCAGCTTTTGCCAGCGAACAGAAAGCCTCTGGATCGATCAGTGGATCGATCCAGGACTCCGGATCGATCAGTGGATCGATCCAGGCTTTTCCTAGCGAACAGAAAGCTTCCGGATCGATCAGTGGATCGATCCAGAGGTATCAATCGATCAGTGGATCGATTGGGACGCTGCTGCTTTGCACGATAAGCGCTGGATTGATCTGTGGATCGATCCAGACATTTTTTCAGAGCACAGAGGCACTCTGGATCGATCCGTGGATCGATCCAAAGCCTCCCCAATCGATTGGGAGCAATCCAATCGATTGGGATTCGACCGTTGGCGTCGTTTATAGCTGTTGGCGTGCGATTCCTTCAGCACAACTTCACCGATTCATTCCAGATTCATCACAGCTCCTCCCCAGCACTCTCTAAGCTCCTCACCGCCAGTTCTTGAAGGTTCATCCAAGTCAAGAGGCGAGTTGCAACGAGAAGAAGAAGAAGCTAGGGTTTTTACTGCATCTCTTGTAAGCTTTTGCTTATTCTTTACTACCCTTTCTTCTACTTGTATTAAGAGTCTTGTAGGGCTTCTCCGCCTTCGGTAGTTACCGAAAAGGAGTGTTTATTAGTGGAGGTGTGTGTGTGTGCGTGGATCCTTGGACTAGTCACCTCTTGTGAGGTGGATACCAAGTAAAATCCTATTGTTAGCATTGTTGTAGTTTTGTTTCTTTGTATTCCGCTGTGCATCACTTTAAAGAAACAAGCAACGAAGCACGACGAGCACACGCGAAGCTATTCACCCCCCCTCTAGCTACTTTTGGTCCTAACACAGATATCTGGCGAGAAGTCCAGCTTGGTCAACGAGCTAACCGAATAGCTGGTATGAAGTCCAGCTAGGTCAACGGACCGACCAGATAGCTGGTGCAAAGTTCAAATAAGTCGACGGGCCGACCAGATATCTGGCAGGAAGTCCAGTTGGGTCTGCGGATCGGACAACTGGCAAACTGGTAAGTAAAGGTAAGTCACTGGAGGAGAGTGATTTGGTGAGGACGCGTCTTGGTTAAGGGGACAGAAGGCGTCAGTTCAGGTTCGAACCATTTTGGATCCATAAACTGAGACCTTGATTAGTTTCTGGTCTTAGTAGGACAAGAACTAATTACTACCACTTATTATAATTATGCTAACTTTATTTTATAGGATAGATATTTTAGTTATTAGACTAACACATTTTGCAGGGCAAAAAGGAGCAAAAGCCTTCAGATGAACAGTGCCCGACTGCTCCGGGCTCTTGCTACACATCCATTTGAGGCTCTGACTGCTCCGGACTCCTGCTACGACTCTGCTGTGAAGCTGCTGTGTCTGACGACTACTCCGAGGACTTTTGATCGCGGTCGGCAGATCGACATCGACACACGAACAAGCTACTTCAATCCTTGAGTGTCGGTAACAGTTTTTTTTGTACTTAAATTCTGCAAATGGGAAGTGCAGTCTGTTGCACTTCTCCAATTTTCGTTGTACTCGATTCTCTCTTCCGGAGGTATCGGAAGAGGTTTTTAGTGGATTACTCATCGATAGATCTGCGAGACTTGGATCTTGGAGTAGAAGTCGCCGAAGGCTCTGAACCAAATAAAATCACCTGAGTTTTCTTGTGTTGTTGTTTTTTTTTTAATTTCCGCTGCGTATACTTTGATTTCAAAACGAGAAAATTAGTTTTCAAAAACCATGTGATTCACCCCCTCCCCCCTCACGTGCGTATCGATCCAACAATTAGGTCATAAAAATATTGATGATTTTACTCCATATGATCTGGTACTTGAAATAGACAATGAAAGAAAGATGATTTCACTCACCCTAAATACCTCTCGGTGTCCTCGTCATCGATTCCACAATGAGATGAGAACTCAAAATACACAAGCTTAGGTAGAAGCTGTAAATGAACTTCTTGGAGCACTTATTGCTCAATTTGAAGTTTAATTTGGAGACTTAACTGTGTCCTTGCATATTATTAGGAGTCATTATGTATAAGCAAAATATATGAAAAAAATGGAATAATTCAGATTTGTTATTATTAAAATTTTAAAATTCAAAATTAAAAAAAAAATCAATTAAAAATTTAAATGAAAAATAATTAAATTTTCTCTAGAGGATGATACTTCAGGAAAAAATAAATATGGGAAAAACTTTCTAATAATTAAAATCTAATTCAACAAGATATTAATATTAATGAAGAAGATAATATTAAATTAGGAGAAAATGAATTAATAGATCAGTAAATAAATTTTTTAATGATATTAATAAAACTATTATTCATAATATGTGTAGTCCAACATAATAGAAAAACATACATACAAATTGATTTATTAGTTGAAAAAATTCTGATTACAGAAACTAATTTATGTTTTCCAAATGATGAAAATTCTACCGTTCATTACATTCGAAAATCATCAAATGGATGACTAATATATTTAAAAGAATTATATAAAGTATTTTACTTATGTTATAAATTTAAAAGTGTAAATATAAACATATTATAAATATAAATATTTGGTTTGATGTTGAAATGAGTTTATTTAAAAATAAAGTCATTGATCAGAATTTACCAGACAAGACAAATAAAAAATTGAAGGAATAAATTAATAAGAATTATTGTTATAGTTAAAAATCTTAAAAAAAAAGTAATTTAGTATTTTGGGGCGCAAGTGGAGAAGATTTACTGAGATAACAGTATAAATATTTTAGATTTAATTAAAATAATTATATAATTTGATGCTATAAGAATACTTTAAACATATTAAAATGATGAAATTCATAATCATTTCCTTGGCTATAATATAAAAATTAGTTAATAAAGTATATTAGAATTAGAAGTAAAAAGTATTATAATTAAATATTTTTCAATTATATTTGATTGTATCTCAAATATAAGTCATTAAAAATAAATATCTATTATATTAAAATATTTAGTTATTTCAGCAAGTCCAATTAAAACAAGAGTATTTTATTGAATTCTTAAAAGTAAATGATACAAAGAAAAAGTATTTTTGAAACATTATTAGTATAATAAAAAATATTAAATTTGATATAAATGATCATAAGAGAACAATGATATTATATGAATCTAATTAAAAGGTAAATAACAAACCGTATAAAAAATTTATTGGACATAAATTCAAGAGTTTTTTTTATACATCATGTGGTTGATAATATTATTAATTTAATACTTTGTGATATGACTAATTTTTATCCTAGTGTTATAATTTTTTGTATGTGATACAATATATATACTCATTATTTTTCTTCTACTATAATATGAAAAATTTTGCAAGACTATATTTTTAATTTAACTCTTAAACTATTGTCACAAACACGTTGAAAAAATCATTTGAAAAGTATTAAAGAATAAAATATCAAACTCCACAAACAAAAGATAGTTTATATAAACTTATAGAAATTATATAGTGATGATCCTAAAATAAGCAATCCATTACGCTAGCTAGACGGCTCGTTAGTACTTTAGAGATCACTTTGTAGAAAATCGTATAATAAGATATTGGTCAACAATCACTAACACCATATGCATCAGTATGTGGTTCCATTGTTTGAGTAGTTGCTAATGTAGAAACATTTTATACACTATATATATGACTTCGGCATCCACCGTGTCCCAAGTGGAGGTGTAGAACTTAGCATTGTATCCATCCGGACTTGGGACTTTGTCCCTCCCAATGCTAAAGATTGCAACCCATATCTCCTTAGTGGTGACTACCTGAACTAGTGATGCCTCCTACATACTAGACAATCTGTAGCCTAGCAACCTCTCGCTATACAGAGATAAAATATGGTCATTTATGTCCAATAGCTCCTAGAAATGTTCCACAAACTCTGCTGCGACCTCCTCAAGGTTGGTGGGCTGCTTCCCGGATTGTTTGGTGATGGTGACAATAGCATTCCGCTTGTTATTACACTTCACTAAATTATGGAAGAACTTGGTGCATCTATCACCATTCTTAAGATAATTGTTCTTCACCTTTTGTTTATAGAAAGGGCACGTTGTCTTAGTAATACATAATCCATCAAGACCTCCCTCCAACAACACAGTGGGTTGGGCCGCCTCTAAAGCTTTTTTGGCCCTTAAAGTTAAAGCTTGCTCTGAAATGTGATAGAAGTGCAACTTATCAAGATGATGCAACCGACCCTTGAGCTTGTGATGTTGGCCTTGAGCATGAATTGAGCAGTGTCATAGACCGGCTCTCTCCATGAATTGGCCACCAAGTCCCATAAATCTCCATGCAAAGTCCACATGTTTTAGAATTTGAAAGGGCGTCGAAAGATACAGTCTGAGTCAAGCATAGAGACGATACCACAAGAATGATCCGATAAACAATCAGGGGCGGCATCCGATTAAGAGCCAACGTGAATTAACTAAAGCACGATCATGTTTAAAAAAAAACTATACCATTTGACCATGTCAAGCGGCATCTGATCGAATGAAGGTCCACTACCACTAGTTCACAAGCTTGAACAAAAAGTTCCAAATCATGTAGCTCGTAATTCATAACCGATTGCCCTCCTTTTTTTTTTTTTATCATGAACCATCAAAAGAGAGTTAAAATCCCGCATAATTAAGAAGTCTTTGCTTTGATATGCCCTCCCCAAGTGTAGTGAGGTCACTCTAAAAGTCGATGAGTAACAATCATGTGAAAATCATAAAGAAAGATAGCCAAGAATGTAGGATCGAAAGCGCTAGAGGGGGAGGGAGTGAATAACACTCATAGCTTTCACGTTCGTTTTAAAACAATCAATTAATACGCAGCGGAAAAAATAATACTAACACCAAGGTTTTTACTTGGTTCGGAGCCTGTAGCGACTCCTACTCCAAGGCCCACACTCGTTGAGTGCTTACTTAGGGCAATTATTATCAATTCAGAAAATTATAACTTTGAAGTACAATATAAAGCAATAATAAAAATTATATCGACAACGAAAAATAGGAAATTTTAAGGCTTCTGGTAGTCGAAGTTGAGTTACAGCTTTGTTGGATCGTTCTTTGTGCAGCACACGGAAGAAAGGTCATGATTTCAAGTCTTCTATAAGTTGCTGCTCGAACCGGGCTTAAATAGCCTGTTGAGGGCGCCTCCAAGCTCCATGGAGGGCACCTCCAGCCCGCCGAGTCAACTGCGTTGATAAGCTCCGCAATGCTTACTGCTTATCCGCCTGAGGGTGCCTCTAAGCTCCATGGAGGGCGCCCTCTATCTAGCATCCAGGGTGTTGGTTGCTACTCGGAAAGCCTAACGGTTCCACTGTACAAAAATTTTGTACAAAGGTCTGAACCTTTTCCTAGCTACTATGTGTTCTTTTAAATTAAACTTGGATCGCCTGCGGAACTTAACACGTTTGATCCTAAGTTTATAAACTTATTTGTTCTTTTAGGTTTAGACTTGGATCTCCTGCAGAACTTAACACGTTCGATCCAAATCACCTAGGTCACGAAGATAATTAAATATCTATTTCCAAAATTGGCTTCCAGTACTACATGGCGAGGCACTTGGCCTTCTTGGATATGAGAGCAACCACCACCGACTAAACAAAGCCTTTTAAGGAAATTAAATATTTAACATTCCCATAGTAACCCTAGGCTAACCACTAAGAACAATCGAATCACAAAGAAAAAATAAAAGAACACAACTACGAAAACTAATTCGAAAAACTAGAATCGCATGCCTCTTGTATTTGGTATTTTTACAAAGAAATAAAACTAACATGATGCGGAAAATAATTATTAGTTATACCTTTCTTTGTGGATAATGACCTCTTGATCTTCTACCGTATTCCTCTTCTAATCTCGGACGTTGTGTGGGCAACGATCTTCCGAGACGAGAACCACCTAGCACCTTCTTCTTCTTCCTTCAAGTTTCGGCCAAGCACAAAAACTCCTAAGGATGAAGAACCTTTTCACCAACCAAGCTCCAAGGGATGCAAGCTTCCTCTTCTTCTTCTCCAAGCTAGGATCCGGCCACCACTTGATCTCCAAGAGGAAGAGGAGGTTCGGCCACAAAGATGGAGAGAAGAGAAAAGGAAGAGGCCGGCCACACCAAGGAAGAAAAGAGGGAGAAATAGAATAGAGGTTGTTCCATGAAGGCACCCAAACCCCCTCTTTTATAATCCTTAGCATTGGCCAATAAGGAAAATTTAATAAAACCTTCCTTAATTCTTTTTCCATTGAAAAGGAAAATTTTAATTAATTAAAATTAAAATTCTTTTCTTAATGCATATGGCCGGCCACATCAAAACAAGCAAATAAGGAAATTTTTCGCTAGAAAAATTAAAGCTTCCTAATTTGCTTCCAGAAAAAATTTAAAATAAAGTTTCTCTTTAATAATCCCTTCATGGTTGATGTAATAAAAGGAAATTTCTATAATTTTAAAATTTATCTTTTCAACATGTGGATGATTTATAAATAAGGAAAGTTTTTACCAAAATTAAAATCAACCTTTTAATCTACAAATAAGGAAAGATATTTAACTCTTCTCTTAATCTTTTGTAGAATCTTATAAAATGAAATATTTTAATTTTTAAATTCTCTTTTAAATCATGTATTCCACATAAGAGAAAATTTAAAATTAAAATTCCTTTTCTATTTTTAATGGCCGGCCACACCAAGATTGAACCCATGCTTGGGCCGGCCACAATCATTCCCATCTAAACATGGTTTGGCCGGCCCCTTTCTTGGGCTCCAAGCAAGGCTTGGCCGGCCCCTTTTAGATGGGTGCGAGGGTGGGTATAGGTGGGTATAGTACTCTATAATTAAGAGGCTACGATAGGGACCGAGAGGAGGAATTGGTTTTGATCTCCCGATAAAATTAAGCATCCCGTGTTTGCCCCGAACACACAACTTAATTTTATCAATAATAATTCATTCCACTAGAGAACTATTATTGAACTACCGCACCAATCCCAAATTACATTTTTGGGCTCCTACTTATTATGAGTATGTTAGTCTCCCTGTGTTTAAGATAATGAAGGTCCACTAATTAAATGAGTTACTGACAACTCACTTAATTAATATCTTAGTCCAAGAGTAGTACCACTCAACCTTATCATCATGTCGGACTATGTCCACCTGCAGGGTTTAACATGACAATCCTTATGAGCTCCTCTTGGGGACATTCTCAACCTAGATTTTTAGGACACAGTTTCCTTTTATAATCAACAACACACACTATAAGTGATATCATTTCCCAACTTATCGGGCTTATTGATTTATCAAACTAAATCTCACCCATTGATAAATTAAAGAAATAAATATCAAATATATATGCCTGTTATTATATTAGGATTAAGAGCACACAATTCCATAATAACTGAGGTCTTTGTTCCTTTATAAAGTCAGTATAAAAGAAACGACCTCTAATGGTCCTACACAATACACTCTAAGTGTACTAGTGTAATTATATAGTTAAGATAAACTAATACCCAATTACACTACGACCTTCCAATGCTTTGTTCCTTTCCATCTTGGTCGTGAGCTACTGTTTATAATTTATAAGGTACTGATAACATTATCTTCTGTATGTGACACCACATACTATGTTATCTACAATATAAATTAATTGAACAACTACAAATAAATGTAGATAATTTGACCAAATGTGAACATTTATTCAAAATAAATATTTACAAAAGCTTAGGCTTTCAGTATACACTCTAACAATCTCCCACTTATACTAATGACTAAGCTGTCATATTTGCTGCCATACATCTGATTCTCATCCCCTCCACATGCCGATCAAAAGCTTTCGCTGGAAGGGCCTTAGTGAAAGAATCTGCCAGGTTATCTGCTGATGCAATCTTGGTGATGACAACTTCTCCTCGCTTCACGATATCTCGTATCAGGTGGTACTTGCGCTCTATATGTTTACTTGCCTTATGGGCTCGTGGTTCATTCGAGTTTGCAACTGCACCGCTATTATCACAATAAATTGTGATGATTCTGGGCAAACCAGGAATCACATATAAGTCCATTAGAAAGTTCCTGAGCCATACTGCTTCTTTAGCTACCTCAGAGGCTGCCACATACTTAGCTTCCATGGTTGAGTCCGAAACACATTTCTGCTTAACACTCCTCCATGCAATGGCTCCACCTCCTAAAGTAAACACATAGCCAGATGTAGACTTACTGTTGTCCCTATCCGATTGGAAATCTGAATCCGTATAACCCTCAGGGAGCAAATCGTCTGCTTGGTAAACTAGCATATAATCTCTAGTCCTTCTCAGGTACTTTAATATATGCTTTACCTCAGTCCAATGTCCTTGTCCAGGGTTACTTTAATATCTGCTAACCAGGCCCACGACAAAACAGATAGCAGGTCTCGTACGCAGCATTGCATACATAAGGCTTCCTACAGCTGAAGCATAAGGAACTGCTTTCATGTCCTCTATCTCCTTTGATGTCTTCGGAGATATCTCTTTAGATAGAGCTACCCCATGCCTAAAAGGTAAGAAACCTTTCTTGAAATTTTGCATACCAAAACAAGCAAAGATTGTATCTATATATGAAGCTTGGGACAGACATAACATTCTTTTCTTGCAATGCCTTATAACTTTGATCCCAAGAATGTGTGCACAATCTCCTAAGTCCTTCATATCAAATTGTTTGGACAACCATACCCTTACGTCCGATAATACCTTGACATTGTTGCCAATTAACAAAATATCATCTACGTATAATACAAGAAATACCACCACGTTTTCGTTACACTTCTTGTATACACAAGACTCATCCGGACACTGAATAAATTCATATGACTGGATTACTTCATTAAACCAGATGTTCCAAGACCTTGAAGCTTGCTTCAGTTCATAAATGGACCGATTGAGCTTGCACACTAGATACTCTTTGCCCTTTTCAATGAACCCTTCTGGTTGCTTCATATGGATGTTTTCTTCAAGACTTCCATTAAGGAAAGCTGTCTTGACATCCATTTACCAAATCGCATAATCCATATGAGCGGCAATTGATAAGAGTATCCGGATAGACTTAAGCATGACTACCGGTGAAAATGTCTCCTCATAATCGATTCCCTCTTTCTGAGTGTACCCTTTCGCAACAAGCCTTGCTTTGAAGGTTTCTACCTTCCCGTCTGTCCCTCTTTTCCTTTTGTAGATCCACTTGCATCCAACGGCTTTTACACCATCAGGTGGTTCTACAAGCTCCTAGACCTTATTAGAGTACATAGACTCTATTTCAGAATTCATTGCCTTTTGCCAAGATACTACATCTATATCTTGGAGTGCTTCGTCATATGTTCGGGGATTAGGTTCATGTTTACCCGGGATCAAGTCCGAATACTCTCCCAAAAATATGAATCTCTCAGGTTCCCTCACAACTCTCCCACTACGACGAGGCACCGTCTGTGGTTGTGTATCATGTGTGACACGTGTTGCAGTCTCTTGTGGTACTTCATCTTGTACTGTTGGTACTAAAGTAGACGTGCCCTCTCTAAGTTCTTCTAGAACAATTTTGCTACTAGGCTTGTGATCCATTATATAGTCTTATTCTAAAAACTGGGTATTGGTGCTAACAATGACCTTCTAGTATTTAGGACTATAAAATAAACCACCTTTCATTCCTCTGGGATAACCCACAAACACGCGAACTTCTGTACGAGATTCTAACTTATCAGCATCTGGTTTCAGCACATGTGCTGGACTACCCCAAATCCGAATATGTCTTAGACTGGGCTTTCGCCCATTCCACATTTCTGTGGGAGTAGAAGATACTGATTTAGAAGGTACTAAGTTCAGAATGTGCGCTGCCGTTTCCAGAGCGTATCCCCAAAATAAATTTGGTAATTCTGAATAACTCATCATCGATCTAACCATCTCCATAAGAGTCATATTCCTTCGTTCTGCCATACCATTCTGTTGGGGGTGTACCAGGTGCGGACAATTGGGATTGAATCCCGACCTCTGATAAGTAATTCCTAAATTCTCCTAAGAGGTATTCGCCACCACGATCAGACCGTAGTGTCCTTATACTTTTACCTAGTCGTTTCTCCACATCAGCCTTGTACTCTTTGAACTTATCAAAGCACTTGGACTTGCGGCGCATTAGGTAAATGTATCCGTATCTTGAATAATCGTCTATAAAAGAGACAAAATATTCAAAACCACCTCTCGCCTGGATAGACATAGGACCACACAAATCAGAATGAACCAATTCTAACGTTTCTTTGGCTCTATACCCCTTGGCCTTAAAAGGTCTCTTGGTCATTTTACCTTCCAAGCAAGATTCACAAGTTGGAAAATTTTCCAACTCTAATGAACCCAAGAGTCCATCAGCTATAAGCCTTTGAATCCTACTTAAGTTAATATGACCAAGCCTTAGATGCGAAAGATACGCTTGGTTCATCTCCGAAGGTTGTTTTCTCTTATTAGAATTAGAAGATGTGTTATTAATTTCCATATTTTGCTTTGTGGGAGAAATTGGATTTAAAATATATAAACTGTCAATTAATGCACCAGAACAAATAATCACTTTATTTCTCTTTATAACTACATTATTATTAAAGGAAACAGAATATTCATCCAAATACAGTTTAAAAACTGAAATTAAATTCTTTCTAAAACTGGGTACATAAAGACAATTTCTTAAAACCAATTTTCTATTCCTATCAAAAGATAAGTAGATGTCTTCCACTGCAACAGCCGCCACCTTAGTAGCATTGCCCATGTAGACGGTTATCTCTCCTTCAAATAGTCATCGGGTTTCCTGGAACCCCTGCAAAGAATTGCAGACATTATCAGTGGCTCCCGTATCTACACACCAGGTGCTGGTAGATAACACCGCTAAATATGTTTCAACAACTAGAGCATGAGATATACCTTTGTTGTTTTGATTCCTACGAGGACAGTCCGCCTTCCAATGCCCTGACTGCTTGCAGATGAATCACTTACCCTTCGGCTTCTTCACTCCAGCTTTAGGTCCTGTACTCTGAGATTTATTCACCTTCTTTGCTGAGCCAACTTGTTTCTTCTTCTTCTTTCCTTTCGGTTTAGAAGTAGAACCATTTTCAGCATAGTGAATCTGAGAATTGTGACAAAACAACCCTTCTATTGCCTGAAGTTCTGTCAGTAGTTCCGCCAGTGAATATATCCTTTTATTAATATTATAATTCAGGTGGAATTGCTCAAAACTTCTAGGTAGCGTTTGGATGATCATATCGATCTGGGTTTCCCCATCAATTTCTCCTCCAAGGATTTGTATTTTATTTAGATAAGCCATCATCTTTAGGATATGATCCCTCATAGGAGTACCCTCTTGCATGGTGGCCGTCATTAACTTTCTCATGGCTTCTTGCCTAGAGGCCCGATCCTGGTGACCAAAAAGTTCCTTGAGATTGTTCATAATATCATAAGCTGTTGGTAAATCTTGATGCTGATGTTGTAATACATTTGACATCGAAGCCAATATGTAACACCGCGCCATCTCATATGCTTTTACCCATTTCTTATGATACTCAATCTCCTCTTGGGAAGATTCACCATTGGGTGCATCAAGGCAAGGGTCAGTCAGTACAAACTTATAGCTTTCAACAGTAAGAACAATGTCCAGGTTCCTTTTCCAATCTATGTAGTTAGGACCAGTAAGTCCGTTCCCTTTTAGTATGATGGCTAGTGGGTTGAAAGTCATCCTAAGAATCACAAATAATTTTGGTCAGGACTCTAAATTTAGAATAATATTGATTCCTCAAACAATACTATTTTAAATTAACCAACACCTAAAAACACCGTGAATTTTGTATGCCACAATAGTGTGGACGTATACAAATTCAACATTTGTAAAAGGAGGGTGTAACCCATTAATTTTATTATCTTGTCAACCTAACTTTTTGACAAATAAAATTAATAGTTGGTTTCCTTTGGTCACACGAATAATAGCAGTGACTCCGATGGGGAGGATACTATTAGACGTGCCTAAGTGTATACCATTACTTGACACTAAGTCCATTAATAAGATTGTGCCCCTTCCGATGGGGAAGATCACACGCTCTTAATTAATTTCCTATAGTCATTCAAATGGAAGTTTGATCTAGTGATCCACAAACAAACTCATCCAATATGGAGGAAGGCACTTAGAGGCAACGCGCAAGTTTGTTTGCATCACTTACAAACCAGTAATGGAGACCGTGGAATTTATTTAAAATCCCTCTCCTACTTAGTTATTTAAAGTGATGAATTTTGACTATGCTAGCCTACTTAACATGCATACTAACAAGCACACACAGCACAACATAAAAGCAATAAATAGAAAAACTAATTTTCAACTATTATGACTTTTATCTATTGTTGTCCTCCTTGTGTTGTCATCCCTAGCTGCTGCCATTTTTGGCCACCGCCACCGGGTCTAGTTGTCACATCCATCTTGCTCCTTGTTCTGCAGCGCCTCTGGTCCTCAAAAGGTTCCACGCCTTGCAAGATTCGATCCGCGATATAAATAGAATTTTACATTTTTCGATCCTATATTCCTCGAAGGAATGTACATGTATCTAGATCAAAATTAAAATCCTAATAAAACTAAATATAGCTCCTGCTGTATTTTATAATACAATCATGCACACACAATAAAATGCCCTTGACATGTCCAAGGGTCCAATCACACACACAATATCTATAAGCCATAATAGTTGGATCCTGCATCCACAAAGTTAGCACATCCTACTATTATCCTGCCTAAATTATGTATGACATGTGCATAATTAAACTAATACCAAATACACAGAGGTAAAACTCTAACTCTGATACCAATTGTTGGTTGCTACTCGAAAAGCCTAACGGTTCCACTATACAAAAATTTTGTACAAAGGTCTGAACCTTTTCCTAGCTACCATGTGTTCTTTTAAATTAAACTTGGATCGCCTGCGGAACTTAACACGTTTGATCCTAAGTTTAACTTATTTGTTCTTTTAGGTTTAGACTTGGATCTCCTCAGAACTTAACACGTTCGATCCAAATCACCTAGGTCACGAAGACAATTAAATATCTATTTCCAAAATTGGCTTCCAGCACTGCATGGCGAGGCACTTGGCCTTCTTGGATATGGGAGCAACCACCACCGACTAGACAAAACCTTTTAAGGAAATTAAATATTTAACCTTCCCATAGTAACCCTAGGTTAACCACTAAGAATAATCGAATCACAAGGAAAAAATAAAAGAACACAACTACGAAAACTAATTCAAAAAACTAGAATCGCATGCCTCTTGTATTTGGTATTTTTACAAAAAAACAAAACTAACATGATGCGAAAAACAATTATTAGATATACCTTCCTTTGTGGATAATGACCTCTTGATCTTCTACCGTATTCCTCTTCTAATCTCGGACGTTGTGTGGGCAACGATCTTCCGAGACGAGAACCACCTAGCACCTTCTTCTTCTTCCTTCAAGTTTCGGTCAAGCACAAAAACCCCTAAGGATGAAGAACCTTTTCACCAACCAAGCTCCAAGGGATGCAAGCTTCCTCTTCTTCTTCTCCAAACTAGGATCCGGCCACCACTTGATCTCCAAGAGGAAGAGGAGGTTCGGCCACAAAGATGGAGAGAAGAGAAAAGGAAAGGCCGGCCACACCAAGGAAGAAAAGAGGGAGACATAGAATAGAGGTTGTTCCATGAAGGCACCCAAACCCCCTCTTTTATAATCCTTAGCCTTGGCCAATAAGGAAAATTTAATAAAACCTTCCTTAATTCTTTTTCCATTGAAAAGGAAAATTTTAATTAATTAAAATTAAAATCCTTTTCTTAATGCATATGGCCGGCCACATCAAAACAAGCAAATAAGGAAATTTTTCGCTAGAAAAATTAAAGCTTCCTAATTTGCTTCCGGAAAAAATTTAAAATAAAATTTCTCTTTAATAATCCCTTCATGGATGATGTAATAAAAGGAAATTTCTATAATTTTAAAATTTATCTTTTCAACATGTGGATGATTTATAAATAAGGAAAGTTTTTACCAAAATTAAAATCAACCGTTTAATCTACAAATAAGGAAAGAGATTTAACTCTTCTCTTAATCTTTTGTAGAATCTTATAAAATGAAATATTTTAATTTTTAAACTCTCTTTTAAATCATGTATTCCACATAAGAGAAAATTTAAAATTAAAATTCCTTTTCTATTTTTAATGGCCGGCCACACCAAGATTGAACCCATGCTTGGGCCGGCCACAATCATTCCCATCTAAACATGGTTTGGCCGGCCCCTTGCTTGGGCTCCAAGCAAGGCTTGGCCGGCCCCATTTAGATGGGTACGAAGGTGGGTATAGGTGGGTATAGTACTCTATAATTAAGAGGCTACGATAGGGACCGAGAGGAGGAATTGGTTTTGATCTCCCGATAAAATTAAGCATCCCGTGTTCGCCCCGAACACACAACTTAATTTTATTAATAATAATTCATTCCATTAGAGAACTATTATTGAACTACCGCACCAATCTCAAATTATATTTTTGGGCTCCTTCTTATTATGAGTATGTTAGTCTCCCTGTGTTTAAGATAATGAATGCCCACTAATTAAATGAGTTACTGACAACTCACTTAATTAATATCTTAGTCCAAGAGTAGTACCACTCAACCTTATCATCATGTCGGACTATGTCCACCTGCAGGGTTTAACATGACAATCCTTATGAGCTCCTCTTGGGGACATTCTCAACCTAGATTTTTAGGACACAGTTTCCTTTTATAATCAACAACACACACTATAAGTGATATCATTTCCCAACTTATCGGGCTTATTGATTTATCAAACTAAATCTCACCCATTGATAAATTAAAGAAATAAATATCAAATATATATGCTTGTTATTATATTAGGATTAAGAGCACACAATTCCATAATAACTGAGGTCTTTGTTCCTTTATAAAGTCAGTATAAAAAAAACGATCTCTAATGTTCCTACTCAATACACTCTAAGTGTACTAGTGTAATTATATAGTTAAGATAAACTAATACCCAATTACACTACGACCTTCCAATGCTTTGTTCCTTTCCATCTTGGTCGTGAGCTACTGTTTATAATTTATAAGGTACTGATAACATTATCTTCTGTATGTGACATCACATACTATGTTATCTACAATATAAATTAATTGAACAACTATAAATAAATGTAAATAATTCGACCAAATGTGATTCTTTATTCAAAATAAATGTTTACAAAAGCTTAGGTTTTAGTATACACTCTAACAATCTCCCACTTATACTAATGACTAAGTTGCCATATCTGCTGCCCTACATTTGATTCCCATCCCCTCGACATGCCGATCAAAAGCTTTTGCTGGAAGGGCCTTAGTGAAAGGATCTGCCAGGTTATCTGCTGATGCAATATTGGTGATGACAACTTCTCCTCGCTTCACGATATCTCGTATCAGGTGGTACTTGCGCTCTATATGTTTACTTGCCTTATGGGCTCGTGGTTCCTTCGAGTTTGCAACTGCACCGCTATTATCACAATAAATTGTGATGATTCTGGGCAAACCAGGAATCACATCTAAGTCCATTAAAAAGTTCTTGAGCCATACTGCTTCTTTAGCTGCCTCAGAGGCAGCCATATACTCAGCTTCCATGGTTGGGTCTGAAACACATTTCTGCTTAACACTCCTCCATGCAATAGCCTGATGTAGACTTATTGTTGTCCCTATCCGATTGAAAATCTGAATCCGTATAACCCTCAGGGAGCAAATCGTCTGCTTGGTAAACTAGCATATAATCTCTAGTCCTTCTTAGGTACTTTAATATATGCTTTACCACAGTCCAATGTCCTTGTCCAGGGTTACTCTAATATCTACTAACCATGTCCACGACAAAACAGATATCAGGTCTCGTATACAGCATTGCATACATAAGGCTTCCTACAGCTGAAGCATAAGGAACTGCTTTCATGTCCTCTATCTTCTTTGATGTCTTCGGAGACATCTCTTTAGATAGAGCTACTCCATTCCTAAAAGGTAAGAAACCTTTCTTGGAATTCTGCATACTAAATCGAGCAAGGATTGTATCTATATATGAAGCTTGGGACTGACACAACATTCTTTTCTTGCGATCCCTTATAACTTTGATCCCAAGAATGTGTGCACAAACTCCTAAGTCCTTCATATCAAATTGTTTGGACAACCATACCCTTACGTCCGATAATACCTTGACATTGTTGCCAATTAACAAAATATCATCTACGTATAGTACAAGAAATACCACCACGTTTCCGTTATTCTTCTTGTATACACAAGACTCATCCGGACACTGAATAAATCCATATGACTGGATTACTTCATTAAACCGGATGTTCCAAGACCTTGAAGCTTGCTTCAGTCCATAAATGGACCGATTGAGCTTGCACACTAGGTACTCTTTGCCCTTTTCAATGAACCCTTCTGGTTGCTTCATATGGATGTTTTCTTCAAGACTTCCATTAAGGAAAGCTGTCTTGACATCCATTTGCCAAATCTCATAATCCATATGAGCGGCAATGGATAAGAGTATCCGGATAGACTTAAGCATGGCTACCGGTGAAAAGGTCTCCTCATAATCGATTCCCTCTTTCTGAGTGTACCACTTCGCAACAAGCCTTGCTTTGAAGGTTTCTACCTTCCCGTCTATCCCTCTTTTCCTTTTGTAGATCCACTTGCATTCAACGGCTTTTACACCATCAGGTGGTTCTACAAGCTCCCAGACCTTATTAGAGTACATAGACTCTATTTCAGAATTCATTGCCTTTTGCCAAGATACTACATCTATATCTTGGAGTGCTTCGTCATATGTTCGGGGATCAGATTCATGTTTACCCGAGATCAAGTCCGAAGACTCTCCCAAAAACATGAATCTCTCAGGTTCCCTCACAACTCTCCCACTACAACGAGGCACCGTCTGTGGTTGTGTATCATGTGTGACACGTGTTGCAGTCTCTTGTGGTACTTCATCTTGTACTGTTGGTACTAAAGTAGACGTGCCCTCTCTAAGTTCTTCTAGAACAATTTTGCTACTGGGCTTGTGATCCATTATATAGTCTTATTCTAAAAACTGGGTATTGGTGCTAACAATGACCTTCTAGTCTTTAGGACTATAAAATAAACCACCTTTCATTCCTCTGGGATAACCCACAAACACGCGAACTTCTGTACGAGATTCTAACTTATCAGCATCTGGTTTCAGCACATGTGCTGGACTACCTCAAATCCGAATATGTCTTAGACTGGGCTTTCGCCCATTCCACATTTCTGTGGGAGTAGAAGATACTGATTTAGAAGGTACTAAGTTCAGAATGTGCGCTGCCGTTTCCAGAGCGTATCCCCAAAACAAATTTGGTAATTCTGAATAACTCATCATCGATCTAACCATCTCCATAAGAGTCATATTCCTTCGTTCTGCCATACCATTCTGTTGGGGGTGTACCAGGTGCGGACAATTGGGATTGAATCCCGACCTCTGATAAGTAATTCCTAAATTCTCCTAAGAGGTATTCGCCACCACGATCAGACCGTAGTGTCCTTATACTTTTACCTAGTCGTTTCTCCACATCAGCCTTGTACTCTTTGAACTTATCAAAGCACTCGGACTTGCGGCGCATTAGGTAAATGTATCCGTATCTTGAATAATCGTCTATAAAAGAGACAAAATATTCAAAACCACCTCTCGCCTGGATAGACATAGGACCACACAAATCAGAATGAACCAATTCTAACGTTTCTTTGGCTCTATACCCCTTGGCCTTAAAAGGTCTCTTGGTCATTTTACCTTCCAAGCAAGATTCACAAGTTGGAAAATTTTCCAACTCTAATGAACCCAAGAGTCCATCAGCTATAAGCCTTTGAATCCTACTTAAGTTAATATGACCAAGCCTTAGATGCGAAAGATACGCTTGGTTCATCTCCGAAGGTTGTTTTCTCTTATTAGAATTAGAAGATGTGTTATTAATTTCCATATTTTGCTTTGTGGGAGAAATTGGATTTAAAATATATAAACTGTCAATTAATGCACCAGAACAGATAATCACTTTATTTCTCTTTATAACTACATTGTTATTAAAGGAAACAGAATATTCATCCAAATACAGTTTAGAAATTGAAATTAAATTATTTCTAAAACTGGGTACATAAAGACAATTTCTTAAAACCAATTTTCTATTCCTATCAAAAGATAAGTAGACGTCTCCCACTGCAACAGCCGACACCTTAGTAGCATTGCCCATGTAGACGGTTATCTCTCCTTCAAATAGTCATCGGGTTTCCTGGAACCCCTGCAAAGAATTGCAGACTGTTGGTTAGTCCTAGGAAAACGTACCGGTTCCACTGTACAAAATTTTTTGTACAAGTGTTGAACATTTCCTTAAATAACCTATTGTGTTCTTTAAATATTAAATTAGGAATCGCAGACGGAACTTAATATCATTGATTCCAAATTTAACTTATCTGTTCTTAATGGTTTAGATTTGAATCGCAAGCGGAACTTAACACTATTGATTCAAATCAACCTATGTTATTAATTTCATTAAATATTAATTTCCAAAATTGGCTTCCAGGACTGCATGGCGAGGCACATGACCTTCTTGGATATGGGAGCAACCACCACCACCTAGACAAAGTCTTTTAAGGAAAGCTAATATTTAATTTCCTTAAATAACTCTAGGTTAACCAAAAAGAACAATCGAATCACAAATTCGAAAAACAAAACAAAAGAAACACATCTTCGAAACAAATCCGAAAATCTAGAATCTAATGCCTCTTGTGTTTGGAATTCATACAAAAGAAATAAAACTAGTATGATGCGGAAATTAATTACTAATTATACCTTCTTTTGTATACAACGACCTCTTGATCTTCTACCGTATTCCTCTTCTTATCCCGGACATTATGTGGGCAACGATCTACCGAGATGAGAATCCACCTAAGCCACTTTCTTCTCCAAGCATGATTCGGCCACCACAAATATTCCATGAATAGATGTGGTTCGGCCACCACCACCAAGCTCCAAGGGATGCTTCCTTTCTCTCCTTCTTCTCCATGCTAAAATCCGACCATCTTCAAGCTCCATGAGATTACAAGGTCCGGCTAATGAAGAAGAAAGAAAAGGAAGAAGGAAAAATAATAGGGCCGACCACCATCAAGGAAGAAAAGAGAGGAAGAAAAATAATAGAGTCGTTCACCATGAAGGCACCTCTACCCCCTCTTTTATAATCCTTGGTCTTGACAAATAAGGAAATTTAAATAAAAACTTCCTTAATTTCTTTGCCATGAAAAAGAAAAATTATTTTAATTAAAAACAATTTTCTTCTTTTAATAATAATGGTCGGCCACCACAAGCTATAAACAAGGAAAGTTTTAATTAATTAAAACTTCCTAATTTGTCTCCAGAAATTTATAAAAATTTCTCCAATAATTTTTCCCTTCATGGTGGGTTATAAAAAGGAAATTTTATAAATTAAAATCTTTCTTTTAAACATGTGGATAATTTCCAAAAAGGAAAGTTATCTCTAAAAATTAAAATCTCTTTTCAATCTACAAATAAGGAAAGATATCAAATCTTTTCTTAATCTTTTGTGTTAGGATCGATGATCGCGGCTAGAGAGGGGGGTGTGAATAGCCGACCCCAAATTGCTCGTTTCTTTCTACAAATCAAGGTTAGCGCAGCGGAAATAACTAAATAGAAACGCAAAAAGGAAAGATCAAACCTCAAACTCGAACTCGACGATGTAACGAGGTTCGGAGATGAAACTCCTACTCCTCGGCGTGTCCGTAAGGTGGACGAAGCCTATCAATCCATCGGTGGATGAGTCCCCGGAGAACCGGCTAATGTAACACTCCTTCTGGGTGGAGAAACCTCGCCACAATGTTTTGCAAAAGTAATACAGGAGTAGAAAGCAGCAAGAAGCAAAATACAATACAAATGTATGAAACACCTTCGCTTACTTACCTTCTCTTCGACTGGATGAAGCAGCAGCTTCACAAGACGCCTACAACAGTAGGAACCAGCCGATGAAGCTCACACGAAGCTTCAAGCAGAAGCGAGCTCAGCAAAGCTCAAATCACAGCAGTGAAGAAGAAGAACAGCTCAGTTCGGAGGAGGAAGAAGAAGAAAGAAGTAACTGCCCTCGATCTCCTTTTATAAACTCTGATATCCTGAGCCAACCTGCGAACCTGCAAGCAAAAAGGCCAGAACACAGAAGCCCAAAATAACCTAGCCGTTGAGTCACAACGGCTAGGGCCAGACCGATCAAACATCACCCTGATCGGTCTGGGGCTGATCTGATCGGTCGTGGGGACCGATCAGGCTCTGTGCTGATCGGTCCCCAGACCGATCAGAACGCTTTCAGAGTGCCTCTGTGAGCGTACTGATCGGTCCGGGGACCGATCAAGCCTCTGATCGGTCCCAGACCGATCAGGAAGCCACAGTGATCAGTCGATCGGTCTCCGGACCGATCCAGGTCTTGGTTTTGCCCAAACCAAGTCCAAACCAATATCCGGTCAACCTTGACCTCTTGGTACATCATGCTTAGCATCCGATCACTCCCTTGACCTGCTAAGACTCCCCACCAAGTGTCCGGTCAATCCCTTTGACCCACTTGGACTTTTCTCTTCGTGTCAGTATTCGGTCACTCCCTTGACCTACTTGACCTTCTCAACACCGATGTCCGATCACCCTTGATCCATCTGGATTTTCCTGCCCGGCTTCACTCACGGGACTTTCACCTAACTTCACTCACTAGGGTTTTCACCGCTTCACTCACGATTTCCAATCTACCCAGCTTCACTCATTAGGACTTTCCAACCGGCTTCACTCACGGGACTTTCCCTGCCTGGCTTCAATCACGGGACTTTCACCTAGCTTCACTCACGGGGTTTTCTGGCTTCACTCACTGGACTTTCCTTTGCTTCACTCACGGGACTTATCCTTTGCGCTTCACTCACCAGGGACTTTCCACATCTGGTCAGGAGACGAGCTATGTCCTCTCGGATTAGTTCGAGAACGAGCTACCGAGCCCTCTCGACTTCCATCCGGTCCATAGAACGAGCGATCTGGTCCGAGAACGAGCTACCGAACCCTCTCCGACTTCCCATGTGCCAAGCTTCCATACTTGGACTTCTCCGTGCCAAGTCTCCATACTTGGACTTTTCCCATGCCAAGCTCCTTGCTTGGACTTTTCACCATGCCAAACTCCCTGCTTGGACTTTTCCCATGCCAAGCTCCCTGCTTGGACTTTTCCCGTGCCAAGCTCCCTGCTTGGACTTTTCCGAGTCAGGTCAACTCACCTCGGGTCAACCAGGTCAACCTTGACCACGGGTTGCACCCACAATCTCCCAAGCTTGTATCCTTGTAAAACATCAAGGTACAACTTTTCTGTTCACGTCAAACATAACTCGTCAAACATCAAAACACAACTCGAGTCAAGTCAACTCGAGTCTGGTCAATCAGGTCAACCTTGACCTAAGGTTGCACCAACAATCTCCCCCTTTTTGATGTTTGACAAAACCCATAATCAAACCCATAATCAAGTTAGGTTAACCCGATAACCTAACTTAGGTTTTCCAATGTTCTTCCCTGAACATTCTCTATTCTCCTCAAACCTACACTCTCCCCCTTTTTGACACACATCAAAAAGAGTGAATCAAGGTCAAGAGTTTCTTCCTAATGAAAGTCTCATACCTTTCATTGAAACTCTTAATTTCCCCCTTGATACTAAGGTCAACAATTAACTTAGTGATAATCACATATCACTCAAGTCTTTAGGAGTAAAAACTCCCCCTAAAAGTCAACTCCCCTTGACTAATAGGTAAAACTCCCCTAAATGTCAACTCCCCCTTGACTATTGCACCAACAATGTCTTGGAGAGTTTCAACCCTTTAGAAATCCAAAACACGAACTCCCGAGCTGAAATTTCAGTCAACAGTTGAAATTCAGCAACTTGGCACGCCCTGATCGGTCACCAGACCGATCAGGTCTTCCCTGGATCGGTCACAGTGACCGATCCACAACTTCCTGGACCGATCAGACTCCCTTTTGATCGGTCCACAACCTCTGATATCAGTTCTGAATTTCCTTCCGAAATTCAGAAACCCCTACAAAATTCCAAAAAATTTCAGAAATTATAAAACTTTGAGGATACATTCCTCATAACATATCAACGAAAAAATAGTTTTCTATGAAAATAAGTTCCATTTTCAAATCTTGATACAAAGTCAAAAGTCTTTGAAATAGCTCAAAGTTAACTCATCTTTGTATCACTTTGCTCAATGATGAATGCTATCACTAGAAAAGCTTCATCAAGGTTTTTCAAATCAATTTTGAAATGATTTTAAACCATTTAATTTAGGACCACAATCGTTGGGCTAAATGTACATGACTTGTACATAAGCTTTCCCTATGATCCCCAATTTCGAATTAGGCTCATCTAGGTACAAGAACTATGCACCTTGATCCTAACTCTTGATCCTAATATCTCACACACATCTAAGGTGTATCAAACACATCCAAGTCAATTTTGATGTGAGATATGAGTTTAGGTTATCTTAGGCTAAGGTCTCATGCATTTTCTAAACATCAATTTGATCTCCAAATCAAATTGCGTTTTTAACCTTAAATCAATTTCATTGATTATAAATGCAAGAAATGATGACATGGCATAAAATGATATCATACATAATAACATGTGCCAATGTCATGATGTCATGGCATAAAGTATGAAACTTAAATAAAGCATGACATATAAATAACCTAAGCATTATCATGACATTTCAAATGATCATAGATTAAATATGATGTCATGACATGGCATATGGCAAACAATATATTGCAAATAACATGTAAAGGTATAGAAAATACCTAATTCTAGCCTTAGTTGCCATTTTTGATAATTTCGATCATTTTGCCATAAATTCTATATTACTAAGTGTAATAGACCTAAAATCACATACCAAGGATGTTTAGATCACTATGTGTCAATTAAATTGACCTAAGAGAACTCCTCAAATGTGATTGGCACATTCTAATCACCTTAGGAATAATTTTCAATTTCATTTTCAAGGCTTGATTGCACCTTGAAAATTCCTAAAGTGCCACCTTTTGCCATGATTAGGTTAACTACCTATTCAAGTAAGGTTGGCACACCCTAACTCATCTAGCGTGATGGAATCACGCTCCTAGGAACCCAATATCTATTTGAGCTCATTGGGTTCATTAAGTATTCACTAGGGATGACTTCCCTAGCAACCCTTCTAATGATCCTCCTAGGCTTTGAAGCCTTGGTCATTTGGGACTCATCAAGATCAACTCTAGGGGTGACTCCCCTTGTGACCTTGGTGATGGTCTTCCTAGTCCTAGGTTTTGTTCCATAATCGAATGGAACATCATGGTAAGTGGGCTTGACCACTTGGGACTTAGGTTTGTGACCCAAACCTTTCTTGTCCTTGGACTTGGGTTTTTGACCCCTAGACCCTAGAGTCAAACCCTCAAGAGCCTTTTCTAGAGAGTCAAGTCTTGACCTCAAGACTTGATTTTCTTTTTCTAAGGCCTCAAGTTTTAACTTGTCATTTGTCTTTGAGGTATTCCTAGGCATATGTCTAGTTGTTTTGGGATTTCTACCTAGGTTATCCTTAACCTTAGATGAGTTGATCCTAGGGTTGGCTTTCCTAGTATTATCCTTATCTAGGCTCACATGTTTGGCACCTAAGCATGTGTATCGATTTCTATAATTATCATGCTTATCATTATTGTCAATTGCAATCAAACTACTAGCATGCATCTTACTAGTATTGCAATAATGTGCCTTAGAGATTACCTTAGGGTTTGCCTTAGCTCCCCCTATCGATGTGCTTGGTTTCTTGTCCTTGTGAGGTTGCCTCCCCCTCGGACATTGGCTCCTATAGTGTCCCCTTCGCTTGCATTGGAAGCACACCACGTGCTCCTTGCCCTTGCGTGTTGGGACTCCGGCTTCCTTGACCTTTGGCGCCGGTGGAGTCTTTCTAACCCTCTTTGGACACTTACTCTTGTAATGTCCATACTCCCTACACTCAAAGCACATTATGTGTAATTTATTTGAAATTGAAATGCTTGAGTTACCTAGGGTTGAGGATGGATGAAGACTTTCTTCTTCATCCCTTCCGGAGGTAGAAGCTTCTTCCTCTTGCTCCATTCTTGAAGAAGAACTCTCCTCCTCTTCTTCCTTAGATGTTGAGTAGCCCTCAACTTCTAATTCCTCTCCTCCATGATGTGAGCTACTTGGCTCACTTGACTCTTCTTCATGGCTTGAAGTGGAGTTCCCCTCATGGAACTAAGCCAAGTTGTTCCACAACTCCTTGGCATTGTTGTATCCACCTATCTTACATAGAATGTCATTAGGTAATGAGAATTCAAATACTTTCATTACCTCATCGTTGATTGTGGAATGGTGGATTTGTTCCCTTGTCCACTTCTTCTTCTCGAGTGGTTTTCCTTCCTTATCCATTGGAGGCTTGAAACCTAATTGAACACAACTCCAATTTTCAAGGTTAGTCATAAGAAAATACCTCATTCTTACTTTCCAATACGCGAAGTCGTCGCGGTCATAGAAAGGTGGAATGGTGATGTCTTCTCCGAGTTGATCCATCTCTAGCTTGTGCTCCCTCGGGTGTTAATCCGACGAAGAGCAACCTTGATCTGATACCACTTGTTAGGATCGATGATCACGGCTAGAGAGGGGGTGTGAATAGCCGACCCCAAATTGCTCGTTTCTTTCTACAAATCAAGGTTAGCGCAGCGGAAATAACTAAATAGAAACGCAAAAAGGAAAGATCAAACCTCAAACTCGAACTCGACGATGTAACGAGGTTCGGAGATGAAACTCCTACTGCTCGGCGTGTCCGTAAGGTGGACGAAGCCTATCAATCCGTCGGTGGATGAGTCCCCGGAGAACCGGCTAATGTAACACTCCTTCTGGGTGGAGAAACCTCGCCACAATGTTTTGCAAAAGCAATACAGGAGTAGAAAGCAGCAAGAAGCAAAATACAATACAAATGTATGAAACACCTTCGCTTACTTGCCTTCTCTTCGACTGGATGAAGCAGCAGCTTCACAAGACGCCTACAACAGCAGGAACCAGCCGATGAAGCTCACACGAAGCTTCAAGCAGAAGCGAGCTCAGCAAAGCTCAAATCACAGCAGTGAAGAAGAAGAACAGCTCAGTTCAGAGGAGGAAGAAGAAAGAAGTAACTGCCCTCGATCTCCTTTTATAAACTCTGATATCCTGAGCCAACCTGCAAACCTGCAAGCAAAAAGGCCAGAACACAGAAGCCCGAAATAACCTAGCCGTTGAGTCACAACGGCTAGGGCCAGACCGATCAAGCATCACCCTGATCGGTCTGGGGCTGATCTGATCGGTCGTGGGGACCGATCAGGCTCTGTGCTGATCGGTCCCCAGACCGATCAGAACGCTTTCACAGAGAGTTGCCCAACTCTCTGTGCGTACCCTGATCGGTCCCGGGGACCGATCAGGCTTCCTGCTGATCGGTCCCCAGACCGATCAGTAAGCTCACAGAGGCACACTGATCGCGGTCTTGGTTTTGCCCAAACCAAGTCCAAACCAATATCCGGTCAACCTTGACCTCTTGGTACATCATGCTTAGCATCCGATCACTCCCTTGACCTGCTAAGACTCCCCACCAAGTGTCCGGTCAATCCCTTTGACCCACTTGGACTTTTCTCTTCGTGTCAAGTATCCGGTCACTCCCTTGACCTACTTGACCTTCTCAACACCAGATGTTCGATCACCCTTGATCCATCTGGATTTTCCTCGGCTTCACTCACGGGACTTTCACCTAGCTTCACTCACTAGGGTTTTCACCGGCTTCACTCACCAGGATCACCTCGCTTCACTCATTAGGACTTTCCAACTGCTTAACTCCTCAGACTTTCCCCGGCTTCAATCACGGGACTTTCACCTAGCTTCACTCACTAGGGTTTCACATCTGGCTGGCTTCACTCACTAGGACTTTCCCTTTGCCTCACTCACGACTTATCCGCCCGGCTTCACTCACGGGACTTTCCACATCTGGTCCAGAGAACGAGTCCTCTCTCACCAGGTTCGGAGAACGAGCTACCGAGCCCTCTCCGACTTCCATCCGGTCCCGAGAACGAGCTCCCGAGCCCTCTCTGACCACAGTCCGGAGAACGAGCTACCGAGCCCTCTCCGACTTCCCATGTGCCAAGCTTCCATACTTGGACTTCTCCGTGCCAAGTCTCCATACTTGGACTTTTCCCGTGCCAAGCTCCTTGCTTGGACTTTTCACCATGCCAAACTCCCTGCTTGGACTTTTCCCATGCCAAGCTCCCTGCTTGGACTTTTCCCGTGCCAAGCTCCCTGCTTGGACTTTTCCGAGTCAGGTCAACTCACCTCGGGTCAACCAGGTCAACCTTGACCACGGGTTGCACCCACAATCTCCCAAGCTTGTATCCTCGTAAAACATCAAGGTACAACTTTTCTGTTCACGTCAAACATAACTCGTCAAACATCAAAACACAACTCGAGTCAAGTCAACTCGAGTCTGGTCAACCAGGTCAACCTTGACCTAAGGTTGCACCAACATTTTGTAGAAACTAATAAAAGAGAATATTTAATTTTTAAAACTCTCTTTTAAATTATGATCATGATTAAAAAGGAAATTTTTCTCAAAATTAAAATTTCCTTTCAATCTACAAATAAGGAAAGATTTCAAATCTTTTCTTAATCTTTTGTAGAAAGCTATAAAAGGAAAGATTTAAATTTTAAACTCTCTATTAAAACCATGATATCAACATAAGAAATAATTTTAATAAAAATCGTTTTTAATATTCTAGTGGTCGGCCACCTAAGCTTGGGACCCAAGCTTTGGTCGGCCACCAACTTGGCTCATCCACTTGGCCTTGGCCGGCCCTAGCTTGGGTTCCAAGCTAGCTTGGCCGGCCCCATTAAGATGGGTAAGAAGGTGGCTATGTGGTGGGTATAAGTCTCTATATACAAGAGTCAACGATAGAGACCGAGAGGAGGAATTGGTTTTGGTCTCCCGATGAAATTAAGCATTCCGTGTTCGCCCCGAACACATAACTTAATTTCATCAATAATAATTCATTCCACTAAAGAACTATTATTGAACTATCGCACCAATCCCAAATTACATTTTGGACTCCTTCTTATTATGAGTGTGTTAGTCTCCCTGTGTTTAAGATGTCGAATATCCACTAATTAAGTGAGTTACTGACAACTCATTTAATTAATATCTTAGTCCAAGAGTAGTACCACTCAACCTTATCGTCATGTCGGACTATGTCCACCTGCAGGGTTTAACATGACAATCCTTATGAGCTCCTCTTGGGGACATTATCAACCTAGATCACTAGGACACAGTTTCCTTCTATAATCAACAACACACACTATAAGTGATATCATTTCCCAACTTATCGGGGTTATTGATTTATCGAACTAAATCTCACCCATTGATAAATCAAAGAAATAATATCAAATATATGTGCTTGTTATTATATTAGGATTAAGAGCATACACTTCCATAATAACTAAGGTCTAGTTCTTTTATCAAGTCAGTATAAAAAAAACTTACCTAAAATGGTCCTACTCAATACACTTAGAGTGTATTAGTGTAATTTATTAGTCAAGATAAACTATTACCTAATTACACTACGACTATTCCAATGGTTTGTTCCTTTCCATCTTAGTCGTGAGCAACTTTTATAATTTATAAAGAACTGATAACATGATCTTCTGTGTGTGACACCACATACCATGTTATCTACAATATAAATTAATTGAACAACTTCATTTATCATAAATGTAGACATTTGACCAATGTGATTCTTATTTCTAGATAAATATTTATACCAAAAGCTAGGCTTTTAGTATACATCCTAACACAGACATGATCAGTGACTCCCGTATCTACACACCAAGTGCTGGTAGATAACACCGCTAAACATGTTTCAACAACTAGAGCATGAGATATACCTTTGTTGTTTTGATTCCTACGAGGACAGTCCGCCTTGCAGATGAAGCACTTGCCCTTCGGCTTCTTCACTCCAGCTTTAGGTCCTGTACTCTGAGATTTATTCACCTTCTTTGCTGAGCCAACTTGTTTCTTCTTCTTCTTCTTTCCTTTCGGTTTAGAAGTAGAACCATTTTCAGCATAGTGAATATGAGAATTGTGACGAAACAACCCTTCTGCTGCCTGAAGTTCTGTCAGTAGTTCCGCCAGTGAATATATCCTTTTATTCATATTATAATTCAGGCAAAATTGCTCAAAACTTCTAGGTAGCGTTTGGAGGATCATATCGATCTGGGTTTCCCCATCAATTTCTCCTCCAAGGATTTGTATTTCATTTAGATAAGCCATCATCTTTAGGATATGATCCCTCACAGGAGTACCCTCTTGCATGGTGGCCGTCATTAACTTTCTCATGGCTCCATGGAGGGCGCCTCCAAGCTCTATGGAGGGCTCCTCACACCTTGCTGCGAGGCGGTCGACCAAGTCACCCAAGGCGCCTCCAAGCTCCATGGAGGGCGCCTCGGAACTGTTCATCCGAAGCTTTTCTTGTGTCATTTCCATTTTGCAAGGCATGTTAGTCTACAACAAAGTATACCCTGCAAAACAAAGTTAGTACAATAAAATAATATAAATAGAAAGTTATTTTGACAATTTCTGGACTATCCGATTCTGACTTCAGATTTCACCTCCAGAAACCCTAGGTCGAACTAACGCCTATTGTTCTCTCATCGGGGAATGCGTCCTCACCTACTCCTCTCAGGAGAATTTACCTGTTGCCAGCTCGGTCCTCCATACTGACTGGACTTTCTGCCTAGGGTAATCACCCCCTAGGATCTAGGTTACCACCCCCTAGTGTTTTCCTCAGCTTAGGGTTACCACCCCCTATGATTTAGGGTTACCACTCCTAGGGCTTTCTTTATCCTAGGGTTACCACCCCCAGGATCTAGGATTACCGCCCCCTAGAACCTAGGGTTTCCACCTGCCTAACCGTAGATAGGACTTTCCACCACCTAGGGTTTTCCACCTGCCTAGAATTTACTAGGACTTTTGCCTAAGACATCTTAAGACTTTCTTGCAAGCTCAATGAACCTTGTTAGATAATAAGACAACTTAACTTTGGACCCTTTGACATAATCAAAACACAGGTTCGATCATCGGATGCTTCCCGCACCAACAAAGAAATCTAGCCATGTGATATGACACTGTATGTGATAATGCATAAATTGTGTCATCATAATGATAATCTCCAAGAAAATCCACTGCATATCTCAAAGAAGCAAAATGCTACCATGATTTGAAAAATACAAATTATTTGTTGATCTCATACCTATGAATTGCCTTTGAACAATAGTTTCTAGCTCGCCTTCAGTGAATTTTGTTTCCAAAAGCGTCATCACTTGAATACTGTGGTGCTTGAGGAGATGTTACACCCTCCATGTTTTAGGGACTTGTGAAATCCCCTAATCTTTCATGCAACAATCTTCATGAAAGGGTAGCTCGGGCTACTTGCACCCGACTTTGTTGCCCACACACTTGTACTTTCGGTTGTCAGTCCTTTGAATTACTCTAGGTAGTGCTTGATTTCTTGCTTCCGCATTGCCCATTCCCATTGGTAGTGTTAAAGAAATTGTGGTAGAAGAGCCCAAAGTCCGACTCCCTTCATCAGTGTTATCCTGCTGCAAGTTTACTACTGTAGAGAAGGTTTATGCCGCAATTGGTGCTACTGGGTCATCATGCACTACTGAGGCATCATGTACTGGTGGAGCAACCCCATGTCTAGATTGTGTAGGTCTCTGGGCGACCAGCAAGAGGAGGGTGAATTGCTTGAAATTACAATAATATCCTTTCTCGATCTTTGGACTAAGCTAGGCAAACACTTGTTAAGAAACAAAAAGTAAATGCATAAAATAAAGAAGAGACAAGAATATTTATTGTAATTAAAGGATTGCTAATTCAAGGTAAATGTAGCTCACTAAAAATCTCCTTTTTTCAATGGCGGAGTAACCTCTTACAATGTTGAAAGCTCAAAACAGTAGAGAACAGAACTAGAAATTGAAGTACAGAACTTGTTTACAAGTATTATGTTGAACTACTGAGACCAGGGCTCTATTTATAACCTGTTGATAGAATCTGACCATTTGTTGACGTAGCAGCTCAGGGTGCCTGGAAGGGCTCCCGGAGCTTGGGTGTAGATAAAATTTTATCTATGTTACAATAATTCACAATAGATCAAGCTTATCTAGTCCAGGTGCTTGGAGAAGTTCTGGGCGTCCGGACCGTGCTGACTAGCCCATTCGAAGCCTCGCCAAGGGAGGTGCCCTAGGGGTCCTGGCGCTCGGACAGTCAACATAGTGTTGACTACCCGATTTCTCTTCCATTCTGGCTCCTTTCTCTTGGGTGATTTTGACCATCCGGAATAGGACTCACCCGAATTCATTTTTCAGCCTTCTCCTCGAGTAATCTTTCGTTCCGACTTCTCTTCCCTCAGAAACATCGCACACTTCCTTCTTGTTCGCCAGCATATTTTTTCGTAGCACCTCGTCCCTCGAACACACCGAGCCTGTCGACTCTCTCTCTCTCGCGTCATCATTCTCACTAACTGCATCTTTCGCTCAACTTCTTGTGCTCTTAAGTTCCTACACACTTAGACATAAAACATCAAACATACACAAAACCTAACTTGACTTGGTTGATTATATCAAAATCACCACAGGATATTTACAATCTCTCCCTTTTTGATGTGGATCAATCTAAATTAAGTTAGGGTAAAACAAACATTTAAGTAAATGAATATATAAATTAAAACATTAAATATGCAAAAATGTACCTCCCCTAGACTTAATCTATAATTCTCCCTCTTTGATCATGTAAAAATAGGAAAATACAAAAACTAAGGGCTACACAATTAGTGACTAACGCTCAAAAAAGAATTTTGAAAAGTTTTTTTCAATAAAAACTGAATTTTTGTGATTTAAAAATTAGTTTTTAAAAGAAATAATTTTAAATTATTTTAATCATTGAAAAATTTAAAAAATTTTGTAACGGTTTATCATACTTATCCAAAATAGTGATAATTTTTTTAAAAAAATAACATTAATTGGAGCAGTAATTAATTATTCTATACAGAGAGATATATTTTCATAAAATATTTAAAAATAGATTTTAAGTTCAAAAAATCACTCAAAATTTTTTGAGTAGGTAAAATAGTGAGTATTTTTGCAGAAAAATAAAGTTGCAAAATTTGAATGTTCGAGATTTTTAATATTAAAAATTAGTATTCTGATAAAAAGTTCATAGAAAATTCAATAATAGTTAAAAAATTTAAAAACCTTTTCTACATATAAATAATGAAATTCTCTTTCTTGGAAAAATTGAGATCTAATTAATTCCGAACAGAAATTATACGAAACAATTAATTTGTAAAAGTTAGACAATTTTAACCAAAAAATATTAAATCAAAATTTAAAAATAAAACATGCATAAGAATTTAATCTAGGCATGATTTTGGAATCATACCTACTGAATTAATCAGAAATTTTCTTGGAATGTACTTTTTGTTTTTTTTTATTTGATCCTTGTAGAATCTATAATACCAATTTAATCTTTAATAATTTCTAAAAATTCAAAATAGCAAAATTTAAACATGCCGAATTTTTAAAATTTTCTATTTGTTCTTTCAAATTAGCATTTTCAATTTTTAAGTTATCAAAATCCTCTATTAAACATGATTTTACTAAGATTATTTTTATTTCTAAATTCTCTTTTTTCAATTTTTCATTTTTGGTTTTCAATTTACACATTGATTTTATACCAAAATACAATTGATCAGGATGTAAGAGACATACCTTACTTACCATGTCGGATCTGAAGCTAGTTTTTCCCCGTATCACTGTATTCATCTGATATCGCTCCCCCTTCATCGATGCTAGCTTCTGAGTTGCTCAGATCTTCATGACTAGCCATCAGTGCTAGTCTAGTATATGCTTTTATCGGGGACTCGGATGATAAACTTTCATCCCAATTGGCCTTAAGATTTTTTTTTTGTTTCACTTTGACCCTTTGTTTTTCTCCTTCTTGAGCTCTGGACAGTCTTTCTTTATATGTCCTTTTTGGTAGTGGTAGCATTGAATTTTTCTCTTGTTTCTTGGATTTTTTCTGGTCTGTATTTCTTTAAATTTGTTAGATTTAAAAGACTTTTTAAATTTCCTTACCATATAAGCTTCTTAGTCTGCATCAATATCTAAGTCTGACTCGGGTTCGTCCTTCTTGGTGGCTCTTAGCGCCAGGTTCTGACTTGACTCTTTACTCGTCCCTGCACATTTGGATTTATGTAATTCTAAGGTTGAAGAAAGTTCTTCTAAGGTAGTTACCTCCAAGTTCTTAGAGATGTAGTAGGCGTCTATGACCAATGTCCGTTCTGGGATTCTAGGAAAGGCGTTGAGCACGTAGCGTACCGAGTCCCGGTTGATTATCGTTTCATCGAGGTTGACTAGTCCGGTGATCAGCTCCTGATCTTCGCGTGTAGTTGGGTGACTCACCTTTTTCTAGACAGATGTTTGTTAGTTGATTCCAAAGAATGTCCCGTCGTGTGAGCTTCTCCTCAGATGTGCCTTCATAGTGCTCTAGGAATTTTTTCCAGAGTTCTTTGGCTAAGGAGTAGCTTCCGATGCGGTTGACTTCTTGAGACAGTAATACACTAATTAGAAAGTGGTATTTCGCTCTGCTATTAGCTACGAAATCACTTTGTTCCTTCTTTGTCCATTGATTTTCTTCTTTTTCTTATCATTATTGATCCTTAGGAACTACAAAATCATATTTTATTAGTAAAATAATTTTGAAATTAGTTCATAGGAATATCTCCATTTGGCGTTTTCAGTGTGCGAATTCTCCCTCAAACTTTGGTGCGTTGAGCCTTGGTCCGACCATTGATTTTTTTTCTTAGATCGACGGTTAGTTCTTCTGAAGCATCCTTGCTTAGATACCAATTATAGGTCCCTGGGCGGCCAGCAAGAGGGGGGTGAATTGGCTGAAATTAAAATAATATCCTTTCTCAATCTTTAGATTAAGTTAGACAAACACTTGTTAAGAAATAAAAAGTAAATGCATAAAATAGTGAAAGTGGCAAGAATATTTACTTTGTTTGTAATAAGAGAATTGTTAATTCAAGGTAAATATAGCTCACTAAAATTTTCTTTTTTTCAAAGACTTATTAGCCTCTTACAACGTTGAAAACTCATAACAGTAAAGAACATAACTAGAAATTGAAGTACAAAATTCATTTACAAGTGTTATGTTGAACTACTGAGACCAGAGCTCTATTTATAGCTTGTTGGTCAAATCTGACCATTTGCTGACGTGGTAGCTCTGGGCACCTAGGTGTGGATAAAACTTTATCCACGTCACAAAGGTTCACAATGGATCAAGCTTATATGCTCCGGGCACCTGAAGCAGCTCCAAGCGCCCAAACCGTACAGACTAGCCTGTTCGAAGCCTCACCAAGGGAGGCACCATGTGGGTGCCCAAGGGGTCTGGGTGCATGGACTTGGTCCAGGCACCCAAACAGTCAACATAGTGCTGACTGCCCGATTTCTCCTTCGTTCCAACTCCATTCGCTTGGGTGATTTCTGTTGGAGTGTATACTGAAAGCCTAAGTTTTGTAAACATTCATTATGAATAAAGAATCACATTTGGTCAAATTGTCTACATTTGTTTGTAGTTGTTCATATAATTTATATTGTAGATAACATAGTATGTGGTGTCACATGCAGAAGATGATGTTATCAGTACCTTATAAATTATAAACAGTAGCTCACGACTAAAATGGAAAGGAACAAACCATTAGAAGGTCGTAGTGTAATTAGGTATTAGTTTATCTTGACTATATAATTACACTAGTACACTCAGAGTGTATTGAGTAGGACCATTAGAGGTCGTTTCTTTTATACTGACTTTATAAAGGAACAAAGACCTCAGTTATTATGGAAGTGTGTGCTCTTAATCCTAATATAATAACAAGCACATATGTTTGATATTTATTTCTTTAATTTATCAATGGGTGAGATTTAGTTTGATGAATCAATAAACCCGATAAGTTGGGAAATGGTATCACTTATAGTGTGTGTTGTTGATTATAAAAGGAAACTGTGTCCTAGAGATACTAGGTTGATAATGTCCTCAAGAGGAGCTCATAAAGATTGTCATGTTAAACCCTGCAGGTGGACTTAGTCCGACATGATAATAAGGTTGAGTGGTACTACTCTTGGACTTAGATATTAATTAAATGAGTTGTCAGTAACTCACTTAATTAGTGGGCATTCGATATCTTAAACACAGGAAGACTAACACACTCATAATAAGAAGGAGCCCAAAAATGTAATTTGGGATTGGTGCGGTAGTTCAATGATAGTTCTCTAGTGGAATGAATTATCATTGATAAAATTAAGTTGTGTGTTCGGGGCGAACACGGGATGCTTAATTTTATCGGGAGACCAAAACTAATTCCTCCTCTCGGTCCCTATCGTAGCCTCTTATTTGTAGAGTTCTATACCCACCTATACCCACCTTCTATACCCACCCAATAGGGGCCGGCCAAGCTAGCTTGGGAACAAGCTAGGGCCGGCCTAGGTATGAATTTGGGTGGCCGGCCCTAGCTTGAACCCAAGCTAGTGGGGGCCGGCCAAATTAAATTAAAAAGGAATTTTAATTTTAATTTTTATTATGTGGAAGAAATAATTTATTAAAGAGAATTTAAATTAAAATATCTCTCTTATAAAAGATCTACAAAAAATTAAAGAAAGAGATTAGATCTCTTTCCTTATTTGTAGATTGGTGAGATATTTTATTTTCTCTTTAAAATTATTCACATGTTGATAAAATTAAAATTATAAAAATTTCCTTTTATCAACCATGAAGAGATTTTTAAAGAGAAATTTTATTTTTTTAAAATTTCCGAAAATAAATTAGGAAGTTTTAATTGTTGATTGAAACTTGTCCAATTTGTTCTCCAATAATGTGGCCGGCCAATGTAGGTTTATTTGGGAAATTTTATTTTATTTTTCTCAATTAAATCATGTCAAGGAAATTGAGGAAATTTTATTGTAATTAAATTTCCTAATTTTCCTAGGCCAAGGAATATAAAAGAAGGGGTGAGAGTGCCTTCATGAGACACAACCTCTATTATTTTCTCTCCCTCTTTTCCTTGGTGTTGTGGCCGTCCATCATCTCTTCTCTTCTTCCTCTTTGTGGTGGCCGAAACTCTCTATTGCTTGGAGCTCTTGTGGAGGCCGGATACTACTTGGAGAAGAAGAAGAAGAAGGAGAGGAAGCTTGCATCTCTTAGAGCTTGGTTGGTGTTTTTCTTCTTCCTTGGTGAAGCTTTCTTGTTTGGGCCGAACCTAGCTAGGAGGAGAGGAAGGTGCTTGGTGGTTTCTCATCTCGGAAGATCGTTGCCCACACAACGTCCGAGGTTAGAAGAGGAATACAGTAGAAGATCAAGAGGTTTTTCTACAAGGTATAACTAGTAATTTTTCTTTCCGCATCATGCTAGTTATTTATGGAAATAATACCAAATACAAGAGGCTTACGTTCTAGAATTTCGAATATGTTTTTCGATGTTGTGTTCTTTTGTTTTTTCTTTTCCTTGTGATTTGATTGTTCTCTTTGGTTAACCTAAAGTTATTTTAGGAAATTAAATATTAGATTTCTATAAAAGGTTTTGTCTAGTCGGTGGTGGTTGCTCCCATATCCAAGAAGGCCATGTGCCTCGCCACGTCGATCTTGGGAACCAATTATGGAAATTAATATTTAATGGAATTAATAACTTAAGGAGACTTGGGTCGAACGTGTTAAGTTCCGCAGGATCCAAGCCAAAACCTAAAAGAACAAATAGATTAAGTTTTGGATCAAACGTGTTAAGTTCCGCAGTGATCCAAAATTTAATTTAAAAGAACACATGGTAGCTAGGAAAGGTTCAGACCTTTGTACAAAATTTGGGGAACCTATAGGTTTTTTCAGTAGCAACCAACAATTGGTATCAGAGCTAGGGTTTTGCCTCTGTGTATTTGGTATTTAGTTTAATTATGCGCATGTCATACATAATTTAGGCAGGATAATAGTAGGATGTGCTAACTTTGTGGATGCAGGATCCAACTATTATGGCTTTTAGTTATTATGTGTGTGATTGGACCCTTGGACATGTCAAGGGCATTTATATGTGTGTGCATGATTGTATTAAAATACAGCAGGAGCTGTATTTAGTTTTATTAGGATTTTATTTTTGATCTAGATACATGTACATTCCTTTTATGGAATATAGGATCAAAAATGTAAAATTCTGTTTATGTCGCGGATCGAATCTTGCAAAGCGTGGAACCTTCTAAGGACCAGAGGCGCAGCGGAACTAGGAGCAAGATGGATGCGACAGCTAGACCCGGTAGCGGTGGCCAAATATGGCAGCAGCTTGGGATGACAACACACGGAGGACAACTAGAGATAAAAACCGTAATAGTTGAAAATTAGTTTTTCTATTTATTGCTTTTATATTGTGCTATGTGTGCATGTTAGTTTACAAGTTAAGTAGGCTAGCATACTTAAAATTCCTCATTTATAAATAACTAAGTGGGAGAGGGATTTTTAAGTAAATCTCATGGTCTCCATTACTGGTTTGTAAGTGATGCAAACAAGCTTGCGCGTTGGCTCTGAGTGCCTTCATAACGGATGAGCTTGTTTGCAGATCACTAGAACAGACTTCCATTTTTTGATGACTATAGGAAGTTAATTAAGAGCGTGTGATCTTCCCCAACGGAAGGGGCATAATCTTATTAATGGACTTAGTGTCAAGTAATGGGATACACTTAGACACATCTAATAGTATCCTCCCCAACGGAGTCACTGCTATTATTTGTGTGACCAAATAATACCAACTATTAATTTTATTTGTCAAAAGTTAGGTTGACAAGATAATAAAATAAATGGGTTAAAACCCTCCTTTTACAAATGTTGAATTTGTATACGTCCACACTAACGTGGCATACAAAATTTACGGTGTTATGAGGTGTTGGTTAATTTAAAATAGTATTGTTTGAGGAATCAATATTATTCTAAATTTAGAGTTCTGTCCAAAAGTTATTTGTGATTCTTAGGATGACTTTCAACCCACTGTCCATCATACTTCAACAAAATAGACTTACTGGACCTAATTACATAGATTGGAAAAGAAACCTGGACATTGTTCTGACTGCTGAAAGCTATAAATTTGTACTGACTGAACCTTGTCCTGATGCACCCACTGGTGAATCTACCCAAGAGGAGATTGAATATCATAAGAGATGGGTAAAGGCAGATGAGATGGCGCGGTGTTACATTTTGGCTTCAATGTCAAATGTATTGCAACATTAGCATCAAGATTTACCAACAGCTTATGATATTATGGACAATCTCAAGGAACTCTTTGGTCATCAGGATAGGGCTTCTAGACAAGAAGCTATGAGAAAGATAATGGCAGCCACCATGCAAGAGGGTACTCCTGTAAGGGATCATATCCTAAAAATGATGGCTTATCTGAACGAGATACAGATCCTTGGAGGAGAAATTGATGGGGAAACCCAGATCGATATGATCCTCCAAACGCTACCTAGAAGTTTTGAGCAGTTCCGCCTGAACTATAATGTGAATAAGAGTATTTATTTATTAGGGGAACTACTGACAGAACTTCAAGCAGCAGAAGGATTATTTCATCATAATTCTCAAATTCATTTTGCTGAAAATGGTTCTACTTCTAAACCGAGAGGAAAGAAGAAGAAGAAACAAGCTGGCTCAGCAAAGAAAGTGAATAAATCTCAGAGTACGGGATTTAAAGCTGGAGTGAAGAAGCCGAAGGGCAAGTGCTTCATCTGCAAGCAGGCAGGACATTGGAAGGCGGACTGTCCTCGTAAGTGTTGGTGCAACATCCCTCAGGTCAAGGTTGACCTGGTTGACCAAGCTGAGTCTTGGTTTGAGTTTAGATATTTGACAATAAGAAATTGATTGAAGAAGAGTCAAGTAGGTCAAGGTTGACCGGATACTTGACTGGGAAGTCCTAACTGGGATGTTAGGTAGAATGGAAGTCCTGGTGAGTGAAGTCAGGCAGAAGGGAAGTCCTAGTGAGTGAAGCTAGGCAGATGGAAAATCCTAGTGAGTGAAGCTAGGTGAAAGTCCTGGTGAGTGAAGCCAGGCAGTTATGAAAACCCTAGTGAGTGAAGCTAGGTGAAAGTCCTGGTGAGTGAAGCCAGGCAAGGGAAAATCCAGATACATCAAGGATGATCGGACATCTGGTGTTGGGAAGTCCAAGTAGGTCAAAGGATTGACTGGATACTTGGCACGAGGAAATACAGATAGGTCAAAGGGATTGACCGGACATCTGGTGGAAGTCCAAGTAGGTCAAAGGATTGACTGGATACTTGGCACGAAGAAAAGTTCAAGTGGGTCAAAGGGATTGACCAGACACTTGGTGGGAAGTCCTAGCAGGTCAAAGGAGTGACCAGATGCTAGGCATGATGTACCAACAGGTCAAGGTTGACCGAATGTTGGTTTGAGAGGCTTGGAACTTGGTTTTGGGCAAAAACCAAGTGTTGAATCGATCAGTGGATCGATCCAGGAGCTGGATCGATCAGTGGATCGATCCAGGCCTTTTCTAGCGAACAGAGAGCCTCTGGATCGATCCGTGGATCGATCCAGATGTCCCAATCGATCAGTGAATCGATCGGGACGATGCTCGCGCGATAAGCGCCGGATCGATCCGTGGATCGATCCAGGCGCGAAATGGTCGGATCGATCCGTGGATCGATCCAAAGCCTCCCGATCGATTGGGAACATTTGAATCGATCGGGATCCGACCGTCGGGTTTATAGCCATGATGACGTTGTCTTCGGCACCTCTTCTCGATTCACTCGGATCTCTCGCCTCCTCCACAAGGCTCACAAAGCTCGGATCGCGGTTTTGAAGGATCTTGGAAGTTCTCCAAGTCAAGAGGCGGATCAAAGCCAAGAAGAGAAGCTAGGGTTAGGGTTTATACTCATTGTAAGCTTGTAAGCTTGTATTTCTTGTATCCTTTCCCTCTCTTCTTGTATTGAGTCTTGTAGGGCTTCTCCGCCCTTGGTAGTTACCATAAAGGAGAGTTTTATTTAGTGGAGGGTGTGTGTGTTGGTGTGGATCCTTGGATTAGTCACCTCTTGTGAGGTGGATACCAAGTAAACCAACCGTGTTAGCGTTGTGTGATTGTTTGTGTATTTTTCGCTGCCATATCTTTGAAGAAACAAGCAACGCCGAGCAACGAGCGAACGCGACGAGCTATTCACCCCCCCCCCTCTAGCTACTTTTGGTCCTAACAAGTGGTATCAGAGCGAGGCCGCTCTTCACCGGAATCATCGCCGGAAGGGTCAAGCATAACAAGAAAAGCTAGAGGACGAAGAAGTTGGAGCAAATTCATCAAAGTCAAAGAAATCAAAAGGCTCAACTTCAAGATGCAATTCCAAGATGGACTTGGATTTGACACAAGGGTGGCTCCACCATACACTTCCACGAGCTTCAATTCTTGGAAATCAAGAATCGAAAACTTCCTTATGATGGAGATAGAGCAATGGTTTGCTCTAATGGAAGGATTTGAAGCTCCAACAAACTCGAAGGGCAAGCTTCTCAAGAAAAGCAAATGGAGCTCGGAGCAAGTCCAAAGGTGCGATGCAAATGACAAAGTGACCAAGCTTTTGGTCAATTTATTGCCAAGCACCATCCTTTGCAAAATTGGAGAATTTGAAGATGCAAAGGAATTATGGAGCAAATTGGCCAAGCTTCATGAAGAGATCCCCTCCACTGTACAAGAGCAAGAAGTATCCAGAGAGGGTGACTCTTTGGAGCAAGACCAAGAGGAGGACTCCGAGGTTGAGAGATGCTCAACCTCCGAAGAAGAGGAAATCCAAGAAGCTTCATCCTCAAGGGAATGCAACGAAGGGAACAAGGAGGGAGCATACTCCTTGTTTCATATTCAAGATGATGAAGCCTCCACCTCTAGGATTGAGGGGGAGCAATCCTTGGTGACGCCGGATCAAGAAGAAGTAGAAGCTTCTACATCCGGGTCAAGAGACAAAGAGGAGGAAGAAGATTCTACCTCCACAAGTCAAGAAAAATCAAATGGAGGAGAATCAAGGTCCGATCAAGAGGAAGCTTCTACCTCCGGATCCAAAGAAAATGCCACCCCTACAAGCAAAGGTATAAATATTTCAATTAATAATAAAAATCATATTATATGCTTTGAGTGTAGGGAACATGGGCACTACAAGAGAAAGTGCCCTAAATTGGCCAAGAAGAAGGGCTAAGTGGCACAAAAAGGCAAGGTGAAGCCCAAGGAGATCATCCCCAACACAAAGAAGAGCAAGGAGCATATTATATGCTTCTCTTGCAATCAAAAGGGGCATTACCGAAGTCAATGCCCCAAGGGGAAGAAGGTGGTCAAGGCTCAAGGAGGCACTAGTCAAGGGGGAGCCTCCAAGGTAAAGAAGAAGGTATCTTTTATTGAGCCTACCCCTTTACATTATGGTAAAAAGCATGATAGTTCTAATTTTTATCATTTTAATACGATTTACCATAAGAATAGGAAGCATGAGGGCTTTAAGGAAAAACATGTGGCCCTACATGCCAAAACTACCCAATCTAAGGTTAGAAAGGTAGATGGACACTTGGGCAAGAACACTAAGGAAAATAGGTACAAGCCCAAAAACAAAAATGCTCATAGGTGTAATGAAAAATCAAAATCTAAGGATTTAATGATAGAAAATCAAGTCTTGAGATCAAGACTTGATAAAATGGAAAAGACCCTAAAAAGGATGGAAAATATCCTAAAAGGGTAAAATGAGCATAACCTAGGTTTGGGATACAAACCCAAAGCTAAAAGGGATGTGCCTAGTTATCAAAGGGTTCCATATAGCTATGGAACAAACCCTAAGTCTAGAGGTCAAGTCAAAGATACAAGGGAAGATATCCCTAGAAGTCTCTTTGCAACCAAAGTGACTAAGACTTCTAAGAAGTCTAAGAAAGTCACTAACAAGGTCACAAGGGAGGCTATCCCTAGAGTTGACCTAGAAAATGTGACCAAGGCTTCTAAGAAGCCCAACAAGGTCACTAGGAAGGTTTCTAGGGAAGTTATCCCTAGTGAGTACCTAGAGCATCCAAGGAGCATCAATAGGTGTTGGGTTCCTAGGAGCATTTTCTCTACCCCATAAATGGGTTAGAGAGTGTCAACTCCGATTAGAAGGGTAGTTAACCCAACTTTGAGGAAATTGACACTCAAGGAGCATTTTCAAGGTTTTGTTAACCTTTGAAAATGAAATAGAAGTATTATTTACTCCTTGAAAGAGTAAAATGTGCCTAATGGTGGAAGAATTGATTTTAATCTTAAATGGCGCATATTGGAAAATTCAGAAGAACTACCAAGTTGGGATTTTGGTATGTTCTTAGGAAATTTAAGGCAATCCGGGCCTTAATTTAAAAGTGCTACTCTTGTGAAAAATGAAATATGCCAACATTTGAGGATATGCTTAATTTCGACTGGCATAAATTAATCAAGGAAATTAGAAATGCCAATTTAGGCTTTGGCATTGTCTTGAAGCACTTTAGGGCAATCTAGGTTTAAGTTGTAAGATTAGCTAAGATTTTAAGGATACTTAGATAGTTAATCTAGGTATATTTTATTTATGCTAAATCTTGCCATGATTGTTTGCCCATCATATGCCATGACATCATGTCTATTTTTGCATTCATGTTTTATTATGCAAAATCCAAAAATACCATGTCATGACATTCATACATCATGTAGTTATAAGAATCTTTCTTTTGAAAGTTATTTTATTTTGATGTATGCCATAACATTATCATGCATTAGTTTAATTCCTTGTAATTAAGGACAAATGGCATTTTAGCAACACTTATTAACAAGTGACATCCTAGGTGGATGTCTAATATCTTTAAAATGCCTAGATAGATATGCATGATCCCTAGATTAGGGCAAAACCAAAATCTACATCTCACAAAGACTATAAGGTGACTTGTATGTGGTTTAGTGCACATTAGATACAAGTGAGATGTTAGGATGATGAACAAAGCTCAAGATGTTGATTTAGTGCATTCTTTTGAGTTTTTAGGTTCATCAAAACACATAGTTATGTGTTTTCCCATCATTGGGAAAGCTAATGTACAAGTCATGTGCATTATGCCCAAGGAACATGATGGGATATTAGTTTTTGAAAATGTTTTAAAAATACTTTTGGAAAACCATGGTGAAGGCTATCTTTTGATAGTAATCACCATTGAATAGTTAGACACAAACTTAAAGAAAACGCTAAAGTTTTAGCAAGTTTTCAATCTTGTGTCAATTTTTGAAAATATGATGTATTTTCATAGAAAACTATTTTTCCATGATTAAGTATGCCCTAAATAATGTCTACATGAAATTTCATGATTTTTCAATTTTTGTAGAATTTTCTAGGGGTTTCTGAAGTTGACTGAAATGGAATTTCAGCAACTATCAGAGCTCCGATCGATCCATGGATCGATTGGAGTGCCTGAATCGATCCGTGGATCGATTCAGAAGGCAAGTCCCCCGCGAGCAGAAGCTCGCTGGATCGATCAGCCGATCGATCCAGGTAGATCGATTCAGAAAGGTTTAATCGATTGGAACCCAACTCCAATCGATCCAAGTTGCTGATTTTGGCTGGGAAGGCCTGATTTCAGCATCTTTGAACCCCTTTTGAGTCTAGGTAACCATTCCAAACCCCCCAAAATATATTTGTATACATACAAGGGTGTTTTCATGTGAAAACAAGGATGGATTGGTTAAGAAAGACTTCATTGAAGTTTAGGTTGAGGTTTGTTTCAAATTTTGAGTATTTGAACCTCAAAACTTCTAAATTTGGGTTTCCTAAAGATTTAGGGATTCCAAGTCATTGTTGGTGCAATGACAGAAGTTACCACCATGTCTTTAGGGGGAGGGACTCTTTAAAGACAAAAAAAAATTATTTTTCATGAACCTTGGAAGGTGGTTAACCTTCTTTAAAGAAAATGCTCATGTATGAGCTTTTGAACTTGAAATGGGGAGTGGATATCCTCATTATTTCAAGTGGGAACTCAAGTGGTTAGAAAATGCTCAAGGTTGGGTATTTGTCTACATTGAGGGAGAAGTTAAGGATAAATGAAGGGTATGGGACCTTCATTATCGTGTTGATCACAACGAGTGATGTTGTGAACAACGAGGAGAAACTCTTAAGGGGGAGAGTCGTCAACAAATGGATTTGTTGATGTGTACCCAAAATTGGGGCATGGGTTGATGTGTGCCCAAAGATGGGTTGATGTGTGCCAATAGGGGGAGAATGAAAGGACCTGTGAATGGGTGTAAGTTAGGCTTTCATTACCTAGAGGGAGTGTGCCCTCTTAGGGGGAGAATGAAGAGCTTAATTTATGTGTTCATTACCTAGTGGAATGAAGATTGAGGCTATATGATTAGCCTAACTTACATGTGGTATTGTAAGTGTTATTGTGGTATTGTCAAACATCAAAAAGGGGGAGATTGTTGGTGCAACATCCCTCAGGTCAAGGTTGACCTGGTTGACCAAGCTGAGTCTTGGTTTGAGTTTAGATGTTTGACAATAAGAAATTGATTGAAGAAGAGTCAAGTAGGTCAAGGTTGACCGGATACTTGACTGGGAAGTCCTAACTGGGATGTTAGGTAGAATGGAAGTCCTGGTGAGTGAAGTCAGGCAGAAGGGAAGTCCTAGTGAGTGAAGCTAGGCAGATGGAAAATCCTAGTGAGTGAAGCTAGGTGAAAGTCCTGGTGAGTGAAGCCAGGTGAAAGCCCTAGTGAGTGAAGCTAGGCAGATGGAAAACCCTAGTGAGTGAAGCTAGGTGAAAGTCCTGGTGAGTGAAGCCAGGCAAGGGAAAATCCAGATGGATCAAGGATGATCGGACATCTGGTGTTGGGAAGTCCAAGTAGGTCAAAGGATTGACTGGATACTTGGCACGAGGAAATCTGATGGAAGTCCAAGTAGGTCAAGGGAGTGACCAGATACTTGGCATGAATAGAAAAGTCCAAGTGGGTCAAAGGGATTGACCAGACACTTGGTGGGAAGTCCTAGCAGGTCAAAGGAGTGACCAGATGCTAGGCATGATGTACCAACAGGTCAAGGTTGACCGGATGTTGGTTTGAGAGGCTTGGAACTTGGTTTTGGGCAAAAACCAAGTGTTGGATCGATCAGTGGATCGATCCAGGCCTTTTCTAGCGAACAGAGAGCCTCTGGATCGATCCGTGGATCGATCCAGATGTCCCAATCGATCAGTGAATCGATCGGGACGATGCTGCTTCGCGCGATAAGCGCTGGATCGATCCGTGGATCGATCCAGGCGTTACTCCAGAGCACAGAGGCGCTCTGGATCGATCCGTGGATCGATCCAAAGCCTCCCCGATCGATTGGGAACATTCGAATCGATCGGGATCCGACCATTGCATCGAGTTTATAGCCGCAGGCGAACGTTGTCTTCGGCACCTCTTCTCCGATTCACTCCAGATCTCTCGCCAGCTCCTCCACAGCACTCACAAAGCTCAGATCGCCAGTTCTTGAAGGATCTTGGAAGTTCTCCAAGTCAAGAGGCGGATCAAAGCCAAGAAGAGAAGCTAGGGTTAGGGTTTATACTCATTGTAAGCTTGTAAGCTTGTATTTCTTGTATCCTTTCCCTCTCTTCTTGTATTGAGTCTTCTAGGGCTTCTCCGCCCTTGGTAGTTACCATAAAGGAGAGTTTTATTTAGTGGAGGGTGTGTGTGTTGGTGTGGATCCTTGGATTAGTCACCTCTTGTGAGGTGGATACCAAGTAAACCAACCGTGTTAGCGTTGTGTGATTGTTTGTGTATTTTCCGCTGCCATATCTTTGAAGAAACAAGCAACGCCGAGCAACGAGCGAACGCGACGAGCTATTCACCCCCCCCTCTAGCTACTTTTGGTCCTAACAGTAAGAACCAAAACAAAGGTATATCTCATGCTCTAGTTGTTGAAACATGTTTAGCGGTGTTATCTACCAGCACCTGGTGTGTAGATACGGGAGCCACTGATCATGTCTGTAATTCCTTGCAGGGGTTCCAGGAAACCCGACGACTATCTGAAGGGGAGATTACCGTCTACATGGGCAATGCTACTAAGGTGGCAGCTGTTGCAGTGGGAGACGTCTACTTATCTTTTAGTAGAAATAAAAATTTGATTTTAAGAAATTGTCTTTATGTACCCAGTTTTAGAAAGAATTTAATTTCAGTTTCTAAACTGTTTTTAGATGGATATTCAGTTTCTTTCAGTAACGATGTAGTTATTAAAAGAAATAAAGTGATTATCTGTTCTGGTGTATTAGTTAGCAATTTGTATACTTTAAATCCAATTTCTTGCACAAAGCAAAACATGGAAATTTATAACTCATCTTCTAATTCTAATAAGAGAAAAGAACCTTCGGAAATGAACCAAGCATATCTTTGGCATCTAAGGCTTGGTCATATTAACTTAAGTAGGATTCAGAGGCTTATAGTCGATGGACTTTTGAGTTCATTAGAGTTGGAAAATTTTCCAACTTGTGAATCCTGCTTAGAAGGTAAAATGACCAAAAGGCCGTTCAAGGCCAAGGGGTATAGAGCCAAAGAAGTGTTAGAATTGGTTCACTCTGATTTGTGTTGTCCTATGTCTGTCCAAGCGATAGGAGGTTTTGAATATTTTGTCTCTTTCATAGACGATTATTCAAGATACGGATACATTTACCTAATGCGCCGCAAGTCCCAGTGCTTTGATAAGTTCAAAGAATACAAGGCTGATGTGGAGAAACGATTAGGTAAAAGTATCAAGACACTACGATCTGATCGTGGTGGTGAATACCTCTTAGGAGAGTTTAGGAATTACTTATCAGAGGCCGGGATTCAATCCCAACTGTCTTCACCTGGAACACCCCAACAGAATGGTGTAGCAGAACGAAGGAATGGACTCTCATGGAGATGGTTAGATCGATGATGAGTTATTCAGAATTACCAAATTCGTTTTGGGGATATGCTTTAGAAACAGCAGTATACGTTCTGAACTTAGTACCTTCTAAATCAGTCTCTTCTACTCCCATAGAATTGTGGAATGGGCGAAAACCGAGTCTAAGACATATTCGGATTTGGGGTAGTCCAGCACATGTGCTGAAACCAGATGCTGATAAGTTAGAATCCCGTACAGAAGTTCGCGTGTTTGTAGGATATCCTAAAGGAACGAAAGGTGGTTTATTTTATAGTCCTAAAGACCAGAAGGTCATTGTTAGCACCAATGCCCAGTTTTTAGAAGAAGACTATATAATGGATCACAAGCCCAGTAGTAAAGTTGTTTTAGAAGAACTTAGAGAGGACATGTCTACTTAGCACCAACAAGGCAAGATGAAGTACCACAAGAGGCAACACGTGTCACACATGATACACAACCACAAACAAAACCTCGTCGTAGTGGGAGGGTTGTAAGGCGACTGAAAGGTTCATGTTTTGGGAGAGTCTTGGACTTGATCCCGGAAAACATGAACCCGATCCTGAAACATATGATGAAGCGGTCCAAGATATAGATGCGATCTTGGCAAAAGGCAATGAATTCGAAATAGAGTCTATGTACTCTAATAAGGTTTGGGAGCTTGTAGAACCACCGATGGTGTAAAAGCGTTGGATGCAAGTGGATCTACAAAGGAAAAGAGGAAAGACGGAAAGGTAGAAACCTTCAAAGCTAGGCTTGTTGCAAAAGGGTACACTCAGAAAGAGGGAATCGATTATGAGGAAACCTTTTCACCGATAGCCATGCTTAAGTCTATCCGGATACTCTTATCCATTGTCGCTCATATGGATTATGAGATTTGGCAAATGGATGTCAAGACAGCTTTCCTTAATGGAAGTCTTGAAGAAAACATCCATATGAAGCAACTAGAAGGATTTATTGAAAAGGGCAAAGAGCATCTTGTGTGCAAGCTCAATCGGCCCATTTATGGACTAAAGCAAGCTTCAAGATCTTGGAACATCCGGTTTAATGAAGTAATCCAGTCATATGGATTTATTGTCCGGATGAGTCTTGTGTATATAAGAAGTGTAACGAAACGTGGTGGTATTTCTTGTACTATACGTAGATGATATTTTGTTAATTGGCAACAATGCCAAGGTATTATCGGACGTAAGGGGATGGTTGTCCAAACAATTTGATATGAAGGACTTAGGAGATTGTGCACATATTCTTGGGATCAAAGTTATAAGGGTTCGTAAGAAAAGAATGTTGTGTCTGTCCCAAGCTTCATATATAAATACAATCCTTGCTCGTTTTAGCATGCAGATTCCAAGAAAGGTTTCTTACCTTTTAGACATGGAGTAGCTCTATCTAAAGAGATGTCTCCAAACATATCGAAGAGATAGAGGACATGAAAGCAGTTCCTTATGTTGTAGGAAGCCTTATGTATGCAATGCTATACGAGACACGATATCCATTTCTGGTGGGCATGGTCGTGAGATATCGAGTAACCTGACAAGGACATTGGTGCGATAAAGCATATATTAAAGTACCGAGAAGGACTAGAGATTATATGCTAGTTTACCAAGCGGACGATCTGCTCCCTGTGGGATTTTGATTTTCAATCAGATAGGGACAACAGTAAGTCTACATCAGGCTATGTGTTTACTTTAGGAGGTGGAGCCATTTCATGGAGGAGTGTTAAGCAGAAATGCGTTTCGGACTCAACCATGGAAGCTGAGTATGTAGCAGCCTCTGAGGCAGCTAAAGAAGCAGTATGGCTCAGGAACTTTCTAATGGACTTAGATGTGATTCCTTGTTTACCCAAAATCATCACAATTTATTGTGATAATAGTGGTGCAGTTGCAAACTCGAAGGAACCACGAGCCCATAAGGCAAGTAAACATATAGAGCGCAAGTACCACCTGATACGAGATATCGTGAAGCGAGGAGAAGTTGTCATCGCCAAGATTACATCAGCGGATAACCTGGCAGATCCTTTCACTAAGGCCCTTCCGGCGAAAGCTTTCGATCGGCATGTGGAGGGAATGGGAATCAGATGTATGGTAGAAGATATGGCAGCTTAGTCATTAGTATAAGTGGGAGATTGTTGGAGTGTATACTGAAAGCCTAAGCTTTGTAAACATTCATTATGAATAAAGAATCACATTTGGTCAAATTGTCTACATTTGTTTGTAGTTGTTCATATAATTTATATTGTAGATAACATAGTATGTGGTGTCACATGCAGAAGATGATGTTATCAGTACCTTATAAATTATAAACAGTAGCTCACGACCAGAATGGAAAGGAACAAACCATTAGAAGGTCGTAGTGTAATTAGGTATTAGTTTATCTTGACTATATAATTACACTAGTACACTCAGAGTGTATTGAGTAGGACCATTTGAGGTCGTTTCTTTTATACTGACTTTATAAAGGAACAAAGACCTCGGTTATTATGGAAGTGTGTGCTCTTAATCCTAATATAATAACAAGCACATATGTTTGATATTTATTTATTTAATTTATCAATGGGTGAGATTTAGTTCGATGAATCAATAAACCCGATAAGTTGGGAAATGGTATCACTTATAGTGTGTGTTGTTGATTATAGAAGGAAACTGTGTCCTAGAGATACTAGGTTGATAATGTCCTCAAGAGGAGCTCATAAAGATTGTCATGTTAAACCCTGCAGGTGGACTTAGTCCGACATGATAATAAGGTTGAGTGGTACTACTCTTGGACTTATATATTAATTAAATGAGTTGTCAGTAACTCACTTAATTAGTGGACATTCGATATCTTAAACACAAGGAGACTAACACACTCATAATAAGAAGGAGCCCAAAAATGTAATTTGGGATTGGTGCGGTAGTTCAATGATAGTTCTCTAGTGGAATGAATTATCATTGATAAAATTAAGTTGTGTGTTCGGGGCGAACACGGGATGCTTAATTTTATCGGGAGACCAAAACCAATTCCTCCTCTCGGTCCCTATCGTAGCCTCTTATTTGTAGAGTTCTATACCCACCTATACCCACCTTCTATACCCACCCAATAGGGGTCGGCCAAGCTAGCTTGGGAACAAGCTAGGGCCGACCTAGGTATGAATTTGGGTGGTCGGCCCTAGCTTGAACCCAAGCTAGTGGGGGCCGGCCAAATTAAATTAAAAAGGAATTTTAATTTTAATTTTTATTATGTGGAAGAAATAATTTATTAAAGAGAATTTAAATTAAAATATCTCTCTTATAAAAGATCTACAAAAGATTAAAGAAAGAGATTAGATCTCTTTCCTTATTTGTAGATTGGTGAGATATTTTATTTTCTCTTTAAAATTATTCACATGTTGATAAAATTAAAATTATAGAAATTTCCTTTTATCAACCATGAAGAGATTTTTAAAGAGAAATTTTATTTTTTTAAAATTTCCGAAAACAAATTAGGAAGTTTTAATTGTTGATTGAAACTTGTCCAATTTGTTCTCCAATGATGTGGCCGGCCAATGTAGGTTTATTTGGGAAATTTTATTTTATTTTTCTCAATTAAATCATGTCAAGGAAATTGAGGAAATTTTATTGTAATTAAATTTCCTAATTTGCCTATGCCAAGGAATATAAAAGAAGGGGTAAGGGTGCCTTCATGAGACACAACCTCTATTATTTTCTCTCCCTCTTTTCCTTGGTGTTGTGGCCGGCCATCATCTCTTCTCTTCTTCCTCTTTGTGGTGGCCGAAACTCTCTATTGCTTGGAACTCTTGTGGAGGCCGGATACTACTTGGAGAAGAAGAAGAAGAAGGAGAGGAAGCTTGCATCTCTTAGAGCTTGGTTGGTGTTTTTCTTCTTCCTTGGTGAAGCTTTCTTGTTTTGGCCGAACCTAGCTAGGAGGAGAGGAAGGTGCTTGGTGGTTTCTCATCTCGGAAGATCGTTGCCCACACAACGTCCGAGGTTAGAAGAGGAATACGGTAGAAGATCAAGAGGTTTTTCTACAAGGTATAACTAGTAATTTTTCTTTCCGCATCATGCTAGTTATTTATGGAAATAATACCAAATACATGAGGCTTACGTTCTAGAATTTTGAATATGTTTTTCGATGTTGTGTTCTTTTGTTTTTTCTTTTCCTTGTGATTTGATTGTTCTCTTTGGTTAACCTAAAGTTATTTTAGGAAATTAAATATTAGATTTCTATAAAAGGTTTTGTCTAGTCGGTGGTGGTTGCTCCCATATCCAAGAAGGCCATGTGCCTCGCCACGTCAGTACTGGGAACCAATTATGGAAATTAATATTTAATGGAATTAATAACTTAAGGAGACTTGAGTCGAACGTGTTAAGTTCCGCAGGAGATCCAAGTCAAAACCTAAAAGAACAAATAGATTAAGTTTTGGATCAAATGTGTTAAGTTCCGCAGGCGATCCAAAATTTAATTTAAAAGAACACATGGTAGCTAGGAAAAGGTTCAGACCTTTGTACAAAATTTTTGTACAGTGGAATCTCTAGGTTTTCCGAGTAGCAACCAACAATTTCGGCCATCACGAATATGGCTCACCCAAACCCATTTTCTAGCTTTCTTCTTGAGCAATGTTCCATTCTGGCTTCTCGTCCCTCAGAAGTGTCGTGCGCTGGCATAACAAATGGTACAAAGCCATGGTCCGGACCAGATGCCATGTGGGGTGGCCTTGAACGAAGTTGAGGCTGGACCCGGAGTAGGTCAGGATGATGGATGCTTGCGGGGAGGCCTGGAGCAAGTCAAGGTGACCGGATACTTGCAGGGAGGCGAGTAGGTCAGGGTGACTGTATGCTCGTAGGGAGGCCCGAAGTAGGTCAAGGTGACCAGATGTTCATGGATAGGTCAGAAGCAGGTCAAGATTAACCGGATCAAGCTGCTTACGGGGAGATCCAGAATTGGTCAGGATAACCGGATGCTTATGGGAAAGGTCCCGAAGCAGGTCACGGTGATCGCATACTCGTGGGGAGGCCCGGAGCAGGTCAGGATGACTGGATTCTTGTGGAGAGGTTTGGAGAAGATCAGGGTGATCGGATTCTCGCGGGGAGGTGAGTAGGTCAGGGTGACCGGATGCTCGCAGGGAGGCCCGAAGTCAAGGTGATCGAATGCTCATGGGGAGGCCCGGAGTAGGTCAAGGTGACCTGGTGCGGATGCTTGCGGGGAGGCCTAGAGCAGGTCAGTGTGACCAGATGCTCACGGGGAGGCTTAGACTATGAGAGTAATTGTGGTCCTTCGTTTGAGGGGAGGATTGTTGGGGTTCAATCAAAGTTTCACATTGGAAAGATTTGGTAAAGATTATATGGTTAAAAGGATGCATGATATCTCCATTGGCATGAGGCCTTTTGGGGAGAGCCCAAGAGCAAAGCCATGAGGGCCTAAACCCAAAGTGGGCAATATCATGCTATTGTGGAAATATGTGGATATCCTTTTGGACATAATAGCTTCCTTCTCGTCTGCCAGCATACTCTTCCGCAGCACCTCATCTCCCGGACGCACTGAGCCCATCGACTCTCTCCCGTGTCATCCTTCTCGCTAGCTGCGTCTTTCGCTCGACTTCTTGTGCTCTTAAGTTCCCGCACACTTAGATATAAGGCATCAAACATATACAGGGTCTAACTATACTTGATTGATCACATCAAAACCACCATAGGGTACTTACAGATTGTTGCGACACAATAGCTAAAACTTTCTCTCCCTTTTGCTAAGTCGTTTCCTTCATCATGCCCGGATTCACCGTGCCCACCCCATGCGACGTAAGATGCACAACTTGCGTAGGAATTAAGCCAATCAACTCTGGATTCTCAATTACTGCCAAGGTCATGCCCCTTCCACCCATGGTCGTCACTATGTTGGGTGCACCATTCATATTAGTGTTGGAGTGTATACTAAAAGCCTAAGCTTTGTAAACATTCATTATGAATAAAGAATCACATTTGGTCAAATTGTCTACATTTAGTTGTAGTTGTTCAATTAATTTATATTGTAGATAACATAGTATGTGGTGTCACATGCAGAAGATAATGTTATCAGTACCTTATAAATTATAAACAGTAGCTCACGACCAAAATGGAAAGGAACAAACCATTAGAAGGTCGTAGTGTAATTAGGTATTAGTTTATCTTGACTATATAATTACACTAGTACACTCAGAGTATATTGAGTAGGACCATTTGAGGTTGTTTCTTTTATACTGACTTTATAAAGGAACAAAAACCTCAGTTATTATGGAAGTGTGTGCTCTTAATCCTAATATAATAACAAGCATATATATTTAATATTTATTTCTTTAATTTATCAATGGGTGAGATTTAGTTCGATGAATCAATAAGCTCGATAAGTTGGGAAATGATATCACTTATAGTGTGTGTTGTTGATTATAAAAGGAAACTGTGTCCTAGAGATACTAGGTTGATAATGTCCCCAAGAGGAGCTCATAAGGATTGTCATGTTAAACCCTGCAGGTGGACTTAGTCCGACATGACGATAAGGTTGAGTGGTACTACTCTTGGACTTAGATATAAATTAAATGAGTTGTCAGTAACTCACTTAATTAGTGGACATTCGATATCTTAAACACAGGGAGACTAACACGCTCATAATAAGAAGGAGCCCAAAAATGTAATTTGGGATTGGTGCGGTAGTTCAATAATAGTTCTCTAGTGGAATGAATTATTATTGATAAAATTAAGTTGTGTGTTCGGGGCGAACACGGGATGCTTAATTTTATCGGGAGACCAAAACCAATTCTCCTCTCGGTTCCTATCGTAGCCTCTTATTTATAGAGTACTATACTCACCTATACCCACCTTCTATACCCACCAATAGGGGGCCGGCCAAGCTAGCTTGGGAACCAAGCTAGGGCCGGCCTAGGTATAAAATTGGACCCAAGCTAGTGGGGGCCGGCCAAATTAAATTAAAAAGGAATTTTAATTTTAATTTTTATTATGTGGAAGAAATAATTTATTAAAGAGAATTTAAATTAAAATATCTCTCTTATAAAATATCTACAAAAGATTAAAGAAAGAGATTAGATCTCTTTCCTTATTTGTAGATTGGTGAGATATTTTATTTTCTCTTTAAAATTATTCACATGTTGATAAAATTAAAATTATAGAAATTTCCTTTTATCAACCATGAAGAGATTTTTGAAGAGAAATTTTATTTTTTAAAATTTCCGGAAACAAATTAGGAAGTTTTAATTGTTGATTGAAACTTGTCCAATTTGTTCTTCATGATGTGGCCGGCCACTTGAATTTAATTGGGGAAATTTTATTTTATTTTTCTCAATTAAATCATGTCAAGTAAATTAAGGAAATTTTATTGTAATTAAATTTCCTAATTTGCCTAGGCCAAGGAATATAAAAGAAGGGGTGAGGGTGCCTTCACAAGACACAACCTCTATTATTTTCTCTCCCTCTTTTGTTCCTTGGTGTGGCCGGCCATCCTTTCCCTCTCTTCCTCTTGTGGTGGCCGAACCCCTCTATTCCCTTGGAGCTCTTGTGGTGGCCGGATACTACTTGGAGAAGAAGAAGGAGAGGAAACTAGCATCTCTTGGAGCTTGGTTGGTGTTTTGATTTTCTTCCTTGGTGAAGCTTCTTTCTTTGTGGCCGAACCTAGCTAGGAGGAGAAGAAGGTGGTTGGTGGTTTCTCATCTCGGAAGATCGTTGCCCACACAACGTCCGAGGTTAGAAGAGAAATACGGCAGAAGATCAAGAGGTTTTTCTACAAGGTATAACTAGTAATTTTTCTTTCCGCATCATACTAGTTATTTATGGAAATAATACCAAATACAAGAGGCTTACGTTCTAGAATTTCGAATATGTTTTTCGATGTTGTGTTCTTTTATTTTTTCTTTTCCTTGTGATTTGATTGTTCTCTTTGGTTAACCTAAAGTTATTTTAGGAAATTAAATATTAGATTTCTATAAAAGGTTTTGTCTAGTCGGTGGTGGTTGTTCCCATATCCAAGAAGGCCATGTGCCTAGCCACGTCAGTACTGGGAACCAATTATGGAAATTAATATTTAATGGAATTAATAACTTAAGGAGACTTGGGTCGAGCGTGTTAAGTTGGAGATCCAAGTCAAAACCTAAAGAACAAATAGATTAAGTTTTGGATCAAGCGTGTTAAGTTCGGCGATCCAAAATTTAATTTAAAAGGACACATGGTAGCTAGGAAAAGGTTCGGACCTTTGTACAAAATTTTTATGCAGTGGAACCTATAGGTTTTCAGTAGCAACCAACAATTGGTATCGAGCTAGGGTTTTGCCTCTGTGTATTTGGTATTAGGTTAATTATGCACATGTCATACATAATTTAGGCAGGTTAATAGTAGGATGTGCTAACTTTATGGATGCAGGATTCAACTATTATGGCTTTTAGTTATTATGTGTGTGATTGGACCCTTGGACATGTCAAGGGCATTTATATGTGTGTGCATGATTGTATTAAAATACAGCAGGAGCTGTATTTAGTTTTATTAGGATTTTATTTTTGATCTAGATACATGTACATTCCTTTTATGGAATATAGGATCAAAAATGTAAAATTCTATGTCACAGATCGAATCTTGCAAAGCGTGGAACCTTCTAAGGACCAAAGGCGCAGCGGAACAAGGAGCAAGATGGATGCGACAGCTAGACCCGGTAGCGGTGGCCAAATATGGCAGCAGCTTGGGATGACAACACACGGAGGACAACTAGAGATAAAAGCCATAATAGTTGAAAATTAAATTTTCTATTTATTGCTTTTATATTGTGCTATGTGTGCATGTTAGTTTACAAGTTTAGTAGGCTAGCATAGTTAAAATTCCTCATTTATAAATAACTAAGTGGGAAAGGGATTTTTAAGTAAATCCCATGGTCTCCATTACTGGTTTGTAAGTGATGCAAACAAGCTTGCGCGTTGGCTCTGAGTGCCTTCCTCCATAACGGATGAGCTTGTTTGCGGATCACTAGAACAGACTTCCATTTTCGATGACTATAGGAAGTTAATTAAGCGTGTGATCTTCCCCAACGGAAGGGCATAATCTTATTAATGGACTTAGTGTCAGTAATGGTATACACTTAGACACATCTAATAGTATCCTCCCAAACTACTATTATTTGTGTGACCAAATAATACCAACTATTAATTTTATTTGTCAAAGTTAGGTTGACAAGATAATAAAATTAATGAGTTTAAACCCTCCTTTTACAAATGTTGAATTTGTATACGTCCACACTAACGTGGCATACAAAATTCACGGTGTTATGAGGTGTTGGTTAATTTAAAATAGTATTGTTTGAGGAATCAATATTATTCTAAATTTAGAGTTCGACCAAAAGTTATTTGTGATTTTTAGGATGACATTCAACCCATGTCCATCATACTTCAACAAAATAGACTTATTGGACCTAATTACATAGATTGGAAAAGGAACTGGACATTGTTATTGCTGAAAGCTATAAATTTGATCTTGATGAACCTTGTCACCGATGCACCTTGGTGAATCTAACCAGAGGAGATTGAATATCATAAGAGATGGGTAAAGGCGGATGAGATGGCGGCGGTGTTACATTTTGGCTTCAATGTCAAATGTATTGCAACATCGACATCAAGATTTACCAACGACTTATGATATTATGAACAATCTCAAGGCACTCTTTGGTCATCGGGATAGGGCTTCTAGATAAGAAGCTATGAGAAAGATAATGGCAGCCACCATGCAAGAGGGTACTCCTGTAATGGATCATATCCTAAAGATGATGGCTTATCCGAACGAGATACATATCCTTGGAGGAGAAATTGATGGAGAAACCCGGATCGATATGATCCTCCAAACGCTACCTAGGTTTTGAGCAGTTCCGTTTGAACTATAATATGAATAAAGGATTTATTCATTAGGGGAACTATTGACAACAGCAGAAGGATTATTTCATCACAATTCTCAAATTCACTATGCTTTGAAAATGGTTCTACTTCTAAACCGAAAGGAAAGAAGAAGAAAAACAAGTCGGCTCAGCAAAGAAAGTGAATAAATCTCAGAGTACGGATTTAAAGCTGAAGCAGAAGGGCAAGTGCTTCATCTGCACGCAGGCAGGACATTGGAAGGCGGTCTGTCCTCGTAGGAACCCAAACAAAGGTATATCTCATGCTCTAGTGGTTGAAACATGGTTAGCGGGGTCATCTACCAGCACCTGGTGTGTAGATACGGAGTCACTAATCATGTCTGCAATTCCTGCAGGGGTTCCACAACGACTATCTGAAGGAGAGATTACCGTCTACATGGGCAATGCTACTAAAGTGGCAGCTGTTGCAGTGGGAGACGTCTACTTATCTTTTAGTAGAAATAGAAATTTGATTTTAAGAAATTGTCTTTATGTACCCAGTTTTAGAAAGAATTTAATTTCAGTTTCTAAACTGTTTTTAGATGGATATTCAGTTTCCTTTAGTAACGATGTAGTTATTAAAAGAAATAAAGCAATTATCTGTTCTAGTGCATTAGTTGGCAATTTGTATACTTTAAATCTAATTTCTTCCACAAAGCATAACATGGAAATTTATAACTCATCTTCTAATTCTAATAAGAGAAAAGAACCTTCAGAAATAAACCAAGCATATCTTTGACATCTAAGGCTTGGTCATATTAACTTAAATAGGATTCAGAGGCTTATAGCCGATGGACTTTTGAGTTCATTAGAGTTGGAAAATTTTCCAACTTGTGAATCCTGCTTAGAAGGAAAAATGACCAAGAGGCCGTTCAAGGCCAAGGGGTATAGAGCCAAAGAAGTGTTAGAATTGGTTCACTCTGATTTGTGTGGTCCTATGTCTGTCCAAGCAAGAGGAGGTTTTGAATATTTTGTCTCTTTCATAGACGATTATTAAACATACGGATACATTTACCTAATGCACCGTCGTCAGTGCTTTGATAAGTTCAAAGAATACAAGGTTGATGTGGAGAAACGATTAGGTAAAGTATCAAGACACTACGATCCGATCGTGGTGGCGAATACCTCTTAGGAGAGTTTAGGAATTACTTATCGGAGGTGTGATTCAATCCCAATTGTATACACCGAACCCAGCAGAATGGTGTAGCAGAACGAAGAATAGGACTCTTATGGAGATGGTTAGATCGATGATGAGTTATTGAATTACCAAATTCATTTTGGGGATATGCTCGGAAACAGTGATATGTTCTGAACTTAGTACCTTCTAAATCAGTTTCTTCTACTCCCATAGAATTGTGGAATGGGCGAAAACCCAGTCTAAGACATATTCGGATTTGGGGTAGTCCAGCACATGTGCTGAAACCAGATGCTGATAAGTTAGAATCTCGTACAGAAGTTCGCGTGTTTGTAGGATATCCCAAAGGAACAAAAGGTGGTTTATTTTATAGTCCTAAAGATCAGAAGGTCATTGTTAGCACCAATGCCCAGTTTTTAGAAGAAGACTATATAATGGATCACAAGCCCAGTAGCAAAGTTGTTTTAGAAGAACTTAGAGAGGACACGTCTACTTCAGTACCAATAGTACAAGATGAAGTACCACAAGAGACTGCAACACGTGTCACACATGATACACAACCACAGACAATGCCTCGTCGTAGTGGGAGGGTTGTAAGGCAACCTGAGAGATTCATGTTTTTGGGAGAGTCTTCGGACTTGATCCCGGGTAAACATGAACCTGATCCACGAACATATGACGAAGCACTCCAAGATATAGATGCAGCATCTTGGCAAAAGGCAATGAATTCTGAAATAGAGTCTATGTACTCTAATAAGGTCTGGGAGCTTGTAGAACCACCTGATGGTGTAAAAGCCGTTGGATGCAAGTGGATCTACAAAAGGAAAAGAGGGACAGACGGGAAGGTAAAAACCTTCAAAGCTAGGCTTGTTGCGAAAGGGTACACTCAGAAAGAGGGAATCGATTATGAGGAGACCTTTTCACCGGTAGCTATGCTTAAGTCTATCCGGATACTCTTATCCATTGCTGCTCATATGGATTATGAGATTTGGCAAATGGATGTCAAGACAGCTTTCCTTAATGGAAGTCTTGAAGAGAACATCCATATGAAGCAACCAGAAGGGTTCATTGAAAAAGGCAAAGAGCATCTAGTGTGCAAGCTCAATCGGTCCATTTATGGACTAAAGCAAGCTTCAAGATCTTGGAACATCCGGTTTAATGAAGTAATCCAGTCATATGGATTTATTCAAAGTCCGGATGAGTCTTGTGTATATAAGAAGTGTAACGGAAACGTGGTGGTATTTCTTATATTATACGTAGATAATATTTTGTTAATTGGCAACAATGTCAAGGTATTATCAGACGTAAGGGTATGGTTGTCCAAATAATTTGATATGAAGGACTTAGGAGATTGTGCACACATTCTTGGGATCAAAGTTATAAGGGATCGTAAGAAAAGAATGTTGTGTCTGTCCCAAACTTCATATATAGATACAATCCTTGCTCGTTTTAGCATGCAGGATTCCAAGAAAGGTTTCTTATCTTTTAGACATGGAGTAGCTCTATCTAAAGAGATGTCTCCAAAGACATCGAAAGAGATAAAGGACATGAAAGCAGTTCCTTATGCTTCGGCTGTAGGAAGCCTAATGTATGCAATGCTATGTACGAGACCTGATATCTGTTTTACCGTGGGCATGGTCAGCAGATATCAGAGTAACCCTGGACAAGGACATTGGACTGCGGTAAAGCATATATTAAAGTACCTGAGAAGGACTAGAGATTATATGCTAGTTTACCAAGCAGACGATTTGCTCCCTGTGGGTTACACGGATTCAGATTTCCAATCAGATAGGGATAACAGTAAGTCTTTACTTTGGGAGGTGGAGCCATTTCATGGAGGAGTGTTAAGCAGAAATGCGTTTCGGACTCAACCATGGAAGCTGAGTATGTAGCAGCCTCTGAGGCAGCTAAAGAAGCAGTATGGCTCAGGAACTTTCTAATGGACTTAGATGTGATTCCTGGTTTGCCCAAAATCATCACAATTTATTGTGATAATAGCGGTGCAGTTGCAAACTCGAAGGAACCACGAGCTCATAAGGCAAGTAAACATATAGAGCGCAAGTACCACCTGATACGAGATATCGTGAAGCGAGGAGAAGTTGTCATCGCCAAGATTGCATCAGCGGATAACCTGGCAGATCCTTTCACTAAGGCCCTTCCGGCGAAAGCTTTTGATCGGCATGTGGAGGGAATGGGAATCAGATGTATGGTAGAAGATATGACAGCTTAGTCATTAGTATAAGTGGAAGATTGTTGGAGTGTATACTAAAAGCCTAAGCTTTGTAAACATTCATTATGAATAAAGAATCACATTTGGTCAAATTGTCTACATTTAGTTGTAGTTATTCAATTAATTTATATTGTAGATAACATAGTATGTGGTGTCACATGCAGAAGATAATGTTATCAGTACCTTATAAATTATAAACAGTAGCTCACGACCAAAATGGAAAGGAACAAACCATTAGAAGGCCGTAGTGTAATTAGGTATTAGTTTATCTTGACTATATAATTACACTAGTACACTCAGAGTATATTGAGTAGAACCATTTGAGGTCGTTTCTTTTATACTGACTTTATAAAGGAACAAAAACCTCAGTTATTATGGAAGTGTGTGCTCTTAATCCTAATATAACAACAAGCATATATATTTAATATTTATTTCTTTAATTTATCAATGGGTGAGATTTAGTTCGATGAATCAATAAGCTCGATAAGTTGGGAAATGATATCACTTATAGTGTGTGTTGTTGATTATAGAAGGAAACTGTGTCCTAGAGATACTAGGTTGATAATGTCCCCAAGAGGAGCTCATAAGGATTGTCATGTTAAACCCTGCAGGTGGACTTAGTCCGACATGACGATAAGGTTGAGTGGTACTACTCTTGGACTTAGATATTAATTAAATGAGTTGTCAGTAACTCACTTAATTAGTGGACATTCGATATCTTAAACATAGGGAGACTAACACGCTCATAATAAGAAGGAGCCCAAAAATGTAATTTGGGATTGGTGCGGTAGTTCAATAATAGTTCTCTAGTGGAATGAATTATTATTGATAAAATTAAGTTGTGTGTTCGGGGCGAACACGGGATGCTTAATTTTATCGGGAGACCAAAACCAATTCTCCTCTCGGTTCCTATCGTAGTCTCTTATTTATAGAGTACTATACTCACCTATACCCACCTTCTATACCCACCAATAGGGAGCCGGCCAAGCTAGCTTGGGAACCAAGCTAGGGCCGGCCTAGGTATAAAATTGGGTGGCCGGCCCTAGCTTGAACCCAAGCTAGTGGGGGCCGGCCAAATTAAATTAAAAAGGAATTTTAATTTTAATTTTTATTATGTGGAAGAAATAATTTATTAAAGAGAATTTAAATTAAAATATCTCTCTTATAAAAGATCTACAAAAGATTAAAAAAGAGATTAGATCTCTTTCCTTATTTGTAGATTGGTGAGATATTTTATTTTCTCTTTAAAATTATTCACATGTTGATAAAATTAAAATTATAGAAATTTCCTTTTATCAACCATGAAGAGATTTTTGAAGAGAAATTTTATTTTATAAAATTTCCGGAAATAAATTAGGAAGTTTTAATTGTTGATTGAAACTTGTCCAATTTGTTCTTCATGATGTGGCCGGCCACTTGAATTTAATTGGGGAAATTTTATTTTATTTTTCTCAATTAAATCATGTCAAGGAAATTAAGGAAATTTTATTGTAATTAAATTTCCTAATTTGCCTAGGCCAAGGAATATAAAAGAAGAGGTGAGGGTGCCTTCACAAGACACAATCTCTATTATTTTCTATCCCTCTTTTGTTCCTTGGTGTGGCCGGCCATCATTTCCCTCTCTTCCTCTTGTGGTGGCCGAACCCCTCTATTCCCTTGGAGCTCTTGTGGTGGCCGGATACTACTTGGAGAAGAAGAAGAAGAAGGAGAGGAAGCTAGCATCTCTTGGAGCTTGGTTGGTGTTTTGATTTTCTTCCTTGGTGAAGCTTCTTTCTTTGTGGCCGAACCTTGCTAGGAGGAGAAGAAGGTGGTTGGTGGTTTCTCATCTCGGAAGATCGTTGCCCACACAACGTCCGAGGTTAGAAGAGGAATACGGTAGAAGATCAAGAGGTTTTTCTACAAGGTATTGTTGGGTTTTTCGGGCCGCGAAAACCGCTTTTCGCGTCGCGGAAACCCCGAATCGCCCAAGCCACGGATCTCGTGCAAGGTAAAATTTTCGAAAACACAAGTACGAGTTATAAACAACGATCTACAGTAGATCTACAAAGGGAAAAACCATTTTACCTTCGAAGCGTGCCCTCGCAAATCCCGCTTGTCCAAGGTACGCCGGATCTCGAGAGTGTCAACGTAGACACTCCTCTAATGATATCCACACGAACAAGGAGTGTCTCCTACACTCAAAGGATGGAGAAGAGAGACCCCAAGTGTGCTAGCACTCTCTCTAGGGCTCTCGGATGGGAAATAGAAAGGAAAGAAAAAGAGGAGATGCAAAAGAATCTCATACACTTACTAGTGGTAACCTCCTTTGTGACCTTCACCCTTCCTTTTTGTTGGAACCCACTCAAAACATCTTCTCCTCACCATGGATGTCACGGCAACCTCAAGAGGGAGAGGAGGAAGAAGCAAGGATAGGAAGATGGAATGAATGCACACCAAATCAAAAACCCCCTTCACTAATGTGTGGCCGGCCACACAATGTAACCCCCACATTTAATGTGGCCGGCCACATTAAGTGATATGAGTGTGTAACCTCCATGAGGTGGCACACCATTATGAGGTGGTGATGATGTGGTAAGGATGTGTCATGCCATGTAAGATGAGTCAACCTACATGATGTGGCAATGCATCAAGTCAAACTTGATGTTTCAACTTCCATTTGGTCAAGTCAAAATTGACCAATTTCTTCCTTGTTAAGTTAAATCCAACCTTTGATTCAAGTCAATTTCAATTTAATGAATCTCAATTCATTAATATAAATTGACTCAATGAATCAAATTTAAATTAGACTCATTCAACAATTGAATCTAATTGAGTCTAACTCAATAAGTCTAATTCGAATCCAATCTTTGGTGCATCATATGAACCTAATCCAATTGGTTCATCATATAAACTCAATCTCCATCCACTTGTTCTTTGTGTGTGACCCAATAGGTTCTTGTAACATTGGCAATGTTTCAAAACTCCTTTAGAAACATAAGCAATGAGCGGCATCTAGCAATACATCATTGCTACCCAAGTTACAAGAAATGTTGAGATCCAACATCACCTTGTGACTACTAATTGTGACTCCTCACAATATATGACAAGTGCCCTTCTATCCTAGACATCTAGATTGATCAATGTGAGGCATAGACCATGTCATCCTCTGACCAATCTAAATCTTGAACTCCAAGTAGACTCACTCAATCAAATGAGCTCAATGTCTCATATTGACTCATTTGGGTATGGCCATACACTTCGTGGTCTTACTCTATCAAGAATATCGATGTCGCTCCCGTCATATGGGAGGGATAGATCCCATCTACATCACTCACATCCCTCTGCTTAATTTGTTACATACCCAGTAATCGCCTTTATAGTCCACCCAGTTACGGGTGACGTTTGACGAAACCAAAATATATAACTCCTTATGTAGGGATCCATGGTGACTTCAGGTCTAAGGACTAATAGTCATACTAATAGCCACATGAGAAAGTATATGACACTCATATAACAATCCATGATACTTTCTCATGGCGGGTCATTCAGTATACATTCTCTAATGCATACCCATGTGTCAGCTTGATATCTCTATATCCATGACTTGTGAGATCAAGTCATCGAGCTGACCTACATGCTAGTCTTATTGTATTAACATTGTCCCTGAATGTTAATACTCGATTAGGAATGATTTAGAGTAGTGTTCCCTATATCATCTCACTATCGATTCAACTAATCGATTGATATAGGTATGAACCTTCTACTCAAGGACGCTATTATACTTAGTCTATTTGGCACTAATACAAATAAGTATAATAACCAAACAAATGCCTTTATTAATATACAAGAATATGATATACATGAATCCATACAATCATCAAATGATTAGCTCTAGGGCTCTAACTAACAATCTCCCACTAGCACTAGTGCCAATTAGTATAGGCTCTAAGGCCTAATGACCTAGTGTGACCATCATGCTTTCTCTGTGCCAAAGCCTTGGTCAAGGGATCTGCGATGTTAGCATCTGTAGGTACTCTGCAAATCTTCACATCTCCTCTATCGATAATCTCGCGAATGAGATGGAAGCGTTGTAGAACTGCTGTGAACTCTACCAGCTCATAGCACTACCATTCAAGCAAAACACGAACCTCGACTGCGATCCTGGTCGGTCTGGAAGCTAGTATCACTGTAACTCTTTACAGCTAGCTCATCATCGCCTCCATATATCAAGAAATATTCTTTTGTCCTTCTGAAGTACTTAAGAATATTCTTGACCGCTATCCAGTGACTTTCACCTGGATCTGACTGGTATCTGCTCGTCATGCTCAAAGCATACGAGACATCAGGTCGAGTACATAGCATGGCGTACATGATCGATCCTATGGCAGAGGCATAAGGGATCTGATCCATGCGGTCTCTCTCCTCTCTAGAAGAGGGACCTTGAGTCTTCGAAAGACTCACGCCATGTGACATCGGCAGAAATCCCTTCTTGGAGTTCTGCATGGCAAACTACCTTGTCAATGTATGCACTGACTTAGGCCAAGCAATCTCTTAGATCTATCTCTATAGATCTGAATCCCTAGAATGCGGGATGCCTCACCTAAGTCCTTCATTGAGAAGCAACTCCTAGCCTTGACAGAGTGAAGCATAGGGATGTCCTTCCCAATGAGTAGTATGTCATCCACATACAATATGAGGAAGACAACTATATCCCTACAACCTTCTTGTAGACACAAGGCTCATCTTCGTTCTTGATGAAACCAAACTGTTTGATTGCATCATCAAATCGAAGATTCCAGCTCGAAGCTTGCTTTAGTCCATAAATTGACCTATGCACTTGCATACTCTGCTAGTATCTTTGTGGATCTACAAAACTCTCGGTTGTGTCATGTACACATCCTCGAGTAGGTTTCCATTCGAAGCGCGGTTTTGACATCCATCCGCCATATCTCATAGTCATGGTGGTGCAATAGCAAGCATGATCCGAATAGACTTAAACATCGCTACTGGAGAAAAAGTTTCATCATAGTCAATACCATGAATTTGCTTGAAACCTTTAGCTACCAAGCCACCCTTATAGATAAGTCCATCCATGTCAGTCTTTCTCTTAAAGACTCACTTACACCCAATGGGTTTTACCCCTTCAGGTGGATCAACCAAAGTCCATACTTGGTTGGTGTACATGGAATCCATCTCGGATCTCATGGCTTCTAGCCATTTCTCGGAATCTGGTCTCATCACAGCTTCCTGATAGGTGGTAGGCTCATCCTCTATGAGCATAACGTCATCATGGTCAGACAAGAGAAATGAGTATCTCTCAGGCTGACGACGTACCCTATCAGACCTGCGAAGAGGTATGTCTATTTGAACTGGTTGTTGTTCCTCAACTTCTTGTGGAACAACATCATCCACAACACTTTGTGGTTCCAGTTCAACTTCCATCGAGACATCAGTGCTATTGTTCGCATCTTGAACTTCTTCAAGATCGAACGCGCTCCCACTAGTATTTTTAGAAACAAAGTCCCTTTCTAGAAAGACCCCAGTCTTTGCCACAACTACCTTGTGCTGACTGGGAATGTAGAAGTAATATCCCTTAGTTTCCTTGGGATATCCGATGAAATAGCACTTGTCGGATTTGGGTCCTAATTTGTCTGAGACTTGACGTCGTACGTAAGCCTCACAACCCCAAATCCCCATGAAAGACAGGTGGGCATCTCTCCCAGTCCATATCCTATATGGTGTCTTTATCACGGCTTTGGATGGAACTCGGTTGAGAATGAAAGCTGCCGTGTCTAGAGCATATCCCCATAGATATGTCGGAAGATCTGTGTGACTCATCATAGACCGTACCATATCTAATAAGGTACGATTCCTCCTTTCGGATACACCATTCCACTGTGGTGTTCCAGGAGGAGTGAGTTGGGATAGAATCCCACACTCATCTAAATAGTCACGAAACTCATGGCTTAAGTATTCACCACCACGATCTGATCGAAGTATCTTAATACTCTTGCCAAGCTGGTTCTGTACTTCATTCTTGAATTCTTTGAACTTTTCAAAGGATTCAGACTTATGTGTCATCAAGTACACATAACCGTATCTACTGAAGTCATCAGTAAATGTGATGAAGTATCTATAACCGCCTCTAGCAGCAACATTGAAAGGGTCACATACATCACTATGTATGAGTCCTAACAAATCAGTTGCTCTCTCGCTGTGCCCACTAAAGGGAGTCTTGGTCATCTTGCCTCGTAGGCATGACTCGCATATCTCATATGATTCAAAATCAAATGAGTCTAGCAAACCATCCTTATGGAGCTGGGATAAGCGCTTGTCATTTATATGACTCAAGCGACAGTGCCAGAGGTATGTTTGGTTCATGTCATTTGACTTGAACCTCTTGGTATTTACGTTATAGATAGGGCTCTCTAGATCTAGAATATAGAGTCCGTTTATCAGAGATGCACTACAATAGAACATATTGTTTAAATAGACGGAACAACATTTGTTCTTTATTATAAACGAAAATCCTTTCTTGTCCAAACAAGAAACGGAAATTATGTTTTTAGTCAAGGCAGGCACATAACAACAATCATCTAATTCTAGTACAAGCCCAGAGGGAAGAGATAGATGATAAGTTCCTACAGCAATAGCAGCAACTCGTGCTCCATTGCCTACTCGTAGGTCTATCTCACCCTTCGTCAATGCCCTGCTATTCCTCAGCGCTTGTACATTAGTACAAATGTGCGAAGCACATCCGGTATCTAATACCCACGATGAAGAAATAGAGAGGTTGACTTCTATAACATTTATACCTGAAGTAGAAATCTTATTTCTCTTCTTCTTAAGATCTTCCAGGTATTCTTTGGAGTTCCTCTTCCAGTGCCTTGCTTGTCCTTGATATAGGTGACAAAGATGTTCAACCATATCGTAAGCGCTCATCAACTCATGTTGCTTCTGAAGCTCAGAGTTCATGGTTGCGAGCATAAGACAAGACACATCTAATGCGTCATCTTGATGTTTCTTGTAAGCATTGGCAGGAGGAGCCTCCGGAATGGGCTGCTCCAGAACGTACAGTTTACGTTCTTGGGTGAGAACTATTCTCAGGTTCCTGTACCAGTCCAGGAAATTTGCTCCGTTGAGCTTGTCCTTCTTAAGGACAGATCGCAGAGAGAAAATGTTCGTATTTGACGTCATGGTTATCTACAACAGAAAATTTGCAGAAATAAATATCATATTCTTTTAAAATCATTTAATTAGGCCTTTAATTAAATGATGCTCCCACTGAATTCTATAATTCTTGTGGGACAAGATCCACATCATACTAACCCTTGAGTTAGCTTTGGCTAATACGCCCAAGGCTTAGTATGATCGGTAGATAACGATTACCAATTACATCTCTATGCAACTCTTGTTTATAAAATCAATATCCGCATTTATATTAAAACTCGAGTTAGCTTTGGCTAATACGCCCGAGAGTTAATATAGATGTGATTTTGATCTATCTTTTCCAACCGTTGGAATAATGCCTATAGTTGACTCGATCCAACCGAGTAACTAGGAATACTCAATCTAATTGAGCTTGTATTCACCCATGCGTTGATAGGCGGGACCAAGATTGTCCCTCCGTACCCTACCAAGATAATATGTATTGCTCTGCTTTGGCAGATTCAACAATACATGTGATCGAGGTAGTGATAGGTATCACGGCACGGTTAGGCATTTAGAGTTGGTTCGATCGAGATCTAATCTAATCGAAAAGGATGCATCTTGTGCACACTTAGATCTAATCTAGTCGCAAGGGTGCATCATGTGCACGACTTAGATCTAATCTAATCGTAAGGCACTAATTAATTAATTACTTATTAAACATGCATCACATACACAAGCAATTAATTAATTTATTTGTGATTTAGTCATGGCCCTACTACGATCTTCTCAAGCCAATGAGAAGATCGATTGGTCAACCTAGGGTCAACAGCTTCTCCAAGCTCCTCCCTTTGACCACCTTGTGTTGCTCGTGCCCGCCTCGGAACTCCGTCTCGTGTGGACCCTCCACCGCTCCAATTTGTACATTACAATTTGAAACTCGAGTTACATTCGAGTCTAAATCTAATTTACAACAAGAATATAAGAAAAAGGCACGACGCGCAGGTCGCGGAAAAATAAAACATACAACACGCGCAAACACATAACGGCACGCAGGCCGTATTATGAATTACAACACAACCAATCATATTGGGTTTTTGGGCCATGACTATCACAAAATTAATATATAATTCAAAATTATATATTTTCATAATTTTCTATAATTTTAAAAATAATTTTTTACAATTTTTACGAGTAAAATTCCCGGCGGTCCCGTTTAGCGGTTTCGGGCGCAATCGCGGAACGGATCCCCTTGCGGGGCCCAGGGGTAGCGCCCCTACCCGCGATCTAACCATCGCGAGGGTTCCTTTGCGATCCAACAGCGCCTAAACCCGCTGTCCCAAAACGATTTGGGCCGAGACATTGCCGTTTCAGAAAAATCTTCCCGGCAAGTTCGTTTTTAGCGATTTCGGGTGCAATCGCGGAGCAAATCCCCTTGCGGGGTTAGGGGCAGTACCCCTACCCACGATCTAACCATCGTGAGTTGCTCCTTTGCGATCTAATGGCACCCAAGCCCGCTGTCCCAAACGGATTTGGGGCGAAACGAAGCCGGTTTTGAAAGATCTTTCCGGTAGCCGAAGCTTACAAGTGCCGAGACACTTGTGCTTCGCTTCTACGGAAAAATTACCCATAAAATCATAAAAAACTAATTTTTACAGAAAATTACAGAAGGTTTTATTTTTCATAAAAATAAAAACAAACTCGTACAAGCCTTGCACGTGACTCTGATACCACTGTTGGGTTTTTCGGGCTGCGAAAACCGCTTTTCGCGTCGCGGAAACCCCGAATCGCCCAAGCCACGGATCTCGTGCAAGGTAAAATTTTCGAAAACACAAGTACGAGTTATAAACAACGATCTACAGTAGATCTACAAAGGGAAAAACCATTTTACCTTCGAAGCGTGCCCTCGCAAATCCCGCTTGTCCAAGGTACGCCGGATCTCGAGAGTGTCAACGTAGACACTCCTCTAATGATATCCACACGAACAAGGAGTGTCTCCTACACTCAAAGGATGGAGAAGAGAGACCCCAAGTGTGCTAGCACTCTCTCTAGGGCTCTCGGATGGGAAATAGAAAGGAAAGAAAAAGAGGAGATGCAAAAGAATCTCATACACTTACTAGTGGTAACCTCCTTTGTGACCTTCACCCTTCCTTTTTGTTGGAACCCACTCAAAACATCTTCTCCTCACCATGGATGTCACGGCAACCTCAAGAGGGAGAGGAGGAAGAAGCAAGGATAGGAAGATGGAATGAATGCACACCAAATCAAAAACCCCCTTCACTAATGTGTGGCCGGCCACACAATGTAACCCCCCCCCCACACATTTAATGTGGCCGGCCACATTAAGTGATATGAGTGTGTAACCTCCATGAGGTGGCACACCATTATGAGGTGGTGATGATGTGGCAAGGATGTGTCATGCCATGTAAGATGAGTCAACCTACATGATGTGGCAATGCATCAAGTCAAACTTGATGTTTCAACTTCCATTTGGTCAAGTCAAAATTGACCAATTTCTTCCTTGTTAAGTTAAATCCAACCTTTGATTCAAGTCAATTTCAATTTAATGAATCTCAATTCATTAATATAAATTGACTCAATGAATCAAATTTAAATTAGACTCATTCAACAATTGAATCTAATTGAGTCTAACTCAATAAGTCTAATTCGAATCCAATCTTTGGTGCATCATATGAACCTAATCCAATTGGTTCATCATATGAACCCACCCAATCTCCATCCACTTGTTCTTTGTGTGTGACCCAATAGGTTCTTGTAACGTTGGCAATGTTTCTAAACTCCTTTAGAAACATAAGCAATGAGCGGCATCTAGCAATACATCATTGCTACCCAAGTTACAAGAAATGTTGAGATACAACATCACCTTGTGACTACTAATTGTGACTCCTCACAATATATGACAAGTGCCCTTCTATCTTAGACATCTAGATTGATCAATGTGAGGCATAGACCGTGTCATCCTCTGACCAATCTAAATCTTGAACTCCAAGTAGACTCACTCAATCAAATGAGCTCAATATCTCATATTGACTCATTTGGGTATGGTCATACACTTCGTGGTCTTACTCTATCAAGAATATCGATGTCGCTCCCGTCATATGGGAGGGATAGATCTCATCTACATCACTCACATCCCTCTGCATAATTCGTTACATACCCAGTAATCGCCTTTATAGTCCACCCAGTTACGGGTGACGTTTGACGAAACCAAAGTACATAACTCCTTATGTAGGGATCCATGGTGACTTCAGGTCTAAGGACTAATAGTCATACTAATAGCCACATGAGAAAGTATATGACACTCATATAACGATCCATGATACTTTCTCATGGCGGGTCATTCAGTATACATTCTCTAATGCATACCCATGTGTCAGCTTGATATCTCTATATCCATGACTTGTGAGATCAAGTCATCGAGCTGACCTACATGCTAGTCTTATTGTATTAACATTGTCCCTGAATGTTAATACTCGACTAGGAATGATTTAGAGTAGTGTTCCCTATATCATCTCACTATCGATTCAACTAATCGATTGATATAGGTATGAACCTTCTACTCAAGGACGCTATTATACTTAGTCTATTTGGCACTAATACAAATAAGTATAATAACCAAACAAATGCCTTTATTAATATACAAGAATATGATATACATGAATCCATACAATCATCAAATGATTGGCTCTAGGGCTCTAACTAACAGGTATAACTAGTAATTTTTCTTTCCGCATCATACTAGTTATTTATGGAAATAATACCAAATACAAGAGGCTTACGTTCTAGAATTTCGAATATGTTTTTCGATGTTGTGTTCTTTTGTTTTTTCTTTTCCTTGTGATTTGATTGTTCTCTTTGGTTAACCTAAAGTTATTTTAGGAAATTAAATATTAGATTTCTATAAAAGGTTTTGTCTAGTCGGTGGTGGTTGCTCCCATATCCAAGAAGGTCATGTGTCTCGCCACGTCAGTACTGGGAACCAATTATGGAAATTAATATTTAATGGAATTAATAACTTAAGGAGACTTGGGTCGAACGTGTTAAGTTCCGCAGGTGATCCAAGTCAAAACCTAAAAGAACAAATAGATTAAGTTTTGGATCAAACGTGTTAAGTTCCGCAGGCGATCCAAAATTTAATTTAAAAGAACACATGGTAGCTAGGAAAAGGTTCAGACTTTTGTACAAAATTTTTGTACAGTGGAACCTATAGGTTTTCCGAGTAGCAACCAACAATTAGTTAGTATACTCGGTACTCTAGTCTTTCGTCGTTGCCTTGATTGGAATTGTTGATGAATCAATTGGGAACTTCTGGGCATCTCTCTTGCATGTGTAGCCTCAGGGGCAGTTTATTTCCTAGATTCCCCTTGCTTATGGTCAATCCGGTTGCAAGTTTCACAAAAATCTGGTGTAACTTCATAGGTGACCTTCAATTTAACTTGTGCTTCGATAGGTAAAGTGATGTTCGGCACCTCATGCACCCTCTCCTCTTGGACATATGTGAGATGCTCTCGAGCCCATGTAAGCTTGTCCGTATACAAGGGCTTACTAATTTCAAAGTCCAATGATAATGTGGAAGACCATGGATTTATATATAAACCAGAATATAACGATAATCTTCATCAAAGAGAAAACAACTCGACTTTTGCTTCGAGAATAGTGGAATACCATAAATAAAGTATTGCTCTATAAGCATAATACAATCCCTATTTTCCACTTTGTCAAATTTGTAAGTAACTCATCTACTCTTATACATAAAAAACCTACTAGGATTCGCAATGAGTTCCACTTCTCCACATCTTTGGATGTCTCCCCTTGAAACATCCCTCCAAACAATCACCCATTGAATGCTCCACGATATCAATATCATCAGTCTCGATTTGAATCTATTGCCCCAATCATTCGAAGATGTATAGATTAGTCCAAGATTTGCCACAATTCGCTTGTGTGTCCACTACCGTGATTATTCATCCTTGTAGCCCCACCCAACACCGGTATCATATCCTCAGCCTATCTAACAAGTTCCACACCATCTGGTCTAGCTCTGTGCTAGCAACATCAATAACCATTTCATTAGCCCTTAAGTTGGGCACAACTACCTCAGCAACCTATGGCATCTTAACATCCTTGTTGGCATCCACATTAGTAGAGCCAGTAACATACTTGCTAACTAGTAGGGAAGGATCAGCAGCAAGCTAAGTTAGTAATTCCTGATTGGATCAGCAGTAGATTGGGATGTTAATTGATTATAATGGCGGGCCCAAGCCTTCCGTTTTGCAATTTTGATGCATGAAATAATGGAAAAAATGATCGAAACAATGTACCAAAATCAGAAAGAACAACTGCTTATTGCCTTGCGCAAGACTGTTATAAACACCTACCAAGTTTAGTATACCTTCCCCTTTTGCTTCGTCTTCCTCGACGAGAGGCCAACAAAAGCTTCGACGATCACTAGAAAATCTTGAAAATAGAACCACATTAGCCTATTTTCACTGGTGAACCAAAAACACAGTAGTAAAAAAACTAGGAAACAAAATAGATGGAAAGGAGCCAACTGAGGGAGGGAAGAAAGGAGCACCGGGGGGGAGGGGGGGCCCAACTATTGCCCCTCCAACTTTGGTCACCACCTTCACCAGAAAAAAGACTACCAACTCTAGGGTGAACAAGGTCTCTCACCATCAATGGGAGGAAAAAAAATTTCATGATCACTGATAGCACAATCCAAATCCTCCTAACTAACTACCAACCATCGTCCCTCTAGGAATCATATCCCTTCTCTCTAAGTGGAAGGGAGAAGAATTTTTTTTTAATTTCTTATTTCATTTTTTTTAATGATTATAGAGAAAATAAATTCACATCTATTATGATTTCTGTCAAAGAGATTGTAAATGAAATGAATATAAAATTAAAATTTAAGAAAGAATTTATAACTAGAAGAAACAAATAATTTGGTGACAATGAAACTAATTTGGTGAAATTTTCAGTTAAATAATATTTTAAATTCAATTATTCCAATTATATTATTGATGATGTCATTTATTCACTAAGTGATTTGAATAATTTAAGATATTCACTAAGTGATTTGAATAATTTAAGTGGTTTGAATAATTTGGTGAAATTTTCACTTGAAGAAAATTTTAAGTTTTTTTTGTATGACGTAAAAAAATTAAAATGATTTGATGATGATTTTCTAAAAAACAATTGTCTGAATCTTGCCAACTTTTTTAAAATATAACATGCGGTATAGACTTATTTCTGGAATTAAAATTTTTATAAGAAATAATAAATTCAAATTAAAAACAACACTAAACCTAGCTTATTCTACTGACAATACATGTGAATATAACTTTAATAGAAAGAAGTTTCCAAATTGAAATTAATAAAATTTTATTTATGTTCATAATATAAATTAAATGATTTAACAATTTTATCAATTAAAAAAGATTTAATATTAAAACTTGAATATAAAAATTTCAACGTTGAATCAAAAAAAGTTAGAAAATTAAATTTTGTATAAAAATCTATTTTTTTAAAAAATAATATTAATTTAAAAAAATATTAAATGTCCAAATGCCTTTTTTAGCCCTCGAAAATGATTGAGATAGTCCTGTTATAGAATCATATTTCTAACCAACATATTTATATTCAAATCATAAAAAAAAATATAGGTGTCTAATATTTTATCAAAATAAAAAATCTTAAAATTAATGGAATAATAAAAATTTAATTTATGTCATGTATTTTCAATTTGATGATAAGTTGACACACTATTACGTGTACAAATATAATAAAAAGCAAACAGATATTACAAATATAATCAAGTTAAATACCATGATTTATAAAAATTTATGAAAATTGACATGCCAAGTGTAAAAGTCTAAAATTTTCATCTAAAAAATACCAAGAGAATTCAAAGGTGGTCCTTGTTTTGGTTTATTTAAGAAAAGACTACTTTGGTCAGATGGAAGAGGAACCTGAAGAAAAACTAAAAATGAAGATCTATCTAAAGACATCCTTGGAGAGTCACAAAAAAAACAAGGAGCGGATGTACAAAGAATACGAGGTATATTTTTGAGACATCAATAAAAAAAAGAAAGAAAGAGTTTAGTTTAAAAAAATAAGATATATAATTTAAAAAATCTATAACAAATAAACATTAAAAATAGATATTAAAAAAAAAATAAATATAAATAATATTAAAAAAATATTAAAAATCAAGTGTCCAATAAAATTGAGGCCTTTTACCTATGTCTTAAGTCGGCATATAATTTTTATATTAAAAAAATAATGATACTTTGTACTTCTCATTTATCATTAATTAAGCATATTAATTAATTGTAATCCTCTTAATTAAGAGATTTTAAAATTTCTTTTGATGTAGATAGGGGTGTAATTGAGCCGAGCCAAGCTGAACTCTTAGATGTTTGAGTTTGACTCGTTTATAATTGAGTCGAGTTCGAGTTTTATTTAACGAATATATTCATGGCTCATGAGTTTATTCGAGTTTTTGTCGAACCTAAATGAGCTTAATAAATATAAATTATAAATTTAAATATTTATTAAAAACTAAATTATATATTTTAAAAAAATTATAATATTCTTGTTAAAATTTATAATTTTATTCTAATAAATAAATTTAATATATTTGTCTATGTTTTTCATAAGTAGAGTGTAAAATTTATAAATTCAATATCAAAACTATTATTTTTTTATTTAAAAGTTGATTTATGAGCTTAACGAACATGTTCACGAGCTAACGAGCCGAATATTGTGAAACTTGAGCTTGATTTGTTTATCTTAACGAGCTTCATTAAACGAGTTCAAATGAGATTTTATCGAATCGAGCTTCGAAAAACTCATGAACGACTTGACTCATTTACACCCCTAGATCTAGATATCTAAACCACACGCATTAAATTTTGAGTTAAATCAAACGCTTATGTGCTTAGTTGCATATGCGCATTAATTTTTTCCTTTATTGCAATTATATTATTTTTATACAGATTTAAATCCCGTAGGTATGCATGGAAATATATTGAATATTAATTAAATTATCAATCCTAATTATAATTATATATTTTAAAAAATACCAGATGTATTTTATGGTGTCACATTATAACTGTTATAATATAATATTATTTTAATGATAAATAAAAAACGATTCCAATAAAAAGGGTTTTTTAACCGAAAGTATTTAATATTTAGAAGGAGATGACGTCAGTTTTCTCCCAAATCCGCCGTCCAAAACCTCCCGCGCGGCGGAACCCCAAACGACCAACCGATCGCCGTCCCCGCTCTTCCATCTTCCGACCACGACGACGACAACGACGCCGCGGAGCAAGGGACGGAGAGGAAGAGGTGGAGGAGGAGGAAGGCGTGGACAACTCCGGAGATGAGAACGAGGAACCAATCCAAATCCGCCGAACCACCGCCAGGTTTGCTCCCCCTAACCCTATCCGCTCTCTCGACTCTGATCTCGCGCTGCGAAGCCCCTCATTTTTTATTCCTCTACATAGCTCCAGTCGATTCGGAAGCAGGAACTAGCACCGGCAGTAAACCAAAGCGCAGAAGAGGTTCAACTGTTCTCCTGCTGTTGCTCTTCTCCGGCAAGGTTTTGATTTCTTTGAAAAAAAAGGTGTCTTTTTTTATTTTCTGCAATTTCTAGTTTCTGGTTCCGCGGATTCCAAAATCACGAAGCGATCGAAAAAGGCGACTTCTGATGCACTTGTGGGCGGGAAACAACCGCACGAAACTGGGACCTCCGATGCGGAGCGTGAAGAAAAGGTAAGTTCGTTCCTTCTTTTACTTCCTGTCTTAGAAATGGCAAAAAACATAGAACATGTGTTAGCTTTGGTGAACTTTAATCGCATTTATTGTTCCCAGAGCTAGATCTTTTTAAAGAGTTTCGATTGATGCAAACAAGACTAGTTGTTATATCCATATTCTATATGTAAAAAAATGCCAAAATAGCTTCTCTGTTTTCCCCCGATTTTATCATTCACCACGAGGTCAGCTTATAGCCGGGAATTGACCCCATTGTAGTAAAACTGCCACCTCTAGCCAATTGGGCACCCCTGTGGGGACATGGATTTTATCATTCACACATGCATGTGTGTTTGCTCCAAATTTTTAGTTATTAATTACTTCATTGTTTATTCTTTTATGGATTTTCTATCTGTTATCATGTGACAAGTCCAGGTGAATTTGTTGATTTTTTCAACAAATTGCAAATGATCACAGAGATTATTTTTCTAATAAAATAGTTCCAATGGTCATTTGTTTATTTTTTTAGTTAATTCTCTCAGGTAAAGGTATTGGTTGGGAAGAATAGTGAAGGAAAAGATGCAAAAGAAAATGCCAATGAAATTGAATTGAAGGGCTGTGATACCAGAAATGATAAAGCAAGCACATCAATAGCAAGTGAAAATGTGGGAGATGATGCAAATGAATTAGTCTGGGAAGAGGGCAGAGTTCCTGTTTCAGAGAACAAAGGAGGTTATTCATATGATGCTGGTAGGGAGCTGACTATTGAATTCACAGATACACCATCATCTTCTGGAAAGAAGCTTCCTAGAAGATTTTCTGCTAAAGATAAGGTGAATATCAGCCATAGTTAGGTTGACAGTCAAAGATATGCTGCTATTCAATGTTTTTTTTTTCTCCTTTCCTTCATCAAACCATTACTTTATACAACAAACATTTTTTCAGGAACTAGCTGAGCTTGTTCACAAAGTTCATTTGCTATGTCTACTTGCAAGAGGGAGGATTGTTGACGATGTGTGTAATGATCCTTTGATTCAGGTACTCGGATCATGCCCGTGCAGTTTTACTTCTACTTTGTTCTTTTCCTTTCTACGAGGGCCAATTTTAAGATCCTATTTTTGAGGGCCAATTGTAAGATCCTATTTTTGACATTCGGACTAGATAAAATCACCAATTACATTGAAAATAAACTTGCTTGGTTTATGTTATATCCAGATGATATTGTATTGATTGATGAGGGTGGAAAGATATTAAATTTGAAGCTTAAATTGTGGAGAAAAAGTATGGAAATGAAAGGAAGTGAAGTAGAACTAAAATTGAATATATTAGTTTCAATAATAAAAAAGAATTGAGAGAATAATGAAGATGGTGAATATGAAATTCCAAGATTTTTAGATATCTTGGAATATGATTTTATGAAATGTAATTCATTGCTGACTGTAGTCAAACTTTGTTTATAGTAGACAGATGCCCTCTTAAGCCTATATTGTTTGTGCAGGCTTCCTTACTTTCACTCTTACCACCCAGCTTGCTGGCAGTAGGAGAGATTCAGAAGCTGACAGCCAACGGGTTATACTACCTTGTGAATTGGGTAACAAAGACACAAATGTAAATAGCTTGTATGGTACATTTAATATTCTTAGAATCATGCCCTTTTCTGCAGTTCCGGGACAATTTCCAAGTAAGAAGTCACAATACTGATAGGGGCTCTTTTAAAGAAAATCTTGCTTTTGCCCTTCAAACTCATGAGGGGACAGCTGAAGAGGTATTATTTGTTTGAATCAATCTTATTTTATATTCTTTGCTAAACTGCACGTTGTGTTTTAAAGGATCTGTTCTTGTGAATTTAAAGTGTTGCATTTTTATGTGGTCTGATACGGTCATGCTTGCTATTGCTAAGATACATCTCTTTTGGATTGTTGAAGTAGTTTCTCTTATCTTTTGCATTAGTTCATGACAAGTGTGACATTTTCTGTTATGGTGTTTGTCACACAGTATGTTTGCGTAATGCTATGGTAGCATTGATGAATCACCTCTGCACATATTCAAGAATTTAGCAACCTTGCTTAGAAAATATCTATTGTTATCTCAACCAGAGATAAGAACTATAATGCAGGTATGTTGACTTGAAGTTGAAAACTAGTGTTCAGCAGTGTAGAACTAGCTTAGAAATCATCAAGCTGTGTGGCTCATTGGTAATTTGAAGAGGTTAGAGGCTAGACGATTTGAAGAATGGAGGTAAAGGTGGACTGCTGATGGGAAGAACCTGATTCATAAAAATGACAAACAGAACTACTACCTCTTTGCATAATTTAAATCTTTAGCTTCATAAATTCAAGATGTTATCCCAACATCCTTAATGAGGTAAAATAACAGTTGGCAAGAGAGTTTAAGACTTCAAGTGCCATAGAATAGTCGGGTTAAATTATCAGATTGGCCAGGTTCATGCATGAGGGATTGACACTTGCAAAGTGACATAGAAATTTTTTTTAGCGGGCTCACATTGACCAAACTGGTTAAACAGGTCATCATACTGGGGAAAAAAATCCATTTCGAATTTAATGTAGAGCTATACAAGTTGTTCACGCATGGCTAAAGTGGACAAATTGTTCATCATATTATGGGGAATAATTCTTTTCTCTCTGATCTTTGTATTGACAGTAGCAGAGCTATCTAATCACGCGAGTATAACAGACACATTAAAGATTTGATAGGTAATGAATAATTGAAGATGCTAAATAGATGTAACATATCCTTCATTATGTTTAGAGCCGTCAATTTGGGTTGGACCCGCCCCGCCAAACAATTTAAGCGGGTTGGGTTGACATTTTATCAACCCAAGTCCGCCACAGGCCGACTTGCCTAGGCTCGCGACCCTCGTGGGTCGACCCGCGATGGGCTTGGGTTGGTCCGCGGATTGAGAAACACATGTAAGCTAAGTTTTTTGCCAATTTATTATCTTTCTTTGTTATAATTTTGAAATAAAAATAGTACTTTTCATCCCACATAACTACTCATCTGTGTTCATTTATATTTAAAATACATGTTTATGGATACATTTGGTTGATGAAACATTTCCAAAGTAAAAAGTTGAAAATATAAAATATTTTTTAATTTTTTTTTAAAAAAATTGATGGGCCCACGGGTTGGCCCGTCAAACCAGCAACCCGCTTTAGATTGGGTTGGGTTAGAAATTTCCCAACCCGTCAAGTTGACGGGTTGGCCCGCCCCACCCCGCCAAATGGTTGGCCCGTCATGGGCTGACTCGCCCTGCCAAATGGCCCGTCACGGGCAGACCCGCCTCGCCATGGGTTGGCCCGTTTGACAGCTCTAATTATGTTGGTCTCTTGCGGCCGGCAAGAGGGGGGTAAATTGCCTTGCACAATAAAAACAAACACCTTTCTCGACTTTGGAAATAATAAACCACTTGTACAAAAGAATTAAGAAACTAATTAAAAAGAGAAAGAAGAGGTAGATCTTTTACTTGGTTTGCAATCAGGGATTGTTAGTCCAAGACATTGAAAACTCACTATCAAATCTCCTTCAGGCAAAGAAACCTCTTACAACAGTTAAAGCACTCGATTACACAACTAAACAAAAATAGAATCATTTACAAGTGTTGTGTTTAACTACTTAGATCAGGGTTGTATTTATAGTACTGATTCGGATGCTTGGGTGTTGATAGAATTTTATCCACGACGCAACAGATCGTAACAAGTGGCGTTTCGATAAGTTTTCTGGTCCGCCTGGACTAGGTCCGGGTGCCCGGACCGGGCTGAGCCAGCTTTCAACCAGGGCGCGGTCCGGGTGCCCTGGTTGGTCCTGGTGGTCCGGGTGCGCGGACTAGGTCCGGGCACCAGACTAGAGTCAACTCTGTGTTGACTTTTTGTTCGGGTCTTTCGCTCCGGCTCCGCTCGCTTGGGTGATTTCGACCATCCAGAATAGGGCTCATAGGAATCCATTTTCTGGCCTTCTTGAGCAACCTTCCGCTCCGACTTCTCGTCCCTCGGAACCGCCGCGCGCTTCCTTCTCGTTCGCCAGCGTACTCTTCCGCAGTGCCTCGTTCCTCGGACGCACTAAGCCCGTCGACTCTCTCCCGCGCCGTCCTTCTCGTTAACTGTATTTTTCGCTCGACTTCTTGTGCTCCTTAATTCCTGTACACTCAAACACAGGGCATCAAAACATAACAGGACCTAACTTAACTTGGTTGATCACATCAAAACTATCACGGGATACTTACAATATCTCCCTTTTTTAATGTGAGCAACCCAAGTTAAGTTAGGGTTGACTAAAAACAAATACAAGGAAAACAGCAAGTATAAATTTTGCAAAAAAAATGTGCAAAAATGAAGATGTTATCCTCCCCCTAGATTTAACCTCTACTTCTCCCCCTTTGATCACATTAAAAATAGGGGTATTCCATGAAAGTAACTTGAAATAATTTAAAACAAAGTCTAGTGGATAAAAATGCAGTGACTAGTATCCAGAAAAATCAACAAGTTTAATATCGAAAATCTAGATTTTTACTATTTATAAACAATTTTTGGAAAAACTAATTTTAGAATTATGTTTAATTGTTCAAAAAATTTTGAAAATTTATGCAACAGAAAAACAGATATATCCAAAGTTGTGATAAAATTTTCATGAAATTATGGATTTGATTTAAGCAATAATAATTTATCTTCGAAAAAAAGGTTGAATTTTCAAAAAAATGTTTAAAAATAGTTTCCAGGCTCGAAATAATCGTGACAAATTTTTTGAAAATGTAATAGAGCAAGTATTTTTACATAAAAATTATTTTTCGAAAATTGAACGAAAATTGAATTTTTAATATTTAAAATATGATTTTTTTAGAAAAAATCATAGAAAAATAATACAATGGTCAAAAAATTCGAAATTTTTTCTTTGATTGATAACATGATGAGAGTTCACAGAAAAATGAAGTTTGCAAAAATTACTTTGAGATTTTTTTTTAAAATTGAAAATATAATTTTTGTTAAAAAAATTCATAAAAAATAATTTAACAGTTAGAATAATTTAAAAATTTTCCTACAAATAAGTGATGAAATTCTCTTTCTCGAAAAAATTAAATTCTAATTAATTTTTAATAGAAATCATGCAAAGCAATTTATTTAGTGAATTCTAAGAAAACAATAAAAATTAAATCAATTAAAAGTATGACATGTATGAAAATTTAATTTAAGCACGATTTTGGAATCCAATATAGGTTCCTTCTAACTTGGTGAATAAAAAATTTCCTAGGGATATATTTTGGTTACAATTTTCTAATTTGGCCCTTGTGATATCTAAAATTTCAATTGAGTCCTTGAAAATTTTTAAAATTTGAAAGAATAACATTCGAATATGCAGAATTTTTCAATTTTTGTATTTGTTCTTTTAAATTTTTATTTTCTAATTTTAGTTTGTCGAAATCTTCTAATCGACAAGATGTTGCTAAGGTTCCTTTTAATTCATTATTTTCTTTTAATAATTTTTTATTATCTATTTCTAATTTACAGAACTCCGCCCATGATGACCAGTCATGGCCGGTCCCAAGCCCGGATAAAGGAGGAGGGTTGCGTTAGGTTGCCAGCCAGCGTCAAACTATGGCAAAATTTCATGAATGAATCCATTAAATTTATGTTCAGGATTGTCTTTTAAGTCTCGGCAAGGACCGCTACATCTCCAGAACTCGGGTGTAGTGATAAATATGCAAGAGTTCGCGTTACAGGGTCCGACTGTAACGTCTCAGCAAGGACCGCTACATCTCCATGAGAACTTGGGTGTAGTGTTAAATAGGCAAGAGTTCTCACACCATAGGTTAGATAAGAACAAATATGATAGGAAAACTAATAATCTAAGATTTGGAACATGGAATATAGGAACTCTCACTGGTAAATCAATGGAGGTAGTAGATATGATGATTAGGAGAAAAATTAATATTTTATGTGTACAAGAGACAAAATGGACAGGTGAGAAGGCAAAGATGATAGAGAACTCGGGTTTTAAGTTATGGTACACTGGAAAAAGTAAAACAAGAAATGGAGTGGGTATTATTGTAGATAGTTTGTTAAAGGATGAAGTTGTAGGAGTAGTTAGAAAAGGGGATAGAATTATAACTCTTAAGATAATAGTGGCGAAAGAAACTATGAACATAATTAGCGTATATGCACCACAAGTAGGATTAGATGAAGCTACCAAATTAAGGTTTTGGGAGGACTTAGATGAAATATTACAAAATATTCCACCAAATGAAAGGATTTTAATAGGAGGTGATTTAAATGGGCATGTCGGAGTGAAAAATGAGGAATATGAGAGAGTACATGGGAGTTATGGGTTTGGAACGAGAAATGAGGAAGGGAAAACTATATTAGATTTTGCGATAGCATATGACCTTATATTAGCTAATACGTTTTTTAAGAAAAGAGAAGAACACTTAGTCACATTCAAAAGTGGGAATAATAAATCGCAAATTGACTTTCTTATGGTTAGGAAGAAGGATAGAAAGATTTGTAAAGATTGCAAAGTCATCCCTGGAGAAAGCTTAACTACCCAACATAGGATAGTAGTGTTGGATATACGCCTCAAACATAGTATCAATAGAAAGAAAATATATACAATTCCTAGAATTACGTGGTGGAAGTTAAAGGATGGGAAGCAACATATATATAAAGAGAAGGTAGAAGTACAAGCATTAGGTGAAATATACGATGACTCTAATACACATGGGATAAGATGGTATCAAAGTTGAAAATAGTAGCTAAGAGTGTTCTCGGTGAGTCAAAGGGGCATGCACCGCTAAGTAAAGAATCTTGGTGGTGGAATGAGAAAATACAAGAGAAAGTGAAGGAAAAACGAATAGCTTATAAGGAATTATATATTTATAAAAACGAGGAAAACTTAAAAAAATATACAATAGCGAAGAAAGAAGCTAAGAAAGTAGTGAGTGAAGCAAAAAATGAAATTTTTGAACGGTTATATCAAAAATTGGATACAAAAGAAGGGGAAAGAGATATTTATAGAATAGCTAAAGTGAGAGAAAGGAAAACAAGAGATCTGAGCCAAATAAAATGTATTAAAGATGAATGTAATATAGTATTAGTAAATGATGGAGTAATAAAAGAGCGGTGGTAGAGGTATTTTCATCAACTTTTTAATGAAGGTTTAGATGACCAACTTAACTTAGTTAATTTAATTAGGTCAAATGAGCATAGAAATTTTAATTTTAATTTGAACTTCGTCATGATGAACTTTCATGAGATACACAATCGAAAAGCCGTTGGACTAGATGATATTAGATAGAGGTATGGAAGTGCTAGGGAAACAAGGTATTGAATGGCTTACAAAATTATTTAACATGATATTGAAAGCGAAAAAATGCCGATCAATGGAGGATAAGTACTCTGGTTCCCTTATATAAGAATAAGGGAGACGTCAAAATTGTGCAAACTATAGGGTATTAAACTAATGAGTCATACTATGAAACTTTGGGAAAAAGTAATGAAAAAGATTAAGGAAGGAGACCACAGTGACAGAAAATTAATTTGGGTTCATGCTTGGAAGGTCGACAATAGAAGCTATACATCTTCTTAGACAATTAATTGAAAAATATCGGGAGCAAAAACAAGATCTACACATGGTATTCATTGACTTAGAAAAAGCTTATGATAGAGTCCCAAGAGAAATTATATGGAGAATTTTAGAAAAGAGAGGTGTTAGCATAACATATATTGAACTAATTAAGGATATGTATGAGGATGTAACGACCAGAGTAAAGACTTCAGACGGAGTAACTGAAGCATTTCCAATAAAGATAGGGTTACATCAAGGATCAGTCCTAAGTCCCTATCTTTTTACACTAATTATGGACGAACTCACTGCGCACATTCAAGACACAGTACCGTGGTGCATGTTGTTTGCAGATGATATTATTTTGGTAGATGAGACACGTGAAGGAGTAAATGCTAAGCTAGAATCTTGGAGGGAAACACTAGAAGGGAAAGGTTTTAAGCTTAGTAGATTAAAGACAGAATATATGGAATTTAAGTTTAGCAATATTAGAAGTAATGAAACAATTGTTAAGATAGGAGAGGACGAGTTGCCCGGAACCGAGAGATTTAAATATTTAGGATCATTTTTACAAAATGATGGAGGGATTGAGAGAGATGTCTTACATAGAATACAAGCAGGATGGGTGAAATGGAGGGGAGCGTCGAGTGTTTTATGTGACCGTAAAGTACCTCTTAAACTTAAAGGTAAGTTCTATAAAACAGCAGTTAGACCTGCTATGTTATATGGAGCTGAATGTTGGGCTATGACTCGAGCACATGAGCAGAAGATGAGAGTTGCAGAGATGAGGATGTTAAGGTGGATGTGTGGACATACGAGGATGGACAAAATAAAAAATGAGAGCATTAGAGAGAAAGTAGGAGTTGCATCTATTGAGGAAAAACTCAGAGAGACACGTTTAAGATGGTACGGACATGTACTTAGACGACCAATAAATGCTCCAGTTAGGCGATGTGAAACTATGATAAACATGCATATAAAACGAGGAAGAGGAAGACCAAAAAAGACTTGGTTAGCAACAATAAAACAAGATAAAATTTATTTAAATATAGATGATGATATAATAGGAGATAGAGCTCAATGGCGTAAAAGGATTCATACAGCCGACCCCACTTAGTGGGAAAAGGCTTGGTTGTTGTTGTTGTTGTTGTTGTATTTCTAATTTACAGGAATTTTTTGATAAAATTTTAATAAATTTAAATAAATGGTCAGGAGGTAGAGACCGTACCTGACTTGCCTTGTCGATCTCTAATGCTCCCCCTGTAGAGTTGCTTTCTTCTGACGTTGCTCCCCCTTCTTCAATGCTTTCGATACTCATTTCAAATGAGCTCACTTCGTCTTCTTCTTCTTGGTGACTTGCCATCAGCGCAAGTTCGGCGTGGGTTTCGATCTCCGACTCTGACAACGTTTCATCCCACGTCGCCTTTAAGTTTTTGTGCTTTGTTTGGGTCAGCTTGTCCTTCTCCTTGTTCTTTAATTTTGGGTAGCTGTCTTTGACGTGCCCTTCTGCAGTGGTAGCATCTTACCTTTCTTTTCCTTCTTTTACCTTGCATTTGATTAAACCTATTAGCCTTAAATTTTTTTTGAATTTCCTTACCATGAACGTCGTTTCGTCATCGTCAAGGGATGTTTCAGACTCTGGTTCATCCATTTTTGCCTTCAAGGCAATGTTCTGTATCGTCTTCGTCTTTAGATTTGCATATCTAGATTCGTGAATTTCAAATGTTGAAAACAATTCCTCTAAATTACTTACCTCTAAGTCCCTAGAGATGAAATATGCATCTACTAGGGTTGATGATTCAAGAGTTCTAGGAATGCATTAAGCGCGTACCTTAGTGAATCTCGATTAGTTACTTTTTTTCCAAGATTCGTGAGTCCGGTGATAAGTTCTTTAATTCTTGAGTGAACGTGTGCGACGGTTTCACCTTCTTCTAATCAAAGGTTGCTGATCTAGTTCTGGAGCAGGTTCCGTCTTGCGAGTTTTTGCCTCCGAGGTCCCTTCGTATAGTTCTAGGAATTTCTCCCAAAACTCCTTAGCTGACTCGTAGGCTCTGATCCGGTTGACTTCTTGAGACGGTAAGACACTTAGCAGATGAAATTCTATCTTGTCGTTTGACGCGAAGTCGGCTTGCTCTTTTTTCGTGCATTGATGTTTTTCTTTGTCCTTTGGTGCTACAAAGTCATACGTCATTATTATTAATAATTCAAAGTCAGTTTTTAAAAATACCTCTATCTTTTTCTTCCAAATTGTGATCTCCCCCTTGAACTTAGGCGGGTAGATGCTCGGTTTGGCCATCATCTTATGTGCTTCGATCGACGGTTAATCCTTTAGAAGTGGTTGGGCTCTGATACCACTTGTTGGTCTCTTGCGACTTGCAAGAGGGGGGTGAATTGCCCTGCACAATAAAAACAAACACCTTTCTCGACTTTGAAAATAATAAACCACTTGTACAAAAGAATTAAGAACCTAATTAAAAAGAGAAAGAAGAGGTAGATCTTTTTTTTGGTCCAAGATGTTGAAAACTCACTATCAAATCTCTTCAAGCGAAGAAACTTCTTAAAAAGCACTCGATTACACAACTAAACAAAAAGAGAATCATTTACAAACAGTGTTTAACTACCGAGATCAGGGTTGTATTTATAGCACTGATCCGGGCTCCTGGAAGGGTTCTGGGTGCCTAGGTGTGGATAGAATTTTATCCATGACGCAACGGATCACAACTGGTGGCATTTCGATAAGTTTTCTGGTCCAGGCACCTAGACTAGGTCTGAGCGCTCGGACCGGGCTGAGCCAACTTTTGACCAAGGAGCAGTCCGAGGCACCCTGGCTGGCCCCGGTGGTCCAAGATCCTAGATCAAGTCCGGGCGCTCGAAGTCTGGGCGGCCGGATTAGAGACAACTTCGTGTTGACTTTTGGTTCGGGTCTTCTATTCCGGTTCCGCTCGTTTGGGTGATTTCAACCATCCGGAATAGGGCTCACCCGAATTCATTTTTCGGCCTTCTCAAGCAACCTTCTGCTCCGACTTCTCATCCTTCGGAACCGCCACGTGCTACCTTCTCGTCTGCCAGCGTATTCTTTCGCAGCGCCTCATCCCTCGGACGTACCGAGCCCGTCGACTCTCTCCCAGTTGTCCTTCTCGCTAACTGTGTGTTTCGCTCGATCTCATATGCTCCTAAGTTCCTACACACTCAGACACAGGGCATCAAAATATAACAGGACTTAACTTGATTTGGTTGATCACATCGAAACTACCACAAGGTACTTACACATTATGATTTTACATGTTGTGATTGATTTCTTAATCCTTAAAAAAAGGCAGTCCGGTGCACGAAGCTCCCGCTATGCGGGGTCCCGAGGAAAGATCCATTGTACACAGCCTTACCCTGCTTTCTGCAAGAGGCTGTTTCCATATTCGAACCCGTGACCTTTTGGTCACAAAGCAACAACTTTACTGTTGCGCCAAGGATCCCCTTCAATTTCTTAATCCTTACCAGAAATAAATTTTATGCTAGCTTAAGCTACATGTTGTATGTTCCCTCATTTTCTTTGATCTTTTCATGGTTGCTATCTACTAATAAAAGAAAGTTTGGATTATTATTTGAATAGTTTGATTAATTGGTGATGCAGGTTGCTGCACTTTCAGTTGCCTTGTTCAGAGCTCTTGACCTAACAACTCGGTATGCGGACTTTGTATTAATCTAGCCAAGTAAATTTTTCAATTTTTCCATGTTACCATCTCATTCTTAATTAGTTTGGAGAGTTTTAGTATGTATCTTAAAGAGTGTTAGATCTTATCAAAGTTTAAATTTGACAGAGGTTTTGGATTTGACCTTGGTGAAGAAAAAGATGAAATCACCTTCTTTAAGCTATCCATCCTTCTCTAATCTCTAGTTTGACAGTAAATGATAAGATAAAATAATGTGATAATGGCATGAAGAATTCTAAGGTGAAGTTCATTTCTTTCAATTCTAAGGTGATTCATAAGATAGAGAGTATGTGCAGTTATTTGCAAATATATACAAGGATAGATTTACAGTGATGCTGTCAATATGTGTTGATTTATAAAATCATAAACAACTTTAATAAGAAATATATGGCCAATAAGTGTAAACTTATGAAATATTCTATTGAATAAGCACACAATATCTGTATTTCATCAAATAGTATATACATCAATGTTGAAATTTAAGCCTTTGGTACTTTTACTGAACTAATCTGGAGAAGCTGCTGCTAGGTGTTCATTTCGAACATGTGAAATGCAATGCATTTTCGTTGGATTATTATATCGAGTTATAGAAACATGTCTGAGGAGTGAGATTCTAGAATATGTTTGTAGTTTCGTAATTGAAATTTACAGGTTAACTTTTTCATATCATGTACCTGTACTTAAAATGTTTGAAACCAATCTGATGAAACTATCTCAAGCCTTTCTCTAAGGGTATCTATGAAGATTTAAGGTTGTAACTTGTTTAGTTCTTTTTTTGTCGGGCATGATCAGGATAGAGTTTAGACATTATTTTGTTAACAGAGAAAAGTTAGGAACCCCGGTACTGCGATTCTTTTTGTCTGAACTTGATAGCAGATTAGTTATAACGAATGGGTATGCTTAAGCATCTTTCTCTGTTAGGCAACTTGCTGTAGGTATTAAAGAGATATGTTTTTCATTCAGGTTTGTATCCGTACTTGATGTAGCCTCTCTTAAGCCAGATACCGATATGATTGGAATTACAAAACAAGATACAGGGTCCTTGGATATTAAAATATCCTCTCCTTCAACCTCAGTCTTAGTGCCTCATCAAATTGATGTTCCATCTGATGTTAAATCGCTGGATAAGACAAATGATCACATTGATCTTGCATCAACCAGTAGAGCATGCAATGACCAATTGAATTCTTGTGCCACAAATTTGGCTCAAGTATCAAAAAGAAAAGGTGATATGGAGTTCGTGTTGGAGCTTGAAAGGGCCATTTCAGCTACTGCGGCAGCTGTTCCAGATGACAAGGTAGATTCTAAGTCCGATGAGTTGCCTGATTGTTCAGTGGCACCAACTACTTCTGTGAAAATGCTGAGGCAAAATAATGCTGTAGATTCCTCGGTTTCAAGGCATAGTAGTTCTGGCGCATTGTGGTCTAGAAGGACTGGACCTCCTTTGTATTGGGCAGAAGTCTACTGTAATGGAGAGTCTTCAACTGGAAGGTGGGTGCATGTTGATGCTGCAAATGCTGTAATTGATGGTTCTGAAAAGGTAGAATCTGCAGCTGCTGCTTCCCGAAAGCCATTAAGATATGTTGTCGCTTTTGCTGGAAAAGGTGCTAAAGATGTGACACGCAGGTGTGACCATTATTTTCTTCCCTAAGGCAAATTTCTTTTTTTCCCCTCCAAAAGCTATATTTTCTACTTGCTATGCCCTTCATGTCATTATTTAGGTTGAGAAAGGGAACATTCAAATGGAGAAATTTAACCATGGTTTAAAATGTTAGTCAGACCGGCACCGTGTTTCTAGGCCATATCTCTGGATATGCCACTAGATACAAATCTTTCTATTACTTTTTCAATCGTGTTTGTTGATAATGTCCTAGACCAACAAGTTGTTGGAACCATATTATAAGATAGAGTCCAAAACCTATAGTTAACCGTATAATTTGCTCTTTCAAAAGTCACCTTTCCAGTCAGTCTAATTATCATGATTTATAATATATTTTGTTAACTTCGTACGATATTGAATTCTCATGCATAGGTCAAGAGAGAGTCTTTTTTTTACTTATATTTTCTTTTTCATCTATGGAACTCTGCATTGCAGTGGTTTTGTTCTTTGTGGTTTGTACTTTCACTTTTGTGTTTGTTCCTGTGATATTGTAGTGAAAATTATGAACATGAATAGCTGATCAAAATGTTTACAGTATAAGAATTCAACCCTTTAATGTGTTTGATTTACTATTAGAATCAGTTGATTCGTAATCAATTTGACCAGTGATCTAGTTTGCCTTCATCTACAGTCATCATTCTTGTTTTCATGAGAGGCTGACTTGCAACATAGTTAGAAAGTCATGGTTAGCCGAAAATTTTGGTTTTATGGAAGTGTACATATTTATAGTTTAACAAGATTATATTTATACATCTTTTTTTAGCAAATACCAGTTTATATCCCACTATACTTTTTGTCGATAATAACCTTGTTTCATTACTTTCAGGTATTGCATGCACTGGTACAAGATTGCTCCCAAAAGAATAAGTTCAGATTGGTGGGATTCAGTGGTAGCTCCACTGAAGACATTGGAATCGGCTGTAACCGGAAGTGTGGTTCAGTTGGAGCAATTACAAGCGACCTCCATTGAAAGTGAAAATGATCCAGACAGATCGACAAACAAAGTCTCAAAGATTGAAGCTTCAGTTGACTTCCATGGGAGTGCTTCAAGGGCTTCTCTTGAAGATATGGAGCTTGCAACCAGAGCTTTAACCGAGCCTCTTCCTACCAATCAACTGGTAAAACTGCAGCTGAAACCTTTCTTTCGCTAATAGCTGGCTTGTCAAACTAATCTTTTTCAATTTAGGCATACAAGAATCACCACCTTTATGCTATCGAAAAGTGGCTGACTAAGACTCAAGTCCTTCATCCAAAGGGTCCGATTTTGGGTTATTGTTCAGGCCATCCAGTTTACCCTCGATCATGTGTTAAGACCCTCCAAACAAAGCAGAAGTGGCTACGAGAGGGCCTGCAAGTCAGAGCTGGTGAAACTCCTGCAAAGGTCTGAACTTAAAACTTTTACTCAAACATCACCACGCCAGGATCCGGCTACCTTGTGAGCTTCCTTTTCACTCTTTCCTCCAGGTTCTTCGACGTTCAAAATATTCTGTCAGTGATCAAACATCTGAAATGGATGATTCTATCGAAATTTCTGGTCAGCCATCCACTGAGCTTTTCGGTATGTGGCAATTGGAACCCCTACAACTGCCTCATGCAGCAAATGGTATTGTGCCAAAGGTGATATTACCATTACTGAACTAACATTCATAATTGTTTTTTATTCTTTACATGAGTAGACTTATTCAGTAAACATCATTTGTTTCGACCATATTTTGTGTTGTTTTATTACTTCTCTCCTAGTTGTAAATCATAGTTGGTTACCAGATTTAGCGACATATTGGACCGGAACAATGAAAAAGATTTTAAGTGATTCTCATATGTTTCATGACTTGGTTGGAACGGTACATGTAATAGTATGATTTAAGTCACACTTCTCTCCTAAATCGATCTCGATTCTAGATGTTCAAGTTGATACTAACTCATGCTGACATGGATGTTTTTACACAGAATGAGAGGGGTCAAGTAGAAGTGTGGTCTGAGAAATGCCTACCTCCTGGCACTGTGCACCTGAGGCTTCCCAGATCGGCACCGGTTGCGAAGAGATTGGAGATTGATTTTGCACCTGCGATGGTTGGATTTGACTTCCGCAATGGTCGTTGTGTTCCTATGTTTGATGGGATTGTGGTTTGCAGCGAGTTCAAGAATGGTATCTTGGAGGTAAAGTTAATTTTGCACATCAAAAGAATTTTATTTGAGTAATTATTTATATAGTGTGAAGAGGAGACTTGGCGCAACGGTAAAGTTGTTGCCGAGTGTTCGGGAGGTCATGAGTTTGAGTCACAGAAGCAATCTCTTGCAATGCAGAATAAGATTACATACAATAGACTCAATATGGCTCGACCCTTTCTTGAGACCTACATTGATGGGAGTTTCATGCACCGAGTTGCCCTTTAATTATTTATATAGTATGTTTAGTGCATATATATATTGCTGCAAAAAAATCAAAAAAATTGAATTATCCCCATGGAATTGTGATTCGATCTTCATAAGAATTGTTATCGTATACTCTATGGAAGGGATATCAGTCGTCATTTATCCCACTATCCAAATACTAATGATCTCTTTCTTATTCAACCCTCCTAAACCTATATTTTATGCAAAGGAAAGTTGGATGGCCATTGTTGTCAAGGCGGACTAATCGAGCGGGTTTGTTGAGTTGGATAGTCTTATAGCCAAATTAAATGGGATGAATAGACTAGTTGGGCTTGACAAGTTCATTTGGTCAGATAGTCGTGCGTTATGACTCATTCCGTTAAATAGGTTAAGTGATAGTGGAATATTAGGGTATTTATTAGATTGTATGTATATAATTATATAGTTAATTATTATTAATACAAGCATTTATGGTAATGGATAGCTATATATTATAATTATACAATATGTTTTTTTTTAATCTATTTCATCGTGTTATTATCTATTCCATTCTATCAACCAAATGGACCCTAAAACCGCACACATTTCGCTAGCTTTCCATGAACAAGATGTTTGTTGCCACCTCCTTAGAGAGCCATGGGATCCCTCGACTACTCACATTTGGATGAAAATGGACTTTGAACCGTAGAACATAGCAACAAATTTTCCAAGGTCCTTACCGGGCTAGTTTGAACCTTGTTTTATTGATGCTTTGCTTCGAGCTAATTAACCGCTCCCTATTCATCGATGTCTTTACATCTATATCTTTATGTTAATTATTGCATCACTATTTCGTTCTTTATCTATTCCATTTAGTGAACCAAACTTCTCCTGTTTTTGAAGATGTAGCAATTTTGTCTACATTTTGTGTTCTCCTCTTGCTTGTATCATCAGGCATATGCGGAAGAAGAAGAGAGAAGAGAATCCGAAGAGAGAAAAAGGATCGAAAGCCAAGCTCTCTCGAGGTGGTTTCAGCTCCTCTCCTCCATCATCACAAGGCAAAAGTTGAAGAACTCCTACGTTGTGAACTCCTCGGCCCCTCCACATGTAGTTCAAGAAAATGTAAACACGGCATCAACCTCGACCTCAAAGTTTCCGGAACATGGATCTGTCGAGGTTTTGAGGCCCCTTGTGCCAGCCGGCCATGACCATGTCCATGTGTATCCGGCAGAGAACCAGAGCTTCGATGAGGAAACGATGGTACGGACCAAGAGGTGTCCATGTGGATTCTCTATTGAAGTTGAGGAGTTATAAGTTATCGTTTCTTGTTCAAGTTGGGATTTCATTAAACCTAAGCTTTTGATCAAGTTTGCACTTTGATCCATTTTACAGAAATTTTTATTTTGCCAGTGAAGTTCGTCTCCTTTTTTAATTTATTTTTGCAAAAATCTTATTTATTTCTAATTATTTGTTAATATTGATATTTAATTATAATTAATCCTAAATTGAATTGATTTAGTAAAATCTAAAATTAAATTAGGTTAATATTTTTTTCATACTGAAATTATAGATGTGTAATCTAATTTTTATTATTTGTATCGTTTTTTCTCGTCGTCTCAATCTTCATCGATTCTTCATCATTCTCTCCTCCCCCTCCTCTAATTTTTACTATAACTTTCTCTTTATTCATGATGTTATTATATCATATCGCATCAATTCATCTGTATCTCATCGATTCTTCGGAAAAAATCACTCATATCTATCCATCTATGATTACTAATAGTCCCCGAGCTACGGTGCCACGGTAATGTTGGGTCACCTCGAAGCTGGGGATGAATAGCTTGTCGCGTTTCGATGATGATGATTCGTAGAGGAATAGACTCGAAACAAGCTCCCAATGCTAATGCCAAGGATTTACTTGGTATCCACCTCAAGAGGAGGTGACTAATCCAAGGATCCATACACGACACACTCTCCACTATGAAAACAACTCCTCGAAAATAATCCGGAGGTGTTGAAACCTTTTACAACTCAAGAACAAGAAAATACAACTCAAAACAAGGAATCAAATGTAAATACAAATCGAAACACGGCTAACACTTTGAACCTTGAATCTTGAGAAATAGTTTAAGCGATCAACCTGATCGCTTAAGCTTCGAATAGAAACATTATGTTCAAACTAAAAGGCACCGTAAGTGATTACCCTAATCGCTTACGGTGTTCTAATCGATTACGCATGCTTTCTCGTGATTCTGAGCTTAAGCAATTAGCCTAATCGCTTAAGCTATGGTAATTGATTAGCCTAATCAATTACCGAACTCTAACTACCAAACCTAGGTCTAGGGTTCCCTTACCTAATATTCGGTCAACCTTAACTTGTCGGGACGGGACTCCTTATTGCTTAGCATCTGGTCTACCTTGACTTGCTGAGACTTTTTCACCAAGTGTCTAGTCAATCCTTTGACCCACTTGAATTTTTCTCCTTGCGCCAAGTGTCCGGTCAACTTTGACCCACTTGGACTTACCAACGTCATATGTCCGGCCAACCTTGACCCATCTGGACCTCGACATACCTGGCTTCACTCACCAGGACTTTCTTTCTGCCTAGCTTCACTCACTAGAGCTTTTGCCTGGCTTCACTCACCAGGACTTTCCTTCTGCCTAGCTTCACTCACTGGGACTTTCACCTGACTTTACTCACAAGGATTTTCCTTCTGCCTAGATTCGCTCACTAGGACTTTCACCTGACTTCACTCAGCAGGATTTCCTTCTGTCTAGCTTCACTCACTAGAGCTTTCATCTGACTTCACTCACCAGGATTTTTCTTCTGCCTAGCTTCCTCACTAGGGCTTTCACCTGACTCCACTCATCAAGATTTTCCTTCTGCCTAGGTTCACTCACAATGGCTTTCACCTGGCTTCACTCACCAAGATTTTTCATCTGTCTAGCTTCACTCACTAGGACTTTCTATCTGTCTGGCTTCACTCACCAGGACTTTCAATACTAAGTGTCTAGTCAATATTGACCCACTTGGATTTTCGTCTTCTGCCAACCTTCCCGTTGAACTTGCCCTTGCATAACCTCCAGTTAGGACTTTTCAATCAAGTATCCGGTCAACCTTGACCTACTTGACCAATCTCCACACATGAACAATTGCAACCGCAATCTCCATATATTATCAAACATCGAAACCCAAATATCAAGACTCAAACTTGAGTCAACTCAAGCTTAGTCAACCTGGTCAACCTTGACTCAGGAGATATTGCACCAACAATCTTCCCCTTTTTGATATTTGACAAAACATTTAAGTTAGGCTAATCTCATAGCCTTAACTTCTTCTTCATGTCAAAGCATGAATGAGGGTTTCCTTCATTCTCTCCCTTTCTTAAAGGATAAACTCTCCCTTTAGGTAATGAAGACCTAACTTAAACCTTACATTCTCCTCCTTTGGCACACATCAAAAACTCTCCCCCTGAAGAGTTATCCATATGTTGTTTACAACCTCACTTGTTGTTCACAATATCACAATGAAGGTCTTATACCCTTCATTGTCTTCAATGCTCATCCTTGAGTATTAACCTACTTCACAATTCTCATCTTAGAGCATTCATACTCAAATAATGAAGATATTCAATCTTCCATTGTTTTCCAATGTTCTTCCTTGAGTATTTACTATAACGAAGGTTTTACAACCTTCCATGGTTTCAAAAATGCTTTCATGTCTTTAAGGAGTAGCTCCCCCTTCAAAATATGCCTAAACTTCTGTCTTGCACCAACAATAACTTGGAGTTTCTAAACCTTTAGAAAATTCAAAATATAAAATTTTAAGGTGCAAGAATCAATATAAAATGTAAATCTCAACTTAAACCTTCAACTTAGTCTTCTTTAACCAAGTCAACCTTGTTTTCATCAAGAAAACTACCCTTAAATGATCATAAATGAATTTCTTAGGGTTTAGGATAGCTAACACGACTAAACATGACTTATTCAATTGAAATAAACTTGTTTAAGCTAAAATCAGGCTCTTAAATGCTTAAAGAAGGCTCTTAATTGTTTAAGACCAGCTATAATTGACTGAGGTTAAGTTTCAATCGATTCCCAAGTGTTAATCAATTGCTATAATCAATTAAGACCTTTAATCGATTACTCTAATTGATTCTGTAAGCCTTTGTGCTCACGGAACTCACCTTAATCAATTGTCGTAATTGATTACGGTGGGGTAATCAACTGCCCTAGTTGATTAAAATTTCTGATTTCTGAAATGGAATTCTGTCTGAATTTCAAAAATACCTCAATAAATCTACAAAATTCTAAAAGTCATGGAAATTCTTATAGGCATTATTTAAGGCATACACTTTCATGGAAAAATAGTTTTCTAAGAAAATACATCTTATTTTCAAAGATTGACACAAAGTTAGAAATTCTTGAAAACTTCAAAGTTTCTCTCAAGTTTGTATTTAACTCTTCAATAGTGATCACTATCAAAAAAATAGACTTCACCAAGGTTTTCCAAAGGTATTTTGAAATGATTTTCAAAATCAATTTCAACCATGTTCCTTAGACTAGATGCACATGACTTGTACATTAGCTTTTCTAATGATTGGATAACACATAACTATGTATTTTGATGAAACTAAGACTAAAATAGATGCATTAGATCAACATCTTGAGTCTTGTTCATTATCCTAATATCTCACTTGTATCTAATGTACACTAAAACACATACAAGTCAACTTATAGTCTTTGTGAGATGTAGACTTTGGTTTTATCCTAATCTAAGGGTTCATGCATATTTATCTAAGCATTGTAAACTTGATCATCCACCTAGGATGTCACTTGTTGATAAATTCTTTTACCACACTTATTGGTAAATGACATTGTCCTTAATTATAAGGAATTTAAAATGATGTATGACAACTTATGACATACATCAAAATGAATATTTTTCTAAAGAAAAATCATGTAGCTACATGATGTATGTATGACATGACATGGTATTTTTGTTGTATTTTTCATAATAAAATGAATGCGAAATATACTGTCATGACATATGATGAGCAAATAATCATGATAATTTCACATAAATAAATATACCTAGATTATCTATCTAAGTATCTCTAGATCTTTGCTAACTTAGAATTAATCCTAGATTACCCTCATTTTCCTAAGAAAATGTCAAAATCCCAACTTAGCATTTCTTTTACTTTTCCTTATTTGTGTCAATTTAAATTAAGTCCAATTCCTCAAGGTTGGGCACATTTCACTCTTCCAGAGAGTGATCAATTAATCCTTTTCATTTTCAAAGAGTAACAAAACTTTGAAAATTACTTCCAAATATCAATTTTTTCAAGGTTAAGTTAACTACCCTTCCAATTAAAATTGACACTTTCTATACTCATCTAAGGTATAGAGAATATACTCCTAATAACCCAAAACCTATTGGTACTCCTTGAGTGCTCTAGGTATTCACTAGGGATAACTTCCCTAGTTACCTTCTTAATGATCTTCCTAGGCTTCTTAGAGGCCTTGGTCGCTCCTCTCCTCTAGGTCAACTCTAGGGATAGCTTCCCTTGTGACCTTCTTAGTGACTTTGTTAGACTTCTTTGAAGCCTTAGTTATATTGGTCTTCTCAAAAATACTTCTAGGGATAACTTCTTTTGTATCTTTGACTTGACCCCTAGACCTAGGGTTAGTTCCATAACTATATAGAACTCTATAATAAGAAGGCACATCCTTCTTAGCTTTAAGTTTATACTCCAAACCTCTATGGTCATAGGATGACTCTTGCATTTCTAAACTTAGGTTGTGCTCTTTTTACCCCTTAAAGATATTTTTCATTCTTTTTAGGGTCTTTTCTAATTTACCAAGCCTTGTTCTCAAGGCTTGGTTTTCCATCCTTAAATCCTTAAATTTTGATTTTTCATTTGGTCCTTGAGCATTTCTATTTCTAAGCTTATATCTAAAATCCATAGAATTTTAGCCTACATTGTTATTTACCTTCCTGACCTTAAGTGAGGTGGTACTGACATGAAAAGCTACATATTTTTCTTTAATCCTATCATACCTTCTATTTTTATGATAAATAACATTGAAATGATATAAATTACTTTTAGCATGTTTTTTATCATTACTTAAAGGAGTTGGTTCAATAAACGATATCTTGGGTTTATGCTTAAGAGCTCCCCCTTGATTTGTGTTTCATCCTTTGACTTTGGCCGAAATCTTCCCCTTTGGGCATTGACTCCGGTAATGTCCATTTTGTTTATACAAGAAGCACACAATGTGCTCCTTGCTCTTGTGTAGCATAGAGCCGACCTCCTTGGGCTTCTCCTTGCCCTTTGATGTCACTTAGCTATTCTTCTTCGCCAATTTAGAATATTTACTCTTGTAATATCCTTTTTCCCTACACTTGAAACAAATGATATGATCTTTATTATTTACAATTGAAATCTATATACCTTTACTTGTAGGGTTGACACTTTCTCCATTTGATCCGGATGAAGAGACTTCTTCTTGATCCGGTATTGATGTTCCACACTCCTCCTCAATCCTTGAGGTGGAGGCTTCTCCATCTTCATCCTCTTGTACATGAAACAAAGAGTATGCTCCCTCTTTGCCTTTTTCATTGCACTCCTTTGAGGATGAAACTTCTTGGACTTCTTCTTCTTCCGGAGTCCTCTTCTTGTTGATCCAATGAGTTTTTCCCTCTTTGGATTTTTCTTGACTTGGTGTAGTGGAGGGTTCTTCATGGATCTTCGCCAACTTGCTCCAAAACTCCTTGGCGTCTTTGAATTCCCATATCTTGCTCAAGATGTTGTTAGGCAACAAATTGACCAATAGCTTGATCACTTTGTCATTGACCTCACATCTTTGAACTTGCTCCTTGCTCCATTGTTCTTCTTGATAATTTTGCCTTTGCTATCCTTTGGAATTTCAAAACCTTCTATTAGAGCAAACCATTGCTTTATCTCCATCATAAAGACATAAACAAAGTTTTCGATTCTTGATTTCCAAAAATCAAAACTTGTCATTATAAATGGTAGAGGCACCCTTGTGTCAAATCCGAGTCCGTCTCGGAATTCCATCTTGAAGTTGAGCCTTTGATGAAGTCTTTTACTTAATGAAATTTGGGCTTCAACTTCTTCTTCCTCTAGCTCGTTGCCCTTCCGACGATGAGTCCAGTAAAGAGCGGTTCACTCTGATACCACTTATTGGGTCACTTCGGAGCTAGAGGGAGGGGGTGAATAACTTGTCGTGCTTCGATGATGATGATTTGCAGCGGAATAGACTTGAAATAAGCTCCCAATGCTAACTAACACCAAGGATTTACTTTGTATCCACTTCAAGAAGAGATGACTAATCCAAGGATCCACACACGACACACTCTGCACTATGAAAACAACTCATTCTCGAAAACAATTCGGAGGTGAAGAAACCTCTTACAACTCAAGAACAAGAAAATACAACTCGAAACAAGGAATCAAATATAAATACAAATCGAAACATGACTAACACTTTGAACCTTGAATCCCTCAAGATTTTCTTGCTTTGAATGACTCTTGAAGCTTGGAAATGCAACAACACCTCAGCCCTAAACTTCCAAGAACTGGCGAAAAGATGGAGTGGAGAGATCTACTAAAACAACGCTTGAAAACCCTTTTCTAGGGTTACTGTTGGCACCTTAATCGATTAAGCATCCTCTTAAACGATTACCATGTCAGTAATATGCATAAACGACTATATTTTCAACCTTAATCGACTACCCTAATCGACTAGGCATTGCTGAATCGATTAGTCAGATTGATTCAGCAATATTCTATTCAATCACGAGAAATAATTTAAGCGATCAACCTGATCGTTTAAGCTTTGAACATAAACATTTTGTTCGAACCAAAAGGCATCATAAATGATTACCCTAATTGCTTACGGTGTCCTAATCGATTACATCAATCAATTACGTATGCTTTCTCGCGATTCCAAGCTTAAGCGATTAGCCTAATCGATTACCGAACCCTAACTACCAAACCTAAGTCTAGGGTTCCCTTACCAAATATTCAGTCAATCTTAACTTGTTGGGGCTCCTCATTGCTTAGCATCTGGTTAACCTTGACCTGTTGAGACTTCTTTACCAAGTGTCCGGTCAATCCTTTGACCACTTAGACTTTTCTCCTTGTGCCAAGTATCCGGTCAATCCTTTGACCCACTTGGACTTTTCTCCTTTTGCCAAGTATCCGGTCAATCCTTTGACCCACTTGGAATTTTCTCCTTGTGTCAAGTGTCCGGTCAACCTTGACCCACTTGGCTTACCAACGCCAGATGTCTAGTCAACCTTGACCCACCGGACCTCCACATGCCTAGCTTCACTCACTAGAACTTTTTTTCTGCCTAACTTCACTCACTAGGGCTTTCACTTGGCTTCACTCACCAGGACTTTCCTTCTGCCTAGCTTCACTTACTAGTGCTTTCACCTGACTTTCCTTTTGCTTAGCTTCACTCACTAGGGCTTTCACCTAACTTCACACACTAGGATTTTCCTTCTGCCTAGCTCCACTCACTAGAGCTTTCACCTAACTTCACTCACTAGGATTTTCCATCTGCCTAGCTTCACTCACCAGGGCTTTCTATCTGTCTAGCTTCACTCACCAAGACTTTCGATGTCCTGTGCTGCCGATTTAGACATTGACATCTTGTACTGCTGATTTTGACGTCGACACTCTTTTCTGTTGATTTTGGCGCCGACGCCCTGTATTGTCGATTTCGAAACCGACATCCTTTTCTGCTAATTTCGGCACTAACACCCTTGCGTTGCCGATTTCTATGATGACATCATTTTCTATTGATTTCGGCACTGACACCTTATGCTACCGATTTCTACGCCGATATCCTTTTCCGTTGATTTCAGCATCGACATCCTATGCTATCGATTTCTATGCTGACATCTTTTTCTGCCTCAGATTCTTCGTGTGACTACGGGTCATCCTAACACTAATTTTTGTAGATCGTACATATGTGTATCCTTACAATTTGATTATTTTGAGCATTATTCGTTTTGTCATAATGCCTGATCGTATAAATGCTTCATGAAAATATGATCCGTATATGTTGGAGTAGTTTCAACAAGCCCTTACTTCACAACCTCTACCATGTCAGCTTCCTCTCATATAGGTTTGTTATTGTCTTGTGTTTCGGGTATATCTTCATTCTTGTAGATTTTGAACTCTAGTGTCTCCCATCATAAGTCATCTAATTTATCATCTTTTGTTTCTTTTTATCTCAGTTCATCTATATCTATTGTGATTGCTGATGATACTCTTATGTTATTAGTAGGTGTTGGTTCAATTATTACATCTTGTTTATCTCTTACTGATGTTAACCTTATTTCTATTAGTCAATTATGTAAATCTAGATACCTAGTCTCTTTTTCTTCATCAAATTATTATGTTCAGGACTCGCAATCTTAGAGACTAATTGGGACACGCCGTAGGCAAGGAGGACTTTTTAGATCCACTCAAAGTACCAGAAGCTATAGCTTCGAGTGTGAATTTATCATTTTTTCATCTGAGTCGTTCATCTTCTGATTTTTATTTATGACACTCTTATTTAGATCACGTTTCAACATCTTGTTTGCAGTTTCTAGCTTCTACAAAAGTATTATGACCTTTAACAAGTTCTAATATTCCTAATTGTAGTGGTTGTAAACTGTCCAAATTTTTTACCTTACCATTTTCTAAAAGCCTTTCTTTTTCTTCTGCTCTATTTGATCTTATCCATTCTGATGTATAGGGATCTTCTCCTATTCTTACAAAAGGGGGGGCAAGGTATTATATTTCGTTTATTCATGATTGCACTCGTTACTCTTGGGTCTATCTTATATATGAAATACATGTTTGATTATCTTACCATTTTCAACAACTTTAGAGCTCTTGTAAAAACTCAACATTCTAGTATCATAAAGTGTTTTCGTTATGATTTGGGGGTGAATACACTTTGAATCATTTTCACATTTACTTGCTTCTGATGGTACTATTCATCAAACCTTGTGTACAGATACTCTTGAACAGAATTGTGTGGTTGAACGAAAACATAGGTAACTTGTTGAAATAGCCGTTCATTTTTATTGTCTGTCAGTGTTCCTAGTACCTTTTGGGGAAAAGCAATCCTTATTGTTGCTCACGTAATTAATAGAATTCCAACCTCATACAATTCATGCTTGTCACATTTTGAAAAATTATATGGGCATGCTCCTGTCTATTTCTCTTTGCATGTTTTTAGTTGTACTTACTTCGTCTTTCGTCCACATGTCAAGCGTAATAAGTTAGCCTCCTGGTTTAATCTTTATGTCTTTTTGGGTTATGACATCAGTAAAAAGGATATCGTTGTTTTGATCCCGTTAGTCAAAAATTATATTTCTCTCGTCATGTTGTTTTTTTTAGCATTCTCCATTCTTTTCTATTTTAACTAGTTCGCATAATATAATAAGGTCAGATCTTCTTTGGATTGATCCTTTCAATACTAACACTGAGGAAGCTTCACCCACAACTCTAACTAATAGCTCAACTGAATCTAGTACTTTAGTTCCTGAGATATCCACTCCACATATTCCTTCTTCTACCACTGTCCAATCATCTCCTAAGCTTGCAGATGATCCTTCTCTCCATCGTCGTTAATCCACTCATGTTCGTAAGTCTACTAAACTATCAGATTTTATTTACTCTTGTTATTCTCATTATATTCTTTTGCTTCATTTGTTGTATCTATTCATTATCTTTCTGAGCCTATATCATATAGAGAAGCTGTTTGTAATCCACTTTGGTAGAGTGTATGACTGAGGAACTAATTCTTTTGCATCAGACTCATACATGGAATTTGGTACCGTTGCCACTAGGAAAACACGTTATTAGTTCTCGTTGGGTATATAAGATCAAAACTAAATCTGATGGATCTATTGAACGATACAAAGCTCATATTGTTGTTAAAGGTTATTCTCAGGAGTATGACAGAGGAAACATTTGCTCTTGTTGTAAAAATGATGATTGTTCATATTCTGATTGTTGTAACTTCTGTTTGTCGATGGAGAAATATCTCAGATGGATATCAAGAATGCATTTCTAAATAGTGATCTTCATGAAGAAGTTTATATGACACCTCCTCCTAGTATTTCACACTAACTTGGTGAAGTTTACAGGCTTCATAAAGTTATGGTCTCAAACAAGCACCTCATGCTTAGTTTGAGAAGTTTTTTATAGTGATTACTTCATTTGATTTTCATCCTAGTAATCATGATTCACCATTGTTTGTTAGATATACGAGTGCAGGTTGTATTCTTTTATCATTATATGTTGATGACATGATTATTACTGGTGATGATTCTAATGGAATTGTTTCCTTGAAATCTGAGTTGGCTCGTAATTTTGCTATAAAAGTTTTGGGTATACTATGCTACTTTCTAGGTATTGAGGTCACTTATACTCCAAAAGGTTATCTTTTATCTCGGTCAAAGTATATATTTGATCTGTTTAAGCGTGCTCGTCTTACTGATAATAGAGTCGTTGATACTCCTATTGAGACTAATGCTCGATATTCTCCATATAATAGCTCACCTTTATCAAATCCTAGTTTATACAGAACTATTGTTGAAAGCTTAGTTTATCTTACTGGGACTCGTCAAGATATTGTGTATGTTATTCATGTGATTAGTCAATTTGTCGCTGCACTAACTACAGTTCATTGGGCTATTGTTCTTCGTATTCTCAGATATCTTCGGGGCACTCAATTTCAATGTCTTTTATTTCCTTCTACTTCATCTCTGGAGCTGCGTGCATACTCTGATGATGATTGAATTGGTGATCCTACAGATCGCAAATCTATCACTGATTTCTGCGTTTTTCTTGATGATTCCCTCATTTCTTAGAAGAGTAAGAAACAAATTGTTATTTCTAGATCTTCCATAGAAGCTGAGTATCGTGTCATGACCTCAACTACTTGTGAGATAGTTTAGTTGTGTTGGTTGCTTGCGGATGTGGGTATCTCTCTTTATTAACCTACTCCGTTATATTATGATAATCAGAGTGCTATTCAAATTACGCGCAATTCAATTTTTCATGAGCGGACAAAATATATTGAAATTGATTGTTACATTACTCGTCATCATCCTCAAATTGGCACAATCACATTACCTTTTATTCCTTCAAATCTATAGATTGTCGATATGTTTACCAAGACACATTCCACTTCACGCTTTCGTTTCTTGTTTGACAAACTCTCAATGCTTCTAGTAGTAGCATCGTAAGTTTGAGGGAGGATGTTAGATTATATATATTTTATTTATTTGTTTATAAATTTTAGGACAATTTAGTCTTTTTCCCTTTTTCTATTTAGGGGTTAGGGTTTCTTATCTTAACTATATAAGTATTTATATTATGTATTTCTGATGATTAATTTTTGAATTCAATAATATGCTTAGTTTTTTTTCTTTTCTTAATTTCTACAAACTATTACATTAAGGGGGTGCAAATGAATTGACCTTGTTCATGAGTTTCTGAGCCGACTTGAAAAGAATTTAATTTGTATTTATAATTTTTTCAAATCAAATTCAAACTCTTAATATTTTGTTCGATTATTCATGAGTTGTTCGCAAACTGAATTCGAACCGAATATTATTTATTTCTATACAATTTTAATTTAAATATACTCAATTAAAGTTCGAATAATTAAACCAAACTCAAATTTAAATCATTTCGAGCTATATTTCGATTATGCTCGAATTAAGGTTCAAAACTCAAGCCGAACTCAAGCTCGGATCTCATTTTGAGCCAAGCTCAAGCCAACATATTTATATTTTCAAGCTCAAATCAAATTCGAATACATATATTTTTCAAACTCAAACTTAAATATCAATATTTTTCATATTATTCAGTCCATTTGCAACCCAAACTCATCTACTACACTAAGGGTGCAAATAAATTAAGTCTGTTTGTGATCTTTTCGACTGACTAAAAAAAAAATTTATTTCCTATTTGTAATTATTGATTCAAGCCAAACTCAAATATGTTTAATAATTTTTTTGAATCAAATTCGAATTTATAATATTTTATTCAATTATTCATGAACCGAAATTAAATAAAACTTTATTTTTTTTTTACATATTTTTAATTTAAATATACTCAATTTAAATTTTGAATTACTCAAACCAAACTCAAATTTAAATCATTTTAATTCAATTATGCTCGAATCAAAGTTTGAACAACTCACACTGAACTCAAATTGCATTTCAAATCGAGCTCGAATTTCATTTTGAACCGAACTCGAAATGACATGTATTTTTCAAACTCGAATATCAAATTTTTCATACTATTTGATTCGATTCAATTCGATTGAATCTCTATGCTACTCCACCTATCCACCAATTAATTACTCTATGCCACCAACCAAATAAACAATAATTATTTTTTAAAAAATAATGATGATCAAGCTACAATGTGGATAAACTATTCAATTAAATTTGTACTTTGATATTCTCCTTTCTCCCTTTAGGTCAACTTTATGATTGCTCTTATCCACTTCTTCCCAATCCTTTATCCTAATTTTAGGAATTAATTGTCCCAAAAAGAACAATCTCATAAAGCGCCAAAATAAAGTAAAGCTTGGGCCACACCATCTTTAATCAATCTTTTCCTGCAAATGTTCCAAGGAGAATTATGTTGGAGTAGATGAGATTTTGCAGCATAAAAATTTAAAACAAAACATTTTAAAATGCTCTTAATATTTTTAGATTTTTATCATTTCACCTCATAATAATCAATAACAAAGTTGTTAATTTACCTAGTAGAATAATGTTCTAATAGATATTGAAGTAATTTTTTACCCATTCAATAAAATAATCATGTTAAGAATTAAAAAGTGAAATGATAAGAGTTTCATAATCTGAGATCGCATAATGTGTGAGATAAAACAGTCAAAACATAAATCAACGAAAATGATACCATTCAACACTAAAATTTAAAATTTTAAATTGTGTCGTCTTTGATTAAAAAGATATTGTTCCAGTGTCATCCCAAGACTCTGATGCATGATACTTGCTGATGACAAATTGGAGATTGAAGAAGGAAGGATATGAAGCAAAGGAAGAAGACATTATTTGTGTTGAATGTTATCAAGTTCCAATGATTTATCGGAATGATATGTTTCAGTCATTTCATCTCCCATGATACAAGATTTAAAATCATGTTCAGCACAATATCTCCTTCCTATGTTTCATTTCCTTATTTCTTCAACTTCAATTCATTACTAGCGCCATGCATCAAAACATACACATGATACCAAAATAGTATCATTCCAATTAAAGACCAAAATTTCTGACGGAGTTTAAAATGCATTTTGAAATGAAGAAAACTTTGAGGGTATGAGAAAAGCAAAGGTTGAAGTGTCAAAAAGGGGATGGAGAACATACCATAGCTTCCAGCCTTTCTAAGGAAGGTGAGGAACATTATGAGAAGAGCAACTCCTGCTATGAGGCCAATGACAATTGCTGCTGTTTTCCCAGTTTCATCATCTGTTGATTGGAGCAGGAAAAAAAAATATATTGATTGAAAAAAAAAATAAGAATGTGCAATTGCAAAATCATATGCTTAGTTTTAAACAGCTGACAGAAACTGTAAACTTTGATTTATATCCAAAATTTCAGATCATAAATAGTATTTGAACCAACCCAAATTCTAATATCAAGGATAGTTAGATAATTAATTCTTACTCGTTTATTGAACACCTGTTGTCATATCCTAATTGTTGGAGTTCGATCATCTTTCAACTGCTACAATGATAAAACATTTATCTATGATAAAGCAAATCATTGGAGGAAAGAAATTCAATATGAGGCATCACTTTTGTCCTTTCCAGTGCTTTTCTATGCATGGAATTAGGTATCCTATCGTAAAGGAATGAGAACATGATTCCTTTTGAGGAAAAAAATAAACCTAAACTGAAATCATCCAATGGCCTTAACACAAATTGCATGATTTGAAGACATTTGACACAATCATCCAATAATTTGAACCCACTATAATAAAGATAAATGGGGAGAAAGAGATCAGAAAGGAAAAAAAAAAGTTTCCTTCTTGTGCAGAAGCTTCTCATGAACCAAGCAAAACTAATTGGCATTTAATTTGTAGACTAGCTGTTCTTGACTAGAACATTAACAAATGCAAGACTAAGATGAGTCTAATAATCATGTTGAATTTTTTATTTTATTTTTGCAATTTATGAACTTTGAAATCAAGAAACAAGAACTGCAATTGTAACTCCTTAAATGCTCTTCAATTATTTTGGACTTGTCATAAAAGCTCAAGCAACCTAAGAGCTAAGTTGCTTTCTAAAAGGTAGGTCTTTATGACCATAGAAGGGAGGTCTTTCACTATTTAAAACTATTCTACCAGCCAAAAACTGTGTAATATTATTTTATAATAATAAAGAAGACTTAAGATAACTAGCACCTAGGGGGTCAATTAGTCATTACTTAAGTTTCCAACTAGAACTGTTTATGGTTTGGTGCTGCACCATTAAATTTGTGTCTTAATTTTCTAGTTTTCTTCATATCTCCTGTTTTCAGATGTGATTTGTCTAGCACTAGTAAGAAGGTCCACGTGCTTTATGAATTCATACTTAAGAAGATAACAGGAATAAAAATGTTTTCTTAATGTAAAGAAGTTTCTTTCGAACCAAACAAAACTGTACTTGATTAGAACATTAACAAATTAAAGATCAAGATGGGTCTAATCATGTTGGGGAAAAAATGAAATTTGGAAACTTTGAATTCAAGAAAGCACATCTACAACTATAACTCCTTAATTGCTCTTCAATTATATGGGTTTGTCATTAAATCTCAAGTAACCATTATCTTTGTTGCTTTCATAAAGGTGGACTTTGAGACCAAAACAAGGGAGGTCTTTAATTAACTTAAGTTTTATCTTTGATTGATATATTCTACATACATGGATTTCATGTGACAATTCTATGGATTAATGTTGCATCAAAGACCAAATTGCCACTTCAATTCCTCATTTAGAACTAAAAACTAGTAAATCCAAATGATAAATTAAGTGTTGAACTACAAAGTGTCAACTAGTTCTTTGCATCCAAGTACCAACCTCAAATGCTCTGGTTAGTTCTTTGTAGCACAGAAACTTAGTCTCATATATTAACTTATGAATTACTTTAATATTGATATAAGAAATTATGGATGACTTAACTGTTGGGGATCGGACGGCCGGCTTGAAGGGGGGTTGGATAGACGGCGCCCCCAAATACTCGCTTCTCCTACGATGTTAGCTTGCGCAGCGGAAATACAAAACAAACAAGCTAAACTAAAGACAAGAATAAGAAAGAGCAAACAAACCAACACACGCCGATTTACGTGGTTCGGAGATAAAGCTCCTACTCCACGGCTGTCCGTAAGGTGGACGATCCCTCAATCCGTCGGTGGATTAATCCCCGGAAACTCCGGCTAGCACAATCCTCCTTGTCGGTGGAGAAACCTCACCACAACTCGATCAAGAGCACTTGGATTGCTAGGGCACTAGTTGACTACTAATTAGAGGTTACCCACCACTAATTTCGTAAACTCAAACCAAGCTCCCAAGCTTTGGTTTTATAGGCCACGGTTGAAAACCCGCCTACCACGATCATGCTAAAACATGCGATCGCCCCTCTGGAAATTCGTTACATCCCAACGGCTCGATTCCACACATTCTGCTCGATGCCGATCGGCGCGATCGCACGCGATCGCTAAAACATGCAATGATCACAAGATCACATGAGTGCTACAAGATCGCTACATGAGGCGCTTACAAGATCGCTACAAGAAAACCCTAAAACTAGGATTTTACTCCGAGTACAATCTCTGGTCTCGCACCCTCACCCTTATGACTCACTTGATTCTTCCTTGCAGCTTTGACCTTTTGCCTTCAAGCCTACTTCCTTTGGCTCTCGTCCCTGGATGCATTCAAGCCCGCTGCTCATGCCATCCTTCGCGTATGCCTCGAAGTCGCTTCCCTCGGCCCTTGTCCTCGCTGCCTTGTCCACGGTCCCTCGGATGCTCCATCCTTCACCGGACCCGAAGCCATCAACCTGAGTCATATGTGTATCCTGCAAACCTGCACAACTCAAATACACATATCAAATACAAGGGTGAACCTAACTTAAACCCTTTGCCCAAACACCAAAACACATGGTCCCGCGGACCATTGGGATTGCTCCAACAATCTCCCCCTTTTTGGTGTTTGGCAATACGTTTAAGTTAGGGAAAACATATAGCAAATAAACATGCTAAAACAAATGGACTTACGTTGCCAAGGTTACACACTTGGACTTATACCGCCGAATGGACTTACGTTGCCAAGGCTACACTCTTGGACTTACACTGCCGAATGGACTTACGATGCCAAGGCTACACACTTGGACTTACACTGCCGAATGGACTTACGATGCCAAGGCTACACACTTGGACTTACAACGCCGAATGGACTTACGTTGCCAAGGCTACACACTTGGACTTACACTGCCGAATTGGGCTTACGTTGTCAAGGTTACACACTTGGCAACCGCCGAAACAATGCACAGGGCTTTTTAAGAACCTATCCCAAGGCTCCCCCTACACCTAAGCTCCCATTGAGCTAGGATTTTCCACATAAGGCTTTTTAAGGACCTATCCCAAGGCTCCCCCTTTACCTAAGCTCTCCATTGAACTAGGATTTTTACAACGGACTTTTTAAGAACCTATCCCAAGGCTCCCCCTACACAAAGGTACTTTCAGGTTTTCCTAACTAAACCTTACTTCTCCCCCTTTGCCTAACATCCAAAAAGTTCTCCAACAATATCCCAATTATTGAAAACTTGTCATCCAAATGACCCTAAACTCATGTATGTATCACCCATGGATCGCATACATCTATATGAGCTGACCCGGTCAAAATCTAGTGCTGAAAACACTTTCAGACTGGTATCAGTCGACTGCAAGAAGTACCAGTCGACTGCAAGAAGTACCAGTCGACTGGTAACTGTACCAGTCGACTGGTACACTATTCATGAAAAAATCAGCCTTTTCTGGCCAACTTCAGAAATGCGCCAGAAATTCCACAGACCTCCAAAAATCCCCAAATTTTGTGGAGAGGTCTATTATATCAATATCTACTTGGGAAAAATATATATAAAAATATATCTATCACCAATCCCAAGATTGACACAAAACACAAAACTAGCTAAAAAGTTCAATTGAACCTTGACCTAAAGTCCTAGTTTTGACTTCCTCTTGATGTATTTGCCCGTACTAACCCATAATGCATCCCTAGCATTGATTTATATGGCATCTATACATCAAAACCAATTATCATGCTATATGACCCCAATTGTCATATTTCTTGCATGAAATACAAACCATGTGTTCCAATTCCCTAGGTTTGAGACTCAAGTCCGTCTCTAAACCACTTGGCACACTCCATGGCTCCTCTAGACCCCCAAGTAGAACCCACCTGAGATCCATTGGCCATGGGTCCCAAATTGACTCTTGGAGCTCCCCCTAGAGCTCTTTACCTTAGTCACCTCCCTAGGTGACTCATCTATTGTGACCAAACCACAATGATGTCCCTTAGAAGATCTCCTTATCTTCTTGACCTTGGACATATCATCCTTGCCATAATCATATGCAACCCTAGCATATTTATTTTTATTGGCCTTGGATGACTCTCCCTTGCACTTATCATGTGCCACCCTAGCACATGGTCTTCTTTTAACCTTGGAGGGACTAGATCGGTATCCCAAGCCCGATCTATCATTGTTGGGTCTTTGACTACCCAACACCATATTTAATCCCTTAGATCCAATAGTGAATCTCTTAAGGAATTTCTCCAAATTATCAAGCTTTGACTTCAAAGCTTGATTTTCCCTTTCTAAGTTCCTAACCCTAGAGTCAACATGTCCACCTTGGACATTCCTAGACCTACCCTTTTTAGGCATGTGTCTCCCCTTCTTGGGATTAATGCCTTGGGTCTCCTTAGGTCTACCATTTTTAGATTTTTCATGAATGGGTCTCCTAGGGTTTTGATCTACAATTACCCTACTCCTATCATGATATTTGAAACCACAATTTTGCATGGGCATATAATGATTAAAATTATTTTTCCTAACATGCATGGGAACATAAGAATTTGAATTTGAATTACACTTCAAATTAGGGTATACCTCCCTTACCCTTGAAGCTCCCCCTTGACTCGAGCCTCCATTCTTCCTCCACTTCTTTTCCCACATCTTCAAATGCGCCAACTTCTTGAGCTCTTTCTTCTTTGGGCATTTGGTGTGGTAGTGCCCTATGTCACCACAAGTGAAGCATCTAATGTGCTTCTTCTCCTTCTTCTTCTTGGCACCATCATTTCTACAACCCACATTAGTATTCAAATCAACTTGAATGGGTTTAGAATTTACCTCTTTCTTACCCATAGGACATCTACTCTTGTAGTGCCCTTTTTCATTGCAACCGAAGCAAATGATGTGGTCCTTTGACTTTGCTTCGGTGGAGGTGCTTGCTAAATTGACCTCTTCCAAGACCTCTTCTTCATCCTCTTCACTTGTCTTGGATTCTTCTTCAATTCTTGAGGATGTTGATGATATCTCATCTTGCTTCTCCTCCTCGGATGTTGAGCATGGCTCAACTTCCGGTTGCTCCTCTTCAACTTGAGCAACTAGACCCATCTCAATGGGTTCTTCTTCCTCTTGTGTAGGTTTAGGTTCTTCTTGTAGAACCATCTTCACCTTGCTCCACAACTCATGGGCGTTCTTATACTCACCTACACCATTTATCACATGATTAGGCAAAATATCAATCAATATAGATATTACCTTTGAATTTGCCTCCGATCGTGAGGTTTGCTCCTCCGTCCAATGTCGTGTTCGGAGTCTTTTTCCTTTCTTGTCCTTTGGAACTTTAAATGGCTCCCTTACCACCATCATTGTGTCCCAATCCGTGTTGAAGAAAACCTCCATCCTCATCATCCAATACGTGATGTCCCCAAGGCTTCCTCCTTCAAATTTTGGAGGGACAATAAACCCGGCCATCTTGTGCTTCCTTGGCGGTTAGTCCAACGGAGAGCGTCCTCGCTCTGATACCACTTGTTGGGGATCGGACGGCCGGCTTGAAGGGGGGTTGGATAGACGGCGCCCCCAAATACTCGCTTCTCCTACGATGTTAGCTTGCGCAGCGGAAATACAAAACAAACAAGCTAAACTAAAGACAAGAATAAGAAAGAGCAAACAAACCAACACACGCCGATTTACGTGGTTCGGAGATAAAGCTCCTACTCCACGGCTGTCCGTAAGGTGGACGATCCCTCAATCCGTCGGTGGATTAATCCCCGGAAACTCCGGCTAGCACAATCCTCCTTGTCGGTGGAGAAACCTCACCACAACTCGATCAAGAGCACTTGGATTGCTAGGGCACTAGTTGACTACTAATTAGAGGTTACCCACCACTAATTTCGTCAACTCAAACCAAGCTCCCAAGCTTTGGTTTTATAGGCCACGGGTTGGAAAACCCCGCCTACCAGTCGACTGCTAAAACATGCAGTCGACTGCCCTCTGTGGAAATTCGACCGTTACATCCCAACGGCTCGATTCCACACATTCTGTTCGATGCCACCGATCGGCGCGATCGCACGATCGCTAAAACATGCAATGATCACAAAGATCGCTACGAGTGCTACGATCGCTCTGATCGCCACAAGAAACCCTAAAACTAGGATTTTACTCCGAGTACAATCTCTGCACTGCACCCTCACCCTTATGACTCACTTGATTCTTCCTTCGCATGACCTTTTGCCTTCAAGCCTACTTCCTTTGGCTCGCTCGGATGCATTCAAGCCCGCTGCTCATCCCCTTCGCGTATGCCTCGAAGTCGCCTCCCTTGTCCTTTGTCTTGTCCACGGTCCCTCGGATGCTCCATCCTTCACCGGACCCGAAGCCATCAACCTGAGTCATATGTGTATCCTGCAAACCTGCACAACTCAAATACACATATCAAATACAAGGGTGAACCTAACTTAAACCCTTTGCCCAAACACCAAAACACATGGTCCCGCGGACCATTGGGATTGCTCCAACATTAACTAAACATATCCAATCATATACTCAAAATGTAAAGTAGAAAAGGAAAACCATGTGCAGGAGAAAGCCCCCAATCACACCATAACATCCTAAAGAACCAGAGTAGTAAGCAAGCATATATGAAGAAAAGGAAAAATTCATTGCATATTTGAGACTTTACCTTTTTTTTTTTTTTTTTTTTTTTTTTTCAAAATTCCCTTTAAATCATTCACATTGTTACTTTCTAGTAAGGGATTTAATGGTGTTAATAATTAGAAGGTCAAATGACCAAAAGTTTAAAATTTTAAGAGGTATTTTGTCAGTTTTATATTTCAGGGGCAAAATGAAATTTTTCCTAAAATTTTATTTTGTGAATTGTTACTATAATTTAGCCTTTTGCTCAAGTAAAGGTGGTGTTATGAATTTTCCTGCACATTTTAGACACTTTATTCGCAAATACTTTAATCTTGTCATGAAAATTCCAAGGATGAATTATATTAAGCCTATAAATCTATTTATCATGTTTTTCTAAAAAATAAACAAGTAAGATTTTATAAGCTATGGAAAGTAGTTCATACAATTATTATTTATCATGCTTTCTAACAATTAATTAAAATTTATAAATTATAAAAAGTATTCATAAGATTTTTGTGTGAAAAAAGTAAATTATTGGGGTAAAATGGAAATTTTCTCCCAAGGAAAACAGAGTAACAAAATTTGAAATTCTAAGACGATGGAAGCAGATAATACGACCACCGCCGGTGAGCTGAGAAGAGCTTACCGTCATGGTGGTGGTGGTACGCCTCGTCGTTGTAGGCCCCGTTGCGGTTGTACCAGAACCTGGCGTAGCACTTGCCGAGGTAGGCGTCGCCGGCAACCGCGTACCCGCACGCGGCCCTGAGCTGCGCCGCCGCCACCGCCACACAGTCATCACACTGGCTCGCGCTCTGGTCCCCGACGCACTGCGCCGCCGCCTGCACGTACCCCGCGGCACCGACCCTGTATCCGCCAGCAGTGGGACCGTTGCCTCTGCCGGTCAGGGAGGCTAGGGCTGCATCGCGGATCCCGATCTGATCAGGCCCGTACCCTGCGCCCGCGGCGGCGCCGCACTTCTTGTAGAGGACGCTGGTATCGGGCTTCCCGACGAAGGAGTCGTTGCCGTAGAGGAGGAAGCAGCCGGCAAGCTGGACGGCTGCGCCGGCCGCGAAGGGGCATAGGGAGGAGATGCGGGAGAGAGCGGATCGGACGCACTCAGCACAATCGGAGGGCTGGAGGTCGCCACGGCACTGGAAGAGACCGAAGGCAGGGAAGGCGGCGGAGGCGACGGCGGATGTGAGGTTGGAGTAGGGGGAGGCGAAAGAGGCGGAGGCGAGGGAGGAGAGGAGAGAGTCGACGTTGAGCTGGGAGGGGGATCCTGGGGCGTAGCGGGTCTGGGAGCAGCCGGCGTAGATGAAGGCGCTGGTGGAGTCGTCGGCGGCAGCCGGGTAGGCGATGGAGGCGGAGAAGAGGAAGAGGAAGAAGGAGAGATTGTTCATTTCAAGCTCGTGATGTGTTCGTGTAAATGACTCAGAGAGGAAGTGGGGGGAGAGAGAGAGGGGTAGCTTTGGTTGCAGAGGAAGAAGAAACTGGTGGTTAGTCTATTTATAGAAGAGAACATTTCACTTTACCTCATATTTTTACCTTATTTTGCAAAGAACCCTCATAGTTTCAATTATCAAGGCAACATTTTAGTATTTTACTTCCTTTATTTCTCAAATGACCCCGTTTCAAGATTAACACAAGATGCTGCTTTTGTAGAAGGAAGAAGAAATTGTAAACGAGTCACAGAAGAATAAGCTTTGAATTATTAAAGATTATTTGATAATATAACTAACTCGAACCAAGTTAAGTTTTGATGTAACCAAACTACTAAAATAGTTATTTAAATTTGGCTTAATTTTTTTTCACTTGAATTTGGCTCAAACATTTGACAATCTATTAATAAGTCAAACATATATGTATTTAAATTTATCAATTTAATTTAATAAATTATTGATCTTAGGTATATTTTTAAATGAACATAAATAAATTATTATCGGAGCAAATAGTAATATCACTCATCCTACGCTATTCAATATTATTAGTCTTCTAATAAAATATAGATAGATAAATTATAAAGATATTATATATGCAGACGGTACGCTGCATGCTCATGTGTGCTACAGTATCCAAGCGCCTGGATCCAGACACTTGGATTTATTATACCCCATGAGTATTTAAAATTTTTAATCTTAAATATTATAATCCAAAAGAAAGTCTGAATCCTAAAGAAAAAATCTTATTAACTTAAATCTATTATAACACAACCCTTAAATACTAAAATCTTAACCCCTAAATACATATAATATACTCGTAAGTATCTAAAATTTTTAATTTTGAACACTATAACGAAAGAAAAAGTATGAACCATAGAAGAAAAATTTTATTGACTTAAATTCATTATAACACAACTCCTAAATACATATAATATATCCTAAAATAAAATAAAAAAATTAATGAATCCAAGCGTCTGGACCACTGTCGCGTACGGGCGTGCAGCAAATGGTCTGCAGCAGAACAAATATATATATATATATATATATGTGTGTGTGTGTGTGTGAGACTTTGATAACTTAGGGCCCACCATAGGCGCCTCTCACATGCGGAGGCGCCTCCCATGTGAGAAGCGCCCATGGTGGTCGTCCTCTATATATATATATAGAGAGAGAGAGAGAGAGAGAGAGTTTTGTTAAAATACGGACCTAGCCATGCAGACTCTTACGCGATCTACAAAATTTGATTTTTTTTTTCATATTTTTTTATTTTTTAAATATAAGTTTTTCTTGTGTTTCTTCGTTCTCGCCACTGCTCACCACGCCTCCTCGCCCGCCGCCCATTCGCTCACCGTGCCTCCTCGTTCGCCCCGCCACTCGCCCCGCCGCCAGCCATCTGCCCATCGCCAGGGCCTCCGGCCGCCTGGACCCACCCACACTATAGCCCAGGGGGTGAACCCTTCGGGGATCGCGACATGGATTCCGACCGCCGCCTGCCCACCGCCGAGCTGAGAGGAAGTCTCGGCGGCGAGGGGATCTAGTCGCGCCAGATTTCAACCATGATCATGCCTGAATCTGCCCGCGATCTCGCCGGAATCTGGCCCGATCGCGTTCGGTCGTGACGCGTCCGGAATCCGACCGCGATCGTGCTAGATTCCGGACACGATCGAGACCAGAATCGCGCCGGAATCCGGCTCGATCATGGTCGCGATCGCGCCGGATTCCTATCGCGGTGTGATCACGGTCGGATTCCGGACGCGTCACGACCGAACACGATCGCGCCAGATTTCGACGAGATCGCGGACGGATTCCTGTGCGACTAGATCCCCTCGCCGTCGAGACTTCCTCTCAGCTCGGCGGTGGGCAGGCGGCAGCGGCGACGAGGCGCGGTGAGCGTGGCTTCGTTACAGCGTGAACGAAGAAGAAGAAAAAAAATTAAGAAAGAGAAAATATTGTATTAAAAAAAATAAAATAATATGACATGGCAGTTGATCCGTAACAATCCGCAGGATAGAATATCCGTAGCATAATAATTATATATATATATATATAGTTAGTATGCTGGGATTAATATGCTCCTAACGTGAAATTTCTATTTTTATTTTATTTTTTTTATTTTCAATTATATCAATAAAATTTTATTTTTAGAATTTAAAGTTAAATTATAATATTAAGTTAAAAAAAATTCAAATCGAAAAAAATACAAGTTTGGATGGGATATGCTGCTAGCGCAACTCAAGTTTTGATTTTTGTTTTTTTTTTTACTTTTTTTATTTATTTTTTTAACTTACGGTTTGCCAACCAGAATTTGTGACATATTAAAATTCTATATATAAAAGTTAAATTTTCCATTTGCATCCCACATCGTACGATCTTTACAAAATAATGTTAAAAGATTGTGAATTATCAACATACTGTACCAAAATGAGGACAAGCTTAATATGTCAAATCAGAACTAATAATTTTCTACGGAGCATTTTAGAATAGAGTTAGTCCCCTCAGATGGATTTAGTGATTAACGTATAAAATATTATTATAATTTAAAATAGAGTTAAAATTTGGGATGTTAGAGAAATTTATCCTCCATGAGAAGCAATCACGAGTGGAGTTTAATGAATTAGTAAAAAATTTTGGGGCAAGATTCTAGAGGTCTCAATCTTCTTGTAGGGAGATGCGTTAGCGGCTACTCTACTTCAAGATGCCAAAATAAAATAAAATAATAAAAAACTTCATTCATTTAGTCTAGCAATGCTCTCAAAATATGTATTCATATAATTTTTTAATGAACATCTTCTTTTTTAATCTTTTAGATTGTTGAGTTTTATGTTTATAAATTATAAAATATAATTCAAAACTTTTATTACTAGGTTGATCTTCTACCTATTGATTTGTATATAGTAAATTTATAGTGAAATACTATTGATTATGTAAATTATTATGAAAACTCTATCTAAACTTGACTCTAAATCTAAAATAATTAATAATTTATATATTTTTTTAAATTTTTAAAAAAATAGGGTAAAAATCAAAGACATCCAAATAAAAAAAAAATCAAAACATCTTTTTTTTTTTTTTTTTTTTTCAAATATTTTGTTCTCAAAATATCTTTTATTTTAGCATTACTATAACAACTACCAATAGTCATTATAATATATATCTTGATAACTACTACAACATATAGAAGTTATCGAATAACTACTAGTTATTACCATATATAAAAATTATTCTGTAATTGTTATAACATGTAATACCTAATATAATATTATTATAACATTGTAGCTAACATCTATTTAGTAGCTTCTATAACTATTTTAAAAATTTTTTAATTAATTTAAAATATTTTTGATAAAATTTAAATCATTTTGACCAAGTATATTTTAATATAATAATATTAAAAATTTAAAATTTAAGAATCAAAATTTTATAATTATATAACCACTATTGAATCATCTATTACACTTTAATCAAATTAAATTCTAAAATTTAAACTTCTAAACACACTATACCAGCTAACAGCTATAAAATAACTTCTACATATTATAACAAAATAACTTCTACGTATTACAGCAATTATTCAATAGCCTGTGATAGATACTCAATAGTTATTACAACGATGTTGATGTTGATGCTGAAATAAAGAATATTTTTGAGATAAAACATACATAAGACATACCTGACGTTTTTGAAAAAAAAAATGGATGGATAAATCTAAGGCATTCTTTCGATTTTTGTGTTAGAATTTTTCGGGCCACGAAAACCGCTTTTCGCGTCGCGGAAACCCCGAAACACCCTAGCCAAGGATCTCGTGCAAAGAAAAAATCCGATTCGAAAAATTCCACGTATTTATATCATGCTTAATACCCGAATATGTTAGATCTACTCCTAGATCTATAGTTTAAAGAAAAACTACCTTTGATGCGTGCCCTTCGCTTATCCCGCTCGACTAAGGTTGAAGTTGGATCTAGAGGGCACAAAGTAGAGCCCCTCTATATGTGTCCACACAAGCAATTAGGTGGAGAAGATGACCGAAACAAGGTGTGCTAGCACCTATGTGGTTTTCGGCCAAGAAGAGGAGGAAGAGAGGGAGAAGTTGCCGAGAGCACCAAGGAAGAAGAAGAATCAAAAAAAAATTTGAATTCAAAAATTCAATCAATCCACCATATCATGTGGCCGGCCACATAAATGTCATTAAGTGGGCAATTAATGCTCTTAATTGCCCCCTTAATGTGGCCGGCCACTCATGGGTAACCTCCCATGAGGTGGCAAACATGAGGTGGCATGGTGATGTGTAGCATCCCCATTGGTTCTTCCATGCCACCTCATCAAATGTGGTGGCATCCAAGTCAAGTCAATATTGACTTTCAACCTTCCTAATTTGGCCAAAGTCAAACATGACCAAATTAACTCCCTTAATTGATTTATCCAACATTTGGATCATACTTGAGTCTAACTCATAGTCATGTCAAACTTGTGGATTTAGGTCAAGTCAAACTTGCCTTTTATAGACTTTCCATATTTAGCCAAGTCAAACTTGACTTCATCTTTCCTCTTGGTTCATCATATGAACTAGTCTCCATCTATTGCTCTATGTGTGTGACCCTATAGGTTCTTGTCAACGTTGGCAATGTCCCTAAATCCAATTAGGGACATAAGCAATGAGAGGTATCTAGCAACACATCATTGCTACCCAAGTTACAAGAATGTTGAGATCCAACATCACCAATATGACTAATAATTGTGACTCTCACAATATGTGACATTGTCCTTCTATCCTTGATATCTAGATTGATCATATATGAGGCATAGACCGTGTCATCCTCCAATCAATCTAAGTGTCTTGAACTCCAAGTAGACTCACTATAATCAAATAAGCACAATATCACATATTGCCTTATTTGGGCATGGCCATGCACTTAGTGATCTCACTCTATCAAGACTATGATATCACTCCTGTAATATAGGAGGGATAGATCCCATCTACATCACTCACATCCCTCCGCATAATTTGTTACATACCCAGTAATCGCCTTTATAGTCCACCCAGTTACGGGTGACGTTTGACGAAACCAAAGTACATAACTCCTTATGTAGGGAACCATGGTGACTTCAGGTCTAAGGACTAAAGTCATACTAATAGTCACTTGAGAAAGTATATGACACTCATATAACGATCCATGATACTTTCTCATGGCGGGTCATTCAGTATACATTCTCCAATGTATACCCATGTGTCAACTTGATATCTCATATCCATGACTTGTGAGATCAAGTCATCATGTTGACCTACATGCTAGTCTCAATGCATTAACATTGTCCTTCTATGTTAATACTTGACTAGGAATAATTAAGTGTAGTGTTCTCTATATCATCTCACTATCGATTCAACTAATCGATTGATATAGATATGAACCTACTACCCTAGGACATTATTATACTTATTTATATAGCACAAATACACACAAGTATAATAATCACAATGCCTTTATTTATATATCAGAAATATATGTACAAGAATATGATACAAAGAGTCCAAAAAGTAACCATCACATGATTGGCTCTAGGACTCTCACTAACAATCTCCCACTAGCACTAGTGCCAATCATGTAGTATCTAATACCCAATGACCTAGTGTGACCATCATGCTTAGTCGTGCCAAAGCCTTGGTCAAGGATCTGCGACGTTAGCCTCTGTGGGTACTCTGCAATCTTCACATCTCCTCGATCGATGATCTCGAATGAGATGGAAGCGCCATAGTATATGCTTTGTCCACTGGTGTGAGCGAGGTTCCTTAACCTGCAATAGCTCCATTGTTGTCGCAGAGAGCTCTCAGGATCGATATGCTAGGAACCACCCCAAGCTCGAAATGAACTTGCGGATCCAAGCGCCTCCTTTCACGCCTCGATGCGAATATACTCGACCTCCGTTGTAGAATGCAATGTGTCCCTTGAACTCTTCCGACTCACGGCTCCACCATTCAAGCGAACACGAACCCGATCGCGATCGTAATCATCCCGATCGGTTTGGAAGCTAGCATCGGTGTAACCCTTTACAACTAGATGCTCATCACCTCCAAATATCAAGAAATAATCCTTAGTCCTTCTCAAGTACTTAAGGATATTCTTGACCGCAATCCAGTGATGCTCACCGGATCTGACTGGTATCTCAAAGCATACGAGACATCAGGATGAGTACATAACATGGCGTACATGATAGATCCTATGGCCGAGGCATAGGGATCTTATCCATGCGGTCCCTCTCCTCTCTAGAAGAGGGACTTTGAGTCTTTGAAAGACTCACACCATGTGACATCGGCAGATTTCCCTTCTTGGAATTCTGCATGGCAAACCGAAGTAATACCGTGTCAATGTATGTATTCTGACTTAGGCCAAGCAATCTCTTAGATCTATCTCTATAGATCTTAATGCCTAGAATGCAGACTGCTTCACCTAAGTCCTTCATTGAGAAACAATTCCCTAGCCAAGTCTTCACAGACTGTAGCGAGGAAATGTCGTTCCCAATGAGAAGTATGTCATCCACATACAATACGAGGAAGACAACTGTGCTCCCACTAACCCTCTTGTAGACACAGGGTTCATCTTCGTTCTTGATGAAACCAAACTGTTTGATTGCATCATCGAATCGAAGATTCCAGCTCCGAGAGGCTTGCTTGCACTATAAATGGCCCTATGCAGCTTGCATACTCGCTAGTATGCTGTGGATCTACAAAACCCTCAGGTTGTCATGTACACATCCTCGAGGAGGTTTCCATTCGGAAACGCCGTCTTGACATCCATCTGCCAGATCTCATAATCATGGTAGGCTGCAATAGCAAGCATAATCCGAATGGACTTAAACATCGCTATGGAGAGAAGGTTTCATCATAGTCAATACCATGAATCTGCTTGAAACCTTTAGCTACCATCTACCTTTATAGGTATGAGTAAGTCCGTCCATGTTAGTCTTTCTCTTAAAGACCCACTTACACCCAATGGGTTTGACCCTTGGTGGATCAACCAAGGTCCAAACTTGGTTGGTGTACATGGAATCCATTTCGAATCTCATGGCTTCTAGCCATGACTCGAATCTGGGCTCATCCTGATAGGTGGTAGGCTCATTCTCAATGAGCATAACGTCATCCTGGTCGAGCAAGAGAAATGAGTATCTCTCAGGCTGACGACGTATCGGAACTGCGAAGAGGTAGGTCTACATGAACAGGTTGTTGTTCCACAACTTCTTGTGCAACAATCTCATAATCCACAACTCTTTGTGGTTCCTGTTCAGTATCCATCAATGGCTCAGTGTTTTGGTCGTTGTCTTGAACTTTTTCAAGATCAAACGAACTTCCACTAGCCTTTCTAGAAACAAAGTCCCTTTCTAGAAAGACCCCAGTCTTAGCAACAAACACTTTGTGCTGACTAGGAATGTAGAAGTAATATCCCTTAGTTTCCTTGGGATATCCTATAAAATAACACTTATCAGATTTGGGTCCCAGTTTGTTTGAGACTTGACGTCTAACGTAAGCCTCACAACCCCAAACCCTCATGAAAGACATCTTGGGACTCCTCCCAGTCCATATCGTATATGGTGTCTTCATGACCGCCTTTGATGGAACACGGTTAAGTGTGAACGCTGCCGTGTCCAGAGCATATCCCCAAAAGGATATAGGAAGATCTGCGTGACTCATCATAGATCGTACCATATCTAATAAGGTACGATTCCTCCTTTCGGATACACCATTCCACCGTGGTGTTCCGGGAGGAGTGAGTTGGGATAGAATCCCACACTCGCTAGATAGTCACTAAACTCATGGCTTAAGTATTCTCCACCTCGATCGATCGAGTATCTTAATACTTTGCCGGTGGTTTTGTACTTCATTTCGAATTCCTTGAACTTTTCAAAGGATTCGGACTTATGTCATCAAGTACACATAACCATATCTCCTGAAGTCGTCAGTAAATGTGATAAAGTACCTATAACCACCCCGAGCAGCGATATTGAAAGGGTCACATACATCACTATGTATGAGTCCTAGCAAGTCTGTCGCTCTCTCGCTATGTCCACTAAAGGGAGTCTTAGTCATCTTGCCTAGAAGGCATGACTCACATGTCTCATATGATTCAAAATCAAATGAGTCCAACAAACCATCCTTATGGAGCTGGGACAAGCGACTCTCGTTTATGTGGCCTAGGCGGCAATGCCAGAGATAGGTTGGGTTCAACTCATTTGATCTCAACCTCTTGGTACTCACGTTATAGATAGGGCTCTCTAAATCTAGAATATAGAGGCCATTCATCAGATGTGCACTACAATAGAACATATCTTTCAAATAAACAGAACAACATTTGTCCTTTATTATGAATGAAAAACCTTTATTATCTAAACAGGAAACTGAAATAATATTCTTTGTTAGTGCAGGGACATAACAACAATTATCTAGTTCCAATACAAGCCCAGCGGGCAGAGATAGAAAATATGTTCCTACAGCAACAGCAGCAACCCTTGCTCCATTGCCTACTCGTAGGTCCACCTCGCCCTTTGCCAATGCCCTGCTACTTCTCAGCGCCTGCACATTAGTACAAATGTGAGATGCACATCCAGTATCTAATACCCTAGAAAGGTTGACTTCTATAACATTTATACCTGAAGTAGAAGCCTCGCTTCTTTTCTTCTTAAGATCCTCCAGGTAGATCTTGCAGTTCCTCTTCCAGTGCCCTGTCTGACCACAGTGGAAGCAGGTAGCATCCTTTTGCACCCCGCCCTTGGGTTTGAGTGCTGAAGAGCTGGCTTTGCCCTTGGTCTGGGTCTTACCCTTACCCTTGGGCTTCCACTTGCCCTTACCCTTGCCCTTTTGTACCATCAGGACGGTACTGGTCTTGGTAGTGGTGAGATTGGGCTCAGCAGTTCTCAACATGTTGAGCATCTCGGGCAGTGGTTTGTCTAATTCGTTCATGTTATAGTTCATGACGAATTGACGGTAACTTGCCGGCAACGATTGCAGGATCAAGTCAGTGGCCAGCTCTTGGCCCAATGGGAACCCCAACCTCTCTAGGTTCTCGACGTACCCAATCATCTTGAGTACGTGAGTTCCTACAGGGGTTCCCTCTTTCATCTTACATGAAAAGAGGGCCTGAGTCACTTCAAACCTCTCATGCCTTGCTTGCCCTTGATATAATTGCTTAAGATGGCCAATCATATCAAAGGCATTCATGTTCTCGTGTTGCTTCTGAAGCTCAGAGGACATGCAGCATAGCATTAGGCACGACACGTCTAACGCATCGTCTTGATGCTTCTGATGAGCATCCTTAATGCTACGAGCGGCAGAGGCTGGTGGTGCTTCAGGAACTGCTTGCTCCAGAACGTACAGCTTACGTTCCTGCATGAGGACTATCCTCAAGTTCCTGTACCAGTCCAGGAAGTTAGCTCCTGTGAGCTTGTCCTTCTCAAGGACAGATCGTAGGGAGAGAGTGTTCGCGTTTGGTGACATGGCAATCTACAACATATTAAACATGCAGAGAATCAATATCATATTCTATCATCTAATTAGGCCTTTAATTAAATGATGCTCCCACTGAATTTTGTGGGACAAGATCCACATCATACTACATCTTGAGTCAGCTTTGGCTGAATCGCCCAAGACCTAGTATGATCGGTAGGTAGCTAATTACCAATTACATCTCCATGCAACTCTTGTTTATAGGATCAAGATTTAACTTTTACAAATAATCTTGAGTTAGCTTTGGCTAAATCGCCCAAGATTATTTATAAACGTGATCTTGTCCTACCTTTCCAACTATTGGAATACGCCTATAGCTTCACTCGATCCAATTGAGCTTTGCTAGCTACTCAATCTAATTGAGCTCAATCTAACCCGAGCGTGATAGGCGGGACCAAGGTTGTCCTCCGCATCCTACCAAGATTAAATGCGTTGCTCTGCTTTGGCAGATACGACAATCGCATATGATCGAGGTAGTGATGGGTATCATGGCCCGGTAGGCGTTTACGAGTTGATTTCGATTTAGATCTAATCTAATCGACGATGTGCATCATATTTAGGCGTAAATTAAATCTAATTTAAATCCTAAATGTGTATTGTGCACATCAAGATGTGGTTCCCACATCACATGTGCATCACATACACTCATGCATATTCTATTCTACACAAACATGCATCACATACACATAAGCAAAAATAAAATATATACATTTAAATTATGTGATTGGTCATGGCCCTACTAGGATCCTCTCTAGCCAAAGAGAAGATCCAATGGTCATCCTAGGGTCTAGGTGGCAGCTTCTCCAAGCTCCTCCTTCCGATCCCCATGTGTTGCCGGCATGCTCCCGCGAGTCCGTCTTCTCCGGAATTTCGTCATCTTCAAATTTTGTACATTACAAAATTTATACTCGAGTTACATTCGAGTCTTAAAACTAATTTTTACAGAAATAAAATAATGGAAAAAGGCAACACGCAGGTCGCATCCACAATACAGCACACACAACACATGACGGCACGCAGGCCGTATTATGAATTACACGCATAATTTTTCATAAAAATTCTGGGACTTGGGCCATGACCAACACATACTGTACATAATTCAGAATTGTGTATTTTTTTTTTATTTAAAATTTTTCTACTGATTTTTCTGAATTTTTGAGTCCCTTCTCCACGGCGGTCCCGCTAAGCGGGTTTCGGGCGTAATCGCGGGACAAGGCCCCTTGCGGGGTTAGGGGCAGCGCCCCTATTCGCGAAATAACCTTCGCGAGTGTCCTCTTGCGATTATACAGCGCCCTTACCCGCTGTCCCAAAATCTATTTGGGTGAAACTTGCCGTTTCGGAGAAATTTTTCTCGGTGACAAAAGTGTACAAGTGCTTCGCACTCGTTCTTTCGCCTCTACGAGAAAAATACCCAAAAAATTCCTAAAATTTAGAAAAATCACAGAAACTTAAAAGCATCTAAATTTTGTATCTAATACAGAAAAAAAAAATAAATACGTGCTTCGCACGATGGCTCTGATACCACTGTTAGAATTTTTCGGGCCACGAAAACCGCTTTTCGCGTCGCGGAAACCCCGAAACACCCTAGCCAAGGATCTCGTGCAAAGAAAAATCCGATTCGAAAAATTCCACGTATTTATATCATGCTTAATACCCGAATATGTTAGATCTACTCCTAGATCTATAGTTTAAAGAAAAACTACCTTTGATGCGTGCCCTTCGCTTATCCCGCTCGACTAAGGTTGAAGTTGGATCTAGAGGGCACAAAGTAGAGCCCCTCTATATGTGTCCACACAAGCAATTAGGTGGAGAAGATGACCGAAACAAGGTGTGCTAGCACCTATGTGGTTTTCGGCCAAGAAGAGGAGGAAGAGAGGGAGAAGTTGCCGAGAGCACCAAGGAAGAAGAAGAATCAAAAAAATTTTAATTCAAAAATTCAATCAATCCACCATATCATGTGGCCGGCCACATAAATGTCATTAAGTTGGCAAGTAATGCTCTGAAGTTCCCCCGTAATTTGTTCTGCCACTCATGGGTAACCTCCCATGAGGTGGCAAGCATGAGGTGGCATGGTGATGTGTAGCATCCCCATTGGTTCTTCCATGCCACCTCATCAAATGTGGTGGCATCCAAGTCAAGTCAATATTGACTTTCAACCTTCCTAATTTGGCCAAAGTCAAACATGACCAAATTAACTCCCTTAATTGATTTATCCAACATTTGGATCATACTTGAGTCTAACTCATAGTCATGTCAAACTTGTGGATTTAGGTCAAGTCAAACTTGCCTTTTATAGACTTTCCATATTTAGCCAAGTCAAACTTGACTTCATCTTTCCTCTTGGTTCATCATATGAACTAGTCTCCATCTATTGCTCTATGTGTGTGACCCTATAGGTTCTTGTCAACGTTGGCAATGTCCCTAAATCCAATTAGGGACATAAGCAATGAGAGGTATCTAGCAACACATCATTGCTACCCAAGTTACAAGAATGTTGAGATCCAACATCACCAATATGACTAATAATTGTGACTCTCACAATATGTGACATTGTCCTTCTATCCTTGATATCTAGATTGATCTTATATGAGGCATAGACCGTGTCATCCTCCAATCAATCTAAGTGTCTTGAACTCCAAGTAGACTCACTATAATCAAATAAGCACAATATCACATATTGCCTTATTTGGGCATGGCCATGCACTTAGTGATCTCACTCTATCAAGACTATGATATCACTCCTGTAATATAGGAGGGATAGATCTCATCTACATCACTCACATCCCTCCGCATAATTTGTTACATACCCAGTAATCGCCTTTATAGTCCACCCAGTTACGGGTGACGTTTGACGAAACCAAAGTACATAACTCCTTATGTAGGGAACCATGGTGACTTCAGGTCTAAGGACTAAAGTCATACTAATAGTCACTTGAGAAAGTATATGACACTCATATAACGATCCATGATACTTTCTCATGGCGGATCATTCAGTATACATTCTCCAATGTATACCCATGTGTCAACTTGATATCTCATATCCATGACTTGTGAAATCAAGTCATCATGTTGACCTACATGCTAGTCTCAATGCATTAACATTGTCCTTCTATGTTAATACTTGACTAGGAATAATTAAGTGTAGTGTTCTCTATATCATCTCACTATCGATTCAACTAATCGATTGATATAGATATGAACCTACTACCCTAGGACATTATTATACTTATTTATATAGCACAAATACACACAAGTATAATAATCACAATGCCTTTATTTATATATCAGAAATATATGTACAAGAATATGATACAAAGAGTCCAAAAAGTAACCATCACATGATTGGCTCTAGGGCTCTCACTAACATTTTGTTCTACATAAATTTATGCTATATAAAATGCCTTAAATCAAATAAAAGAAGAGAGATGTAAAGTGGGGGAAAAAGTTTAAAAGGAATGATGTATAATTAAATTTATATATAAAAGGATGTAGAGTAGCATAAAATTTATTAAATATTTTATCGATCCATGACTGCCCATGCTAGGCTCAATCTAGCGCGATCCAATTGGGTCCGATAGACCTGTTTTAACACCACTAATCGAAATCTATATATTATTTTGATAAACATCTTTATGCACATGCCGAAAAGTTGCTATCTTACTCACTCTTCTCCCTGTTCATTGTCATCTTAAGGAGACCATCTTCTTCGACCCCCCAGCAATGGCAGTGGCCCAGGCCACACATCCTCCATGTCCTCTTCCTCTGAGGCCTTTAGAAGCAGACACACATACAGCAACTAGGAAAGAGATGTGCTAAAGAAGTGTCTCCCTCAATCTGCCTCTCTGTTATTGCATTTTGTCCCCAGTCCCTGTAAACCTCACAAATCACAATCTTCCTCTAGTCCTTCGCTAACCCATACCTCATTATAAACTGATTTATTGTATACGGGTTCGGGTTTAGTAGGAACAGCCTTGTAGTTGTAAAAGTCACACTGGACCGGCTGATTCAAATGGAAACACACTAATTGATCTAACTAGTTCAATGGGAATGATGACTCATCCTACTTTGCCTCTAAAATACAAAAGCCCAAAAGATGGTCAAATTGAATCATGAAACATTCAGAGTTTGAATCTACTAAAGCTCAAAACTGATTCAATTCGTAAAAGTTCTTCACATGGCAACAAAAAAATGACAGTTATGTGATTCAAACCACCCGAAAACAAAGTAATTAGTAACCATGAGATAGAGCTAAGATGAGCTTTTATAAGTTCAATGTTTCCCGACAAGGATTCAAAGGTTATAAATTTTGTGTGTGTGGTGTTAGAGCAAAGCAGGGAAGCCACAACAAGAGGGCATACCTGGAGAGTATAAAATCTATAGATTTCAAACCAAGCACTTATCGGGATGGCCGGCCGAGCACCAACTTAACCTTCTCTGTGCATTTCAACATGTACAATGAGAGATCACAATGACTGCTGTTGTTCAAACAATGTCATTTCCCTTAAGAATGTTGTACTTGCAGAGTGGGCAGGTGGCATGGATGCGAAGCCATTTCGTGATGCAAGAGGAATGGAAGTGATGGTTGCATGGCATCGTAAGCAGTTCAACTCCGTCTTCGTAGGGTGTGAGGCAAATGCAACATTCCTGGAACAGAGGAGGGCGAGATTTCAATATAAATGCAAAGTGAAAATTGAGCACAAAATGATAAAGCAGGAGCACACAGCAAACAGCCTTTGAATGTTGCAGTGAAACAATGTAGGCAATATGCTCGAGTATATAGCATGAATTTGAGGATCAACTAACACGAACTGATAATATGGGCACAAGAGAAAATCATAGTGAAATGATGGCTTCATCCACTACTTGATCATGGTAAATTGCTGCCGTTTTTCATTCTAGTATTCACAAATAGAATTTTTGCTCAGCTCTTCCAATTTCCTTTTAAGCTCTAACATGCTTTGTCTCTAACAAACTTCCATATCCTACAGCAGTGGAAAAGTGATGGAAGATGTGAATGATCACCAGTGCACAACATTTGGGCTGCAATTACAATTTGATGCTGCCCAATATCACTTTCATGAATTGGTTCACTTGATCCTACTGCTCTTTGGTTCTCTTTTGTTAAGGACAGAATTACAATGCCATATAATAAACGGGTTGAAGTGTTATTTTATATTGATAAATTCAATCCAGAGGGGACTGTAGAACCCTATTAATTTTCCCTATCAACTTCTACACAGTATTAGAGCTGTACTGAAATTTCTACTTGGCGTAGATCATCCTAGTGAGTAGAACCAACAGAGGTTCCATGTAAGTGGAGGTTCCGTCCAACATGAGTATCAAAGTCTAAATCAATTGACAAACGCCCAACATGAGTATGAGGGTTAACTTGTAGCATTTAAATATCAACAGAGAACCATATTAGGCTGCAGCATCCTAAAAAATGTTTTATTGATGAGGATCAAGCAACAGTTTGTTTAACTTGTTCACTGGTGCATTTATTTTATTGCTTGAGCTTATAGAACATTCATGCAAAACCAATCAAAGAAGGATATCTCAGAAGAAAATAGAGCAATTAGCTAAACCAGATGTAGTAGTATACTCACAACAAAGTTCTAGACATAGCAAGAGAATTTCAAGGCATTACTTCCAGTCGAACACTTTATGATGAAGTTTAAAATTAAGTTTTAAAATTTGGAAGTCATAAAATATAAAGCTTTAGATTGAATGTTTTTGTAGAAAATCGTTTTGAAGTCAAGTAGAGAAACTTAAAATTTATTTTAGTAGAATAACTTATTTTGGGAATTGGTTATTTCGTTACCAAGTTTGTAAGATTAAGTTTCAGAGAGTGAGTCATAGTTGGGCCTTTAAAGGAACCCCAACCCCCTCTTGCTGCATATTCTTCCAATTTAAAAAAACTTTGATTTAATAACGTATTGTCTTTGTAAGTGTATTCTCTGAATAAGACTGTTGGTTCTTGGTGTTGCATCAATAGAATTACTAAATTCAAGGGTATATATATATAACTAATACTAATATTTAGCAACCAAAGATAAGTGTTAATACCGCATCTTCATGCAGAAGAATGCGTTCACTTGATAAATTTCCACGGCCAGGATTCAAGGGGATCATAACTCCTTCCTCAGCTGTCTTTTCTGGATCTTCACAAGAAACATGATACTGGTATTTTGGAAGAATGCTAATATCCGCATCTGATGCACCTTCCTGTATACATCAAGATATCAACAAGGTAACTATTTTATACTTGAGTTACGTAAAAAGGAAATTCTTATTCTTGACATGAATGACATGCTTACCTGGCCGGCCATGGAATATAGAATCGCAATGATACAAGGCAAGCAGCAGCACAGTGCAATCCCGATAACACAGGCCAAAGTAACACAAAAGATCGTGAAGAATACATCAAATGCAAGGAAAACCACAGTCAACCTGTCCATCAACAAGGACAAATATTTCGTGCACATAAATAGACAATCATTCAGAACAACACATGCCACAGTTTCGAGTAATAGGATTGTAGTATTTTGAACAACAAAATAAAGAGATCATCTATGTTAAGAAAAGAAAGAAGATAAAAATCATAAAATACATGTATGAAATACTTTCTCCTGCTGAAGAGTTTAAGAATTTCAATTTAAATCAGTCATCAATTGACAGTTTATGTCTTATTAGTAAAATACTTCTTGGCTGGTAAAAGTCTTTAATAATGGTTGTTAGCTTCTTCTTTTTTTTGGCATATCTCATCAGTAGGGAATTACCAAATGTTATTATCCCAAGAACGAAAAGTTGCCATTCATAGGCTCGAAGTTTTTTATGATTGTCTGCCTGTTTAGATCACATACTCAGTACAAAACTAGTGCATGCGGAACTGCTAATGCTTATGAATCAAGGAGCATACCAGTAGAGTCTAGGAGCATTTTGTATGAGATCATTGCCACCAGAGATGATCCAGAAAAAGCCCAAAATCCACCACAGAAATGATAGAATGGTATTAAGTGTTTCACATCGTTTAGCAAAGCTGGCATCCAATCACCATGATGATTAGAGTAAATAATAAAAGCATACTTTCGAGTTAACAACCAGATGTTAAAATATCAGCATATCGCCAAGAATATTACTGCATTTAGTTCAAGAAGACAGGCAGAATAGGAATATCACATAAATTTGTAAATCGGACAAGATTTGAAGTTGACTAGCCATTCAAATCAAACAACAAGCTATAAGTTTTGTGAAAACAATCAAACTAATCAAGAAGACACAACTGTAGCATATACCGGTTGTGTTATCTACTTGGCAACAACTAGTCCAGAACCATATGAAATAAGCAAAGTTAGTATAGGCAAGTAAGAACTTAATTTTGCACCTTATAGTAGCATTGCATAAAGACTGCACTCTTTCTAGCATGTGTCAACTTCATTTTTAACATGTGATAAATCGAGGACATTAAATCATGCTATATGGACAAGGCATGAGATTGTATTTAGTGCCTTCCACCCCAAGCTATAAATGAAATATAATATGCTTGTTTAGTAAAGATATAAATATGTCTGTAATCATAAGTTATGAAAGAGAGCTAGAATATCACTTATGGTATATTTGTCAAATTTATGTTGTCTACTTGGAAGGTAGAGAAGAGGAAGGATTTTATTTCAATCAATTTTTTTTCACTTCATTTCTGACCAAATCAGATGGAAATGAAGAGAAAGGAAGTATCAGTCTCTAACAAACACAAATGTACTTCATTCCTTTCAATTGCCAAGTAAACAAGATGAATGGAAATAAGATAAACAGTTCTCTTTTTCCTTCTTCTTTTTCTATTCATTTAAGCTACTTCCTTTTTCTGTTTGTTCCTGCTTCTTCATGCTTTCCAAGTTCCAAGTAGACATAATTGCATATAAGACTAAATGATCAGAAGACTTCATAAGACTTAAATGTTTTTATACTCTTTACTTATTTCTATTTTGTCACACACAATGATATCCCTACAATTATGATCATGAATTTAATGAATTAACTAAACCTCTCTTGTGTATGATGGCGAGTTATCTACTAGGATATACTCGCTGTCATTGGTTAGTTTAACTACAAAAGTTCTTTGGATTAACGAACAATGAAAATTTTGCAGTATTGTTGAATTGCCAATCTGTTCGTGTTCTCCTTTGTCACAAAGATCCCAATCATCAACTTTGTTATTCTATATCGAGATAGAATCAAAATCAAGAAGTTTAGCTAAATTCCCCGGAGTGATTAAATCAAGAAGCCCTAGACACAAAGCTATGGATCGGTCGAAAAGCTACTAAATTTTCCTGAAATGTACCAAAATTTCACCAGTAATGTCTTAATACCATACCTCCTCTGCCTGCTTCCAACACCATCCTCGTCGGCAACCACCTCGCTGTCCTCGTCGCCCGAGTTTGGCGCCGCCTGGCCGTCCATAGGAACACGCATCCTAAGCCGGTACTCCGACCATACCAGAAACACATGGAACACGCACTGCACCGCGTAGCCCGCGATCCAGAGGCGGAGCGGGACACTAGGACGTTCGCACGCAGTGGCGCCGAGCACCGCGACGGCGACGGCGGAGAAGACCAGGTTCCAGGCGATGTCAAGCGCCACAACCGGGCGGGAGTAGGCCCAGTTGGCGCGGCGTTCCTCCAGCTGGAGCGCCGCCGTCTCGCGGACGAGCATCGAGGGCCTTCGGTGGCCGGCGGCGCGGCCAAGGATGGAGACCACCCGGCTCGTCCGGGAGGCTGAGCCCTGAGGCGGTGGCGGCGTCACCGGCCCAAGGAGGGCCGAGGCGGTCGAATCCTCTTCTCTCTCCATTCTCTCTTCCTCGTCAGCTCTCTCGAGTCGCTGTGGTCTCTTTTACACTTTAGTCCTTATAATAAAGTTGGAAGTCGTACCTAAGCTAGTAAAAAAATAGAAACAGCAAATATAAACATTTAATTTTTTTTTATAAAAAATTTCTAAAAATAATTTAAAAATCACAAACTACTCGAAATTTTATTTTTTAATTTTAAATGAAATTTTAGGCTTGAAAAATTTCCATGGTTTATAATAATTTTAAAAATGTTTTGATGAAAACCGATTGGATATTTATAGGAAAGAAGTTAGTGAATGATAAAACTAACTACTTTGATAGTTAAGAGATGTTTGTTGTGTTGAAAACTCGTAATGCTAGTTTTTTTTAAGAAAATACTTTATTATGTGTTTTTTAATTTTTTATAGAAGTGATTCGTGGAGTTGAATGACAGATAGGGGGTGATTTTGTTGTTGGTCATGGAATAATACTAATTCTTTTCCTGTTTAATGAATGATGTTTGTTTTTAGTGGGAGAGATTTGTTGAGTTGAATGATAGGTTTGAATGGTGGATGGATGCCATGGGTTGAATTATGTATTTTTAAAATTAATTGGTGCCATCTTTATAGAGGATAATTTGGTATTTAATGCTCATGTTAAACATTAATTGTGTGAAAATAGTTTTAACTATTGGAAGAAGATATAGATTAAAGCACAAATAGAATATTAATTGTTCCTGGAATATTCCTTTGAAATCATCCTTATAAATTTATCGACTGCTTAGAGATGAACTAGATCGACAGATAATAAAAACTTCATAAAATTAATGGCATTTTACGGAATGAGAAAGTTTCAGTGTTATCTATTCCACGTACTCAACTTTTTATAATTTTAAAAACACATATTTTCCATTATACCCTTCTCTTCATTTTGCACATCCAAATTTTCATCAACTTGGTCAAAAATTCATTATTCTTAATTTGCCCTATCGACTAATGACATAGATACAATAAAAAAAAACTTATAAGAATATATTAGTTTTGGTGCGAAAGTATTAAGAATTCACTAATTCAGTTTTGGAATGCATCTAAAGAATTTTTAATTATTTCAAATCAAAATTAATATTGATCTTGTCAAAAAGTGAGAAGATGAAAAGCTAAGGATGCGACGGTTTCACTGATCGGATGTAGATCTCACTCCGCTCAGACATGTCTCCCGTCGGTCGGGCTTGGGCGCGTCCCGACTAGCCATTGCAATCGTCCTCCGTTCGACCCTTGACACCTTGGTGTTGACCACCTTGACTTTGACCTCCACCTTGGCAATTGACCCCGTGGTAGGTGGGCTTCCTTATATCGCCGCATCACAAGTCTCCCCTTCAAGTCTAGTCGAAGGAGATTGCAAGTCCGACTGACTGGACAAGTAACGTCTTCGGTGTCTTACATGACCGATCGGACCCTACATATGCTCCCCGATTTCTGATTGGCAAAAACATATTCCCCCGTTCGGTTGCTTCTCGTTAGGCTGGGCCCGCAGTTGCCGCTCGAATGGTGTCTCGGCCATTCGGCTTCATAACGTCCCAAGCAAATGGTGTCCTAGTCGTTCGGCTGTATGACCATCCATTATCTATGCCTGGTCGGGACGATAGGCGACAATACTTGGCGAATTTTCTACTTTCCTTGCGCTCTCTCAGCTGAGCGCCTTGATGTCATCCAATTTTCTTGAAAACTATGTAAATCTCTGATAATTATGGCCGAACACGTGGCCATACCTTTTAATTTAATTAAGCCTCATTAATGCATTCGGCTAACTGCACGCCATGTGCCCCATTTTCTACCGTTGCACGTTTGACTTGACAGACGAACATCCGCTGACGACGTGATAGACATCGTTCCAAATTCAACGGCTGAATCTTCTCCTAGTTTTTCACAATCTTGGATTGGATGGCTAAAGTCAATCGACCATGAGGTTTATAAGCCTCACTTGCGTCGTCGTCTCCTTCCTTCCTCACGCTTTCGTCTTCAAGCTTTCTCCGACGTTCGCTGCTTCTTCTTTTCCGGCAATCTTTCCTGTAAGCTCCTTTACCTTTTCTCATTTGAATCCATTCGTTGTTCTTCCCTGACCCCACTTTCGATGGCCAGTTCCTCGCAATCCCCTGTCCCCGTCCCTGGGCTCTGGTACACTTTCACCGAGTCCAGGTTTGATGGGAACGACGTTGAGAGTTTGAAATCTGCCTACCAATTTCCTTCCGACTACCAAATTGTCATTCCTTCTGCCTTTGACCGGCCACATGAACCATCGCCGAGTTTTTTATGTTTCTTTAAGGATCAGTTCACTGCCGGTCCTTGGTTCCCTATTCATCCCTTCTTCTCCGCAGTCTGTAAATACTTTCATATTTCTCTCAAACAACTAGTGTCGAACTCATTCCGATTGTTGTGCGAGATTGTTGTTCTGTTCCGCCTGCACGACATTCCTTTGAGTCCTTGACTCTTTCATTATTTTTATTACCCTAAGTTGTTTGAATCGGGGACTTTCTTGTTCTAAGCCTGAGTGGGCTGAGTCTTCTTTGATAAAATGTCGTCCTCAAATAAATATTGGAGAGACAACTACTTCTTTATTCACTTTTCCGGGAGGCCAGACTTTCCGACCGACTGACAACTAGAAGTGATGAATCCACCCTCAATCAGGAAGTACAAAGGCCGATCGGACTATCTCTAGGAAGCTTCAAGCTTGGTCGGCCAGAAGTACCATATTCATAAGTTGCTGTTGAAGGGTGTCCTTTACGTGTTCGACTTGAGTCTGATCCGCACGAAACTTCCGTCTAGCCTAGGTATGCTCTTTCTTTCCCCAATCTTTGAATCTAATTGATTTTTCCTCCTCTTTTGCAGTTCAAATCATGTTGCGAGCATGTCTGGCCGACAAGATCAAGCTCATGGACGCAGAGATCAACGCTATGGCTGCAGCCGAGCTGGAGAGTCATGGCCTTCAACAGGTCGGCTCTCACGAGGATCCGCTTGGCGAAGCCGAAGGGACACAAGCGTCGGTTAGTGGTAGAAGAAGCTAGACAACGGCGAGTGACGAAGCGGCTGATACAGCGGACCTTCCTCCCGAACGACCGTCGATGCTCTCGATCGCAGTGGCTTCAGAGTCAGCCACTTCCGGCGAACGCCTGCGACATCGTAAGAGGCACCGCGCGGAAGCGTCCTTCTGCTCTGCCACTTCGGCACTGCAAATTCCAGCATGAGGCGATTCGAGACCATCCTCCGAGCAGGACGAGACATCTACGCCCACTCCCCCCAAATAAGCAAAGGCAGCATTCCACACCTCCCTTTCATCCAACCGAACATCGTCCTTATTCGGGCTACCACAAGGGACTATTTGTGCACCGCTGATCGCCTTCATGCTGCCTCTATATTTTGTCGGTGGCCCAAGTGTCATGAATCTGACATATCCCATCGTCCTATACTACGTGCTGGGCGATCTCAGACCCTTCTGACTCGAGCAACCAGAGGCAAATAATGGTGATTATCCATCTACCAACCGACGAGTATCATAGTACGGACGACCCGATGCCCCTCACCCTCGAGCATCAAATAATGATCCAAGGGTCGCTCGCACAAATATGGGTCGATGCCCAGGCCCGTGCGATGGTCATCTCTCCCGGGAGCTCACTAATAGTCACACCCAGATGTCCACTGGATATGTACATTGCCTTTCCATTTACTTTTCATCCGCTCGGATCTTAAAATTTTCCTGTTGTTGCAGTTCTGGGTAGAGAACCTGGCCATGTGTCATAGGTTCGCTTATTTAGAGCATGAAATCCAGCAGCTGCGCACTCCGAGTTGACAAGCAACTGCTTCAGAGGCGTGCATGGAGCAGTTGACCACTGAGGCCGCTCAACTGAAGGCTGAGCTGCTAGAAATAGAGAAGGGTAAAAGCGCCAAGCAGGCGACGTAACTGGCGCAGCTCAATAAGCAGGCCAGCACCTTCAAAGCAAAGATCCATTTGACCAACACCAAGAAGCTCCGAGCCATCAAGGATTTAGAAATCAAGAACAAAGAAGCTTGGGTCCTGGCTCATTCTGAAGGAGGCGGAGGCAATATTGCAAGCTAAGCGGGAGAGTCGATCGGCCGAACAAGCAACGACGCAAGAAAAGCTGGACGCTAAAGATGCTGCTCTGGCTTCCCTGAAAGCTGAACTGGAGGCCTCTCGCATGGATTTAGAGGTTTATCAGGGTGCCGAGTCAAGCCAGTTCGAGCTCATGAAGCGGGACTACCTCCGCTCGGACCCCTTTAATGACCGGTTCATTAATCAGGCACTCCACCTCTTCAACCTTGCCATCGATGTGATGCTCGACCACTGAAGGGTGGTGGCTATATTCCTGCCACTCTGACCAACAAGGTCATCAGCCGAGATAAGCTAATCAAGTTGCTGCCCGACGATGTGTTAGATTATCTCGAGTAAGCTCGCCTTTTGCAAAGTTTGCCTCCTTTTTGTACTGCCCCATGATATCTTGTAAAATTTTTCTAAATGTTAATGCAAGCTCGCCCGTTCGGCGTATCCTTGTTTGTCGAGTATGTTTATTCAAGCATCGCCATGAGTTGCTTGACGTTTCCTTTTTTTGATGGTTGTCATGCTCACTCATGCATGCTTTGTCGTTCGATTCAAGTAGGTTTACAAACCACTTACAGTTTTACGAAAAGTTTCTAAGTGTGGTGCTATGTCCTCCTGATCGTCAATGTAGTCGATTGCTGGGGTGTCCAAGCGATCACTCCCAAGCTCCCGAACGACTTTAATTTTGTCACGCCCCCAGAGGAGTCTCTACCGACAAAATTTCGACAGCATCTCCCCTGTTCCGGTGACAATATGAAGCATAAGTACATATAACCATAGACATACTCATCAGCAGTATATAACAACCCACACGGCAAGATAAATAACACAACCACGCAGATTTAATATGCAACCCACACGGCTGAAACATAACATAGTGGAAATCACAACATAAGGAACATAAAACACCAGAATAGCTAACTTCGAGCCAGCTCGGCTTAACACAATATTAACAAACCAAACATAAGATACCACAGACAATACTCCAAATAACATAATACATAAATACAAGAACCAGTACAAAACCAAAATACAAATAACGTAAGGAATACCAAAATCATAAGATTGTCCTCAAATGTGACGTGGGACAGGCGGACAGGACCTCTAGGTGACTCCATAAATCCTTTACCTGCTACTTGGCAAAATAACCAGTTTACGGGGTGGTGAGTATAAAGATTTAGCGGGTAATAGACAGATAGTGCATGAGTATAGTAAAGAAATAGAGATACAAATGTATACAGTCTCGTAAGGAAAATAGAAGATACAACAGTGATATCGTAATAAGTGTCCATACCTGAAACCATATCCTAGGCTAGTAATAGAAGATCAGGTGTAGCAAAGTCCTGCTACAGTACTGCTCATAACTACATGGGTAATATGTGAGGTATATACTTATTAACAATAAGTAAGTCAGTGTCTAAACACATACCACAGATATATATCTCAACCTATATAAGCATAACAGTATAAAAAGCAACAGTAGAATAAGTATGCAACAAAAGTATAAGTAAGCAACAGTAGCATAAGTATAATAACAACAACATATGCATGGATGGTCACTCCGCCCACCTCTCTGCACCACGATCCCTGTATGGTCGAGAGGCTGGATCAATGACAACTGTACGACACTCTAGCCGCCACTACTCTCGAGTGACCGAGTGGACAATTTGCATAGTAGTTATCTAGCTACGTAGCAATACGGTCCCTGCTGCTTGTAACTCCAGCCGCCACTACCCATGAGTGACCGAGTACGGCACGACAGGACAAGCAACACGCTCCAGCCGCCACTACCCAAGAGTGGCTGAGCGTGCGACCCTGGCCAACGACCCTCTCAACCACAAGGGAGACATGGTCACCGGCATGCATGCAATGACATGATGCGTAATAGGCAGCAGTCATCATATATATAAATAGATAATAGGTATGCTACATGAAGCCAACATGCTCAATAAAGTATGTAAACATACAACATACAAAGTAGGTAAACATGGTAACTAGTATCCATATATCCAATATCTAACATCTAGCATCAGGTATCTAGTATATGATATCTAATATCTAATATCTAGTATCTGTTAACTATATCTGCTAAATATCATAGATAGCAACGAGAGATTGTATAGAAACAGAAATGAGTAGCTCAAAAATTGAGTGGATAAGTATCAAGCTCAAGAAAAATACGAGTGGAGTCATGATAAACAAAATAACTATCTGAACATCTAACTCATGCACTAAGATCAATGTGCTAAAAAGATAAAGCAAGAAATGCCCATCTTAAATGTAGATCATGCCAAATACAACCCCACGTCGAGACGCTCGCCTCGAATCAAAGTCCTGCAATCATATAATGTATTTAGCTAATGATATAAGAAGTAAGTAACTAAATAAACTCCCCAACCTAATTAGGGAAAGCCCTAATCGAACAATCACCACACTAATCAAATCCTTTCATGAAATAATCCAATCCAATTAGTTAACTCTTCTTGTTAACATACTTTAATTTAATCCAAGAAAGCATGAACCAACAATCCTATTAATCCATTAACTCCCATAGAATTGTGGAATGAGCGTAAGCCTAGTCTGAAGCATATTCTGATTTGGGGTAGTCCAGCACATGTGCTGAAGGGAGACACTGATAAGTTAGAATTACGAACAGGAGTTCACTTGTTTGTGGGTTATCCTAAAGAAACGAAAGAAGGTTTATAGTCCTAAAAATCAGAAGGTCATTGTTAGCACCAATGACCGATTTTTAGAAGAGGACTATGTTATGAACCACAAGCCCATGAGTAAAATTATTCTTAAAGAAATAATAAAGGACACGTCTAATCTAGTACCAACAGTACAAGATGAGATACCACAAAAAACTACAACACATGTCACAACTGATACACAATTACAGAAAGTGGGAGGGTTGTTAGGCAACCTGAAAGATTCATCTTTTGGGAGAGTCTTTGGACTTGATCCCTGGTGAACATGAACCTAATCCCCGGACATATGACGAAGCACTCCAAGATAAAAATGCAGCATCTTGGCAAAAAGCAATGAATTAAGAAATAAAATCTATGTATTCTAACAAAGTTTGAGAGCTAGTAGAACCTTCAAATAGTGTAAAAGCTATTAGATGTAAATAGATCTATAAAAGAAAAAGAGGGACAGACGGGAAGGTGAAAACCTTCAAAGCAAGGCTTGTTGCGAAGGGGTATACTCAGAAAGAGGGAATCGATTATGAGGAAACCTTTTTGCCAGTAGTTATGCTTAAGTCTATCCGGATACTCTTATCTATTGCTGCTCATATGGATTATGAGGTTTGGCAAATGGATGGCAAGACAGCTTTCCTTAATGGAAGTCTTGAAGAAAACATCCATATGAAGCAACCAGAGGGGGTTATTGCAAAGGGCAAAGAGCATCTAGTATGTAAGCTCAATCGGTCTATTTATGGATTTAAACAAGCTTCAAGGTTTTGGAACATTCGGTTTAATGAAGTAATCCAGTCCTATGGATTTATTAGTGTCCGGATGAGTCTTGTGTATACAAGAAGTGTGATGGAAATGTGGTGGTATTTCTTGTACTATACGTAGATGACAATTTGTTAGTTAGAAATAATATCAAAGTGTTGTCGAAAGTAAGGGTATGGTTGTCAAAGCAATTTGATATGAAGGACTTGGGAGAATGCGCACATATTCTCGGGATCAAGGTAATAAGGGATCGCAAGAAAAGAATGTTGTGTTTATCCCAAGCTTCATATATCGATACGATCCTAGCTCGTTTTAGCATGCAAGACTCCAAGAAAGGTTTTCTACCTTTTAGGCATGGAGTATCTTTATCTAAAGAGATGTCTCCGAAGACATCAAAAGAGATAGAAGAAATGAAGGCAGTTCCTAATGCTTCAGCTGTAGGAAACCTAATGTATGCTATGTTATGCGCGAGACCGGATATCTATTTTGCCGTGGGCAAGATTAGCATATATCAAAGTAATCCAGGACAGGGACATTGGACTGCCGTAAAACATATATTAAAGTACCTGAGAGGGACTAGAGATTATATGCTGGTTTACCAAGCAGATGATTTGCTCCCTGTGGGTTACACGAATTCAGATTTCCAATCAGATAGGGACAATAGTAAGTCAACCTCGGGGGTTTGTGTTTACTTTAGGAAGTGGAGCCATAACAATGGAGGAGTGTTAAGCAGAAATGCATTTCAGATTCAACCATGGAAGCTGAGTATGTGGCAGCCTCTGAGGCAACCATAGAAGGTGTATGACTCAGAAATTTCATGATGGACTTAGATGTGATTCCTGGTTTGCCCAAAATTATTACAGTGTAATGTGATAATAAGTGGTGCAGTAGCAAACTCGTAGGAACCATGAGTCCATAAGGTAAGTAAACACCTAGAGCGCAAGTACCGCCCAATACGAGATATCGTATAACAAGGAGAAGTTGTTGACGCGTAGATTGCATCTGCAGATTACCTGGATCTTTTCACTAAGGCCCTTAAGGCAAGAGCTTTTAATGGGCATGATGAAGGGATGAGAATCAGATGTATGGCAGCATAGTCTTTTAGTATAAGTGGGAGATTGTTAGGATGTATACTAAAAGCCTAGCTTTTGTATAAACATTTATAAGAATCACATTGGACAAATGTCTACATTTATATTAAGTGTAGTCCGTTTAATTTATATTATAGATAACATGGTGTGAGGAAACACACAGAAGTTCATGTTATCAATTCCTTATAAATTATAAACAGTTGCTCATAACCAAGATGGAATGAGGCAAACCATTGGAGTAGTTGTAGTGTAATTAAGTATTAATTTATCTTGACTAATAAATTACACTAGTACACTATGAGTGTATTGACCAGGACCATTTGAGGTAGTATCTTTTTATACTGACTATATAAAAGAACAATACCTCTGTTATTATGGAAGTGTGTACTCTTAATCATGATATAATAACAAGCACATATAATTAATATCTATTTCTTTAATTTATCAAAGGGTGTGATTTAGCTCGTTAAATCAATAGGCCCAATAAGTTGGGAAATGATATTATTTATATGGTGTGTTGTTGATTATAGAATAAACTATGTCCTAGTAATCTAGGTTGATGATGTCCCCTTGAGGAGCTCATAAGGATTGTCATGTAAACCTTACAGGTGGACTTAGTCCGACATGACGATAAGGTTGAGTGGTACTACTCTTGGAGCTAGATATTAATTAAGTGAGTTGTCAGTTGTTGGGTTCTTCGGGCCGCGAAAACCGTTTTTTCGCGTCGCGGAAACCCCGAGTCACCCAAAGCCATGGATCTCGTGCAAAGATTCGTAAACAAAATTATCGAAAAACCTTTTCTTGTATGAGTTTGTAAAAACTTTAGATCTACACTAAAGTTAAGATCATTACCCTTGTAGCGAAGCCCTTCGCGTTCCCGCTTGTCCAAGATGTCGCCGGATCTCTAGTTGTCAAAGTAGACAACCTCTATATGTATCCACACGGACACAAGTAGAAGGAGATGACCAAAACACAAGGTGTGCTAGCACCAATGGAGTGTTCGGCCAAGGAATGGGAGAAGGAGAAGAGAGAGCACCCAAGGGAGAAGAAGAGTGAATGAATCAAATGAGAGGAAATTCAAAAAACCCCTTAGCCATCAAGTGGCCGGCCACTCTAGGAGGTGTAACCCCCACATTAATTCCAATTAATGTGGAGACCATTAAGAGTTGTAACCCCCATGAGGTGGCACTCTAGGATGATGTGGATCAACACTATTGGTCCACATCTTGCCACCTCACTAAATGACATGGCAACAAGTGTAACCTCTGTTAGAGTGTATACTAAAAGCCTAGCTTTTGGTATAAACATTTATCTAGAAATAAGAATCACATTGGTCAAATATCTACATTTATGATAAATGTAGTTGTTCAATTAATTTATATTGTAGATAACATGGTGTGTGGTGTCACACACAGAAGATGATGTTATCAGTACCTTATAAATTATAAACAGTAGCTCACGACCAGAATGGAAAGGAACAAACCATTAGAAGGTCGTAGTGTAATTAGGTATTAGTTTATCTTGACTATATAATTACACTAGTACACTCAGAGTGTATTGAGTAGGACCATTTGAGGTCGTTTCTTTTATACTGACTTTATAAAGGAACAAAGACCTCGGTTATTATGGAAGTGTGTGCTCTTAATCCTAATATAATAACAAGCACATATATTTGATATTTATTTCTTTAATTTATCAATGGGTGAGATTTAGTTCGATGAATCAATAAGCCCGATAAATTGGGAAATGATATCACTTATAGTGTGTGTTGTTGATTATAGAAGGAAACTGTGTCCTAGAGATACTAGGTTGATAATGTCCCCAAGAGGAGCTCATAAGGATTGTCATGTTAAACCCTGCAGGTGGACTTAGTCCGACATGACGATAAGGTTGAGTGGTACTACTCTTGGACTTAGATATTAATTAAATGAGTTGTCAGTAACTCACTTAATTAGTGGACATTTGATATCTTAAACACAGGGAGACTAACACACTCATAATAAGAAGGAGCCCAAAAATATAATTTGGGATTGGTGCGGTAGTTCAATGATAGTTCTCTAGTGGAATGAATTATCATTGATAAAATTAAGTTGTGTGTTCGGGGCGAACACGGGATGCTTAATTTTATCGGGAGACCAAAACCAATTCCTCCTCTCGGTCCCTATCGTAGCCTCTTATTTATAGAGTTCTATACCCACCTATACCCACCTTCTATACCCACCCAATAGGGGCCGGCCAAGCTAGCTTGGGATCAAGCTAGGGCCGACCTAGGTATGAGATTGGGTGGCCGGCCCTAGCTTGAACCCAAGCTAGTAGGGCCGACCAAAATAAATTTAAAAAGAAATTTAATTTTAATTTTTATTATTATGTGAAAGATATATTTTAATTAAAATTAAAATATCTCTCTTGTAAAAGATCTACAAAAGATTAAAGAAAGAGATTAGATCTCTTTCCTTATTTGTAGATTGGAGAGATGTTTTATTTTTTCTTTAAAAATTATTCACATGTTGATAAAATTAAAATTATAGAAATTTCCTTTTATCAACCATGAAGAGAATTTAAAGAGAAATTTTATTTTTTAAAATTTCCGGAAACAAATTAGGAAGTTTTAATTGTTGATTAAAACTTGTCCTCTTTTGTTTTCCAATAATGTGGCCGGCCAATTGAAATTAATTGGGGAAATTTTATTTTATTTCTCTCAATTAAATCATGTCAAGGAAATTAAGGAAAATTTATTGTAATTAAATTTCCTAATTTGCCTAGGCCAAGGAATATAAAAGAAGGGGTGAGGGTGCTTTCACAAGACACAACATCTATTAATCCTCTCCCTCTTTTGTTCCTTGGTGTGGCCGGCCAACCTCTCCCTCTCTTCCTCTTGTGGTGGCCGAACCCTACCCTTCTATTGGAGCTCTTGTGGTGGCCGGATACTACTCGGAGAAGAAGAAGAAGAAGGAGAGAAAGCTAGCATCTCTTGGAGCTTGGTTAGTATTTTGTTTTTCTTCCTTGGTGAAGCTTCCTCTTTGTTGGCCGAACCTAGCTAGGAGGAGAAGAAGGTAATTGGTGGTTTCTCGTCTCGGAAGATCGTTGCCCACACAACGTCCGAGGTTAGAAGAGGAATACGGTAGAAGATCAAGAGGTTTTTCTACAAGGTATAACTAGTAAATTTTATTTCCGCATCATGCTAGTTATTTATGGAAATAATACCAAATACAAGAGCCTTACGTTCTAAAATTTCGAATATGTTTTTTCGAAGTTGTGTTCTTTTGTTTCTTTCTTTTCCTTGTGATTTGATTATTCTCTTTGGTTAACCTAAAGTTATTTTAGGAAATTAAATATTAGCTTTCTATTAAAGGTTTTGTCTAGTCGGTGGTGGTTGCTCCCATATCCAAGAAGGCCATGTGCCTCGCCACGTCAGTACTGGGAACCTTTTATGGAAATTAATATTTAATGGAATTAATAACTTAAGGAGACTTGGGTCGAACGTGTTAAGTTCCGCAGGAGATCCAAGTCAAAACCTAAAAGAACAAATAGATTAAGTTTTGGATCAAACGTGTTAAGTTCCGCAGGCGATCCAAAATTTAATTTAAAAGAACACATGGTAGCTAGGAAAAGGTTCAGACCTTTGTACAAAATTTTTGTACAGTGGAACCTATAGGTTTTCCGAGTAGCAACCAACAACCTCCTCATTTAATGTGGGCCGGCCACATTAAATGCTATGGAGGCTTGTAACCTCCATGAGGTGGCACACATTGATGATGTGGAGCAATCCTATTGGTCTACATCTTGCCAACTCACTAGTGATGTGGCAAAAAGTCAAGTCAAACATGACTTTTTCTCTTCCTCTCAAATCAAGTCAAACTTGATCAAATCTCTCTCATGGTTGATCTAATCCAACCATATGATTCAAGCCAACTTAATATAATGAATCTAATTCATTAAATTAAGTTGATTTAATGAGTCATAATCTAAATTAGACTCATTGAATACATGAATCAACTTGAGTCCAACTCAATTAGCCCAATTTGGATTACTCTTAATCCAATATGATTCATCAAATGAATCTAATCCTCTTAGTTCATCATATGAACCAAATCTCCATCTAATTGTCCTTAGTGTGTGACCCTATAGGTTCTTGTAACGTTGGCAATGCCCTAAACCCATTTAGGAGCATAAGTAATGAGCGGTATCTAGCAACACATCATTACTACCCAAGTTACAAGAATGTCGAGATCCGACATCACCTTGTGACTACCAATTGTGACTCCTCACAAAATATGTGACAAATGTCCTTCTATCCTTGACATCTAGATTGATCAATGTGAGGCATAGACCGTGTCATCCTCTAATCAATCTAAATCTTGAACTCCAAGTAGACTCACTCGATCAAATGAGCTCAACATCTCATGTTGACTCATTTGGGCATGGTCATGCACTTCGTGGTCTAACTCTATCAAGAATATTGATGTCGCTCCCGTCATATGGGAGGGATAGATCCCATCTACATCACTCACATCCCTCTGCATAATTTATTACATACCCAGTAATCGCCTTTATAGTCCACCCTGTTACGGGTGACGTTTGACGAAACCAAAGTACATAACTCCTTATGTAGGGATCCATGGTGACTTCAGGTCAAAGGACTAATAGTCATACTAATAGCCACATGAGAAAGTATATAACACTCATATAACGATCCATGATACTTTCTCATGGCGGTCATTCAATATACATTCTCTAATGCATACCCATGTGTCACTTGATATCTCTATATCCATGACTTGTGAGATCAAGTCATCGAGCTGACGTACATGCTAGTCTTATTGTATTAACATTGTCCCTGAATGTTAATACTCGACTAGGAATGATTTAGAGTAGTGTTCCCTATATCATCTCACTATCGATTCAACCAATCGATTGATATAGGTAAGAACCTTTCTACTCTAGGACGTTACTATACTTATTTTATCTGGCACTAATACAAATAAGCATAATAACCAAAAACCAAATGCCTTAATATATATACATGAATATGATATACATGAGTCCATACAATCATCAAATGATTGGCTCTAGGGCTCTAACTAACAATCTCCCACTAGCACTAGTGCCAATCAGTATAGGCTCTAAGGCCTAATGACCTAGTGTGACCATCATGCTTCCTCTGTGCCAAAGCCTTGGTCAAGGGATCTACGATGTTAGCCTCTATAGGTACTCTGCAAATCTTCACATCTCCTCTAATATAATCTCTCGAATGAGATGGAAGCGCCGTAGTATGTGCTTGGTCCGCTGGTGTGAGCGAGGTTCCTTCGCCTGTGCTATAGCTCCATTGTTGTCACAATAGAGCTGAACTGGATCAGCGATGCTAGGAACCACCCCAAGTTCAGTGATGAACTTGCGGATCCAAACTACCTCCTTTGCTGCCTCTGATGCAGCAATATACTCGGCCTCTGTTGTAGAATCAGCTACTGTGTCCTGCTTCGAACTCTTCCAGCTCACAGCACCACCATTTAAGCAAAACACGAACCCTGACTGCAATCAGTAATCATCCTGATCGGTCTGGAAGCTGGCATCACTGTAACCCTTTACAGTTAGCTCATCATTGCCTCCATATATCAAGAAATATTCTTTAGTCCTTCGTAAGTACTTAAGAATATTCTTGACCGCTATCCAGTGACTTTCACCTGGATCTGACTGGTATCTGCTCGTCATGCTCAAAGCATACGAGACATCAGGTTGAGTACATAGCATGGCGTACATGATCGATCCTATCGCTGAGGCATAAGGGATCTGATCCATGCGATCTCTCTCCTCTTTAGAAGAGGGACCTTGAGTCTTTGAAAGACTCACGCCATGTGACATCGGCAGAAATCCCTTCTTGGAATTCTGCATGGCAAACCGAAGGAGTACCTTGTCAATGTATGTACTCTGACTTAGGCCAAGCAATCTCTTAGATCTATCTCTATAGATATGTATCCCTAGAATGCGGGATGCCTCACCTAAGTCCTTCATTGAGAAGCAACTCCCTAGCCAGGTCTTGACAGACTGAAGCATAGGGATGTCCTTCCCAATGAGTAGTATGTCATCCACATACAATATGAGGAAGACAACTATATCCCCTACAACCTTCTTGTAGACACAAGGCTCATCTTCATTCTTGATGAAACCAAAATGTTTGATCGCATCATCGAATCGAAGATTCCAGCTCCGAGAAGCTTGCTTTAGTCCATAAATGGACCTATGCAGCTTGCATACTCTGCTAGTATGCTGTGGATCTACAAAACCCTCAGGTTGTGTCATGTACACATCCTCGAGTAGGTTTCCATTCAGAAACGCGGTTTTGACATCCATCTGCCATATCTCATAGTCATGGTAGGCTGCAATAGCAAGCATGATCCGAATGGACTTAAACATCGCCACTGGAGAAAAGGTTTCATCATAGTCAATACCATGAATCTGTTTGAAACCTTTAGCTACCAAGCGACCCTTATAGATAAGTCCATCCATGTCAGTCTTTCTCTTAAAGACCCACTTGCACCCAATGGGTTTTACCCCTTCAGGTGGATCAACCAAAGTCCATACTTGGTTGGTGTACATGGATTCCATCTCGGATCTCATGGCTTCTAGCCATTTCTCGGAATCTGGTCTCATCACAGCTTCTTGATAGGTGGTAGGCTCATCCTCTATGAGCACAATGTCATCATGGTCAGACAAGAGAAAAGAGTATCTCTCAGGTTGACGACGTACCCTATCAGACCTGCGAAGAGGTATGTCTACTTGAACTGGTTGTTGTTCCTCAACTCCTTGTGGAACATCATCCACAACACTTCGTGGTTCCAGTTCAATTTCCATCGAGGCATCAGTGCTATTGTTCGCATCTTGAACTTCTTCAAGATTGAACGTGCTCCCACTAGTCTTTCTAGAAACAAAGTCCCTTTCTAGAAAGACTCCAGTCTTTGCCACAATAACCTTGTGCTGACTGGGAGTGTAGAAGTAATATCCCTTAGTTTCCTTGGGATATCCGATGAAATAGCACTTGTCGGATTTGGGTCCTAATTTGTCTGAGACTTGACGTCGTACGTAAGCCTCACAGCCCCAAATCCTCATGAAAGACACCTGGGCATCTCTCCCAGTCCATATCCTATATGGTATCTTTATCACGGCCTTGGATGGAACTCGGTTGAGAATGAAAGCTGCCGTGTCTAGAGCATAGCCCCAAAGGTATGCCGGAAGATCTGTGTGACTCATTATAGATCGTACCATATCTAATAAGGTACGATTCCTCCTTTCGGATACACCATTCCACTGTGGTGTTCCAGGAGGAGTGAGTTGGGATAGAATCTCACACTCAGCTAAATAGTCACGAAACTCATGGCTTAAGTATTCACCACCTCGATCTGATCGAAGTATCTTAATACTCTTGCCAAGCTGGTTCTGTACTTCATTCTTGAATTCTTTGAACTTTTCAAAGGATTCCGACTTATGTGTCATCAAGTACACATAACCGTATATACTGAAATCATCAGTAAATGTGATGAAGTACCTATAACCGCCTCTAGCAGCGACATTGAAAGGGCCACATACATCACTATGTATGAGTCCTAACAGATCAGTCGCTGTGCCCACTAAAGGGAGTCTTAGTCATCTTGCCTCGTAGGCATGACTCGCATATCTCATATGATTCTAAATCAAATGAGTCCAGCAAACCATCCTTATGGAGCTGGGATAAGCGCTTGTCATTTATATGACCTAAGCGACAGTGCCAGAGATAGGTGTGGTTTATATCGTTCGATTTGAACCTCTTAGTACTAACGCTTTAGATAGAGCTCTCAAGGTCTAGAATATAGAGTCCATTCATCAGAGGTGCACTACAATAGAACATATCGTTTAAATAGACAGAACAACATTTGTTCTTTATTATAAACGAGAATCCTTTCTTGTCCAAACAAGAAACTGATATAATGTTCTTAGTCAATGCAGGCACATAACAACAATCGTCTAACTCTAGTATAAGCCCAGAGGGCAGAGATAGAAAATAAGTCCCTACAGCAACAGCAACAACCCGTGCTCCATTGCCTACTCGTAGGTCTATCTCGCCCTTTGTCAATGCTCTACTATTTCTCAGTGCTTGTACATTAGTACAAATGTGCGAAGCACATCCGGTATCTAATACCCACGACGAAGAAATAGAGAGGTTGACTTCTATAACATTTATACCTGAAGTAGAAATCTTATTTCTCTTCTTGTTAAGATCTTCTAGGTGTCCTGTGAAGTTCCTCTTCCAGTGCCCTGCTTGTCCTTGATATAGTTGACGAAGATGTGCAACCATATCGTAAGCACCCATCAACTCATGTTGCTTCTGAAGCTCAGAGTTCATGGTTGCGAGCATTAGACAGGACACATCTAATGCGTCATCTTGATGCTTCTTGTAAGCATCCCGGTCAGCTCGCGTGGTAGTGGTAGGAGGAGCCTCCGGAATGGGCTGCTCCAGAACGTACAGTTTACGTTCCTGAGTGAGAACTATTCTCAGGTTCCTGTACCAGTCCAGGAAATTTGCTCCGTTGAGCTTGTCCTTCTTAAGGACAGATCGCAGAGAGAAAGTGTTCGTATTCGACGTCATGGTTATCTACAACAGAAAATTTGCAGAAATAAATATCATATTCTTTAAAAATCATTTAATTAGGCCTTTAATTAAATGATGCTCCCACTGAATTCTATAATTCTTGTGGGACAAGATCCACATCATACTAACCCTTGAGTTAGCTTTGGCTAATACGCCCAAGGCTTAGTATGATCGGTAGGTAACGATTACCAATTACATCTCTATGCAACTCTTGTTTATAGAATCAATATCCGCATTTATATTAAAACTCGAGTTAGCTTTTGCTAATACGCCCGAGAGTTAATATAAACGTGATTTTGTCCTACCTTTCCAACTATTGGAAGAATGCCTATAGTTGACTCGATCCAACCGAGTAACTAGGAATACTCAATCTAATTGAGTTTGTATTCACCCATGCGTTGATAGGCGGGACCAAGATTGTCCCTCCATACACTACCAAGATAATATGTATTGCTCTGCTTTGGCAGATTCAACAATACATGTGATCGAGGTAGTGATAGGTATCACGGCACGGTTAAGCATTTAGAGTTGGTTCGATCTAGATCTAATCTAATCGAGAAGGATGCATCTTGTGCACGACTTAGATCTAATCTAATCGCAAGGGTGCATCATGTGCACGACTTAGATCTAATCTAATCGTTAAGGCACTAATTAATTAATTAATTATTAAACATGCATCAGATACATAACAATTAATTAATTAATCTATTTGTGATTTAGTCATGGCCCTACTACGATCTTCTCAAGCCAATGAGAAGATCGAATGGTCAACCTAGGGTCAACAGCTTCTCCAAGCTCCTCCCTTTGACCACCTTGTGTTGCTCGTGCCCGCCTCGGAACTCCGTCTCGTGTGAACCCTCCACCGCTCCAATTTGTACATTACAATTTGAAACTCGAGTTACATTCGAGTCTAAATCTAATTTACAACCAGAATAAGAGAAAGGCACGACGCGCAGGCCGTGGAAAAAAAATAAATATACAACACACACAATCATATGACGGCACGCAGGCCGTATTATGAATTACAACACAAATCCAATCTTATTGGGTATTTTGGGCCATGACTATCACAAATTAATATATAATTCAAAATTATATATTTTTCATAATTTTTTCTGTAATTTTAAAATATTTTTTACAATTTTTATGAGTAAAATTTCCCGGCGGTTTCGGGCGCAATCGCGGAACGGATCCCCTTGCGGGGCCCAGGGGCAGCGCCCCTACCCGCTATCTAACCATCGCGAGGGTTCCTTTGCGATCCAACAGCGCCTAAACCCGCTGTCCCAAAATGATTTGGGTCGAGACATTGCCGTTTCGGAAAAATCTTCCCGGCGGATTCGTTTTTAGCGATTTCGGGTGCAATCGCGGAGCAAATTCCCTTACGGGGTTAGGGGCAATGCCCCTACCCACGATCTAACCATCGTGAGTTGCTCCTTTGCGATCTAATGGCACCCGACCCCACTGTCCCAAACGGATTTGGGGAAAAATGAAGCCGTTTAAAAGAAAACTTTCCGGTAGCCGAAGCCTACAAGTGCCGAGACACTTGTGCTTCGCTTCTACGGAAAAATTACTCATAAAAACTCTAAAAACTCAATTTTTAAAGAAAATCACAGAAGGTATATTTTTCATAAAAATACAAACGAACTCGTACAAGTCTTTGCACGTGGCTCTGATACCATTGTTGAACCTCTTTTTCGCGTCGCGGAAACCCCGAGTCACCCAAAGCCATGGATCTCGTGCAAAGATTCGTAAACAAAATTATCGAAAAACCTTTTCTTGTACGAGTTTGTAAAAACTTTAGATCTACACTAAAGTTAAGATCATTACCCTTGTAGCGAAGCCCTTCGCGTTCCCGCTTGTCCAAGATGTCGCCGGATCTCTAGTTGTCAAAGTAGACAACCTCTATATGTATCCACACGGACACAAGTAGAAGGAGATGACCAAAACACAAGGTGTGCTAGCACCAATGGAGTGTTCGGCCAAGGAATAGGAGAAGGAGAAGAGAGAGCACCCAAGGGAGAAGAAGAGTGAATGAATCAAATGAGAGGAAATTCAAAAAACCCCTTAGCCTTCAAGTGGCCGGCCACTCTAGGAGGTGTAACCCCCACATTAATTCTAATTAATGTGGAGACCATTAAGAGTTGTAACCCCCATGAGGTGGCACTCTAGGATGATGTGGATCAACACTATTGGTCCACATCTTGCTACCTCACTAAATGACATGGCAACAGGTGTAACCTCCTCATTTAATGTGGGCCGACCACATTAAATGCTATGGAGGCTTGTAACCGCCATGAGGTGGCACACATTGATGATGTGGAGCAATCCTATTGGTCCACATCTTGCCAACTCACTAGTGATGTGGCAAAAAGTCAAGTCAAACATGACTTTTTCTCTTCCTCTCAAATCAAGTCAAACTTGATCAAATCTCTCTCATGGTTGATCTAATCCAACCATATGATTCAAGCCAACTTAATATAATGAATCTAATTCATTAAATTAAGTTGATTTAATGAGTCATAATCTAAATTAGACTCATTGAATACATGAATCAACTTGAGTCCAACTCAATTAGCCCAATTTGGATTACTCTTAATCCAATATGATTCATCAAATGAATCTAATCCTCTTAGTTCATCATATGAACCAAATCTCCATCTAATTGTCCTTAGTGTGTGACCCTATAGGTTCTTGTAACGTTGGCAATGCCCTAAACCCATTTAGGAGCATAAGTAATGAGCGGTATCTAGCAACACATCATTACTACCCAAGTTACAAGAATGTCGAGATCCGACATCACCTTGTGACTACCAATTGTGACTCCTCACAAAATATGTGACAAATGTCCTTCTATCCTTGACATCTAGATTGATCAATGTGAGGCATAGATCGTGTCATCCTCTAATCAATCTAAATCTTGAACTCCAAGTAAACTCACTCGATCAAATGAGCTCAACATCTCATGTTGATTCATTTGGGCATGACCACGCACTTCGTGGTCTAACTCTATCAAGAATATTGATGTCGCTCCCGTCATATGGGAGAGATAGATCCCATCTACATCACTCACATCCCTCTGCATAATTTATTACATACCCAGTAATCGCCTTTATAGTCCACCCTGTTACGGGTGACGTTTGACGAAACCAAAGTACATAACTCCTTATGTAGGGATCCATGGTGACTTCAGGTCAAAGGACTAATAGTCATACTAATAGCCACATGAGAAAGTATATGACACTCATATAACGATCCATGATACTTTCTCATGGCGGGTCATTCAGTATACATTCTCTAATGCATACCCATGTGTCAGCTTGATATCTCTATATCCATGACTTGTGAGATCAAGTCATCGAGCTGACGTACATGCTAGTCTTATTGTATTAACATTGTCCCTGAATGTTAATACTCGACTAGGAATGATTTAGAGTAGTGTTCCCTATATCATCTCACTATCGATTCAACCAATCGATTGATATAGGTAAGAACCTTTCTACTCTAGGACGTTACTATACTTATTTTATCTTGCACTAATACAAATAAGCATAATAACCAAAAACCAAATGCCTTAATATATATACATGAATATTATATACATGAGTCCATACAATCATCAAATGATTGGCTCTAGGGCTCTAACTAACATCAGTAAATCATTTAATTAGTGGGTATTCAATATCTTAAACACAGGGAGACTAACACACTCATGATAAGAATAATCCCACATAGTAATATAGGATTGGTGTGGCAGTGCAATAATAACTCTTTAGTGGAATGAGATATTATTGATGAACTTGAGTTGAGTGTTCGGGGTGAACACGGGAAGCTCAAGCTCATCAGGAGACCAAAACCAATTCCTCCTCTCGGTCCCTATTGTAGCCTCTTATTTATAAAGTCTTATATCCATCAAAAGCCCAACTTCTTACCCACTTCTTGGTGGCCAGCCAAGCCTAGCTTGGAGCCCAAGCTAGGGTCGACCAAACCAAACCAAGTTGTGAGCCAAGTTGTGGCTGACCCTAGCTTGCTGCCTAAGCAAGGGTGGCTGGCCACATATAGATTAAAAGGAGATTTTAAATTTTAAATCTTTCCTTATGTGGAAGCCATGGCTTTAAAAGAGAGTTTTAAAAATTTTAAATCTTTCCTTTTATAGCTTTCTACAAAGGATTAAGAGAAAAGTTTGATATCTTTCCTTATTTGTAGTTAAAAGGAAGATTTTAATTTTTGATAAAACTTTCCTTTTTAGCAACCATCCACATGTTTTAAAAGAAATATTTTAATTTATATAATTTTCCTTTTACAACCAACAAGGAATTTAAAGAAAGAAATTTTTTAATTAAAATTTCTTACCGAAAACAAATAAGGAAGTTTTAATTTCATGTTTAAAACTTTCCTTGCTTGGAATTAAAGGGGTGGCCGACCATGACAAGAAGAAAAGGAAGTTTTAATTATTTTTTTTTAAAACTTTCCTTTTTAGTTATTGGCAAGGAATATAAGGAAGTTTTAATTATATTTAAAACTTTCCTTATTTGACAAGACCAAGAAATATAAAAGAGGAGGAGGGGATGCCTCGCCCAAGAAATACATCTTCTATTTCTCCTCTCTTATTCCTTGTGGTCGGCCCTTCTAATTCTCTTTCTCTTCTCCTTTGGTGGCCGGCGGTATCATCTCTTGGAGCTTGTTTGGTGGCCGGATTTTGCTTAAGGAAGAAGAAGTGAAAGGAGACATTGTTTCCTAGCATCCCTTGGTGATTGGTTGGTGGCCGAAGCTCATCATCTTTTGGAGGTTGTTGGTGGCCGAAACTTGGAAGCAAGAAGAGAAGGCTTGGGTGGATTTCATCTTGGTAGATCATCGCCCACACGACGCCCAAGTGAAGGAGAGGAATACAATAGAAGATCAAGAGGTCTATACAAAAGGTATAACTAGTTATTAGTTTCCGCATCATAACTAGTTCATCTTTTTGTATAGATCTTGAAAAACCAAACACAAGAGGTTATCGCTTTATGTTATCATTTTTGTTATCGATTTTATGTTTTCAATTTCATGTTTTGATATTGTGTTTCTATTGAGGTCTCTATAGTTAAACCTAGTTACTGTAAGAAGTTAAATATCCGATTTCTTTGTGAGACTTTGTCTAGGAAGTGGTGGATGATCCCATACCCAAGAAGGCCTAGTGCCTCATCATGTTTAACCTGAAAGCCAATCTTTGAAATAGATATTTGATAACTTCTGTACTATGGTTTAACTTAAGAAAATCACATCAGTTGAACTTAGAGTAAGAATGTTAAGTTTCGTTCCCAATCCAAGTTTAACTTCTAAAGGGAAATTTGGATTAATAATGTTAAACATCGTTTGTAATCTAAATTTAACTTTAGTAGAGCACATGGGAAGTTAGGATAGTTCTATGTTTTTACAAATTTTTGTACAGGGGAACTAGGATGGTATTCTGAGTGGCAACAAATAATTGGTATCAAAGCTAGGTTTTAACCTCTGTGTGTTTGGTTTTAGTTAATTATGCACATGTCATACATATTTTATGCAGGATAATAGTAGGATGTGCAAATAGATTAACTCTGTGGTTACAGACTCCAACTATTATGGCCTATTGTGATTATGTGTGATTGGACCCTCGGACATGTCTAGGGCATTTAATGTATGTGTGCATGATTGTATTTATTAAATACAACAGGAGCTGTATTAGTTTTAGTATTTTACTTTTTGTTCGATCTAGATTACATGTACATTCCTTCATGGAATATAGGATCGATAAATGTAAAATTCTATTTTTGTCGCGGATCGTATCCTTGAGAGGCATGGTGCTTTTTGAGGACCAGAGGCGCAGCAGAAAAAGAAGCAAGATAGATGTGACAGCTAGACCCAATTGCGGTGACTAAATATGGCAGCAGCTAGGGTTGGCAGCATACGGAGGGCAGTGATGGAAAAGGCCATAATAGTTGGAAAATTGTTTTTCCATATTTATTGCTTTTATTTGTTGTGATGTGTGTGTGTGCATGATAAAATCCTCATCTTAAATAACTAAGTGGGAGAGGGATTTATAAATAAATTCCACGGTCTCCATTACTGGTTTGTAAGTGATGCAACAAACTTGTGCGTTGGCTCTGAGTGCCTCCCTCCACATTGGATGAGTTTGTTTGTGGATCACTAGATCAAACTTCCTTTATGGATGATTATAGGAAATTATTTAGGAGCGTGTGATCTTCTCCAACTGAAGGGGCACGATCCTATTTAATGGACTAAGTATCAAGTAATGGTATACACTTAGGCACATTTAATAGTATCCTCCCCATCGCAGTCACTGCTATGATTTGTGTGACCAAAGAAAAACCAACTATTAATTTGTCATAAAGCTAGGTAAAACTCCCTCTTACAAATGTTTGAATTTGTATACGTCCACACTAACGTGTCATACAAAATTCATGGTGTTTGAGGTAATTTTATTTGTCATAAAGTTAGGTTGACAAAATAAAATTAATGGGTAAAACCTCCTCTTACAAACAATTGAATTTGTATACGTCTACACTATCGTGTCATACAAAGTTCATGGTGTTTGAGGTAATTTAAGGTTGACAAGATAATTAATGGGTAAGACCCTCCTCTTACAAATGTTTGAATTTGTATACGTCCACACTAACGTGGCATACAAAATTCATGGTGTTTGAGGTATTCGTGAATTTAAATGATATTGTTTTGAGGAATCAATATTATTTCAAATTCTAAAGTTTTGATCAAATATTTGATCAAAGATAGACCAAATATTAATTTTATTTGTCATAAAGATAGGTTGACAAGACAATAAAATTAATGGATAAAATCTCCTCTTACAAATGTTTGAATTTGTATACGTCCATACTAACGTGGCATACAAAATTCACGGGGATTTTGATGTGTTGGTCTTGACCAAATTTTTTTGTTATTCTTAGGATTTCAAATGTTTTTCAATCCCCTAGATGTTAGAGAATACACTTACTAGTCTTAATTAAAATGATTGGAAACAAAACTTGGACACTAAGGTGGACTATCCTCTCAGAAATGAGAATAATAAAGGTGTATCTTATTAGTTGTTGAAATATGTTTAGTGGTGTTATCTACCAGTACCTGGTGTGTAGATACGAGAACAACTGATCATGTCTGTAAATCATTGCGGGGGTTCCAGGAAACCTGACAACTACATAAAGTAGAAATCACCATTTACATGGGTAATGCTACAGAAGTAGTAGCTGTTGCAGTGAGAGATGTTTATAGGAATAAAATATTGGTTTTGAGAAATTGTCTTTACGTACCAAATTTTAGAAAGAACTTGATTTCAGTTTCTAAACTATACAAGGTTGGATATTCTGTCTATTTTAATAACAAAAGTGTTATCAAGAAAAATAGGGAAGTTATCTATTCTGGTACGTTGGTTGGCAATTTGTATACTATAAATCCAATAACTCCCACAATGCAACAAATGAAAATTAATAACACATCTTCTAATTCCAATAAGAAAAAGCAACCTTCGGAAATGAACCAAATATATCTTTGACATCTAAGGCTAGGTCATATTAACTTGAGTAGGATTCAAAGGTTAAAAGTCGATGGACTTTTAGGTTCATTGGTGGTGGAAAACTTTCCAACCTGCGAGTCTTGCTTGGAAGGTAAAATGACCAAAAGACCTTTTAAGGCTAAGGGGTATAGAGCCAAAGATGTGTTGGAATTGGTTCATTCTGATTTGTGTGGACCTATGACTATCCAGGCAAGAGGTAGTTTCGAATATTTCGTCTCTTTTATAGACAACTATTCGAGATACGGGTGCATTTACTTGATGCACTGCAAGTCTGAGTGCTTTGATAAATTCAAAGAGTACAAGGCTGATGTGGAGAAACGTCATGGTAAAAGTATCAAGACACTGCGGTGTGACCGTAGTGGCGAGTACCTCTTAGGAGAGTTTAGGAGTTACTTATCAGAAATCGGGATTCAATCCCAACTGTCTGCACCTGGTACACCCCAACAGAATGGTGTGGCAGAAAGAAGGAATATGACTCTTATGGAAATGGTTAGATCAATGATGAGTTTTTCAGAATTACCAAATTTATTTTGGGGATATACCCTGGAAACGACAGTGAACATAGTACCTTCTAAGTCAGTACCCTCTACTCCCATATAATTGTGGAATGGGCGTAAGCCTAGTCTGAAGCATATTCGGATTTGGGGTAGTCCAGTACATGTGCTGAAGGGAGACACTGATAAGTTGGAATTACGAACAGGAGTTCACTTGTTTGTGGGTTATCCTAGAGAAACGAAAGAAGGTTTATAATCCTAAAAATCAGAAGATCATTGTTAGCACCAATGACCGATTATTAGAAGAGGACTATGTTATGAACCACAAGCCCATGAGTAAAATTGTTCTTAAGGAAATAATAAAGGACACGTCTAATCTAGCACCAACAGTACAAGATAAGATACCATAAGAAACTGCAACATGTGTCACAAATGATGCACAATTACAGAAAGTGGGAGGGTTGTTAGGCAACCTGAAAGATTCATGTTTTGGGAGAGTCTTTGGACTTGATCCCTGGTGAACATGAACCTAATCCTCGGACATATGACAAAGCACTCCAAGATAAAGATGCAGCATCTTGGCAAAAAGTAATGAATTCAGAAATAGAATCTATGTATTCTAACAAAGTTTGGGAGCTAGTAGAACCTTCAAATAGTGTAAAAGCTATTGGATGTAAATATATCTATAAAAGGGAAAGAGGGACAGACGGGAAGGTGGAAACCTTCAAAGCAAGACTTATTGCGAAGGGGTATACTCAGAAAGAGGGAATCGATTATGAGGAAACCTTTTTGCCAGTAGTTATGCTTAAGTCTATCCGGATACTCTTATCTATTGCTGCTCATATGGATTATGAGGTTTGGCAAATGGATGGCAAGACAACTTTCCTTAATGGAAGTCTTGAAGAAAACATCCATATGAAGCAACCAGAGGGGTTTATTGCAAAGGGCAAAGAGCATCTAGTATGTAAGCTCAATCGGTCTATTTATGGACTTAAACAAGCTTCAAGGTCTTGGAACATCCGGTTTAATGAAGTAATCCAGTCCTATGGATTTATTAGTGTCCGGATGAGTCTTGTGTATACAAGAAGTGTGATGGAAATGTGGTGGTATTTCTTGTACTATACGTAGATGACATTTTGTTAGTTGGAAACAATATCAAAGTGTTGTCGGAAGTAAGGGTATGGTTGTCAAAGCAATTTGATATGAAGGACTTGGGAGAATGCGCATATATTCTCGGGATCAAGGTAATAAGGGATCGCAAGAAAAGAATGTTGTGTTTATCCCAAGCTTCATATATCGATAGGATCCTAGCTCGTTTTAGCATGCAAGACTCCAAGAAAGGTTTTCTACCTTTTAGGCATGGAGTATCTTTATCTAAAGAGATGTCTCCATAGACATCAAAAGAGATAGAAGAAATGAAGACAGTTCTTTATGCTTCAGCTGTAGGAAGCCTAATGTATGCTATGTTATGCACGAGACCGGATATCTGTTTTACTGTGGGCATGATTAGGAGATATCAAAGTAATCTAGGACAAGGACATTGGACTGCCGTTAAGCATATATTAAAGTACCTGAGAGGGACTAGAGATTATATGATGGTTTACCAAGCAGATGATTTGCTCCCTGTGGGTTACATGGATTCGGATTTTCAATCAGATAGGGACAATAGTAAGTCAACCTCGGGGGTTTGTGTTTACTTTAGGAAGTGGAGCCATAATAATGGAGGAGTGTTAAGAAGAAATGCATTTCAGACTCCACCATGGAAGCTGAGTATGTTGGATCATCTGAGACAGCCATAGAAGGTGTATGGTTCAGAAACTTCATGACGGATTTACATGTGATTCCTGGTTTACCCAAAATTATTACAGTGTAATGTGATAATTGTTGGTTGGTCCTAGGAAGATCGTACCGGTTCCACTGTACAAAAATTTTGTACAAGTGTTGAACCTTTCCTAAACAACCTATTGTGTTCTTTAGAAGTTAAATTAGGAATCGCAAATGGAACTTAACATTATTGATTTCAAATTTAACTTATCTGTTCTTAATGGTTTAGATTTGGATCGCAAGCAGAACTTAACACTATTGATCCAAATCAACCTATGTTATAAATTCAATTAAATATTAATTTCCAAAATTGGCTTCCAAGACTGCATGACGAGGCACATGACCTTCTTGGGTATAGGAGCATCCACTACCGCCTAGACAAAGCCTTTTAAGGAAACCTAATATTTAATTTCTTTATATAACTCTAGGTTTAACCAAAAGGAACAATCGAATAACAAATTCGAAAAAAAAACACAACTTCGAAATAAATCCGAAAAACTAGAATCTAATGCCTCTTGTGTTTGGAATTCTTACAAAGAAAAATAACTAGCATGATGCGGAAGAAAATTACTAGTTATACCTTTTCTTTGTATGCTAATAACCTCGAGATCTTCTGCCATATTCCTTGGCTCCTCTTGGACGTTGTGTGGGCGACGATCCTCCAAGATGAACACCACCCAAAGAGCTTCTCCTCCTTCTCTAGATTTTGGCCACCACCACCACAAAGGAACCAAAGAGAGCAAGGGGAAAGGGAATAGGGAGAGGGCCAACCACTATGGAGATCACCAACAAGAGAATAAGAATTGATAATAATTGAGGCCTCCTCTCCCCTTCTTTTATATTACTTGCCCAAGGCAAATAAGGAAAGACTTTTACAAAAAAATAAAATCTTCCTCTTATTTTTTCTTTTCCCCTTTTATTTTTCCTTTTCCTTTCCTTTGATTGATTCAATCATCAAATCATTGATTGGATGATTTATTGATTTGGCCGGCCCCTTAAAAGGAAAGAAATAACCTTGTGAAATTTTTTATAAGCAAAGAAAAAACTCTTATAAAATTTTACAAGCTCTCTTTTGTTTTTCTAATGTGGATGTTAAAAAATGAAAGTTTTAAAAAATTAAAACCAAGTTTTAAAATTTAAAACTTCTCTTCTAAAATTTCTATTTTTTAACATGGTTACAAAAATAGAAAATTTCAATTTTAAAACTTCTCTTCCTTTTTCCTAAAAACCATGAGGATGGTTAAAAAAAGAAAAGTTTTAAAACTTTTAAATTTTCTTTTAACCATGTGGCCTAATTCAAATAAGGAAAGTTTTATATTTTAAAATCTCTCTTTTAAAACTTGTAGATATCTACAAAAAGAAGATTTCAAAAATTCATAACACCCCTCCTTATTTGAAATATGTGGTTGGCACCCTTCAAACTTCTTGTGGCCGACCACCTTAAGGAGATTATGGTCGACCCCTTTGGCTTGGTCACCAAGCCATGGGTCAGCCCCTTCTTGGACACCAAGATAGGCTTTTCATGAGTGGACTTGAGGCTTTATTGAGGCTACGACAGGGACCTAGAGGAGAAATTGGTTTTGGCCTTCCGACGAGCTTGAGTATCCTGTGTTCGCCCCGAACACACAACTCAAGTTCATCAATAAAAACTCATTCCACTAGAGAGTTATTATTGCACTACCGCACCAATCCCAAATTATATTATGGGCTCCTTCTTACTATGAGTGTGTTAGTCTCCCTGTGTTTAAGATATCGGATGCCCATTAATTTAATTAAGTTACTGACAACTCACTTTAATTAATGTCTTAGTCCAAGAGTAGTACCACTCAACCTTATTGTCATGTAGGACTAAGTCCACCTGCAGGGTTTAATATGACAATCCTTATGAGCTCCTCTTGGGGACATTCTCAACTTAGATTACTAGGACACAGTTTCCTTCTATAATCAACAACACAAACTATAAGTAATATCATTTCCCAACTTATCGGACCTATTGATTTATCGAGCTAAATCTCACCCTTTGAAAAGTTAAAGAAATAAATACTAAATATATGCTTGTTATTATATTAGGATTAAGAGCACACACTTCCATAATAACTAAGGTCTAGTTCTTTTATTAAGTCAGTTAAAAAGAACTTACCTAAAATAGTCCTACTCAATACACTTAAAGTGTACTAGTGTAATTTATTAGTCAAGATAAACTAATACCTAATTACACTACAACTATTCCAATGGTTTGTTTCTTTCCATCTTAGTCGTGAGCAACTGTTTATAATTTATAAAGAACTAATAACATGATCTTCTGTGTGTAACACCACACACCATGTTATCTACAATATAAATTAATAGAACAACTACACTTAACAAATAAATGTAGACATTTGACCAATGTGATTCTTTTATTTCAAAAATAAATGTTTACAAAAGCTAGACTTTTAGTATACACTCTAACAATAATAAGTGGTGCAGTAGCAAACTTGAAGGAACCATGAGTCCATAAGGCAAGTAAACACATAGAGCGCAAGTACCACCCAATACGAGACATCGTATAACGAGAAGAAGTTGTTGACGCCTAGATTGCATCAGCAGATAACCTAGATCTTTTCACTAAGGCCCTTAAGGCAAGAGCTTTTAATGGGCATGATGAAGGGATGAGAATCAGATGTATGGCAGCATAGTCTTTTAGTATAAGTGGGAGATTGTTAGGATGTATACTAAAAGCCTAGCTTTTGTATAAACATTTATAAGAATCACATTGGTCAAATGTCTACATTTATGCTAAGTGTAGTTGTCCCTTTAATTTATATTGTAGATAACATGGCGTGAGGAAACACACAGAAGTTCATATTTTCAGTTCCTTATAAATTAGAAATAGTTGCTCACAACCAAGATGGAATGAGACAAACCATTGGAGTGGTTGTAGTGTAATTAAGTATTAGTTTATCTTGACTACTAAATTACACTAGTACACTATGAGTGTATTGAGCAGGACCATTTGATGTAGTATCTTTTTATACTGACTATATAAAAGAACAATACCTCAGTTATTATGGAAGTGTGTACTCTTAATCATGATATAATAACAAGCACATATAATTAATATTTATTTCTTTAATTTATCAAAGGGTGTGATTTATCTCGTTAAATCAATAGGCCCGATAAGTTGGGAAATGATATTATTTATATGGTGTGTTGTTGATTATAGAATAAACTGTGTCCTAGTAATCTAGGTTGATGATGTCCCCTTGAGGAGCTCATAAGGATTGTCATGTAAACCCTACAGGTGGACTTAGTCCGACATGACGATAAGGTTAAGTGGTACTACTCTTGGAGCTAGATATTAATTAAGTGAGTTGTCAGTAACTCATTTAATTAGCGGACATTCAATATCTTAAACACAGGAAGACTAACATACTCATGATAAGAAGGAGCTCATATAGTAATATGGGATTGGTACAGTAGTGCAATAATAACTCTTTAGTGGAATGAGATATTATTGATGAACTTGAGTTGGGTGTTTGGGGCGAACACGGGAAGCTCAAGCTCATCAGGAGACCAAAACCAATTCCTCCTCTCGGTCCCTATTGTAGCCTCTTATTTATAAAGTCTTATATCCATCAAAAACCCAACTTCTTACCCACTTCTTGGTGGTCGGCCAAGCCTAGCTTGGATCCCAAGCTAGGGCCAACCAAACCAAACCAAATTGTGAGCCAAGTTGTGGCCGACCCTAGCTTGGAGCCCAAGCAAGGGTGGTCGACCACATATAGATTAAAAGGAGATTTTAAATTTTAAATCTTTCCTTATGTGGAAGCCATGGTTTTAAAAGAGAGTTTTAAAAATTTTAAATCTTTCCTTTTATAGCTTTCTACAAAGGATTAAGAGAAAGATTTAATATCTTTCCTTATTTGTAGTTAAAAGGAAGATTTTAATTTTTGATAAAACTTTCCTTTTTAGCAACCATCCACATGTTTTAAAAGAAAGATTTTAATTTATATAGTTTTCCTTTTACAACCAACAAGGGATTTAAAGAAAGAAATTTTTTAATTAAAATTTCTTACCGGAAACAAATAAGGAAGTTTTAATTTCATGTTTAAAACTTTCCTTGTTTGGAATTAAAGGGGTGGCAGGCCATGACAAGAAGAAAAGGAAGTTTTAATTTTTTTATTTTAAAACTTTCCTTTTTAGTTATTGGCAAGGAATATAAGGAAGTTTTAATTATGTTTAAAACTTTCCTTATTTACCAAGACCAAGGAATATAAAAGAGGAGGAGGGGGTGCCTCACCCAAGAAATACATCTTCTATTTCTCCTCTCTTATTCCTTGTAGCCGACCCTTCTTATTCTCTTTCTTTTCTCCTTTGGTGGCCGGCGGTATCATCTCTTGGAGTTTGGTTAGTGGCCGGATTTTGCTTAAGGAAGAAGAAGAGAAAGGAGGCATTGTTTCCTATCATCCCTTGGTTATTGGTTGGTGGCCGAAGCTCATCATCCTTTGGAGGTTGTTGGTGGCCGAAACTTGGAAGCAAGAAGAGAAGGCTTGGGTGGATTTCATCTTGGTAGATCGTCGCTCACACGACATCCAAGAGAAGGAGAGGAATACAATAGAAGATCAAGAGGTCTATAAGCTACAAAAGGTATAACTAGTTATTAGTTTCTGCATCATAACTAGTTCATCTTTTTGTATAGATCTTGAAAAACCAAATACAAGAGGTTATCGGTTTATGTTATTATTTTTGTTATCGATTTTATGTTTTCGATTTCATGTTTTGATATTGTGTTTCTATTGAGGTTTTTATAGTTAAACCTAGTTTGCTATAAGAAGTTAAATATCCGATTTCTTTGTGAGGCTTTGTCTAGGAAGTGGTGGATGATCCCATACCCAAGAAGGCTTAGTGCCTCATCATGTTTAACCTAGAAGCCAATCTATGAAATAGATATTTGATAACTTTTGTAATATAGTTTAACTTAGGAAGATCACATCAGTTGAACTTGGAGTAAGAATGTTATGTTTCGTTCCCAATCCAAGTTTAACTTCTAAAGGGAAATTTGGATTAATAATGTTAAGCATCGTTTGCAATCCAAATTTAACTTTAGTAGGGCACATGGGTAGCTAGGATAGTTCTATGCTTGTACAAATTTTTGTACAGGGGAATTAGGACGGTATTCTGAGTATAAACCAGCAGCTGCTTACTTTGAATGTCCCTGATAGCTGCGAAGCAGCTAACTGAGAGTCCGAGTGGATGAGAATTTTTGTAGCTTCGACATGTCGAGCTGCCTGTAGGTTGGCTATCAAAGCTTTATACTTGGCTTCATTTTTCGTCACCTGATAATCCAGCCGAACGGACAACTATATCCAGTCCTCCCTGGGTGTATAGAATGTCGATCTTGCTGCCTTGACAAGTGGATGAGCCGTCGACGTAAATTTTCTAAGTTGCATCTAGCTCAGTATTCTGGACTTTAGTGATGAAATCATGTAAGGCTTGAGCTTTAATCACCGTTCTGGGCTGATATTGAATGTCAAAGTCACTCAACTCGGTTGCCCACTTGATCAGCCGTCCGGACACCTCGGGGTTTAGAAGGACCCTTCCTAGGACACTGTTGGTCATAACAATGATCGAATGCGCTAGAAAGTATAAGCGGAGTCTCTGAGCGGCTAAAACCAATGCATATGCTAATTTTTCAAGACAAGTGTAGCGGGATTCAGCACTTTTCAATATATGACTCAAAAAATACACGAGTTGTTGATCGCGACCGTTTTGCTTTACCAATGCTAAGCCAACCACATACTCGGTAGATGATAGGTAGATCCAGAGCGGCTTGCCAGCGCTCGGCTTGGCTAACACAGGCAAGGAGTTGAGATATTCCTTAAGCTCTTCCAATGCCTTGTCACATTCTGCATCCCATTGGAATTTTGTCGCCCGACACAACACCTTGAAGAATGGATTATTCCGGTCGAACGACTTAGAGATAAACTTTGATAGCGCGGTGATCCGTCCGATCAGCTATTGGACCTCCTTCAAGTTGCGGGATGGGGACATGTCTTGCAACGCCTTCACATTGCTCAGATTCACCTCGATGCCCTGTTCGGTGACGATGTATCTAAGGAAGCGGTCACTCTTTGTGCCGAACAGACATTTGCTCGGGTTCAACTTTATCCCATATGCCCTTAAGGTTCATCATGTTTCTTCAATATTTGCATAAAGATCAGTAGCTCAAACATATTTTATTAATATATCATCGACATATACCTTCATGTTATGGCCAATTTGTCGACGGAACACTTTATTGATCAGCCTCTGGTAGGTGGTGTTAGCATTCTTCAATCCGAACAGCATAACATTGTAGCAATACATTCTGTCGGCCGTGATGAAGCTGACCTTCTCTTGATCTTCCAAGGCAAGCAGCACTTGGTGGTATCCTTGGTACACGTTGAGCATGTAGATTAACTTGCAGGCTGCCTTAGAGTCCACCATCTGATCGATTCTGGCAGTGGATAGAAATCCTTCGAGCATGCCTTATTCAAGTTGCGGAAGTCGATGCAGACCCTCCACTTGTTGCCCAGCTTGGAGACCAGCACGACATTAGCGAGCCAGCTCGAGAATTAGACTTCCCGTATGTGTCCAGCCTGCAACAATTTTTTGATCTCCGCCTAAATGATTAGGTTCTGCTCTGCACTGAAGTCCCTCTTTGTCTGCTTCATAGGCCTAACATCCGGTCAGACGTGAAGCTTGTGCTGAGCCACACTCGGCGAAATATGAGGGAGCTCATGTGTCGACCAAGTGAATACGTTGTGATTGCCTTCTTCTCGCTTTCCAGGTCGGTGGCAACAAAGGTAGTTGCTTCCGATCGGCTTGGGTAAATCTACACCTCCTCGTTTTCATTATAGACCAGCGTAGAAGGTTTCTTTGTGATAGCGTTCACCTCCAAGTATGGGTTCTTCTAAGAGGCCCTTAGTTCAGATTTGACCATCTCGACGTAGCATCGTCGAGCGACCAACTGGTCGCCTTTGACTTTGCCCACCTTGTCATCCATTGGGAATTTGATCTTCTAGCAGAAGGTGGATACCACCGCTCAGAACTCATTGAGTGCTAGTCAGTCCGATATAACATTGTAGGCCAACATCGCGTCCACCACAATGAAATTTGTGGTCCTTGTCTGCTTGAGCGAGATGGCCAGGCGGACTTGGCCGATTAGTAACACTTAGTTGCTTGTAAATTCGTAGAGTGGAGTCATCATGGGCAGCAAATTGCTCTGATCAATTTGTAGTTGATCGAACACCTTCTTGAATATGATATTCACCGAGCTCCCTGTGTCAACAAAGGTTTGGTGAATAACATAGTTAGTGATTACCACTCGGATGATCAGTGCGTCATTGATAACTAGCATTTTTATTGGTTATTTTGGCTCTTATTCTTGATATTTTTACCTTCTCACATGCTTAATTTTATGGTTATATTATATTTTGTGAGTAAAATCTATTTTGGACTTAATTATAAATTTTCTATAAATTATAGAATTTAATTTCATGTTTTTATGTGGTTTTGTAGGAAACTCAAAGAGCCATAGATTAGGGTCGAGCCGAATCAAATTTGGCCTGATTTAGAGGTTAACGGAGGAGATCAAGCCAAATTAATATGAACCGTTGATCCAGATAAAGAGAGATCTTATTCCTTCATCCAGACCAAAGCATCCTGCCCTTGATCTAAATCTGAAATGATATGCACCATTGGATCCAAGCAAGAAGGCAACTTGATCCGGACCACTCATCTCTTCATCAGCTAGATCAAATGCTCAGATCTTCATCCATCTTCCTTACAAGGATGGACGACCCAGATTAAAGGGGGAGAAAACCATTCTCTTTACTTCTCACGCGACTGGCACAGTGGTGACATCTTCTCTGTTCGCGATCTCTCCTTCCTCGCGGGCTAGGGCACGCGGCGACTACTACCACACCAACGCCTCTTTTCTTTTTCCCACCGGCCGACGGCTCTTCCCTTACATTCATTGCCACCGGCTGGCCCTCCACAGCTACCCTTCTTCTTCTTAATTTCCCCGGTAACGGTGCCAATTTGATACAACTTGTTTTTGTCACGTTGAAACGATATCAAATGAATTAAGTATTGAACCCCCTCTAACTACACTAATGCAATATAGAAATGACTGAGGTCGTCTCCCAACGAATGCAACGACATGATGGTAAACTTAGGATCGCATGTTATTCCTATTTTGGGTATTTTAAATATGGAATTGGGGGTTTTGGGTTTTGATTCTAAATCCTACAAATGAAAAGCAAAGCAAGTAAGAAACTAATCTAATGCTAGAATGAAATCTAACTAAGTGTTAACAATTAATCCACAATGCATTATCACTCTACGCTATGATTTCACCATCAACACACTTAAACTAAGGAAGGAAATAGCAAAACATTAAATAAAATCTAATCTAATAAATAAAAGATAATGTAAGTAATAAAACTAAATCTAACCTAACTATAATTGCAGAAAATACAAGGCAACATGAAGTAAAGTAAAACAAAGCATTTAACGATCCCTAAAACATTAAAGAGATCTAATCTAACCTAACCTAATTGCATTAAATCAAAGCTAGAACTTAAAGAAATTGAAAGAACAAGATAAAGCAAGAACTAAACAAACTAAAATGCAACAAATTGAAACTATTGGTTGAAGCAATTCATCGAACATGTGGCATGCATGAAACAAATGAAGCAAGATTAGTGCAATTAAAACATGGAAAATCTAGTTCAATACAAGCATTCAACCACAAAACATAACCACAAGCAAATATAAACAATGAACATGAAATAAACTAAGTATTCCAACCACAATCCACACAACCACTTCAAGTCCAAAGAATACCCTCGTCGTCACACGAAGACCCGACAATTGAACCCCGAACTCTGGTGAACAGTAGCACTCTGCCGGACTGCTGCACACTTCGACAATGACGAGTCGTTGTGAGGGATCTCCACTCCCACTAAACCCTTCGGGCCAAAATTGATCTCGGGTCCTTCAACATTCTCCTTGCTGCAGCCAACGACATGGATCTCGAGTCACCGAACGTGCAACTGTTGGGATATGCCCGATGCGATGTGTACTAAAACACATTTCGTAAACATGCGCAGCGAAAAATAAAATAATAATAATTCTTAAATTATTACATCATATGCACCACACGCATACAAGGATACAACATGCCAAACATGATTTTATAATTAAATTTTTACGGAAAGTAAATTTACGCTAGGTGTACCTTACAGATGACCGGTAATGAGAAGGGCATCAATCGTAGCGACATTATCAAACCTCGCCTCTATTTGTATCCACGCCGAGCTCCTCAAGACAACTCCTTAAGTACAAGCCTCTCCTTCGGAAGTTACTAACCACGAGCGAAGAAGAGGGATCAAGAGGAAGAGAAGCACACATGGAAGAGATTTCTTCCTTGTGGTGAGCATGACAACAAGGGGAAGGGCTTCCCCTTGTTGGCAGCGGCAAAGAGAGAGGGGAGAGGGAGAGGAGAAGAGAAATTGGATTAAGGTTTTCCAAACACTTTACAAGCCAATTAATGATCTCATATCTATAATTTTCTCTCAACCATATCAATATATTGGTTTGGTTCACAACTAAATCAAGTTGGTTCATGACTAATTCATGATTAAACCAAATATGGTCCAACTCTTCCATAAGAGATGTGGCCCATTCGCGCTTCCATTGCGATAAATATTTTCATATTTGTCTTATGTATGATCCAACCAAACATTTATCTCTTGATCGAGGAATCCTATTTTTTAAATTGTTTTACGTCTTTTAGAGACTCGTTAGTATGTGTGACCCAATAGGTTCCCGGTTTATCTTGCCCGTTCATAATTAACGACTTAATTATAGATCGATCATGAGTGACACCTAGTAGTACATCATGATCCCCAATTTGTCGGAATATCATAGTTGATCTTATTAATTATAAACCCTTCAGCAACTATAATGAGTTGTGTCTCGTTCCTTTCACTCATCTTATACCCACTTGATTCAGGACATGCTCTATGTGTCTTGTCCCTACTAGGCTAACTACCTCACACCTAGCCCAAGTAATACTTTCTCGTTCTGTGGATTCAAATTACTCGTACACGTGTACAAGAGTCTCGCACTCTTAACATGTGATGCTTTGGCCAAAAACTTTGAGTAATAATCCTCACGAGTGTCCATAGGGTATACGTCTCCTCGCAAGAAGAGTTGAATCCTCTGTGGGCTATCCAAACAGCTTCGGGCACTTCAACTTATACCCAATCATCCCAGGTTCACACCTCAATGAGATGCTTGCTTAAGATGTCAAAGTTTAAGTCTCCATGACCAAGATGTCTTGTATACCTCAAGTCGAAGGAAACTTGGACTTATGCTACAGTAAGAACTTCACAGACATATCTATATATATATAGAGAACCATATAAAGTCTTACAGCAAGTCACTCTAATGAACTAGTTACCATAACCAGCATCCATGTTTAAATCTCGACGTCCCAATGTGTTCAATCGGTGAGAAAATAGATGCTTGGCCGAACCAAGGAGTATAACCCATACTAGTCTTACAGAATTGATGATGTCTGAATGCATCAATTTAACGACTAGGGAAATTTCAATATATTCATAATTGTACATGTAGAGATAATCACTAGTTATGATCCAATCACAAATTCTCTCATGCTATGAATTATATTATAGACATTTAGTAAATAAGTTTAAGACAATCAAATATATAATATGCACTCAAATAGTGAATCTATACTTATTAAATAAATAGAAAAAACTATAAGGTGATTACCTTAGGACATCCTCCAAATTCTAACACTCCCACTTGGCCTAAAGCCAATCGCCACAGTTTTCTAAACCGTAAGCACAGATGTGACTCTCAAACTTGCTTTGTGGTAGAACCTTTGTCAAAAGATCTGCTAGATTCCTTTCAATGGGAATTTTCTTGAGTTGTATTTCTTTCCTACTAAGGATCTCCCTGATCAGATGATAACAATGAAGCACATGTTTTGATCATTGATGAGACCTTTGCTTGCACAATGACTTCAGTGTTGTCACAGTAAATAGGTAATGCTTTAACAATGGATGGAACCACTCCAAGTTCAGTAACAAACTTCTTGATCCAAACCGCTTCCTTTGTTGTTTTCGAAGTTGCAATGTATTCCGCTTATAGGTTGAATCTACAACAATGTCTTACTTGGAACTTTTCCAACTAACTACGCCTCTATTTAATATGAATATAAATCCAGAGTAGGACTTGAAGTTTGTTGGAACCCCAAAGGTTGTTTTGATGTGATCAACAAGTTAAGTTAGGTCCTGTGGTGTTTTAACCTTATGTCTAAGTGTGCAGGAGTTTAGGAGCACAGGGAGTCAAGCAGAAGACGTAGCTAGTGAGAAGGATGGCACGGGAGAATGCGTCTGAGGGACAAGGTGTTGCGGAAGAGTACACCGGCGGATGAGAAGGAAGCGTGCGGTGTTTCTGAGGAATGAGAAGCCAGAGCGGAAGATTGCTCGAGGAGCAAGAGATGCAGCTAGCAAGAAGGTCGGCACGGGAGAGTGCGTCCGAGGGGTGAAGAGCTGCGGATAAGTACGCTGGAGGACTAGAAGGAAGCACGCGACGATTTTGAGGGACGAGAAGCCGGAGCGGAAGCCTGCTCGAGAAGGCCGGAAGTTTGATTTGGGTGAGCCCTATTCCGGATGGCCGAGATCACCCAAGCAAGTGGAGCCGGAGCGGAAGATCTGGACTGAGGCGAGCTGAACCAGAGCAGAGGGCTCGGACCTAAAAAAGTCAACTCTATTGACTTTTTTGGTCCGGGGTGCCCGAAACCCTTCCGAGCGCCTGGACTTGGTTGCTATCAGATCATGGTCAAACGCGATATATGAGAGAAGAGATAAAGTGTTATCCCCTCTCAGGCACCTGGAACCCTTCTAGGCGCCCCGAATTGTGTGATGGTCCAAGAAGTTCAAAAAGACAATCAATTTAAGAATTGTGTGCTCAACACTTGTGCGCTTACTTTTAGTAGTTTTGCTTCTATTTGTTTGTACGTCATTGCTGTAAGAGGCTTCTCCGCCTGAAGAAGATTCTAGTGCGACTCATTCCTTGGATTAACAACCTTCCCGGTTGTAACTAAGTAAAAATCCCTTTGCCTCTTCTTTTAGTTTTATTTGTTTACTTTATTTATGCAAGTGTTATTTTGAAAGTTCGAGAAGGGTAGTTTTCTTTTTGTGCAGGCTATTCAACCCCCTTCTAGTCGGCCAACGCGGTCTCCGACAAGTGGTATCAGAGCAAGGACGCCTCAGGAGGACTAACCGTCGACTGAAGCAACGAGATAGTCGGAACGAATATCTACCCACCACAGTTCGAGGGGGAGTTCACTTTTTGGAAGCGATAAATGCAGGTTTATTTTAAAACTAATTTAAATATGTTATTAATAATGACGTATGGTTATTAAGTTCCAAAGGATACAAAAGGAGAAGAACTTGAGGAGCATCAATGGATTGACGAGCAACACGATGAATTCATGACAAATGGTAAGGTTGAATCCCACCTTCTGAGTGTACTACCTACCCAGGATCTCGAAAGAGTCAAAAATACAGAAGCGCAAAAGAACTTTGGGAAAAGTTCTTGAAGCTCTATGAAGAACCATTTGAAGTCGACTCCTCGATGGACACTGAGTTGTCGTCAAAAGAATCCGAGACGGAGGAAATTGCCGAGACAAACCTAACAGCCGAATTCCATCCCGAGAACATAGAAAACTCATCCCAGATAAGCATCGATGAAGGAGGAGAGTCTTTGGAAGAAAGCAACTCAACAGGGGAGCATCAAAAGTCGACAAGGTAAGTCAGGTATGGTCTCCACCTCTTGACCAATTGCTTAATTCAGTTAAAATACTATTGAAAGATTTTTTTCGAGTTAAAAATTATATTATCGAAACATTTTTGTGAATTAGAAATTAAAAATAAAACAAAGAATAGTGTGTTTAAAGAAACTCTAGCAACAGATTATCGATTAAAAAATCTCGACAAACTAATAAGAGAAAATGACATGTTAAAGGAACAAATATAATTTTCTGTGTGTTCAAAATTCCCTGCTTTAAATTTGAGAAATTATGACAAACTAAAATGAAAATTTAAATATCACTAACCTAAATTGTGGATTAGACTTAGCACCTTTAGCAAGAAAATTAAACAGCTAATTTCCTTACGAGGCTTTGTCTAAGAAAGTGGTTGTTGCTCCAATAACCAAGAAGGCCTAGTGCCTCACCACTGCTTGGAAGCCAAAATATTGAAATAAAATATTTAATTAACTTACAAATAAAGTATTGAAAGTAAATAATGCTTTAAAATATTTTAAACATTTTTTTGAAAAAATTTCTCAAAATTGTCTAAAAATTGCCTAAGTTAGAATTTTCTTTTACTTAGGAAATTTTTTTCTTAAAATTGTTACTTATTCTCAAAATAATTTTTCTTGCAAAACTTAGGAAAATTTTCTGAAAAAAAATATTTGTTAAACATTTTTACTTATAAATTTCTTTGAAAATTTATATAAATTTTTAGTAATATCAAAATAATTTTTCAAAATTATTACCCTTAGATTTTTTTTGACCCTATTTTTTATGTGATCAAAGGAGGAGAAGAAAAAATATAAGTCTAGGGGGAGGTAGACCAATTTTTTCTATCTTTTTTGTACTTTATTGCAATATTAGTTATGTTACTCTTATGTCTATTTACCCTATCTTAATTTGGGTTGCTTATATAAAAAAAGTGGAGATTGTTGGAACCCTAAAGGTTATTTTGATGTCATCAACAAGTTAAGCTAGGTTCTGTGGTGTTTTAACCTTGTGTCTAAGTGTGCAGGAGCTTAGGAGCACAGGGAGTCGAGCAGAAAACACAGCTAGCGAGAAGGACAGCACAGGAGAGTGAGTTTGAGGGACGAGGCGCTATGGAAGAGTACACCGGCGAACGAGAAGGAAGCGTGCAGTGTTTCCAAGGAACGAGAAGCCAGAGTGGAAGATTTCTCAGGGAGCAAGAGACGCAGCTAGCGAGAAGGTCAGTAGGGGAGAGTGTGCCCGAGGGGCGAAGAGCTGCGGATGAGTACGCTGGAGGACTAGAAGGAAGCACGCGACGATTTCGAGGGACGAGAAGCCGGAGTGGAAGCCTGCTCGAGAAGTCCGGGAGTTAGGGTTCAGGTGAGTCCTATTCCAGATGGCCGAGATCACCCAAGTAAGCGGAGCCGGAGTGGAAGACCCAGACCGAGGTGAGCTGAACCAAAGCAGAGAGCCCGGACCGAAAAAAGCCAACTCTGTTGACTTTCTTGGTCCTGGTGCCCGGAACCCTTCCGGGCGCCCAAACTTGGTTGCTATCCAAATCATGATCAAACGTGATCTATGCATGAAGGGATAAATTTTTATCCCCTCCCAGGCACTTGGAACCCTTCCAAGCGCCCCGACCAAGGCTATAAATATAGCCTTGGTCCAAGAAGCTCAAAAAGACAATCAATTCAAGAATTGTGTACTCAACACTTGTGTGTTTACTTTTAGTAGTTTATCTTCTATTTGTTTGTACGTCATTGTTATAAGAGGCTTCTCCGCCTGAAGGAGATTCTAGTGCAACTCATTCTTTGGATTAACAACCTCCCCGGTTGTAACCAAGTAAAAATCCCTTTGCCTCTTCTTTCAGTTTTATTTGTTTACTTTATTTATGCAAGTGTTATTTTGAAAGTTTGAGAAGGGTAGTTTTCTTTTTCTGCAAGTTATTCAACCTCCCTTCTAGTCGGCCAACGTGGTCTCCAACAGAGTCATCCTTGTCCTTCTGGAAACTAGCATCTATATATCCGCGTATGGTCGTATCACCATCTCCATAAACTAAGAACATATCCTTAGTTCTTTTTAAGTACTTAAGGATGATCTTGATAGCCACCCAATGATCCATTCCTGGATTAGACTGGTATCTGTTCGTAATACTCAGAGCATATGATACATCGGGTCTTGTACATAACATAACATACATGATAGATCCTATTGTGAACGCATAAGGTATCTTATCCATGCAAATCCTCTCGTCTTCTGTGTGTGAGCACATAGACTTCGAAAGTTGAATTACATGCCTCATAGGTATGAAATCTTTCTTGGATTCAGATATACTAAATCATTTTAGCACTATATATATATATGTCTGTAGGACCGTTAGATTCGATAGAGGGGGGGTGAATATCGATTCGAAAAAACAAGAGTTTAAATGCAGCGGAAAAGTAAAATAGACACAGTGGTTTTACTTCGTTCGGAGCCTATGACGACTCCTACTCGAAGGCCCGTGGTCCTTGACCACTTTCGTTGGGCAATCACTAGCAATTAGGAATAATAATTACAAAAGAACCGTACAGGGAATGCTAATGAAACTGAAAAACAAATACCGACAAAAGGGAAAAGACGAAGCGTAGTGTCGGAGCTTTGTTGGCGTCGCACTGAGCGTCGAGCAGCAAGACCAGCAGTAGAAGAGTTCTCAGCTTGATTGATTGTTCTGAAGCTCCTGTCTGGGGCTTCTTTTATATGCTGTTCCGGGCGCCTGGATCCCTTCCGGGCGCCTGGAATGTGACGTAGCTGCTCCACCCGAGATGCTCCACGTGGCGACGACTTGGCTGGATAGAATTCGCCTTCCGGGCGCCCGGATCCCTTCCGGGCGCCCGGACCTCCGGGCGCCCGGACTACCTTGTTCCAGAAAACTCCCTTTTCCTGCAAAACAAAGTTAGTCCGAGGCAAATGTATATCCTGTAAAACAGATTGTCAGCACAGTTAAAGTTCAACAGATAAATAAAAAGAGTATGACTTAGATTCCGTCTCTCCGAGACCGGAATCTAGTCACGATCTCGACTTAGACATCCGAAATGGATCTAAGCCGGATCGACGCCTAATGTCCCCTTCCCGGGAACGCGTCCTCACAGTCACTCCCTTCCAATGACTTACCTTTCTTACCTGCCAGACGTCCGGTCAGCCCGTCGACCCGTCTGGACTTCTCGACCCGCTTGGACTTCTCACCAGCTATCCGGTCAGCCCGTCGACCTAGCTGGACTTCTCGCCAAGCGTCCGGTCAGCCCGTCGACCCGCTTGGACTTCTTGCCAGCTATCCGGTCAGCCCGTCGACCTAGCTGGACTTTTCCTGCACACTCGATTAAAGTGTCAGACAACAACAAAACTAACTTAACCTATTTGTCATTCATCAAAATCTGGGTTAAATCGTTAGTGCTAACCGCACCAACAATCTCCCCCTTTTTGATGGAATGACAACCTGGTTAAGTTAGTGAAAACATATGCAAGAAACAACATGCATTTATGTGGGTTTAAGTTAGTTTGTATTTTCAAATTGGTTTAGCTAACTTAACCACCTAACCCTCCTCCCCCTTTGGCATTCATCAAAAAAAATGAACAAAGGTAAATAACTATAGTGAAGAGTTACTGTAACAGGTAATCAAATTTTGAAAGATAGCTAAGTTTGGTTCAAAATTTGAAAGATAAAAGTGCAATTTTTAACACCAAGTTAAAAATTAGTTAAGTTGACTTGGGGTAGACAAGTTGAGTTTTGAAAAGTTAAAGTTAATCAAGTTTAACTTTTCAAGCGTGTAGAAATTTTCAAGACAGGTTTTTCAAATTTAAGTAACATTTAATTTTCAAAAGGTAAATTTTTCAACTTCGATTTAAAACAAAGCAAAATTTAAACTTTTCAAGAAATAAAATTTTTGTCAAAATTAATTTTTAAGGCTAATTTTGGAAATAGTTAAATTTTCAAATCAGGTTTGAAAATTAGGTGGGATTAAACTTTCACATTTTTCAAATACTTAGTTAAATTTAACTTTTTTTTGTAAATCAATGTTCAAACATAGGTTAGGTTTTAAAAGGCATTTTCAAACATACAAAATTTGAGTTTATTCTCCCCCTGAACTTGATACTTACTCTAACCAGCTGTCTAACCAATTAGCTACTAACTGACTATCAGAAGATAGTAGCTTTCACTTGGTTAGTCAGATTAAGTTAATTATACCCAGCCAGTGTTTGACTTGACTGATGAACTTTAATCTGATTAATGTCTGAATTGTATTTAACGTCCAGACTTATGTTGATGCACTGAAATAAGCATCTTAAGTCCAGACAGTTGGCCTATGCATCTCACCCCTTTCTATGTTTGTCAAACACAAGCAAGGTAAACCTAAGGTGTTGGTGAGATGCTCAAAAACTAGTCTTATGGGTACATGCTTTCTAAGGATTCAAAACTAGTCTAAGGCCAAAACTGTTTTTGAAAATCTAGAAATGGAAAGTTTTGAAAACAACCAAATTTGACTTATAATTTGAAAGAGTGATTTTTGAAAGCAATTTTGAGATTTAAAATTCCTAGTCTATTGAGATATAACATAATCAATGTAGGTCTGAAATAGCACTAGATAAATCCAAAATATTTTACAAGTAGTGTAGCTACAGAAGTAGGTCATCACTAAAGCTACTGAGATGATGAAGGGGGTGGTCCAGATCCCAAGGATTGAAGAAGTGCCATCAGCTCAGTGTGTCGGGTGTCTCCGGCAGCTCGTAACTCGGCAACCTCTCGCCGTATGTCCCGATGAAAATCAGAGTTCTCCTGCTGGAGACTCGCCATAGCTCTCTCTAGTCCGGTCATACGGTCGGCTAGAGTGCGGGGAGCGTGTCGTGGTGCTCGAGCTGGGGGTGGTGGGGGAGCCGGTGCGGCTTCCTCTGGAAATAGTGCGAGCATGAACTCGTCCATCTGTGGGTCTGGATCGGGCTGGTGCTGTGCCCCCCTCCGCCAAGACATAGTCCCGTCATCTCTATCTATATGGATGCCAGCTAGGGAAAAGTTCCGAGCGGCTATAACATCGAACTCGGTCATATGGGCAACGTCTCCCCTAGTGACATCAATATGCAACGAGGACAAATAGGCTGTCAGAATGTGACCAAATGGCATATGGACTCTACTGTCAGTCACATATCCAGCTGAATAGATGATGGTGGAGAAGATATGTAGGCTGATGTCAATTTCTAACCTATGAATAAGGGCATAAAGTAAGAACGAATGGAAAGGGCGCATCACAGCGATGTCTCGAGTAGTCAGTGGTAAAATGCAAAGGACTACAACCCTATAAAGAGTGTAGTCCTGGACTCGAAGTTCTACTGACCTAAACTGTGTCACCGTGGGATCTCTCTCTCCCCCGAAAAAATACGAATAAATCGTATCGAGAGTAATATGTGAGTAGGGATCTTCGAACGGTAGATCCCTCGGAGGATAGCACAAAAAGGAGCAAGTAGATGGACGCAACTCTAAAAACTCTCGGATGGTCGTAGGGGAAAATACGATATCGGTGCCTGCTGCCCTAGTGGTATAGGTGAGATCGTCTACTTTTACTAGGTTATTGCAAAATTCGGCACACAGACTTATGTTTATCGGACTGGTACATTCGACAAGGTTCCTTAAATTATAGTGGCCTATAACCTCTAAAGCAGAGGGACATGACCTTAGAAAGAACGATCTATCTATGCAGGTAGTCCTAATGGCCTTATAAATGGTGGACTCAAATTTAATCCTAAGTTCGTCTGTGGGAAACCTAGGGTCTGTACTAGCATTGGAGGGTCCAGCACCAGTATTTGTTCGTTTCCTACTGTATATAAATAAAAGAATATTCAAAAAAATTGAGAAGACAAAAAATAAAATTTTAGAGAGGGGAAGAATTTTTTACCGAGGAGCCATCGAAAAATATAGATTTGACGACCTCGGTTGAATCGCAACAGCGTCTTCACCGCAAGAAAATTTTGATTTAGAGTACTTTCGCACTGAGGTTCAAAGTGAACCTTGGCAAAAGTGAGAAGTAGTGGGGCAAAGGTTGGGGGCGCCTGCTGCCCCTTATTTATAGGGGACTCCGGGCGCCCGGATCCTTTCCGGGCGCCCGGGGTTGCTAGGGCGGGGCGCCCCGGAGGGTAATACCAGGGGCGCCCGCCCCTGGTTTTTGATTTTTTTTTTTTTTTTTTTTGGAAATTAGGTTTGAAGTTAAGTTTTAAGTTTAAAATAATTCTTTTTAAGTTTAGAATTTTGAAATTAATTTTTAAAAATTAGAATTTTGAAATTAGTTTAAAATTTTGAAAATAATAATTTTTAAGTTTAAAATTAGAATTTTGAAAATAATTTTTAAGTTTTAGAATTTTGAAATTAAGTTTTAAAGTTTAAAATTAAAATTTTGAAATTAATTTTTAAGTTTAAAATTAAAATTTTGAAGTTAATTTTTAAGTTTGAACTTAAAATTTTGAAATTAATTTTTAAGTTTAAAATTGAAATTTTGAAAATAATTTTTTAAGTTTAAAAATTAAAATTTTGAAATTAAAATTTTGAAATTAATTTTTAAGTTAAAATTAAAATTTTAAAATTAATTTTTAAGTTAAAATTAAAATTTTGAAATTAATTTTTAAGTTAAAATTAAAATTTTGAAATTAAATTTTAAGTTAAAATTAAAATTTTGAAATTAATTTTTAAGTTAGAATTAAAAATTTTGAAATTTTGAAATTAATTTTTAAGTTAAAATTAAAAATTTGAAATTAATTTTTAAGTTAAAATTAAAATTTTGAAATTAATTTTTAAGTTAAGATTAAAACCTTATTCATCTCACCCGATCTATATTTTCAATCAGAGAATCCTATGATTTCGTGAGATGAAATTGGATTTTTAATTATAGAGTTTTGGTTTAACGTGTGTTAGATTCAGATTTAGTTTTGGTTTCCACAAATAGGCATTCTTCGGATAAACTTCTAAGCTTGGTGAGTCACATGGACATCATTAGAAGTAACCAACCTTTCGAGGTTTTCCGAATAGTCCTATCCACGGAACTTAGAACTAAATCTTGGTTTAACTGGTTAGGATTCATTTAAGGGTAGCTTCGGTCAGTTCCACTTGGCCAAATGCACCAGATCGAAGCCATATCTTTCTAGACATGCGATGGCCAAGCTTCCCTAACGTACTATCATCCAAAAATTTCACCAGTACCATGATTCAAGTTAAACTTGGTCTCTTTTTAACTAATCCTAATTACCCTGCCGGGTTAATTTGTTTTGGTTTACCCTGTCGGGTAGGTTAGTTTTGGAGGTGCCAGCTATTCTGGAGCCTCCCCCTGAATTATTGGCCATTAATTTAAGTTTTAATTTTAGGCTTGTGTCGATTCTTTTTATAGTTATAGTTAACTTGGTGATAATTTTGTTGTTTCTTAAACTGTTTAGATTTTGAATTTGATTTAGGTTTGTATTTTGGATTTTGGTTTGGTTTATTTAATTTTATATAATGTATTTTTTCTTTAGGTATATAATATTGATTAAGTCCTACTTGCGTGGTCAGACACGCTTTCGGAACCCAAGCTAAATTGGTTGACTTGTATTGGGTTATTAATGATTTGAAGGTTTTATTTGAATTCGACTTATATCCTAGTCCGGTTTTATTATAACATGCTTTTTGATTATTTAGGATTAAGTCTAGATTTTTTGATCTTGTTGTAAATTTTTCTAGCATTTCTTTTAAATCTTTAACATCATTTTTTAATGATAGATTTTCCTCTTCAAGTGTTAGATCTTGAGTTGGATTCGAATTTTTTAATTGTTCCTTGAGGTTTTGATTTTCCTCAAGAAGTGATTTGTTTTCATTTTCTAATTTGGTTAATTTACTATTTAAACAGGAAATAATTCTAAAAATTTTTTTGTTTAAATTAAAGTATACCTCATTCGGGCCTTCGGAAACGAGTACAGACTCGTGGCTTGTTTCGGGCCCGTCTTCATCTTCCGACTCGTTTTCTGTTTCGGCTTCGCGGGCCATCAGTGCGAGGTGGCTTTGATGTTTCTGCTCTTCTTCCTCCGATTCGTCCGAGGAGTCGTCCCACGTTGCTTTGAGTGCCTTCTTTTTGGTTGGCTTTGGTTTTTCAAACTTTAGTTTTGGACATTCGTTCTTGTAATGTCCCTTTTTGTTGCAGCCGTAGCAAGTCACGTTCTTTTGTTCTGAGGGAGAGCTGATCTTTTGAAGATCCTTTTTGCTGAAGCTCCTCTTTCTCCTGGTGAACATTTTTCTTACCAAGTTCACCAGGTGTTCTTCGTCTTCAGAATCTTGATCGGAGTCTTCTTCAAGTTCAGGCTTGCTTTTCTTTTCTTTGGAGGAACCTGCAAATAGAGCTATACCTTTCTCGGCTCCAGCATTAGTTTGTTCGTGTAATTCTAATTCACAAAACAGCTCGTCTAATTTTAAGTTGGAAAGATTCTTAGAAATTTTGTAGGCATCCACTATTGATGCCCACAAACTATTACGTGGAAAGGCGTTTAAAGCGTACCTTATTAAGTCTCTCCATTTGGTGGCCTATCGCATGAAGCCCGTTGAGGATGTCCTTGATCCTCGCGTGTAGTTGATTCGCTGTTTCTCCTTCCTGCATTTTTATATTAAAAATTCTATTTAGAAGCAGGTCTCGTTTTGTTACCTTAGCGTCGCTCGTTCCCTCGTGCAGTTCGATCAGCTTGTCCCATAGCTCTTTAGCGTTTTTGTGTGGACCGACTCTGTTCAGTTCTTCTCCGCACTGTAGAGTGTTGATCGCTTTATTTTCTGTTGATGCTTTTTTCTTGAGATCTGCTGTCCAGTCTTCAGGATCCACTAGATTCCCGGCGTTGTCCACTGGAATTTTGTAAGGTTTCGTAATGCTCATCCACTGGTCGAAGTCTGTTTTGAGGTAGACCTCCATGCGCTTCTTCCAGTAAGGGAAGTCGTCCCCGTTGAAGAGTGGAGGTCGCACTGTGCTGAATCCTTCTTGTTGGGACATTCTGTGCACAGGTAAATAACCAAAAAAAATATCCCAAGACTTGGTCTTGGATTAGTAGTGCGGGAAGAGAAAAATAGAAAAAAAATCTAGATTCGTGTTGCACTAATTTAAATTGATTAGAGAAATATTAAGTTAACGAAACACCAGTTTTAAAATTAATTATTGAAAAAAAACAATTCACCCCCTGTCTGATTGGTGGTTGCACCAAATCAGAGCGGTACCTGCTCTGATACCACTTGTAGGACCGTTAGATTCGATAGAGGGGGGGTGAATATCGATTCGAAAAAACAAGAGTTTAAACGCAGCGAAAAAGTAAAATAGACACAGTGGTTTTACTTCGTTCGGAGCCTGTGACGACTCCTACTCGAAGGCCCGTGGTCCTTGACCACTTTCGTTGGGCAATCACTAGCAATTCGGAATAATAATTACAAAAGAACCGTACAGGGAATGCTAATGAAACTGAAAAACAAATACCGACAAAAGGGAAAAGACGAAGCGTAGTGTCGGAGCTTTGTTGGCGTCGCACTGAGCGTCGAGCAGCAAGACCAACAGTGACGTAGCTGCTCCACCCGAGATGCTCCACGTGGCGACGACTTGGCTGGATAGAATTCGCCTTCCGGGCGCCCGGATCCCTTCCGGGCGCCCGGACCTCCGGGCGCCCGGATCCCCTCCGGGCGCCCGGACTACCTTGTTCCAGAAAACTCCCTTTTCCTGCAAAACAAAGTTAGTCCGAGGCAAATGTATATCCTGTAAAACAGATTGTCAGCACAGTTAAAGTTCAACAGATAAATAAAAAGAGTATGACTTAGATTCCGTCTCTCCGAGACCGGAATCTAGTCACGATCTCGACTTAGACATCCGAAATGGATCTAAGCCGGATCGACGCCTAATGTCCCCTTCCCGGGAACGCGTCCTCACAGTCACTCCCTTCCAGTGACTTACCTTTCTTACCTGCCAGACGTCCGGTCAGCCCGTCGACCCGTCTGGACTTCTCGCCAAGCGTCCGGTTAGCCCGTCGACCCGCTTGGACTTCTCGCCAGCTATCCGGTCAGCCCGTCGACCTAGCTGGACTTCTCGCCAAGCGTCCGGTCAGCCCGTCGACTCGCTTGGACTTCTTGCCAGCTATCCGGTCAGCCCGTCGACCTAGCTGGACTTTTCCTGCACACTCGATCAAAGTGTCAGACAACAACAAAACTAACTTAACCTATTTGTCATTCATCAAAACCTGGGTTAAATCGTTAGTGCTAACCGCACCAACAATGTCGACTGTGAAAGACTAAACAACATTTTCGATCTATCTATATAGGTTTTCATCCCGAGGATGTAAGTTGCTTCTCTCATGTCTTTCATGGAGAATGTATTGGACAATAAAACTTTAATTGATTATAGAACTAGCACATCATTTCCTATAAGTAATATGTCATCAACATATAATATTAGGAATATGACTACACTCCCACTAACCTTTTGATATACACAAGGTTTGTCTGAATTTTGTGAGAAATCAAAATATTTGATTGCCTCATCAAAACAGATATTCCAACTCCTGAATGCTTGCTTTAGTTCATAAATGGACTGTTGAAGCTTGCATACTTTATTTTTGTTGATAGATGTGAAGCCTTTGGGCTGTGTCATATACACATCCTCGAGTAAATTTCTATTAAAGAAAGTTGTTTTCACATTAATCTGTCATATCTCCTAATTATGATGAGCTGATATGGCCAGGAGTATCCGAATGAATTTTAGCATGCCCACAAGTGAGAAAGTTTCGTCATAGTCAATGTCTTTACTTTGACGATAGCCTTTCTCCACCAACCTTGCCTTGTAGGTAATAATATTACCATCCATGTTAGTTTTCTTCTTGAAAACCCATTTGCACCCTATAGGCGTAATGCCTTCAGGTGGGTCCACCAAGTTCTAAACTTGGTTTTTGTACATGGAATTCATTTTCGACTTTATGGCTTTAAGCCACTTATCCTTTTATGAACTATTCAAAGTCTCTTAGTAATCAGTAGGTTCATCATCCTCAATGAGTAACAAATCATTCAATTCTCTTACAAGAAATCCATATCTCTCAGGAATATTACGTGTCCTACCTGATCTACAAGGAGGTTGCGTCATAATCAATTGTGGTTCTTGACTAGGCATCTCATTAGTGTTTATTAGAGTCTCTTGAACTTCATCAAATTCAACCATACTCCCACTTACTTCCTGTAAGAGAAATTCTTTCTCTAGGAAGGTAGTATACCTTGAAATAAACACCTTTTATTCCAAGGGGTGATAGAATTGGTAACCCTTAGTTTCCTTAGAGTATCCAATAAATAAACACTTATCAGACTTGGCGTCAAACTTGTCTGATATAGTCCTCTTCACATAAACAGGACATCCCCATATTTTCAATAAGATATGAGGGGTTTCTTACTAGTCCATATCTCATATGGAGTAGTTGAGATTTCCTTCGTCGGGACTCTGTTTAGCAAGTAAACAGTTGTCATGAATGCATAACCCCAAAAGGTCTTGGGAAGATTTGCACGATCCATCATTGATCTAACCATGTCTAACAAGGTTCGATTTCGCCTTTTCGATACACCATTATGTTGCGGCATATAAGGTGGAGTCCATTGAGACAATATACCATTGCCCCTTAGATAATCTAGAAACTCTTAGCTTAAATATTCAACACTTCGATAAGATCGAAGTATTTTAATATTTTTACCAAGTTGTTTCTCTACTTCACTTCTGAATTCTCTAAACTTTTCAAAGGCTTCAGACTTGTGTTTTATTAGATACACATACCCATAACGAGAGTGAACATCAATGAAAGTAATGAAGTAGCTATAATCTCCTAATGCATGAGTTGTCATTGGTCCACATACATCGGTATGTATGAGCCCAAGTAACTCATCAACTCGTTCACCCTTTCAAGAAAAAAGGTAACTTTGTCATCTTGCCTTTTAAACATGAATCACATGTATCAAATGTATCTAATTCAAATGATTCAAGAATTGTAATCTTTTGCAATTCGAACATGTGTTTCTTATATGGACAAGGCGACAATGCCACGAGTAAGAGGTTAATTGATTATCTATTCAGACGTGTTTATTACTCTTTTCGATATTGAGTACATCACTAGATATATCTAATGCGTAGATATTATTGCATAAAGTTCCAGTGGCATAAAGAACATTATTTAAGGTTATATAACAACAATTGTTATTAAAAGTTAAATGGAAACCTTTTCTATTTAAGCAAGAAATAAAAATAATGTTCTTTATTAATACTGGAATAAAATAATAATTATCTAGTTCTAAGATAAGTCCACTAGGAAGTTTTAACAAGTATGTTCCGATGATGACTGCGACAACCTTTGCTCCATTCCCAACTCGCAGACTTGTTTCTCCCTTAATGAATCTTCTGCTATTCCTTAGCTCTTGTATGTCATTACATATATGTGAGTCACACCCAGTATCTAATATCCAAGTGTCTGAGGAAATAGCATGACAATCAATAATGAAAATACCTGAAGAGGATGGGTCATCAGATGCCTTATTCTTCTTCACGAACTCAAGATAGATCTTGCAGTTTCTTCGTTAGTGTCTCATCTTGCCACAATGATAGCATGGGCCCTTTTGTACTAGTTCTACTTTCTTGACCTTTTTTCTCTTCCCTTTAGCCTGATGTTTTGGCTTCCTCTTAGAACCTTTCCTGGAGGAGTCTACTAACATCACAGTTTTCTGTTCACCCTTAACAGAAGGCTCCATAATCTTGAGCATATTTATCATCTCGAGGATGGTCAATTTTAAATTGTTCATCGATAGGTCATCACAAATTGTGAATGACTTTTTGGTAAACTATGTAGAATTAAGTCAATACTTAACTCATGATCTATCGTAAAACTGAGTGATGCTAAATGCTCTATGTAGTCATTCATCTTTAATACGTATTGTACTGCAAATGAACCCTCTTGCATCTTTGAGCAAAAGAGAAGCTTGGAGACCTCGAACCTTTCGGATCTAGCTTGCTCATCAAATAGCTCACGAAGATGATAGACAATATCATAAGCATCCAAATGCTCATGCTGTTTCTATAATTCAGGAGTCATAGCGACTAGCATGATGCAACTAGCAAGCACAGAACCATCCTTATGTTTCTGAAGGGCCAACAGTTGGTCCGTAGTTATATCTGCATCAAGACTGGTGGGAAGAGGCTGATCAAGGACATAAGCTAACTTCTCAACTTTGAGAACAATTCTCAAATTTTGAAACCACTCCAAGAAGTTCGGCTCAGTCAGTTTGTTCAAATCCAAAATTGAACATAGATTAACAGAAGTCATAATTAAATGATTAACCTAGAAATACAAAAATGAGAATGTATAAGAAACATGATTTTATTTATGTAAATAATTTACATAAAAGTCTGCTTATTTACCAAATTCAAATACCCTTATTTTGAATTCAGGAGATGGTAGGTTTTCTCCAAGTGGGTTGATATCCACCATAGATAAAAATAACCTTAACTTTGGCCAACAAGCCATTCTTAGCTATAGTGGTAAATAACATATTTACCGATTACATATCACTTGTATGCAACTATCACATTATGCTAGCAACTAATTGATCTTCGCATAAATATCGAGTTGTTAACACATTAACAAATATACATCAAATGCACATCACCCAACTTAACCTCTATCCACATTGATCATGGCTTTGGAACAACAAATCAACATTTCAAGTTTAAAACCAACCCGTTAATCATGAGATTGTATCTCTATGGTTTGAACATGTTTAATTTTAAGTTGAGATTAACTTTGGCCAACAAGTCAAATAAGAACTTAAACTCTGGCTCTTACCATATTAACGGAAGGTGTGGGTTTTAAGATTGAGTAAGGGATTTAGGTCTCATCTACATCATGCAAAATTCTATCTACATGACATTACATGCATAACATAAATGATGACATGACACATCACACGCATGACATAAATGATGACATAACACATCACACACATGTCATAGCATGACACATCATACATATAGTAAGATCTAATCACATCACACACATGACAAAATCTAATCATGTCATAATTAATGCATCTACATGACATATAATATGGTATGTTCATGGCATAAATTTACATATGTTATAATTTTATTTTATAAATAAAAATATGTTATAAATATAATTTTAATAATCAAGATTTATCTAATCAAATTAGAAAATCAATTTCTAAATTTAATTAACATATCTTATCTAGAATCTTTCTATTAATAAAAAATCTTTAATTATTTTATAAATAATTTTCTAAATTAATTTTCTAACCATTTAATAAATAAATAATTAATATTTTTTAATTTATTACAGAATAATTCAAATCTATATTTTTTTGTAATTTTTCAAATCTTTCTAAATTTGAAATTTTCTCATAATTTAAGAAACTTTCTAAAAATGAAATATTTAAAGAAATCTGAAAATTTTAAAAAATATTAATTTTATAATTTACTTTAGAATATCTCAAATTTAAATTTTTTATGATTTTTTAAATCTTTCTAAATTTGGTATTTCCTAACAATTTAGGAAACTTTCTAAAAATAGAATATTTTAATAAATCTAAAAATTCAAAAAAATGTTAATTCTATAATATTTACAATATCTCAGATCTGGATTTTTTAAAAAAAAATCAGAATCATTCCATATTTGGTATTACCTAATAAATTAGGAAATTTTCCAAAAATAGAATATTTCTTAAAATTTCAGAAATAATAATTTCTAAATTAATAGAATATTTCTAAATTTAATTTTATGAAATTATATCAGAAAATTTCCAAAAATAGAATTTCCTAACAATTTAAGAAACTTTGTAAAAATAGAAAATATTAATAATTCTAGAAAAATTCTAAAATTAATTACAACAGAAATTACGAATCATAAAATAATTTTACGATCATGTCAAAGCACAATCAAGCTCTGATGCCACTGTTGGGATATGCCCGATGTCGTGTGTGCTAAAATATGTTTCATAAATATGCACAGTGAAAAATAAAATAATAATAATTTCTAAATTATTACATCACACATACCACACGCATACAAGGATACAACATGCCAAATATGATTGCATAATTAAATTTTTATGGAAAGTAAATTTATGCTAAGTGTACCTTACAGATGATATGTAATGAGAAGGGCATCAACCGTAGCGACGTTGTTGAACCTCGCCTCTATTCGTATCTACGCTGAGCTCCTCAAGACAACTTCTTGAGTACAAACCTCTTCTTCGAAAGTTACTATCCATGAGCGAAGAAGAGTGATCAAGAGGAAGAGGAAGAGGAAGAGAGCACACAAGGAAGAGATTTCTTCCTTGTGGTGGTCATGGCAACAAGGGGAAGGGCTTCCTCTTGTTAGCGGTGGCAAAGAGAGAGGAGAGAGGGGAGAGGGAGAGGAGAAGAGAAATTGAGTTAAGGTTTTCTAAAAATCTTACAAGCCAATTAATGATCTCATGTCTATAATTTTCACTCAATCATATCAATATATAGCCCTCATGAATGAGTTGGATTAGAAAGTCCAAATCTAACCATTATCTCTTAACCAAAAATTAGCCCATTAACCCCTTGTTTTGGTTCACAACTAAACCAAGTTGGTTCATGACAAATTCATGATTAAACCAAATATGATCCAACTCTTCCATAAGAGATGTGGCCCATCCGTGCTTCCATTGCGACAAATATTTTCATATTTGTCTTATGTATGGTTCAACCAAACATTTATCTCTTGATTTAAGAATCCTATTTTTTAACTTGTTTTACGTCTTTTAGAGACTCGTTAGTGTGTGTGACCTAATAGGTTCCCGATTTATCTTGGTCGTCCATAATTAACTACTTAATTATAGAACGATCATGAGTGACACCTAGTAGTACATCATGATCCCCAATTAGTCGGAATATCATAGTTGATTTTAGAATTAATTCTAAACCCTTCAGCAGCTATAGTGAGTCGTGCCTCGTTCCTTTTACTCATCTTATATCCACTTGGTTTAGGACATGGTCTATGTGTCTTGTCCCTACTATGCTGACTACGCCACACCTAGCCCAAGTAATACTTTCTCGTTCTGTGGATTCAAATTACTCGTACACGTGTACAAGAGTCTCGCACTCTTAACATGTGATGCTTTGGCCAAAGACTTTGAGTAATAATCCTCGCAAGTGGCCATAGGGTATACGTCTCCTCTCAAGGAGAGGTGAATCTCTGTGGGCTATCCAAACACCTTCGGGCACTTCAACTTATACTCAATCATCCCGAGTTCACACCTCAATGAGATGCTTGCTTAAGATGTCAAAGTTTAAGTCTCCATGACCAAGATGACTTATATACATCAAGTAGAAGGAAACTTGCACTCGTGCTATAATAAGAACTTCACAGGCATATCTATATATATGTAGAGAACCATATGAAGTCTTATAACAAGTCACTTCAATGAACTAGTTACCATAACCAACATCCATGTTTAAATCTCGACATCCCAATGTCTCCAGCCGGTGAGAAAACAGTTACTTGGCTGAACCAAGGAGTATAACCCATACTAGTCTTACAGAATTGATGATATCCGAATGCATCAATTCAATGACTAGGGAAATTTTAATATATTCATAATTACACATATAGAGATAATCATTAGTTGCGATCTAATTGTTGGTGTTGCAAGGTTGCAAACATAGTCCCACATTGAAAACACATGGGAAAGATCATGGGTTTATAAAGAGAAAATATATCTCCATTGGTATGAGGCCTTTTGGGGAGAGCCCAAGAGCAAAGTCATGAGGGTCTAGGCCCAAAGTGGATAATATCATGCTATTGTGGAGATATCTAAATTCTTTTCGATCCAACAATTGGTATCAGAGCCCGGACTGCTAGAAGGTTTAACCGCCGACTGTGCACAAGAGCTATGGTCTGATTGAGCCATGTGGGTACAATATTGACCTCGAACAAAGAAAGTGGGGGCTCCTATGTTCAGATCAAGAGGACCAGACACCGGGCAGAAAGTCCTAGTTGCGGCTAGGCAAGGAAGTCCTAGTAGGTCGGGTGGACCGAGGGGCAGGAAGACCTGGTGGGTCGAGGATCGGACGTGGGAAGTCCGTGGTCCTTTGTTTGTGGGGGGGATTGTTGGGGTTGCAAGGTTGCAAACATAGTCCCACATTGAAAACACATGGGAAAGATCATGGGTTTATAAAGAGAAAATATATCTCCATTGGTATGAGGCCTTTTGGGGAGAGCCTAAGAGCAAAGTCATGAGGGTCTAGGCCCAAAGTGGACAATATCATGCTATTGTGGAGATATCTAAATTCTTTTCGATCCAACACTAATCACAAATTCTCTCATGCTATGAATTATATTACGGGCATTCAGTAAATAAGTTTAAGACAATCAAACATATAATATGCACTCAAATAGTGAATCTATACTTATTAAATAAATAGAAAAAAATCATAAGGTGATTGTCTTAGGACATCCCTCAAATTCTAATAGTGACTTCCTCGCTCGGTTGGAATCACCGTTGGTCAGCCCACTAGCGATCATTCCTATTTCTCCCCGAGCGGTGTTACTCCTATTCTCCTCCTCTCGAGCTGAAGGTCTGCTCCACTTGGCAAAGGCTCGGGCAGGACTCTGATTATTTCTCCTCTGAGATTGATGAGGGCGTGGTTCAGCCATCGTCCTTTTTTCCTCCCTTTGCCCAGCGGATCAAGGTCTGCATCGCCTATCAGGAGATGGGGATCGGTGGTGATATCCCTGCTAAGCCGGCCTGCTAGCTATTAGTGTCAGGCCGTAGCAGTCCCGTGTGTTGTGCGTCGTCGACTGGTGGAAGGAACAAAATATTAGCATCCACACTTTGCCTTTTGCAGCCTTTGGGTGACCGACCTCCACATGCTGTATGGCATACATCCTAAGCTCATTGTGTGGTTGCGCTCTCCCTGATCGAGGCCCCTTGGGAGGCTGATGGTTGCTCGACGGACGTCGCTCAAGTGTTGCTGCGGATTTGTTCAGCACATCCCTTCTTCTGGCCTCCTGGGCTTCCTCCACATTTTTGTATTCTATCTCCTTCCTTTGCAAGTGGTCGAAGTCCATCGGCAGCTTTAGAATGAGCGATCAGAAGAACTTCCCTTTGGTGAGCCCCTGGGTGAAGGCGTTCACCAATACGTCTAAGGAGACCGTTGGGATGTGTTAGTTAGAGCCCTAGAGCCAATCATTTGATGATTGTTGTATGAACTCATTGTATCATATTTCTTATATATATAAAGACATTTGTTTATGGTTATTATGCTTACTTGTATTTGTGCCAAATAACTAAGTATAATAGCGTCCTTGAGTAGAAAGTTCTTACCTATATCAATCGGTTAGTTGAATCGATAGTGAGATGATATAGGGAACACTACTCTTAATCATTCCTAGTCAAGTATTAGCATTTAGGGACAATGTTAATGCGACGAGACTAGAATGTAGGTCAACTCGATGACTTGATCTCACAAGTCATGGATATAGGGATATCAAGTTGACACATGGGTATGCATTGGAGAATGTATACTGAATGACCCGCCATGAGAAAGTATCATGGATCGTTATATGAGTGTCATATACTTTCTCATGTGGCTATTAGTATGACTATTAGTCCTTGGACCTGAAGTCACCATGGTTCCCTACATAAGGAGTTACATACTTTGGCTTCGTCAAACGTCACCCGTAACTGGGTGGACTATAAAGGCGATTACTGGGTATGTAACAAATTATGCGGAGGGATGTGAGTGATGTAGATGAGATCTATCCCTCCTATATGACGGGAGAGACATCGATATTCTTGATAGAGTGAGACCCCTAAGTGCATGGTCATGCCCAAATGAGTCAATATGAGATGTTGAGCTCATTTGATTAAGTGAGTCTACTTGGGATTCAAGATTTAGATTGATTAGAGGATAACATGGTCTATGCCTCACATTGATCAATCTAGATGTCAAGGATAGAAGGACACTTGTCATATATTGTGAAGAGTCACAATTAGTAGTCACAAGGTGATGTTGGATCTCAGCATTCTTATAACTTGGGTAGTAATGATGTGTTGCTAGATACCGCTCATTACTTATGCTTCTAAATGGGTTTAGGAGTATTGCCAATGTTATAAGAACCTATAGGGTCACACACAAAGGGCAATTAGATGGAGATTAGGTTCATTTGATGAACATAAAGGATTAGGTCCATGAGATGAACCAAATTGGATTAAGAGTAATCCAAATTAGGCTAATTGAGTTGGACTCAATTTGGTTCATGTGTTAGATGAGTCTAATTTGGACTTAGACTCATTGTGTCAATTTAATTCAATGAATATAGATTCATTAAATTAAAATTGACTTGAACTAATGGTTAGATTTGATCAACCATGGGAGAGAAGTGGTCAAGTTTGACTTGACTTGAGAGGAAGATGAAGAGTCAAGTTTGACTTGACCATTTGCCACCTCATTGGTGAGTTGGCAAAGAGTGGACCAATGATGATGCTCCACATCATCATGGTTGCTTAAGTGGGATGTCACCTCATGGGAGTTACCAAGAGTTGTGACTCTTGGTATTCCATGGAGGTTATTAACCTCTTAATGTGACCGGCCACAATTGATTCAAGAGAGGAGTTTTTCATTTTGTGTGTAACTCTCATCTTCTTCCTCAAGGTCTCTTCTCTCCCTCTCTTCCTCCATCACCGAGAGCCACAAAGGGTGCTAGCACACTCTAGTGTCTTTTCTCCATCTCCTTGTTCGTGTGGATACACATAGAGGAGTGTCTACTTTGACATTCTCGAGATCCGGCATCATTTGGACGAGCGGGATTAAGCGAAGGGCATCGCTTCAAAGGTATACCTTCTGATCTTGTAGATCTAATGTAGATCTAGGAGTAGAGAAACTCGTACATGAATTTTAAACTTCGCATGGATCCAGTGGCATGAGATTCGGGGTTTCCGCAACGTAAAAAGGCAGTTTTTGCGGCCCGAAAATCCCAACAGTGGTATCAGAGCCACGTGTGAAGCGCGTAGTGTTTATTTTGTGTTTTTATGAAAAACTTTCAGTTTTGTAACTTTCTATGAATTTCTTAATTTTATGTGTTTTATGAGTAATTTTCTCGTAGAAGCGAAGCAACAAATGTTTCGACACTTGTAGGTTTCGACTACCGAGAAAACCTTTCCGAAACGGCAAGGTTTCGCCCAATTCATTTTGGGACAGTGGACTAAGGCGCTGTAGGATCGCTTAGGAACACTCGCGATGATTATATCGCGGGTAGGGGTGCTGCCCCTAACCCCGCAAGGGGCTTCGTTCCGCGATTGCGCCCGAAAATCACTAAACGGAACCGCCAGAAATTTTTACTCATAAAATTGTAAAAATTATGGGAAAATTTACAGAAATTTATAGAAATTACATAATTTAGAATTATGTATCATTTTGTGATGGTCATGGCCCAAAGACCCCAGTTTGATTGAAAAAAAAAATTGTGTTGTAATTTATATTATGGCATGCGTGCCATTTTCTGTGATGTGCGTGTTGTATATGATACGCGACCTGCGCGTCATGCCTTTCTTATTTTATTTCCTTTTGTAAAATAGTTTAGACTCGAATGTAACTCGAGTTTCACCTTTGTAATGTACAAAATGAAGCGGTGGAAGGTCCACTCGAGACGGGGTTACGAGGAGGGTGCGAGAAACACAAGGTGGTCACCGGAAGGAGCTTGAGAAGCTGTTGACCTTAGGTTGACCACCTGATCTTCTCATTGGCTTGAGAAGATCGTTGTAGGGCCATGACTAATCACAAAAAGTTTAATTAATTGCTTGTGTGTGTATATGTGATGCATGCAAGATTAGTAATTAATTAGTGTCTTAACGATTAGATTAGATCTAAGTCGCGCACATGATGCACCTCCATGATTAGATTAGATCTAAATTGAGTATATGATACACATCGACGATTAGATTTGAACTTAATCGCGTCAACTCGAAATGCCTACCATGCCGTGATACCCATCACTACCTCGATCACATGTTGTTGTTGAATCTGCCAAAGCAGAGCAACGCATATTATCTTAGTAGGGTGCGGAGGGACAATCTTGGTCCCGCCTATCAACACATGGGTGAGTACAACTCAATTAGATTGAGTAAGTAGTTAACTCAATTGGATCGAGTTTAACTATAGACATTTTCCAATGGTTGGTAGATAGGTCAAAATCACATTTATATTAATTCTTGGGCGATTTAGCCAAAGCTAACTCAAGTTTTAATATATATGCGGATCTTGATCCTATAAACAAGAGTTGTATAGAGATGTAATTGGTAATTAGTTACCTACCGATCATACTAAGTCTTGGGCGATTTAGCCAAAGCTAACTCAAGGCGTAGTATGATGTGGATCTTGTCCTACTTGAATTATAGAATTCAGTGGGAGCATCATTTAATTAAAGGTCTAATTAGATGATTAATTGGAATATGATATTTATTTTTCTGCATTTTTCTATTGTAGATTACCATGTCGTCAAACACGAACTCCTTCTCCCTGCGTTCTGTCCTCGTTAAGGACAAGCTCAATGGAGCTAACTTCCTGGACTGGTACAGGAACCTGAGAATAGTTCTCACACAGGAACGAAAACTGTACGTCCTGGAGCAGCCCATTCCTAAGGCACCTCCTGCCACTGCCACGCAAGCTGATCGTGATGCTTACAAGAAGCATTAAGATGACGCATTAGATGTGTCCTGTCTCATGCTCGTGACCATGAACTCTGAGCTTCAGAAGCAACACGAGTTGATGGGAGCTTATGATATGGTTGAACATCTTCGTCAACTATATCAAGGACAAGCTAGGCACGAGAGATTCGAGATCTCTAAGGCACTATTTCAATGTAAGATGCAAGACGGGGCTCCCGTAGGTCCATATGTACTCAAGATGATTGGGTACATAGAAAACCTATAGAGGTTGGGATTCCCCCTTGGCCAAGAGCTGGCCACTGATTTGGTCTTGCAATCCTTGCTAGAGAGCTACAGTCAATTCGTCATAAACTACAACATGAATGAAATTGACAAGCCACTACCTAAGCTTCTGAGTATGTTGAGAACTGCTGAGATCAACCTTAAGAAGGTTAAGCCCAACTCCATTTTGATGGTAAAAAAGGGCAAAGGCAAGGGCAAGCCTAAAGGTAAGGGAAAGTCCCAAGCCAAGGGCAAAGACAAGGCACTGAAACCCAAAGGAGAGGTTGCCAAAGATGCTACCTTCTTCCACTGCGGTAAGACCGGGCACTGGAAGAGGAACTGCAAAGTGTACCTGGAAGATCTTAAGAAGAAGAGAAGTGAGACTTCCACTTCAGGTATATATGTTATAGAAGTCAATCTATCTATTTCTTCATCATGGGTATTAGATACTGGATGTGCTTCTCACATTTGTACTAATGTGCAGGCGCTGAGAAATAGCAGGACATTGATGAAGGGCGAGGTGGACCAACGCGTAGGCAATGGAGCACGGGTTGCTGCTGTTGCTGTAGGAACTTATTCTCTATCTCTGCCATCTGGGCTTGTACTAGAATTAGATGATTGTTGTTATGTGTCTGCTTTGACTAAGAACATTATATCAGTTTCTTATTTAGACAAGAAAGGCTTTTCATTTATAATAAAGAACAAATGTTGTTCAGTTTATTTAAATGATATGTTCTATTGTAGTGCACCTCTGATGAACGGACTCTACATTCTAGACCTTGAAAACACTATCTATAACATAAGTACCAAGAGGTTCAAGTCAAATGACATGAACCAAACCTATATCTGGCACTGTCGCTTAGGTCATATAAATGACAAACGCTTATCCCAGCTCCATAAAGATGGTTTGCTGGACTCATTTGATTTTGAATCTTATGAGACATGCGAGTCATGCCTACTGGCAAGATGACCAAGACTCCCTTTAGTGGACACAGCGAGAGAGCGACTTACTTGTTAGGACTTATACATAGTGATGTATGTGGACCTTTCAATGTTGCTGCTAGGGGTGGTTATAGGTACTTCATTACATTTACTGATGATTTCAGTAGATATGGTTATATGTATATGATGACACATAAGTTAGAATCCTTTGAAAAGTTCAATGAATTCAAGAATGAAGTACAAAACCAGCTTGGCAAGAGTATTAAGATACTTCTATCAGATCGAGGTGGAGAATACCTTAGCCATGAGTTTCGTGACTATCTAGCTGAGTGTGGGATCCTATCCCAACTCACTCCTCCTAGAACACCACAGTGGAATAGTGTATCCGAAAGGAGGAATCATACCTTATTAGATATGGTACGGTCTATGATGAGTCACACAGATCTTCCTATGTATCTTTGGAGCTATGCTCTAGACACAGTAACCTTCATTCTCAACCGAGTTCCATCTAAGGCTGTAATAAAGACACCATATAGGATATGGACTGGGAGAGATGCCCAGGTGTCTTTTATGAGAATTTGGGGTTGTGAGACTTACGTTCGACGTCAAGTCTCGGACAAATTGGGACCCAAATCCGATAAGTGCTATTTTATTGGATATCCCAAGGAAACAAAGGGATATTACTTCTACATTCTCAGTCAACACAAGATTATTGTGGCTAAGACTGGAGTATTTCTATAAAGGGATTTTGTTTCTAGAAAAACTAGTGGGAGTACGTTCGATCTTGAAGAAGTTCAAAATGTGAACTATAGCACTGAAGTCTCGATGGAAGTTGAACTAGAACCACAAAGTGTTGTGGATGATGTTGTTCCACAAGGAGTTGAGGAATAACAACTAGTTCAAGTAGACCTACCTCTTCGCAGGTCTGATAGGGTACGTCGTCAGCCTGAGAGATATTCATTTCTCTTGTCTGACCATGATGACGTTGTGCTTATTGAGGATGAGCCTACCTCCTATTAGGAAGCTGTGATGAGACCAGATTCCGAGAATTGGCTAGAGGTCATGAGATCCGAGATAGAATCCATGTACACCAACCAAGTATGGACTTTGGTTGATCCACCTGAAGGGGTCAAACCCATTGGGTGTAAGTGGGTCTTTAAGAGAAAGACTGACATGGATGGACTTATTTATAAGGGTCGCTTGGTAGCTAAAGGTTTCAAGCAAATTCATGGTATTGACTATGATGAAACCTTTTCTTCAGTAGCGATGTTTAAATCCATTCGGATCATGCTTGCTATTGCAGCGTACCACGATTATGAGATCTGGAAGATGGATGTCAAAACCATGTTTCTGAATGGAAACCTGCTCGAGGATGTGTACATGACACAACCTAGGGGTTTTGTAGATCCACAACATACTGGCAGAGTATGCAAGCTGCATAGGTCCATTTATGGACTAAAGCAAGCTTCTCGGAGCTGGAATCTTTGATTCAATGATACAATCAAACAGTTTGGTTTCATCAAGAATGAAGATGAACCTTGTGTCTATAAGAAGGTTGTTGGGAGCACAGTTGTCTTCCTTATATTGTATGTGGATGACATACTACTCATTGGGAAAGATATCCCTTTGTTGCAGTCTGTTAAGACTTGGCTAGGGACTTGTTTCTCAATGAAGGACTTAGGTAAAGCATCCCGCATTCTAGGCATACAGATCTATAGAGATAGATCTAAGAGATTGCTTGGCGTAAGTTAGAGTGCATACATTGACAAGGTACTACTACAGTTTTCCATGCAGAACTCCAAGAAGGGATTTCTGCCGATGTCACATGGTGTGAGTCTTTCGAAGACTCAAGGTCCCTCTTCTAGAGAGGAGAGAGACCACATGGATCAGATCCCTTATGCTTCAGCCATAGGATCTATTATGTACGTCATGCTATGTACTCGTCCTGATGTCTCGTATGCTTTGAGCATGACGAGCAGATACCAGTCAGATCCAGGTGAAAGTCACTGGATAGCGGTCAAGAATATTCTTAAGTACTTGAGAAGAACTAAAGAATATTTCTTGATATATGGAGGTGATGACCAGTTAGCTGTAAAGGGTTACAGTGATGTTAGCTTCCAAACTGACCAGGATGGTTATCGATTGTAGTCTGGGTTCGTGTTTTGCATAAATGGTGGTGCTGTGAGCTAGAAGAGTTCAAAGCAGGACACAGTCGCTGATTCTACAACAGAGGCCGAGTATATTGCTGCATCAGAAGTAGCAAAGGAGGCAGTTTGGATATGCAAGTTCATTACTAAACTTGGGGTGGTTCCTAGCATAGCTGATCCCATAGAGCTCTATTGTGACAACAATGGAGCAATAGCACAGGCTAAGGAACCTCGCTCACACCAGTGGACCAAACACATACTACGACGCTTCCATCTCATTCGAGAGATCATCAATAGAGGAGATGTGAAGATTTACAGAGTACCCACTGAGGCTAACATCGCAGATCCCTTGACCAAGGCTTTGGCACAGAGAAAGCATGATGGTCACACTAGGTCTTTGGGCCTTAGAACCTATACTGATTGGCACTAGTGCTAGTGGGAGATTGTTAGTTAGAGCTCTAGAGCCAATCATTTGATGATTGTTGTATGGACTCATTGTATCATATTTCTTATATATATAAAGGCATTTGTTTATGGTTATTATGCTTACTTGTATTGGTGCCAAATAACTAAGTATAATAGCATCCTTGAGTAGAAGGTTCTTACCTATATCAATCGGTTAGTTGAATCGATAGTGAGATGATATAGGGAACACTACTCTTAATCATTCCTAGTCAAGTATTAGCATTCAGGGACAATGTTAATGCGACGAGACTAGCATGTAGGTCAACTCGATGACTTGATCTCACAAGTCATGGATATAGAGATATCAAGTTGACACATTGGTATGCATTGGAGAATGTATACTGAATGACCTGCCATGAGAAAGTATCATGGATCGTTATATGAGTGTCATATACTTTCTCATGTGGCTATTAGTATGACTATTAGTCCTTGGACCTGAAGTCACTATGGTTCCCTACATAAGGAGTTACATACTTTGGCTTCGTCAAACGTCACCCGTAACTGGGTGGACTATAAAGGCGATTACTGGGTATATAACAAATTATGCAGAGGGATGTGAGTGATGTAGATGAGATCTATCCCTCCTATATGACGGAGAGACATCGATATTCTTGATAGAGTGAGACCACTAAGTGCATGGTCATGCCCAAATGAGTCAATATGAGATGTTGAGCTCATTTGATTAAGTGAGTCTACTTGGGATTCAAGATTTAGATTGATTAGAGGATAACACGGTCTATGCCTCACATTGATCAATCTAGATGTCAAGGATAGAAGGACACTTGTCATATATTGTGAAGAGTCACAATTAGTAGTCACAAGGTGATGTTGGATCTCAGTATTCTTATAACTTGGGTAGTAATGATGTGTTGCTAGATACCGCTCATTACTTATGCTTCTAAATGGGTTTAGGAGCATTGTCAATGTTATAAGAACCTATAGGGTCACACACAAAGGGCAATTAGATGGAGATTAGGTTCATTTGATGAACATAAAGGATTAGGTCCATGTGATGAACCAAATTGGATTAAGAGTAATCCAAATTAGGCTAATTGAGTTGGACTCAATTTGGTTCATGTGTTAGATGAGTCTAATTTGGACTTTGACTCATTGAGTCAATTTAATTCAATGAATAGAGATTCTTTAAATTAAAATTGACTTGAACCAATGGTTATATTGATCAACCATGGGAGAGAAGTGGTCAAGTTTGACTTGACTTGAGAGGAAGATAAAGAGTCAAGTTTGAATTGACCATTTGCCACCTCATTGGTGAGTTGGCAAAGAGTGGACTAATGATGATGCTCCACATCATCATGGTTGCTTAAGTGGGATGTCACCTCATGGGAGTTACTGTAACACCCCACCCTCCTCACTACTAGTCTGTGAGGGTGGAGCGCTACTGATCTACTAACTTTTCTTATCTAATATTGTACACATGTAATTATCAATACCTAAACTCTCTAAACATGCAACTGATAGCAGCGGAAAACATAAACAACCTATCTCTACATTCTACTCCAGCATATGAACACAACTAAAACTATACATCAATCTAATCATGTTGAAATATATGCATTAATCTGAACATGCATGTAACCATTATACAACTCAGATAATAGGTCTAATGTGCATAACAATAAAAAGAAAGAATTCTAAATACATGTCAATCTTAATAAATTCTTATGCTAAATCCCAAGGCTTCTATAGTCCAAGCATCACATATCCATCCGCACCTCCTTGTCGCCTTCCTTTGCTATAACTTTTCCTTTCCTTTATCTGCAGTAAGAGAAAAATGCAACTATAAGCAAAATTGCTTAGTAAGCGCTATCTAACTCACAAAACTCGAATATGCATGTGACTAGAAGAAATCTAGAAACTGAATGCTCAAAAGAAGATACTACTCATGCTCGTCTAACAACAAAAGAAACATAGCATACTGAAATACTAAACATGTAAGCAAATCTAAACAACATGTCAACATACAAGAAAACTAAACTTGCTGAATTTTAAACTTATGTGAAGCTTATTTCTTTTGTTTAAAAACTTATACTTTAATACTTTAAAATAATAATCAATCTCTTCTTGGGCCCAGGCGTAGTACCATTGCGCGCTCCCTAATAGAAACTGAGGTAGCGAGCCACCAATCCTACGAGGGTAAAGACCTCGGTCTTACCAGGGCCAAGACCTCGGAATTGATAACCTGGATTTGTTTAACGACAACCTCAGAAGTTGGGTACTAGCCTTTCAAAGTAAAATATCTTAATTACTTCTTCTTTAAATGCCTTGGCATTTTAACAAGCACCTTGTGTGCCAAAATCCCTAAAGTCTTGACTTTGGGATCTACTTAAGACCTTGGCCTTTTTCTTTCTTTCCTTTATCTATCTTATAAAACTCAAAATACTGATAGGGAACTCAAAATATGGAACTGAAATGCTTAATGAAAAATCTGCACTGCAAGGCATATTAAAAATCTGCAATGCATATTAAAAATCTGCACTAATGCTTAACAGGAATCTGCACTAATGCTTAACAGAAATCTGCACTAATGCTTAACAAAATCTGCACTAAAGCTTAACATAAATCTGCACTAATGCTAAAGCATGAGTTACTTAAAGAAACTGTACTAAAATTCTGCACTACAAGGAGATCTAAACTGCACTAAAATTCTGCACTAAAAGGAGATCTAAACTACATTAAAACTTCCAAATTGATTTCAATTATTTCAGTTTCCCCACTCATCTAGTATCAACAACTGCTTTCTAAACTTTCTGTTTCATCATCAACATGATCCATTTATAATTAGAAGAATATTTATTCCAATTTATTAGTATGAATAAATACTAAAATTTCTTATTCCAATTGTTGGAAGAAAATTGTTAACTTCTCTTGAATACCTTAGTTATCCAAATCGTACATATATTTTGAACTGTTCAAAAAGTAATAGCGATAACTTCAATACTTACACTCCTAAAAGCTTCTGTAACCTTAATGTTATGAATAACTCTTTCCTCAATGATATATTTTTGAAAGTGTTAATTAAATAATCTGAAAGTAAAGTTTCCATCCTTAATTTACATCATCAACATTTGATCATCATCTTTTTTGAATCTAATATTCCCTTAAATTTATGCATTCTCTTCCCATAAATAAATCAATATGATATCTGTCTCAATTCATAGTTTCAAGGTTATTACAGAAATTACTATATGCTTAAAAACTTGTTATACTTACAACCTTTTTGATCGGTTGAACAAATTTATTCAGTTCTAATTCTCTGTTATTTAAACAACTTTGAATATCTTTAAAACACGTCCTCAGAACACAGCTTATGAACCATCACAACAAGAACTCAGAACTTGCTTACCCATTTCTATCCGGAAACCAAACCAATCGAAAACCAATCGAAGAAAACTACTCTTACTGCAGGTGAGAGCACATACCTTGCTTCTTGGACTCAAAACCGAGAAGAAGAGCTCTAGGGTTTCCGGTTAGCTCGAGCTTTCCGGCCTCCTCTTGTGCCTACGCGTTCACCTTGCCGAGAGAGTCACAACCGCGTGAAGAATCCCTCAGATTGAACCTTGGCCGACCACCGGAGATGATGCCCTAACTCCTCCTTGCGTTCTCGCCCGAGCTGAGACCGACGCCGCGCGAGAGGGAGATAGGGAAAAGGTTTAGGTCACGGTAACATAACCCCAACTTATCCCCTTTTTATAACTTAGGGCTATTTTCAGGTTCGGTTATTGCTTAAGACCAATTCGTTATTGATTTGTTCATGAAACACCTGTTGAACGCTTGGCTATCGCAGTTCGCTTAAGTCTTGGACCGGGTCGGAGGTCGCGGGTTCGAATCTCGGCCGAAACTCTTTTATACTTAATATTTTCTGTTTTCTATTACTGCTTAAGTTATTTTACTATATATTTAATCAGCACGGCCCTGCTGGGTTCCTGGTCATCCGAGACAACTTAAGGCTTTGCTTAACCGGAGGTCTCCAGTTCAAACCTCGGCTCAACCTCTTTATTTTTGCAACTTGTTTCTTTTGGTAAAAATACCAAACGAACTCCAAAAATTACATAAAAATACTCTAAAAATTCCTAAAAATCTCTAGAATATTTCTAAAGCATTTCTAAATATTTTTAAGCAGACTCGTAATGAGGAAATTTGGGTTGTTACAATTCCTCATACCTTATAAAAAGTTCGTCCTCGAACTTAGAATAACTCTGGATATCTCTGTCTCATACTGTCCTTATGCTCCCAAGTAGTTTCCTCGCGCTTCTGATGCCAAATGACCTTCACTAGTGGTACTCCTTTGTCCCTTGGTCTCTTAACTTCTCTGTCCATTATCACCCCTATTGCATCGTACCTATTAGTGGTCCTTGGAAGACCTGTTATAAAGTCCCTGGAAATCGCAGGTGCATTAGTCACACCAAATGGCATGACTACAAATTCGTAGTGTCCATATCTGGTCCTAAAAACTGTTCTGGGTGTATCACTTCCTTTCACTTTCAACTGATGGTACCCAGAGCGCAGGTCTATTTTAGAGAACACTATTGCCCCCTTTTGCTGATCAAATAGATCATCTATTCTGGAAAGAGGGTACTTGTCCTTAACTGTTACTTGTCTCTGTAGTTGAGTAACAACTTCAGAGAGATTTGGTTCAGTTGTTCTGGGCTCTTTGTTCTCCTGTGCTCGGTCTTCAGTACGAGCGGTACGGGGCGTCCTCTTCTTGACATCTAGTTATGTAGAGAGAGGAAACTAAGCAAAATTATTGACTTTAAACATTTAGGAGTAAGCACTTCTAAACACCTCATTATTCTGCTCATATAATCAAATACTTCTAAAAATTTATCTTTTCTGTAAAGAATAAGAAAAGTATACTAAAAAAAATTTAAATACTTTCTTACTTGAAGACGGCAAGGCTGGTGCTGATGTGTGATGCTGGAGAATAGGAACTGCTTTGATACCAACTTGTAACACCCCACCCTCCTCACTACTAGTCTGTGAGGGTGGAGCGCTACTGATCTACTAACTTTTCTTATCTAATATTGCACACATGTAATTATTAATACCTAAACTCTCTAAACATGCAACTGATAGTAGCGGAAAACATAAACAACCTATCTCTACATTCTACTCCAGCATATGAACACAACTAAAACTATACATCAATCTAATCATGCTGAAATATGTGCATTAATCTGAACATGCATGCAACCATTATACAACTCAGATAATAGGTTTAATGTGCATAACAATAAAAAGAAAGAATTCTAAATACATGGCAATCTTAATAAATTCTTATGCCAAATCCCAAGGCTTCTATAGTCCAAGCATCACACATCCATCCGCACCTCTTTGTCAACTTCCTTTGCTATAGCTTTTCCTTTCCTTTATCTGCATTAAGATGAAAATGCAACTATAAGCAAAATTGCTTAGTAAGCGCTATCTAACTCACAAAACTCGAATATGCATGTGACTAGAAGAAATCTAGGAACTGAATGCTCAAAAGAAGATACTACTCATGCTCGTCTAACAGCAAAAGAAACATAGCATACTGAAATACTAAACATGTAAGCAAATCTAAACATGTCAGCATACAAGAAAACTAAACTTGCTGAATTTTAAACTTATATGAAGCTTATTTCTTTTGTTTAAAAACTTATACTTTAATACTTCAAAAGAATAATCAATCTCTTCTTGGGCCCAGGCGTAGTACCATTGCGCACTCCCTAATAGAAACTGAGATAGTGAGCCACCAGTCCTACGAGGGTAAAGACCTCGGTCTTACTAAGGCCAAGACCTCAGAATTGGTCACCTGGATTTGTTTAACGGCAACCTCGGAAGTCGGGTACTAGCCTTTCAAAGTAAAATATCTTAATTACTTCTTCTTTAAATGCCTTGGCATTTTAACTAGCACCTTGTGTGCCAAAATCACTAAAGTCTTGACTTTGGGATCTACTTAAGACCTTGGCCTTTTTCTTTATTTCCTTTATCTTTCTTATAAAACTCAAAATACTAATAGGGAACTCAAAATCTAGAACTGAAATGCTTAATGAAAAATCAGCACTGCAAGGCATATTAAAAATCTGCAATGCATATTGAAAATCTGCACTAATGCTTAACAGGAATTTGCACTAATGCTTAACAGGAATCTGCACTAATGCTTAACAAAATATGCACTAAAGCTTAACAGAAATCTACACTAATGCTAAAGCACGAGTTACTTAAAGAAACTGCACTAAAATTCTGTACTACAAGGAGATCTATACTGCACTAAAATTCTGCACTACAAGGAGATCTAAACTGCACTAAAATTCTGCACTACAAGGAGATCTAAACTACATTAAAACTTCCAAATTGATTTCAATTATTTCAGTTTCCCCACTCATCTAGTATCAACAACTACTTTCTAAACTTTCTGTTTCATCATCAACATGATCCATTTATAATTAGAAGAATTTTATTCCAATTTATTAGTATAAATAAATACTAAAATCTCTTATTCCAATTGTTGGAAGAAAATTGTTAACTTCTCTTGAATACCTTAGTTATCCAAATCGTACATATATTTTGAACCGTTCAAAAAGTAATAGCGATAACTTCAATACTTACACTCCTAAAAGCTTCTGTAACCTTAATGTTATGAATAACTCTTTCCTCAATGCTATATTTTTTAAAGTGTTAATTAAATAATCTGAAAGTAAAGTTTCCATCCTTAATTTACGTCATCAACATTTGATCATCATCTTTTCTGAATCTAATATTCCCTTAAATTTATGCATTCTCTTCCCATAAATAAATCAATATGATATCTGTCTCAATTCATAGTTTCAAGGTTATTACAGAAATTACTATATGCTTAAAAACTTGTTATACTTACAACCTTTTTGACCGGTTGAACAAATTTATTCAGTTCTAATTCTCTGTTATTTAAACAACTTTGAATATCTTTAAAACACGTCCTCAGAACACAGCTTATGAACCATCACAACAAGAACTCAGAACTTGCTTACCCATTTCTATCCGAAAACCAAACCAATCGAAAACCAATCGAAGAAAACTACTCTTACTGCAGGTGAGAGCACATACCTTGCTTCTTGGACTCAAAACCGAGAAGAAGAGCTCTAGGGTTTCCGGTTAGCTCGAGCTTTCCGGCCTCCTCTTGTGCCTACGCGTTCACCTTGCCGAGAGAGTCACAACCGCGTGAAGAATCCCTCAAATTGAACCTTGGCCGACCACCGGAGATGATGCCCTAACTCCTCCTTGCGTTCTCGCCCGAGCTGAGACCGACGCCGCGCGAGAGGGAGATAGGGAAAAGGTTTAGGTCACGGTAACATAACCCCAACTTATCCCCTTTTTATAACTTAGGGTTATTTTCAGGTTCGGTTATTGCTTAAGACCAATTCGTTATTGATTTGTTCATGAAACACCTGTTGAACGCTTGGCTATCGCGGTTTGCTTAAGTCTTGGATCGGGTCGGAGGTTGCGGGTTCGAATCTCGGCCGAAACTCTTTTATATTTAATATTTTCTGTTTTCTATTACTGCTTAAGTTTATTTTGCTATATATTTAATCAGCACGGCCCTGCTGGGTTCTTGGTCATCCGAGACAACTTAAGGCTTTGCTTAACCGGAGGTCTCCGGTTCAAACCTCGGCTCAACCTCTTTATTTTTGCAACTTGTTTCTTTTGGTAAAAATACTAAACGAACTCCAAAAATTCCATAAAAATACTCTAAAAATATCTAGAATATTTATAAAGCATTTCTAAATATTTTTAAGCACTATTAGGACTCGTAATGAGGAAATTTGGGTTGTTACAATTACCAAGAGTTGTGACTCTTTGTATTCCATGGAGGTTATTAACCTCTTAATGTGGCCGACCACAATTGATTCAAGAGAGGAGTTTTTCATTTTATGTGTAACTCTCATCTTCTTCCTCAAGCTCTCTTCTCTCCCTCTCTTCCTCAATTGCCGAGAGCCACAAAGGGTGCTAGCACACTCTAGTGTCTTTTCTCCATCTCCTTGTTCGTGTGGATACACATAGAGGAGTGTCTACTTTGACATTCTCAAGATCCGACATCATTTGGACGAGCGGGATTAAGCGAAGGGCATCGCTTCAAAGGTATACCTTCTAATCTTGTAAATCTAATGTAGATCTAGGAGTAGAGAAACTCGTACACGAATTTTAAACTTCGCACGGATCCGGTGGCATGGGATTCGGGGTTTCCGCGACGCAAAAGGGCGATTTTTGCTGCCCGAAAATCCCAACAGGATGTCCATTACCACCTGATTGAAGCGCTAGATGTAGGCTATCAATGCTTCCTTGGGCCCTTACTTAAGTGAGAACAAGTTTATGCTCGTCTTCTGGTGATGATGGCTACTAGCGAAATGGTGTAGAAACGTCACTCGGAAGTCCTTAAAGTTGTGGATGGAGCCGATCGACAATCTCTTGAACCAACGTTGTGCTGATCCAGAGAGAGTGGTGAGGAAGACCCGACACTTCACCCCGTCAGTGTACTGATAAAGTGTGGCCGCGTTGTCAAACTTGGCCAAGTGATCGTCTGGATCGGTGCTTCCATTATATTTCCCGATTGTCAACGGGGTGTAATGTTATAGCAGAGGGTCGTTCAGAATTACTTGTGAAAATTATTGGTTGATTCGCTCGAGCGAATCATCGTTGCTTGGCGCCTTTACTTTCCTTGCGTCCCGAGCAGGTGTATCATCTGAGGAAGATCTCTGATCCCTGTCCGCTCGGCCCCGTTCCTCCGATGGGGTCTTGAACAACAACCAATGGAAGGGGATCAGCACATTGGGAGCTTCTCCATACGTGCCCATCAACTTCTTGTTCTTCCCTCGAGCAGATATTTGGTTCGCTCAGTCTTCATGTTCAGCTGGTCGACTAGCGGCTGATGTTGCGGGTTCCTACACTTGGTGTTCGACCAACGCCTGTTGTTGTTGTTGCTCCACTATTTTTGCCCATCGAGTTTGTATCAGCATGTCAAGCTCCTCTTGCATCAGCGTCACCATTGTGAATCATTCAACATCCTACATCTTCTCGTTCGGATGTAGGCTACGTTCCCATAGATGGCGCCAAATGTAATCCTGCAAGTCTTTTAGGGTGTGTTTGGTTGGGGATTATCCTTGATAACTTTAGTTATCCATCCAAGGTTATCAACGAAAACTCTGTTGATTTAGGTAATTAGTAATTCCTGAGTAATGATTCATACCCGACACGTAAGTAAAAGGGGCATACAACCCGGAATCAAAAATTTTTAGAAAAATAAGGTTTTTCTTGATTACGGGGTTAATAAAATTTTCTTGCCAAACATATTCTCTGATATTTACACTTTGGGACAAAATACCCTTAAAATTTTATAACGAAAATTTTATTTAAATTATAAAAATTAAATAAAAATAAAAATATATGATATTTTATTTAAAAAATAAAGTTATATTTTTGAAAATATTATATATATATATATATATAAGGGAGAGAGGAAAGTTAAAAAGTATTAAAAGATATAAAATTCACAAAGGAAAAAATTAAAAATATAAAAATATGTATGGGTGGTTTTGTAACGTAGAGTAATATTATGAAATATTAAATTAGGTTATATATTAAAATCTTTAAATAAATAATTTTTTATTTCATTATCTAGGTTAAACCAAACAATATTAGATTATATTTTATTCCTTATAAATTTAGTTATGTGATTTTCTTGGTTATACATGATAAATTAAATTAATTCGACAGCTTAATTGAGAGTAATAAATTTTTAAATGGGTAAAATAAAAAAATTTCATATACAAAGAAGGAATAGATATAATGGAAATATGATACATGTTTTTGAAATTAAGAAAGTTTGATACGTGAAATGAAGGAGTAATACTAAACTTTCTCTAAAATTAAAGTTTTCTAACAACTTTTAATAAAATAAAATGAAAGTTTTCAACTCTATCAAACTTTAAACCTATTTCTCGCCCCGACATAACGTAGAAAGTAGACGTATGATATTTTTGATGCAATAGTTAGGATCGATTTTTAGAAATTGATAATCTGGGGTTTCTCCCATCATACACCTAACGTCTGTATACTTGTATTTACCTTCTTTCATATCCGTGAGGTCAACACTAGGGCTGTTAATGTAGCAGATCTACACATTTTTTTTTAAACCTATTTCTCTTATTTTATTTTATTTTATTTATAATCCAGCTATCCAACTCTGAAACCAATTAAGTTCAGGAGGTAACCGGATCATCCCTATAAAAATTTTTCACCAGACACCAAAGTAAATCAGAAAGTACTCGTGATTATCCATTCAGAGCAACAATATTCTTAGGTTTGTCATTCTACTGAAGAAAAATATCATATAATGTATCATAGCTAAGATTCAAACCTTAAATATCTAATTAGCCGCTCTACATCATTACACCGGGGCTTCGATTCACCTTAGGATGCGTTTGATTGGGGGTTATTGTTGATGATAAATTTGGTAGGTTATCAATAAAACTCTGTTTGGTTTAGGTAATGAGCGATTCCCGGTAATTAACGATTCCTGCCACATCAATAGTTTGGGAATATAACTCGGAATTAGAATGTGCGTTTGGTTCAAGTTATCATACATGGTAATCACATACCTAAAGTTATAGGGAATAAAATATAATCTAATATTATTTTGTTCAATTTTAGATAATGAGATAAAAACTTGTTTGCTTGAGGTTTTAATGTATAATCTAATTTAATATTTACTGTATTACCGCTGGTTCAATACTAATCATTTTTTAATTAAATCAATTTGATATTTAATTATTTTAAAAATAAATAAATTTAATTGATAATATTAATATTGATTATAATAATATATTGATAATATATATGATTAATAAATATAATTGATTTATAAATTTTGTTGGAAATGGAAGTGTACCTAAATTATTGTAGATGATTAGGTCTTTAAAGATGTAGTGTGTCGTTCCATAATAAAATATTTATGAAGAGATTGCATTGGATGAAAATGCTACTTTGAAAGGAGGATAAGGAGAGATTGTACTTGATGGAAGTCAATCTTCTACATATGACCAACATGATAAAATTTCTAAACTTTTGCTGAAAGCTATACAGAGGTACGAAGTTGCTGGAATTCTAAACTTTGCCGGAATTTGGAACGGTTGGCACAGGCAAAGGTACGAATTGCAAAAAGCCACCACTTGACCTTCTGCTCCAATTCACCATTGCGGGTAACCAAGTTTTTTCACTCCAAAAAATCACCCTCAACAAATCGAGCATCTTCCCCCGCAGCTTGTGTAAGGCTTGAGATCCCTACGTGGTTGCTCAACTTGCCGGCCTTCACGGAGCTATTGCATCAGACGGAGGGGGAGCATAGCTTCGCACCCGCCGGCAGCCTCGCGATCCCTGTAACTCAGAGTTCTTTGCATGGGCTGGGACGATACAAGTGTTGGAGAAAACAATTTGTCGAAGATATTTGAGACTTTGTCGAATTTAAATTACACGAAATTAAATTCAACTTATTTGTAGAGATGACTTGAGCTGATAATCTCAGGCTGCCAGCAGGGGCTGGTTTATGCTAATTGCTGAGTACAGCCTGAGCTCCGAGTCCGAGCGGACTGATAGGCCGAGTGGGCAAGCAATAGATTGACCGATCGGGAAGAGGGCAAAGCAACCGACCGAGTAGTTAGGCCGAGCGGGTGAGCAACCAACCCCGCGTTTAAGTCGCACAACAGAGAGGCCGACTGGGTAGTAAGGCCGACCAAATTCGACTAGACAAAGTAGCCCACGGGTGAGAGGTAATGACAATAATGGAAATAATTTCTAATTGATAACAATCAATTGAGATTTATTATATTTGACGCACAATCAAGATCGACATGAATCAAATAGGAAAAATAATATTTCCAAGTATATTATATTACTATATTTATAATTATTATGATTGTATGCCTTATTTAATCTTTCCATTATTATTTTGGACAATTTGTATAAATAAGTCTATTAACTTTAGTAATAAGATGATCAAAAAGTTTTTTATTATTTCTTTCCTCTACCTATTGATTTCTACATGGTATCAGAGTCATGATCCTTCCTTTTCCTTATCTTCCCTCAAAATTTAGCTTCTTCCTTCTTTAATTCCTCTTCCAGCACCTCAATTCAAGCACTAGATTTCTACAACATTAGTCAGCAACAACGTAAACATCTTGGAGCACAACAACAACTTGGAGCAACCCAAAGATCAGCGTGTTCCAGCAACATCTTGCAGTCTCATCATTAACGTCCTTTCTTGCCAATTTTATGCAGTAACCTCGAGAACTTCGACAACTATCGTAATAATTTTTTTTCTACTAGTTCAGTTTTCGATTCTCTGCATTGAAAGAAAAAAAAATGGATTTTGGTTGGCGTATTTGTTCGTCTTCAGGTTTTGCTATTAAGATTTCTATTCAGTTGGATTAAAAAAATCGAGAAAAAAAAAGTGAGAGAAAAAAATTGGGAAAAAAGAGTGTGAAAAAAAAGTGAGAGAAAAAAAAAATAGGGAGGAAAAAAATGTCTTCTCTCGAGTCTACTGAAATCTCTTCACCACCACAAAATACCTCTTTTTCAATGTTAGTTAGAGCCCTAGAGTCAATCATTTGATGATTGTATGGACTCATTGTATCATATTCTTGTATATCAATAAAGGCATTTATTTGGTTATTATACTTATTTATATTAGTGCCAAATAGACTAAGTATAATAACGTCCTTGAGTAGAAGGTTCATACCTATATCAATCGATTAGTTGAATCGATAGTGAGATGATATAGGGAACACTACTCTAAATCATTCCTAGTCGAGTATTAACATTCAGGGACAATGTTAATGCAATAAGACTAGCATGTAGGTCAGCTCGATGACATGATCTCACAAGTCATGGATATAGAGATATCAAGCTGACACATGGGTATACATTGGAGAATGTATACTGAATGACCCGCCATGAGAAAGTATCATGGATCGTTATATGAGTGTCATATACTTTCTCATGTGGCTATTAGTATGACTATTAGTCCTTAGACCTGAAGTCACCATGGATCCCTACATAAGGAGTTATGTACTTTGGTTTTGTCAAACGTCACCCGTAACTAGGTGGACTATAAAGGCGATTACTGGGTATGTAACGAATTATGCAGAGGGATGTGAGTGATGTAGATGGGATCTATCCCTCCTATATGACAGGAGTGACATCGATATTCTTGATAGAGTAAGACCACGAAGTGTATGGCCATACCCAAATGAGTCAATATGAGATATTAAGCTCATTTGATTGAGTGAGTCTACTTAGAGTTCAAGATTTAGATTGGTCAGAGGATGACACGGTCTATGCCTCACATTGATCAATCTAGATGTCTAGGATAGAAGGACACTTGTCATATATTGTGAGGAGTCACAATTAGTAGTCACAAGGTGATGTTGGATCTCAACATTTCTTGTAACTTGGGTAGCAATGATGTATTGCTAGATGCCGCTCATTGCTTATGTTTCTAAAGGAGTTTAGAAACATTGCCAACGTTACAAGAACCTATTGGGTCACACACAAAGAATAAGTGGATGGAGATTGGGTTCATATGATGAACCAATTGGATTAAGTTCATATGATGAACCAAGATGATTAGATTCATTTGATGAATCAAATTGGATTAAGAGTAATCCAAATTGGGCTAATTGAGTTGGACTCAAGTTGATTCATGTATTCAATGAGTCTAATTTAGATTATGACTCATTAAATCAACTTAATTTAATGAATTAGATTCATTATATTAAGTTGGCTTGAATCAAATGGTTAGATTAGATCAACCATGGAAGAGATTTGGTCAAGTTTGACTTGATTTGAGAGGGAGAGGAAGAGTCAAGTTTGACTTGACTAATTTCCACATAATTAGTGAGATGGCAAGATGTGGACCAATGATGATGCTCCACATCATCATGGTATGCCACATCATGGAGGTTACAAGCCTCCATTCTCATTAATGTGGCCGGCCACATTAAATGAGTAGGAGTTACTCATGTGGCCGGCCACACAAGTGAATGAATGGAATGAATTTTCATTCATTGGTATCATTCATTTCATCTCCTTCCTCTAGCCATTCTCTTCTCCCTTTCCTCCTTCTTGGCCGAGAGTTTCAAGCAAGGTGAAGAGGAATGTGTTAAGGTCCAAAGAAAAGGGTGAAGTGAAGGTCACAAAGGAGGACACCTAGAGGAGTATGTGAGATTCCTTTCCTTTCTCTCCTTTCTCCCTTTTTCAAATCCTACCCGAGAGCTCTAGAAAGTGCTAGCACACTTGGGGCTCTCTTCTCCATCCTTTGAGTGTGAGAGACACTCCTTGTTCGTGTGGATATCATTAGAGGAGTGTCTACGTTGACACTCTCGAGATCCGGCAATTCCTTGGACGAGCGGGAAAGCGAAAGGGCTCGCTTCGAAGGTATAACTCTCATCTAGTGTAGATCTAGAGTCTTTGAAACTCGTACTCGTATTTTCGTTCAGTTTTTCCTTGCACGGATCCGTTGGCCTTTGGTGATTCGGGGTTTCCGCGATGCGAAAAGCGGTTTTCGCGGCCCGAAGAACCCAACATTCAATTCTTATGGTTCATTCTTTCTCCGTTAAACTTGTCCATGATAATTATTTACTATGAAAATTACAATTTCTTCCTTTACTTTGTGTTCATGATTTACTTGGTCATGTTGATGATAGTTTATCCCCACCTCAAAAAGATTATTCATCCTATACTATTTGGTTTAAGAAGGATCAATTAGTCTTGACTTGGTTAATTTCATCAATTACTGAGTCTATACTTCCTATGCTCGTTGGGCTCAACATTTCGCGCCATGTTTGGGAAGCTCTTGATTATTCTTTTGCATCTCACTCCCAAGCACGAGTTCTCCAACTTTATCTACAATTACAGTTTGTACAACGAGGAGATACCTCCATCAATGACTATATGCAATCAGTCAAGATCATTGCCAATAACCTAGCTGCAATTGGACATTTAGTCTTTGATCCAGAACTATTAATGCATATTCTTGCAGGTTTAGGTCCTTAATATGATAGCTTTGTTCCCGGTGTGACGACTTGCATAGATCAAGTGTCACTTGAAACGCTTCATGGTATGTTATCCTCTCATGAAAGACTTCTACAAATACAATCTCAAAGGATGTCAGATTCTCTATCTTTATCGACACACATGATTAGCAAGGCTCCACAACTTGATCAACATAATTAGCCTCCTCTCCAATATAGTCACCAAAATCAATTTGGAGGTTTCAATGGCCGGGGTCGAGATCGAGGTCGAGGACTCTGTCAGATTTGCTTCAATTATGGTCATTATGCTCAAAATTGTTATAAAAGATATGATTCAAATTTTCGAGGACCTATATCATCAAGTCGACCCTCTCCCTCATCTTGGTAATCTAGCACTCAATCAACTAATTCTAGAGCATTTTCACTCTCCATCCCTCCTAATGCAACGTCATCAGTTCCTAAAATCCCAATATGATATCCGGATTCTGGAGCAACTCATTATGTTACACCAGAGTATAATATTCTCATAGAAGCTTCACCTTATCATGGACCCGACATGATACAATAGGCAATGGCCCGGGTTTGCAAATTGCTCACATTGGAAACACATCCTTTCATTCATATGGTCGTACTTTTCGCATGCGCAACACTCTTCATGTGCCTTCTATTACTAAAAATTTGCTTTCCATCCGTCAGTTTGCTCTTGATAATAATGTGCTCTTTGAATTTCATTCTCATCATTGTCTTGTGAAGGATCCCACAATAGGAAATATTCTACTTCGAGGAAATATTAAAGATGGTCTTTATCATCTTCAGCCCACCTATACTAATGTGTTTGTTGGAGAACACACTGATAAATTCGCTTGGCACGCACGTCTTGGTCATCCATCTCTACATGTTGTTCAAAATATCATTAACTAATATGGTTTACCAATTTCTTTAGCCTCCTCTTCTCATTTATGTGAAGCTTGCATGAAAGCAAAATCTCATAAATCACCTTTTATGTCTTATTCTAGCACTTCTAGTTTTCCTTTAGAAATTATTCACTCTGATGTGTGAGGTCCTACTCCTATTCTATCTAATCAAGGTTTTCTTTATTATATTATTTTTATTGACAATTTTAGCAAGTTTACTTGGATTTTTCCTATAAAAAGAAAGTCTGATCTCTTTGATATTTTTGGTCGCTTTCAAAATAAGTTGAGCGCTATTTTGATCGTAAAATCCTCTCCCTTCATTCTGATTTGGGTGGAGAGTATCAAGCGCTTCATCGTCATCTTACTTCCTCTTGCATCATCCATCAAGTCTCTTGTCCCCACACTCCTGAACAAAATGGATCCGCCGAGAGAAAAGATCGTCATGTGGTTGAAACTGCCTTAGCTCTTCTTAATCATGCCTCAGTTCCACTTAAATTTTGGGATGATATCGTCCAAACCACAGTCTACCTTATCAATCGTTTACCCACTCTACTACTTCAAAACAAGTGCCCCTTATAAAGATTTTATAATTGTCTTCCAGATTACTCCTTCTTTCGTATCTTTGGTTGTGCATGTTATCCTTGGCTATGACCTTACTCTAAGTACAAGTTAAATCCTCATTCTTTACAATGTGTTTTCCTTGGTTATAGTAATTTGCATCATGGGTACCGTCGCCTCCATATTTCGACCGATTGAATATATATTTCTCGACATATTACTTTTGATAAATCTCTGTTTTCGTTTGCAGTTGCTACCTCAGATCCTCCTTCAGATAATCAAGGCAACTATCTAATATCACCAAGCAATATACTAGAAGCCTCACATATTGATTCATTAGGATATATTGAAAGTACAAGGAGGGATGGTATCTTGGGTTATGCTCCATCTGCACAAGTTCCTGTAGACTCGGCGACTAGTGGTGATTCATTCTCTAGTTCTGATTCTCATTCGTCTGACCACTCATCTCCGAGTAGCTTTGATGATGATATTCCTCGGCAGGAGCTTCCTCTAAGAGATATTTATGCACGATGTCAACCAGTTTCCACTCGTTATCCTCTTCCACGTGCTCTTATTGCTTCTTCAAATTTTGTTGAACCTTTTAATTTTACACAGGTAGTCAAAGATCCAAATTGATGTGCTGCGATGGCTATAGAATTTGATGCTCTTCTTCGTATTGCAACTTGGAGCTTAGTCCCTCGTACCCCATCTATGAATATTGTGAGCTCTAAATGAGTTTACCGAATTAAGTATCGTGCAGATGGTTCTATTGAACGTTACAAAGTACCCCCGGAAGAGAGAATCGAGTATAAAAAAGTTAGGTCAAGTGCAACACACTGCACTTGCCCTTTTATAGTAATTAAGTACAAAGACAAAGTTACCAACACTCTTATGAATCGAAATGAGAGCTCTTCTTGTGTTGGTGTCTATCTGTCGGGCGTGACCGAAACTCCTTAGATCAGTCGTCGGGCTCAACAGCTTCATAGTAGAGTCGTAGCAGCAGTCGGAAGCTTGAATGAACGCGCAGTAGCTCGTATGTAGTTGTTGTTGCAAAGCCTCCTCAAAACTGCCTTATAAAGGGCTTGGAAGGCGCCTTCCAAAGGCCTTGAAGGCACCTCGAATGGGATAAAATCTATCCTAACTTCACTGTGCCTTATTTGTAAATAGTCAAATTTTATCCGTTGAAAGCTCCTTCTATGAACAATACCGAGGCACCTTCCATAGCCATGGAAGGCGCCTTCGGGCAATGTTCACCCGAAGGCAGCTTTGCTTCTTTGCTTGCTCTCTTGTCCTTCAACAAATGTGTTAGTCCAAAATACCCTGCAAGACAAGTGTTAGCACAATATAAAAAATAGAGTAATTAGTTTCTGTCCTACCAGGATCAGGAATTAGTCCAGGTCTCAGTTTAGGGATCTCAAATGGACCTAAACTGGACCGACACCTACTGTCCCTCAACTGGGACGCGTCCTCACAGTCACTCTCCTCTAGTGACTTACCTTTTCTTACATTTTTCCAGACATCCGATCAGCCCGTCGACTAGTCTGGACTTCGTGCCAGCTACCCCGCTGGTCCATCGACCAAGCTGGACTTCCCTGCAACACTAAATTAGCACAATAGATAAAACAATACAGTAAAATAGTGTTAACAGAATTCAAGATTCGCTGGTCTAGTCGACTACGCGCGGTCGACCGAAAACCAGTCAGTCACATATAACTTAAGGTTATCTCCCCCTAGGGTTGCCTAGTTTCACTCACTAGGACTTCCATTGCCTGATTTCACTCACTAGGACTTTCTCCACCTAGCTTCACTCGCTAGGGCCCAACTTCACTCACCAAAACTTCCTCCACCTAGCTTCACTCGCTAGGGCTCAGCTTCACTCACCAGGACTTTCGCCACCTAGCTTCACTCACTAGGGTCCGACTTCACTCGACAGGACTTCCACCACCTAGCTTCACTCACTAGGGTCCGACTTCACTCACCAGGACTTCCGCTACCAGCTTCACTCACTATGGCCCGACTTCACGCACTAGGACTTCCACCACCTAGCTTCACTCACTAGGGTCTGACTTCACTCACCAGGACTTCCACTTTGCCTAACCTCTAGTTAGGATTTACTTCTCCTTGCTAGTCATCTAGTCCTGACTAGACTACTCTCTATCAAGTCCTGTTTGGATTAACCCTTGGTCAAACCGACTAGACTTGGGTGCATTGTCAAATATCGAACCCCTAGAGGTCAATTGCACCAACAAATATAAGAGTGTAAGTGACCTTTGGAAGAATGTAATTTCTTTTCATGAAGACCCTATAAAAATCTAAAAAGTGGAGTAGCCTAAGGAGACGGGATCATTTGTCCAAGAGGAGGAGAAGGACAAATTGGATGTGGAGATGAGCTCGACATCCGAAGAGGAAAAGGAAGTGGAATCGTCCACATCTTCAAGTGAGGAATAAGAGTCCAAGACTAGTGAGGAAGAAGTCTTGAAAGTTCAACCCTCAAGCTCAACTACCGAGAAGAGCGGAAAATCACACATCAAGTGCTTTAAATATGATGAGATGGGACACTATAAGAGTAGGTGTCCATTGCTCAAAAAGGTAAAAGAGGTAAGTTCTAAACCCCGTAAAATTGAATTAAAAACTCATGTGGGTTGTAGGAATGGTGCCTAGAAGAAGTGGTATATCATATGCTTCACGTGTGGTAAATGGGGTCACTACCACATGAAGTACCCAAGGAGGGGCGAGATCAAGGAGATGGAGCAATTGAAGCAATGGAGGAGGATGAATTCATATGGATGCTCATGTTAAGGGGGAGCTCCAATGGTTGGTAGGAAGGTATACCCTAACTTGAACTTTAATTCAAATATTAACTCAAGTTTTAGGGATATGCATGCTGAAAATAATGTAGATTATTTACCCATGCATAATTATGAATTTAGATATAATGATAGGAATAGGGGATAACCCTAGAAAATCATTTGCAAATGTTAGACCGAATAAGAATCAGACTACCATGCCTAAGGAGAGGAATGTAGTGAAGGATCTAGGCATTAGATCTCTTAGACGGGCCAACCTGTGGAGAGGCGGGTCGATCCGTGGCCGACCTACCATTTGGTGGGCAGGGTGGGCTGACTCTGTTGGTACAATATCCTCTGGGTTAGGTTGACTAAGCTTGAGTCTTGATGTTTGGGTTTCGATGTTTGATAATACATGGAGATTGCAAATGCAATCGTCCGATTAGGGAGATTATTGATACAATTTCCCTCTGGTTAAGAACTGACCAGTTAGATGTGAAGAAAAGTCAAGTAGGTCAAATGTTGACCGGATACTTGACTGGGAAAGTTCTAACTGGAGGTTAGGCAAGGAAAAATTCTGGTGAGTGAAGCCGGGTGAAAGACCTAGTGAGTGAAGCTAGGTAGTTGAAAAATCTTGGTGAGTGAAGCCAAGTGAAAGACCTAGTGAGTGAAGCTAGGCAGGTGAAAGTCCCGGTAGTGAAGCTGGGCAGTGGGAAAGTCTCGGTGAGTGAAGATGAGCAGTGGAAAAATCCTGGCGAGTGAAGCTAGGTGAAAACCCTAGTGAGTGAAGCTAGGTGAAAGTCCTGGTGAGTGAAGCCAGGCAGATGAAAAGCCTTAGTGAGTGTAGCTAGGCAGATGGGAAGACCTAGTGAGTGAAGCTAGGTGAAAGTCCTGGTAAGTGAAGCTAGACAGATAGAAAGCCCTAGTAAGTGAAACGAGGTAGAAGGAAAGACCTGGTGAGTGAAGCCAAGCACGTGGAGATCCAAGTGGGTCAAGGTTGACCAGACATCTGGTGTTGGGAAGCCCAAGTAGGTCAAAGGATTGACCAGATACTTGGCACAAGGAAATCTAGATGGGTCAAGATTGACCGGACATCTGGTGGAAGTCCAAGTGAGTCATGGAGGACCGTACACTTAGCACCAGACACTTAGCACGAGACGGTAAGTCCAAATGGGTCAAGGTTGACTGGACACTTGGCACGTGGAGAAAAGTCCAAGTGGGTCAAAGGATTGACTGGACACTTGGCAAAGAAGTCCCGGCAGGTCAAGGTTGACCGAATGCTAGGCATGCAGAGTTCCAACAGATCACGATTGACCAGATGTTGAAATTTGGGGCTCTAGACTTGAGTTAAGCAAGTCAAAGGGAAGTCAATCAATCAACCGATCGATTGAACTGTAGTTCAATCGATTAGCCAATCGATTGAAGGTGTGCTGCAAAGAAAACTAGTCCAATCGGTCGACCGATTGATTGGGAAGTGAAATCGTGAGCACAGAATGCTTCCCAATCAATCAAACGATCGATTGGACTCCCCCAATCGATTGGGAAAAGTTTTCTCACCCAGATGCGAGAGCACAGAAGTAGGTTAAATCAATCGATCGATCGATTCAGCCTCCCCAATCGATCAGCCGATCGATTAGGATTCGACCATTGCACAGGATGCAGGCGATGGATGCCTATGATGGTTGGGTGTGACATGGCAATCGATTGGGACGAAGCCCAATCGATTGGGAGCCGCAAGTGCGCACAATATATAGCCGTTGCTAGCGTTTTTCTCAGCAGCTTTCACGCGCGATTCTTCCCATTCTTCACGCAATTTCTCCACTGCTCATAGCCAGTTCTTGAAGGCTCTTGGGGACAAGTGTTGGTGCACTTCCAAGGTTCAAGAGACAACAACAAGAGATAAGTAAGTAAGAAGAGAGGGTTTTCATTTGTATTCATTGTATTTTTCTTCTTATGTTGAGTTATTGTATGTGTGAGTGTTGTACGAGGTTTCTCCACCTCCGGTAGTTATCGAGAAGGAGTGTTTTTATTAGTGAAGTGAGCGTCGTGTGTGGATCCTTGGATTAGTCACCTCTTCTTGAGGCGGATACCAAGTAAATCCTAGCGTTAGCGTTGTGAGTGTGCTTTGTGTGTATTTTCGCTGCATTTCATCATCATAAAACGAACAACTGAAGCGCGACGAGCTATTCACCCCCGCCCGCCCCCCCTCTAGCATAAATTGACCCTAACAGACTCGTCATCTTGGCGGGTAGGGAAATCCTCAACCCAACCCAACCAAATCAAAATCGGGTTGCGAGTTAGGCGAGCCAACCCGCGGGTCCATCAAAAAGTTAAAAAAAAAATAGTTTCATATTTTCAACATTTTACTTCAAAAAGGTTTCATCAATAAAATGTATCCAAAAACAAATATTTTAAATATAAATTGATACAAATGAGTACTCATGTTTGATAAAAAGTACTATTTTTATTTCAAAATTATAACGAATAAAGATAATAAATCGATATAAAACTTGACTTACATATGTTTCAAAACTCGTGAACCAACCCAAACCTGTCGTGGGCTGACCCACGTGGGTTGCGGGTCACAGACCTAGGTTGGTCGCCCTGCGGCAGGCTTGGGTTGATAAAATTCTAACCCAACCTGCTTAAATTGTTTGGCGGAGTGGACCAATCCAATGGGCTCAACCCAAATTGATGACACTACTAGGCATTAATTCCAAGAATGGAAGACACATGCTTAGAAAGGTAGGTAGGTCTTGTTAGTCCCCTTAAGGCCGACAAGAGAGAGGTGAATTGCCCTGATAATAAAAATCAAACCTTTCTCAACTTTTCAAACTAAATTAAGAAACACTTGTTTAACAATAAACTATTTGACAAGAAAGAGATAAGAGACAGATCTTTTTACTTGATTTGCAATCAAAGAATTACTAGTCCAAGACGTTGAAAGCTCACTATCAAATCTCCTGGTGGAGAAGCCTCTTACAACAATTTAAGTACTAGATTACAAAGTAGAACAAAAAGAAAATAGTTTTCAAGTGTTGTTCTGAACTACTGAGACCAAGGCTCTATTCATAGCTTGTTAATCGAATCTGACCATTTGTTAAAGTGCCTGGAAGAGCTTCGGGCGTCTGGAAGGGCTCTGGGTGCTTGGACGTGGATAAAACTTTATCCGCGTCGCAACGATTCGATTAGGGATAATTTTTTCAGTCTGGGCGCCATCGGCCCAGGTGCCCGGACCCGGCTGACATGTCACCACGCCGAGGAGGCGCCCTAGGAGTGCCCAGGGAGTCCAGGCACCTAGACCAGTCTAGGCGCCCAGACAGTCAACACCTTGTTGACTATCCGATTCTACTCCGTTCCGGCTCCGTTCGCTTGGGTGATTTCGGCCATTTGGAATAGGGCTCACCCGAATCTATTTTTTGACCTTCTCGTCGAACAAGCTTCCGCTCCGACTTCTTGTGTTTCAAAAAACACCGCGCGCTTCCTTCTTTTCCGTTAGCGTACTCTTCTATAACACCTCGTCCATTGGACGCATTGAATCCATCGACTCTCTCCAATGTCATTCTTCTCGCTAGCTGCGTTTTTCGTTGACTTCCGGTGCTCCTAAGTTCTTGGACACTTAGACACAAGGCATCAAACAAATACAGGACCTAAATTAACTTAGTTGATCATACCAAAACTACCACGAGGTACTAACAATCTCTCCCTTTTGATGTGGATCAACCCAAGTTCAGTTAGAGTTAAATATGCAAATTAACGACATGTTATACAATTTATAAATATGAAAAAATAACTTAACTTATAATTCTCCCTCTTTGATCACATTAAAAATAGGGGCATGCTTTAAAAATAAATTGGAATTAAATACTAAGGGATACACAAACTGAATTTTGTGATTAACACTTAGAAAAATTTAAAAACTGAATTTTTTTATTTATAAAGTAATTTAACCAAAATAATTTTAAAAAATATTTTTATTTGTTGAAAAAATTTTATAACAATTAAAAAGATATATCTAAAGCAATGATAAAATTTTCACGAATATAGGAGAATAATTTAAGCAGTAATAAATTATTTACTACAACAAGATGTAATTTCTTCAAAAAATACTTAAAAATAGTTTCTAAGCTCGAAAAATCTTGAAAACTTTATGAGAATGTAATATAGCAAGCATTTTTGTAGAAAAATAAATTTTCAAAAATTGAACGGTCAAGAATTTTTAATATTAAAAATTAGTATTTTTAAAAAAGATTCACAAAAAATTCAAAAACAGTAAAAAAAATTTCAAAATTTTTTCCTTTGATAGATAGCATGATAAGTGTTCACAGAAAAATAAAGTTTACAAAAAAATAATTCTATAAAATATTTTAAATTAAAAAATATAATTTTTGTTAAAAATTCATAAGAAATAATTCAATGGTCAAAAAAAAATTTCAAATTTTTCTACAGATTAGAAATGAAATCCTCTTTCTTAGAAAAATTAATATCTAATTAATTTTGAAAAGAAATTATATGAAGCAATTTATTTAAAAACATTAGATAATTTAAAAATATTAAATCTAATTAAAATTAGAAATATGCATAAAGAATTTAATCAAAACATGATTTTGAAACCTAATATAGGTTCCTTCCTACCGAATCAATCAAGTACTTTATAAGAATATACTTTTTTGTTACTCTTCTTATTTGACCCTTGTGAAATCTATAATACCAATTCAGTCCTTGATAATTTCTAACATTTGAAGCAGTAAAATTTAAACATTCAGAATTTTTTAAATTATCTATTTGTTCTTTCAATTTAGTATTTTTAATTTTTAATTTATCAAAATCTTCCATTAAACATGATTTTCCTAAGATTATTTTTATTTCTAAATTCTCCTTTTTCAATTTTTTATTTTTATTTTCCAATTTACACATTGACATAGACATGAATTTTATACCAAAATACAGTTGATTAGAAGGTAAGAGACGTACCCCACTTATCATATCAGATCTGAAGTTAGATTATCCTCCTTCATCACTGCATTCATCTGATGTCGCTCCTCCCTCATCAATGCTAGTTTCTAAGTTGCTTTGTTCTTCGTGACTCGCCATCAGTGCTAGTCCAGCATATGCTTCTATTTCTGACTCGGATGATGAACTCTCGTCCCAAGTGGCCTTGAGATTTTTGTGTTTGTTTCACTGTGGCCCTTTGTCTTTCTCCTTCTTGAGATATGGACAGTCTTTCTTTATATGTCCTTCTTTTCGGCAATGGAAGCATCGGACCTTTCTCTTATTTCTTGGATTTTTTCCTGGTATGTATTTCTTTAAATTTGTTAGATTTAAATTTTTTTTAAAATTTTCTTACCATATAAGCTCTTCAAAGTACCCCATGATAGTTTTGATATGATCAACCAAGTAAAGTTATGTCCTGTTAGTATTTAACCCCTGTGTCTAAGTGTGTATAAACTTAGGAGCACAGGAAGTCAATCGAAAAACGCAGCTAGCAAGAAGGATGACACGGGAGAGAGAGCCGACAAACACAGTGTGTCTGAGGTACGACAATTTTCGGAAGAGTACGCGGGCGGAGGAGAAGGAAGTGTGCGGCGTTTCCGATGGACTAGAAGCCGGAGCAGAAGTTTGCTCGAGAAGGCCGGAAGTTGGGTTCGGGTGAGTCTTATTCCGGATGGCCGACATCACCCAAGTGAGTGGAATCGGAGCAGAAGATCCGGACCTATGCGAACAGAACCGGAGCAGAAGACCAAGACTAAAAAGTCAACACTAGGTTGACTTTTACAATCTGGGCACCCGGACCCCTCCGGACAACCCGGGGGCGCCTTATTTCAGCGACTTCGTGGAGTGAGCCTAACCCGGTCCCGGGTGCTTGGAATGGGTCGAGGCACCGAGACCAAAAAGTTATCAACACAACAGGTGTCGCGAGCTGTTGAGCCGTTGCAATGGGGATAAAAATTTATCCCCTCCAAGCGCCTAGAATCCTTCTAGGCATTCTGACCAGGGCTATAAATACAACACTGGTCCCAGAAGGTGACAACAACACTTGTAATTGATTATTCTTTAGTCTTATTCTATAATTGAGTGTGTCAACTACTGTAAGAGATTTCTTCGCCTGAAGGAGATTGTTTAGTGAGCTTTTCATCTTCCTTGGATTAACAATCTCTCCGATTGTAACCAAGTAAATTCTCTGAGCCTCTTCTTTCTTTGATTGGTTTTCTTTTGTACAAGTGTTTATGTTAATATAGCTATAAAGTCAAGAAGGGTTTGTTTTTATTGTGTAGGTTATTCACCCCCTCTAGCCGGTCGCCAAGGGACCATTAAGTGATATTAGAGCGAGGTCATTTCAGAAAGACTAATCGCCGACTGAAGCACAAGAAATGACCGGTGCAAGCATCTACCCACCAGTGTTCGAGGGGGAGTTCACGTTTTGGAGACATCGAATGGAGGTATATTTTAAAACCAATTTCAATATTTTACTAACGATAAAGTATGGTTTTGATATGCCCAAAAGAAAAGAAGGAAAAGACCTTGAGGAGCATTGATGGACTGAAAAGCAGCGCAACTACTTCATGGCAAATGGTAAGGCTGAGTTCCACCTTCTGAGCGTTCTGCCTGCCAAGGATCTCAACAAAATTGGTAAATACAAGAATACAAATGAACTTTGGAAAAAGTTCTTGAAGCTCTATGAAGAACCAGAAGAAGTTGAATCCAACTTCTCGATAGACACTGAGTCATCGTCAGAAGAATCCGAGATCGAGGAGATTACCAGAACATCTCTCATAGCCGAATATCTACCTGGAGATAAAGAAAGTTCATCCGAGATGAGCATCAATGAAGGGGGAGAGACCTCGAAAGAAAGTAGCAATGAAGGTGGAGCATCGGACAACGAAATAACGGTAAGTAGTAAGGTACGTTCCCGATCCCCTGAAGAACTATTTAAGTTTATCAAAATGCTTTCTAAAAGTATCATTAATTTTTAAAAAAATGCAATGCTAAAATTGACTTTAGCAAATGTATGCAGACTAGAAGATTTTGATAAGTTAAAAATTGAAAATAAAAAATTAATAGCACAAATAGACAAATTGAAAAATTTTAAATGCATATTCAAATATTCTATGAAATTTTAAAGATCATCGAAGGCTTAACTAGTATTTTAGATAACATAAACGCCAAATTGTAAAAGTAGATAGACAATTAATTCCTAAGAAATTTTTAATAAACCCAGTTGGAAGGAATCTATTTTGGGTTCCAAAATCATATTTAGATTGATTGTTTTTTTGGACTTTCAGAGAGAAAATTAAATAGTTGCTTTCATTAAAAGACTTTGTCTAGAAGTAGTTGTTGTTTCAATATCCAAGAAAGCCTAGTACCTCGCTACAACTTGGAAACCAATTATTAAAATAAATATTTAATTAACTAACTGTTAAGCATTTAGTTGTTATAAAAATACTTTCAATTGTTTGTCAAATATTTTGTTACAATTAATTAGAAGTTAATTTTTCTGAGAAGGATAACTTTTTTATAAGAAAATTTTTCAAATTTTTCTGAATGTTAAAATTTTTTAATTATAAAAAAAAATTAATATAGAAAAGACTTTATTTCTTCTTAAAAATAATTTCAACTTCATATGAAATTTTTTTTCTGCCTTATATATGTTAATTTTTTTTAAAATCCAAATTTTTTGAAGTTTAAACTTTAATATTTTTCTGGAAATTTCCCTTAGACTTTTACTTTTCTCCAAATAGCATTTTTAAAGTACCTGATTTTTAATGTGATCAAAAGGGGAAGTAGTGAAGATTAAGTCTAGGGGGAGGGTAGTACAATTTTGTAAAATGTTTTTAATTTTTGTACTTGCAAATTTTATAACTGTTATTTTGGAGGTTTATCCTAACTTAACTTGGGTTTGTCCACATCAAAAAGGGAGAAATTGTAAGTATCCCGTGGTAGTTTTGATGTAATCAACTAAGTAAAGGTAGCTCCTATTGGTATTTAACCCCTGTGTCTAAGTGTGCAGGAACTTAGAAACACAAGAAGTCAAGCAAAAGACGTAGCTAGTGAGAAGGATAGCATGGGAGAGAGTCGACGGCTCAGTGCGTCCGAGGTACGAGGTGCTGCGGAAGAGTACGCGGGCGAATGAGAAGGAGGTGTACGACGTTTCCGAGGGACGAGAAGAAGGAGCGCAAGTTTACTTGAGAAGGCGGGGAGTTGGGTTCGGGTGAGCCCTCTTCCGGATGGCTGACATCACCCAAGCGAGTAGAACTGTAGTGGAAGATCCAGACTAATGTGAGTGGAATCGGTGTAGAAGATCAGGATCGAAAAGTCAACACTAGGTACAAAGTCACTTAGCTCATTCTTCATCCAAAGGTACTCTTCTTTCTCCTCGTTGATCTTTAGGAACTACAAAACCATACCTGATTATTAAGAGTATTTCAAAATCGATTTTTAGGAATACCTCTATTCGGCGTTTCTAGTGTGCAAACTCCCTCTCAAACTTTAGTGGATTGAGGCTTGGTCCAACCATTGATTTCTTTGCTTCGGTTGGTGGTTAGTTCTTCTGAAGCGTACTCGCTCTGATACCATTCGTTGATCCCCTTGAGGCCGGCAAGAGAGGAGTGGATTGCCCTGAGAATAAAAATCAGGCCTTTCTCAGCTTTGCAAACTAAATTAAAAAACACTTGTTTAACAATAAACTAATTGACAAGAAAAAAAAAGAAGAGACAGATCTTTTTACTTGGTTTGCAATCAGAGGATTATTAGTCCAAGACGTTAAAAGCTCACTATCAAATCTTCTTCTGACGGAGAAGCCTCTTATAGTAGTTTATGCACTAGATTACAAAGTAGAACATAAAGAAAATCATTTTCAAGTTTGTTCTGAACTACTGAGACCAGGGCTCTATTTATAGCCTGTTGGTTGAATCTGACCATTTGCTGGCGTGGCATCTCCGGGTGCCTGGAAGGACTCTGGGCGCCTGGACATGGATAAAACTTGCCCGGACCATTCGGGCGCCTGGACTTGGTCTAGGCGCCCGCCCGGATAGTCAACACCTTATTGAGTATCCGGCTCTCCTCCGTTCCGTCTCCATTTACTTGGGTGATTTCAGCCATCTAAAATAGGGCTCACTCGAACCCATTTTCTGGTCTTCTCGTATGGTAAGCTTCCGCTCTGGCTTCTCGTACCCGAAAAATACCGCACACTTCCTTCATGTCCACCAGCGTACTCTTTCGCAGCACCTTATCCCTCGAACGCACCGAGCCCGTTGACTCTCTCTAGTGGCATCCTTCTCGCTAGATGCGTCTTTCACTCAACTTTTTGTGTTCCTAAGTTCTTGCACACTTAGACACAAGGCATCAAACAAACACAAGACCTAACTTAACTTGGTTGATCACACCAAAACTACCATAGGGTACCGACTGGTCTAAGAATGCCCGTGGTGGACAAGTTGATTCTAGGGTTAGAAACCTAGAATTGGAAAATCAAGTCTTAAGGGACAAGTTTGATAGGTTAGAGAAATCCCTTGAGAGATTCAATGTTGGATCTAAGGGATTAGGTATGATGTTGGTAATTAAAGACCCAATGGTGATAGATTCGATTTAAGATACCGGTCTTCATCAAATAAGGGTAAGGGGAAGTTACCCATGGAACACTTTGGCGGGTATGCCACAATAGAGTTCCCTAAGGCTAAAAGAAGGGTGCATGCAATGATTGCAAGTGAAAATGGCAAAGGGAATGCTCCAAGGCTAAGGGAGAGTGATAACAAGTCTGCCACACTCTTAAAATAAATTAACAATGTATATTCTATTGAACCTCTTATCTACACAATCATGTTGTAATAACGAGCCCAGGATCGATCTCTCAAGGAATTAGCTGTCCGATGATAACCTAGGATTGTACATTATTCTCATTTTTGGGGTTTTTAATATGAAAATGGGGGTTTTAAGCTTTGAATATAAATCTAACAAATGAAAAGCACAGAAATTAAGAACTAATCTAATGCATAAAGAAAATCTAACTAGGTGTCAATAATCAAACCATAACGCATTGTCACCTTACGTTGTGATTAAACCATCAACACTCACTTAAACTAAGAATAAAATAGCAAGGCACAAATGGAATACAATCTAAAGCAACATTTAAATCTTAACTACAAAAACTAAGCTACTCCGATCAATAGTGCTACGAATTAAACTAAAGTAGAATTAAGAACAATTTCAAACATCAATTGAAACTAAATTACCCAAAACACTTGAATTAAAACTATTAAACTAAAAAGAACTATGATTACTGAATCCAACAACATAAACTGAAATCTAAATCTATCAACAGTAAAGAGAATGCAAAAATTAAACCCTAATCCATCTCAATACCAAACCAATCTACACGACATCTTCTCCTTGCCATCACACAAGGAAACATCCATGAAACCTCACTTCAACAATCGGGGAAAACAATCTCAGTAGCTAAACTCAACTCAACCTTTACCAGATTCACTAGACACCTCTCCAAGCGAAACTAACAAAGATCGGAGCTGCCAAACTCAGGAAAATATGCAATTCTGTGAATTGTGGACTCGGATCTGCTATGGAAAAGATGGTGGATGGAATGTCCTCGAGAATGACCCAATAGCTGTGGAGGAACACCGCCAATGCTCACTGATGGAAGCGGAACCACCTATTGGAGGAACACCTCTAAATAGGCAGCAGCAGAACAGAGTATCGTAGAGCACAATTCTCGCCGTAGGAATGCCTTGGGGTGAGGTCAGATAGCCGGAAGCTGGTCGCAAGCATCTGAGAGCATCGTCACCGATGAAGTCGCCGGAAAATAGATCTTGAAGTAGAGATGGGGTCAGAATCTCAGAGAACACCGCGCGACATGAACGTTGTGCTGCGGAGGAGATCGACAACCATGAACACTGTAGCTTCTCTGTTTTAAATCAGATCCAGATCTGAATGGACGGTTGTGAGCAATTCAAGTCTTGATCAACGGTGAAAAGTCTCTCAAACTCCTATCCGAAGGTTCTGATCTTGATCAAGGGTTTGGATCTACTCTCCCTTAGGTTGAATTGACCAGATCTTCACTAGATGGTTCAGATCTATCCAATCTTTGATGAACAGTCCATAATGCTCTGCAGTTTGATCTTCTCGTTTAAACTCCGATTCGAGCACAAATTCGGTTTAAATAGATCCAAATCCAAGATCCTTTGATGCCTACAAAATAAGAATTAAATATTAGCATCAAATAACACGAAAATAAAATAATTTGCAATTAAGTCCAAAATCGATACAATACATAAAATATGATGTAACCATGATTTAAACCTATGAAATCAACATCAAACCATGTATATATGAAGCAAAATAATATAGTAAAATCATGGTTATCAAATATCTCATACTTAATCTTGAACGTCCTGTGCAAGTAAAGAAAACCAAAAATCATCTCCACACAAATTCCCTAGCAATACCTAGAAGATAGTAAAAGGAATTTAACTAAGACCATCTAAAGATCACAAACAATCATGAATACAATCCAAACAATAATCAGTAGATATGGTAGTTTCAATCAAATTGAAAAATTATGCAAGTTGCAATCTCACAAGGTATTTATCTATTCTAGCCCTCACACTCAAACATGTGTATAAGTGGAGCCCACTCAATGCAACTCACAACATTTCACTACCATAAGCTTGCTTATTTTCTAATTCTCCACCACTATAAACATGGCATACATGAATCAAAAGGAATTATCATGAGAATTGAAATGGAATCAAGAGAAACAATTAAAGTGAATGAAATTGGCAAAAGAAAAGAATTTAATGAAGAAAATGAGAAGATGAGAGTATTGGAGGAATATACTTGATGAGTTGACCATTTTGATGTGAAAAGAGATAAATATCATTTGTCGTTACCAATTCAAAAGATCAAGCTAACCTCTCCTTCAATTTGATGGCTATCCAAAAATCTTGATACTCTATCTTCAACTTGATACTCTTTGCCACTTTTTTTTCTTCGCTGTTTTAACACTCAATTCCATCACTTGGAATCTAAAACAATCTTAATTCACCTTATGGAGAAGAGTTTTCCTCCCCCACACTTAAAATTTGGTTGTCTCGGACAATGAAACAAATCACAACTACTTGAAACACTAATAGGCACATTTCTTGTTTTCATTCTGTATTCTACAAAATCTGTTCTATTTTTCCCTCTGTTTTTGTGGTGTATTGCAGGTACAAGTCTCTCACAATGCAGCAGAAAACTCTCCATTTCTGAACATTACAGCTCCTATCAAATCTCCAATAATTTTGATAAGGTTTCAGACATTTGGACAAAGAAATCAGCTTCACAAAATTCTGTTTCAATGCTACTACTACTGTAACATCAGGTTCAGAAATATGATTCCTAAATTTGTAGATGTTGTTTCACCAGACACTTGTAAAATCAATCACAACTCCAAAACCAACAATTCAAAGCTATTTCTACAACTCACAGATTCAGACTTTAAAATTTCTGCAGGTTATTTCTGCAAGTTATTCCAATTCCAAAGTTTTAAATGTCTCATTGATTGGCTGCATAACTCTTTATCCAGTTAACTTCATTCCCAAAAATTTGACTCCAACAGCAACCCCTTAAACATAAAATCCAACGGCAGCATTGTAAATTCAGATTCTGCAATTCAGAATTGCATTTTCAATTTACAGATTTGAAGGAATTAAGGATTTGAATTCTCTGGATAAAGTTTCATAATCTGTAAATTTAGGTAGATGCAACTGGTATCATGGAGAATTCAGCTTAACAGGACACAATATCAGCATTTCAGAAATTTAGCATATGTTCTCCAGAATTCAGATTCTTCTGTTGAAATAACCTCAGGTCTGAACACATCTTTTGCTATTCTAAAATCTTAAAAACTTGATATCTACTCAAGCATCACAACAATCATAAAATTCAGAAATTAATAATTCAAGTTTTCAGCATTCCAATTCCTTGGACTAAACTTCAGGAACCATTTCTAGAATTGAAGCACTTAAATTCAAAAAAATTGAGGATTACTTTGTAGGAGTTAAAGTTTAGTTTCTGCACAATTCAATTCTTAACACTTCAATTCCAGAATCTACTAATCAATTGAAGGCTTCCTCAAATCATTTACAACAAAGGAATATAGCTCATTCCAGCATTACCAAATTCAGCAACAGGAGACACTCAATACTCATTACTGATACGAAATGTCACATAGATTTCTCACAAGCATTTGCATTAAAATTGACTTCAAAACTCAAATATTTTGTAATGTAATCACCCCACCCAAATCCAGAACTTATATTCCCTGGAAATCCATTATGCATGCTGAATTCTGGTTTTCCAATTTTCAGTTTCAGCAATTAGAATTTGTAGCAATCCAGATTAAGGAGTCACTTCAAAATTCACAGATAATATTAGAATTCAAACCAGCAACATCTTCACATGAATAACAGATTTCAGAACTTGAAGAAGTTGATGGATTACATATATACAGCAATAACCATAAATCCAGCATTTAAGTTTCTTCATGTTAAGAAAGCTTCTTCCCAGATTCTGGTTCTGCTGATTAAACACAATTCCAGCAATTTCAACTTCTGCACTTATGTTTCAAAACTCTACTGAATGAATTTCAGGTTATGCATTGCTATAAGTGTCTGATTTCTTTATAGCAATAATTGCAACTTATTCCTTGATTAACAGAGTAACTACTCTCCCATCGTATGGTTGAAGAAAAATTCTAGATAGCTAATGATTCCATTGTTTTTCTCAAATACTTTATTGGAAGGAAGGTCATTACCAATGTTAGGCATTCACACTAACATTTCAAAGCTTTCTGATCAACAAAACCAGTAACAAAATCTGTTTACAAAATTCAGCTTCAAGTTTCAGTATTCATAATCCAAGGAAATTTTGGCACTGAGTCATGAAGGAGTTAGCTTGGAATGAGATCCCATTAAGCAGTGAATTGATAAGAGGTAGAATTTAATTTATATTCTGGACAAAAACAACAAGTATCAACTATGGAAACTGTTGTAGATTTCAAATTCTAGGTTATAGCAAACCTTTACTGAACTCTATGCATTGATTACATCAACAACACATAATAGCACTCGAGTACACTGAGGTTTCAAGAGTTTAACACCATAAAATGACTTAATTCTGAATTCTGTTGCAGCCTCTGCCGTGCACATCCTAGTATCCTGCTCTCTTCAAAATCTACAGCTTCAGCCATCTCTGGAATTAGATTAAGTTCCAGCAGGAGCACAGATCATTATAGCCACCAAAGAAATAGAATGTCAGAAACATCTCATTTAGGAAATGAAAATCAAGTGCTCCACTTGATTTGGCACATGGATTTGGTGTTAGAGTGTATACTAAAAGCCTAGCTTTTGTAAACATTTATTATGAAATAAAGAATCACATTGGTCAAAAATGTCTACATTTATATGCTAAGTGTAGTTGTTCAATTAATTTATATTGTAGATAACATGGTGTGTGGTGTCACACACAGAAGATCATGTTATCGGTTCTTTATAAATTATAAACAGTAGCTCACGACTAAGATGGATAAGAACAAACCATTGGAATAGTCGTAGTGTAATTTGGTATTAGTTTATCTTAATTATAAAATTACACTAGTACACTCTGAGTGGATTGAGCAAGACCATTTAAGGTAAGTTCTTTTTATACTAACTTAATAAAAGAACAAGACCTTAGTTATTATGGAAGTGTGTGCTCTTAATCCTAATATAATAACAAGCACATATATTTAGTATTTATTTCTTTGACTTATCAAAGGTTGAGATTTAGCTCGATAAATCAACATGCCCGATAAGTTGGGAAATGATATTATTTATAGTGTGTGTTGTAGATTATAGAAGGAAACTGTGTCCTAGTAATCTAGGTTGATAATATCCCCAAGAGGAGCTCATAAGGATTGTCATTTTAAACCCTGCAGGTGGACTTAGTCCGACATGACAATAAGGTTGAGTGGTACTACTCTTGGACTAAGATGTTAATTAAATGAGTTGTCAGTAACTCAATTAATTAGTGGGCATCCGACATCTTAAACACAGGGAGATTAACACACTCATAATAAGAAAGAGCCCAAAATATAATTTGGGATTGGTGCGGTAGTTCAATAATAATTCTTTAGTGGTATGAATTATTATTGATGAAATTAAGTTGGGTGTTCGGGGCGAACACGGGAAGCTTAATTTCATCGGGAGGCCAAAATCAATTCCTCCTCTCGGTCCCTATCATAGCCTCTTATTTATAAAGTATTATACCCACCTATACCCACCTTCTTACCCAATCTTGGGTGACCGACCAAGCTAAGCTTGGAGTCCAAGCTTGGGTCGGTTAAAGCCAAAGGGTTGAGCCATTGTAGTGGTCGGTCAATGCTTGGAGCTCAAGCTAGGTGGGCCGGCCACAAGAAAATAAAAGAATTTTATTTTTAAAAAATCTTTTCTTATGTGGATACCATGATTTTAAAAGAGAGTTTAAAATTTAAATTTTTCCTTTTATAGATTTCTACAAAAGATTAAGTGAAAGGTTTGATATCTTTCCTTATTTGTAGTTAAAAGGAAGATTTTAATTTTTGATAAAACGTTCCTTTTTTGTAACCATCTTGATGATATAAAAGAGAGTTTTAAAATTAAATCTTTCCTATTATAGTTTCTACAAAAGATTAAGAAAAGATTTGATATCTTTCCTTATTTGTAGATTGAGAGGAAGATTTTTAATTTTAAAGATAACTTTCCTTTTTGGAAATCATCTACATATTTTAATATAGAGATTTTAATTTATAAAAATTTCCTTTTATAACCAACCATGAAGGGATCGGAAAAATTAATAGAGAAATTTTTATTTTAAAATTTCCGGAAACAAATAAGGAAGTTTTAATTTTGTGTTTAAAACTTGCCTTGGAGCATGATGGTGTGGTCAGTCATAGCATGGGTTAAAAGGAATTTTTAATTAAATTTTCCTTATTAACCAATGGCAAAAAGAATAAGGGAATTTTAATTATAATTAAATTTCCTTATATGTCAAGACCAAGGAATATAAAAGAGGGGGTAGAGGTGTCTTCACCTCACAACATATCTTCTATAGTTTCTCCTCTCTTCCTTGGTGCGTGGCCGGCCCTATTCTTCTCCTCTTCTCTTCTTCTTTAGTGGCTGGTGCATTCCATTCTTGGAGTTCTTGTGGTGGCCGGTTCTTGCTAGGAGAAGAAGGAGAGAAAGGAGGCTTTGCTCTTGCATCCCTTGGAGCTTGGTTGGTGGCCGAGACTTGTTTTTCTTGGAAAAGGTTGCTTGGCCGAAACTTGGAAGAAAGAAGAAGGAGGCTTGGTGGATTCTCATCTCGGTAGATCATTGCCCACACAACATCCGAGATTAGAAGAGAAATACGATAGAAGATCAAGAGGTTGTTGCTTACAAAGAAAGGTATAACTAGTAATTGTCTTCCGCATCATACTAGTTTTCTTTGTATGAATTTCAAACACAAGAGGCATATAATTCTAGGTTTCGAATTTGTGATTCGATTTTGTGTTTTTTTTTGTGTTTTTCGAATTTGTGATTCGATTGTTCCTTTTGGTTAAACCTAGGGTTATATAAGGAAATTAAATATTAGATTTCATTAAAAGGCTTTGACAAGGAAGTGGTGGATGCTCCCATACCCAAGAAGGCCTAGTGCCTCACCATGTTTAACCTGGAAGTCAATTTCTGAAATTAATATTTAATTGAATTTGTAACATGGGTGGATTTGGATCAATAATGTTAAGCATAGTTTGCGATCCAAGTCTAAACCTTAAAGAACAGATAAGTTAAATTTGGAATCAATAATGTTAAGTTCCGTTTGCGATTCCAAATTTAATTTCTAAAGAACACAATAGGTTGTTAGGAAAGGTTCGACACTTGTACAAAATTTTTGTACAGTGGAACTGGTACGATCTTCTAGTAGCAACCAACATTTGGCACTGCTGAGAAATCAGCAATTCAAATTTCCCGCAGCAACAGATTTCAAATCCTTGGATTGAGTTTCAAGAACCACTTCTGGAGTTGCCGCAAACAAATTCAAAGACCTAAGGATTCAAGTTCAGCAACATCTTGCTTTCAACAAATCTTGAGCTCACATATTCAAAACTGGCTGAATAGATAATAGATTGCATAAATCAGTAAATTCCTTATTCTGCAGAATTCTACGCTCTGTTTATTTCTGTGTCAATCCGAACATTTCCATCTATGAACTTTTCTTGCTTTATACTCATGAACATTAGCTTCATTAATCACCTACAACAGCCTATCATCAACAACTTCTGAATTCTGGATTTCCATATTTCAACTTCAGACTTCACCTGATCAGAATTTTCAGTAATTCAGCAATCAAATTCAACAAAAATTCAAGGGTTTCAAACTTCAGATTCTTTAAGAGAATGCCTGCACTTCACAATCCAGGACATTTAATTCAGTTTCACTGCTCTTCACTAATGATCACGAATTTTAGCAATCCAATAGGCTATTTACACTCCTTCTATGCCTGCACTTCACAATCCAGGAATTAGAATTTATGAAGTTTTAAGTTTTAGGGATTTCTGAAGCTGAAGAGTTGCTTAATTCTAATCCTTAACTTTCTAAATTGATGTTACTGTACTTCCAGAAATGATTTCTGAAACTCAATCCAGCAACAAAAATTTTATAACTTGAGTCAGAATTCAAGAGCTCCTACAACTTGTAATCAACTTGGTGCACAAAAATTGAATGTCCTACTTGAGTATCAGCAAAACAGATTCCTCTATTCTTTTCTTCCAACAGAACCTTGAACTTAAGTTCAGAATTTAAAAGTTGAAACAATTCCAGCTTATCTAATAAACAATTCTGGAGTTCAAGGTTATCTCCTTCAGAATTTCATTACTGAAATCAGTCTTCATTCCGGTTGCTTTCCTTAGTTTCTTTTTTATTACAAAGTAATTTCAATTTTAGAGCATGTAGAGCTAAGTTTGGAAGAAGCTCTCTTTTGGCACTGAATCAATAAGGAATCAAATTCAAGGTATATGTTATATCTAAGTTGTGATGCACCCTTCACTGATTAAGAAACTTTGTAATAACTCGACACAACACTAACTTATTCTGCATTTCACTGATTCCAGGTACCAAGTTTAGCACTGCAAAAGTGTTGTTCAGAGACATCCGTCAGCATTGCGCATAACCACAGAACACTAAGTTCAAAATTGGAACATGCCAAAATCAGCTTATTATTGCAACATGCCACTTCCTTTTCAAAGCCTTTATACAATCTAAAATGGTTTCATAGACTGTCAATTTCAAAAATCACTTTCAAGAAATCTGATTTTCTCACTTATCATCACTTGCAAATTTCATTTCTGCATGTTTCTGGTTTTACTGGACTGGTACTATTCTTTTGAAACTCAAGTAACCAAGCAATTTAATTCAAAAACCTCAGTTCCATTATGAGTTCAGATCATTGCAAATTTCAGTTGGCACTTGGATTAGGAATTCAAGAAATCAGAAATTCAAGTTTTTAGAAGCAACAAATATCAATTCCTTATATTGAATCTCAGGAACACTTCTGAAATTCTTGGCATTGCTACTGGACCTGGTTTTGGACATTTATGATCATCTGTTTGTGTTTTTTTTTAAGTTCTGAAATTTCTGAAACCTTGGCAACTCAATTCATTGAATATCTGCTGAAGTGTTTTCCAAATGTTGGATTTGAATTCTAGAAGTCTAAAATCTTCTCTGTTCCTTCATTCTTTTGTTCTTTACCAATAAAATCTACTTGAGCACCAATAGGCTCCAGCAATAACATAATTCAGATTCTCAGATTAAACAATTCCAGAAATCAAGTTCACAGAAAAATGTGCTCTTGACTTCAGCAATCCACACTTTCATCAGCTGCAACTCTGATTCCAAGATGTTGCAAATTTTTAATCTCGAAGAGCTTAATACCAACTTCCTTTCAATATAATAACTCAGAAATATCCATTCGAATCTCAGATACTCAAGTAAAGAAGTCTAGTTCAAGAAAATTAGGAAACAACCATCAAAATTCCGGAATCTGCGTTCTGATTTTTATCAAAATCTTGATGCTTGCAAAGCTGCAGCCACCAGCTAGCAGTTCAGAAGTCCAGAATTCTAATCTTAAGTTTCAGAAATATGATTCCAAGGTACTTCGGTTTAGATTGTGTAGAATTTAGCTTTGTCATAGATAGTATTTGATATTATGCTATCAGTATTCAAACTTGAAGTTGTTACTGGAAATGAACGTCAACATAACTACATATGGACTTAGACAACTATTTCTAAGTTCTGAGAATTGAAGATTTTAGTATTAAGCAATGGCAGAAATCAACTCAGATGCACTTCTTCAAGTCAGGTTCATAACTGCAACAAATCCTCAGCCTCTTGGAAATTCATTTGCAAAAATTCGAATATGAGATTGGCTTCTGTAATTTGCTTCTTGCTTTCAGTTTTCTGCAGATTCATGTTCTGCATCTTCACTTCAAAAACCACAACTAGAAAGACAATTGTTTTCAAAAGAAGCAAAAGTCACATTACTTCTCTAAAATATGCATGGATCAAAATATGCTACAATTTACTTGCACAGTTCAGTAAAACTACCCCCACAATAATGAACCTTGAAGTGCAAAATTCACTTGAGTTCCTTTATGATCTGAAAATTATTGTAAAAACTTGACATGCAACTAATCAATGGTTACAAAATCCCTTGTGCTACTGATTTTTTTTTTAACCAGCTGAAAGTCTCTTAAACACTCTTCATATTTCAATCAAACCGAAGTAAGAAATGAAAATTTTGCCCAAAACTGTTTAGCATTCTTAAGCTTCAAACAATGTATCCATCAACTTGGATTCTCAACTTCAACATTTCCAAATAACTTGAAGTAAGAAACTCATGAACCTTAAGCATATACAATTCTCCCCCACACTTAAATCTTTGTCCATCTTGTCAAGCTAACTCATCAAGATAGTCAACCAAAACCCTCAATGAAATGGACCAATCAAAGGTAATCAAAGGTTAAAAATGCAAGAGGAAAATATTTTAAGAAAATTATGAAGTAAGAAATTGGAATTTACGAGGAAACAAAAATGAGAACAATCCTTCATTTACATGTATACATATGCTATTGTGATCTTGAAAAGAAGCTAAGCAAGTTCTAGAGTTCAATTGTTATGAGTACATGCCACACAAAGGAAAATAATAGAGTATAGGCTTGTAGTGGTCCTCACTAGGTAATTTCATGCAATCAAGCTCAATTGACCAAAATAGAATCCACCACCATTTTAACCAATATCATGCAAGTAGAATATCCAATCATGTCAAATGACCTAAAATTGATGATCAAATTTAAGAAACTTTTACCATCTTAAAAATATTACTTAGAAAATTCCCATGGAAACTTTATTCAAATGACATGCTATGTATACCAAACTAAATGCAAAGTATGCAAACAAAAATGCAAATGTAAAGTATGAAACTAAATAAACGTATAAAGAATTTATTAAACACTAAGCTTGAACAAAAATGGAAAAGAAAACGAAATTTGGAACCAACTCTCCTTTAACTCCCGGTGGCTGAAGAAGATTCAACAGAAGAAGCCACCCCGGTAATGGAGTAATTGTGGTTCCACTTAAATTCTTTTTATTCAGCTTTTTTCCATTGAAAATTTTTTCTGGAGGTCTGAGGCGGTTCAGTTAAGCACCCACTCCAGAAGCTTAATTTCTCCTACATAATCAATAAAGCAAAACACCTCTCATACGCATATGAGATAAGAAAAATATAGGAGAATATTAGTGTGGGAAGAAAATATATCAAGAATTGAATCACATCTAATAAAATCAATGAATGATACCTCTATTAAATTTTCTGAAAAATCACAAAAAATACTCACCTTGTTATATTGAAAGGTACCTGGAGTGGTGATTGTTACCTCTTCCTCATCAAATAAATGCTCAGGCTATGGTTCTAAAGAATGTACAACTTCATGTAGTGATTCTTGGGTGCATGACTCCATAGCACAAGTCCCTACACTTACATCCTCTATTCTTGGTGATTCTCGAGGTAATGCTTCCAGTAAACATTCCCCTACAGTTAAATCATCTTCAATAACAATACCTGCATCATTTACAACTTCTAAAGCAACAACATTAGTTGAATCAGAAATTTGAACAACTACATCATCATCACAAATAAAATTAGATAAATCTTGTGAATAAATGGAAGTAGGGTCAGGCCTGACAGAATCACTACTTTCCATCTCCTCACTAGAGTTCTGTGCTTGAAACTGATTAATGGATAATTCAATCTGATCTAACTGACTCTGTATATTCTGTATCCTTGAGAATTGTTGCTCTTGATGCTCTCTCATTTGTTGCATAACTTCATTGAATTTTCATATTGAATCTGCAAATTGTCCTTGTACATCCTCATACCTATTCCGCTGCTCCATAGGTAGGTAGTACTGAGATTCAAGCTGATAGAACTGAGTCTGAGGCTGATAGTAATAACTCTCCCTCGTTACTCCAAAATGCTGATAATATGGATCCATGGCCAAATAGATTTCCTGTTCTTACACTGACAACTAGCAAATAAAATTAGAAGACTCAGGAACATATAAAATCAACACATGGATATATGACATGAAAGCAATTGAAACAACGAAAATTTAAAGTTTTCCAAAATAAAGAACAATCCTAAGATTATCAAACACCGTAATAATTTTTTAGTCCCCGGCAACGGCGCCAAAATTTGATAACAAGTCTGTCACACTTGTAAAATAAATTAACAATGTATATTCCATTGAACCCCTTATCTACACAATCATGTTGTAATAACGAGCTCAGGATCGATCTCTCAAGGAATTAGCTGTCCGATGATAACCTAGGATTGTACATTATTCTCATTTTTGGGGTTTTTAATATGAAAATGGGGGTTTTAAGCTTTGAATATAAATCTAACAAATGAAAAGCACAGAAATTAAGAACTAATCTAATGCATAAAGAAAATCTAACTAGGTGTCAATAATCAAACCATAACGCATTGTCACCTTACGTTGTGATTAAACCATCAACACTCACTTAAACTAAGAATAAAATAGCAAGGCACAAATGGAATACAATCTAAAGCAACATTTAAATCTTAACTACAAAAACTAAGCTACTCCGATCAACAGTGCTACGAATTAAACTAAAGTAGAATTAAGAACAATTTCAAACATCAATTGAAACTAAATTACCCAAAACACTTGAATTAAAACTATTAAACTAAAAAGAACTATGATTACTGAATCCAACAACATAAACTGAAATTTAAATCTATCAACAGTAAAGAGAATGCAAAATTAAACCCTAATCCATCTCAATACCAAACCAATCTACACAGCATCTTCTCCTTGCCGTCACACAAGGAAACATCCATGAAACCTCACTTCAACAATCGGGGAAAACAATATCAGTAGCTAAACTCAGCTCAACCTTTACCAGATTCACCGGACACCTCTCCAAGCGAAACTGACAAAGATCGGAGCTGCCAAACTTTGGAAAATTTGCAATTCTGTGAACTGTAGACTCAGATCTGCTGTGGAGAAGATGGTGGATGGAATGTCGTCGGGAACAGTCCAGTAGCTGTGGAGGAACACCGCCAATGCTCACTGATGGAAGCGGAACCACCGATTGGAGGAACACTTCCAAATCGGCAGCAGCAGAACAGAGTATCGCAGAGCACAATTCTCGCCGTAGGAACGCCTTGGAGCGAGGTCAGATCATTGGAAGCTGGTCGCAAGCATCTGAGAGCATCGTCACCGATGAAGTCGCCGGAAAATGGATCTGGAAGTAGAGATGGGGTCAAAATCTCGGAGAACGCCGGACAACATGAACGTTGTGCTGCTGAGGAGATCGACAACCATGAACACTGTAGCTTCTTTGTTTTAAATCAGATCCAGATCTGAACGGACGACTGTGAGCAATTCGGGTCTTGATCAATGGTGAAAAGTCGCTCAAACTCCTATCCGAAGGTGCTGATCTTGATCAAGGGTCTGGATCTACTCTCCCTTAGGTCGGATTGACTAGATCTTCACTGGATGGTTCAGATCTATCCAATCTTTGATGTGTTGGTTGCTACTCGGAAAACCTAGAGGTTCCACTGTACAAAAATTTTGTACAAAAGTCTGAACCTTTTCCTAGCTACCATGTGTTCTTTTAAATTAAATTTTGGATCGCCTACGGAACTTAACACGTTTGATCCAAAACTTAATCTATTTGTTCTTTAAGGTTTAGACTTGGATCTCCTGCGGAACTTAACACGTTTGATCCAAATCACCTAAGTTATTAATTCCATTAAATATTAATTTCCATAATTGGTTCCCAGTACTGACGTGGCGAGGCACATGGCCTTCTTGGATATGGGAACAACCACCACCGACTCGACAAAACCTTTTATGGAAAGCTAATATTTAATTTCCTAAAATAACTTTAGGTCAACCAAAAAGAACAATCAAATCACAAGGAAAAGAAAAATAAAAGAACACAACTTCGAAAAACATATTCGAAATACTAGAATCGTAAGCCTCTTGTATTTGGTATTATTTCCATAAATAACTAGCATGATGCGGAAAGGAAAAATTACTAGTTATACCTTCTAAAAAGACCTCTTGATCTTCTACCGTATTCCTCTTATAACCTTGGACGTTGTGTGGGCAACGATCTTCCGAGATGAGAACCACCAAGCACCTTCTTCTTCCTTGCAAGTTTCGGCCACCACAATTCTCCAAGAGAAGTAGAGGTCCGGCCACCACCACCAAGCTCCAAGGGATGCAAGAAACAAAACTACCTTTCTCTCCTTCTTCTCCTAGCTAGAACCGGCCACCATCAAGAGCTCCAAGAGAGGTTGCCGCCGGCCATAAGAAGAAGAGAAGAGGAAGAAGCTAGGGCCGGCCACCAAGGAGGAAAAGAGAGGAGAAGAATAATAGAGTTGATCACCCGTGAAGGCACCTCTACCCCCTCTTTTATAATCCTTGGTCATGACAAATAAGGAAATTTTAATAAAAAATTCCTTAATTCTTTTGTCATAAAAAAGAAAAATTATTTTAATTAAAAAACAATTTTCTTCTTTTAATAATAATGGCCGGCCACTTCTAATTCCCCAAAACAAGGAAAATTTAATTCACACAAGAATTAAAACTTCCTAATTTGTTTCTAGAAATTTATAAAAATTTCTCCAATAATTTTATCCTTCATGATTGGTTAATAAAAGGAAATTTTATAAATTAAAATTCTTCTTCTAAACATGTGGATAATTTCCAAAAGGAAAGTTATCTCTAAAAATTAAAATCTCTTTTAATCTACAAATAAGGAAAGATATCAAATCTTTTCTTAATCTTTTGTAGAAACTAATAAAAGAGAATATTTAATTTTTAAACTTCTCTTTTAAATTATTATCATGGTCAAAAGGAAAATTTTTCTTAAAATAAAATCTCCTTTCAATCTACAAATAAGGAAAGATTTCAAATCTTTTCTTAATCTTTTATAGAAAGCTTTAAAAGGAAAGATTTAATTTTAAACTCTTTTTAAAACTATGATATCCACATAAGAAATAATTTTAATAAAAATCCTTTTAATATGATGTGGCCGGCCACCTAAACTTGGGCTCCAAGCTATTGGCTGGCCACCTTAAGGCTTAGCCGACCCTAAGCTTGAGCTTCAAGCTTAGCTTGGCCGGCCCCTATTGGTTGGGTAAGAAGGTGGGTATGTGGTGGGTATAAATCTCTATATACAAGAGGCTACGATAGGGACCGAGAGGAGGAATTGGTTTTGGTCTCCCGATGAAATTAAGCTTCCCGTGTTCGCCCCGAACACACAACTTAATTCCATCAATAATAATTCATTCCACTAAAGAACTATTATTGAACTACCGTACCAATCCCAAATTACATTTTGGGCTCCTTCTTATTATGAGTGTGTTAGTCTCCCTGTGTTTAAGATGTCAAATGTCCACTAATTAAGCGAGTTACTGACAACTCATTTAATTAATATCTTAGTCCAAGAGTAGTACCACTCAACCTTATCGTCATGTCGGACTAAGTCCACCTGCAGGGTTTAACATGACAATCCTTATGAGCTCCTCTTGAGGACATTCTCAACCTAGATCACTAGGACACAGTTTCCTTCTATAATCAACAATACACACTATAAGTGATATCATTTCCCAACTTATCGGGCTTATTGATTCATCGAACTAAATCTCACCCATTGATAAATTAAAGAAATAAATATCAAATATATGTGCTTGTTATTATATTAGGATTAAGAGCACACACTTCCATAATAACTGAGGTCTTTGTTTCTTTATAAAGTCGGTATAAAAGAAACGACCTCTAATGGTCCTACTCAATACACTCTAAGTGTACTAGTGTAATTATATAGTTAAGATAAACTAATACCTAATTACACTACGACCTTCCAATGGTTTGTTCCTTTCCATTATGGTCGTGAGTTACTATTTATAATTTATAAGGTACTGATAACATGATCCTCTGTGTGTGACACCACACACCATGTTATCTACAATATAAATTAATTGAACAACTACATTTATCATAAATGTAGACATTTGACCAATATGATTTTTATTTCTAGATAAATGTTTATACCAAAGCTAGGCTTTGAGTATACACTCTAACAATCTCCCACTTATACTAAAAGACTAAGCTGCCATATCTGCTGCCATACATCTGATTCCCAACCCTTCAACATGTCCATCAAAAGCTCTCGCCTTAAGGACCTTAGTGAAAAGATCTATAGGTCATCATCTGATGCATTCTAGGCGGCAACAACTTCTCCTCGTTTATACGATTTCTCGTATTGGGTAGTACTTGCGCTCTATTGTGTTTACTTGCCTTATAGACTCATGGTTTCTTCGAGTTTGTTACTGCACCATTATTATTACAATAAATTGTAATAATCTTTGGACAAACTAGAAATCATATCTAAGTCTATCTTGAGGTAATTAAGTCATTCAGCTTTTATGGTTTCCTCAGAGGCTTGCCATATACTAAGCTTCTATGGTGGAGTCCAGAAAAACACCTATGCTTATCACTCTTCCATAGTTATGACTTTACCTCCTAAAGTAAACACAAAACCCCGAGGTTGACTTATTATTGTCCCTATCCGATTGGAAGTCAAAATCCATGCAACCCATAGGGACCAAATTAACTGCCTTGTAAGCTAGCATATAATCTCTAGTTCCTCTAAGGTACTTTAATATATGCTTTACTGCAGTCCAATGTCCTTGTCTAGGGTTACTTTGATATCTGCTAACTATGCCCTTGGCAAAACAGATTTCTGATCTCGTGCATAGCATACATTAGGTTGTATAACTGCCGAAGCATAAAGAACTGCCTACATGTCCTCAATCTCCTTTGATGTCATCGGAGACATCTCTTTAGATAAAGACACTCCATGCTTAAAAGGTAAGAAACCTTTCTAGGAGTTTTGCATGCTTAAAATGAGCAAGGATTTTTCCGAAGTATCAAGCTTGGGATAAATATATTTTTTCTTGCGATCCCTTATTACTTTGATCTCAAGAATATATACATTCTCCCAAGTCCTTTATATCGAATTGTTTGGACAACCATACCCTTACTACTGACAACATTTTGATATTGTTTCCAACTACCAAAAATGTTATCTACGTATAGTACAAGAAATACCACCATGCTTCCATCACACCTTTTGTATACACAAGACTTATCCGGTTACTAAATCCATAGATCTGGATTACTTTGATAAACCAGATGTTCCAAGACCTTGAAGCTTTGCCTCAGTCCATAGACTGATTGAGCTTGCACACAAGATGCTCTTAGCCCTTTGCAATGAACCCTTCTGGCTGCTTTATATGGATGCTTTCTTCAAGACTTCCATTAAGGAATGTTGTCTTGACATCCACTTGCCAAATAGATAAAAGAATCCGGATAGACTTAAGCATGGCTACCAGTGAAAAAGTTTCCTTTTTCATCAAGCCTTGCTTTGAAAGTTACTACCTTCCTGTCTATCCCTCTTTTCCTATTATAGACCTTTTTACACCCAACGGCTTTTACACCATTTGGTGATTCTACAAGCTTCCAGATTTTATTAGAATACATATATTCTAATTCTTTTATTCATTACTCTTTGCCAAGATGCTGCATCTTTATCTTGGAGTGCTTCATCATATGACCGGAGATCAGGTTCATGTCCTCCAGGGATCGAGTCCAAAAACTCTCCCAAAACATGAACCTATTTAGCTTGCATAACAACCCTCCCACTACAACAAGACACTTTCTGTAATTGTGTATCAATTTGTGATACGTGTTGCAGTTTTCTTGTGGTATCTCATCTTGTACAGTTGGTACTAGGTTAGGCATGTCCTTTATTATTTCCTTAAGAACAAATTTACTTATGAGCACGTGGTTCATTATATAGTCCTTTTCTAAAAAATCAGTCATTGATGCTAACAATGACCTTCTGATTTTTAAGACTATAAACCTACTTTTGTTTATCTAGGATAACAAGTGAACTCCTATCCAACTTATCATTGTCTCTCTTTAACATATGTGCTGGATTACCCGAATCCGAATATGCTTTAAAATAGGTTTTCACCTATTCAGCAATTCTATATGAGTAGAGAGTTCTAACTTGGAAGGTACTATGTTCACTTTCGTTTTCAGAGTTTATCCTTAAAACAAATTTGGTAATTTTCTGAATAACTCATCATCTATCTAATTATTTCATAAGAGTCCTTTACCTTCTTTCTACTACACCATTCTGTTGGGGTGTACCAGGTGCAGTTAGTTGGGATTGAATCCCTACTTTTGATAAGTGACTCCTAAATTCTCCCAAGAGGTACTTGCCACTATGATCTTACCATAGTGACATTACTTTAACATTTCTTCGCATCAGCCTTGTACTCTTTGAACTAATCAAAGTACTTAGTCTTGCGGTACATTAAGTAAATTTATTTGTATCTTGAATAGTTGTCTATAAAATAGACGAAATATTCAATACTACCTCTTGTTTGGATAGTCATAGGATCACACAAATCAGAATGAACCGATTTCAACATATCTTTGACTCCATACCCCTTGGACTTAAAAGCTTCTTAGTTATTTTCCTTCCAAGTAAGACTCGCAGGTTGGAAAGATTTCCACTACCAATGAACCCAAAAGTTCATCAGCTACCAATGAATCCTACTTAAGTATAACCTAGCTTTAGGTGCCAAAGATATAATTGGTTCATTTCCGAAGGTTGCTTTCTCTTAAAATTAGAAGATGTGTTACTAATTTCCATTTGTTGCATCGTGAGAGTTATTGGATTATAAATTGTCAACCATCATACCAGAATAGATAACTTCCCTATTTTTCTTGATAACAACTTTGTTATCAAAATAGACACAATATCTATAATAGTTTAGAAACTGAAATCAGGTTCTTTCTAAACTTGGTACGTAAAGACAATTACTTAAAATCCATATTTTATTCTTATCAAAGGATAAACATCTCCCACTGCAACAGCTACCACTTTTACAGTAGTGCCCATGTGGACGGTGATTTACCTTTCATTTAGTTGTCGGGTTTCTGGAACCCTGAATTGCAGACATGATTAATGGCATCTTGTATCTACACTCCAGGTTCTGGTAGATAACACCACTAGGCATGTTTCAACTAATGAATTAAATACACCTAAATTGTTCTTAGTTCTAAGAAGACAGTCTACCTTAATGTCCAAGTCCTATTTCCAATCATTACAATTGGGACTACTAAGTCTTTTCTATAGTATGACTACTAGGGATTGACAAACATCCTAGGAATCTCAAAAATATTTGATCAAGATCAACTCCTTAAAATCTCCATGAATTTTGTGTATACAAAATCGAAGAGGAGATTTTATTCATTAATTTTATTATCTCGTCAACTTTACTTTATAACGAATAAAATTAATAGTTGATCTGTCTTTGATCAAATATTTGGTCAAAACTCTTTGAATTTAAAATAACATTGATTCCTCAAACAATATTATTTAAATTTACCAACACCTCAAACACCGTGAATTTTGCATGCCACGTTAGTGTGGACGTATACAAATTCATCATTTGTAAGAGGAGGGTTTTACCCATTAACTATCTTGTCAATATAACTTTTTGACAAATAAAATTACCTCAAACACCATGAATCTTGTATGCCACGTTAGTGTGGACGTATACAAATTCAAACATTTGTAAGAGGGGTTTATTAATTTTATTATATTGCCAATCTAGTTTTATGACAAATCAATAGTTGATTTCCTTTTGGTCACACAAGTGATAGTAGTGACTCCGTTGGGGAGGATACTATTAAATGTGTCTAAGTGTATACCATTACTTGACACTAAGTCCATTAATAAGATTATGCCCCTTCCATTGGGGAAGATCACACGCTCTTAATTAACTTCCTATAGTCATCCAAAAATGGAAGTCTGTTCTAGTGATCCACAAACAAGCTCATCCATTATGGAGGAAGGCACTCAGAGCCAACGCGCAAGCTTGTTTACATCACTTACAAACCAGTAATGGAGACCATGGGATTTACTTAAAAATCCCTCTCCCACTTAGTTATTTATAAATGAGGAATTTTAACTATGCTAGCCTACTAAATATGCATACTAACAAGCACACACAACATAGCATAAAAAGCAATAAATAGAAAAACTAATTTTCAACTATTATGGCTTTTATCTATTGCTGTCCTCCGTGTGTCACCAACCTACTGTCATCTTTGGCCACTGCCACCGGGTCTAGTTGTCGCATCCATCTTGCTCCTTGTTCCACTGCGCCTCTGGTCCTTAAAAGGTTCCACGCCTTGCAAGACTCGATCCGCGACATAAATAGAATTTTATATTTTTCGATCCTATATTCCTCGAAGGAATGTACATGTATCTAGATCAAAAAATAAAATCCTAATAAAACTAAATACAGCTCCTGCTGTATTTTATAATACAATCATGCACACACAATAAAATGCCCTTGACATGTCCAAGGGTCCAATCACACACATAATAACTATAAGCCATAATAGTTGGATCCTGCATCCACAAAGTTAGCACATCCTACTATTAATCTGCCTAAATTATGTATGACATGTGCATAATTAAACTAATACCAAATACACAGAGGCAAAACCCTAGCTCTGATACCAATTGTTGGTTGCTACTCGGAAAACCTAGAGGTTCCACTGTACAAAAATTTTGTACAAAGGTCTGAACCTTTTCCTAGCTACCATGTGTTCTTTTAAATTAAATTTTGGATCGCCTGCGGAACTTAACACGTTTGATCCAAAACTTAATCTATTTGTTCTTTAAGGTTTAGACTTGGATCTCCTGCGGAACTTAACACGTTTGATCCAAATCACCTAAGTTATTAATTCCATTAAATATTAATTTCCATAATTGGTTCCCAGTACTGACGTGGCGAGGCACATGGCCTTCTTGGATATGGGAACAACCACCACCGACTAGACAAAACCTTTTATGGAAAGCTAATATTTAATTTCCTAAAATAACTTTAGGTCAACCAAAAAGAACAATCAAATCACAAGGAAAAGAAAAATAAAAGAACACAACTTCGAAAACATATTGAAATACTAGAATCGTAAGCCTCTTGTATTTGGTATTATTTCCATAAATAACTAGCATGATGCGGAAAGGAAAAATTACTAGTTATACCTTCTAAAAGACCTCTTGATCTTCTACCGTATTCCTCTTATAACCTTGGACGTTGTGTGGGCAACGATCTTCCGAGATGAGAACCACCAAGCACCTTCTTCTTCCTTGCAAGTTTCGGCCACCACAATTCTCCAAGAGAAGTAGAGGTCCGGCCACCACCACCAAGCTCCAAGGGATGCAAGAAACAAAACTACCTTTCTCTCCTTCTTCTCCTAGCTAGAACCGGCCACCATCAAGAGCTCCAAGAGAGGTTGCCGCCCATAAGAAGAAGAGAAGAGGAAGAAGCTAGGGCCAGCCACGGAGAAAAGAGGAGAAGAATAATAGAGTTGATCACCCGTGAAGGCACCTCTACCCCTCTTTTATAATCCTTGGTCATGACAAATAAGGAAATTTTAATAAAAATTCCTTAATTCTTTTGTCATAAAAAGAAAAATTATTTTAATTAAAAACAATTTTCTTCTTTTAATAATAATGGCCACTTCTAATTCCCAAAACAAGGAAAATTTAATTCACACAAGAATTAAAACTTCCTAATTTGTTTCTAGAAATTTATAAAATTTCTCCAATAATTTTATCCCTTCATGATTGGTTAATAAAAGGAAATTTTATAAATTAAAATTCTTCTTCTAAACATGTGGATAATTTCCAAAGGAAAGTTATCTCTAAAATTAAAATCTCTTTTCAATCTACAAATAAGGAAAGATATCAAATCTTTTCTTAATCTTTTATAGAAACTAATAAAAGAGAATATTTAATTTTAAACTTCTCTTTAAATTATTATCATGGTCAAAAGGAAAATTTTTCTTAAAATAAAATCTCCTTTCAATCTACAAATAAGGAAAGATTTCAAATCTTTTCTTAATCTTTTATAGAAAGCTTTAAAAGGAAAGATTTAATTTTAAACTCTTTTTAAAACTATGATATCCACATAAGAAATAATTTTAATAAAAATCCTTTTTAATATGATGTGGCCGACCACTAAACTTGGGCTCCAAGCTATTGGCTGGCCACCTTAAGGCCATTGAGCTTCAAGCTTAGCTTGGCCGGCCCCTATTGGTTGGGTAAGAAGGTGGTATGTGGTGGGTATAAATCTCTATATACAAGAGGCTACGATAGGGACCGAGGAGGAATTGGTTTTGGTCTCCCGATGAAATTCGCCCTGAACACACAACTTAATTCCATCAATAATAATTCATTCCACTAAAAACTATTATTGAACTACCGTACCAATCCCAAATTACATTTTGGGCTCCTTCTTATTATGAGTGTGTTAGTCTCCTGTGTTTAAGATGTCAAATGTCCACTAATTAGCGAGTTATTGACAACTCATTTAATTAATATCTTAGTCCAAGAGTAGTACCACTCAACCTTATCGTCATGTCGGACTAAGTCCACTGCGGGTTTAACATGACAATCCTTATGAGCTCCTCTTGAGGACATTCTCAACCTAGATCACTAGGACACAGTTTCCTTCTATAATCAACAATACACACTATAAGTGATATCATTTCCCAACTTATCGGGCTTATTGATTCATCGAACTAAATCTCACCCATTGATAAATTAAAGAAATAAATATCAAATATATGTGCTTGTTATTATATTAGGATTAAGAGCACACACTTCCATAATAACTGAGGTCTTTGTTTCTTTATAAAGTCAGTATAAAAGAAACGACCTCTAATGGTCCTACTCAATACACTCTAAGTGTACTAGTGTAATTATATAGTTAAGATAAACTAATACCTAATTACACTACGACCTTCCAATGGTTTGTTCCTTTCCATTAAGGTCGTGAGTTACTATTTATAATTTATAAGGTACTGATAACATGATCCTCTGTGTGTGACACCACACACCATGTTATCTACAATATAAATTAATTGAACAACTACATTTATCATAAATATAGACATTTGACCAATATGATTCTTATTTCTAGATAAATGTTTATACCAAAAGCTAGGCTTTTAGTATACACTCTAACATGATGAACGGTCCATAATGCTCTGCAGCTTGATCTTCTCGTTAAACTCCGATTCGAGCACAAATTCGGTTCAAATAGATCCAAATTCAAGATCCTTTGATACCTACAAAATAAGAATCAAATATTAGCATCAAATAATATGAAAATAAAATAATTTGCAATTAAGTTCAAAATCGATACAATGCATAAAATATGATGTAACCATGATTTAAACCTATGAAATCAATATCAAATCATGTATATATGAATCAAAATAATATAGTAAAATCATGGTTATCAGAGAGTCGTATGCTAGGGTGGAATATAACTATAGCAAGGAGAGGCCAAGAAATGATAAGGAAAAGTCATTTAAGGATAAGGACAAATTAACTAAGGACAAAGTGTATAAGGTTAAGAAGGTCAAATGGGTTGACCAATCATCATTTGATGCGGCCTCATATTTTTAGATGAGTCACCTAGAAAGGTGGCTAAGGTTAGAGCTCTAATGGAGCTTAAAGAGTGAAGTTGGGACTCATGGTCAATGGATCTCAAGTGGACCTTGCTTGGGATTATAGAATGGTCATAAAGTGTGCTAAATGATTTGGAGACGGACTTGAGTCTCAAATCTAAGGAATCGACACAATTGGGATGAGTATCATGCATGAAAATATGAAAATAGATTCATATTGCATGAAAATTAGTTTTAGATGAATAAATGTCATATAAACTAATGCAAGGGATGCATTGTGGTTTAGTATAAGCAGATACATCAAGAGAAAGCCAAAATTAAGACTTTAGGTCAAGATTTAATTGAACCATTTAAATAATTTTGAATTTTGTGTAATCTTGGGATTCGTAATAAATATATTTATATATATATTTTCCAAGTAGACATTAGTAAAATAAACCTCTCTATAAAATTTAGAAATTTTTTGAGGTCTGTGAAATTTTTTGTGCATTTCTAAAATTAGGTTCAAAATGCTATTTGGGACTGAAATAGGGTGTTAGTTGACTGGTAGCAGTGTTCATCAAGCATATAATGACTATGTGATTCAATGAGATCAGTCGACTGTGGTCTATGACAGTCGATTGATAAAAGCTGAAATTGATTTTTCAGAAATAAGAAATGACTAAAAGGATGGTAAACATGTGTGTAATCTTTTTGGGGGGGTTAATACATGATAATTATAATTGATGCGGTGATAAGGGGAGGAGGCCCCACCCCGCTGCCATGGTGGAGGTCAGTGCCATGGTGGAGGTCAGAGTCAAGGTGGTCAAACACCCCTATACCACTGGCCGATCGGGGAGCACACTCGCCCGATCGGGATAATAAAGACCCGATCTGACATCATAACAGCTCGGCGGGGTTCTGAGCTTCCGACACTCAAAAAGACTGCTAGGTATCTGCAAGGGCACGCCGAGTGGCTTTCCCGCTTGTCCAGATAATGGCTTATGGATCAGGACAGCGGGAGCGCCGGTCGAGTGGCCTTCCCGCTCGGCTAGATAATACACTCGTCCGAGCAGAAAGTAAGAACCCGAGCCAAGCGATTATCCTTCGAGCGGCTATCCCGCTCATCCTAGTAAAAGACACCGCTAGCTGGATATTATCTTTTTAGGAGCATGCGCCGCTGACAAGCGGCATAGTTGGCGGCTGGTTCAGATAGAAGATCGTACGACAAAAGCTTCCACTGTCACTTCAGAGATATGCTCGGCTCGTTAAGGTATTGTGTCAGGGACACTTTACTGATACATATTTTCAGGGAAAGCTTCAAGAAGCGTGCATATCTTAGGAAGCGTGCATGCGCGTTATAGGAGCCATATATAAAGGGGGGTCCAAGCTTTAGGAGAGGTATGCGATAATCTACTATTCTGCTACTGTTCGCTATTTTCCTTTGCTCTCACACACCGCCGGTGACTGACTTGAGCATCGGAGGGTCATCGTCGGGGACCCCTTCCCTGGCTCGGCACTGACGCGGTTATGGTTGCAGGGTCGCGAGGAGTCAACACGCGGTCAATCGGAGCGTCACGTCCCCAGCTTCCGTCACCTCGATTATCGGACAAGATCATATTTGGCGCCATCTGTGGGAACGCAACCTGCATCCGAGCTGAGAAGATGGAGGATGCTGGACGACTTCACACAGTGACGCTCACCCAAGAAGAGCTCAACCTGCTCGTGCAAGCTCGAGCACAGAAAATAGTCGAGTAACAACAATAGAAGGCGCTAGCCGATCGACAAGCGCAGCAAGCAACGTCCACAGCAGGGGGCCGAGTAGCACAGGAGGACCGCCCGGAGCAACTTTCTATCTGGGGCAGAATAGGTTGCCGACCGGCACGCATGGAGAGGCGCCGCCCACACCCATACTTTTTCATCGGGCATTGTTCCAAACACCCTCGGAGATAGCCCAAGCCAACCAAGAACGGGGATCTTCTTCGGGAAAAGCACCCGTTCGGGACACACGGAAGGGCAAGGTGCCTCGGGGCAACACATCTCCCGAGCGGATCAACCGCCAGTTCTCCGAAGACATATTGCGAGATCCTCTCCCTAAGCACTACACCCCGCTGGCGATCAAGTCCTACAACGGGTCAACCGATCTAGATGATCATCTGGATAGGTTCGATAATGAAGCCACACTCCACCAGTACACAGATGGAGTGAAATGCTGAGTCTTCCTCACCACACTTTCTGGCTTGGCGCAACGCTGGTTCAGAGGGCTGTCGGACGGATCAATATGAAGCTTCAAAGACTTTCGAACGACCTTCTTACACTATTTCGCGAGCAGCAAATGCTACCAAGGGAAGCTCTACGAGCCTATATTCAACGCTTTAATCAGGTGGTCATGAATATCCCTTCGATCTCATCCGAGACCATGATGAATGCATTCACTCAAGGGCTCGTCGAGGGAGACTTCTTGCGATCGCTCATAAGGAAGCCGCCCAGGGATTATGATCACATGCTCAAAAAGGCCAATGAGTACGTCAATGTGGAAGAAGCTCAAGAGGCCAGAAGGAAGGAGACACTAGCCGAGCCTCGGTGTTGGCCGAACACCGACCTGTGAGCAACCACCAGCCACCCAGGGGTCCGAGAGCCGAAGGAGGGAGGCCACATGAGACAAGGACGTATGTCGTACAGCATGTCACTTCCGGCCGGCCAAAGGCATCAAAGGGCAAGGTATGGACACTCATGTTTTGCTCTTTCCACCAGTCCGCGTCGCACAACACACGCGACTGCCGAGGATTGACGCCTACTGTCAGTCGACCGGCTCAGCAAAGCTACCATCGTCGGTCCCTCTCTCCCGACCGGTGTCATAGGCATCAATCCACTAGGAAGAGAGACTCGAGAAGATCACCCGAGCAACAGCAACAATGAAGAGAGCACGCTGAGCCCGCTCGGGGCCTGGACGACCGAAGCAGGTCTTCCTCTCGGGAAGAAGAGAAACGAAGCAATGCCGCCGGGGGAGAAATAAACATCATCATCGGCGGTCCAACCAGCAGTGACTCTAATCGAGCCCGGAAGTCGTACGCACGACGACCGGAGATCCATGCAATAGGATGCAGTCGGGAGCATGCGAATGGGCCCGAGATCAGCTTTGGACCCCGGGACTTGGAGGGAATTGAAATCCCTCACGATGACGCTTTGATCATCTGAGTAGTGATCGCTAATTATACCATTCACCGTATCTTTGTTGACACAGGAGCTCGGTGAACATAATTTTCAAGAAGGCGTTCGACCAGTTGCAGATCGACCAGGGCGAGCTGCTACCAATGAGGACCCTGTTGTATGGGTTCATCGATAATGAGTTTTTGCCAATCAGCCAGACCAAGTTGTCCATATCGCTCGGAGAGGAGCCGCTCAGGAGGACCAAAACCATGAACTTCATCATGGTAGATGCCCCCCTCAGCCTACAACGGCATCCTGGGCCGACCAGACCTCAATGAATTTTGGGCAGTAGTCTCTACCTACTGCCAAAAAATCAAGTTCTTAGTAGACGACCGGGTAGGGGAGGTCAAGGGTGATCAACTAGCCGCTCAGTACTGCTATGTCGAGATGGTCAAAATCGAAGCTAGGTCCGCCCGGAAGACTCCACGGCTAGAGGTAAATATGGTTACTAAAAAATCTCCTACCCTAGTCTATGAAGAGAAAGAGGAAGTCCAAATCCATCCTTGCCGAGCGGAGACAACTACTTTCATAGCTGCGGATCTGGGAGCTGAGCAGAAGGCGGAGTTGATCACCTATCTCCAACAAAACCATGATGTGTTTGCATGGTCAACACATGAGCTGCCCGGCATCTCTCCAAGCATAGCTCAGCATGAGCTACATGTCCGACTAGACGCTCATCCAGTAAAGCAGCGCAAAAGGGATTTCAGGGACGAGTAGAACCTGATCATCCAAGCGGAGGTAGAAAAGCTATTGCAAGCAGGACACGTGAGGAAAATTCAATTTCCGAGCTGGCTCACCAACGTTGTCATCATCTCCAAATCAGGCAACAAGTGACGAGTCTGCATCGAATTCCGTGACCTAAACATGGCATGCTCAAAAGACTTCTACCTGTTACCTCGAATCGACCAGATGGTAGACTCCACTACGGGATGCAAGCTGATCTGCATGTTGGATGCCTACCAGGGTTATCATTAAGTGTCGCTTGCCCTCGAAGATAAAGAAAAAGTCAGCTTCATTACGTCCGACGGTATGTACTGCTACAATGTCATGCTGTTCGGACTCAAGAATGCTGGAGCCACTTATCAATGATTGATGAATAAAGTGTTCCGACGGCAGATCGATCGTAACATGGAGGTATATGTAGATGACATCTTGATAAAATCCCTCCGAGAGGCTAACCTATGTGCAGATATTGAGGAGACCTGCCGGACACTCAGGACTTATGGGATAAAGATGAACCCAAGTAAGTGTATGTTCGGCGCAAAGAGTTGGTGCTTCCTCGGTTACATCATAACCGAGCGGGGCATCGAGGCAAACCCAGTCAAAGTAAAACCGTTGCAAGATATGCCCCCGCCCTGCAACTTGAAGGTAGCTCAGCGATTGACCGATCATATCACAGCGCTGTCCAGATTCATCTCCAAGTCATCTGATCAGAGCTTGCCATTCTTCAAAATACTGCATCGAGCGACAAAATTTCAATGGGATGAGGAGTGCGACAAGGCATTCAAAGAGCTCAAAGAATACCTCAACTCCCTGCCTGTCCTAGCCAAGCCATGTGTTGATGAGCCGCTCTGGATCTACTTGTCGTCTACAGAGCATGTGGTCGGTTCGGCATTAGTTAGGCAAAGCAGCAAGTAACAACCAGTGTACTTTTTAAGCCACATATTAAAAGATACTGAGTCTCACTACACTGGTCTTGAGAAGTTGGCTTATGCTTTAGTGCTCGTCGCTCGAAGGCTTCGCTCGTACTTCCTCACTCACTCTATAATCGTGATGACCAACAGTCCCTTGGGAAGAGTACTTCTCAATCCCGAGGCGTCCGGACGGCTGATCAAATGGACAACGGTGCTCAGCGAGTTCGGCATCCAGTATCAACCCCGAACTGCCATCAAAGCACAATCCTTGGTGGATTTCATCACCGAGGTACAGAGCCCAGAGCTAGATGTTGTGTGGAGGATATATGTGAACGGTTCATCCACTCGACAAGGGAGCGACATCGGCATACTACTCATCTTCCTGCAAGAAGATCAGATGCAGTTGGCCATTTGGCTAGACTACATGGCCACCAACAACGAAACCGAGTACGAGGCGCTAATAGCCGGCTTACAGGCCGCTCGGCACGTCGGAGCAGTTAAAGTCTTAATCTACTCGGATTCTCAGTTGGCTGCTCAGCAGCTGTCCGGAGCATTCGAGATAAGCAACGTCCGAATCAAACTTTACGTAGAGGCCTTTGAAAAATTGAAGTCCAACTTTCAAGAGGTTGTTATACAGAAGATCCCTCGATCGGAAAATCAGGCTATAGATGAATTGGCCAAGTTAGCTAGTTCGCTGTTGTCGATCGTCATAGGTCAGCCGATCAAGCAAGTATCGCTGGTGGCCCACATCGACCGTATGGAGGGAATCACCTTTCCAAACGACTGGAGAACGGGCTTAACAGAATTCTTGTGTTTGGGAAGTATGCCTACCGATCCGGAGGATCCTCGCCTGACAAAGAAGAGAGTCGATCGGTTCACCCTGATCGGCGACCAGCTCTATAAGAAGGCCTTCGCCCGACCCCTACTCAAATGCATCAGACCAGAAGACATTGAATACATCTTGAAGGAGGTACACCAAGGCACCTACGGGGGTCACCCGAGCAGCTGCGCGTTGGCCCGGAAAATACTTCTGGCTGGATACTTCTGACCGACTCTCCAGGAGGATGCCGCTTGGGGCGATGGCCACCTGCTTATCTTTCCAAAAATATCACAACATACCGCACCGACCGACTGAGGAAATGAAAGCATCCACGATAGCGTGCTCGTTCGACCAATGGGGCATAGATATCGTGGGACTTTTCCCTATGGCAACCGGTCAACGGAAGTTCCTGCTCGTCGCAGTGGACTACTTCTCCAAATGGGTCAAAGTCGAGCCCCTAGACAAGATAACCGAGCAGATAGTCATGAAGTTCATATGGTAGAACATCATCTGCCGATTCGGCATCCCTCGCCGACTCGTCTCGGATAATGGAAGACAATTTGCCGGTCAGAGGCTCAAGGAGTGGCGCGAAGGATATGGCATCCAGCAGACCTTCACTTCCGTGGCCTATCCGTAGAGCAATGGGCAAGCAGAAGTCACCAATCTAGAAATCCTCCGAGTCTTGCGTGCTCGGCTCGACCATATGGGAGGTAGCTAGGTCGATGAGTTCCCGAGCGTGCTGTGGGCCCTCCGCATGACACCGAAGGAAGGGACTGGTCTGAGCCCATTCCACCTAGTGTATGGCGGCGAAGCGATCGTCCCTGTCGAGGTCGGATTAGAGTCCGATCGGGTGCAACATTATGATGGAGGTAACGCCGAGCGGAGACTTTTGGAGCTGGACTTGGTGGACGAAGAGACACCAAAGCAGCCATTCGGTTGATGGCATATCGGCAGTGGATGAAGCAAACCTACAATCGGAGGGTGATCCCGAGGTCCTTCTAGGTCGGCAACCTCGTTTGGAAGAAAGTCAAGCTAGTCGGGGCGTCACCAAGCTCGAAGCTCCCTGGGCAGGGCCTTTCAAGGTCGTGGAAAAGCTCCGCTCGGGTGCTTATTATCTATAGGATGAGATGGAAAGGTGGCTCGAACGACCATGGAGCGCAAACCATCTCCAACCCTATCAGGTCGGATGAGAGGTGCGCGAGTGTAGAAGTGTATTTATACATTTTTGTACGTCCTCTCTGAATGCGGGGTCAAAATAAAAGATTTCTAAGCTATATGCCGAACGACACACGAAATCGTCGAGCGACGACGTTAAACGCATGTCTCCATCAACGGTCGAGCAACGACCTTAAACCCGAGTCTTCACTAAATTGTCGAGTGGTGACATTAAACTCTAGTCTCCACCAAAAGTCGAGCGGCGACCTTAAACTCTCGTCCCATCAATGATCGAGCGGCGACCTTAAACTCTGGTCTCCATCAACGGTCGAGCGGCGACCTTAAACTCTTGTTTCCATCAACGGTCGAGCGGTGACCTTAAACTCTCGTCTCCATCAACGGTCGAGCGACGACCTTAAACACTTGTCTACATCAATAGTCGAGCGGACCTTAAACTCTCGTCTCCATCAATGGTCGAGTGACGACCTTAAACTCTCATCTCCACCAATGGTCGAGCGGCAACCTTAAACCTGAGTCTTCACCAATTCGTCGAGCGGCGACGTTAAACGCGTGTCTCTACCAACGGTCAAACGGCGACCTTAAACCCGAGTCTTCACTGAATCGTCGAGAGGTGACGTTAAATGCGTGTCCTCACTAATGATTGAACGGTGACCTTAAATCTGAGCCTCCTTAAATGTGTGTACTCGTACACTAACGATCGCTCGATCACCATGAAATCTTCAGCCTCTTGGAGCTTGCAGGCGAGGTCTCAAGCCTCCTTGTTCTTCAGCTCCAGGTCCTCGATGGCTCGGTTCTTCCTAGCGGTGGCCGACTAGATCTTTTTGTCAAAGGTGTTGACCTACTTCTTGAGTCGGCCCAGCATCTCCTCGTGGCCAGAGGTTTTAGCCCTCTCGGCCTCAAGGAGCTTGGTCGTCTTCTCCAAGTCGGGCTTCAGCTTGGCCATCTCCTGCAGATTGGCGGTGGGTTAGCTGCTTGAGACTCTGAGCTTCTTGAACTCATCCTCCAGATAAGCCAGCCTGTGTCACATGGCCAGGCTCTCCATCCAATATTACAAATGAGTAAAAGGATTAGAGCCGATCGGAGAAAAGATAATTACAATAAGCTTACCCTAGTGGTCATTTGGGTAGGCTATTGGTGAGCGCGCCCGGGAGCATCACTGTCGCTCGGGCTTGGGCTTCTTCCCAAACTTGGGTGAGCGGGCCTCGGATGATGATTTGATGCTCAGGAGTATGCGACTGGGCGCTCGGCTCGCTGTACTCCTCCATTGGCAAATGAAGGATCCCCATGACTGATCGTCAGCCTCCCGGAGCCGAGTGGGCCGAGGTTATTGGGCCGACCGTCTAGGACGCAAACACCGCGAGGATAGCCGATCGCAGAACCCTCGGCTGCGAGGATGGCGACATGGAGGCCAGGGGCTCTGCGGCAAAAGGCTCCTGCGATAGCTCGGCCACCGAAGGAGTCCAGTCAGAGGATATCTAGTGCGTAGTCACAAGAACTGCGAAGGGATTCGAGGTGCCGACCTCGACCCTTTCGGCAGATCCCACCGCCGAAGCAGCAAAGCGCGAAGACTCTGTTTGGCACCTCTTGCGCCTTAACAACAGCTCGCTAGAGGAGCCTGAACTCTCCGTCCGGACGACAGGCACTTGCTTGGATGGTTGCTTCGAGCCGCCAATAACCTTAACATTGGGGGCTCGGCTATCTACCCCTCCACTCGCCAGGATGGGAATTGTTGCGCTCTCAACTTGAGAGCCGACCAGCTGTAGGTGACGGTTCACCAATTCTTCAACAGCAACCGCCTCGATCTCGGTGTTCTAAAGCTTTGCGAGGCCGGACATCGGAGCGTGCAGCATGACTTCGGCTGTAAAAGAAGCAGAAAAATCAGTTAGAATCAAAGGAAAAACGTACATAGAACCTCTTACCTAAGTTGGTCGGGAACCTAGTGCAGATCGGACTCAGACCAAAGATGTGCAGCACACCCTCAAGCAGCAACTTGTGGATGTCATACTTCTGGCTGGCCAGCATGGATGCGGCATGAAGGTAGTTCGAGCAGCTCTTGTATTTCTTCAGGTCGGGTTGAGGTGGTAGGCCGACCTGCCAGCGAGTTTGGAAGTTCGACCGCTCGGGAAGACGAATAAAAAAGAAATATTCCTTCCAATGTTTATTGGAAGTCGGCATTTTGTCAAAAAAACACTAACCCAATCTGAGACTGAAACAGAAAGGTCCCCAGTTCGGACTGTTTGGGGTAATAGAAGTAGTGGAAAGCTCGAGGAGTCAGAGGGATGTCGTGTAGCCGAAACAACACAATGACACCACACAGAAGGTGAAAGGAATTCGGCACAAGTTGCGGAAGGGGAACGCGGAAATAATTACAGACTTCGACAATGAAGGGATGGATAGAGAAGTAGAGACCGGCCATAAATGGGTCCCTGAACAGACAGATAGTGTCGGGCAGCGATTCATTTGGCCAATCGGATGCGGAAGCTAAAATGATCTCATGATCAGGGGGAATCTCAAAAACGTTCTTGAGGTTCTCAGCGTCGCCCGAATCGAACCTGGTCTTCATAGTGGTGTACCAGAGTCCAGGAGGGGGGTTCGACGGCTGAGAAGAGTTGGCCATTGCAAAAGAAGCAAAAATGGTGGAAGAAAACGCGATCGAAAGAGCGAAAAGACCGTTGGAAGGTCACCAAGAACAAGAAGAAACTAGAGATCGAAAGCAAGTGAGGAAGGAAGGAAGCTTACGAAGATGTAGATCGTCAGAAGAGAAATGGTTGAAGGAGACGCACAGAAGGCCGCCGGAGGAGGAGAACGAGAGATTGTCGGAGAGCACGAGAGTCGGGAGCGTGGCGACAGAAGTGGATAAGGTGGTGAGGCAGCGAGCTCATATACCACGGGCTCGGCCGACCGGAGCCGTCCGATCTAGGTCATCAAAACCTAGGCTATGATCTAACCTTTGAATTCAAACCACCAAACGTCGCCATCAATGCCTGCCATGTCAGGCGTGCAGCGGCTGCGGGCATAACACGTGGCACGCTATCACTAGTCGGCAATTAAGATCGGCATGGGAACCCGCTCTGCCTTAATGAAAAAGGATTTGCACGCTTCTCGAGGAATCGAGGTGACATCAGTCCCATATGCGTTTGCCCAGGATAGACGGAGGAAGAAGTCTTCCAAGTGTAAGCCTTTGCTTTCCCGGCCGGATCGAAGGAGCATGCTTGATCGAGCGACTACTTTCAGAAGTTCGATCGGTGAGGATCAGGTACATCCTGACCGGAGTCCATACAATGATGAGGGTCGATCGAGAGGAAATTGGTGCACACTGGTCCAATCAGTTGGACTACAGCCTCCTTCGACTAGACTTGAGGGGGAGACTTGTGATGCGGTGATAAGGAGGGGGAGGCCTCACCCCGCTGCCATGTTAGAGGTCAGTGTCATGGTGGAGGTGAGAGTCAAGGTGGTCAAACGCCCCTATACCACTGGCCTATCAGGGAGCACGCTCGCTCGATCGGGATAATGAAGACCCGATCCAACATCATAACAGCTCGGCGGGGTTCCGAGCTTTCGACGCTCAAAAAGACTGCTAGGCATCTGCAAGGTCACGTCGAGCGGCTTTCTCTCTCGTCCAGATAATGGCTCATGGATCAGGACAGCGGGAGCGTCGGTCGAGTGACCTTCCTGCTCAGCCAGATAATACACTCGTCCGAGCATAAAGTAAGAACCCGAGCCGAGCGATTATCCTTGATCTAAGAATCTTATTCTTTAACTTGTTTTACATCTTTTAGAGACTCGTTAGTGTGTGTGACCCAATAGGTTCCCGGTTTATCTTAGCCGTTCATAATTAACTACTTAATTATAAAATGATCATGAGTGGCACCTAGTAGTACATCATGATCCCCAATTAACCAGAAAATCATAGTTGATCTTAGAAATAATTCTAAACCCTTCAGCAGTTATAGTGAGTCGTGTCTCGTTTCTTTCACTCGTCTTATACCCACTTGGTTCAAGACATGGTCTATGTGTCTTGTCCCCACTAGGCTGACTACTTCACACCTAGCCCAAGTAATACTTCCTCGTTCCGCGGATTCAAATTACTCTTACATGTGTACAAGAGTCTCGCACTCTTAACATGTGATGCTTTGGCCAAAGATTTTGAGTAATAATCCTAACGAGTGGTCATAGGGTATACATCTCCTCGCAAGGAGCGATGAATCCTCTGTGGGCTATCCAAAAACTTTCGGATAATTCAAATTATATCCAATCATCCCGGGTCCACACCTCAATGAGATGCTTGCTTAAGATGTCAAAGTATAAGTCTTCATGACCAAGATGACTTGTATACCTCAAGTCGAATGAAACATGCACTCGTGCTGCAGTAAGAACTTCACAGGCATATCTATATATGTGTAGAGAACCATATGAAGTCTTACAGTGAGTCGCTCCAATGAACTAGTTATCATAACCACCATCCACGTTTAACTCTCGGCATCCCAATGTCTCCAGCTCGTGAGAAAACAGCTGTTTGGCCGAACCAATGAGTATAACCTGTGCTAGTCTTACAGAATTCATGGTGTCTGAATACATCAGTTCGACGACTAGGGAAATTTTAATATATTCATAATTGCACATGTAGAGATAATCACTAGTTGCGATCCAATCATAAATTCTCATGCTATGAATTATATTACAAACATTAAGTAATGAGTTTAAGACAATCAAACATATAATATGTACGCAAATAGTGAATCTATACTTAGCAAATAAATAGAAAAAAGCATATATATATATATATATATATATATATATATATATATATATATATATATATATATATATATATATATATATCGGCCCGATTCAACTTGCACTCGTGCGGCCTTTACTCATTTTTTTTATTCCTCTCTCTTATCTGTATGTAACTTTTTTCTTTCTTCTACATACAAGGTAATGCTAGTCCTTAAAGACCAGCACTAGCATTGGTATTTAAAAATCAGCATCAACGTTGATTTGAAACCAACACCATATTGATGATGGTCTTTAAAGACTAGCACCATGTGGGTGTTGATCTTAAGAAACCAGCACCAACGTTGGTTTCAAATCAACAACACCATGTTGATGCTGGTTTTTAAAGACCAGCACCAACTAGTGCTAATTTCAAAATAGCATTAGTGCTGGTCTTTCAAGCCAGCACCAAGGTGTTTGGTAATGCTCTTGAAGACCAGCACCACCTTCGTGCTGCTTTTGAAAGAAAGACCATCACGAAGGTGTTTGGTAATGTTAGAATGTATACTAAAAGCCTAGCTTTTGGTATAAACATTTACCTAGAAATAAGAATCACATTGGTCAAATGTCTACATTTATGATAAATGTAGTTGTTCAATTAATTTATATTGTAGATAACATGGTGTGCAGTGTCACACACAGAGGATCATGTTATCAGTACCTTATAAATTATAAACAGTAGCTCACGACCAAGATGGAAAGGAACAAACCATTGGAAGGTCGTAGTGTAATTAGGTATTAGTTTATCTTAACTATATAATTACACTAGTACACTTAGAGTGTATTGAGTAGGACTATTAGAGGTCGTTTCTTTTATACTGACTTTATAAAGGAACAAAGACCTCAGTTATTATGGAAGTGTGTGCTCTTAATCCTAATATAATAACAAGCACATATATTTGATATTTATTTCTTTAATTTATCAATGGGTGAGATTTAGTTCGATAAATCAATAAGCGCGATAAGTTGGGAAATGATATCACTTATAGTGTGTGTTGTTGATTATAGAAGGAAACTGTGTCCTAGTAATCTAGGTTGAGAATGTCCCCAAGAGAAGCTCATAAGGATTGTCATGTTAAACCCTGCAGGTGGACTTAGTCCGACATGACGATAAGGTTTAGTGGTACTACTCTTGGACTAAGATATTAATTAAATGAGTTGTCAGTAACTCACTTAATTAGTGGACATTCGACATCTTAAACACAGGGAGACTAACACACTCATAATAAGAAGGAGCCCAAAATGTAATTTGGGATTGGTGCGGTAGTTCAATAATAGTTCTCTAGTGGAATGAATTATTATTGATAAAATTAAGTTGTGTGTTCGGGGCGAACACGGGATACTTAATTTTATCGGGAGACAAAAACCAATTCCTCCTCTCGGTCCCTATCGTAGCCTCTTGTATATAGAGATTTATACCCACCACATACCCACTTTCTTACCCATCCAATGGGGTCGGCCAAGCTAGCTTGGAACCCAAGCTAGGGCCGGCCAAGACCAAGTGGATGAGCCAAGTTGGTGGCCGGCCACTAGAATATTAAAAAGGATTTTTATTAAAATTATTTCTTATGTGGATATCATGGTTTTAAAAGAGAGTTTAAAATTAAAAATTTCCTTTTATAGCTTTCTACAAAAGATTAAGAGAAGAGATTAATCTCTTTCCTTATTTGTAGATTAAAAGGATGATTTTAATTTTTGGTAAAAACTTTCCTTATTTATAAATCATCTACATGTTTAAAAGAGAGTTTAAAATTTGAAATCTTTCCTTATTTGTTGATTAAAAGGTGGATTTTAAATTTTAAGAAAATTTTCCTTTTTAACCATGTTCATGATTTAAAAGAGAGTTTAAAAATTAAATATTCTCTTTTATAAGTTTCTACAAAAGATTAAGAAAAGATTTGATATCTTTCCTTATTTATAGATTAAAAGAGATTTTAATTTTTAGAGATAACTTTCTTTTTATCCACATGTTTAAAAGAAAGATTTTAATTTATTAAATTTCCTTTTTATAAACCAATCATGAAGGGATAAAAATTATTGGAGAAATTTTTATAAATTTCTGAAAACAAATTAGGAAGTTTTAATTCTTGTTTAATTAAAACTCTCCTTGATTTGGGGAAATAAGTGGCCGGCCATGTTATAATGAAAAGAAAAATTATTTTTAATTAAATAAATTTTTCCTTTTCATGGCAAAAGAATTAAGTTTTTATTTAAATTTCCTTATTTGCCAAGATCAAGGATTATAAAAGAGGGGGTAGAGGAGGCTTTATGGTGAACAACCTCTATTATTTTTCTCCCTCTTTTCTTTCTTGGTGTGGTTGGCCCTTCTCTTTTCTCTTCTCTCCATCCTTGTGGCCGAACCTCACATCTTCTTGGAGATCAAGTGGTGGCCGGATTCTAGCTTGGAGAAGAAGGAGAGAAAGCTTGTATCCCTTGGAGCATTGGTGGTATTTTCTCTTCATCCTTGGAGAAGTTCTTGTTGTGGCCGAACCTTGCAAGGAGGAGAAGAAGGTGCTTTGGTGGTTTCTCATCTCGGAAGATCGTTGCCCACACAACGTCCGAGGTTAGAAGAGGAATACGGTAGAAGACCTAGAGGTTTTTGCTTGCAAAAGAAAAGGTATACTAGTATTTAATTTCCGCATCATACTAGTTCTATCTTCATGTAAAAATATCAAATACAAGAGGCATGCGATTCTAGTATTTCGAATTTGTTTTCGATGTTGTGTTCTTTTGTTTTTCTTTTCCTTGTGATTTGATTGTTCTTTTCGGTTGACCTAAAGTTATTTAAGGAAATTAAATATTAGCTTTCCTTAAAAGGCTTTGCCTAGGCGGTGGTGGTTGTTCCCATATCCAAGAAGGCCATGTGCCTCGCCATGCAGTCCTGGAAGCGAATTCTGGAAATTAATATTTAATGAAATTAATAACCTAGGTGATTTGGATCGAACGTGTTAAGTTCCGCAGGAGATCCAAGTCTAAACCTAAAAGAACAAGTAAATTAAACTTTGGATCAAACGTGTTAAGTTCCGCAGGCGATCCAAATTTAATTTAAAAGAACACATGGTAGCTAGGAAAGGTTCAGATCTTTGTACAAAAATTTTTGTACAGTGGAACCATTAGGTTTTCCGAGTAGCAACCAACAGGTAATGCTCTTGAAGACCAGCACCAAGCTCTTGAAAGACCAGCACCAAGGTGTTGGTCTCTTGGTGCTGCTCTTGAAGATGAGCACTAGCGTTAGTGCTGCTCTTAAAGACCAACACTAGTGTTGTTGCTGGTCTAAAAGACCAACACGAGCATGGTACTGGTTTGAAATAGCGTTGATGCTAGTCTTTAAAGACCAACACCAAATGGTGCGGGTTTTAAAATAGCGCTAGTGTTGGTCTTGAAAGACCAACACCAGCGTTAGTGCTGCTCTTGAAGACCAACACCAGTTGGTGCTGGTCTTGAAAGACAAGCTGGTGCTGGTCTTCAAGACCAGCACCAATGTGGTGATGGTTTGAAACTATTATTGGTGCTGGTCTTTAAAGATCATCACCAATGTGGTGCCGGTAGGTGTTAGTTTGAAACTGCATTGATGCTGGTCTTTAAAGAGTAGCACCAATATGGTGCTGGTTGGTATTGATTTCAAACCAATGTTAGTGCTAGTTTCAAACCAGCATTGGTGTTGGTCTTTAAAGATCAGCATCAACATTGGTGCTGGCTTTTAAAGGCCAATATCATTTTGGATGTATTAAAGAGACTTACATATAGGAGTGAGAAGAGAATTGTGTAGATGAGAAGGGGAAATTTTTTTTAAAAAAAGAGTATATATATATATATATATATATATATATATATATATATATATATATATATATATATCTATGTTGCGGACTCATGTGGACTTGACTCGGGACATTTGGAATGAATCTAGGCACCTAGATTCATTATAGTAAGTTTTTTTTCTTTTTTTTCTTATTTTGGGGTATATTATATGTATTTCAAGATTGTATGAGTTAGATTATAATGGATTTAAACTAATAAAATTTTTCTTTAGGGTTCAAGTTTTTCTTTTGGGTTATAATATTCAAGATTAAAAATTTTAAATACTCATGGGGTATTATATATATTTAGGGTTTAAAATTTTAAAATTTAGGAATTGGATTATAATAAATTTAGGGTAATAAGATTTTTCTTTTATGTTTTAGGTTTTTCTTTTAGGTTATAATATTTCAGATAAAAATTTTTAAATGTTCATAGGGTATCTTATTTAAAAAAATTAGAATGCAGACACTTGGAGTGCACGCATTGACGTGCGGCGTATCAATCCCAGTATATATATATATATATATATATTTCTTTTTCAATTTTGATAATTTATGGTCAGTCAATCAAGTTAGTCGCCAATTAAATGGAATTAACCTATTTAATTCGAAAGTTCAATTTGATTAATTGAAAGTTTTATTGTTTAAAAAAATATTAATTTTTTTTATTCGATTTTAAATTTCACAGATCGCACAATTCCTCCACTGATAAAATAGACTGATTTGATTACCCAATATCAGTGGATAATTTTATAATCAATCAAATTAATTAATTTGTTCATAATCAATCAAATTAATTAATTTTATATTAATTTGTTTCAGCTGATTTGATTATCTAATGCCAGTGGATAATTTTATAATCAATCGAATTAATCAATTTTATATCAATTTGTTCGATTTTCAATTTTTAATTTTTAATTTTGATCACATAATTTGATCAGTTCAATTAGTTAAAAACCAAAATTAATTTAATCACTTTGGATTTGTTCGGTTGGATCGGTTGCTCATCCCTATTTGTGGAGCACGACATGTGAACTCAACACAGTCCAATCCATGCTTAGCTAGGCACACCATGTCAGCAGCCTGCGTCATATGCAGTCCTCACTTACTCGAAAAGCATGACCCGTCGACGAGTCCAGTGTCAAACCGAGCTAACCCAACTCGATTGTCAAGTCGTCATAAGTGTGTTGCACTTTGCTACGCGACATGTAGCATGTCAAAACAAAGCCCAAGCAAAATAGTATACCTGGTATCAGTCAATCTAAAAGATTGAAGAACAAGCTTGATGCAACTTTAAGTGAGTAGATACCAATAATAATCGAACCAAGATTCAACCGTGAGAAGTTTATACTGCAACAAAGAACATGCCACAAGAAAAAACTAAATAGAATTCACAACCCCGGAGACAAACCAATCGGGGATTCTGACGTGTATAGATACAATTGGTCCAATCCCAATGTTGAGACTATTATTTACCATGCTCAACTTTTGCATTGCCAATTTGAAAGCCAAGAAGTAAAGAAATATAGAGGATTGATACGAGTTAAAATTCTTTTATTTGATATGGACTTGAAGGAAATTCATTATTTTCCCATCTAACAGAGTGATCAGATCAAGAGGAAAGTTCGATACGGCACCTATCTCACTAATTGGAGACCATGCTCTCAGTCTCCTTCACAAAACCATCCCCAGTCCAGTCTTTGTCTGATTGCAGCCCCTTCTTTATGGCTTTTCTTTGTTGTATTGCGTCCTGCTGCCGCCTCACCAAGTCGGTGTGGGTGGTGAAGTACTGAAGGGAGACCCTGAAATATAGAAAAATAGAGTTCATATAATTGAAGGGAGTGTTCCTATGTTTACTCACACTATGCTAGATAAGAGTCAATTACATACATATAGATGCTAGTGTAAAGATTAAGGCATATTGATAATATAAGACTGCTAGAAAAGAAACATAAATTGACACAGTACGTTGCCTAAAGAAAGCAACTGAAAGATAAAACTATAAAAAAGAAAGAGCATCATACCCCCGGAAATCTTCTATGGATGAAAAGTTGTGTTTGCTCATGAACTCCTGCAACTCGGCACAAAGCTTCTTCACAACGCCATAGCCATGCATCATCACTCCAGTGCATACCTAGATCAGAATGTTAAAGAATCCCTCAGGATATATAAATGAAAATCAGGGAATCAAGAGAGAAAATAAGCAAACAGGAAGACAACCAACAAACAACTGTAAACAAGAATTGAACGTTACGCATTTCTACCAACTAGATGGAGAAATATATACCATCAGCAGGAAAATTGAGATTAAAAGATAAACCAAACTTAACTCTGTAACATAGCTCAAGCTCTACATGCAGTTTAAACTAGGAGCTAAAATCAAACGCTCCATAGGCCCACAGTACAACTCATGCATCAACTCAGCAAATGGCTAGACTAGCACAAGAAGATCCATTTTTGATCCATGTTTTAGATTGGAACAGCTAAAGGGTTTGACTGTGAGAGATATATAACGTAGCTCCTAAATTAGTAGCCAGCATTCCTGGATTCCTTTAAATTAAGACTACTTTCCATGATATATACATCTATATTAAGTGGGTTCAAGTGTTCAACATCGGTAAAGAAAAAGATCAACTAAGGAGATCTTTTTTCTAACATAGTATTGTCATGAGTCACTAGAAATAAAATGTAGTGCTCATGTTTAACTACAAATATAAGATGCTCTTGTGAAAGCTACCTGAACAGTGTTTGCTCCTAATAAAATAAATTCAGCAGCATCACCACCAGTCTCAACCCCTCCGATTCCAGAAAGTGAGAAATCTCCATTGGGAAAATCTGATTGCATCATTTTTGCAATCTGCATAACTTTCCCAAGTGCAATAGGATGGACAGCCTTTGCAGAGTAACCACCAGGTGTGGAATATCTGCATTTCAAAGGAAAGAAAAAAACTTGAATTGTTAAATTATGTGAAACCACAGGTTTCTAGTTTGAGTAGTAAACTGTAAACTAACCCCTCGACACAAGGTTCAGGATGTAAAGTATTGAGATTGATCCCCATTACGCTCATTATTGTGTTGATAGCGGACACTCCTTCACAACCTGATTTTAGAGCCACTCTAGCTGGCTGCATGGAATAAATAACAAGCTGGTAGTTCAGAGTACCGGTTGGTAAATATAGCAGTCACCAAGTTAAAATAACAAGTAGAAATGAAGTTGCGAAAGCTTGTGGGGTAGCTCAAGAACAAATGGGAAATTTTCAAAGGATATATTTTTGTCATATGAATTAGGGAAAACAGATGGAGTATATTGGCATGCATGAATGCAAGAGCGAATTAACTGATACGAAAAAAATGCATACCTGACTAATATCCGTTATGTTGGGTGTCATCTTTGCCCATACAGGCACAGTTGCTTTCTCATTTATCCATCCACATACCTCCTCCAGAAGTGCACAGTCTTGCCCCACCGCTGCACCCATCTTCCTCTCAGGCATGCCATGAGGACAAGAAAAATTGATCTCAAGAGCATCCTGATTAGAGGATTGTTAGCAAGTCAACCTCAAGGGCATGAAAGAAGCATCAAATATTAACAAGAGGCAAATAAGAAGTACCACTCCTGTTTCCTCCACACGCTCAATAAGTTCCTGCCAAGCCTCTTTATTGTATTCTTCCATGATTGAAGCAATGAGTACCCTATCAGGATATTCCTCTTTTAATTGCTTGAATTCATTTAACATAATTTCGAGAGGGCGGTCGCTAATAAGTTCAATATTCTCCCATCCAATAATTGGACCCTTTGCCGATCCATTTGATCCTGCTCGAAGCCGAGCATAACGAGGAGTCACATTTACTACTTTTGCAGCATCCAAAGAAACCTATCGCACAGAAATTATCACTTTATCTTAGTGAAAAAAGGAAGTAAAAAGAAGGGGGGGGGGGGGACAAGAAAACTACAGTTTATTCATTTTACAAATAGTGGCATATGCAAGGAATAGTGCATGGAAATTTTAACTACAGAACTAGTAACTAGAGTGAATAAAGGTTAATGCAGTTTAGAAGTTCAAAACTAATTAGAATCGATCACCTTAGTTCACAGTCTTGAAAATCATAAACAATATTGGTAGTAAAGCCAAAGTCTCATCAAAGAGTTAAGTTCTTATACATGGTTTTCCATATTAATTAATCAAAAAATGTTTCTTATTATGATATCCTGATTTCTTTTACAGTTTCATATAGATAGTTTCACCCCTATGATGACCCAGTAATTAATGCCCCTTAAACATCTTCCTGACTAATGCTTCACATAATTAAGCTTAGAGGAAACCCACATTCAGCAACCAATCAATAAGCATCTCCAAAATTACACTCCTGTCATCCTTAGTTAAACTGTGTTATGAACAATGAACTTCTTTTTCATAGTTTCTAGGGATGTTTAAAGGTAAATTTTAAATTTCTCCTATACAATTTATGTAGCCAATTGATGGGAGCATATCAACTTAGGTGGAGATATGCTATACAGACTTCAGATGATTAAAAGATGCAGACACATGCACAAAACTACGTTCCAGGGAAAAACAGGGTCAGATCAAATTCCCTGATACACGACAATTACTGCTTGGCAGAGAAAGTCAACTGTACAATTCAGGGACTGTAGGATGCCCTTATTTGATGAAATAACAATTATTTAAATGGGGCTGTTGACAACTTCGTATGTTTCTTTTTCACAAAGCATCAGAAGTTAATGACATCAAATTCCATTATACAGTCATTCTAAAAAAACTTAGAGCAATCCACGTTCTATTATGTTATATATGAACCATTAAGAAGGCTAAAGAGTAAATATAGCTGCAAATGTAACAGCAAACTGTTTGCACAAAATTCAGTGACAGAACGTCTAGAGATAATACAGTTCGCACCATCAAAGAATTTGTTTGCATAATCCTCTAAAAGAATATTTTTCTTATATCATGGAATAATCATTTGTTAATGCTTTTGAGCTATTGAATTTTGTTTGGCATCTAGGACTTTCATGCTCACCATAAATGGCATTCTCAGTCACTAAGAAAGAAACAGGGATTCAATGGAAGGATACTTCAGTTATGTGTCTCTTGCAAATCTTAATATTTTTGATATCAGGATACAAGTCTTCTCCTTCTTCAGGGAAGAGAAATGTATGTTTATCATTTTTGGGGGGCTAATTTGGGAATAGAAATGTGCATTCTTTTAACCATTTAAGTAAAAAGAGCCGTCCCTTTCATTTTTGCCCATGAGTATATTCTCTTCATTACTAAGTCAAAAGTTTGTGTCCGTGACTCACTCGTTGTAGCTGTTCTAATGTAGCATCTTGCTTCGGAGATTAGGTCTTGTAGTACTGTGTTCCTTTAATGGAATTGTGTCTGCCATGCACGCCAACAATAGATTCAAGTATTCAACTTACATCATAAATTATATGCAGCAGATGTTTCCAACAAAAAGTAGAAAAAACCTTCATCTATCTCAGCCTCTTTTTTTTGGTTCTCAATTCTCAATTGCTTTTCATTTTTATTTTCAACAAGTAAATCAACTAAAATTGAAAATTCATCCACTCTGGTTGCCTCAACACGGCTCTCGTCATCGTCTGACATGCTTCCATCCGGACGACTAAAAAATTCTGCAAAACTAGATCTTTTTTCTTGTGCAATATGAACAAGCATGCTGCATCTATCCCAATATGTTTGATAGATAATTCAATCGCAAAGAAACAATATATTTTCTATCCCAGTTTATTCAATAAAATATACGTTTCTCTAAAAACCAATTGAAAAGGAATGAATCAGGTATGTGAAATCAGAATTGAAAGATCCCTTTCGTTCAACAACAAGATCCATCCGAAAAGAGAAACCAGCGTACTCCTTCCTCTCGAAAGCTAGGTCCAACCATGCTCTCCATCAAACAGAGCGCGGATTAAAAAAATCAATCGATATCGACAAAAGCATAAATAAATAAATAAAAATTCAAAGTATCCTTGTAGAATCCACACCAAAAGGGGATCCTCGTAGAATCCACACAAAAAAAAAGGGGACCATGGTAGAATCCCCAGATAGCTAAAAGCTAGATCAACAAGTATTAAGGATCGAATCGCACCGTTTTAGCGATGACGGCGCCCCACCCTTCATCGAAGGCCCTCTTCATGACGGTGTAGTTGGTCCCCGGCGGCCCGGACCCGATGACGAAGGGATTCGGCAACTCCAGTCCGTTGACGCGCACTCGCAGATCCGGCCCGGAGACGGCGCCATCCTCCGCTCCGGTCGCTGCCTTGGCCGCCATCCGCACCCGCCGGGGCCGGATATCCAGCGGAGGGACCGCCGCCCGCGGCCCCAGCGACGAGCTACTACCCACCGAGCTCCTCAGAGACGTCGTCGCCATTGGAGATCTCTTCTTCTCTCTCTCGATCGATCTCTGGAATCGAAGGAAAGCGAATCGAGGGGAACGTGGCGAGCTTGGACTCTTGTTGTAAAGAACTCTGATATTCGGATCTATCCAAGTAGAATTTCAATGAAACTACTTAGATTCCAGATCATCGACGACTGTTTGATTTGGACGTGAATGGAGAGGAAAATGTAGACTACTTTAAAATCAAAAGATTTCCCATTAATATTTTAGAAAAATATTAATTATAAATGTATAAATAATAGAATAATGATTTGGAAGTTTTTATTGATAAAAAATCAAAAGAATTTCTATTATTATTATGATGATTATTTTATAATGCATTCATCCGACTGACCCCGAAAGTAAGAAGTTAAATTCGACAAGGTTATCTGATGATATGATATTTAGAGTTTGAAATTGAGGCCTGGCCTGACGTATTATTGAAGATTTCTTTTTAATAGATAGAGAATTTGAGAATATTGATGAAAAAATGGGTCTCCGTATGTATTTTTTTTAATTAATTTAGATGGTGGATAAAAAAATTTTATAGGATTATATTGATTATTCTTAAGATATTTGGATACACGGTGTCTAACTAAACAAAAATTAAATTTACATCATTCTGATTTTTCATATAAAAATTCTTTGCAGTTTCGATTATTTTTTTTAATATTAATTAAAATCAAATGTTGTTCGAGATTATTTAATTTATTTCAATTTATTATAAATTGGTTGTAAAAATTCTTATATTATTATTTAAAACTACTTTGCATTGATTAAACTGTTCTCATAGGGATTAAAATTATTCTATTATTGATAAAAAAAAAATATTTTAATATTGGTTAAAATTATTTTAACATGTATTAAAACTGGTCAAATACTACTCTAGATTATTAAAATTACTATATTTAGTTAAAATTATTATAACTTAGAAAATTGATTCAATGCTATTATAATAATTTTAATTAAAATTGTTATAATTTTAACTAAGAGTATTATAATATTAAATAATTTTAATTAATATTAAAGCAATACAATATTGGAGCGTTAGAATAAAAGGATGTCCCTACGAATATAATGCAGTGAAAAAAGTATTCAGTTCTAGTAAAAATAATTTTGTTAGTCAAATTAAATAAATGAATTAAAAGAACATTATCAACCTTCGTGATTCATCAGACTTAAACACCTTGATTATAAAAAAAAACAAATAGAATAAAAAGGATAACGAACAAATTTTTATTTTTTAAATTTTTACTTTTATTTTAGTAAGATAAACAAAATCAACGATGGACAAGAGTCGGGCGGATGAGTCATCTAATTAATTTTTTTTATCAAATTAAATAAATGGATTGGATCGGATGTGGTAGAAGAGAACACATGCAAGCCTAATCTAATATTAGCTGGCATGTGGCATTAATTAATTAATTATTAATTAATTAATTATTTAATTAATTAATTAATCTCATTGGATTGGATCCAACGATGCCAGTCTCCTTGAAGCAATTTTCAGGAAGGGAGTTGCGTATTAGATTCATTTATCCAACAAAATTTAGTATAAATATGAAAGCAACCTCCTCCTTTGCTTTTTACAAAAGTCTCTTTCAATTTTTTTATTTTATAAAATTTAAGATGGATAGTCTTCCACTCTTCGAATAAATTTAAAAGATAATTCGTAGACGTTTAAAGTTTGACCTCGAAGGTATTCATTTCATTTAAAATTCAAAATATTTTTATATTTTATTATTCTTTCAAATATTTTACCAGTGCGTTATAAATATCTATAGCACTATCTTTCACTTTCGTTATATTCCACTGATACGAGGAAAGCAGAAGTGAGCCACGTACAGGTGTCGGAGGTGCATGCTAATCAGAAGCCAGCCGTTTTAGTCCAGTCCGACAAGGCGCTCAGGTCAATCCCTCGGATCTTGAGGTTGGATCCTGTTAGTATGGTCCGATATCGAGTATTGATGGGGTTCTTTATTTATATCTGACTAGCTTGAACGTCCAGACGATATATTTGATTTAAATTTATTGATTATATAATTATCAAATAATCACATAATTGAGTTGTGAGAACTAAAATATAATTTATAATTATTTGGTTCAATCTAAATAATATAATAAAAATCATTTGAAAATTTTAATATATAATTTAGTTTAACATTTTATTATATTATTCTTCATTATAAAATTAACTATACATATTATTGTTATTTTTTTTTTAAACTTTAGGTTTTATTTTTGAACTTTAAGGTATCATTTGATTCTTTCATAGGAATCGGAATGAAAATGAGAATCATAATATTTTGAATGAGAATGAGTATGAGCATGAATATCACTTTTAAAAATAATATTTGGTTAGTTAAATATTTTTTATCGGAATAAATTAAAATTTCTTTTTTTACCCTTAGAGAAAAATAAGAGAAAAAATTAGATAAGAGAGAAAGTTGAATGTGGGAGAAAAATATAATGAGAGAGAATTATACAAAGAAAGTGTGATGAGAGAGAAAATATGATGGGAAAGAATAAAGAGAGGAAAAGTCTGATAAGAGAAAAATGAGGAAGAGAGTGTGATGGGAGAGCATAATGAGAGAGAAAATGTGATGGGAGAGAATGAAAAGAAAGAAAGTGTAATAAGAGAAAAAGAAAAGAGAGAAAGTGTGATGAGAGAAAATGAGGAGATAGAGTATATGATGGAAGAAATTGAGGAGAGAGAAAGTGTGATAAGAGAAAAAGCATGATGAGGAAAAATTAGGAAAGAGAGTGTGATGGGAGAGAAAGCATAATGAGAGAGAAAGTGTGATGGGAGAGAAAGTATGATGAGAGAGAAAATGTGATGGGAGAGAAAGTATGATGAGAAAGAAAATGTGATGGGAGAGAAAGTGTGGTGAGAGAAAATGAGAAGAAAAAGTGGCAAAAGGTGGCAAAAGGCGAAACCCTCGCCCTCAGTGCCCCCGCCGCACCCTGCCCAGGGTCATCACGAGGGAGGTAAATCACGGTAGCTCGGTGGCAAGTACGCAGTGGGCCGAGACTTTTTTGCACAGGGATAGGGAATAAATCCCCGTTGCCCTGCGGACTCGAACCCATGTTCTCAGTGGCAAACTTCCACGCCTTTACCAGCCGAGATAACCCCGTGGGGCAAAATGAGAAGAAAAAGTGTGTGGAGAGATTGAGGAGAGAGAATGTGTGATGAGAGAAAAAGTGTGATGAGAAAAAAAAATGTGATAGGAGAGAGCATGGTAGCAAAAGGCGAATACGCTCACCCCAGCTCCCCCGCCAACCTGCCCCTAGAGCCAATACGGAGGAGGTAAATCACGGACGCCTACTAGCATTTAGAATAGTGACTAGCACATAAGGGAGGCATTTACCTAGGCTTTACCGAGATTCGAACCCCAGACCTCATGGTGACAACGCCTCAAGTGCTAGCCACTAGACCGTCCCGAGGGGACAAAATAGGAGAGAGCATGATGAGAGAGGATAAGGAGAGAGAAAGTAATTTGAGTAAGAAAGTGTAATGGGAGAGAATGAAGAGAGAGAAAGTGTGACGATAGAAATTAAGGAGAGAATGTATGATGAGAGAGATTGAGGAGAGAAAGTATAATGAGACAGAAAATGTAATGAGAGAAAATAAAGAGAGAGAAAGTGATAAAAGAAAAATTGAACAAATATATTAAGGATATTTTCGTCCAAAATTTAAATCTCATTCTCATTTCCATCCAACCCCAAAGGAGGATGTAAGTTTCATTAATACCCAAATTTTTTAGTTTCATTCCAAAATTTAAATTCCATTCTCATCAACCAAACATAAGAGTTTAGAAATGAAACTCTTAACCAAACGCAACCTAATTTTTTTTTATAGTATTTTGTTTAACTTTTCTTTTATATAAATATATATATATATATGTATAAAATTTTATTTTTAAAATAAAAAATTATTTTTTTGAGATTTTATGATTCTAGATCGTATATCCCTTTTACTCGAAATCATGGATTACTGAAACTAAATTTATTAATAATTTTAAATGAATAATTAAGATTATTAAAAATAATTTCCAATCAAATGCATCCAGAGAATTTTTTAAATTTATTTAATGGACAAATTAACATAGTCGGTCGGTAAGAATATAAATACCTTAATTATTAGAACGCAACTCTTTAATTTATCGTCATAGCCAACATTTTAAATTATTAGTAAAGGTAAAAGTGACTTGTACGATATCATTAATATTTTTAATTTTGCTAATCATCTTTGCAATTTGAGCTGCCCAAAAAGGCCTATGCAGAAAAGCTTAGTGGGCAATACAAAGTATAGCCCATTTGACTGCTGTTGGTTGCCACCGAAACTTTAATCGTTTAGTTGGACTCGTACATTTACCCTTTCCAGTTAATAAACCAATTTAGTTTGAAAAATTGTTATGATAATATAAAAATATATTCTATGATTTATCTTTTATATTTAATAGTAGGATCCGCGATACTAAACTATTTCAAATGAACTATAATAGGATCCATGATACTAGATTATTTAAATTATTTAAGATGAACTATATTACCTGATCCTATTTAAAAATAGAGCAGATAGTAGGTTGGAAATGTGCCTTCGTGGTTAATTTGATAGAGATTCCTTGTTGTTATGTAAAATCAAGATCGTTAGTGTCGGGTTGGGAAAGGATTCTCGACGTTGGTCCTCCGACGTTCAAATTAGTCTTCAATTTAGTGGAGAATAGTAGAAAAAATTATAGTTAGAATGGTTAGAGTGTATACTAAAAACCTAGCTTTTTGTAAATATTTATTTTTGAAATAAAGAATCACATTGATGAAATGTCTACATTTATATGTCAAGTATAGTTGTTCAAATAATTTATATTGTAGATAACATGATGTGTGGTGTCACACACAGAAGATCATGTTATCAATTCCTTATAAATTATAAATAGTAGCTCACGACTAAGATGGAAAGGAACAAACCATTGGAATAGTCTTAGTATAATTTGATATTAGTTTATCTTAACTATAAAATTACATTAGTACACTCAGAGTGTATTGAGCTGGATCATTTAAGGTAAGTTCTTTTTAAACTGACTGAATAAAAGAACAACACCTTTGTTATTGTGGAAGTGTGTGCTCTTAATCATGATATAATAACAAACACATATATCTAATATTTATTTCTTTGACTTATCAATGGGTGGGATTTAGTTCGATAAATCAAGATGCCCGATAAGTTGGGAAATGATATTATTTATAGTGTGTGTTGTTGATTATAAAAGGAAACTGTGTCTTAGTAATTTAGGTTGATAATGTCCCCAAGAGGAGCTCATAAGAATTGTCATGTAAACCTTGCAGGTGGACTTAGTCCAACATGACAATAAGGTTGAGTGGTACTACTCTTGGACTAAGATATTAATTAAAGTGAGTTGTTAGTAACTTATTTAATTAGTGGACATTCGACATCTTAAACACAGGGAGATTAACACACTCATGATAAGAAGGAGCCCAAAATGTAATTTGGGATTGGTGTGGTAGTTCAATAATAATTCTTTAGTGGTATGAATTATTATTGATGAAATTAAGTTGGGTGTTCGGGGCGAACACGGGAAGCTTAATTTTATCGGGAGACCAAAATCAATTTCTCCTCTCGGTCCCTATCGTAGTCTCTTATTTATAAAGTATTATACCTACCTTTTTACCCACCTTAAGGTGGTCGGCCAAGCCTATCTTGGAGCCCAAGCTAGGGTCGGCCAAACCAAGGTGAGTTGGTTTGCTTAGGTGGTCGGCCCTAGCTTGAACCCAAGCTAAGGTGGTGGCCGCCACAATAAAAAAATAAAAGGATTTTATTTTTAAAATCTTTTCTTATGTGGAAGCATGTTTTAAAAGAGAGTTTAAAATTTAAATTTTTCCTTTTATAGTTTTCTACAAAGGATTAAGAGAAAGGTTTGATATCTTTCTTTATTTGTAGTTAAAAGGAATATTTTAATTTTTATAAAACTTTCCTTTTTTAACCATGCTCATGATTTAAAAAAAAAAAGTTTTAAAAATTATAAATATTTCCTTTTATAGCTTTCTACAAAAGATTAAGAGAAAGATTTGATATTTTTTCTTATTTGTAGATTGAAAGAAAGATTTTAATTTTGGAAAAAAAACTTTCCTTTTTGTAATCATCCACATGTTTTAATAGAGAGATTTTAATTTATAAAAGTTTCCTTTTATAACCAACCATGAAGGGAATTTTTAAAGAGAAATTTTATTTTAAAAATTTCCGGAAATAAATTAGGAAGTTTTAATTTTGTATTTAAAACTTTCCTTGTTTGGAGCTCAAGGTGGTGGCCGACCATTGAAGTTTAAAAAAGAAATTGTTGTTTAAATTTTCCTTTTGTTGGCAAGGAGAATAAGGAAGTTTTTATTAAAACTTTCCTTATATGCCAAGACCAAGGAATATAAAAGAGAGGGTAGAGGTGCCTCGCCTCATAACCTAACATCTATTATTCCCTCTCTTCTCTTCCTTGGTGTGGCCGGCCCCTAGTCTTCCTTTTCCCTTCTTCTTTAGTGGTCGGTGGCACCCTCTCGTGGAGCTCTTATGGTGGCCGGATTTTGCTTGGAGAATAAGGAGAGAAAGGAGGCTTTGTTCTAGCATCCCTTGGAGCTTGAAGGTTGATGGCTGAAACTTGCAAGGAGGAAGGTGGTGGTGGTTCTCGTCTTAGTAGATCGTCGCCCACACGACGTCCAAGATAAGAAGAGAAATACGATAGAAGATCAAGAGGTTGTTGCTTACAAAGAAATGTATAACTAATAATTCTATTCCGCATCATACTAGTTTTCTTTGTATAGATTTTGAAATACCAAACACAAGAGGCATATGATTCTAGGTTTAGAATTTGTGATTCGAGTTTGTGTTCTTTTGTTTTTTTTCGATCTTGTGATTCGATTGTTCCTTTTGGTTAAACCTAGGGTTACTATAAGGAAATTAAATATTAAATTTCGTTGAAAGGCTTTGTCTAGGAAGTGGTGGATGTTCTCATACCCAAGAAGGTCTAGTGCCTCGCCATGTTTAACCTGGAAGCCGATCTCTGAAATTAATATTTAATTAAATTTGTAACATGGGTAGATTTGGATCAATAATGTTAAGTATCGTTTGCGATCCAAGTCTAAACCTCTAAGAACAGATAAGTTGAATTTGGAATCAATAATGTTAAGTTCCGTTTGTGATTCCTAATTTAATTTCTAAAGAACACAATAGGTTGTTAGGAATGGTTCAAGACTTGTACAAAATTTTTGTACAAGGGAACCGGTACGATATTCCGAGTATCAACCAACAAGAGCGTGTATAATAATAATTTCACATACCCCCATCTGTGGATAGAAACTCCCTTTTATAGTATTACTATAGTGTTTGTGCATGTATCTCAAAGCGCATACACATTTTTCTAAGCGTTCTAAGAAAAGACAAGTCAAAAGTGTCTCTAATAGTTTTCCTTAAGCGAGCACACAAATCTTTGATGTGACAGGTTAAAAGCTTTGAAACTACGATTTGCCTGCTAGATATACCCTGTTATCAGTGATGATGCGGCGATAAGGAGGGGCCCACCCTGTAAGGGTTAGTTGCTACGATGGAGGTCAAAGTTAGGGCGGTTAACATTCAGGTATCATATGACCCAACAAATGATAATCGTATTGGCCGATCGAGCGATCAGACCCCTGACCGGGAGAAGGTTCCGGTCTGAACCCACATTTGACTCTGGGAGGTGTGTCAAACAGCCGACACTCAATGGGGTGGTGTTAGACGCCAAAAGGAGGAGGGGACGACATGCAGAATCCTAGCCGAGCAGCTACTCCGCTCGGCCTGGCAACAGGACTCAGCACGGGTGCAACAAAGTTCTGGTCGAGCAGCTACCCAGCTCGGCCCATCAACAAGATTCGGCACAGGCATAGTGGAGTTCCGGCCGAGCAGACGCGGCACAGGCGCAGCAAAGTTCTGGCCGAGCGACTAACCCGCTCGGCCTAGCAATGAACCCACCGTGTTATCTCTTGACATCCTTTTGGGAGTTAGTACCACTGACACCAAGCCTGGTCGATAAAAAGATCGTACGACGGAAACTTCCACTGTCACATTAGAGATATACTCGGCTTGTTAAGGTATTGTGTCAGAGATACTCTACTGGCAAGTCTTTTTAGGGGAAACTTCGAGAAGAGTGCTCGCTTGGGAAAGTGTGCACACGCTATAGGAACTCTATATAAAGGGGAGTCCAAGCATCGACGGAGGTACGAGATATATACTATTTGTACTACAGTGTTCATTCTTGTTGCTCCGCCTTCTACATCATCGCCGATGACTGACTTGAACATCGGAGGTCAACGTCGGGGACCCTTCCCTGGTTCGGCACGGACGTCATCTATTTTGTAGGATGGAGTGGAGTCCATGGGCGGTCAGCGGGATCTCCACATCCCTATCTTTCCATCTCATCAACTTTCGGACAGGATCATATTGGCGTCGTCTGTGGGAACTTAACCTGTATTCGAGTTAAGAAGATGGAGGACGCTGGATGACTCACTACCGTGACGCTCACCAAGGAGGAGCTCGATATGCTCGTGTAAGACCAAGCGACGAAGATGGTCGAGCAACAGCAACAACATGTGTTAGTCGATTGACAAGCACACTGTATGGGGACAGAATAGGAGGCCGACCAGCACGCATGGGGAAGCGCTACATGCGCAAATTCCCTTCCATTGTTCCTTATTCCAAACCCCCTAAAAAATAGCCTAGGCGAACCAGGAACGGGGGTCATCTTCAAATGATGCTCCCATTCAAGATGCACGAAAAGGCAAGGCGCACGGAAGCCACGCTTCACCCGAACGGATCAAGCTGTAGTTTTCTTAGGAGATCTTGCGTGACCCTCTGCTCAAGCACTATACCTCGCTGTGTTGGAGTGTATACTAAAAGCCTAGCTTTTGTAAACATTTATTTTTGAAATAAAAGAATCACATTGGTCAATATCTACATTTATTTGTTAAATGTAATTATTCAATTAATTTATATAGTAGACAACATGGTGTGTGGTGTCACACACAGAAGATCATATTGACAGTTCTTTATAAATTATAAACAGTTGCTCACGACTAAGATGGAAAGAAACAAATCATCGGAATGGTCGTAGTGTAATTAAGTATTAGTTTATCTTGATTAATAAATTACAGTGGTACACTCTAAGTGTATTGAGTAGGACCATTTAGGTAAGTTCTTTTTGTACTGACTTAATAAAAGAACTAAACCTTCGTTATTATGGAAGTGTGTGCTCTTAATCCTAATATAATAATAAGCACATATATTTAATATTTATTTCTTTGACTTATCAAAGGGTGAGGTTTAGCTCGATAAATCAATATGCCCGATAAGTTGGGAAATGATATTACTTATAGTGTGTGTTGTTGATTATAGAAGGAATCCGTGTCCTAGTTATCTAGGTTGAGAATGCCCCCAAGAGGAGCTCATAAGGATTGTCATGTTAAATCCTGCAGGTGGACTTAGTCCGACATGATAATGAAGTTGAGTGGTACTACTCTTGGAGCTAGATATTAATTAAGTAAGTTGTCAGTAACTTACTTAATTAGTGGGCATTCGTAATCTTAAACACAGGGAGACTAACACACTCATGATAAGAAGGAGCCCATAATATAATTTGAGATTGGTGTGGTAGTGCGATAATAACTTTCTAGTGGAATGAGTTATTATCGATGAACTTGAGTTGTGTGTTCGGGGCAAACATGGGATACTCAAGCTCATCGGAAGGCCAAAACCAATTTCTCCTCTAGGTCCCTGTCATAGCCTCATTATAGCCTCAAATCCATCCAAATATAAGTCCATCTTGGTGTCCAAGAAGGGGGTCGGTCCAATGCTTGGTGACCAAGCAAGGGTCGGCCACATCCTCTTTATAGGGGCCGGTCCTATTGCTTGGTGACCAAGCATGTAGGGGCCGACCAAGATTAATTCAAATAGGAGGGGTGTTTTGAATTTTTAAATTCTTCTCTTTGTAGAAAACTATAAGTTTTAAAAGAGATATTTTAATTTTAAAAAAACTTTCCTTATTTGAATTAGGCCACATGTTTTAATAGAGAGTTTTAAAAGTTTTAAAACTTTCCTTTTTTAACCATTCTCATGGTTTTAAAAAAAAGGAAGATAAGTTTTAAAATTTAAATTTTCTATCATCATGTTAAAAAAGGAAATTTTATAAGAGAAGTTTTAAACTTTAAAACATGGTTTTAATTTTTAGAACTCCTACTTTAGGAAAGAAAGTTTGTAAAATTTTATAAGAGTTTTACTTCTTGTAAAATTTTATAAAAAAATTAAAATTCCTTTTCCTCTTATGGGGGTCGGCCACCCTTGCTTGGTGCCCAAGCAAGGTGGCCGGCCATGTTTAAAATTATAAAATCATCAAATTTATTTTTGGTGATTGATTCAATCAAGAGGAAAGAAAAGGAAAATTAAAAGGGAAAAAGAAAAGCTAGAGGAAGATTTTAATTTTTGTAAAAATTCTTCCCTTATTTGCCTTGGGCAACTAATATAAAAGAAGGGGTGAGGAGGCTTCATGAGATACAATTCTTATTCTCTTGCTTGGAGACCCTCAAGTGGCCAACCCTCTATCTCCCTTCTCTTTTCCCTTTTGCTCTCTTCTCCTTGGTGGTGGTGGTGGCCAGATTTTAGAAGAAGAGGAAGAAGCTTTTGGGTGGTGTTCATCTTGGAGGATCGTCGCCCACATGATGTCCAAGGCGAGGCGAGGAATACGACAGAAGATCTTTAGGTCATTAGCTTACAAAGAGAAGGTATAACTAGTAGTTTTCTTCCGCATCATACTAGTTATTTTCTTTGTAAGAATTCTAAATACAAGAGGCAATTAGATCTAGTTTATCGAATTTATTTTTCGAGTTTGTGTTTTCTTCTTTTTCGAATTTGTGATTTGATTGTTCTTTTTGGTTAACCTAGAGTTATTTAAGGAAATTAAATATTAGCTTTCCTTAAAAGACTTTGTCTAGGCGGTGATGATTGCTCCCATATCCTAGAAGGTCATGTGCCTCACCATGCAGTCCTGGAAGCCAATTTTAGAAATTAATATTTAATGGAATTAATAACATAGGTGGATTTGAATTAATAGTGTTAAGTTCCGCTTGCGATTCAAATCTAAACCATTAAGAACAGATAAGTTAAATTTGGAATCAATGATGTTAAGTTCCGTCTGCGATTCCTAATTTAACTTCTAAAGAACACAATAGGTTATTTAAGGAAAGGTTCGACACTTGTACAAAAAATTTTGTACAGTGGAACCGGTACGTTTTCCTAGGACTAACCAACACGCTGGTGATCAGGGAATACAACGGAGCGACTCATCCAGATGATCATCTGGATAAGTTTGATAACGCAGCCATGCTGCACTAGTACACAGATGGGGTGAAGTGCCGAGTCTTTCTCACTACGCTCTCCGGATCGGCGCAGCGTTGGTTCAGAAGATTGTCAGACGGATCAATACGCAACTTCAAGAACTTTCGAGCTGCATTCCTGCACCATTTTGCCAACAGCCGACGCTATCAGAAGATGAGCGTCAGCCTCTTTGCATTAAAACAGGGGTCCAAGGAAGCGCTTAGAGCGTACATCAGGAGCTTTACCAAGTAGCCATGGACATTCCATCGGTCTCTTTTGAGATGCTGATGAACGCCTTCACTCAGGGGCTCGTCGAAGGAGAGTTCTTCCGGTCACTCATCAGGAAGCCGCCCAGGGACTTCGACCACCTGCTCAAGAAGGTCGTTGAATACATAAATGTGGAAGAATCCCAAGCAGCAAGGAAAAAGGAAACGCTGACTGAACCCTCAGCGGTGTCTGAGCGTCAACCGTCGAATAGCCACTAACCGCCCAAAGGGCCAAGGGCAGAGGGAGCGCGCCCACACCAGGAGGCTAGGACACATGTCGTGCAACATGTGACCTCCGATCGTCATAAGACTGCAAAAGGCAAGGTATGGACGTTAATGTTCTGCTTCTTTCATCAGTCGGCGATGCACAACACACGCGACTGCTACGATTTGACACTAATCATTAGCCGACTGAAGCCGAGAGGATATCGCCGTCGATCTTCGTCGCTCAATCGGCGCCATAGGCATAGATCCGTGGGGCGGCGTGAAGACGAAAGAAGGGTGCCCGAGCGATGCGATCAACAACACCAGTGGAGGGATAACACGGGTCCCTCCTGACTCCCTGCTGAGTAGGATAGACCCTCGGCTTAGGAAGAAGAAAACAGAAGCAATGTTGCCCGAGAAGAAATAGGCATGATCGTTGAAGGGCCAACTGGCGGTGACTCCAACAGAGTCAGGAAGTCGCACGCTCATCGACTGAAAATCCACGCAGTGAGATGTAGCAGGGAGAGGGTCGAAGGGCTCGAGATCAGCTTCGGTCCCAGAGATTTGGAGGGAGTGGAGACCCCTCACGACGATGTGCTGATCATCCGAGAGGTAATTGCTAATTATAGTATTCGCTGAACTTTTGTTGGCACAGGGAGTTCGGTGAATATCATCTTCAAGAAAGCGTTTGACCAATTGCAAATTGATCGAAGCGAGTTACTGCCTATGACAACCCCACTCTACGATTTCACAAGCAATAAGGTATTGTCGCTCGGACAGATCAGGCTGGCCATCTAGCTCAGAGAAGAGGCGCTGAGGAGAACCAGGACCTCAAACTTCATCGTGGTGGATGTACTGTTGGCCTACAACATCATCTTGGGCTAACTGACCCTCAATGAATTCCGAGAAGTGGTGTCTACATATTGCCAAAAGATCAAATTTCCAGCGGACGACCGGGTGGGAGAAGTCAAAGGCAACCAGCTTGCTGCTTGGTGATGCTACGTCGAAATAGTCAAATTGGAAGCTAAGAACGCTTGAAAGAATCCATGCCTGGAGGTAAACACAATCACTGAAAAACCTCCCACATTGGTATACGAAAAAAGGAGAAAGTTTAGATCCACCCCAGTTGGGTGGAAGCAACGACCTCTCGCCGCCGACCTGGAGGAGGAGAAGAAGATAGAATTGGTCACCTGCCTCAGACAAAATCACGATGTAGTCGCATGGTCGATACATGAGCTTCCTGGAATCTCATCAAGCATCGCTTAGCATGAGATTCATGTCCAACCAAACGCTCGGCCGGTAAAGCAAAGGAAAAGAGATTTCAGCATAGAGCAAAACTTGATCATCTGGGCAGAAATAGAAAAGTTGTTGGAGGTCGGCCATATAAGAGAAGTCCAATTCCTAAGCTGGCTCGCTAACATTGTGCTAGTCTCCAAGCCGGGAAATAAGTGGCGGGTCTGCATCGACTTCTATGACCTGAATAAGGCATGACCAAAGGATTTTTATTCGCTACCTCGAATAGACCAAATGGTGGACTCTACTGCGGGTTGCGAGTTGATCTTGCTTGATACTTATCAAGGCTATCATCAAGTGTCGCTCACCCGAGAAGAATAGGAGAAGGTCAGCTTTATCACTACCGATGGAATGTTCTGCTACAATGTTATGCCATTCGGACTCAAGAACACGGGCGCTACCTACCAGCGACTCATGAACAAGGTGTTCCAGAGGCAGATCGACCGTAACATGGAGGTATATGTGGACGACATATTAGTAAAATCTCTCTGTGCTACTAACCTATGCGCAGATATTGACGAGACCTGCCAAACTCTGAGGGCTTATGAGATAAAACTGAACCCAAACAAATGTCTGTTTGGCGCAAAGAGTGGTCATTTTCTGGGTTACATCATCACTGAGCGAGGCATCGAAGTCAATCCAAGCAAGGTTAAGGCGCTATAAGACATGCCACCGCCCCGAAGCTTGAAGGAAGCCCAATGGTTGACTAGTCGAATCACAACACTATCCAGATTTATATCCAGGTCATCCGACTGGTGCTTACCATTATTTAAGGTGCTTCGCCGAGCTTCAAAATTCCAGTGGGACGCAGCATGTGATTGGGTGTTAGAAGAGCTCAAGGAGTATCTTAATTCCTTACTTGTATTAGCCAAGTCAATTGTTGGTGAGTCGCTCTGGATCTATCTATCATTCAGCGAACACACGGTTGGATCGGCTTTATTAAGGTAAAATGGCCAGGAACAATAGCCTGTATATTTTTTAAGCCATATATTGAAGGATGCAGGGTCTCACTACACCAGTCTCGAAAAATTAGCTTATGCATTGATACTCGGCACTCGGAGGCTTCGTCCATACTTTCTAGCACACTTAATCATCGTGCTGACTAACAGCGCCTTGGGGCGGGTCCTTCTTAACCCTGAGGCATCTAAGAGGCTAACCAAATAGATGACTGAGCTAAGCGAATTTGACATAGAATATTAACAACGAACGACAATCAAGGCCTAAGCCTTGGCTGATTTCGTCACAGAGGTCCAGAATGTCGAGCCCGAGGCAACCTGGAAGATATATGCGGATGGTTCGTCCACTCGGCAAAGTAGCGGGATTGTCATAATGTTAAGCTCACCACAGGAAGACCGTATGCACCTGTCCGTATGGCTGGACTACATAGCCACCAATAATGAACCTGAGTATGAAGCATTGATAGCCAGCTTAAAGGAGGCCCAACATGTGGGAGCCGTTAAAGTCCTCATCCTCTCGGACTCCTAGTTGGCTGCTAAGCAGTTATCAGGGACGTTTGAGATAAACAATGCCTGACTCAAGCTCTACGCGGAAGCTTTCGAGAAGTTGAAGACCAACTTTAAAGAGGTCGTCATACAGAAGATCCTCCGATCGGAGAACCAAGTAGCAGATGAGTTGGCAAGATTAGCCAGCTCCTTGACGTCGATTGCCATAGAGCATCTGATCGAGCAAGTCTCATTAGTGGCGTATATCGACAGGATAGAAGGGATAACCCTCCCGAGTGACTGGAAAATGACACTGATAGAGTTCCTCCGATCGGGGGTCACACCGGCCAATCAGGAGCAAGCCGTCTACTGAAAAAGAGAGCCAAACAGTTCACCCTTGTCGGAGATCAGTTGTATAAAAGAGTCTTCTCCTGGCCCCTACTCAAATGCGTCGGGCCAGAAGATGTCGAGTACATCTTGAAGGAAGTACATCAGGGCTATTGTGGAGGCCACTCGGGCGGTCTCTCACTGGCCCGAAAGATATTCTTGGCCAGATATTTTTGGTCCACTCTTCAAGAGGACTCCGCTCGGACAGTAGACACTTGCCTGTCCTGCCAAAAATATCAAAATATTCTTTATCGTCCGACCGAGGAGATAAAGACGCCCACGGTGTCTTGCCCGTTCGACCAATGGGGCATGGACATCGTTGGACCATTCCCCATGGCGACAGGTCAGCGGAGATTCTTGATCATCACGGTGGACTACTTCTCAAAGTAGGTGGAAGCCGAGCCACTTGTAAGAATAACCGAGTATATGGTCATTAAATTTGTTTGGTAGAATAACATATGCCGTTTCGGCATCCCACGCCGGCTCATAGTAGATAATAGGAGATAATTCGCTAGTCAGAAGCTTAGAAAGTGGTGCAAGGGCTATGACATCTAGCAGGCCTTCACCTTTGTGTCCTACCCCCAAAGAAATGGGCAAACGAAAGTCGCCAATAGGGAAATCCTTAGAGGCCTACGGGCTCGGCTCGGCCACACCGGAGGTAGCTGGGTTGACGAGCTCCCTAGTGTGTTGTGGGCCCTTTGTACGACCCCAAAGGAGAGGACCGACGTAAATCCTTTCTAATTAGTATACGATGGCGAAGTAGTCGTCCTTATAGAGGTTGGAGTGGAATCCGATTGGATGCGGTTCTACGATGAAGGAAACGCTAGACGGAGATTCATGGAGCTCGACTTGGTGGACGAGACGCGAGCTAAAGCAGCCATTCGGCTAATGGCGTACTGGCAGCGGATGAAGAAGAATTACAATCAGAGGGTGATCCCGAGGTCTTTCCAGGTCGGCAATCTCGTGTGGAAGAAAGTAAAGCCGGCCGGTGACGTCGCCAAGCTCGAAGCCCCATGGGTGAGAACTTTAAAGGTCGTGCAGAGGCTCCGCTCAGGCGCCTACTACTTGGAGGATGAGAATAGAAGGTAGCTCGAGTGGTCGTGGAGCGCAAATCATCTCCAACCCTACAGGGTTGGATGAGAGGTGTGCAAGTGAACATATGATTTTTTGTATATTGCTTCATGGATGCAGGACAAATATGAATAAAAGTGAAGTACACCACTTTTGAGCTGAGTGAACAGTCGAGTGGCGTCCTTAACCTCTCATCTTCACCAACGGTCGAGTGGCGACCTTAAATCCTCGTCTTCACCAACGGTCGAGCGGCGACCTTAAACCCTCGTCTTCACCAACAGTCGTCGAGCGGTGACCTTAAACCCTCGTCTTCACCAACGGTCAAGCGGGGACCTTAAACCCTCATCTTCACCAACGGTCGAGCGACGACTTTAAACCCTTGTTTTCACCAATGGTCGAGCGGCGACCTTAAACCTCTGTTGTCATCAACGGTCGAGTGGCGACCTTAAACCTCTATCGTCATCAAAGGTCGAGCGACGATCTTAAACTCCTATCATCGTTAACAGTCGAGCGACAACCTTAAACACCTGTCATCATCAACGGTCGAGCGGCGACCTTAAACTCTTGTCTCGATAAGTGGTCAAGCGTCGATCTTATAACTCAAGAATGATGAACGACCGACCGACTGTGAATATGCGCTACTCAAAAGCTCCAAGTCTTCAAAATACGGTGACTGTTCGAGATTATTCTGCTATGACTTCTCGTCACCGATCGGAAGGTCACAAAGCCACAATAAGCAACTCGCAATCTCACTCAGGTTTTTACGCGGCAACACGTGAACAACCAAAATGCGATCAAATCGAAAGATGTCGAATGGCAGCAAGTGGACGAATGAATAAGAAAAGATCACCAGACAGGCGATCATTCATTAATACTTAGAATGAGGATTACAAACATCTTGCATGAGGATTGCAAATAGAAGGGTGAATACAAAATCACTCGAGCAAAGATCACTCCAGATAATCCAAGACATCATCGGACAGTGATTCAATCAGCTTGTCTCAACTGATGACCTTACTCGATAGAGTAGCAGGGAGGTAGCCTCCTTCCCTGAGTTGACCGAATATCCCCTCGATCGCCAGGTCAAATAGACGAAGTACCCGGTCGGCGACCTTGTCATTAAAAATATTCGAGCGGATGTAGACTTGCTTCATGAGTTTGAACTTACTTGACTCGGCTCCCTGATATGTCTCTAGGGACGCTCGGGAGGCCTCAAGTTCTTCCTTCAACCAGGCCAACTCTTCGTCCTTGGCGTCGAGCTGGGTCTTCATTGAAGTCTACTCGGCCAACCGTCCATCCCTCTCGGCCTTCAGCATGACCTCAGCATCCTTTAAGTTTTGAGCCAACACTCAAAACTCTTTATTCTTGATCTCTAGATCTTCAATAGTTTGGAGTTTCCTGGTGTTGGCCGAATGGATTTTGGTTTCAAAGGTGTTGGCTTGTTTATTAAGCCGAGCTATTTGGGTGGCATGCTCGGCGTTTTTCCTTTCTCCACCTCTAGCAGCTCAACGCTCATAGCCAGATCGGCTCTTAGCTGAGCCATCTCAGTATTCATCTGCTCCAGCCGCTTTTGAGAAGCAGATGATTGGCCGCTCGACGCCTTCAGTTGTCTAACCTCTTGCTTCAAAAAAACAAGCCTTTGCCACATGACCAGGCTCTCTATCCAATAGTACGAGTAATCATAAAAATATAGGCGTCGATCGGATATAAATTAAGAAAATACAACACTTACCCCAGTGGACATCTGGGTGTGGCTATCTGCGAGCGCCCTTGGATGCATGACCACTGCAAGGGCTCGCCTGTCAGCCCATATATGTGTGAGTGACCCCTGAATGATTATCTGGTGCTAAAGGGCTTGGGCTTCAGCGCCATGCGACTCACGCCATTCTTCAATCGAAAGATGGAGAATCGCCGTTATGTGGCGCTGGCCGCTCGGGGCTGATTGGGTCGAGGTCGTTCTGCCGGCCAAGATGATGATGCCGGACGAATACCCGACTTTTGAATCTTCGAGGGTGGCGGCATGAAGGCAACTGGCGGCACACAAATGGTTCCCTGTCACAGACCGGATAGTGATGGTGTCCGATCAGACGACATAGGGGGAACAATCGCCGAAGCTGGAGCTAGGGTCGAGGTTTCAACCCTCTCGGCAGAAGGGCGCGGGCTAGTTCTGGTGGGGGTCCACACCACTGAGAAAGTGGATCGTGATGAAGTCTCTTCCCGGCGCCTCTTGCACATTATCAGTGGTTCCCCAGATGAGGCTGAATCTGACATCCTCTCAACTAGAATCACCGATAATCGCTCGGAGGGAGGGTTTGATGCACCAACTGCTCCACTACTGGCGTCGGTTGGCTATCCCTTTGCTCACTAAGGCTGGAGCCCCCTCGCTCTCGCCATGCGGGTCTTCTTGTGCGACGATCAACCGAAGACCATAGGTCTTCATCTCGGCCACGATCGCCGCATTGATCTCAGTGTCCACAACCTTTGCCTTTCTGGACAGACGTGCACGCAACATAATGTCAGTTGCAAAAGAAGAAGAGAAATCAATTAGAATCAAAGGAAGAAGTGAAGAAGTTGCATACCTATGGTAGACGGAAGCCTTGTTGGGATTAGACTCAAGCCGAAAACGTAGAGGATACCCTCCAGCAGCAACTTGTCGATGTCATATTTTTGACCGGCCAACATTGAAGCTGCATTGAGGTAGTTCGATCAGCTCTTGTACTTGTTTAGTGGAGGCTAGCTCGCCACTTCGAGCTGCCAGTTGGTGAGTAAGTCTGGCGGCTTGAGAAGACGCACAAAAAAGAAGTATTCCCTCCAATGCTTATTGCAGGTCGACATTTTATCGAAGAAAATTAAGCTCACTTAGGCTTGGAAAAGAAAAGTCTCCGGCTCGAACAATTTGGAATAATAAAAATAATGAAAAATCCGGGGAGTGAGAGGAATGTTATGCAGGCGGAACAAAACCACCACCCCGCACAACAACCGAAAGGAGTTCGACACTAGTTGATAAAGAGAGATGCGAAAATATTTACATACAGTAGAAAAGAAGGGATGTATTGGAAACCACAAATCGGTGGTAAACTAATCTCTAAAGAAACAAAGACAGCCGGGTGGCAGAGCATTTGGTCAATCGAAAGGAGAAGGAAGAAGAACTTGGTAATCGAAAGGAAACTCATAGGCGGCTGTCAGGCTCTCAGTGTCACCGGCGATAAATCTGGACTCAGTAGAGGTATACCAAGGCTCAAGGACGGCAATGGGAGACTGTGAAGAATTCACCATCGCAAAAAGCAAAGAAGTCAGTGAAAAGATGTGATTGGAGGGAAGGAAAGCTTATTGGAATGTCACTGGAGGAGTAGGAGAGGAAGGATATCGTCGAGAAACAAAGATAGAGTATTGCCAAAAAGCTCGAAGACAGAAATATGCAAAAGAAGAAGGCAGCGAGCATGGGTTTATAAACCTAGGGTCGGTCGATCGAGGCCATCCGATCTAGGGTTACGAAGACCTAGGTAGAATTCTGGTCGTTGAATTCAAAGCACCAACAGTCACATCACCAGAGGATATCCACCTATCATGTCAAGCGAGTGACGATAACAGGAGGAACACATGGCGCTGGGCCACGGGATGACATTTAATGAATGCAATTAAGAGACATGGAGGCGCGCTCGGCTATAATGAGCAGGGATTTGTACGATTTCCTAGAAATATGGATGACGTAAACCCAGATCACGCCCACCCAAGGAAGCGCAAGGATCTTGCTTGTGTTGATTGACGTAAGGAAGCAGACATATCGTCAAACGACAGTCTTCAACAGGTCGATCGACAAAGAAACTTGCTAACACATTCACTCAATTACAAGGGAGCGGTTACATAGCCAACCATTGGGCTACGTCAATCCAATCAGAAGCTAAGGAGTTCATAAGCCGATCGGGTGAAAAGCGCCATTGACAATTTGTTCAGTCAGTCGGACTTATAGCCTCCTTCGACTAGACTTGAGGGGAAGGCATGTGATGCGACAATAAAGAGGGGCCCACCCTACAGGGGCTAGTTGCCACGATGGAGGTCAAATTTAGGGCGGACAACGTTTAGGTATCATATGGCCAAATGGATGATAATCGTATTGGCCGGTCGGACGATCAGACTCCCGATCGGGAGGAGAAGGTTCCGGTCTAACCCCACATTTGACTCGAGGAGGTGTGTCAAATAGCTGATGCTCAATGGGGTGGTGTTGGACACCAAAAGGAGGAGGGGACGATATGTAGAATCCTGGCCGAGCAGCTACCCCGCTCGGCCCAGCAACAGGATTCGGCACAGGCGCAGCGGAGTTCTGACCGAGCGGACGTAACATAGGCGCAGCGAAGTTCTGGCCGAGTGGCTAACCCGCTCTGCCTAGAAATGGACCCACCGTGTTATCTCTCGACATCCTTTTGGGAGTTAGTACTGTTGACACCAGGCATGGTCGACAAGAAGATCGTACGACGGAAGCTTTCACTATCACATCAAAAATATACTCAGCTTGTTAAGGTATTGTGTCAGAGACACTTTACTGGTAAGTCTTTTCAGGGGAAACTTTGAAAAGTGTGCTTACCTAGGGAAGCATGTACGCACGCTACAGGAACTCTATATAAAAGGGGGTCCAAGAATCGGCAAAGGTATGCGATATACACTATTTGCACTACAGTGTTCATTCTTGTTGCTCCGCCTTCTACATAATCGCTGATGACTGACTTGAGCGTCGGAGGGCCAACGCCGGGGACCCCTTCCCTGACTTGGCATGGACGTCATCTGTTTTGTAGGACGGAGCGGAGTCCAAGGGCGGTCAGCGGGACCTCCACATCCTCAGCTTTCCATCTCATCGACTTTCGTGTTGGACCCCGTGGTAGTTTTGATGTGATCAACCAAGTTGGTTAGGTCCTGCGTTGTATTTGATCCCTGTGTCTGAGTGTGCAGGAGCTTAGGAGCACAGGAAGTCGACCGGAAGGCGCAGCTAGCGAGAAGGACGGCACGGGAAGGGAGCCGACGGGCTCGGTGCGTCCGAAGGACGAGAGAGCTGCGGAAGAGTACTCCGGTGGGCGTGAAGAGCGTGCGCGACGTTCGAGGGACGTTAAGTCAGGACGGAAGGCTACTCGAGGAAGGCCGGAAATTGGGTTCGGGTGAGCCCTATTTTGGTTGGCCACAATCACCCAAAAGATCGGAGCATCGGAAGTCGCAACAAGCTGGAAACGAAGTCAAAGGAGCTGAGCTGCCAGCTTGGAGGCGCCTCCAACCTGACTGGAGGCGCCTCCAGCTTGAAGGCGCCTTCAACCAGGTTGAAGGCGCCTTCAGCCAGGTTGGAGGCGCCTTCAACCAGTCAAAGTGACCGTTCTGCGCGCGGATAAAGTTTTATCGGCTGACTCCCATGGAGGCGCCTTGGACCCTCGTTGGAGGCGCCTTGGAGCCTCGGGATAGGATTTCCAGGACCTATATAAAGGCCCCTGGAGCTAGGAATTCAATAACAACTCAACCATTCAATCTGTAGTGTTTCCTAGCAATAGTTCTGAGCTTTTGAAAGTGTAAAAGGCTTCTCCACCTTCAACAAAGGAGAGTTTCTTTTAGTGCGCTTCTATTGCCCTGGATTAACAACCTCCTTGGTTGTAACCAGGTTAATTCTTCTGTGTCTTTCTTTTACTGTTTTATTATTTTGTTAACTATTGCACTAACTGAGTTGAAAGTACGAGGAGGGTATAGTTACTTTTTGTTTTCAGCATTTCACCCCCTCTTGCCGGTCTCCGCTGCACCAACAATTGGTATCAGAGCCTGATCGCCTCAGAAGGACTAACCGCCAACTGAAGCACTACGATCAAGACGATGGTCGGAGCGAACATCCATCCCCCGAAGTTCGACGGACACTTCGCCACTTGGAAGCGCAAAATGGAGGTATTTTTTAAAATGGATTTTGATATTCTTATTACAATGAAATATGGTTTTGCAGCGCTGAAAGACAAAGAAGAAAACACATGGAGCAAGAAGGAGCAAGCCGATTTCGTCGCCAACGGAAAGGCAGAATTCCACCTGGTCAGTGTGCTGCCGCCGCAGGAGGTAAATCGGATCGGAAGCTACGACTTAGCGAAAGATCTCTGGGAGAAATTCCTGGAGCTTCACGAAGGTACTTCCGAAGCGAAGCTAGCGAAGCTACCGAATCTACCGAACCGCGACATCCTCCGGCGAGAAGGTAGCGCAACTCCAGGCGAGAATCAAGGAGCTGATAACGCAACTAACGAACCTTGGAGAAGAGGTAACCAACCGGGATTCTATCCGATATGCGCTCAATGCCTTCCCGAGAACTCCAGAGTGGGCCTCCTTAGTAGATGCGTACTACATCTCTAAGGACCTCGAGGTAAGTACGTTAGAACAATTATTTTCAACTTTTGAACTTCACGAATCTCGAGTTTCAGAACCCAACGGAGCAGAGAAGACAAGTCAGAACATTGCCTTAAAGGCAAAGATGAACAGTTCTGACTCCGAAGCCTCAGTCGACGAATCCGAAGCGGCACTACTGGTAAGACGCTTCAATAAGTTTTTTAGTACTAATAAATTTAAATCGCAGAGGCATCATCGAAAGAAGAGGACGGTTCGCTGCTACAACTGCAACGAAGAGGGACACATCAAAGATGACTGCCCAAAGCTAAAGAGAAAGGAGAAAGAAAGGGCAAAGCCAAAATATAAGAAATCAAAACCCTCCAAGCACAAGAATCTGAAGGCTACTTGGTCAGATTCGTCAACCTCTGAGTCGGACATCGAAGAATTCTCAGGGTTAGCGCTATTGGCGAACCATCAACCGGAAGAAGACTCAGGCTCAGAGATGAGCATCGATGAAGGGGGAGGAACATCAGAAGAAGAAAGCAGCAGTGAAGGGGGACCGTCACCAGACCAGGTAAGTAAGGTACGCAATCTAACCCCAACTCAATCTTTCAAATTTATCAAGTCTCTTTCTAAAGAGTTAGATCAATTAGAAAAAGAGAATGCTGAACTAAAGTTGAACTTAGCAAGAGCATGCCCGTTAGAAATGTATGATCATCTAAAATCAGAAAATGAAAATTTAAAATTAGAAATTAAAAAATTGAAAAATGATGCATGCTTAAAGAAATTTCCAAAGTCAAAAATGAGAACTTATGGTAAATTAAATTGGTATATAAGGAAGCATCAAGGTCAACTTAGAAAAATACCAAGAAACTATGTACCCCCTAGATTTTTGAATAATCCTGTATGAAGGAACCTCTATTGGGTTCCAAAATCTGTGCTTAATTAATTTTTCAAAAATTAAAAGCTTAAAGTGAGAAAATTAAACATTGAAATTCTTTATGAAAGCTTTGTCTAAGGAAGTGGTTGTTGCTCCAATAACCAAGAAGGTCTAGTGCCTCGCCACGACCTGGAAGCTAAAATATTGAAAAAAATGTTTAATTAACTTTCTGAAAAAGCATTAAACTAGAATCAAATAATGCTTTAAAAGTTTTTAAATCTTTTTAAAATTCTAAAAAGTCCGATTGTGAAAATTAAAAAATTTAACTTTGATTTAGAAATTTTTTTAAACAATTCATATTGAGGTAGAAAATTTTTTTTTCTGAAAATTCAAAAATTTGACTTAGAATTTTTTTTAGAAAAATTCATTTTGACTTAGAAATTTTTTTAAAAAAAATTCATATTGATTTAGAAAATTTTTTTCTGAAAATTCAAAAATTTGACTTAGAAATTTTGTTTGGAAAAATTCATTTTGACTTAATTTTGACTTAGAAGATTTTTTTTAAAACTCAAAAATTTAAATTTTGACTTAGAAATTTTTTTTGGAATTCATTTTTAACTTAGAATTTTTTTTAAAATTCATTTAACGCACCCGAAATCGCTTAAAACGAACCCGCCGGGAAGATTTTTCCGAAACGGCAATGTCTCGGCCCAAATCGTTTTGGGACAGCGGGTTTAGGCGCTGTTGGATCGCAAACGAACCCTCGCGATGGTTAGATCGCGGGTAGGGGCGCTGCCCCTGGGCCCCGCAAGGGGATCCGTTCCGCGATTGCGCCCGAAACCGCTAAACGAGACCGCTGGGAAATTTTACTCGTAAAATTGTAAAAATTATTTTAAAAATTATAGAAAATTATGAAAATATATAATTTTGAATTATATATTAATTTTGTGATAGTCATGGCCCAAAAACCCAATATGATTGGATTGTGTTGTAATTCATAATACGGCCTGCGTGCCGTTATGTGTTTGCGCGTGTTGTATGTTTTATTTTTCCGCGACCTGCGCGTCGTGCCTTTCTCTTATATTCTTGTTGTAAATTAGATTTAGACTCGAATGTAACTCGAGTTTCAAATTGTAATGTACAAATTGGAGCGGTGGAGGGTCCACACGAGACGGAGTTCCGAGGCGGGCACGAGCAACACAAGGTGGTCAAAGGGAGGAGCTTGGAGAAGCTGTTGACCCTAGGTTGACCAATCGATCTTCTCATTGGCTTGAGAAGATCGTAGTAGGGCCATGACTAAATCACAAATAAATTAATTAATTGCTTGTGTATGTGATGCATGTTTAATAAGTAATTAATTAATTAGTGCCTTACGATTAGATTAGATCTAAGTCGTGCACATGATGCACCCTTGCGATTAGATTAGATCTAAGTGTGCACAAGATGCATCCTTTTCGATTAGATTAGATCTCGATCGAACCAACTCTAAATGCCTAACCGTGCCGTGATACCTATCACTACCTCGATCACATGTATTGTTGAATCTGCCAAAGCAGAGCAATACATATTATCTTGGTAGGGTACGGAGGGACAATCTTGGTCCCGCCTATCAACACATGGGTGAATACAAAGCTCAATTAGATTGAGTATTCCTAGTTACTCGGTTGGATCGAGTCAACTATAGGCATTATTCCAACGGTTGGAAAAGATAGATCAAAATCACATCTATATTAACTCTCGGGCATATTAGCCAAAGCTAACTCGAGTTTTAATATAAATGCGGATATTGATTTTATAAACAAGAGTTGCATAGAGATGTAATTGGTAATCGTTACCTACCGATCATACTAAGCCTTGGGCGTATTAGCCAAAGCTAACTCAAGGGTTAGTATGATGTGGATCTTGTCCCACAAGAATTATAGAATTCAGTGGGAGCATCATTTAATCAAGGCCTAATTAAATGATTTTAAAAGAATATGATATTTATTTCTGCAAATTTTCCGTTGTAGATAACCATGACGCCAACACGAACATTTTCTCTCTCGATATGTCCTTAAGAAGGACAAGCTCAACGGAGCAAATTTCCTGGACTGTACAGGAACCCGAGAATAGTTCTCACCCAAGAACGTAAACTGTTTCTGGAGCAGCCCATTCCGGAGGCTCCTCCCGCCACGCCACGCGAGTAGACCAAGATGCTTACAAGAAGCATCAAGATGACGATAGATGTGTCTTGTCTTATGCTCGCAACCATGAACTCGAGCTTAAGCAACATGAGTTGATGAGCGCTTACGATATGGTTGAACATCTTTGTCACCTATATCAAGGACAAGCAAGGCACTGGAAGAGGAACTCCAAAGAATACCTGGAAGGTCTTAAGAAGAAGAGAAACAAGATTTCTACTTCAGGTATAAATGTTATAGAAGTCAACCTCTCTATTTCTTCATCGTGGGTATTAGATACCGGATGTGCTTCGCACATTTGTACTAATGTATAAGCGCTGAGGAATAGCAGGGCATTGACGAAGGGTGAGATAGACCTACGAGTAGGCAATGGAGCACGAGTTGCTGCTATTGCTGTAGGAACTTATCATCTATCTCTTCCTTCTGGGCTTGTACTAGAATTAGATGATTGTTGTTATGTGTCTGCCTTGACTAAGAATATAATTTCCGTTTCTTGTTTGGACAAGAAAGGATTTTCGTTTATAATAAAGAACAAATGTTGTTCCGTCTATTTAAACGATATGTTCTATTGTAGTGCACCTCTGATAAACGGACTCTATATTCTAGATCTAGAGAGCCCTATCTATAACATAAATACCAAGAGGTTCAAGTCAAATGACATGAACCAAACATACCTCTGGCACTGTCGCTTAAGTCATATAAATGACAAGCGCTTATCCCAGCTCCATAAGGATGGTTTGCTGGACTCATTTGATTTTGAATCGTATGAGATATGCGAGTCATGCCTATGAGGCAAGATGACCAAGACTCCCTTTAGTGGGCATAGCGAGAGAGCAACTGATTTGTTAGGACTCATACATAGTGATGTATGTGGCCCTTTCAATGTTGCTGCTAGAGGCGGTTATAGATACTTCATCACATTTACTGATGACTTCAGTAGATATGGTTATGTGTACTTGATGACACATAAGTCTGAATCCTTTGAAAAGTTCAAAGAATTCAAGAATGAAGTACAGAACCAGCTTGGCAAGAGTATTAAGATACTTGATCGATCGAGGTGGTGAATACTTAAGCCATGAGTTTCGTGACTATTTAGCCGAGTGTGAGATTCTATCCCAACTCACTCCTCCCGGAACACCACGGAATGGTGTATCCGAAAGGAGGAATCGCACTTATTAGATATGGTACGGCCTATGATGAGTCACACGTATCTTCCGACATATCTATGGGGATATGCTCTAGACACGCAGCCTTTCATTCTCAATCGAGTTCCATCCAAGGCCGTGATAAAGACACCATATAGGATATGGACTGGGAGAGATGCCCAGGTGTCTTTCATGAGGATTTGGGGTTGTGAGGCTTACGTACGACATCAAGTCTCAGACAAATTAGGACCCAAATCCGACAAGTGCTATTTCATCGGATATCCCAAGGAAACTAAGGGATATTACTTCTACATTCCCAATCAAGACAAGGTAGTTGTGGCAAAGATGGGGTCTTTCTAGAAAAGGACTTTGTTTCTAGAAAGACTAGTGGAGCTGCTCGATCTTGAAGAAGTTCAAGATGCGAACAATAGCACCGATGCCTCGATGGAAATTGAATCGAACCACAAAGTGTTGTGGATGATGTTGTTCCACAAGGAGTTGAGGAACAACAACCGGTTTAAGTAGACATACCTCTTCGCAGGTCTGATAGGGTACGTCGTCAGCCTGAGAGATACTCATTTCTCTTGTCTGACCATGATGACGTTATGCTCATAGAGGATGAGCCTACCACCTATCAGGAAGCTGTGATGAGACCAGATTCCAAGAAATGGCTAGAAGCCATGAGATCCGAGATGGAATCCATGTACACCAACCAAGTATGGACTTTGGTTGATCCACTTGAAGGGGTAAAATCCATTGGGTGTAAGTGGGTCTTTAAGAGAAAGACTGACATGGATGGACTTATCTATAAGGGTCGCTTGGTAGCTAAAGGTTTCAAGCAGATTCATGGTATTGACTATGATGAAACCTTTTCTCCAGTAGCGATGTTTAAGTCCATTCGGATCATGCTTGCTATTGCAGCCTACCATGACTATGAGATATGGCAGATGGATGTCAAAACCGCGTTTCTGAATGGAAACCTACTCGAGGATGTGTACATGACACAACCTGAGGGTTTTGTAGATCCACAGCATACTAGTAGAGTATGCAAGCTGCATAGGTCCATTTATGGACTAAAGCAAGCTTCTCGGAGCTGGAATCTTCGATTCGATGATGCGATCAAACTGTTTGGTTTCATCAAGAACGAAGATGAGCCTTGTGTCTACAAGAAGATTGTAGGGGACATAGTTGTCTTCCTCATATTGTATGTGGATGACATACTACTCATTGGGAAGGGCATTCCTATGCTTCAGTCTGTCAAGACCTTACTAGGGAGTTGCTTCTCAATGAAGGACTTAGGTGAGGCATCCCGCATTCTAGGGATTCAGATCTATAGAGATAGATCTAAGAGATTGCTTGGCCTAAGTCAGAGTACATACATTGACAAGGTACTCCTTCGGTTTGCCATGCAGAACTCCAAGAAGGGATTTCTGCCGATGTCACATGGCGTGAGTCTTTCAAAGACTCAAGGTCCCTCTTCTAGAGAGGAGAGAGACCGCATGGATCAGATCCCTTATGCCTCAGCCATAGGATCGATCATGTACGCCATGCTATGTACTCGACCTGATGTCTCGTATGCTTTGAGCATGACGAGCAGATACCCGTCAGATCAAAGTCATGGATAGCGGTCAAGAATACTCTTAAGTACTTAAGAAGGACTAAAAATATTTTTGATATATGGAGGCAATGATGAGCTAACCGTAGGGTTACGTGATGCTAGCTTCCGCACCACCGTGATGACTATAGATCGCAATGTGGTTCGATTTTGCATTAATGGTGGCGCCACCGAAGAGTTCGAAGGTGATACAGAGTGATTCTACAATGTCGAGTACATTGCCGCATCGAGGCGAAGGAGGCGCTGATCCGCAAGTTCATCATCGAACTTGGGGTGGTTCCAGATTGTCGACCCCATTGAGCTCTATTGTGACAACAATGGAGCTATAGCACAGGCGAAGGAACCTCGCTCACACCAGCGGACCAAGCATATACTACGGCGCTTCTATCTCATTCGAGAGATTATCGATAGAGGAGATGTGAAGATTTGCAGAGTACCTACAGAGGCTAACATCGCAGATCCCTTGACCAAGGCTTTGGCACAGAGGAAGCATGATGGTCACACTAGGTCTTTAGGCCTTAGAGCCTATACTGATTGACACTAGTGCTAGTGGGAGATTGTTAGTTAGAGCCCTAGAGCCAATCATTTGATGATTGTATGGACTCATTGTATCATATTCTTGTATATTAATAAAGGCATTTGTTTGGTTATTATACTTATTTGTATTAGTGCCAAATAGACTAAGTATAATAGCGTCCTTGAGTAGAAGGTTCATACCTATATCAATCGATTAGTTGAATCGATAGTGAGATGATATAGGGAACACTACTCTAAATCATTCCTAGTCGAGTATTAACATTCAGGGACAATGTTAATGCAATAAGACTAGCATGTAGGTCAACTCGATGACTTGATCTCACAAGTTATGGATATAGAGATATCAAGTTGACACATGGGTATGCATTGGAGAATGTATACTGAATGACCCGCCATGAGAAAGTATCATGGATCGTTATATGAGTGTCATATACTTTCTCATGTGGCTATTAGTATGACTATTAGTCCTTAGACCTGAAGTCACCATGGATCCCTACATAAGGAGTTATGTACTTTGGTTTCGTCAAACGTCACCCGTAACTGGGTGGACTATAAAAGCGATTACTGGGTATGTAACGAATTATGCAGAGGGATGTGAGTGATGTAGATGAGATCTATCCCTCCTATATGACGGGAGAGACATCGATATTCTTGATAGAGTGAGACCACTAAGTGCATGGTCATGCCCAAATGAGTCAATATGAGATATTAAGCTCATTTGATCGAGTGAGTCTACTTGGAATTTAAGATTTAGATTGGTCAGAGGATGACACGGTCTATGCCTCACATTGATCAATCTAGATGTCTAGGATAGAAGGACACTTGTCATATATTGTGAGGAGTCACAATTAGTAGTCACAAGGTGATGTTGGATCTCAACATTCTTGTAACTTGGGTAGCAATGATGTATTGCTAGATGCCGCTCATTGCTTATGTTTTTAAAGGAGTTTATAACATTGCCAACGTTACAAGAACCTATTGGGTCACACACAAAGAACATGTGCATGGAGATTAGGTTCATATGATGAACCAATAGGATTAGATTCATATGATGAATCAAAGATTGGATTCAAATTAGACTTATTGAGTTAGACTCAATTAGATTCAATTGTTGAATGAGTCTAATTTAAATTTGATTCATGAGTCAATTTATATTAATGAATTGAGATTCATTAAATTAAAATTGACTTGAATCAAAGCTTGGATTTAACTCAACTAGGAAGAGCATTGGTCAAGTTTGACTTGACCAAATAGAGGTTGACACATCAAGTTTTGACTTGATGAATTGACACATCATGAGGATGACTCATCCTACATGGCATGCCACATCATCCCCTTATATAATGGTGTGCCACCTCATGGAGGTTACACATCATTAATCCTCTTAATGTGGCCGGCCACATTAATGTGGGGGTTACACATGTGGTGGCCGGCCACACTAAGTGAGGAGAGTATTTCATTTGGTGGCAATTGAATGGTGTTCAATGCTTCTTCTTCCTTGGGTGCTTCTCCCTCTCTCTTGCTTGCTGATGGTCGTGTCTTCATGGTGGAGAAGAAGTGAGAGTTGATTCCAAGCAACTAGGTGGTGTGAAGGTCACAAAAGGAGAGTACTTAGAGGAGTGTGTGAGTTCCTTTTTCCCTTCTCTCCTTTCTCACCTTTTAGATCCAATCCGAGAGCCCTAGAAAGTGCTAGCACACTTGTGGGTTCTCCTCTCCATCTTTGAGTGGTAGAAGACCACTCCTTGTTCGTGTGGATACCGCTAGAGGACCGTTCGCTTGACGATCTCGAGATCCGGCTACCTTTTGGACGTTGCGGGATTACGAAGGGCACGCATCAAGGGTAAATGTTTTTCCCTCGTAGATCTAAGAGTCGATCGTGTTTTAAACTCGTACTCGTATTTTTCGAAAGTTTTACCTTGCACGAGATCCGTGGCTTGGGCGATTCGGGGTTTCCGCGATGCGAAAAGCGATTTTCGCGGCCCGAAAAACCCAACATTGGAGCCTCGGGATAGGATTTCCAGGACCTATATAAAGGCCCCTGGAGCTAGGAATTCAATAACAACTCAAGCATTCAATCTGTAGTGTTTCCTAGCAATAGTTCTGAGCTTTTGAAAGTGTAAAAGACTTCTCCGCCTTCAGCAAAGGAGAGTTTCTTTTAGTGCGCTTCTATTGCCCTGGATTAACAACCTCCTTGGTTGTAACCAGGTTAATTCTTCTGTGTCTTTCTTTTACTGTTTTATTATTTTGTTAACTATTTCACTAACTGAGTTGAAAGTACAAGGAGGATACAGTTACTTTTTGTTTTCAGCAATTCACCCCCCTCTTGCCGGTCTCCGCTGCACCAACATTTCGGACAGGATCAAGTGACATAAATTTTTAAAAGGGTACGATGAGATATATAGGTGGTTCCCATTATAGGCCGACTGGAGGCCGCTCGGTAAGGATGCCCCAGCTCGGTCGTATTGAACAAAGCTATTTTCCTTCACTTGGCTTTCCTGTTGTTGGAGGGCTGCTTTTTGTTTGACCGAACATACCGTCCGATCTGTAGGGACGGTGGTCCGGGAGGTTTACTGTTTGTCTCTTAACCCTATTCACAAGTTTTCAGTAGAGGGTCTTCCGGGCGGTCACATCCAACCAGCACTGAAGGCCTAATTGGCCAGCTTCGCCCGATCTGTGGGCCTTGGCTTTTGATTGTTTTGACTTTGATCTCCACGTCAACCGCTCTTCCCTGCTTTAACCTATCTTTGGTAGGGCCCCTCTTCACCACCGTATCACAAGTCTTCTCCTCGAGTCTAGTTGAAGGATGCTACAAGTCTGGCTGACTGGACAACTATTATGTTCTGAAACTCTTTTTCCTGATCAGGTGTTCTAGGGTTTAGAGTCGCCACTCGGCTATGCATTCACTATTCCTGTTTCTCGTCAAGAAGCTGAATTCTCCCTGATCGGACTTACTAGGGTTTAGAGTCGTCGCTTGGCTATAATACGGATGACACTTAGGCGCTTGTTAATTTCTTTCTGATCTCTTTTCTGAGTGGCTACTCATACTCCTAGGTTGATGCTGCTAGGATTCGACATGAATGGCACTTAGTCATTTTTTAACTTCTTTCTGATCTCTTTTTTGAACGGTTACTCATACTCCGAGGTTGATGCCGCTCAGATCCGACATGAACGACACTTAGTCATTTTTAACTTCTTTTTGATCTCTTTTCCAAGCGGTCACTCATACTTTAAGGTTGATGTTGCTCGAGTCCAACATGAACGACAGTCATTTTTTAACTTCTTTCTAATCTCTTTTCCGAGCGGCCACTCATACTCCGAGGTTGATACCGCTCGAATCCGACATGAATGACACTTAGTCATTTTTTAACTTCTTTTTGATCTCTTTTCTGAGCGGCCACTCATACTCTGAGGTTGATGCTACTTGGATCCGACATGAACGACACTTAGTCATTTTTTAACTTCTTTCTGATCTTTTTTTTGAGCAGCTGCTCATACTCCGAGATTGATGCCGCTTGGATCCAACATGAATGACACTTAGTCATTTTTTAACTTCTTTCTTACCTCTTTTCACGCGGCTACTCATACTCCAAGGTTGATGCCACTCGGATCCGACATGAATGACACTTAGTCATTTTTTAACTTCTTTCTGATCTCTTTTCCAAGCGGCCACCCTCGCTCAATGCCTTTTAATTGCTGCTGATTTCATCATAATTTCATGGGAACCATTCAAATCCTTGGCCATTAATATAAAGCATGCTGACCATGCTTTTTAATCATACGCTCCCATTCCTTATTAATGCCACCTGTGATTGAATGTCATGTATCACGATCCTCTGTCGCCAAATGTGTGATGTGATAGGCGATTGTTGGGATCTAATGTGACGACTGTCTTTTCAAATTCAGCGGCCAAGATTAAACCCCATTTTCCAAATCCCTTGATCGGACGGCTTAAGGCCATTGTCAACAGGGTTTTTTAAACCCTTAATTTCTTCCTTCGCCTTATCATCTCCTTTGCTCTCGTCTTCATCTCCACTACTTCCTACCCTCTGCTACTCACTGACGATCTTTCTCCAATAAGTTCTTTTGTCTTTCTCTCTTTCAATCTTCGATTTCCATCTTCTATCTCATGGCGTGTTCTCCTTCTCGACCCCTGGTTGTCCCCTGGTTGTGATATACCTCCATCGGATTCGATTTCAACGACAACGAGGTCAATCAAATAAAGATGACCTATCATATTCCCGGCGATTATCAAATTGCAATCTCTTCCGCTTATGCTCGCCCTCATACACCTCCGGACAACTTTCTCCCTTTCTTCAAAGACCAACTTTATGTCGATCTACGATTTCCTATTCACCCCTTCCTTTCTAAAGTTTGTAGGTATTTTCACATTCCCTTGCAATAGTTGGTATCTAATTCATTTAGCTTACTATACAAAGTTGTGATACTATTTTGTGTATACAGAATTCCTTTTTTGTCCAGTATTTTTTCACTATGTTAACTAACCCAAACTACCCGAGCTAGGCACCTTCCTTTTTCAAGCCTGTGTTAGTGCAAGTTGCACTGACAGACTGATTTTGATGTATGACAAATAGATTAAAGTTAGATGAGTTATTTGTCTAATGTTTCTACTAAGTGTGCAGGAGTTGATTGGTCTAAAGGACATGACAACAAGATGAAATCCAGCTAGGTCCGTGGGGCTCGATAGCTGGTGGGAAATCCAGCTAGGTTCGCGTGGCCCGATAGCTGGTGTGAAGTCCAGATAGGTCCGCATGGCCGGATATCTGGCGGGAAGTCCGGTTGGGTCCTGGGACCTAGTAACCGGTCGAAGTCTAGTTGGGTCTGCGGACTTGACAACTGGTGAGAAGACTTGGTGGGTCAGAGGCAAGTCGAGTCACTACAAGTGGTAAGTAAAGGTAAGCAACTGGAGGAAAGATCCAGTGAGGACGCAATCCCCATTGAGGGAACTGTAGGCGTCGGTTCAACTTAGGTCCATTTGGGAAACATAAGTTAAGACCTTGATTAGATTCTAGTCTCGGGGAGACAAGATCTAATTACTACTCATATTCTATTATGTTGTGCTAACTTTGTTTTGCAGGGAAAAATCTATTTTTAGGTTGTCCAGGGCTACCCTTTTTTCTGCATGCCAGGACTAACCTTTTTTCTGTAGGGGAAAGCTGCTGAAGAAAAGGGATCCGGGCGCCCGAAGCTGGTCCTAGCGTTGGGACCCAATTCACCCGGGTGGGCCGCAAGCACCCAGGTGGTCCGGGCGTACGAAGTCAGTCTAGGCATCCGGACTCGAAATTTCATCCACAAGCTGACGTAGAGCGCGTCGGTTGGCCGAGCCACGTGGTCCATGCGCTCGGAGGGGTTCCAGGCATCCAGAATGGACCTATATAAAGGCCTTCAACCCAGAGCTTCAAAACAATAATCACTACAAGTCTTCTTCTTGCTCGGTGCTCCGAAAAGGCTCCCGCAACGCTGCTACACTCCACCAACAACCGGCGACCAAGACTTTTCAATTTTATTATTGTTGTTGGTAACTTTTTTAATTCTTGTACTTAACTCCTATAATCTTTTGTGAATTGTTAGTGGATTGCCCAATGAAAGCACTTGACAAGTGTGGACCTTGGAGCAGGAGTCGTCGAAGACTCCGAACTAAGTAAAACTCAGTTTGTTAGCATTGGTTCATTTTTTTCCTTCCACTGCATACTTCGATTAATTCGGTATCGATTTTCGTGATCGCTATTCACCCCCCCCCCTCTAGCATTCTTTTCGATCCTACAGCCCGAGTGAGCGTTGTTTATTTTGAAAAGATGCCCACATTTAATAAGGGCTGAAAGGATCACTACTTCTTAATCCGACTTCCCGATCAATCTATTTTTCTAACTAGCTAGCAAATGGAGTTGCCAAAATCTCCCTTGATAGAAAAATATCTATGGGAGCTGACCTACCTCCAAGCAGCCACTCACCTAGCCGGTCAGAAATATTACATCCACAAGTTATTATTGGAGGGCATTCTATATATGTTTGGGTTGAGTCTCATCCGAACCTGGCTGCCCGATGTCTTTGGTAAGTCAAACTAATTTCTTTTTCTCTTTTGTAGACCAAGTCATGTTTAGGGCATTGTTGAGCGGTATGGGCAAGCTAACTGATACCAAGATCAATGCCAGGGGGCTGCTGAGTTGGAAAGTCATGGGCGCTTGCCGGTCGGCACATCGGAGGAGCAGACTGGAGAAGCAAGCTAAGCGGTGGGAAGCGATGCTGCGGCAACCACAGGCGAGCTTCCACCTACCTAGCCCTCCATAGTCCCAATGGTAGTTCCTTCCGAGTTGACCACCTTCAGCGAGCCCCTGATCCAGCGCTTACGTTGGAAGAGGCTCGGATCGGAGGCTTCCTCCCGCTCATAGGCCTCTAATCCGTAGCCTTCTTCAGCCATGTCAGCTCCTCGGCCTCCATTCAAGTGGGGCAAGAGCTCTTAATCCGCTGTTCCTGAGAGGACGATCGGCCTGCCAACACCGCCATCGTTCGATCGGACCCCCTCCTTGTCCAAGCTGCCAGCTGGGACGATGATAGTGCAGTTGATTTCCTACCTGATGCCTCCACCAACTGACCCAACGGCCCCTACTTCAATTATCCGTTCCTCCCTAATGTCCAAGTCTAAGGGCAAGGCTACTTTGGAGCCTTCAGATCCGAGCGACCATAGACATATTACGACCATCATTAGATTACTGACCAATGACTGGCGCCATCCGGACAACGCTGAGCCGCGCTCCCAAAACATTAGATTATGATACAAGATCTCCTAGCCCAGACCTAGGCAGATGCTAGGGCCAGGGCAATAACAATTCTGCCTGAGAAGATTATTGACAATTTTAGTCAAAAATCCATTGGGGTAAGCTTATCTGGAATTTCTTATTCATTTTTCCCCGTAGGTCGTAAATGACTTCCTTTACTTACAGTTCTAGGTGGAAAGTTTGGCCATGTGTTAAAGACTGGCCTTCCTTGAACATGAAAATAGGCAATTACAACCTTTGACTGAGGAGTCGAGTGCCTCGTAGGCCATGGTTGATCGGCTCACTACTGAGGTGACTCGGAGTGGCCACTGACGGTGGAAAAGGATAAGAATCATGACCAAGCCCTTCATCTCGACTGACTAACCAAGCAAGCTCATAATTTTGAATCGAAGATTAACTCTGCCAATGCTAGGAAACTCCATGCCATTGAAGACCTTAACATAAAAAATAAAGAGGCTCGACTTCTAGCAAAAAAGCTAGGAAAGATGGAAGTAGCTCTAGTTATAGAGCAAGTTAGTTGCACGGCGGAACAGATGGATAGCGAGCTCCAAATTGAGGAACATCGACGGACAATCACTAAACAAGACACCAAGCTGCAATCACTAAAGGCTAAACTGGAGGCATTCAAGGCATAATTTACCAAGTTCAAGGAGGAGGAGTCTAGTCAGCTAAAGGCCTTTTTGAGCCGAGTACCTTCGCTCGGAGGCTTTCAACCAGATACTGATCGATCGGACCTTCTGATTATTCGACTATGACATTGATGGGACCCTTCAGCAACTGAAGGAGAGTGACCACCTTTCCACCAGGTCTCAGACAAGTTCATCCAAAGGGATAAGATCGTGGATTCACTCCTAGTTGATGTTACTACCGATCTGACGTGATTTTCTTTCAACTTCATCCACCTCCCTTTGTATCAACACAACATTTCTTGTAAAAATTCGCTAAGTTTAACTTGATGCTTGTTCGTTCTGCATTTTAGAGTCCTTGTTCATGTTATCCTTTACCTTTTGTCTTTGAGACTTAGCTTCTTTGCTTTAATACAGGTCACAAGAACTAAGTTCGTATGAAACTCGACCGAACAGCTTGATAGTCTAGGATACTTAGTGTGAAGGCTTTGCTCGCTTATAACTTGGCTAAACGGCTTGTATAACTTCACTTGATAGTCTGGAAGTGGGAGAGCTCAACTCACTTATAACTTGCCCAAACAGTGAGAGTTTCTTTGACACTTAGGTGTGAGGGTTGTGCTCGCTTATAACTTTGCCAAATGACTCAAGAGTTTAGAGGCGTGAGAGCTCAGCTCACTTATAACTCGCCTGAACGGTGCAAGTGTATTTAACACTTAGGCACGAGGGCTATGCTTGCTTATAACTTGACTGAACGTCTCAAGAGTCTAGAGGCGTGAGAGCTCAGCTCACTTATAACTCGCCCGAATGGTGTGAAAGTCTTTAACACTTAGATACGAGGGATGTGCTCACTTATAACTTAGCCAAATGACTTAAGAGTCTCGAGGCGTGAGAGCTTAGCTCACTTATAACTCGCCCGAATGGTGTGAGACTCTTTGACACTTTTAACGTGAGGGTTTTGCTCGCTTATAACCCGACTGACTACTCGGGAGTCTTTGACACCTTTAGCGTGAGGACTTTGCTCACTTATGTAACGCCCAAAAATTCTCAAAATAAATTTTAGAAATATTCTATTATTTTTCTGGAATTTTAGAATATTTTTATGGAATTTTTAGAGTAGCAGAAGTAGCAAAATTAAATAAAAACGTAAAATAGCCTAAGCGGGAATTGAACCAGAGACCTATTAGACCCTACGATTTATAGATGACCTTAGTAACCAGGGGGCCCCAGCAGGGGTGTGCTGAAAGAAGATGAGAGAAATTATATTTATGATCGAGTTGGGTTGTATTAATCACTTAATATAAATAGGGAATTTAAGTGGAAATTTATTATTTCGGATCGACAACTCTCCCTCAAACCCTCACCCAACGCCGCCCTCTCTCTTCCTCACCCTCTCGGCGCACAAGCCCCAAGAGATCTAGGGTTCCATCCCTAGGGTCGTAGGAGCACCTTCCGGCGACGTCTCCGATACGAGGACTGTAAAATATGGAAACAAATAATAAATAAATAATAAAGTTTAATGGACGGAAAACCTTAACGGAACTTTAGGGAATTTTTAGAAATTTTCTGGGATTTAATCGGGACTCGTATGATGTATTTTGAGGGGATAAAATTATAGATTTTGGAAAAGGTCCGTTTGTAATATCCAAATATGGCAGTTGATTGAGGAATAAACTTATGTTTTAATTTATCTAAACATAAGTTTATATTATAAAAACATCTCCCGTGCCCTCGCTCCCTTATCCGCCGAAACTCATCTTCCCCGTGCCCTTACCTCTCTCTGCCGCCTCCCCTCTTCGTCGGACCTCTTCTCCCCGAACCCGTCGCTCTCTTCTCCTCACACAGAACCCTTCATCCCCAATCCACCGCCGGCCTATCCTACTCACATGGGCGCCACAGCTGCCGAGTCATAGCCGCGATTCTCCCTCACGCGAGCCAGACAGCCAGCGATCACAACAACCGGCGACCTCCCTTCTTCGCGCGCGAGCACCATAGCAGCCGGCGATCGTCTTCCTTCCCTCGCTCGAGCACCACCATAGTAGCCGCCGGCCTCCTCTCTTCGCGCAGTGCCCTAATTGATCCGGTAAGTATTTTCCCCTATGTTTGTACAAGATCCATGAGGTATGGGTTAGGTATTTAGGTAAGGTTGATTTGCTCGTCAAAGATGTGTGTTTACTGGCCGGGTCTTGATTTGAGCTCTTCGTGAACAGATTTGAATCGGCTTTGTTGGTCCTTGCACGAGTTTTAGGATGATTTTGTTTTCTTGATCTCTGATCCAGTTTAGAAAGTGGAAGTTGTCTTTGCTTGTGTAAATTTTCTGCAAGTACTCCCTTTTCATGATTAATCAAGGTTTTATGAGGTCTAGTTGAGGTTTTCATTTTAATTATGCTCCACAGTTTGTTGCTGGATCCGGAAGAATTCTGTTTTGGTTACAATACCTTAGCTTTGACTCTATTGGGTGTTATATGTGGAAGTGTTTGGGAATTGGTGTTTGAACAGGAGTTACTGTTGTCTTTCAATAATCTGCAAATTTCGTGGTTTAGTTATTCGTTAGCTAAAGGTATTAGAGGTGATTGGTAAGGGGACGACTGTGGTCCATAATATGAAGTATGATATACTTAGGTTGAGGTTGAAGTGTGCTTCACGATAGCACAAGTATGGTTAATAATTGTGAATGAAATGCTAGCAACTATATTTGAGGTTAGCTTTTATATAGTGGAAAAACATTCTGTTTAAAACCTTATTTCCTTTAGTATTAATTGAAATGCTAAATTAGCTTCTATTAAATTATGATGGGTTCTATTTCAGTTGGAAATTATTCTTTAGAATCAATTGCAATATTAGGTTATGGTTGGGAATTTTGATAGATTTGGGTGAATCGAGGTTCACAATTAGATTAGGATTTTTCCCTAATTAAGTTGAGTTCCGGTTTAACTAGTGTCGTTATGAAATTAGCTAAATTGTACATCACGTGATTTGCAGGACGTTGATTGAAGACGGTTGACATGATCTACATTTAAGGCGGGTACTTCTTGCTTTGTTTTCTTTTAGTGCTTTGACCTTAGTGCGTGAATTATTTTGGATAAGGACTGTTTACCTTGACTCCACTCTTACTTTCCTGCACTTGATACTTCCACGCAATATTTGAGAAATTCGTTTCCATATCTATACAGTCTCTTTTGTTGTCCATGATCGGTAGCAGATACTAGATACCATGTTTGTATGCTTTGACTGTTGCTTAATTATGTACGATATTGGGCATGCTGGCTTCATATAGCATACCCGTTTCTGCTTATATATATATGATGACTGTTGCATTGTTCGCATCATGTCATTGCATGCATGCCGAATCCTCGGCCACTCGAGAGAGTGGTAGCTGGAGTTGATGCCGCTTGTCCTGTCGTGCCGCACTCGGCCACTCGTGTGAGTGGTAGCTGGAGTACGAGCAGCAGGGAACCCCTTCGTTGTGTAGCTAGTTAGCTACTCAGCACCTGTCCATCCGGTCACTCGCCGGAGTGGCGGCCTTTGGGTGGTACAGTTGTCATTGATCCGGCCTCTCGACCATACAGGGGTCATGGTGCATAGAGGTGGGCGGGGTGACCATCCGTGCATACGCTGTTATTATGCCTGCTTTGGCTGCTGCTGTTTACTTATGTTATTATTGCTTACTTATGCTGATGTGGTATATTTATGTTGTCGTTGCTTCTTGCTGTTGTTCACTTATGCTGATATGCTATCTTATGTTGAGATATGCTCTCGTTGTAGGCGGTTAGACCTTGGGTTATTTTTTGGAAATGTTCATATGTCTTACACATTACCTCTGTAGTTACGAGCAGTATTGTAGCAGATTAGTACCATTCTTGACCTTCTATATCTAGCCTAGGATATGGTTCCAGGTATGAGCATTGATTATGGTTTCATTTTGTATATGCTACTTCTCTTATGAGGCTATATTCCTTTTGGGCACTCTCTATTTGTTGACTATGTTCATGCACTATCTTTTCTATACCCGCTGAGTTCCAATACTCACCACCTCGCAAATTTGTTTTCTTTCACCAGGTAACAGGTAGATGAGTCGTGGATGCTTGGAGAGATGTCGGCCGCCAGTCCTGGGTCCTACGTCACACTCGAGGATAATTTCTTTTTGGGGTTTTGTTATCGTTTGGGTGATATGTTGATTTTGTGTATTTTTGCTTTTCAATAAGTCGATGTGAATTTTGGAGTCAAGTCTGGTGATTTCAGGTATTTTGTCAGTGTCGTTGTTGGTCTTATGTTCATATTGTTTTGTGTTTTCCGCTGCGTTTACGTTGTTGTGTGTTTGCTTTTAGCCGTGTAGGCTTACTAAACTGCGTGGTTGTGTTTATTTCATTGTTGTCCAGCCGGGTAGGCTGAGTATATTAAATTGTATGTTATGTTGTTTCTATTGTGTATATATTCCAGCCGTATGTGGCTGATGTATATTTTGTATGTAGTAATGCTTCAGATTGTCACCCGTACAGGGGAGATGCTGTCGAAATTTCTTCGGATAGGGACTCCTCTGGGGCGTGATAATTTAGTGGTATCAGAGCTCAGGTTGCGAAGCCTATTTATGTGTTTCAGATTGTGCGATTTGTTTTTCATGTTCCGTATTTTCGAGTTGATCTGATATCAATTTAGTGGTATCAGAGTATGGTTCGAGTCAAATGCTGTGTTTTGTGTTCTGGAATTTTGATCTTGTTTCGATTTATGATTTTTGATTTTCACGATTGTTTTTGTTTTCCCTTTGTAAGTTGGTCCCTCGATGTGACTCTTGAGTTGTGGGACCAGGCAGCGGCAGGATATCTCCGAGCTATAGGATGTAAGTTGTCTACTGCTAAATCATTTTCCTTATATACTTGTTACTAACAGGAATGACACGAAAAGGGTCGACTGCTATGCGTAACCGTGGACAAGGTCGACCACGAAAACAACCCACGGTGTCGATGGGTCCCGAACCTACTGGCTAAGGGACGGAGTTTACAGGAAACCCGAATGAGGTTGATTCAGGTAGCAGTGATCGGAATCCTCCAACCTCTACTAGGGAGCATGAGTTACGGACGCCGGGAGTACCATCTTCTATACCTGCGCCAGACACTACTGGTTGGGTGGTGGATAGAGCCCGAATACCCTTGTTGGCGAAGTCTGTAAAAGATCGAACTACTCTGTTCCATGGGGGTGCTGATTCTTGGGCGGCTCGTAGCTGGTTGAAGAACTTGGAGGACACATTTGGGTACATGAAGTGTACAGATGAAGAGAAGGTGGAGTTAGCCGCATATCATCTTCGGGATCAGGCCGTCACTTGGTGGGACATGCAGAAGACGATCTTTGGGGGACAACACATCACGTGGCTGATGTATCGAGAGGCGTTTGAGAGGCAGTATTTTCCGGCTACATTTTGTCTAGCACGTCGTCAGGAGTTTCTGAACCTCAAACATGGCGACCGTTCTGTGATGGAGTATAATGCAGAGTTCAGTAGATTGGCTGAATTTTGTCCTCATCTGGTGGCTCAGGATTATGATCGTATGTATCAGTTTACTCAGGTACTTGCAGCGTACATTCGGCTCAGGATGTCCGGATTTCCAGGTAGTTCTTATCGAGAGGTGTTAGACCGGGCGTTATTCATTGAGATGACTCAACAACAAGTGACCCTGGAAAAGGTGACTCTGGAGAAGAATAATGACAAACAGATGACGCATAAGAAAGGGAAAAGAGGTCAGAGCTCACAGGTTACTCCTGGAGGGTCTCCTCAACCTCAGAAGTCCAGGCGAACCTCGGATGGAGGTTCTCGTTCCCCTCAGTGAGACCGGAAGAGTGACAGTAGGGGAACTAGATGTTTCCAGTGTGGCTCGAAAAGTCACCTCAAACCCAGTTGTCCATTGGGCCACTCTATATGCTTCTATTGTAAGCTTCCAGGGCACGAGAGTCGGAATTGCCCTCTGAAGGCTCAGTTAGAGACGACTCAAGATATCACTCAGGGAGGGTGACCCGCCCAACCACGACAGCAGAAAGGACCTCAGAGGACTCAGAATGCTTCGTATCAACCGCAACTGCCGGGGCCCCAGGGAAAAGTGTACCATATCCAGAGTCAGGAGTATCCAGTGATGTCAGCGACCACGCAGTATTCTACTGCAGCATCCCCTTATCAGACATATCCGGTACAGCAAGACCCTGCACTTCCATCCCAGCCTTATCAGGCATTCCAGCCGCAGCCTCAGCCTCAGTACCAGCAGCAGCAGCAGGGTGTCGCTCCTCCAATTCCACGTCAGTCTACTTCAGGGATGCTACCATCGAGTGCAGAGGTGAGTCATGGTTATGCCGTCACACGGGAGGAGGCGCAGCGGGCTGAGGGATTGGACTTCCGAGGTATTAACCACTTTATACATTTAGTGTAGATCTATTGATATATATTGGTAGTTCTCATTCGTTCATCTCTCGGGTATCTTTGGATAAGATCGGGGGTTACCTACATGTCGGACGCATGAGTTAACTGTATCTGTACTATTAAAAGGGGTCCTTGATATTGCTATTTAAGTTTACAGTGCCCTATATATTTTTATGGACCCAATGTATAGAGTATCGATTTACTCGCGTTGGTTTGGTCAGTAACTGATTTACTCTTATTAGCCTGATCAGTAGGAGACCGACTTACTCTTTCATAGGTCTAAGGCTCCCTGTATATATAGCAATTATGGAAAGGGAAAATGCAGAGGATGATATTGTGAACTTTGAAGTCTGATTCTCTGTGTGTCGACAAGCGAAGGTAGAATATCATAGTGGCGCAGTGGATGCAAGATGAGCCCATAATCTACAAAAGCATCCTTTTCGGTTAAGGATTTGATCATGACACTATGATGGACTAGTACATGGGTGTGTTATTTGGTTGTTACCCTTAGATGAAGATCCTTGAAATTAGTAGTAAATTTGGGGACCAAATTTTTATTAGTGGGGGAGAATGTAAAATATAGAAACAAATAATAAATAAATAATAAATTTTAATGGACGGAAAACCTTAACGGAATTTTAGGGAATTTTTAGAAATTTTCTGGGATTTAATTGGGACTCGTATGATGTATTTTGAGAGGATAAAATTATAGGTTTTGGAAAAGGTCCGTTTGTAATATCCAAATATGGCAGTTGATTGAGGAATAAATTTATGTTTTAATTTATCTAAACCTAAGTTTATATTATAAAAACATCTCCCGTGCCCTCGCTCCCTTATCCGCCTAAACCTAAGTTTATATTATGTTTTAAAATGTGAGTAATGTCATGCCTAGTAGTAATGTTTATGCTTTTAGTGGTTTTCTGAAAGTTCTGCATGAGTTCGGGTGGAATTTCTGCAAAATCAGAAACCCAATCGATCAGCCGATCGATTGAGGAGTCCTCAATCGATCAGCCGATCGATTGGAAGAAATCCCCACATACAGAACGTTGCCGAATTGATCAGTCGATCGATTGAGGAGTCCTCAATCGATCAGCTGATCGATCGGGAGTAACACCCCGCGAACAGAAGGTTGCTGAATCGATCAGCTGACCGATTGAGGAGTCCTCGATCGATCAGCCAATCAATTTAGTCGCGACCTGCGCGTACAGAGAGCTGCTAAATCGATCAGCTGATCGAACGGTCAGACTGGATCGATCAGCCAATCGATTCAGATGGTTCTTCCGTGCACAGAAGCACATTGAATCGATCCGGGGATCGATTGACATGTTTCAATCGATTGAGCCTCGACCTCAATCGATTGGGGAAGCCTAATTTCGGCTGGAAACCTCTGATTTCAATTCCTTGATCATATGGAGAGTTTAGATTCCATTCATTAGTATATGTACAACAATGAAAAGGTATTTTGAACATAAGTTACAGATTTTAATAGTCACTATCAGAGTGAGATTTTAATTAGTTCAATTTTCCGCACACAATAGTTAGACAATGTAACCCCCGACTTTACAGCTCAGTCAGTAGAAGGCGGGGGGCGTTACACTTATTACCCAGCTGACTACTCGGGAGTCTTTGACATCTTTATCGTGAGGGCTTTGCTCGCTTATAACAATGTCGAGCCGCACATAAGTCTTTAACACTTAGCGTAAGGGCTTTGCTCACTTATAACATGGTCGAGCGGCGCATGAGTCTAGGACACTTATCAAGAGGGCTTTGCTTGCTCATAAAATGGTCGAGCGATGCGTGAGTCTAGGACACTTAGCGATTTTTCATTTAAATTCTCATGCATTCATAGAACAACTATTTTTACAATTTATATGCATTCAATTGCACGCTTACTACCCAGCCCGATAGTGCTGTAGATGGTTTGCACTCTAGGGTCGGTCGAAATTCCTTCCATTTTTTTTTATCTTGCAAGTAGTAAGACTCTGAGCTGAGCTTCTGTATCACTTTATATGGTCCTCCCCATGGGGCCTTCAGCTTGCTAATGTTGTCGACCAACTTAACTCTTTTCCAGACTAAGTCGCCGGCCTAGAATGATTTGAGAATCACCCTCTAGTTGTAGTTCTACTTCATCCTTTGCCAATATGTCATTAGTCGAACGGCTGCTTTATCTATGATTTCATCTATCAAGTCTAATCCCATAAAACATCGCTCAGAATTGGCATCATTGTATAGCTATCTCAGATCAAACTCCACCCCTATTTCGACTGACACTACCGCTTCTCCTCTATATACCAAGTGAAATGGAGTTATACTAGTGGCTTCTCGCGGAGTGGCGCAGTATGCCCACAATACACTTAAAAGTTTGTTGACCCAGCTTCCTCCGAGATGATCGAGCCGAGTTCTAAGTCCTCTGAGGATTTCTCAATTAGTGACTTTCGCCTGGCCATTGCTTTGAGGATAGACTACTGAAGTGAATGCCTGCAAAATACCATAGCCGGCACACTAGTTTTTGAGCCTATGTCCTTGAAATTATCTTTTGTTGTCAGAGATGAGCTTGTAAGGAATGTCGTACCGGCACATAATATTCTACCATAAGAATTTGATAACCATCAGTACGGTTATGTTGGTGAGTGATTCGGCCCCCGCTCATTTAGAAAAATAGTCCACTGCTCCGAGCAAAAAATTTTTCTGACCGATCGCTATGGGGAAAGGTTCAACGATATTCATACCTCATTGGTCGAACGGGCAAGAGACAATGGAGGCCTTTAGCTCTTCTGTAGATCGGTATGGTATGTTCTGGTACCTTTGACAAAAATAGGTAAGTTGCCACCGTCCGGACGACATCGGCTTGCATGGTAGGCCAAAAATATCTAACCAATAAGATTTTATGAGCTAGTGAACGACCACTCGGATGACTGCCACAAGAGCCTTAGTGTATTTCCTGCAAGATATATTAAATGTCCTCCGGTCTGATGTATTTGAGCAATAGCCTCGAGAAAGCACTTTTATACAAGTGATCTCCTATTAATGTGAACCACTCATCTCTCTTTTTAACCAGGCTTACTCTCGGTCTGCTGACACGCTGCCCAATCGAAGGAACTCAATCAAAGGTAATCACTTGGGGCTCCTATCTCAGCTATTCTCTCAATATGAGCTACCAACATCACTTGCTCAATTGGCTTATCCAACATATAGGACTTAAAGAACTTGCTAGCTTGGTCAACTCATCCGTATATTGATTGTCCGCCTGAGAGATCTTTTGTACGATCACCTCTTAGAATCCTGCCTTTAATTTTTTGAAAGCCTTGACATATAATTTTAGTCTGACATTATTTATTTTGAAAGTACCTGAGACCTATTGGGCCACCAATTGAGAATCATAGTGGATTAGAACCCTTGTGGCTCCCACATGCTGAGTTGCTTGCAGATTAGCAATAAGAGCTTCGTATTCCGCTTCATTATTTATAGCCCGGTAGGCCGGCCGAATGGACAGTTGCATCCTGTCTTCTTGTGGTGATATAAAAGTATTCCTACTCCACTGCCTTGTCAGGTAGATAACCCGTCCATATATATTCTCCAAGTTGTCTCTAGCTCGACGTTTTGTATTTCAGTCACAAAATTGGCTAAGACTTGCGCCTTAATGACAGATCTGAGTTGATACTGTATATCAAATTTGCTCAGCTCCGTAGTCCATTTGATTAGCCGCTCGAATGCCTCTGGGTTGAGGAAAAATTTTCCAAGTGTACTATTAGTTAACACAATTATACGATGCGAGAGAACATAAGGGTGTAACCTCCGAGCAACGAGGACCATCCCATATGCCAGCTTCTCAAGACAAGTGTAGCGACATTTAACATCTTTCAATAAATGACTTAAGAAGTACATCGACTGTTATTCAATGCCATTCTATCGCACTAACGTCGATCTGACCGCTCTCTATGTGAACGATAAGTACATCCAGAGAGGCTTGCATAACGATGGACTTTGCCAATATAGATAAAGAAGTTAAATAATTCTTGAGTTCCTCTAGGCTTTATCACATTCTGTGTCCCATTAAAACTTAGTAGCTCAGCATGGAATTTTGAAGAATGGATGACTCCGATTGGACGACTTGGAGATGAATCTTTACAAGATTGTAATCCATCTGGTCAGTGCTAAGGTTCCTTCTGTAGGTCCCTTGCGGCCGGCAAGAGAGGGTGAATTGCTTGAAAATGAAAACACAAACCTTTCTCGATCTTATAGCTTAATTAACACAACCACTTGTACAAAAAAATAAGAAGCAAATTAATTAAAAAATAGAGACACAGAAATTTACTTAGTTTGCAATGAGAGGATTGGTAATCCAAGACAAGTAAAGCTCACTATAACGATCTCCTTTGGGAGGAGTAGCCTCTTACAACACTGACAACTCACACAGTAGTAGAACAGACAAAGAACTCATTTATAAGTGTTGTTTAACTACTGAAATTAGGGTTGTATTTATAGCCTTGATCTGAGTGCCTGGAAGGGTTTCGGGTACCTAGGTGTGAATAAAATTTTATCCACGACGCAACGGATCGCGACAGCGTGGCGTAGATAGAATTTTTTGTCCGGGCGCCCGGACCCCAGTCAACTTCGAGTTGATTTTTGTGTTCGGACTTCTACTTCAGCTCCGTTCATTTGGGTGATTTTTGTCATCTGGAATTGGACTCACCCGAATCCATCTTCTGCCTTCTCCTCGAGCAGCCTTCCACTCCAGTTTTTCATCCCTCAGAAATGTCGCATGCTCCCTTCTCATTCGCTAGCGTACTCAAACTCGTCGTCTTTCTCTCATGCCATCATTCTCGCTAGCTGTGTTTTTCGCTTGACCTTTTATACTCTTAAGTTCCTGCACACTTAGACACAAGGATCAAACCACAACAAGACCTAACTTGACACGGTTGATCCCTTCAAAACTACTACGAGGTACTTATAATCTCCCTCTTTTTTATGTGAGCAAACTAAGTTAAGTTAGGATAAACAACAAACAAATAATAGTAAAAGTAACAAATATATTATTTGCAATTAAACAAAATACAAAAAATCAAAATGTACCCTCCTCCTAAATTTAACCTCTAATTCTCTCCCTTTGATCACATTAAAAGTAGAGGTAGGCTATGAAAATAACAATGTTCAAGTTCTTTGTGATAATGTGAGTACAATCAACTTGACAAAAAATCTCGGCCGCCATTCAAGAACAAAATACATAGAGGTTAAGCATCATTTTATCCGTGATCATGTAACTCCAAGTGACATTGTTCTAAATTATATTGAGTCAAAATTAAACTTAGCCGATATCTTCACGAAACCTCTTCTAGAAGTTGAATTTAACTTTCTTAGAAGGGAATTGGGAATGTGTTGTATTGATTAAATCACACCCTCCATGATCACTACAAAGGTAAGGCTCTAGAAGTTCTCTTAACATTTATCTTGCCTCTCACAACATATGATTGTTTCTCTTAAAAATGTTTAGATAGGGGTGAGAGGTTAGGTGCAATTCTCTTGGTCATAATGCTTGTTATGATGCATTATTTTGGTCAAGAAAATTGGATTTCATATGAAACATTCATTTGTTCAATCATAGGGAAAGCGAATGTACAAATCATGTGCATTTAGCCCAAAGATTATGATTGAAAATTTTTATTTTGAGATACCTATCAAACTCTTCTTTTTTTTTTTTTGCAAAACCCTGTGATGTTTGTGTTTAGATAAGAGTTACTCTTGCATGGTTGGATATGAACTTATAAAAATTATTGAGGTTTTAAACAATTTCCAATTACGTGTCAATCTTCAACAACAAGGACAGTTTTCATCAAAACTCATCTTTCCCTGACAATAGAGGACATACGTAATGTCTACCCAAAATTTCATGATTTTTGGAGTAGTGTATAATTATTTATGCATTTATGAAACTTGGCTCTGAAAATAATCAGACCTGCAGTGTTATCAGAAATCCTGATCGATTGGAAAGCTTATATATCACCCACAGAACGTCGTTGAATCGATCACTGGATCGATTCAGCAAGTCTCAATCGATCGGGTGATCGATTGAGATGCATGTCCAAATCGCACAGAGCGTCACTGAATCAATCATTGGATTGATTCAACAAGTATCAATCGATCGGGCGATCGATTGAGCTGCATGTCCGAATCGCACAGAAGCTTCGTGAATCGATCGGTCAATCGATTCGCTTGCTCTCAATCGATCAGACGATCGATTGGGGAATTTGAAATTCAACTTAAAGCGTTGTTGACCTAAGTCTCCTCTCACTTCAAACCTTTCTCTCTCTCAACTCATTCCGTGCCCTAATTTGGGCGATTTCTCCGGCGATACTCCCAACCTCGTCGGGCGTCTTCTCCGATGGTCATCTCGGCACCGAGTGATCTTTTTCTTTCCTCTCCCACTTCCACTCTCCTCCTCTCGGCGAATGGGGCTCGCGGTCACTGTCTTCCTCGTCTCCTCGTCACAGAACTCACGATACGGAATCCAAACCCTAAGTTACTCTTACACTTTTTCCTTTACTTTCTCTCTAAAATTTGCTTCTATAATCTGAATGTTGCTAATCTTACTATGTTTTTGGCGTATTTCATTCATGCATCATCTACACGACATTGCATTCTTTGCATTGTGTTATCTGTGGCCTTGTGCATTTTGTTTCCCTCCTCATATTTTAGGAAGAAACAAAAGGTCGGTGAGTCGGGTGATGGTTCGTCTCGACTGCAATCCCGCCCTCAACCTCCCACTGATCAGCATTTTCCAAATGTTGCCTTGCAGTAAGCTTTTAACCGAAACACCTTCAAACTGATCCCTCCTCGGTCCATCGATCGTAAATTTTATCATGATTCCTGCTTTGAAGTGTTTTCCCTAATTGAATATTACCAACTTTTTTCCATTGTCTACTGTGAAAGAAGTGTCAATCCTGGGCTTGTATCCGAGTTCTATAATAACTTGCATACATTGGATAGAGTTCTTTATCGTACTCGTGTTGCCAAACGCAGCTTGTATTTTTCTTATCCGATTCTTCAACAGTTTTTGGGGTGTTGACCGTCGACAAATGAGTTCGTGTTTTACCCTACCCTACCCTACCTGATCTCTTGCCTCCGCCATTTGAGCATATCACCATTGATTCCATGCATCAGAGTCTTTTTGATCGTGCCCAGATAGTCCAAATGTGCATGTCACCACTTTCTCCTCCCTTGAATTATCTGTCAGGGACAACACCTTATTCAAAATAGTTATTAACTATCTTTTGCCTATCGTCTCCCGTGTCTTAGCCCTCCTCCGACCCTCTCACATGTTTTTATTTTATGTCATGCGGCATAGTCTTGATGTCAACATTGCTTTGAACATCTTTCACTGCATCATCCATTTCACTCAGCCTGTGTAGCAGACAGTTCATATGCCTTTTGGCAACATCATTACTGACTGATTAGAGCCCATGCATATAGATGTCTCCTGAGGGAATCTAGAGCATATGACAGTTTCGTATTCCCGAATCTCTGCATGATCCTTCACTAACACTGGTATTGAGACTAGGTCGGATGGCGTACGATAGATTAACCGGCGTGCCCTTGGTGAGGGACCGCGAGATCGACTTTGGGGGGCAAGACAAGTACCAGCTCCGGAGGCTACTGACCCTGAGGCGGATGTTGAGGCACCTTCTTCTCCAGGTCCTGTTGTGGCTGCTCAGATTCAGACACATGAGGAGACAATGGGCACTCGCTTTGAGGAGCTGCCCATGGCTATTGCTGAGATGCGCGCTGAGGTTGCCACTTTGCGGATGAGCATTGAGTCTCTGACCAAGCTAATGTGATCTTGGATATCAGGTCACTCTCCTCCACTTTCCCCTCCAACAGGTGATGTGCCACCTATTTTTGATGCTTCCAGAAGTCCTGTTGATGCTGCTGATCCTGCTGATCCTCCTGAGGGTGACAGGATTGAGTTTATTGTTTCGTTATGACTTATTGTTTCCCTTCCTGTATGGATAGTTGTTTTTGTTTGACTTTTAGTCTATGGTGTGCCTCTTAGACACTATTTCGTGTGTTGTATTTATGATATGACTTCTTATTGGACATATGTTTTGTGGCACTAGTATTTTTAGTTATGTTATCATAGTGTTTGGTTTGCATAATACGTGGGGCATACCCTCTTGTCTTTTGGTTTAAGGGGAGTACCCCTCGAATATATTGTGTTTGTTTAATGCACCCATTGAGGGGGAGTGTTTCTAGTTTCTTTTTGATATTTGGCAAAGGGGGAGATATAAGTTGAAGTTTATGCTTAATTAAAATGAAACTCATGCTTAGTTATATATGTATTATTATTACTGCTTATGCTTAATTTAGATGAATTTCATGCATAGTTCATGACAAAATGTGGTTTGCTATTACTATTTACCATTTTATTATTATTATGGTGTGTTGAAAATTAGCCTAAACTTAAATAGATTGTCAAACATCAAAAAGGGGAAGATTGTTGGTGCAATCATGCTCTGGAAGTTTCAATGTGTTGATAATTATTTAAGTTTAGGTTAATACGTTGGATCTAACATGTATTGTGAGTTTGCAGAAGAAATCCTTGTAGGTCGGAAGACCGGATGTAAGGCAAGAGAAGTCCAAGAAAGTCGAGGACCAGATTCTTGGCAAAAGAAGTCCTTGCAAGTCAGAAGACTGGATGTAAGGCAAGAGAAGTCCAAGAATGTCAAGGATCGGATTCTTGGCAAGAGAATCCTTTGCAGGTCAGAAGGTTAGATGCAAGGCAAGAAAGTCCAGGGGAACAGACATTCATCTAGCATGAAGTATTTATTAAAAGAAATTGTTGGTCCCTTTGGAGGCCGGCAAGAGGGGAGGGGTGAATTGCCCTACAAAATAAAACCAAAAACCCTTCTCGGATATTCAACTAACTTAAAAGAACTTGTAAAAAAGGCAGAGACTAATTAAAACAGAAAATAGACACAGAGGAATTACTTGGTTTGCAATCAGAGGATTGCTAATCCAAGGCAAAGAAGACGCACTAATTGATTCTCCTCTGGGCGGAGTAGCCTCTTACAGCGTTGAAAGCACAGAAAGAAATAACACAAATGAAAGCACTGGATTACAAGTAGTTGTTCTTGATTAATAATTGCTTCTGGACCAAGGCTATATTTATAGTCTTGGTCCGGGTGCCTGGAAGGGTTCCGGGCGCCCTGGGGGGGATAAATTTTATCCCCCAACGGTCGGATCGAGTCAAAACTCGATCCTGTTGAAAAGTCGATTCCGGGCGCCCGGAAGGGTTCCGGGCGCCCCGGTCGGTTCCGGGCGCCCGGAGCCCTAAGGTCAACTTAAATTGACTTTTTGACTCTGGTTCAGCTTGTCTCGATCCAGCTCATCTCGGTCCGGGTCTGTTCGCTCCGGCTCCGTTTGCTTGGGTGATCTCGGCCTTCCGGAATAGGGCTCACCCGAACCCATATTCCGGCCTTCTCCTCAAGCAGCCTTCCTTCCCGGTTTCTCGTCCCTCGAACGCCGTGCATGTTCTTCTCGTCCGCCGGTGTACTCTTCCGCGGTCACCTCGTCCCTCGGACACACCGAGCCCGTCGGCTCTCTCCCCGTGCCGTCCTTCTCGTTAGCCGCGTCTTCCGCTCGACTTCCTGTGTTCCTAAGTTCCTGCACACTTAGACACAAGGGTTAAAAACGCAGGACCTAGCTTAACTTGTTTGATCACATCAAAACACCTCGGGGTTCCAACAATCTCCCCCTTTTTGATGTGAGCAACCCAAGTTAAGCTAGGGAAAAACAAATGCAATAAAAACAATTTATTTGCAATTAAGTCCAAAGATATTTCATAAAAAAAATTTATATACCTCCCCCTAGACTTAACATTCTTCTCCCCCTTTGATCACATTAAAAATAGGGGTTCTTTAAACAAGTCTAAGGTAAACAAAATTTTAAGTGAATTTGCATAAAAAAAATTTCTAAGGCAATTAATATTAATTTGTAAGGCAATGTTTCAAAAGAGAATATCTAGTTTTTTTAAAAAAATTCTAAGTCAATATTCAGAAAAATTTTAAGTTATTTTTTATAAAAGATTTCTAAGGCGATTTAAAAAAAAAATGTATAAGACAATATTCATAGAAAAATTTCTAAGTTAATTAAAAAATATCTAAGTCAATAATTTTCAGAAATTTTCTAAAAAAAAATTATTTTCCAAAAAAAATTATTATTATATAAATTAATTTTAAGTATTTTCTAACACAAATTGAATAACTCTTTTAAAGCATTAAATAATTTAAATTAATGTTTTTTCAGTTAGTCAATTAAACTCTTCATTTCAATACTTGGCTTCCAGGTCGTGGCGAGGCACTAGGCCTTCTTGGTTATTGGAGCAACAACCACTTCCTTAGACAAAGCCTCATAAAGAAATTAGTTGTTTAATTTCCTTGCTGAAAATGCTAAGTCTGATTTTAATTTTAAATTAAATAGGTTTTTGGAACCCAGTCGAGGTTCCTACCTACAGGATTAACCAAGTATTTTCTAGGTATATAGATTTTTGATATATTTCTAATTTGACTTTGATGAAATCTATAATACCAATTTAAACCTCTATAATTTCTAAAAGTTGAAATATTTGAACCATTGGATTTTTTCAATCTTTCTATTTCTTCTTTTAGTTTTTCATTTTCAATTTTCAATTTTTCAAAATCCTCTATAAGACATGATTTTGCCAAAATTCTCTTTGTTTCTAAAATTTCATTTTCTAATTTGGCATTTTTATTTTCTAATTTATACATGGATTTAGTCATAGCTTTGATACCAAAGTAAAATTCATCAGGGGGTAAGAGGCATACCTCACTTACCATATCCGACTTGAAGCCTGAATCTCCCCCTGCTTCGCTACTTCCATCTGACGTCGCTCCCCCTTCATCGATGCTGGGTTCTGATGTGCTTTGTCCTTCGTGGCTTGCCATCAGTGCAATCCCCGCATATTCTTGAGCTTCTGATTCAGATGAAGAAGTGTCATCCCAAGTTGCTTTTAGGTTGTGTTTCTTGGGTGTCTTCATTTTGACCTTTTTGAGTTCTGGGCACTCTTCCCTTAGGTGTCCCTCCTTCTGACACTGGTAGCACCGTATCTTTCTTCTACCTTTTTGATTCTTTTGATTCTGCATTTTAAATTTATTAGATCTAAAAAACTTTTTAAAATTTCTTACCATGTATGCTTCTTGATCGTCTTCGGAGTCTGACTCGAGTTCATCCTTCTGGGTTGCGTTCAGTGCCATAGTCTGGGTTGTATCCTTTGTCGTTCCTGCACACCTGGTTTCATGCAATTCAAGAGTAGAAAACAACTCTTCTAAAGTACTTACCTCCAGGTCTTTTGAGATGTAGTAGGCGTCGACGATTGATGTCCACTCCGGAGTTCTTGGAAACGCGTTGAGCGCATAGCGTATAGTGTCCCGGTTTGTTACCGTTTCACCAAGGTTTTCGAGACAAGTAACTAGTTCTTTTACCTTCGCATGTAGACCAGCTACTTTCTCACCTTTCTCCAAACGAATGTTCATCAGTTTGTTGCGGAGGATGTCCCTTCTAGCGAGCTTCTCTTCGGACGTGCCTTCGTGGAGTTCCAAGAACTTCTCCCAAAGTTCTTTAGCAGATAAATAGTTTCCGATGCGGTTGACCTCTTGAGGCGGTAACACGCTCAGCAGGTGATGTTCCGCACGACTGTTTGCTACCGACTCATTCTGCTCCTTCTTTGTCCAATCGCTCTCTTCTTTTTCTTTTCCATCTTTATCTATTGGAGCTACAAAACCATATTTCATAATAAACCGAATTTCAAAATCTGTTTTTAGGAATACCTCCATACGACGCTTCCAGTCTGCGAAGTTCCCCTCGAATTTTGGTGGAACAATGCTTGGTCCGGCCATCTTTGTTGCTTCGATAGGCGGTTAGTCCTCCTGAAGCGCCTTGCTCTGATACCACTTGTTGGTCCCTTTGGAGGCCGGCAAGAGGGGAGGGGTGAATTGCCCTACAAAATAAAACCAAAAACCCTTCTCGGATATTCAACTAACTTAAAAGAACTTGTAAAAACGGCAGAGACTAATTAAAACAGAAAATAGACACAGAGGAATTACTTTGTTTGCAATCAGAGGATTGCTAATCCAAGGCAAAGAAGACGCACTAATTGATTCTCCTCTGGGCGGAGTAGCCTCTTACAGCGTTGAAAGCACAGAAAGAAATAACACAAATGAAAGCATTGGATTACAAGTAGTTGTTCTTGATTGATAATTGCTTCTGGACCAAGGCTATATTTATAGTCTTGGTCCGGGCGCCTGGAAGGGTTCCGGGCGCCCTGGGGGGGATAAATTTTATCCCCCAACGGTCGGATCGAGTCAAAACTCGATCCTGTTGAAAAGTCGATTCCGGGCGCCCGGAAGGGTTCCGGGCGCCCGGAAGGGTTCCGGGCGCCCCGGTCGGTTCCGAGCGCCCGGAATGGTTCCGGGCGCCCGGAGCCCTAAGGTCAACTTAAATTGACTTTTCGACTCCGGTTCAGCTCGTCTCGATCCAGCTCATCTCGGTCCGGGTCTGTTCGCTCCGGCTCCGTTTGCTTGGGTGATCTCGGCCTTCCGGAATAGGGCTCACCCGAACCCATGTTCCGGCCTTCTCCTCGAGCAGCCTTCCTTCCCGGTTTCTCGTCCCTCGAACGTCGCGCACGTTCTTCTCGTCCGCCGGTGTACTCTTCCGCGGTCACCTCGTCCCTCGGACGCACCGAGCCCGTCGGCTCTCTCCCCGTGCCGTCCTTCTCGTTAGCCGCGTCTTCCGCTCGACTTCCTGTGTTCCTAAGCTCCTGCACACTTAGACACAAGGGTTAAACAACGCAGGACCTAGCTTAACTTGTTTGATCACATCAAAACACCTCGAGGTTCCAACAGAAATATGTATTAATCCACTTGCTATTAATCGAGAAACTAGCAATTGATTGGTAAATTGATTGAGATGCACGGTTGTGAAATAGAGCATTCCTAGATCGATCAGCTAATCGATTGGAGTAAACCAATCGATCGGCCGATCGATTGGTGAAGCTTCTGCGCGAAGCATAGAATGCTTTTGGATCGATCAGCCGATCGATTAGAGTAAACCAATTGATCGGTCGATCAATTGGTGAAGCTTCTGTGTGAGGCACAGAACGCTCCTGAATCAATCAGCCGATCGATTGGAGAAAACCAATCGATCGGCCAATCGATTGGTGAAGCTTCTACGCGAAGCACAGAACGCTCCTAGATCGGTCAGCCGATCGATTGGAGGTATCCAATTGATCGGCCGATCGATTCATAGAGGTTCTACGTTTCTACGATGGAGCATAGCGTGTCTGAATAGATTCGTTGATCGATTGATAAATTCAATCGATTGAGAATAATGTCCCAATTAATTGAGGTTCAAATAAAATGATCTACACCATTGATCTTGACGTGATAACGCTCAACGGATACTTTTGAATCGATTGGAAGACAAGCCCAATCGATTCACAGCGACGATCATGTGAGAAATGGCTATATTTGAAGACATTTAAAAAGCTGAAAAAGAGGCAACAATACATCTCACCGAAAAATACACTGTTCCATTGCTCTCAAGTGCTCAAGTTTAAGCTCTCTTCTCTGTATTTTCAAGTTGTACTCTACAAAGAAGGAGGTATTCTAAGTTTGTAATCATCATCATCTTCTTCTTTGTAGTGGTTGTGATCTTTTTCTTTTGGAGAGAGAGAGTTGTAAATCTTGTAAGGTTTCTCCACCTTCGGTGTAATTCAGAGAAGGAGAAGTTCTATAGTGGAAGAGTGACTGTGGTATGGATCCTTGGACTAGTCACCTCCTTGAGGAGGTGGATACCAAGTAAATACAAGAGTTAACATTGTTTTCAAGTTTCCGCTGTGCACAATCAAGTCAACAAAGAAAACGAAGTGAGCCATTGACCCCCCCCCCCCCCTAGCTCAACCGGTCCTAACAATTTTAACTTTGTATTTTTTTTTTTCTAAATTAACCATATTTTTAGAAAGCATTTTAATGAACTCAAATAGTTCTACAGGGGATCGGGAGCATCCTTACTTATCGATATTATTTCGTTGTCCGATGCTCCCCTTTTATTACTACTTTCTTCTGAAGACTCTCCCCCTTCATTAATGTTTATCTCGGACAAGATTTCTTTATCTTCGATAGGTATTCAGCTATCAGTGTTGTTTCAGCAATTTCCTTGGTCTCGAATTCTTTTGATGACTACTTGGTGTCCATCTAGGACTTTGATTCGACTTTTGTTGGTTTTTCATAGAGCTTCAAGAACTTTTCCCAAAGTTTTTTTGCACTCTTGTAGTTGCTAATTCTGTCAAGTTACTCAACTGGTAGTACGCTTATAAGGTGAAATTCAACCTTAAACTTGTCGAGCTATTTTTTTGGTCCAGAGGTGTTCTTCGAGTTCTTCTTCATTCATGTTCTTTGATACTTCAAAACTATATTTCATTATTAATAAAATATTAAAATCTATCTTAAAGAATATGTCCATTTGTCGCTTCTAAAATGCAAACGCCCCCTTAAACATTGGTGGGTAACTGCTTGGTCCAGCCATCGTCTTGTTTGCTTCAGTCGGCAGTTAGTCTTTCTGAGGTGTTATGACTCTGATACCACTTGTAGGTCTCTTGCAGTTGGTAAGAGGGGGTGAATTGTCTGAAAATGAAAATACAAACGTTTCTCGATCTTATAGATTAATTAACTCGACCACTTGTACAAAAAAGAAATAAGAAGTAAATTAATTAAAAGATAGAGGCACGGAAATTTACTTGGTTTCTAATCATAGAATTATTAATCCAAGGCAAGTAAAGTTCACTATGACAATCTCCTTCGGGCGGAGTAGCCTCTTACAATGTTAACAACTTATATAGTAGTAGAACAAACAAAGAACTCGTTTACAAATGTTGTTTAACTACCGAAATTAGGGATATATTTATAGTCATAATCCGGACGCCTAGGTGTGGATAAAATTTTATCCACAATGCAACGGATAGTGACTGCGTGTAGCAGATAGCATTTTCTGGTCCGAGCGCCTGGACTAGATTTGAGTGCCTAGATAGGGCTGACCAGCCCTCGACCAGTGCGCGAGCCCAGGGCACCCTAGTTGCCCCTCGAATCCGTTCGTTTGGGTGATTTCTGTCATTTATAATTAAACTCATCCGAACCCATTTTCCGACCTTCTCCTCGAACAGTCTTCCGCTCCGACTTCTCGTCCCTCGGAAATGTCACGCGCTCCCTTCTCATCCACCAACGTACTCTTCTACAGTGCCTTGTCCCTCGAACACACCGAGTCCATTGGCTCTCTCTCGTACAGTCCTTCTCACTAGCTGCATCTTTCGCTCAACCTCCTATGCTCCTAAGTTCCTGTACACTTAGATACAATGATCAAATCATAATATGACCAAACTTGACTTAGTTGATCACATCAAAACTATCATGGGGTACTTACGCCTTCAAATTGCACGGAGGGGGCATGACTTGGAGTGCCTTCACTTTGCTCGAATTTGCTTCTATTTCCCACTTGATTATGATGTAACTGAGGAATCGTCTGCTCTTTGCTCTAAACAAACACTTGCTAGGGTTGAACTTGACTCCATACTTCCTCTCCATACTTCCTCAGTGTCTGACATGTCTCCTCAATATTTGTATAAAGGTTAGCAACTCGGAGAGATTTTATTAATTTATCGTCGACGTATACCTCTATATTTCTACCGATCTACCTTCGAAACATCTTGTTCATCAATCTTTGGTAGGTGGTCTTTGTTGGTTGCTACTCGGAATATCGTACTGGTTCCCCTATACAAAAATTTTGTACAAGTCCTGAATCATTCCTAACAACCTATTGTGTTCTTTAGAAATTAAATTTGAAATCGCAAACAGAACTTAACATTATTGATTCCAAATTCAACTTATCTGTTCTTAGAAGTTTAGACTTGGATCACAAACGATGCTTACCATTATTAATCCAAATCCACCCATGTTACAAATTCGATTAAATATTTATTTCAGATATCGGCTTCCAGGTTAAACATGGTGAGGCACTAGGCCTTCTTGGGTATGGGATCATCCACCACTTCCTATACAAAGCCTTTCAATGAAATTCAATATTTAATCTTCTTATAGTAACCCTAGGTTTAACCATTAAGAACAATCGAATCACAAGATCGAAAAATAAAAGAAACATAAACTTGAATCATAAACTCGAAACCTAGAAACGTTAGCCTCTTGTGTTTGGTATTTCAAGATCTAAACAAAAAGATGAACTAGTTATGATGCGGAAACTAATAACTAGTTATACCTTTTGTAGCTTATAGACCTCACAATCTTCTGTCATATTCCTCTTCTTATCTCGGACGTCGTGTGGGCGACGATCTACCGAGATGAGAATCCACCCAAGCTTCCTTCTTCTCCAAGCAAGTTTCGGCCACCAACAATCTTCAAGAGATGAAGAACTTTCGTCCACCAACCAAGCTCCAAGGGATGCTAAGAAACAAAGTCTCCTATCCCTCCTTCTTCCTCTAACAAGATCTAGCCACCACCAAGCTCCTTGAGATAAGATGTCACCGGCCACACAAGGAAGAAGAATAGGAGAAAAGGAGGAAGAGAGGGTCGGCCACCACCAAGGAAGAGAAGAGAGGAATACTAGATCATATGTTGTGAGGTGAGACACCTTTACCCTCTCTTTTATATTCCTTGGTCTTGGTAAATAAGGAAAGTTTTATAAATAAAACTTCCTTTTATTCCTTGTCAATGTTTAAGAAGAAAATTTTAATTAAAAATTTCCTTATAAACCCTTCAATGGCCGGCCATATCAAATCCTCCAAACAAGGAAAGTTTTAAACACAAAATTAAAACTTCCTTATTTATTTCCGGAAATTTTTAAAATAAAATTTTCTCTTTTAAAATTCCCTTCATGGCTGGTTATAAAAGAAAATTTTTATAAATTAAAATTTCTCTTTTAAAACATGTGGATGATTACAAAAAGGAAAGTTTTATAAAAAAATTAAAATATTTCTTTTAACTACAAATAAGGAAAGATATCAAACCTTTCTCTTAATCTTTTGTAGAAAGCTATAAAAGGAAAGATTTAAATTTTAAACTCTCTTTTAAAACCATAAGGATGGTTACAAAAAAGGAAAGTTTATCAAAAATTAAAATCTTCCTTTTAACTACAAATAAGGAAAGATATCAAACTTTTCTCTTAATCTTTTGTAGAAATCTATAAAAAGAATGATTTAAATTTTAAACTCTCTTTTAAAACCATGGCTTCCATATAAGGAAAGATTTAAATTTAAACTCCCCTTTTATTTTATTTTGGCCGGCCACCTAAGCTTGGGTTCAAGCTAGGGTCGGCCACAACTTGACCCATCATGCCTTTGTTTGACCGGCCCTAGCTTGGGCTCCAAGCTAGGCTTGGCCGGCCACCTTAAGGTGGGTAAGAAGTTGGGTATAGGTGGGTATAAGACTTTATAAATAAGAGGCTACGATAGGGACCGAGAGGAGGAATTGGTTTTGGTCTCCCGATGAACTTAAGCTTCCCGTGTTCACCCCGAACACCCAACTCGAGTTTATCAATAATATCTCATTCCACTAAAGAGTTATTATTGCACTACCGCACCAATCCCATATTACTATATGATATCCTTCTTATCATGAGTGTGTTAATCTCCCTGTGTTTAAGATATAGAATGTCCACTAATTAAATGAGTTACTGACAACTTACTTAATTAATATCTAGCTCCAAGAGTAGTACCACTCAACCTTATCGTCATGTTAGACTAAGTCCACCTACAGGGTTTACATGACAATCCTTATGAGCTCCTCAAGGGGACATCATCAACCTAGATTACTAGGACACATTTCATTCTATAATCAACAACATAACATATAAATAATATCATTTCCCAATTTATCGGGCCTATTGATTTAATGAGCTAAATCGCATCTTTTGATAAATTAAAGAAATAAATATTAAGTAAATGTGCTTGTTATTATATCATGATTAAGAGTACACACTTCCATAATAACAGAGGTATTGTTCTTTTATATAGTCAGTATAAAAAGAAACTACCTCAAATGGTCCTGCTCAATACACTCAGAGTGTACTAGTGTAATTTTATAGTTAAGATAAACTAATACCAAATTACACTACGACTATTTCAATGGTTTGTTCCTTTCCATCTTTGTCGTGAGCAACTTTTTATAACTTATAAGGAACTGATAACATGATCTTCTGTGTGTGACACCACACACTATGTTATCTACAATATAAATTAATTGAATAATTACACTTAGCGTATAAATATAGACATTTGACCAATGTGATTCTTTATTTTAAAAATAAATGTTTACAAAAAGTTGCTTTTAGTATACACTCTAACAGTCTCGACGTTCTTTAGCCTGAATGACATGATGTTGTAGCAGAAGGTCTGGTCTACGATGATGAAGCTGACCCTTTTTTTAATCTTCCTTAGCGAGCGGAACCTGATGGTAGCCATGATACACATCCAACATGCAGATCAGCTCACAGCCTGCCGTGGAGTTCACCATCTGATCGATGCATGGTAAAGGATAGTAGTCCTTCAAGCAGACTTTGTTAAGATCTTGGAAGTTGATGCAGATCCGCTATTTGTTACCCAGCTTAGACACATTGGCGAGCCAATTTTGGAACTATACTTCGCGAATGTACCCGACCTCTAGTAGTTTTTCCACCTCTGCTCGAATAATCTAGTCTTGTTCCTTGCTAAAATCTCTCTTCTTCTGCTTCACTAGCCTGGAATCTGGTCGGACATGTAGCTTATGTTACGCTATAGTTGGCGAGATACTTGGGAGCTCATAAGTTGCCCACACAAACACATCATGGTTTTGCCTTAGATAAACAACTAGCTCGACTTTCGTTTCGTGCTTAAATTAGCCGTTATAAAGGTTGTGGCCTCTGGTTGGCTGGGATGCACTTGAACTTCCTCTTTCTCTTCATGGACCAGCATGGGAGGCTCCTCCAGAATTGCATTTACCTGTAGCCGTTGGGCATTCCAAGCGGTTCGCAACTTAGTCTCAGTGAGCCGCTAGTTGGTCACCCTTAACTTTGCCGACCAAGTTATCCATAGGAAACTTGATCTTTTGCAAAATGTGGAGATGATAGCTCAAAACTCGTTTTAGTGTCAATCGTCTCAATATAACATTATAAGCAGACAGAGCATCCATTACAATGAAATTTATCGATCTTGTCCTCTTGAGTGGCTCTTCCCTAAGTGATATGGCCAGCCAAGCCTTGCTAATCAGCAACACCTCATTGCCAGTGAATCCATATAAGAGCATTGTCATAGGCTGAAGTTTGTTCCGATCGATTTGTAGTTGATCAAACACTTTCTTGAATATAATATTCACCAAACTGCCTATATCAACAAAAGTGCAATGAATATTATAGTTAGCAATTACCACCATGATGATCAAGGTGTCGTCATGAGGGATTTCTACTCCCTCTAAATCTTGAGGACCAAAATTGATTTCTGGTCCTTCTGTCTTTCTTTGCTACACTCGATCGCGTGAATTCCCAACCTCTAGGCATGTGACTTCTAAGTCCAATTGGAATCACCGTGGGTCGGGACCCTTGCTATCATGCCAATGTTGTCTTGAGTGTCATTGCTGTGGTTGCTCGAATCTGCCTTAAATAGGTTGTTGAGGGCCATCCACCCAGCGTCGAGGGCACCTCCAGCACCCCTGGAGGGTGCCTCCTGCTTTGTTGCGTGAACTCTTCAAGCACTGCACCTGGGGCACCTCCAAGCTCCATGGAGGGGCGCCTCGGGTACTGTTCATCTGAGGTTTTAAGGTTTTTTCACTCCCTGCAAGATGTGTTAGTCCAAAATACAAAATATATTCTGCAAAACAGAGTTTATCACAATAATATAAGAAATAATAAGTTATTTTAAGAGTTCTGGACTGTCCGGTTCTAATTTCGGATTTCCATCCGAAAATCCTAGGTCGAACTGACGCCTACTATTCCCTCACTGGGGAACGTGTCCTCACCTACTTCACTCAGGAGAGTTTACCTGTTGTCAGTCCGGTCCTCTAGACCAACTGGACTTTTGCTCAGCACCCGAGGCTCCAGGACTTTCTGCTGGACGTTCGCTTCATAACCCATCCAGTCTTTTCACCTGGTACGCGACCACCAGGACTTTCCACCTAGAGTCCCCGACCCTAGGGCGTTTGCCCGAAGTCTTCGACCCGTCAAGATTTTCCACCTAAGGTTACCACCCCCTGGGACCTAGAGTTACCACCCCTAGGGTTTTCCACCTGCCTAACCACAACTAGGACTTTTGTTCACCTAGGGTTACCACCCCCTAAGACCTAGGGTTACCACCCCTAGGATTTTCCACCTACCTAGAATCCACTAGAACTTTTGCCTAAGATAACTAAGGACTTTCCTGCGAGCTCAATCAAACTTGTTAGATCATAAGACAACTTAACTTTGGACCATTTGGCATAATTAAAACTCAGGTTCGATCGTCTGGTACTCCCTGCACCAACAGGCCATTCGGTACTCCGAGACAACCGCCAGCTCAGAAATTACTTTCTTCTTCTAAGCTGACTGAGTCTCTTCAACGTTGATGTATTTAGTGGCTCACTCGAATAGATAGTCGAAGTCTCTCGGGGGCTTCCGGATGACTGAGCGAAAGAAGTCATGATCTGTAAGTCCTTGGGAAAAGGAACTTACCAAGATCTCCGTGGTGACCAATGGGACGTCCATGGTCACTTGATTGAATCTCTTAATATAGACCCACAATGCTTCCTTGGGTCCTTGTTTGACTGCAAATAGGTTCACGCTCGTCTTCTAGTAACAGCGGCTGCTAGCAAAATATTGTAGGAAAGTCATTCGGAAGTTTTTGAAGCTACAGATGAATCCAATCGACAAGCATTTGAACCACCTCTATGCTGATCCGGAGATCATGGTGAGGAATACTCGTCACTTGACTCTGTCGGTGTACTAGTGGAGTGTGGCCATGTTATTAAACTTAATTAGATAGTCTTCAGGATTAGTTGACCCTGTGTACTCTCTGATCGCTAATGACCTATAGTGAGGTGGCAACTGATCATCGAGGATTTTTTGGGAGAACTGTTCGTCGATCTACTCGGGAGAGTCGTCAAGTAGGGGTGCTTTGCCTTTCCGCTCATCCCAGACGGGTGCGTTCTCAGAAGAGGATCCTTGTGTCCTCTTAGCTCGCCCTCGCTCTTCTGAGGACCTGCGGAATAATACCCGGTGATATGGGATCGACGCGTTTAGTGCTTCTCGGAAGGCGCTAGTCGGCCTATTGTTCAGCTTGCGACCGACGGGGGTCTTCCGCTCGAGCTCTTGGTGTTAGAGTGTATACTAAAAGCCTTTTGTATAAACATTTATTTAGAAATAAAGAATCAAAATGGTCAAATATCTACATTTATTTGTTAAATGTAATTTGTTCAATTAATTTATATAGTAGACAACATGGTGTGTGGTATCACACACAGAAGATCATGTTGTCAGTTCTTTATAAATTATAAACAGTTGCTCGCGACTAAAATGGAAAGGAACAAACCATTGAAGTAGTCGTAGTGTAATTAAGTATTAGTTTATCTTAACTAATAAATTACACTGATACACTCCAAGTGTATTGAGTAGGACCATTTTAGGTAAGTTCTTTTTATACTGACTTTATAAAAGAACTAGACCTTAGTTATTATGGAAGTGTGTGCTCTTAATCCTAATATAATAACAAACACATATATTTAGTATTTATTTCTTTGACTTATCAATGGGTGAGATTTAGCTCGATAAATCAATAAGCCCGATAAGTTGAGAAATGATATTACTTATAGTGTGTGTTGTTGATTATAGAAGGAAGCTGTGTCCTAGTAATCTAGGTTGAGAATGACCCCAAGAGGAACTCATAAGGATTGTCATGTTGAACCCTGCAGGTGGACTTAGTCCGACATGACGATAAGGTTGAGTGGTACTACTCTTGGACTAAGATATTAATTAAGTGAGTTGTCAGTAACTCATTTAATTAGTGGACATTCATTATCTTAAACACAGGGAGACTAACACACTCATAATAAGAATGAGACCAAAATGTAATTTGGGATTGATGCGGTAGTTCAATAATAGTTCTTTAGTGGAATGAATTATTATTGATGAAATTAAGTTATGTGTTCGGGGCGAACACGGGATGCTTAATTTCATCGGGAGACCAAAACCAATTCCTCCTCTCGGTCTCTATCGTAGCCTCTTAATTATAGAGTACTATACCCACCTTTTTACCCATCCTATAAGGGCCGGCCAAGCTAGCTTGGAGTCCAAGCTAGGGCCGGCCAAAGGCATGGTTCATGGGTTCATGAGGTGGCCAACCCTAGCTTGAACCCAAGTTTAGGTGGCCGGCCCTATTAAAATAAAAAGAAATTTTATTTTTAAAATTTTTCTTAGGTGGATTCTATGGTTTTAAAAGAGAGTTTAAAATTTAAATCTTTCATTTTATAGCTTTCTACAAAAGATTAAGAAAAGATTTGAAATCTTTCCTTATTTGTAGATTGAAATGTAGATTTTAATTTTGAGAAAACTTTTCTTTTTTAACCATGTTCATGATTTAAAAGAGAGTTTAAAAATTAAATATTCTCTTTTATTAGATTCTACAAAAGATTAAGAAAAGATTTGATATCTTTCCTTATTTGTAGATTAAAAGGAGATTTTAATTTTTAGAGATAATTTTTCTTTTTGAAAATCATCCACATATTTAAAAGAAATATTTTAATTTATAAAATTTTCTTTTTATAATCCATCATGAAGGAAAAAATTATTGGAGAATTTTTTTTTAAATTTCGGGAGACAAATTAGGAAGTTTTAATTCTTATTATAATTAAAACTCTCCTTGTTTATAGCTTAATAGGTGGCCGACCATTATAATAAGAAAATAAAATTATTTTTAATTAAAATAAATTTTCTTTTTCATGGAAAAGGAATTAAGGAAGTTTTTATTAAAATTTCTTTATTTGCCAAGACCAAGGAATATAAAAGAGGGGGTAGATGTGTATTCATGTCTAACGACTCTATTCTCTTTTTCTCCTTTCTTTTTCTCCTTGGGTGTGGTCGGCCCCTCTTCTTTCTCTCTTCCCTTTCTTGTTGCCGAAACCTCTTCATTGGTGGAGTTCTCTTGGTGGCCGGATCCAGCAAGGAGAAGAAGGAGAGAAAGGAAGCCTAGTCTCTAGCATCCCTTGGAGCATTGGTGGTGGCCGAACCTCTCCATCAAGAAGGACTCTTGATGGACGAAACCCAGGAGGAAGAAGAAGGTGTTGGTGGTTCTCATCTTGGACGATCGTTGCCCACACAACGTCCAAGGTTAGAAGAGGAATACGGTAGAAGATTAAGAGGTCATTAAAGTTCACAAAGAAAGATATTACTAGTATTTATTTTCCGCATCATGCTAGTTTATTTCTTTGTAAGAATTCCAAACACAAGAGGCAATTAGATCTAGTTTTCGAATTTGTTTTCGAGTTCGTGTTTTTTTTTTACTTTGTCGAATTTGTGATTCGATTGTTCTTTTCGGTAAACCTAGAGTTATTTAAGGAAATTAAATATTAGCTTTCCTTAAAAGACTTTGTCTAGGCGGTGGTGGTTGCTCCCATATCCAAGAAGGTCATGTGTCTCGCCATGCAGTCTTGGAAGCCAATTTTGGAAATTAATATTTAATGGAATTAATAACATAGGTGGATTTGAATCAATAGTGTTAAGTTCCGCTTGCGATTCAAATCTAAACCATTAAGAATAGATAAGTTAAATTTGGAATCAATGATGTTAAGTTTCATCTGTGATTCCTAATTTAACTTCTAAAGAACACAATAGGTTATTTAAGGAAAGGTTCGACACTTGTACAAAATTTTTGTACAGTGGAGCCGGTACGGTTTTCCTAGGACTAACCAACACTTGGGTCAACTCGTTGGCCTGTCACCGACACGACTGGGTCGTTCGACGCTCCGCAGTCGGCTACTGTCTCTTGTTGCTGCTGCACCATCTTTGCAGCCCTAACACTTATCAGCATCTCCAAATCTTCTTTGGTTAGCGTCAAGGTGATAAGTTGTCCAGCATCTTCCATTCTTGAGTTTCGGATGCATCTCAAAGCGTATGCATATTTTCCAAAGCATCTTAGGAAAAAATAAGTTAAAAAGTGTCTCTGACACCTTTCCTTAAGCGAGTACACAAATCTCTGATGTGATAAGCTGGACATGCCTAACGTACTGAATAGAGCTTTTAAAGTATGATTTGTCTACTAGACATGCTTTGTTGTCAGTGGCACAAACTTCCAAAAGGATATGATGAAATATGTAGATGGGTCCCATTGTAGGTCGACCGAAGACCACTCGACAAGGACGTCCCAGCTCAGTCGTACTGAATAGAGCTATTTTCCTTCACTCGGCTTTTCTGTTGTCAGAGGGCTATCTTTTGTCAGACCGAACATGCCGTCCAATCGACAGGGACGGTGGTTCGGGAGGTTTACTGTTTGTCTCTTAACCTCAGTCGCAAGTTTTCAGAGGATGACCGTCCGGGCGATCATGTCCGATCGGCATTGAAGGTCTGATCGGCCAACTTCGCTCGATTTGTGAGCTTTATCTTTTGACTTGGACCTCCACATCAGCTGCTCCTCTCTAGTTTGATCCATCTTTAATGGACCCATTTTCATCAACATATCATTACCTTTTATTTATAATAATATTATGACAAAATTGATATTCCAAATCCATCAAATTTTACAAAAACTGAGCCATATTTTAGATTTGGATCTCTTTAGACTCATTCTCGACGAATTCCTCTCTTCACGGTAAGTTTAAATTTTAGAACCAACTCCATTTAGCTTATGACTCGGCTCTAACTTACAAATTTCTTATTTAAGTCACTCAAAAGATTTTTTTGGGTTTCTGACGTGTTCCACTTAAAAAAAAACATATAAATAAAATAATATGGAGTTATTTATTTATTTATATATCTAGTGATATTTGAACAAGAAAAGGAAATGGAAAAATTATTATGTTTTTTAGTAAATAAATCACCACTTTGTATTTATAGTGTTTTTTTCTTCTTAATTTTATAAGAAACAATTTTTTTTTATTTAATAGTGTTTAAGGATAATTAATATTTATTTTAAATTTTCAATTGAATTATAAATGTGAACTTTATAAGTTTCATTGATAGACGGATGGATTCTCTCAAGCATATCCGTTTGTGGTGCTCGAATTAATATTAAACCGTCGAATAAGGAGCCATTTGTAATTTTGGATTTATATGGTGGATAAATCATGAGAAATTCACCTATCATCTCCAGGATTAGTGAGACTGAAAATTTAAATATTTGAGTTAAAAAAAATAATACACGGGTATATTGCAATGATAAAACAGTCAAGGAATCCCAGTAGAAGCGAATATTCCAATGGTCGGTGTATAAATCTCTGGAATTACTAAAAATCTGAATTATATATAAAAAAAATTGATAAGGAGGTTCTCTAAAAAGGTTCGAGTTATATTGCTTATCCAGCTTATTGTAGTCGATTCCAACCATCTGACTTTGGTAACTAGTCGCAAAAAAAGATTTGAAAATGCGAAAACTGTAACGACCTAGATTAATATTTTCCCCCCTGTGCCATGTATTATTTAAATGCACACCTAAAAATACCTAATACTTGCATTTATAATTTTATTATCATTATTATTTTCGATTCAAGTGTGATATGATGAGGAAGCATTAGCTCGGATTCACGATAATGGTGGGATTTAAAGAACGATTAGAGATAATATTATTGTACGTTAGCCTAATTGTTTTCTACATGTTAAAATATGTGTCAACGAGGGTCGAGATGTGTTTGGCTTTGCGTTACTCGTAAAGTCAAGCATCATGAATTCTCGTGCCTTAAAAAGTGATTCAATGGTCGACGAACGACTCAGTTGAATCGAATAGGACGAAGCCATCATTCGTTCATGCATGGAACATAAAGTCATTAACTTTTATCTAAAAGAGGCATATGATGAGTGATCAAATCATCAAATAGTAGGAACTCGTTAGGATATCAAATGACGATAAAGACTTATCGTGTTTGTGGGCTACACAATGACATGTTCATTTTTCTAAAGTGATGCAACACCTATTTCAAACTGTCTGTTGCAATCATGTGCAAGAGCGACATGAGAGTGATCTAACGATGGATGTTGCGATGACTAGTCATCGGATGTTGCAAATTACTTTATGCGATAGCTTTAATAATAGTCGCAAAAGTTCTTTATATACTTGTAGCGCTAACACCATCCTCCTTTCTCCCTTCACTCTCATCTAAATGCTTTGGTGCATCAATACTAAATTGGCATCACTCGCACTCGATGGGCCACTAATCTAATGCACTTAAAATAATACTTTTTTAAAAAAAATAACTCAAATTTTTAAATCAATTAGGAGTCCCACAAATACCACTCATCTAATGGCTACTTAATTAATAATTAGTCCAAACTTACACTTGCCATATGGAGATGACGTGTCAATAATATATATATATATATATATATATATAAAGAATACAAAATATAATATATATATATATAATATATATATAAAAGAGTTGTCAAGTCAACTAATCCTAGAGATAATCATAGGGATATAAACGAGTCAAATCGAGTCAAACAGTATTAGACATAGAGATGGACATAGGTAGGGATGTTGACGTATAGTCTGACCATTAGTTAAAATTGAAAAGGATATGGATCCTGACAAAATACAATATCATTAGTTGTTAAACTTAATTTACAGACATTTAAAAATGTCCAGCATTAAATTTGAACCAATTGTATGGGAATGGACGTTGTACCAATTATAAGCTTGAACCACATTAAAATATGGGATGAGAATTTAACTTTCAACTTTGATCGGTTCGAGACCAAGGGACGAGTTAACTCCAAAACGTATATAGAGTCGAGTTCTTTCACAGGTTGAATGTATGTGAAGTCGACTTTTGTTGGGTCGACCTCGGTCAGGTCTACCTCTGTCCAAGGATAGAGCCACTTTTTGATCTACTGGAGGGCCCCATAGCCTTGTAAGCAGGAGAATGGAAAATATGAGAGATAGAGAAAAACAATAATAATCACGTAGATGTAGTGACAAAGCAGGAGAGTTGGAGAAAAGACACTAGTGCAGAGAAGTGGAGTAAAACTTAATCTAATGCATTTAAAATAATGCTTATTTTTTTTAAAAAAAAAAACAAGCTTAACTCAAATTTTTAAATCAATTAGAAGGGTCACAAGCTACTTAATTAATAATTAGTCCAAACTTACACTTGCCACATGGAGATGACGTGCCAGTATTTTTTTTTAAATCAAACGTAAATTAGTTAATTAGGAAATGCATCTTTTACTTATAATATATAAAAATAAATTAATTCAATTTAATAAAACATTCTATATATATAAAGTACTTTTATATAAAAAAATCTTTATCAAGATCAAAATAGCATGAATATGATTAAATTCATTATAAAATTGTTATTGCAGCAATTGCAATAGTCAACTATAATATTATAGTAGCTAATTAATTGATTATTATACTATTATAGTCAATTAGTAGTCACTATAATTTTTTAATTAAATTTGAATAATTTTAATTAAATCAATTAAATTTTCTCTTTTATATAATTTTTTTATGAAGTTGAATTAATTTATTTCCCCACATTATAGTAATTAAACACTTTTTTAAAATATAAGTATTTTTTTTTTGAAAAAAGAGATTAAAAATGACGTACGGTTTTAAAATAACAATTCAAACGCAGAACGGTTAAGGCATACCGGCGGTGCACCAACTCCCTTAAACCGTTCCAACGTCCCCACTTTTTCAATCCCCCTCCTCTCCTCATCGAAGTTCGTGGCGCGCCTATAAATATACCCATTTCGAGCTCAACCTCTTCACCTCCTCCTCCGTCGAACTCCCCCAGCTCTCCCTCCGCCGCTCTCTCTCTCTCTCTCTATCACTCCCTATCTCTATCGACCTCGATCTCGGCGGAGACGGAGAAGAGGGCAGATTCCTGCTACGATCCGATCGATAGGGGACGATCTCGGATCGATCTCTCTTCATGGAGCGGGACAGCTCGCGGAGGAAATGGAAGCGGACTATGTCGGCGGTGATGGCCCCGAGGCCGTCGGAGGCGGAGGAAGAGGCGGTTGGATTGGCTTCCGACGGCGGAAGCGGAGGTGGGGACGAGTACACGGTCGAGGAAGTGCACGATCTGATCGGATCGTCGAGGGGAAGCCTGCAGAGTGTCCTTGCCGACGAGTCCCGCCGGGCCTCCGGCGACGAGCTCCTCTTGCGGTTCGTCTTCCGCCCCGACAACGGGTAAAATCCATCTTAAAATTATTATTAATTTTTTAATTTTTAATTTTCAATTTTTTTGAGGTCGATATGGATTGCGGTATCATGATCCCCTAGAAACCACGATATATACTGCATTTAACGTGATGTTACAAATTGACACGATATGTTCTTATCATAATTTAATAGCTGTTTGATTTCAATTTACTCTACTTTTCATTCATTTACATTTTATTCAAACTGAAAGATTTTAAAGTTAAGGGCAATAATATCAATTCTTAAAGTTATTTTGTTTTTTTATTAAAATTTGAATAATTCCCCTTCTAAATTCCAAAATTTATTAGTACACCTGGTATTCAGTTAGTAGTATTAGTATTGTTATTTCTTTGATAGTAATTTTTTTTACCTATTAGTGGTTTACCCTTGTCATTTTATCTTTAGATTATTAATGGGTAAAATATAAGAATTTAGAAGTTAATGGGTCTACTTTGATTGTTTCTAACAATTTATAAGTATTATGAGCAGGAAAGTAAGCTATGGAAAGTGAGGTGATCAATTTTTCTAAGCCAATATGACTTCAATTTTTAACAATAAACAAATTAATCACGGGGAATTTTACTTTTTAGAGAGGTAATAAATGCAGTGTGTACAGTTAGTCCCAAAATAATTGCCAAGGATTTTGCCATTTTAGTAGAGATTTCTTTCCCCTTGGACCAGAATAGATTCTGTGGATGTGCATAATCTATCTATTGCGGCTTGAATCAATGAATCATCTCCACAAAAGTTATAGAAATTTTTCTATTTTTAGTCTTAGTTTTTTGCTTTGGAATGGAACAACGCCATGAGAGAAAGAAGACAAAAACTCACATCCCAACCAATCCTTATTCCCTCATGCATCATTTATGTCATTTATTAGTGGCTTAATCCAATAAATAAATAAAAATGAGGTGGAAGCAGGAGCACCGGAGGCCGTATAAATACACTTATGGTGCATTTGTTCACTAATGGAATTGAGGAAAAATAAAATAATTATTCCTATATATATATATATATGAAATATTTTATTTGACTTGTTAGCTTCCATGTTGGATTAGATCCGAATGATCTACCTGTGGTTAGTTAATTTAATAAATATTATGGAACAATTCTTTATGAATACATAGTTACAATTTAATAGAATTGATATTCCAAATTTATTTTTACAATGAAATGTATAAATATTTTTCTTTTCCAAAAACTAAAACATAAGAATGCTGTATGAAAATTTATAGTGAAAAAATAATAACTATTTGTGACAACCAAATGCAAAGTATGCATATGAAACAACAAAAACCTATTATGTTTAATGTAATAGTGCCCTTGGATAGCTAGAGAGGATATGCACTCGCTGAAATGATGCTATAATTATTTATCGAAAGGTTTAGCTAGATCCTTGTATATATTTGGTCCTTAATGGTGCTCACTTGGTGGTGCAGGTGGTACGAGACATGGATGCAGTTCATAATGCTATGGGCAGTGTACTCATCCTTTTTCACTCCATTAGAGTTTGGCTTCTTCCGTGGCCTCCCAAAGAATCTTATCTTCCTCGACATGACTGGTCAGGTTGCCTTCCTAGTTGACATCATAGTCAATTTCTTCCTTGCCTATCGTGACTCCCTCACCTATCGCATGATCTACAGTCCAACCAGCATTGCTTTCCGGTTCATTTCTCTTCTCAATATGAACCTCTTTAGAATTGATCTAGAATTCCACTTTAAGATTTTGTGTGTATTTCAGGTACCTGAAGTCAAGCTTTGTATTTGATTTTCTTGCATGTGTGCCATGGGATTACATCTACAAGGTATCATTTTTAATGGCACCTTTCTATTTTGGTTCAAGAAATTGATATATAATATTCCTTAAAAGCATAATCTTCAATTGAATTTCTCCTTTCTTGAGATTTTTTTTTATTGTTTGTTGTTCATATGTTGATCATATTGATCATAAGGGAATAATTAGAGTGCATGTGAAAAGCTTGTAGTGTCGTTAAAGTTGTGAAGAAATTCATATACCAGTGAATTTAAAAGATTTGCATTTCAAAAATTGTGATTCTTTCTTCCTTTTTTTTTTGGGTATTTTTTATTTTTTACCCTGAAGTTGTACTTGTTTTGTCTTGTCTATTTTTTTTTACAATCCAAGTGTTTGGGCTTCATCTTGGAGGTAGATGACCTTTTCCCTTATTCGCCTATCGGGTAAATTTGAAGCACAACTTATATACACTTAGAGATCAACTTTTAGAATATTCATCTTTATTGAAATTCAAACCCTGATCCTCTTATTTGTTCCCCTAGGTGCTTTACCACTGCGCCACACCTGTGGGGCTTGCCTACTTTAGTTAAGCATGATTCTATTTCTCAGAAAGATGAAAAATTTCTTATTTGTTTCATTTTTCTACATAGCTATCTGGACGTAAAGAAGAAGTAAGATACCTCCTATGGATTCGATTAATTCGAGTGCGAAAAGTCACAGATTTTTTCCAGAGGATGGAGAAGGACATTCGCATCAACTACTTGTTCACAAGAATAGTTAAGCTTATAGTTGTTGAACTCTATTGCACACATACAGCTGCTTGTATCTTCTACTACCTTGCAACAACACTCCCCGCGTCGATGGAAGAGTATACATGGATTGGAAGCCTGAAGCTAGGCGATTACAGCTATTCTCATTTCCGAGAAATCGATCTTTGGAGACGCTACATAACATCCTTATATTTTGCCATTGTAACCATGGCAACAGTAGGTAATTCTTTCATTGATAGTTCAAATTTTCCATTTTTTGTCTACCTTTTTATCCAAATGACTCGTTTCTATATTCTCATATTCACTACAGGTTATGGAGACATACATGCGGTCAATACTAGAGAAATGGTATTTATCATGATCTATGTCTCTTTTGATATGATTCTGGGAGCTTACCTTATCGGTAATATGACTGCACTGATTGTAAAAGGATCAAAGACAGAAAGGTTTAGAGACAAAATGAAAGATCTCCTCAATTATATGAACAGAAATAAATTGGGAAAAGAAATCCGCGACCAGATCAAAGGGCATGTGCGTTTGCAATATGAGAGTAACTACACTGAGGCTTCTATTCTCCAAGATATTCCGATTTCAATTCGTGCTAAGGTGCAACCCACCAGAATCCTTGGCTCATTATGAATAAAACATTTCATATGTCTTTCACTTCCTCTTGTTCTACTAGTAATCTTTCTGATTTAGCAAGTAGTAATATTGGAAATTGCATAACTTGTTCGCAATTTCAGCAATTGAAATTAATTTACTAATGATATGCCATTTTGATGCTTATGTCTTTTATACTTGAATTTGTTTCTTTAATAAGAAAAGTTCTTGTTATGCAGATTTCTCAAACTTTGTACAGACCATATATTGAAAAAGTCCCATTATTCAAAGGATGTTCTACGGAATTCGTAAATCAGATTGTAAGTCTCTACTTTTCTTTTAATTGTTCCTTTTTTGATTAATCTGGAGATTGATATCAAGGCTTAGTTTCTAGCAAGTCCATAAAATTTGATGCAGAATGAAACTTGGGTAAAATTCAAAAGAGGACCTCGTATTTTTAAAATCACCAAATGGACTCCCTATCATACCCATTATAACTTGGTCACTCTTTTTACTAATTTAAAGCAGAAAATACTCACATTTCAATCAAGGATGTATTGCAATTTGTTGTTCTTAATTTTTGCTAATTTGAGGTAAGAAATTTCCTAATTTCATTTGTGAATAGTCAATGCTTTGTGAGTGGATATTCACATATATTTTTATCAACAATAGGGTGGTTTTTTTTACCTCAAGTGGCATAAGCAAATAGACTTGAACAAATTTTTCATTAAATCAAGATAATATCTGATAAAGTAGTCAAAATAGGTGATGGGACTCTCCTTTGATAATAATCAAAATAGGAACAACCTTTGGACGATGTTGAAAATAAAGGATACCCTTTTATTTTGTTTTTTCCCAGAAACTTTTCATTTACATTGTTAGACTAAATGTCCTATGCCTCAAGTTATCCCTATGAAATTAAACATCATCATGGTTTCAACTTTTAATTGTTCACATAGTAAATGCTAACCTTGTTTGCAGGGTCTATCGATAATTGTACTTTATTTCAAAATGAAAACACCAATGAATTGATTCTATTATAGGTAATCAGACTACAAGAGGAGTTTTTCCTTCCAGGTGAAGTCCTATTGGAACAAGGCAATGCAGTCGACCAACTTTATTTTGTGTGTTATGGTGTTCTGGTATCATCCATATTCCCTTCATTTTTTTTAGTATTTCATAATATTTGTTTTTCATATCGAAAATGTGGAATACCTTAATAATTAAAGATCATTTGCTTGTTTACTTTCCTTCATTTTAAGATCTCTAGTTTTCAAAATTACTCTATTTGGTTCCTTTTTAGGGATTAGAATCTTAAAAATTGTGCGGTAGGGGTAATGTCTTTTGAACAATAGTATATTACTAATGATATAGTCTTATATACATTTGTAGAGCCCGATAGAGAGAAAATATTCATTTAGCCTACGGTCTACCTTTAATAATTGAGACAAATATGACTTCACGATAATGATAGAATGTCTTTTAAACTGTAGTGTACCTTTTGAACTTTTTCTTCACTAAACAAAATGGCTATTATTGAGATTAGGTTAATCCCCATTAGATTATAAAATGGGATCTATTAGATTTGAAAGCTTAGTTAAAAAAAAAAAAAGTCCCGATGCACGAAGCTCCCTCCAATGTGGGGTGAATGGTCTATTGTGCACAATTTTACCTTACTTTGTAAGATGTTGTTTCCGCGACTCGAATCCGTAACCTCTAGGTCATACGACAATAATTTTACCATTATGCCAAGACTCTCCTTCACTTCAAACTTCAAAGCATAGTTAACATTATAAAATTGATTTAATTAATTTGCACATTACTAGTGAAATAGTCTTCCACAATGCTCTTTACAATGCAAAATAAAGAGATAAGATTCATTTAGCTGACTCCAAATAGTTGAGAAAAATATACTTAATGATAATTCATTAACGATGATGATGATGATAAAAACAACTAAGTATGAGTTCGTAAAGGCTGGATGTGAAATTTAGAATCTTCACGATGTTACACTGTCAAAAGTAAAGTTGAATGATAGGGAATATGATACTTTTTGGTCAATTCAATGGTAACTTTAAAATTCAAATTGCATCAGATGTTAAACATTTCCTTTGCTTATTACTGACACTTATTATTTCTCCAGGAAGGGATAACAATTGGTGAAGATGGATCGGAAGAGACTGTTCTACTCTTGGAGCCTAATAGTTCATTTGGAGAAATTTCCATTCTTTGCAACATTCCTCAACCTTACGCCATTCGGGTTCGTGAACTTTGTAGACTCTTGCGTCTTGATAAACAACTTTTTGCAAATATTATGGAGATATATTTTGTGGATGGTAGGACGATACTAAGCAACCTTATCGAGGTAAAATTTTCATTTGAGTTTGCTTTGTTCTTTTCGGGGGAGTTTTTTTCCTTGTGAATTGTGTTTTGCAAGCTTTATTGACACAACACTATGAATGGAAGGAGAATGAATCCAATGGGCGAATCAAACATCTTGAATCAGATATCACATTTCATATTGGAAAGCAAGAAGCCGCACTTGCTTTACAGGTTAATAGTGCTACTTACTATGGCGATCTGCTTCAGCTGAAAGGTTTGATCAAAGCGGGAGCTGATCCTAAGAACACAGATTATGATGGCCGTTCGCCTTTGGTAAGAATACCAATTGTACGGAAACTTATTGTTAACATGTGCTTGTCAATAGCTGTTGAAGTACCGTTACTTTGCTTTCAATAGTTACTCAGGATTTAATGATCTACCTAAATCAAACTACTCTCTTCTCAGCATCTTGCAGCTTCAAGAGGGTTTGAAGATATCACCTCATTCCTCATTCAAGAATGTGTCGATATTAATGCTTCTGGTATGCTTCATGTTTTGTGTCTGCAAAATCAACTTGTCGAATTGTCGCTGTGAAACTTATGTTGTATCAATTTCTATCAGATAATTTCGGGAACACACCATTGTTTGAAGCTGTGAAGAATGGACATGACAAGGTGGCTTCTTTACTATACAGCAATGGAGCCAAACTGAATCTTAAAGATCCCAGTAGCCATCTTTGTTCAGCTGTTGCAAGGGGGGATTCTGATTTTATCAAACGGCTTTTAGCTTATGGAATTGATTTGAACTTGAAGGACTACGATAGCCGTACCCCACTCCATGTAGCTGCTTCTGTCGGTTTTTATGCCATCACAAAGATGCTATCAGAGGCTGGGGCAAGTGTCTTTTCAGTCGACAGGTATTGGCTAGTATGTCGGTATATATATATCACATGTTGCTTTTGTTTGTTGAAACTCAAAACAATAAGAATCCTAAATTATTTCGCGCTCATCATCATCTATTCCACTTTCTTCAAACTCTACGAGCAATCTATTCAAAGTCTAACTTCAGCTGTGGCAATGGCTAAACTTCATTTCAGGTGGGGCAACACCCCTTTGGATGAAGCAATGAAGTGCGGTAGCGAATCCATGGTGATGTTATTAGAAGATGCAAAATCTCAAGAGCTCTCCAAGTTTCCCGAGCGTGCCCAAGAACTCCAAGGTAGTATTTCTTTAGATTTATATATCTCAAGAACTTATCCAACAATCAATCTCTAACTTCCTCATCAACCACCTAAACTCTTATTTAAACCATTTGCATCAAAAGTAAACATGATCCTTATTGAAGTAGAATGATTACTTTGTGTATGTATTCTCGATTTACCGTTATATCATACCACAATGTATACTGACTAAAGACCTTTCTTTTACTCAAGAAAAAATGGAATCTCGGAGGAGATGCACAGTGTTCCCCTATCACCCAAGGGATTTGATAGAGAGCCGAAAAGAAGGAGTCATGTTATGGATCCCCCACACTCTCGAAGAGCTCATTAACTCCTCACAGGAATTGCTCAATTGCTCAGTTTCGCGCTTGCTCTCTGAAGAGGGAGGAAGGATATTGCCCGCCGGCTTGATCACCGACAACCTAGCACCCTCGGTTCATGCTCAAAATACAACCACCACAAGTGATAAGGAGCTCAATTAGCTGTTCAAGCATATGTGTTATTACTTGTATCATTATCATCAGCATCATCATCATTATCATTGCATCAATCAAGGAAAAGAAATCATTTACACTCCTTGCCATTGTTTCAAAATTTCATTGATCCTCTGTCAAACATGTAAATTATATTAAGGTGACTGATGCCCCCATGAGTGTTGTGTAATAATAAAATATTCAAGGGAACAAATAAGAGGATCAGAGTTTGAATCCTAATATGGAGGAATATTTTGAAGGTTGGTCTCTAACTGTGCATAAGTTGTGCCTTTAATTTACTCAATATGCAAGCTAAGGAGAAGACTGACCTTAGATTATATATATATATATATATAATAAGATGACTAATGTATCCACGAGTGTGATGTAGTGATAAAGCACTTAGGGCTATACATGAATCGAATGTTCATAAACAAGCTAGGTATTAAGCTTGATAAAAGCTTATTTATATTCATTTAATGCACACAAGTTAAACAACTTGTTAAACTAAACAAATAAGCTTGAACATATGTGTTCAACTTGTTAATAGTCGTGAACAACGTTCATAAACAATATTTGTGAACAATATTCATTAATAAAACTCTTATCAACATGCTAAATAAAAAAAAAAAACTTTTAAAATAAATAAACAAATTTGAATTATCAAGCTTAATAACTAATCAAACAAATAAAAATTTCAAACAATCAAACAACTTTAAATTGAGAGTATGATGACAACTAAACAAACCAACCTCAAGCCAAGTTTGAATTGAGAGCTTGATAACATCTAAACGAATCAAATTCAAACCAAACTTTAACAAAATCAAGCAACCCACAGGACGTAGTACAGATGGTGGACACATGACATCTCTAGCGTAATGGTCAGAGGTCGATTTTCAGGAACCGATGACTTGAGATTTATCCCATCATGGGCATAATGCCTGTGTACCTGCATTACCTCCCTTCATATCCATGGGGCTGACATTAGAGGGGTGTTAAGATAGCGGATCTACTTTTTTTTAATTAAATCTAAAGCCAAGCTTGAACCAATATCAAGTTAAAAAAAAAAATCAAGCCAAGTTTGAACAATCATTTTAAAGGTTTGATTCATTTTAGGTTTAGCTTGGTTATCTTATTAAATAAGCTTCAAGACCTCAAAGTTTGGCTTGGCTTGTTTATAACACTCAAAGGAACAAATATGAGGATCATAGTTTGAATCCTATATGGATGTATATATTATTATTATTATTACTATTATTATTATTATAGTTACCTTGCACATTCTTGGGCGACCCTGATATGTTAGGCACTCGAACTCTCAAAAGTGAATCGGAGCACCTGAGTGGGACATCCAGGCGCCCAGACCTATGAGGGTCGCCCAGGAGTGTGAAAGATATCTCATCTCTCTCTCTCACTTTTGAGAGTTCGAGCACCTGACCTATGAGAGTCGCCTAAGAGTGTGCAAGGTAATAATAATAATAATAATAATAATAATAATAATAATAATAATAAGAAAAAGAAGAAGGAGAGGAGGAGGAGGAGGAGGAGGAAGAAGAAGCTGTTAAAGCATGGCTATAGAACATTATTAAGGAATAAAACATTTAGGGTAATTAGTAAATTTAAAGGAGAATTTATTTTTTTGTAATAATTTATAAAATGAGTCAGTAAACTAGTACAATTTAGCAGGTTAAGTTAGACACATCAAAATAGGTTGATCGGAGCTGAGCATGACTCAAGCTTGGTCAGTCCATTTACTTGCCATGTCATGTCAGGTTGAGCTTGGTCCAATCTATCACATGACTGCTTGACACGGGTCAAATCCTAGTTCGGTCAAGCCTAGATCCATATGGGGCCAAACCCATTTTCTTATATAATAAAAAGTAAAAAATATTTTTAAAATTTAAAATTATTTTTTTTAGAAAATAGTGTATATATATATTTATATTTTATTTAAAAATTAGATATATTTAAAATTTTCCTTTTTTATTTTTAAAAAATAATTATTTTTTCTATTATTGTTTTTTAAATTTTAAGTATATAAGTTGGACTTGAAACACAGATTATGTTCACCTTGAGTTCATATTAGGTTTAGTGCGGGCCTTGATCGGGCTAAGTCACCGTGCACTCTTTGATCGGGCTAAGCCACCGTTGCTTAGTTCGGCTTGTGACATGCTAAGATGGGATTAGACACAAGACTTCATGCTAACCTATGGATAAATTATATTATATCTATTCATCTCTTTATAAACAACTCTTAATCAATAGTTAGTTAATCTAATCTTCCAAAAATAAAATTTATGGAGATTGGGTGACTACCTAACAATATTAAAATTCAGGTGAGGAGGAATAAGGAATAATAATTCAATGCACAAACAAACAAAAGAGTGAAGCCAACAAATATTTTTTTTTAAAAAAAACATAAGAAAGATACAAACGTGTTACACTCCTAAACTTCTTTATCAATTTAATTAATTTAATTGATAATAGAAGTCCTTTATTTAAAATTATTGCACATAAAATCATTAAAAAATCTCCTTTAAAAATTATTAAGATAACACTCTCTTTGTCCTTTATTTCAAAATATTTTGATCAAAGTTGTATTTCTAAATTAGAACCACATTAGTAAAAAATGCATTAAGAGGTATATATAATTTTAATAAAGATAAAAGCAATAAAAAAGGTAGCGTTAAAGAGTCGAACCATATTAGTTTTATTATACACAACTTTACTTAAGAGGTTCTTTCAGCAAGGGTCGTGACTCAAAGGTTAATAAAACAATTCAATATTTGAATTTGAATGAAAGAAATATCCTAAAAGTCTTTGCTTAATACTGATTAATTTAAAAATTTGATTCTATAAACTTTTTTTATTCATAAAAGATAAATCAGAAATTATTTATAATGAATAAACTATTAATTTAATAATTTTATATCAACTGTTTATTAATTCGTCGAAACTCAAATTTAATTATTAAAGGTCCATGCAATACTATTTTCCTGGGGGCAGTGGGTATAAGTTATGTTTCTACGGTATTTATTTAAATCTGCATTTGACTAGGAGGCCATTTAAGTCATTTCAGTTCTAAAGTAATTGGATGGGGTCCGTCGTCGCAGTGAACTGCGATCGGAGTCGCGGAGTTCTTTTCCACTCGTGATACTGCGGCAGTGATGGGGAAACCACTAAATCCCTAGTCCTTCGAGCTCCGGGTTTCCATTTCCACGGCGAAGAAGCCTTCGCGATTACCGCATTTGGGGGCTGGAGCTGGAACGTCAGGCCGTTTCCGGTGGAGGTGAATCGGAGGGGAGTAGAGCAAAAGGGTTTCTTGTTCGCAGTCGGGTGCGGACTTCACTGTGGCTTGCGAAATCTGGCTTCGGAGGCCTAAGCCAATCGCATTGGGGATTCCGTTCGAGAACAGGTAGATTGCGACTAATAAAAAGGACAAGAAAAAAAATTGCCCGGGGTGAGGGAAGAAGACAACTAGGGAAAGGGAAGAAAGGAACAATAAAAAGAAACAATTGTGCCCAGGGAGTGGGAAGTGGGAGTTTGGCGGAAGCTGAAGGAGAGGAATTTTATATAGGAATAAGGAGTTTTTTAATGGCAGCGAATCTTGAGCTAAATCCGCCACGCAACCCCTCTGGGAAAGCGATTTTTCTCAAAAATATTGTAAGTTTCTCGCTTAATTGTGCTCCGGTCGCGGAGGAAGACGAGATTTTATTATTATTATTATTATCTTGCCGCTAATTACGTTGCTTCCACCCAAATCTCAATTCTTGAGTTTAAAGATGAAATTTTTTTGGACTTTTTAATACAGAGGGGAATGGGAGAGAGAGAGGAACGAGCCCTGGTACCAAATCGCAACTGGACTCGCCAATGCTCTCCATTTTTTAATGGAGGAGAGAGATAACAGAGAAGAAAACCAGAGAAGAGAGAGAGGCGAGCTGGCTGTCTCCCTCATCGCCATTGGAATAAGCGAAGTTTTCCACCTTTTAAGAAGGTCTTAACCACGCCTTCATCCTCTTTCCCGCAAATCAACACAAGAATTGATGCCATTTGCTTGGAGCTAAGCCAAGCTAAACCGCAGTTTGGACGCACCCCTGCCGCAGAGTGAGAAAGCAGATCCAAAGGTTGGAATTTTGCCAAAGGTTGGTGCGACTTTGAGTTGGAAAAAGGAAGTGGGCACTCATGGCGGGCGGAAGGAAGAGCACGTGGTGGTGGAGACGGAAGGCGGCGGTGGTCGCCGGGGTGGCGATTGCGGTGAGCGTGTTCCTGGCGTCGCACTGCTATTTCCGGAGGGAGAACATGATCAAGGCGGAGGAGGCGCTGGTGAGCATGTGCGAGGAGCGTGCGAGGATGATCCAGGATCAGTTTGCTGTAAGCGTCAACCATGTGCATGCTCTCGGCATCCTCATCTCCACATTCTACTACCAGAAGCAGCCCCCTGCCCTTGATCAGGTGGGACAAGTACAGGGCTCTGTCATTATTAATTTCCATATTTTTGTCCAAATATTCTTCTGTTTCTCTTGTTGGCGATCTTTTAGTTCCTTCTTTTTTTTTTCGTCTCTTTTGGAAGCCTAACGATGGAGGCAGAGGTTTATACTAGTCTTTCTCTTGCTCTTTTGTTGTCAGCCATGTTTGATGGTACCTATCTCAGTCCCTTTTTTGTGTATTAACCAAGACATTATTCTTCTGTCTCCTTTTGTACTGAGGCTATGCCAGAGTATTTTCAGTTACTACCCATTTATTTGGCAAAAGCAAGATTCTGGTCTCTCCACCAAATAAATTAGGCTGTTTTGGTTCTATGGGTTTCCTGGAGGAGTATTGTGCTTGAGTTTACTTGAGTTTGAAACTTTGATTGCAGGAGACATTCACATGCTGCCCGTGATTCTTCGTGCAGGAAGAATGCTTAACTATTCCATATTGTTTAAATCTGTTTTCTGTCTTACCTTCTTGAGTATAAATCTCTTACCTGTGGTTCTTCCGTATAGGAAGAATACCTTACTTGTCTATATTAGTTAAATCTGTTTTCTGTTCTAGCTTCTCGAGCATTGTGCTTGAGTTAACTTGAGTTTGGTTGCAGGAGACATTTGCATATTACACTGCGAAAACAGCTTTCGAACGACCTTTGTTAAATGGGGTAGCATATGCTGAGAGAGTTGTTCGTTCCCAAAGGGAAACTTTTGAGAGTAGGCAGGGGTGGACCATCATGACCATGAAAAGGGAGCCATCACCCATGCAGGATGAATATGCTCCTGTAATTTACTCCCAGGAGACTGTATCTCACATCGGCGCACTTGATATGATGTCCGGCGAGGTTTAGCACTTGATAACTAAGTTATTCTGCTGATGCCTTTGTTCCTTTGGCTTTTGTTGATTCCTGCATCTTTTACAGGAGGACAGAGAGAATATTTTACGGGCTAGGGCGACTGGGAAAGCTGTTCTTACAAAACCTTTTAGGCTTCTTAAGTCAAACCATCTTGGCGTGGTTTTGACCTTTCCAGTATATTACGCAGGGCTTCCTGAGGATGCAACAATAGAACAACGCGTGCAAGCAACTGCAGGGTGAGATAGTTGCTTATATGTGTACTTACAATTTGTTTCAATGCTGTTTCCCTTCGATTTCTATTTCCATCTTCACTAAATGCTATCTTATTTATGGTTAATTCCTTCGGGTATTTAATAGCTAAAGTAGATTATGATTTGCCGTATTTAATAGATAAAGTAGATTATGATTTGCCTTGTGTGAAAACCTGCCTAACAAAGCTGAAATTGTCAAATCTAGCCCATATCAATGATGACATTCATTTGTCCTGAATGGGTTTAGAATTTTTCCATATCATTCTACAATAAAAATAAAAAAATATATCTAATTTCCCAATAGAATGGATATTGCTAGCAGCAACATAGCCAACTTAGATTTGAATGGTAGGAGGAGATTCAGGTTGCTGCCAAAAAGTTAGGAATCACAGCTAATTGTTGTATTGCATATATCTAAATTTCCCTGTGTCAATCTGTTAATCTTGTATTAGCAATATTCCTTTATCATGTTCTGCTAGATACAACCCACTTTTTATAAGTTTATCTTCAGGTATATGCCCTTTGCCATTGTCGTTCACCTTGACTTTCTGCTTAGCAGATATCTTGGGGGTGCATTTGATGTAGAGTCACTTGTGGAAAATTTATTGAAGCAACTTGCTGGCAGTCAAGATATTATGGTAAATGTTTATGACATTACCAATGGTACTGAACCCCTGATCATGTATGGACCTCAAAATCCAGAGGGTTATATGCCTCTTTCACATTTCAACATGCTTGATTTTGGAGATCCATTAAGGAAGCACCAGATGCATTGCAGGTTAGACATTACAAATTAGTTTACACATGCAATTCCTTTTTTTGTTCATGTGTTTCATGCTTTGCCAAAATAATGGTGTCTTGTGCAGGTATAGGGTAAAACCCCCCCTTCCATTTTCAGCTATTACAACCCCATTTGGGATTTTTGTGATCATCATGCTAGGAGGTTACATAGTATTTGCTGCAAAAAATCATTATGACAATGTTAAAGAAGATTGTCGGAAGATGGAAGAGCTAAAATTTCAAGCAGAGGCTGCTGATGTTGCAAAATCTCAGGTATGACATTTCCTTTGGATCATGAAATTCCTCTTACGTTCATATTTCTAATTTCTTTCCTTTTGCTAAATTTACAGTTTCTTGCAACTGTGTCGCATGAGATAAGGACACCTATGAATGGCGTGCTAGGTATTGGTCCTCTTTCAGCTGACATTTTCTTGGATTTAGATTATCTGCAAGTGTTTAAACTGACCATTAACAATTCTTTTGGAAGGAATGTTGGACATGCTTTTGGACACTGACCTTAATTTAACTCAGAAGGATTATGCTCAAACGGCTCAAGTTTGTGGCAGAGCATTAATTTCACTAATCAATGAAGTTCTTGACCGGGCAAAAATTGAAGCTGGCAAGTTAGAGATTGAGGCAGTTCCATTTTATTTGAGGTCAACCCTTGATGATGTGATTTCCTTGTTTTCTTCAAAATCAAGAGAGAAGGGCATTGAGGTAAAAGCCCACATCCCTTAGGATAAAGCTATTTCGAGTAATTCTACTCTCCTTTTCCAAGATTTGGTGATTTTATGAATTTACTGCTTGCTAATTTCTAATGTGTTGGCTGATTGCAGCTTGCTGTATTTGTATCTGACAAAGTTCCAGAAGTCGTCACTGGTGACCCTGGGAGATTTCGGCAGATAGTAACAAATCTGGTGGGAAATTCAGTTAAAGTAAGTACATGCATTTTTGTTTTCTGCTTTCTATTATCTTTTGGCATTCTCTGCCACTAAACCTTGTGGGAACAATTGATCCATCACTTTGCTTATGTCCTGTTCATAAGACCTTATATTCTCATGCAGTTTACTGAGAGGGGCCATATATTTATCCAAGTGCATTTGGCTGAGAACTCAAATCTAACGATAGATGGAGAAGTTTATGGTGACTTACATGGGGAAACACAAGAAGATAAACTACAAGTTGGTTCCTTTAATACTTTAAGTGGGTTTCAAGCTGCTGATGCTAGAAATAGTTGGGAGAATTTCAAGCTTCTTGTTTCAGATGAAAAATTATCACCAGAAGTCTCAGCAAGTGAAATGACGTCCGAGAAAGCTGAGGAAAATGTCACTCTCATCGTCAGTGTTGAAGATACAGGCATAGGGATCCCATTACGAGCCCAGGATCGTGTCTTCACACCTTTCATGCAAGCCGACAGCTCGACTTCCAGAAACTATGGAGGAACTGGTATTGGCTTGAGCATTACTAAATGTCTGGTTGAATTGATGGGAGGAGAAATTAGTTTCATCAGTCAATCAAATCTTGGAAGTACATTTACATTTAGTGCCGTTGTCAAAAGATGCAATAAAGATTCAATTATAGATACAAAGAGAACTCCTGAGGCTCTACCTTCTGGGTTCAAGGGAATGAAAACTTTTCTAATTGATGGAAAACCAGTTAGAAGTGCTGTGACAAAGTACCATTTGAAGAGGCTGGGCTTAGCTATTGACATTTCAAGAACAGTCAAGTTGGCACTAATCTCCTTGGCTAGATGTAATGGCAGTCTAAAAACTAGGTATGCCCCAAAGTTTGTTTGTCTGCACGCTATTGAAGGATTTACTTTTTATGTAAAGGTGTACTAGTACTGCTTCAGATTTCTTGATTCAATATTGTGGAAAGTGCCCTTGATGTAGCTGCTACCACATGAACAAAATGATCTAGCTGTCTCTTTATTAGCTACTACCTCATGAAATAATGATCAAGTTGTCTCTTTATTAACTTTGGCACGAACTCTGATCATGTGGGATTGTCTCATGCCTTGTTTGTGTGTTACATTTTCATGTACCATCATCGGCATATTTATAAATCAACATTGTAATCCTTGCTTCCATCTGGTGACCAATTTAGATTGATAGCGTGCCTACCTACATTTGTTCAAGTAAAACCTATATATATTTTTAGTGTGTCACAACCACCTAGATAAGAGAAGTGACCTGCTTAACTTCAAGATAGTAGTAGCTCAATCATGAAACTTTAAGCTCCCTTTATTAGCCAACGCCTCACCGTGTGGCACTATGGAACTACACGAGGGTGTTAAAATCTTCCATACTTTAGGCTTGGCATTTCCCTCAAGATTCAAAACCCAAATCTTTACCCAAAATTATCCCTAATTGACAACATTTAGTGGCTGCGCTATCATACAAGTAATCCTTTCCAAACACTTTATCATGCTTAGGATTAGGTATGCTTTAATATCTTTTGTCTGCATGGCTCACTATTTTGAACCTTGGTTCAACCATCAAAGCTACTAAAAATTCTGCATTTGGCCATAGCTTAACATGTGGGACTAAGACTAAAGTGTCATGGTAACCATTCTAATTTATTTGAGTCAATACTTTCTATTATTACAAAATTCATGATTTTGTTAACATGTGTTTTTCTTACACCTCAATTATCATTTTGACCAATTCTTCCTTTTTCCTGTGATTATTGTGTCCAGGAGACAACCATATGTTATATTTGTCGAAAAGGACTCATGGTACACTGGCATGGATGTTCACTTGCATGATCAGCTGTTGTTGCTCAAGCAGAATGGTTGCATTCTAGAATTGCCAAAGGTCATACTTTTGGTGGCCCGTGAATCTGAGAAAGCAAAAACATGTTCCTTCATCGATACTGTGATCATGAAACCTCTCAGAGCAAGCACTGTGGCAGCATGCCTTCAGCAAGTGCTTGGTATAGAAAAGCCACAAAAGGAGATGTTGAATGGTCTAGCTAATCTGCATACCCTATTAGCAGGGAAGAACATATTGGTGGTTGATGACAACAAGGTAAATCTTAGAGTTGCTGCAGGCATCCTTAAGAAATATGGGGCGAGGGTGGAATGTGCTGAAAGTGGGAAAGATGCCGTTTCACTCCTTCAACTGCCTCATAAGTTTGATGCTTGTTTCATGGATGCTCAGATGCCTGAAATGGATGGGTAAGGACCCAATTTTTATTTTTCACTTGATTAACTCTCTAGAAAATCTTTTAAGCTTTGTGTTTTCTCATACCTACATAATGTGTCCATATGGACTTAAATCTGTATCTACAGATCAAACCTAGATTATGACCCACCAAAAAGCAAAAAAAATTCATTTCTTGTATATTTGATGATATCAACAATTCTATAATGCTAACTATTTTAATCTTATAAATCCCCGGAGGCAAACTTGTAATCGACAACAGAAAAGCTAGATAATAATCCACCAATAAGCTCACATAGAGGTTTAATTTTCAGATTTGAAGCAACTAAGCTTATACGGTTGGTGGAAAGCATTGCGAATGAATGTAGCAGAAATGAAGGAGCCTCTATATACAGGGAGGAACCTATGGCGGATGAATGGCACCTGCCGATTCTTGCCATGACTGCTGATGTGATCCAAGCAACATATGAGAAGTGCATGAAATCTGGAATGGATGGATATGTCTCTAAGCCTTTTGAGGAGCAACAACTTTATCAAGCAGTTGCTAAGTTCTTGGTACCAAAATCTAATTTGGATCTATGACAGATTTTTCTACTGAAAGATCTCTTATGTGGGGCATTGTAGATGCAACAAGATGACAGTGTTAGTGTCAATAGTGGTAGAACAGCCTCAGAAAGGATACATTGTACAAAAGAGTATGATGGGCTCTGCGAAATGTCGACCATTTCAGGTGTCGGTGGCAGGAAATGTTTGCAATTTCTTACTCACTCACTTTCTCATTCTTTGAAAGAAATGTATATTTTTTTTGTCTCTTCCAATTTTGTGATAAAATTAAGACATTCCTTGTTCGACTTAAGTCCTTGTCTTGCTTGAAGGGGATAAAAGAAACCAGAGTAAGAGCGTCATTAGGTTCGAATAACTTAGTATTATTTTGTTTTTTGTTTTTTGTTTTGTTTTTGCTTTGTAGAATGAGAAGCTAGTGACAGCATCCAAAGTGAATCATCTAAAAGGAGATTTAAATCATCAAAAGAAGCAATTAAAGTAACACTCCTGGTAAGCACAACTTTACTACAAGAAATGGATTCAATTAAGAATTCAATTTGCATTTTTTTCATGAATCTTGGAGGATTATGATTAGATATTTTTTTGTCATCCAGAAATGAAAAAAAATGCATGTTTCTCTTTGAATCGATTATTTGCAGTTGTGGATGGATGCAACCGAGCTCTACTGATTTAGATGGAGTTCTTCTAACAGAATTCTCCTTGTTCAACCTAGAGGTATGAAACAGATTTTTTTAACTGAATGCTTTTTTCCCTTAAACAAGAAGAAGTTCAACCATAAATCATGATTTTGTTATATTTTGTTTTCAATCATGATGTAAGATTTAGTATACCTGATCGTCGCTTTTGTAATAATAAATTTAGCTCCATAAACCTTCATCCTGAATTCTCCTCAAAGATTTAGTAGAATGGAAGAAATCATCCTAAAACCTATGATTTATAACGAACAATAACAGTTGGAATTATAGGGTACCAGCTTCTAATCTTCCACCCTCCAGTTTCTACTCAGAAAACAAATAAAATAAAATAAAATAAAATAATATCACAAAGCCCATCCAATCCACCTAATTGCTAATAATAAATGTTTCACACTTCACAATAGGTTTCAAATTCTAAAGATGCATTAATTCATAGTTAAAGCTCCTCGACATCTCAATCTGATGAACTATTGTAAAAGAAAGTAGACATCCTATTGATGTTGGTGCATGCTAACTTTGTAAATTAGTAAATAAATAAAATTGGTCATTCCTTATGGATTACTCATCGAGTTTAGAAAATTCAATCATGCTGAAAGCAAGTTAGCCCTGGCTGTTGAGAACACAATTTCTTATATAATTTCCTCAAATTTAATTACTGAAAAGCACTGAATGTGTGATCCCATGGTTTTATAAACCCCTGTATTTTGTCATCTCATTAAGACTAGCAATTAGTTCAAAAGAACCACAGAGGATGAACAAGAGGAAGAGATTAGAGGAGCAAGGGTTTTTTATCTTCCCCGGAAATCCAACTCATTTCAGTGGCTCATTCCGAGAGAACATCGAAACCTTACTTAAGTTTGGGCATCTTGAAGCTTTACTTGGACATGGAGATCAACTGCAATGCCATTCATTTCAATTCCAACTCCATCAGCATAGTACTAAACTTCTTGTCTTGGAAGAGGATGTCAAAGAGCCAGACTCTCAAAGATGTCATTATTGTCATTTTGCCGGTACAATATATCTTTTCGTAGTGTAAATGAGTAGCCAATTAGTGAAATATAAATTATTTGTGCAGGTTGGGGCCACCACATCATTCGTAGCAAGAGGTTTCACTTTGTGTTGCCTCCATCAGCAGCACTTCAAGCTATAAGCCATCATGTTGCTAGAGACTGGCTAAAGAAAGATAAATCAGGGTCGGTGAAACCATCGAAGACAAATTGCATCTTGATGCATGGAGTCATGCACTCGAATGGTTTTGGACACTTGGTAGAGATCAATAATGGCTTTCAAGGTGGTTCTCATTTCATTTCCGGCCGCCAAATTATGGACTTGTGGGACACGATTTGCTCAGCTTTGCAAGTTAGGTACGTATCGTCTTCTCTTCTTTCTTTGAGAAATTCTTTCGGAGAATTCATTGGTGTTCTTGAAAATTTGAAGAAAGGTGAGCTTGATTGACATCGCGATGAAGGGGGAAATGGAGCTGAGATTAGTCCATGGTATCGCTTACAGTGAGCCCTGGTTTGGCAGGTGGGGATACAAATTTGGCTGCGGAAGCTATGGTGCCACTACCCAAGAGGTTTACCGGCATTCTCTACAAGTGATACGGGACCTTCCTCTTTGTTGCCTCTTGAGTCATCATTTGATCTCGTCCATTATCATAAAATATCAGTCGTTCTCTGAGCAGATCCTGTCGACTCTGAGCGATCTGTTCAGGTTCATGATTGGTTTGCAGTGCTCAAGTATTACAAGGTCAGTATCGATCATTCAGATGTTACTATTTTAAAAGGCCACGCTGCACCAAAATGATGTTATTGAAAATACTACCGAAAATGCTTTTTCTTGTAGTGCAAAGACACGCCTCGCTCCAAAATGTGCTCAACATGCCATGGATTACTACTGCCAAGAGGCCATGACCAAAACTCCACCGTGCCGATGGTCTGGAAAAAGAGTCGCAATGGCAGCGCGAGTGATTGTTGAAAAGCTGAAGAACTCTGGTCTCCAATGGGTCACTAGGCAGGCGATCAGAGACGCAGCCCGGGCATATGTGGGCGACACTGGCTTGCTAGACTATGTTCTGAAAACACTGGGAGATCGAGTTTTTGCAGGTTATATTGTGCGCCGCAAGGTGAATCCAATCACCCGATTGCTCGAGTACTGTGTGGAGGACATCTCGAGGACGAGGGACCAGTGTGAGAACAGATTCCAAGCGCGGATCATGAGAGACTTGTTGTGCTTGTACAGATGCATACTGAGCACGATTCCGAAAGAAGTGAAAGTGGTTCTGAATGCCAAGCAGCTGGTCAAAGACTTCAAAGGTGAATTGCGAGCTAAATATTTGATTGTGGGAGATGTAAAACACCATATTGAAGGGGAGATTCGTGAAGGCGACAATGTGTTTAGCATTGTGGATTGTGACACATTTGCGGTTAAAGAATTCGAACTTGAATCGCGGACTGAAGATTTGGTCGTGGAAGATGAAACAAGCAATATTAAAGTGGAGATTCATGAATGCAACAATGAGATGAGCCTTGCGGGTTGTGACATGATTATGATGGAAGCGAGAAGCGTTCTTGATGCTAAGTGCTTGGTCAAAGACAATGAAGTAGAATTGCAAATCAAAGATTTGGTCGTGGGAGATGAAAAAGGAAATATTGATGAGATCAACATTGTGAATTGTGGTGGGTGTGGTGTGAAGGACGGAGAACGGACGATATGCTGCAACATTTGTGAAGATTGGGAGCACACGAGGTGTGTGGGAATCGCTGACGAGGAAGAAGCTCCTAGTGTGTTCATTTGTGGCAGATGCGAGAACGAAATGCTCACATGGCAAAGCCTACAAGTGATGCTATGAAGCTGCAAGTGTTCATTCGTATAGATTGATGCAAATTTAGCTATCATTTGGGTATCAACTCAGCTACTTCTTTGGGAATGAACATGGTCATTAGCATAGATGGACTATACGATGGACCAAGAATATTTATAAAAAAAATGAATGAAAAAGAGGATTCAATAGATATTATTTTACAATTTTCATGAATTTAACATTAATCCTTACTTTTATTTTAAAATTTAAATTTCTCTTTATATTTTTTTTATTAAAATATAATTTTTCTTAGAAGTGAACGACTCAACCGATGATAAAGAAGCAAAATTATATAATTTTTTTTTTTTTACTTTTTATAAAATTATAAAGTATTGACGATTGATAAATATCATTAGCTATAAATTAATGAAATAAAATACTTATTTAAAATGATTAAAGATAAATCAAAATGAAATCATGATTAATGATTAATTAGCTTACAAATGCAAATCCAAACTCAAACTGCTGTCGCAACTGGACTCGATGCGCTTCGGAGGAGTTAAGAAAGAAGACGGGCCGCCGTCACGCGCACTGCCGGCGCCGCCTTTCTCTGGTCGACGAAGAGGCGGTGCAGCGTTGTCACGCCGGAGGGTATGCAGCGCCGGCACGATCCGTGGCAGCGACGCTGCGGTGGCGTAGAGGAAGCGGAGTTCGCCGGCTGTCGTCCAGGACAAAGGAGGCCAGAAGTGGTGGGAGCGGGCGGCGGCGGAGGCATGGTGGCGGAAATGGAGGTGCTGCGCCGCGCGCTTGTGCGCGTTCTGGTGGCCGCCGAGCGCCTGCGAGGTCGGGAACTTGCGGCCGCAGTAGTGGCACTCGAACTTACGCCCTCCTCCGGCGGCGGGGCTCGAGGGCGTGGCCTCGCCGACGGTAGGGAAGTCGATGCCGAAGAGTCGCAGGGCGGAGGATGTGGTGCTGGCGGCCTCCGCTGGCGGCAGGGTCTGGGGCAGGAAGGGCAGCTCGGAGAAGGCGTCGAAGGTAGTTGCCTTGTCCCATGGCAATGGCGGCGGCGGCGGCCGCGCGCCGTCTCTTGCTCGACCATATGGTCCATATCACCAATTTCTAGTAGTGGGAGAAGTGTGAAAAATGTAATCATTGATGAGATCTATTTAAGCCCTTTATTTCTTTATTAATTAAACTTGTTTAATTGTAAAAAGGATATTCCCGTCAATACCTTACATTTTGTAAGATACTATTTACGTGACTTGAGTAGCTTTACCGTTGCACGACCCTTCTTCAATTAATTTTTTCTAATTTTAAAAAATAAAATTGAGATTAACCTAAAAATACAATTCGATGAACAATGACATACTATACGGTATATTTTCACACGAAGATCTTCGAATGCATGCGAAGATCTATATATCAATTTCAATTAAGCTGGCGTATGTTTAAGCACTTGGTAGAGTATAAATTTGCTATGTTTATAATTCATAAGCTTCTCGCATAACTTACCATGTTTACACATTGTTCAATTTTATACGAAGTTTCTCTACACTATTGTTTTACATAATCTGATACGGCGATAAAGATGGATTCCCTAAGAATAGGTTATGATGTGACGATAAAGGGGGGCCTCGTCCGACACGGGTCAACTATCGAGGTAGAGGTTAAAGTCAACATGGTTAATGCCAGGGTATCAAAAGACTCACCTATAGTGTCTGAGAGGAGGTCGACTGCAACGGTCGGTCGGACGAATCAATGTCCAATCGACAAGAGACTACAACGACCGGTCAGGTCGATCAGTGTTCGAGCGGGCCAACCGTTCAGCTCGGGCTAATACGGTAAGACAGTCAGACGCTCAGTGAGAAGTGGCAATATGCTGAGGAGATCGAAGAGCTTGTCCGATCGGGAGGGACAAGCTACTACGCCCAACCACTGCACGGAAGAGCAGCTGAGGCCAACAGAGCAAAGGAGTCATGACCGAGTGGCTATCCTGCTCGGCCAAGCAACGAGATCATTGTTATATTTGTTGATATCCTTGTGGGAGATAGTGCTGCTAACACGAGGCATGGTTGATAGGCGGATCGTACATCGGAAGCTTCTACTGTCTTGTCAGGGATATGCATATGTATTAAGGAATGGTGTCAGAGGTATTTTCCCGACAGGTCCTTTCATAGGACACATTGGAGAACGTGTTCACACTTCAAGGAGCCTGCACGTCACCCACCAGAGCTCTATATAAAGGGAGGGGAGGTCCAAGCATTGACACAGGTACGCGTTATTACTGTTTGCGCTTGCATTATTGTTGCTCCACTTTCCTTTATAGTTCAGGTGATTGACTTGAGCGTCGGAGGGACAACGCCGGAGACTCCTTCCCTGGCTCGACACTAGCGTTGCTTGTTTTGCAGAGTGGGATGCGGTCTATAGCCAGTCAGTGCAGCATCCACATCCCTAACTTTCCACCTCCCCGTTTTCTGACAGGATTAGATTAAAATGGGGCAGATCGACTCAGGTGGCAGTTTAAGTCAAGAAGAAGTTAAAGATATTAACAATATTAGTGAGGTGTCCAAGCTGGCCGTAGGGCCGGTCCGACGTGAAGGCCCGCCCAGGCCTCCTGCCAGGACCGACCTCCTATCTCGACTCACGTATAGAGTTGCATGACCAACTATCTTAGCCGAGTGGGGAGGATGGCCGATCAACCATCCTTCCCAATGAGCAGACAAGGTTTCGCCCAGCCGACCGCCTAGCTGATCGGATCTAAGGGTCAATCGAACATATGACTTTGCGATAAAATGAAGGGTCGAGTGAAGAATGAATAGCTAGATTGCATTTCGTAAGGTCGAGCTGACGATCCACCGGCTGAGTGGTTGCTGGTCTGCTCAACGTGGGCCCTATAGACTCACGTTGTCGTACTCTTTTGGAAGTTTGTGCTGCTAACAACAGAGAGTGTCCTATAGGTAAATTGTAATTTAAAAGCTTCTAGCCTGTCATATCGTAGAAATTTACGTGCTCGCTTAAGGAAAGGTGTCAGAGACACTTTTCGATTTGTCTTTTCTTAGGAAGGCTTTGGAAAACATGCATATACTTTGGGATGCGTGCATAGGTACTATAGTGACACTATAAAAGAAGGTCTCCATCTACAGGTGAAGGTATGCGATGCTCCATTATTCTACACGCTCTTTGCTATTGCTTGCTTCTACTATTCTCTTCTCCCAAATCGAGCACTGACTTTAGCGTCAGAAGCCAACTCTGACGACTCCTTCTCCGATCCGACACTAACACTCTCTGTGTTAAAGGATAGCATAGAGTCTTCATCCAGTTAATAGCAGAACCACGTTCCCAGCTGACCATCTTCTTAGTTTTTAAGACAGGATCATAATCTAAATTTTAATGATATAATTGGGATCTTAACATAAAATCATCGTGTTTATCTTTCTATGTGTCGATTGAATAAGTTACCTATGTGTCGATTGAATAGGTTGTCAAGCACTATCAAGATAACATTATGCGAGCCCGAATCATGCACTAAGTTTCAATACAAGTGGTTGGGATGACGTTAAATAATAGAAATGTCCAGTTCACTACGATATAAGATCGATAGATCGACAAACTACTAGATCATTGGATTGAAAGTTTATAGACTTGAGGTTGATGGGGTTTGTTTGTGTGGTAGATAGTGAGGTATGTTGTGTGGATGAGAAGGGAAATTAGGGTTTGGTTGGTGGCATTGGATTCTTTATGTTTGTTTGTTAGGTTCTTTAATTCATTGTACTAATGCTGTTAATTGTGGTCCATTGTAATTTTCATTTAATGATTAGAAGGGTGAGCTTGGAGCCAATGATTTCTTAAAATATATTTCTTATTTAAATTTTTATCATAAAATATTAATATTTGTATACTATTAGGCTCAATTTGTTTGGTTTGCACCCTACACTAAACCTTGAAACTGAACTACGTTGTACAATTCATGTAATCCAAAATGATGAAAAGTATTTGCTACATGTATAAATATGCTCAAATTAAAATTCAAATAACTTAAATTGAACTTGAATTTAAGTCATTTTGATTTATAATATAATTCTGTTCAAATCAAGATTCGAGCAACTTGAACCAATCTTGAGTTTGAATTTCATTTCGAACCGAGCTTAAGCCATAATCGTTTATATTTTAGAGATTTGAATCAAATTCAAATATCATATTTTTCAAAGTTCAAACTCGAATATTAATATTTTTATACTATTTAGTTCGATTCGATCCATTTGCATCCCTACACTAAACCGTAAACTCTATATCATCTAAATTACACACTCAAACAACACAAATCTCTCTCTCTTTGGGTTCCTTGTGCATTGATTCAATTAACTAGGTTTTGATGTCTTAAAGCTTCTAATTCAATGATTTGTAGCCATGGTGGTTGGTGAGAGGACCAAAGTGCTATGAAAAACACAGAGAGTCAAAAGAGAAAACAACAAGAGTACCACGGAAAACAAAGCAAAAACTTACAGGTCAGCGAAATTAATTTCATGTATTATGTTTTCAGGACACTTATTAATGTTGGTCAGACATGAAACAGTTTGCCCTATTTTATTTTGGGTAAAAACAAAAGAATCTTTACAAACGACCCTTTTCATTTATTATTAAAAAAATGCTTCATCTGCCCATTTTACTTTCCTGAATTATCATTTTTTTACGATAGCTACGGATTCATGACGATTATATAATTATAATAATTACGATCCCATAGATATTATAATTATATATTTATAGTAATTATAATTTTATAATTATTACAATATAATATTAATTAAAAAAATAAATTATTTATGTTGTAGCAAGTATGAGTCATAACTGCTATAAATTATAGTTGCTATAGTATATTATTATTTTACGATGTATTTATAAGGATTTTTCCTCTAAATAAGACTTGCAACCAAGGGATGTTAGACTTTTAGGTCACCTGACGTAAGCACTTCTTGATTTACCCTAGTAGCCAATGAGAAACTTCTGCAAGATCGGATCAGTCATTCTAGATTCAACGTTACTTGACTTGATTAATTATTTTTATAGTACATTATTATTAATGTTGATCATAGTTGAAGTGCTGCTATAAAATAATCTTGATAAGTGCCCATATTATAACATTTATAAATTATAGCGGCTATAACACATAGGATCAATCTCAACGTTAGAGAGCTGAATAATGTTTAAGAATTTTTAAAATGAGCAGATAGTAAATAAAACAATTGAATCAATCAAAGTTAATACAATGGAAATAAAATTAGCTTAGACTAATTCAATCAAGACAAGGCTAGACAATAAAAAATACAATGTTTAAAATATAATTCATAGTTCTAATCTCTCCTAGATGGAGAAACCTTACAAAAAAAGGATCTAAAAAAGTTCAAGCGCAATAAAAAAAATAAGGCAACACAATAACAAATAAAACTGTTATTCAAAATGTTGCTGATCAGAAATGAAGCGTGCGTCACAGCGTGTCACAACACAGAAGGCGAAGGAGCACTTAGAGCATGAAAGCAAGAATAATTCTGTGTGAATGAGTTGTGCTTAAGCTTTTCCTTGAAACACCTTATATAGGACTCCTCTGATCGCCTGAAGCCTTCCCGGTTGCCTATAGAGGTGCTGACATGACTATAACCTCCATTCGTAAGATAACGTTAATGAAGTTCTCTGATCGCTCGTATGCCCTCCAGTCGTCTAGGCAGAGGTAAAACTTCATCTCCTGGTTGCCTGGAAGTTACTCCGGTCGCCCGTACACTCCAATTGCCTCGACACAGGTATGGTTGCTTGGACCCTCTGAAATCACTTCATCGAGAGTTATCACTAACTAGTCATCCTAGAACTCCATCCAGTTGCTTGGAACTGTCAAACATACTTTTTTGCCGTTGTTACACGTAATAAGTGTTGGATCGAAAAGAATTTAGATATCTCCATAATTGCATGATATTGTCCACTTTGGGCCTAAGCCCTCATGGTTTTGCTCTTGGTCTCTACCCAAAAGGTCTCATGTCAATGGAGATATCTTTTTCTTATAAACCCATGATCTTTCTCATGTATTTTCAATGTGGGACTATGTTTGCAACCTTACAACCCCAACAATCCCCCCCTCAAACAAAGGACCATAGGCTTCCCATGTCGGTACTCGACCCACCAGGTCTTCTTGCCCCTCGGTCCACCCGACCTACTAGGGCTTCCTTGCCTAGCCGCAACTAGGACTTCTCGCCTGATGTCTGGTCCTCTTGATCCGAACATAGGAGCCCCCACTTTCTTTGTTCGAGGTCAATATTGTACCTACATGGATCAATCAGACCATAGCTCTTGTGTACAGTCGACGGTTAAACCTTCTGGCAGTCTGGACTTTGATACCAATTTTTGGATCGAAAAGAATTTAAATATCTCCACAATTGCATGATATTATCCACTTTGGGCCTAAGCCCTCATGGTTTTGCTCTTGGGCTCTACCCAAAAGGTCTCATGTCAATGGAGATATATGTTGGATCGTGAAGTTTCGATAGAGGGGGGGGGTGAATATCGATTACAAAAATTTCGATAAGAGTAAGCGCAGCGGAAAAGAAAATCAATGCTAACACAGAACCAATTTTACATGGTTCGGAGCCTGTGTCGACTCCTACTCCAAGGCCCGCACACGAGGGTGCTTTCGATGGACAATTCACTAGCAATTCGACAACTATTACAAACTAATACAGGAATGCTAATGAAAAACAAAGTAAACTATACCGACAGAAGAAGAAATTAAAAGAACAACGTTATCGGAACTTCGCAGCGTTGCAGGAGCGTAGGAAAGCAGATTCTGAGTTGTTGTTGAAGCTCCACCCCTGCCCCTTCTTTTATATGAAGCTCGGGGCGTCCCGGATCCCTTCCGGGTGCCCTGGTAGGACGTGGCAGGTCCAACCAGTGAGCTCCACGTGGCGACGCCGCGTTTGGATAAATTTTGCCTCTCGGGCGCCCGGATCCCTTCCGGGTGCCTGGACCACCTTTTTCCAGGGAGCATCTTTCCTGCAAAACAAGATTAGTCCGAGGCAAATTTATAACTTATAACCTGCAAAACAGAGTGTTAGTTCAGTTTATAGTTTAGCAAAAAGAGTATGACTTATATTCCGTCTTTCCGAGACCGGAATCTAGTCACGATCTCGGCTTAGATATCCGAAATGGGTCTAAGCCGGATCGACGCCTAATGTTCCCTTCCCGGGAACGCGCCCTCACAGTCACTCCCTTCCAGTGACTTACCTTTACTCACCTGCCAGACGTCCGGTCAGCCCTTCGACCCGTCTGGACTTCTCGCCAAGCGTCCGGTCAGCCCGTCGACCCGCTTGGACTTCTCGCCAGCTATCCGGTCAGCCCGTCAACCTAGCTGGACTTCTCGGCAAGCGTCCGGTCAGCCCATCGACCCGCTTGGACTTCGTGCCAGACATCCGGTCAGCCCGTCGACCTGTCTAGACTTCGTCTGCACACTCGGTCAGAGTGTTAGATCACGACAAACCTAACTTAACCTGATTTATCATTCATCAAAACCTGAGTTAGACCGTTAGTGCTAACCGCACCAATAATCTCCCCCTTTTTGATGGAATGACAACCTGGTTAAGTTAGTAAAAATATGCGAGTAAAAAAGTTAAACATTTTGTTCTAGCATGAGGTTTAAGTTAGTTTTTATTTTGTTTTTCTAACTTAACCTAACTTAACCACCTATCCCTCCCCCTTTGGCATTCATCAAACAAGGATATAATTTAAACATTTAAAAATACAGAGCACATAAAAAAATGTAAGGAATGATGTTTAAGTTTATCTCGGGGGAGTAAAAGTTTTAGCTTTTGAAAAAAAATAGCTAAGTTTTGAAAGAGTGACCAATATTTAGGGAGTATTTATAAGCTTAATTTTCAAAAATGACTTTTGTAAACTCAAAAGAGAATTTTCTAATCATAAGTTTGAAAAGCTGATTTTTTAATATCAGTGTATAAGTTTCAAATTTTAGGATCAAGGTAAATTTTTCAAAATATGTTTTAATTTTGAAGGATTTTTTAAACATAAGTTTTGAAAAAATTTTAAGGCTAAATTTTCAAAACTAGATTTTTCAAACAACATTTTTCAAATTTGAAAAAGATTTTAAAACTGAGTTTTAAAAGATATTTACTTTTCAAAACTGATTGAAACTAAGTTTTAAAAAAGTCTGATTTATAAACTTTAATTGAAGAATTTAATTTTATAAAAGCTAGTTAAAAATATTTGAAACATAAGATTTCAAAAACTAAGTTTGAAGACTTATTAAGTTTGTAAAAACTTTAAATTTGAAACCAAAATTCAATTTGAATACTGAAAAAATATTAGAAAATATAGTATGATTAAGGTTGATTTAATCCTCCCCTTAAACCTGACATCTAAAATAACTGTCTAACCAATTAGGTACTTACTGACTATCAGAAGATAGCAGCTTTCACTTGGTTAGTCAAGTTAAGTTCATTGTGATTAGTTAGCGGTTGACTAAACTGAATAACTTAACTTGATTAATGTATGTTTTGTATTTAACGCCCAGACTTATATCGATGCACTGACATAAGCATCTTAAGTCCAGGCAATTTGCCTATACATCTCACCCCTTTCTATGTTTGTCAATCACAAGCAAGGTAATCCTAGGGTGTTAGTGAGATGCTCAAATACTAGTCCTAGGGAACATGATTTCTAAAGGGATTTTTCTAGTCTAAGGCTAAAGTTATTTTGAAAAAGTTGGAAGGTTTTAAAACAAATGAAAACAAATTTAACCTAGAATTTTAAAATAATTGTTTTTGAAAACAATTTTGAATTTTGAAAAGTCCTAGTCTATTAAATTAGAGTGTAACCAATCAGATCTGAAAATGACGATCAATAAAATAATATGTACTACAAAAGCTATAATAGTGTCATAACAATGCTATGTAATAATCACGACTACTGAGATGATGACGGAGGTGGTCCGGAACCCATCGACCGAAGCAGTGCCAATATCTCAGTGTGACGAGTCCGGTCGTCCTCTTGTAGGTCTCGTCGCAGGTCTGAGATCTCCTGCCGCACATCTCGCCGTAAATCAGAGACCTCCTGTCGCACCTCTCGTCGGAAATCGGAGACCTCTCGCTGTATGTCTCGGTGAAACTCGGAGGACTCCTGTTGGAGGCTCGACATAGCTCTCTCTAGTCTGGATACTCGATCGGCTAGAGTGCGAGGACGTGGGGCTCGAGCTGGTGCTGGGGCAGGAGCGGTCTCGTCAGGAAATAGTGCGAGAAAAAACTCATCATGCTCTGTCTCCTCCTGCTGAGCATCTGGATCGGGCTGGTGCTGTGCCCCCCTCTGCCAAGACATGATACCCGCACCATCTATATGAATACTAGCTAGGGAAAAGTTCCTAGATCCTATAACGTCAAACTCGGTTATGTGGCGGACATCACCTCTGGTGACATCAATGTCCAAAGAGGACATATATGATGTCAGAATGTGACAGTAGGGCATATGAACTCGCCCACTAGTCACGTATCCGACCGAGTAGATAATGGTGGAAAAGATATGTAGGCTAATGTCAATATCTAACCTATGACACAGGGCATAGAGAAGAAAAGAGTGGAATGGACGCATCACCGCGATGTCGCGAGTGCTCAGTGGTAGAATGCAGAAGACTAAGACCCTATAGAGGGCGTAGTCCTGGACTCGAAGGGTAACTGACCTAAACTGGGTCACAGTGGGTACTCGCTCGCCCCCCAAAAAAATATGAATAAATCGTATCAAAAGTGATATGCGAGTAGGGATCTCCAAAGGGTAGCTCCCTGGGAGGATAGCACTGAAAGGGACAGGTAGACTCCCGTAACTCCAAAAACTCTCGGATGGCAGTAGGGGACAACATGATATCAGTCCCAGCTGCTCTAGTAGTATAGGTAAAGTCGTCTACTTTCACTAGGTTGTTGTAAAATTCTGCACATAAACTTATATTTACTGGGCTAGTACATTCAACAAGGTTATGAAGGTTATAGTGGTTTATGGCCTCAATGGCTGGAATGCAAGAGTGTAAAAAGAACGCTTTATCTATACATTTGGTCCTAATGGCCATGTAGATGGTTGACTCAAACTTAATCCTAAGCTCATCAGTGGGAAACCTAGGATCAACACTGGAGTAGAGGGTCCAACACCAGATTTAGAACGTTTCCTAAATTATATAACAAAATTATACTAATTAAAGAAAACAAATATGCAATAATATTCTTAAACTTTAAATAGAAGACAAGATTTTTACCGAGGAGCCATTGCTAAAATATTTTTAGAACTGACGACCTCGGTTGATTCGCGACCGCATGTTAACCGCAGAACGAGAGAAAATTTTAACTTTGAATGCTTTCGTAGTAAAGCTTGAAAGAAGCTTGAACGAAAGCTTGGAAAAGGAGGTGCAAGGGTAGGGGGCGCCCCTGCCCCCCTATATATAGGGGAGTCCGGGCGCCCAGGGTCAAGCGGGGTGGGGCACCCGGATCCCCTTCTGGGCGCCCCGGGTCCGTATACCAGGGGCGCCCGCCCCTGGTTTTTGACTCCGGTATTGTTTTTTTTTTTTAAAGAGAAAAGGTTTTAAAAATTTTTAAGTTTTTTTTTTCGGTTTAATTTTTTTAAAAAATTTAAAATAAAATTTTAAGTTAAAAAAATAAGTTTTAATAATTTTTTTTTTAAAAATTAAATTTTAATTTTTAAAAAATTAAATTTTAATTTTTAAAATAAATTTTTAAGTAAAAAAATTTTAAGTTTTAATTTTTAAAATAAATTTTTAAGTTAAAAAAATTTAAGTTTTAAAATAAATTTTTAAGTAAAAAAAATTAAGTTTTAATTTTTAAAATAAATTTTTAAGTTAAAAAAAGTTTAAGTTTTAATTTTTAAAATAAATTTTTAAGTTAAAAAAAAAATTTAAGTTTTAATAAATTTTTAAGTTAAAAAAAGTTTAAGTTTTAATTTTTAAAATAAATTTTTAAGTTAAAAAAATTAAGTTTTAATTTTTAAAATAAATTAAAATTTTAAAATAAATTTTTAAGTTAAAAAAAAGTTTAAGTTTTAATTTTTAAAATAAATTTTTAAGTTAAAAAAAATTTAAGTTTTAATTTTTAAAATAAATTTTAATTTAATTTAATTTTAATTTAATTTAATTTTAATTTAATTTTAATTTTAATTTTAATTTAAATTTAATTTAAATTTAAATTTAATTTTAATTTATTTTAAATTTAATTTAATTTAATTTAATTTAATTTAATTTTAGTTTAATTTAATTTTAGTTTAATTTAATTTTAATTTAATTTAATTTAATTTAATTTAATTTTAATTTAATTTTATTTAAATTTAATTTAATTTAATTTTAATTTTAATTTAATTTAATTTAATTTAATTTAATTTTAATTTTAATTTTAATTAATTTTAATTTTAATTTAATTTATTTTTAATTTAATTTAATTTAATTTAATTTTAATTTAATTTAATTTAATTTTAATTTAATTTAATTTAATTTTAATTTAATTTAATTTTAATTAAATTTTAATGTCCTTAGTCATCTCACTCGATCTATGTTTTCAATCAGGGAATCCTATAATTTTGTGAGATGAATTAGATTCAATTTTAGAGTTTGTTTTTAACTTGTGTTAGATTAAGGTTTAGCTTTGAGTTCAACAAATAAGCGTTCTCTGGATAAACTTCTGGGCTATGGTGAGTCACTCGGACATCATTAAAGTAACCATGCCTTCGAGGTTTTCCAAATAGTCCTATCCACTGGACTTAGTACAAACCCTTGGTCTAGGTTAGGATCCATAAAGGGTAGCTTCGACCAGTTCCACTTAGCCAAATGCACCAGGTCGAAGCCATATCTTCCTAGACATGCATAGACTAAGCTTTCCTAACGTACTATCATCCAAAATTTCACCAGTACCATTTTTCAAGTTAAATTTGAACCCTTTTTAACTAATCATAATTACCCTGTCGGGTAGGTTGGTTAGGGTTACCCTGCCGGGTAGGTTAGTTTTGGAGGTGCCAGCTATTCTGGAGCCTCCCCCTGAATTAATGACCATTTAATTTAATTTTGTTCTTGGTTTATATCTATTTCTTTTATAATTATATTTGACTTGGTGATAGTTTAAATTTTGTTGAGTTTTAAATTGTTTAGATTTTAAATTTTTTGGTTCAGGTTTGTATTATGGTTTTTGATTTGATTTTATGTAATATATTTTATCTTTAGGGATATAATATTGGTTGGGTCCTATTTGCGTGGTCAAACATGCTTTCGGAACCCAGGCCTTATTCGTTGGTTTGAATTGGGTTATTAATGATTTAAATGTTTTATTTGATTTCGACTTCTATCCGAGTCCGGTTTTATTATAACATGCTTTTTGATTATTTAGTATTAAGTCTAAATTTTTTGATCTAGTAGTAAATTTTTCTAACATAATTTTTAAATTATTAATTTCTAATTTTAAAGATGAATTCTCCTCCTCAAGTGTTAGATCTTGAGTTGGTTTATTATTTACAACTTGTTCCTTGAGGATTTGATTTTCCTCGAGGAGCAATTTGTTTTTATTTTCTAACTTAACTAATTTATTATTTAAGCATGAAATAATTTTAAAAAATTTCTGGTTTAAGTTTAGGAATACCTCTTCGGAACCTTTGGAAACGAGTACGGACTCGTGACTCGATTCGGGTTCGGACCCGTACGTCTTCCGATTCATCTTCCGACTCTGCTTCGCGGGCCATCAGCGCGAGGTGGCTCTGGTGCTTCTGATCTTTTGCTTCCGACTCTTCCGAGGAGGAGTCGTCCCATGTCGCTTTGAGGGCCTTCTTTTTGGTCGGCTTCGGTTTGTCGATCTTTAATTTCGGGCACTCGTTCTTGTAGTGGCCCTTCTTGTTGCATCCGAAACACGTCACGCTCCTCGATTCGGTTGGAGAATTGATCTTTTGAAGGTCCTTCTTGCTGAAGCTTCTTTTCCTCCTGGCGAACATCTTCCTTACCAGGTTCACCAGGTGTTCTTCATCTTCCGAGTTCTGGTCAGAATCTTCTTCCAGTTCAGACTTGTTCTTCTTTTCTTTTGAGGAACCTGCGAATAAAGCTACACCTTTCTCGACCCCGGCGTTAGTTTGCTCATGCAGTTCTAATTCACAAAAAGCTCATCTGATTTTAATTTAGATAAATTTTTAGATATCTTGTAGGCATCTACGATCGATGCCCACAAGCTGTTGCGTGGAAAGGCGTTTAGGGCATACCTTATTAAGTCCCGGTTCTCCATTTGGTGCCCTATTACGTGGAGTCCATTGAGAATGTCTTTAATTCTTGCGTGGAGTTGGCTGGCCGTTTCTCCTTCCTATATTTTTATGTTAAAAATTCTATTTAAGAGCAAGTCTCGCTTTGTTACCTTAGCGTCGCTTGTTCCTTTGTGCAGCTCGATCAGTTTGTCCCACAGCTTTTTGGCGTTCTTATGTGGTCCGACCCGGTTTAGTTCTTCTCTAGTCAATTCGCACTGTAGGGTGTTGATTGTCTTGTTCTCTGTTGATGCCTTCTTTTTTAGGTCTGATGTCCAATCTTCTGGATCCAGTAGATTCCCGGAACTGTCTACTGGTATTTTGTAGGGTCTGGTGACGCTCATCCACTGGTCGAAGTCTGTCTTGAAATACACTTCCATTCGCTTCTTCTAGTACGGGAAGTCATCCCCGTTGAAGAGGGGAGGTCGCACTGTGCTGAAGCCCTCGATTTACGAATTTTTAATCTACACACAGAAAATATAGAGAGGTACCAAGATTTAGTCTTGGATTAGTAGTGCGGGAAGAAAAAAATAACTAAATTGGTGTTGCACCAATTTAGATTAAATTACGACGAAAAGAAACTTCCAAAAAGGTAATAATACCAATTTGGATCTTTACGAAAAATTGAAATCCGAAAAGAAATTAAAAACAAGTCACCCCCTTGTCTGATTGGTGGTTGCACCAAATCAGAGCGGTACCTGCTCTGATACCACTTGTTGGATCGTGAAGTTTCGATAGAGGGGGGGGGGTGAATATCGATTACAAAAATTTCGATAAGAGTAAGCGCAGCGGAAAAGAAAATCAATGCTAACACAGAACCAATTTTACTTGGTTCGGAGCCTGTGTCGACTCCTACTCCAAGGCCCGCACACGAGGGTGCTTTCGATGGATAATTCACTAGCAATTCGACAACTATTACAAACTAATACAGGAATGCTAATGAAAAACAAAGTAAAGCTATACCGACAGAAGAAGAAATTAAAAGAACAGCGTTGTCGGAACTTCGCAGTGTTGCAGGAGCGTAGGAAAGCAGATTCTGAGTTGTTGTTGAAGCTCCATCCCTGCCCCTTCTTTTAAATGAAGCTCGGGGCGCCCCGGATCCCTTCCGGGTGCCCTGGTAGGACGTGGCAGGTCCAACCAGTGAGCTCCACATGGCGACACCGCGTTTGGATAAATTTTGCCTCCCGGGCACCCGGACCACCTTTTTCCAGGGAGCATCTTTCCTGCAAAACAAGGTTAGTCCGAGGTAAATTTATAACTTATAACCTGCAAAACAGAGTGTTAGCTCAGTTTATAGTTTAGCAAAAAGAGTATGACTTAGATTCCGTCTTTCCGAGACCGGAATCTAGTCACAATCTCGGCTTAGATATCCGAAATGGGTCTAAGCTGGATCGACGCCTAATGTTCCCTTCCCGGGAACGCGCCCTCACAGTCACTCCCTTCCAGTGACTTACCTTTACTCACTTGTCAGACGTCCGGTCAGCCCTTCGACCCGTCTGGACTTCTCGCTAAGCGTCCGGTCAGCCTGTCGACCTAGTTGGACTTCTCGCCAAGCGTCCGGTCAGCCTGTCAACCCGCTTGGACTTCGTGCCAGACATCCGGTCAGCCCGTCGACCTGTCTGGACTTCGTCTGCACACTCGGTCAGAGTGTTAGATCACGATAAACCTAACTTAACCCGATTTGTCATTCATCAAAACCTGAGTTAGACCGTTAGTGCTAACCGCACCAACAATATCTTTTTCTTATAAACCCATGATCTTATCCATGTGTTTTCAATGTAGGACTATGTTTGCAACCTTGCAACCCCAACAATGAGTATGATATATAATATGAAGTTATTCACACTTAATTGACTAGATTTGACCTATCAAGTTTGATTTTACTAAGCAATCACCTTCCAGCTGATTCCACACACTTGGACTTATGCCAAGTGATCCTGTCTGAAAGCGTAACGTGACGGAGAGCTGGAGGCAACGGGCGAAGATTTTAGGGAGTAAGCAGATGACGACTTCGGAGAAGAGAAACCATTGCGGATCTGAGAAAACCAAAGCAGATCCCGAAGAAATATAACCAGAAAATACCTCCCGGCGAAAAGAGTAGCACGTCGAAGCTAGATCAGAGAAACCCAAATCCGATCTAGGGAAGACTCCAAAGAATTAGAACTCCGTGACGAAGGAAACCCAATTGACGACCCCAGCGAACACTATCATCTCCTGCACACCACGCAGCCAATCAACCAGACGTCAATGACCTAAGACCGGGGTGGGAATCCCTGGCTAGGCCATTCGACGCTCAAGTTAGTCCCCCTCTGCTCCAGGTGGAAGGAAGAAGAAAATACCGTGAAATTGGAATGAAACTAAGGTTTCAGTGCTGACGTGATGTGCGCGTACCTGGCCAACGGAGAGGATTCCCCTTTTTATACCACTTCATATAACCTCCGTAGTCATGAAGTGGACCCCGGTTTGTTAGAGTTTGTTATGAGATGACGTAAGTACTTGCAATACTAGTTTAAGGAATATTTTTTGTACCCCAGATGTACCTTCTTTGTCGTTTAACTTACCTGCAGAAGCTTCCAGAAACTACTTCCCGTCAAGTTAGTACGACTATCATATGATCACATATTACATTCGTATTATTCATACTCACATGCAGGATTCTACCTCATATTGGGAATACTTTTTTGCTTCATTAATCTTGATCGGTAATCTATATCCAACCTGTTGATCACGCTCGACCGGTTACTCATACTCGGTCGGTAATACATACTTGGCCGGCCTTTACCTGTCAGATGTATGCGAACCCTTTTACTTAACTCTACCTGTTGATCCTGCTCGACCGGTGTTAACCTTCCAAGCGTATTCAGGCTTTCGGGATCACATAAGGCTAAGGACATTTACACTTGGTCGGTCCTTTATGCTCGATCGACTATATTTGCCCGGTCGGTCTCTACCTATTCGGTCGGTCTCTACTTGCCGCACGCGACGTATCTTCATTTTACATAGAGCTAAGTACCTCTATATTCAGCTGACTATTCATACTCGGCCGATCTTTGCCTGCTGAACTCGTGTGCTCGGCCGGTCTCTACCTACTCTGTCGGTCTCTACTTGCCGCACACGATGTATCTTCATTTTGCATAAAGCTAAGTACTTTTATATTCGGCCGACTACTTATACTCAGTCGATCTTTGCCTGCCGAACTCGTGTGCTCGACCGGTCTATTGCGCGCGACCAATTTCTGTTTGCCGAGCGTAAGGTAACAATCTGGTCAGGCCTTTTTTCGGGCGACCCATTATATCCAGTCGATTTTTACTCCCCGAGTGTGCCACTGTACCTTCTACCTGCTCTTTTTGACCTTCCTTGTTCTATTACCCTATTCCCTCTTTGCTACCAGGGATCCACTTATCATAACTCATATCACCAAGCAATAAGCTCACAGCTCATTCCACACACTTGGTCTTGATTCACCTAGCACACAGCTAGAAATTTATCTGTCAACCTTTAATCAATTAGACTTGAGTCACATAGCTTTCGGTTAGGAAAATGTCTGCCAAGTCTTAATCACTTGACTTGATTCACATCCAGCTAGGTATTTGTCTACTTGATCTTCAAGCAAGACTTCAGTTGCTAGCTGTTAATACAGGGAGCACCAGATGATCAAACCTGTGTTTTGATAATGATAAAGGGTTCTAAGTTAAGTATTATTGTTGTTATAACAAGGTTGACTGAGTGTGCAGGAAAGTCCTAATTGAGGCAAGGCAAAGAAGTCCTAGTGGACCCTAAGCAAGTGGAAAGTCCTAACTGCGGCAAAGCAATGAAGTTTTGGTCCAGGCGACTGAGTAAAGTATTCAGATCGAGGACGTCGGGTGAAATCCTAGGGTCATGGACACTATGTGAAAGTCCTGGGGGTCACAAACACCAGGTAAAGATTGAACGATTTGGGGATCGGATGCTTAGCAGAAAGTCCCGAGGTCCCGGAAGTTGAACAAAAGTCCAAACGGTCTCAAGGACCGATTTGGCAAAAGATAATCTCTCTTGAGAGGAGTAGGTGAGAATGTGTTCCCTGAAAAGGGAATAGTAGGCATCGATCCAACCTAGAGTTTGAACAAAACTCAAAGTCAGAATCGGATAGTCCAGAGTATCAAAATTATTTTGCTATATATTATTTGTGCTTGTGTTGACCTTTTTGTTGCAGAAAATTAGTGGTTGAAAAAGGGGAGTCCAGGTTCTTGGAGCATGTCTAGGCGCTTGGACGTTCGGGCACCCGGAGTTTCTCTAGGCGCCCAGGTCAGTAGCGAAAAGGAGCGCCTGGGTGGCAACCGAGGCACTTGGATGGTCCGAGCGCCTGGACGGGTCCAAGTTCTCGAACTATCAAAATTTCATCTTCAAGCTATAGTGGCACGCTTCGACTGGCCGACTCAGGTCAGCGATCTAGGAGCTAGGAGGTGGTCCGAGTGCTCGAACATGGATAAACTTGTCGGATGAAGTTTTGACGAGAGCTTGCCATATCAGCACACTCTAGGCACCCAGGAGGGGATCCAGGAGCCCAGATGGGGCTATAAAAGGAGGGCTCGACCAACACCTTGGAGACATCAATTAAAACAACTTCCGCTCTCGCGCCCTCCTTTGGAAAGGTCCCTACGATGCCCGAATGCTGACAAGGACTATACACAAATCTTCGATTTCAAAGTCGTTGGTAACTTTAATTTTCGTTCTTGTAATCTATTATAAGTTCTTGTACTAAATTTGTAAACCTTATTTCGAACTATTAGTGGATTATCCATCGAAAGCACTCAACGAGTGTGGACCTTAAACGTGAAAAGCTACGAGCACTATTCACCCCTCATCTAGCACAGCGATCCTACACTTGCCACTGGCTAGCTTCACTCATTAGGGCTTTTCCATTGCATAACTTTACTCAAGTTTACTCACTAGAACTTTGCCCCTTGTCAAATATCATGCACCTACAAACTTGACACAAATAGTTATATCACAACTAATCTAACTTTAACCTTAGTCATATATCAAAACTCTATGTTATATGTTGTGCACTCACCACCAATACAACACAGTTTATTTGTGTTGATCATAGTTGAAATGTTCATATTGTAGTAGTTATGAATCCGTAGTTGCTACAATAGTATCAAAATAAAGACAATTTTAAAAATAAAATATACTAACTCAAAATAAGATGCTCTTTTGATAATAAATAAAAAAGAACGTCCTTTGTGTTGGGGATCTTGGTCTGGCTAGAAAGGGGTTGAATAGACGATCACCCCAAGTCGATAAATTCTTACAATGTAGCACAACGGAAAAATAAAACAAGTAGAAAGTTAATCTAAAGACAAGAAGAGCAAGCAAACCACAATACGTTTGTTTCACGTGGTTCAAAGATAAAGCTCTTACTCCACGACGTGCCCGTAAGGTGGATGATCCCTGTGATCCTTCGGTGGATCAAGCCCCAGAACTCTAGCTAGCACAAACTCCTTCTCGGTGGAGTAAACCTTACACAATCTTGATCAATAAATTGCACACCGATTGCCGCTCAAGGTAGACTACTAATAGGGGGTTTTCACTTCTGTTTTGTCAACCTTAACCAAGCTCTAAGGGCTTGGTTTATAGGCCACGAGCTAGACATTCCAGCTCATTTTCCACCTACCAGTCGACTGATACCAATATTGAACACATCCAACAACACTCTACAAAATCCTCGATTCTGTCAATGACTATCTATTATTGGTTGGTCCTAGGAAGATCGTACCGGCTCCACTGTACAAAAATTTTGTACAAGTGTCGAACTTTTCCTAAACAACCTATTGTGTTCTTTAGAAATTAAATTAGGAATCACAAATGGAACTTAACATTATTGATTCTAAATTTAACTTATCTGTTCTTAATGGTTTAGATTTGGATCGCAAACGATGCTTAACATTATTGATCCAAATCCATCTATGTTATAAATTCAATTAAATATTAATTTCTAAAATTGGCTTCCAGGACTGCATGGCAAGGCACTAGTCCTTCTTGGGTATGTGATCATCCACCACCGCCTAGACAAAGCCTTTTAAGGAAAGCTAATATTTAATTTCCTTATATAACTCTAGGTTTAACCAAAAGGAACAATCGAATCACAAATTCGAAAAACAAAAAAAAAACACAAACTTGAATCACAAATTCAAAACTCTAGAATCATATGCCTCTTGTGTTTGGAATTTATACAAAGAAAAACTAACATGATGCGGAAAACAATTACTAGTTATACCTTTTCTTTGTATGCTAATAAGCTCGAGATCTTCTGCCGTATTCCTCTCCTCCTCTTGGACGTCATGTGGGCGACGATCCTCCAAGATGAACACCACCCAAAAGCTCCTCCTTCTCTAATATTCGGCCACCACCACCACCAAGGAAAAAGAGAGCAATGGGAAAGGAAAAGAGAGACGCAGATCACAAGAGAGAGCACATGCAATAGAATAAGAATTGATGTCTCATGAGGCCTCTCCTCCCCTTCTTTTATAATACTTGCCCAAGACATACAAGGAAAGATTTTTACAAAAAATTAAAATCTTCCTCTTGTTTTTCCTTTCCTCCTTTTTAATTCCTTTTTCTCCTCTTTGATTGATTTAATTGATTGGCCGGCCCCTTGCTTGGGCACCAAGCAAGGGTGGCCGACCCTAAGAGGAAGGAAATAAAAATTTTGTAAAAATTTTATAAGCAAAGAAGGAAAACTCTTATAAAATTTTACAAGCTCTCTTTTAATTTCCTAATGTGGATGTTTAAAAAAGGAAAGTTTTCTTTATTTTAAAACAAGTTTTAAAATTTAAAACTTCTCATTTAAAATTTTCTTTTTTAACATGGTTACAAAAAAAAGAAAGTTTCAAATTTAAAACTCCCTTTTAAAAAACCATGAGGATGGTTAAAAAAGGAAAGTTTTAAAACTTTTAAACTTTCTTTTAAACCATGTGACCTAATTCAAATAAGGAAAGTTTTATAATTTAAAATCTCTCTTTTAAAACTTATAGATATCTACAAAGAGAAGATTTTAAAAATTCAAAACACCCCTCATACTTTGAATTATGTGGCCGACCCCCTTCAAACTTCTTGTAGTCGACCCCCTTTGAGAAAATAGTGGCCGACCCTTGGCTTGGTCACCAAGCCTTGGGCCGACCCCCTCTTGGACACCATGATGGACTTTTCATGGGTGGATATGAGGCATTAATGAGGCTATGACAGGGACCTAGAGGAGAAATTGGTTTTGGCCTTCCGACGAACTCGAGTATCACGTGTTCGCCCTGAACACACAACTCAAGTTCATCAATAATAACTCATTCCACTAGAGAGTTATTATTGCACTACCGCACCAATCCCAAATTACATTATGGGCTCCTTCTTATCATGAGTGTGTTAATCTCCCTGTGTTTAAGATATCAGATGACCACTAATTAATTAAGTTACTGACAACTCATTTTAATTAATGTCTTAGTCCAAGAGTAGTACCACTCAACCTTATCATCATGTCGGACTAAATTCACCTGCAGGGTTTAACATGACAATCATCATGAGCTCCTCTTGGGGACATTATCAACCTAGATTACTAAGACACAGTTTCCTTCTATAATCAACAACACACACTATAAGTAATATCATTTCCCAACTTATCGGGTCTTTTGATTTATCGAACTAAATCTCACCCTTTGATAAGTAAAAGAAATAAATATTAAATATATGTGTTTGTTATTATATTAGGATTAAGAGCACACACTTCCATAATAACCGAGGTCTTGTTCTTTTATTTAGTCAGTATAAAAAGAAACTGTCTCAATGGTCCTACTCAATACACTCTAAGTGTACTAGTGTAATTATATAGTCAAGATAAACTAATACCTAATTACACTACGACTGTTCTGATGGTTTATTCCTTTCCATCTCAATCGTGAGCTACTGTTTATAATTTATAAGGAGCTGATAACATGATCTTCTGTGTGTGACACCACATACCATGTTATCTACAATATAAATTAATTGAACAACTACACTTAGCATATAAATGTAGACATTTTTGACCAATGTGATTCTTTATTTTAAAATAAATGTTTACAAAAGCTAGACTTTTAGTATACACTCTAACAGTCTCCCACTTATACTAAAAGACTAAGCTGCCATATCTGCTGCCATACATCTGATTCATATCCCCTCCACATGCCGATCAAAATCTTTCGTCGGAAGGGCCTTAGTGAAAGGATCTGCCAGGTTATCTGCTGATGCAATCTTGGCGATAACAACTTCTCCTCGCTTGACGATATCTCGTATCAGGTGGTACTTGCGCTTTATATGTTTACTCACCTTATGGGCTCATGGTTCCTTCGAGTTTGCAACTGCACCGCTATTATCACAATAAATTGTGATGATTTTGGGCAAACTAGAAATCACATCTAAGTCCATTAGGAAGTTCCTAAGCCATACAACTTCTTTGGCTGCCTCAAAGGATGCCACATACTCAGCTTCCATGGTTGAGTCTGAAACGCATTTATACTTAACACTCCTCCATGCAATGGCTCCACCTCCTAAAGTAAACACATAGCCTGATGTAGACTTACTATTGTCCCTATCTGATTGGAAGTCTGAATCCGTGTAACCCACAGAGAGTAAATCATCTGCTTGGTAAACTAGCATATAATCTTTAGTTCTTCTCAAGTACTTCAATATATGCTTTACAGCAGTCCAATGCCCTTGTCCAGGGTTACTTTGATATCTGCTAACCATGCCCATGGTAAAACAGATATCCGGTCTCGTACACAACATTGCATACATTAGGTTTCCCACAGCCGAAGCATAAGGAACTGCCTTCATGTCCTCTATCTCTTTTGATGTATTCAGAGACATCTCTTTAGATAAAGCCACTCCATGCCTAAAAGGTAAGAAACCTTTTTTGGAGTTTTGCATGCTAAAACGAGCAAGGATTGTATCTGTATATGAAGCTTGAGATAGACACAACATCCTTTTCTTGTGATCCCTTATGACTTTGATCCCAAGAATGTGTGCACATTCTCCTAAGTCCTTCATATCGAATTGTTTGGACAACCATACCCTTACGTCTGATAACACTTTGACATTATTGCCAATTAACAAAATATCATCTACGTATAGTACAAGAAATACCACCACGTTTCCGTTACACATCTTGTATACACAAGACTCATCTGGACACTGAATAAATCCATATGATTGGATTACTTCATTAAACAGGATGTTCCAAGATCTTGAAGCTTGCTTCAGTCCATAAATAGACCGATTGAGCTTGCACACTAGATGCTCTTTGCATTTTTTTAATGAGCTCCTCTGGTTGCTTCATATGGATATTTTCTTTAAGACTTCCGTTAAGGAAAGCTGTCTTGACATCCATTTGCTAAACCTCATAATCCATATGAGCAGCAATGGATAAGAGTATCCGGATAGACTTAAGCATAGCTATCGGTGAAAAGGTCTCCTCATAATTGATTCCCTCTTTCTGAATTTCTCAGGATACCATATGAGCATAGCTACCCAAAAACATGAATTTCTCAGGTTATCTAACAACCCTCCCACTACGATGAGGCACTGCATGTAACTGTGCATCATTTGTAACACGTGTTACAGTTTCTTGTGATACTTCATCTTGTACTATTGGTACTAAAGTAGATGTGTCCTCTCTTATTTTTTTAAGAACAAATTTACTTATGGGCTTGTGGTTCATTATATAGTCCTTTTCTAAAAATCGAGCAATGATGCTAACAACGACCTTCTGATTTTTAGGACTATAAACCTCCTAACGTTTCTCTAGGATAACTCATAAACAAGTGAACTCTTGTTCTGAATTCCAACTTATCATTGTCTCCCTTCAGCATATGTGCTGGACTACCTCAAATTCGAATATACTTTAGACTAGGCTTACGCCCATTCTACAATTCTATGGAGTAGAGGGTTCTGATTTAGAAGGTACTATATTCACTTCCGTTTCCAGAGTATATCCTCAAAACGAATTTGGTAATTCAGAATAACTCATCATTGATCTAATTATTTCTATAAGAGTTTTATACCTTCTTTCTGCCACACCATTCTGTTGGGGTGTACCAGGTGCAGTCAATTGGGATTTAATCCCAACTTCTGATAAGTGTCTCTTAAACTCTCCTAAGAGGTACTTGCCACTACGATCTCACCGTAGAGTCTTGATACTTTTACCTTGACGTTTCTTCACATCAGCCTTGTACTCTTTGAACTTATCAAAACACTTAGACTTGTGGCGCATCAAGTAAATATACTCGTATCTCGAATAGTCATCTATAAAACAGACGAAATATTCGAAATCACCTATTGCCTGGATAGTTATAGGTCCACATAAATCAGAATGAACCAATTCCAACACTTCTTTGGCTTTATACCCCTTAGACTTAAAATGTCTCTTGGTCATTTTTTCTTCCAAGTAAGACTCGCAGATTGGAAAGTTTTCCACCACCAATGAACCCAAAAGTTCATTGGCTATTATCCTTTGAATCCTACTCAAGTCAATATGACCTAGCCTTAGATGCCAAAGATATGATTGGTTCATTTATGAAGGTTGCTTTCTCTTATTAGAGTTAGAAGATGTGTTATTAATTTTCATTTGTTGCATCGTGGGAGTTATTGGATTTATAAATTGCCAACCAACGTACTAGAACAGATAACTTCCCTCTTTTCTTGATAACAACTTTGTTATCAAAAGAGACAGAATATCAAGTTCTTTGAATAATTTAGAAACTGAAATCAATTTCTTTCTAAACTTGGTATGTAAAGATAATTTCTTAAAATCCATGTTTTATTCCTACCAAAGGATAAACATCTCCCACTGCAACAACTGCTACTTTTGCAGCGGTGCCCATGTAGACAGTATTTTCCCTTTCATATAGTTGTCAGGTTTTCTGGAACCCCTGCAATGAATTGCAGACATGATCAGTGGTTCCTGTATCTACACACCAGGTACCGGTAGATAACACCACTAAACATGTTTCAACAACTAATGAATAAAATATACCTTTATTGTCCTTAGTTCTGAGAGGACAGTCTACCTTAATGTCCAAGTTTTATTTCCAATCATAATTGGGACTACTAAGTTTATTCTATAGTATAATAGCTAGGGGATTGACAAACATTTGAAATCCTAAGAATCACAAAAATATTTGGTCAAGACCAACACTTTAAAATCCCCGTGAATTTTGTATGCCACGATAGTGTGGACGTATACAAAATCAAAGAGGAGATTTTATCCATTAACTTTATGACAAATAAAATTAATAGTCGATTTGTCTTTGATCAAATATTTGGTCAAAACGTTGAATTTGAAATAATATTGATTTCTCAAAACAATATCATTTAAATTCACCAATACCTCAAACACCATGAATTTTACATGCCACGATAGTGTGGACGTATACAAAATTGAACATTTGCAAGAGGAGGGTTATACCCATTAATAACCTTATCAACCTATCTTTATGACAAATAAAATTACCTCAAACACCGTGAATTTTGTATGTCACGATAGTGTGGACGTATACAAAATCTCAACATTTGTAAGAGGGGGTTTTAATTTTATTATCTTGTCAACCTATCTTTATGACATATTAATAGTTGGTTTTCCTTCGGTCACACAAATAATAGCAGTGACTCCGATGAGGAGGATACTATTAAATGTGCCTAAGTGTATACCATTACTTGATACTTAGTCCATTAAATAAGATTATGCCCCTTCCGATGGGGAAGATCACACGCTCTTAATTAATTTCCTATAACCATCCATAATGGAAGTTTGATCTAGTGATCTGCAAACAAACTCATCCGATGGAGAGGAAGGCACTCAGAGCCAACGCGCAAATTTGTTTGCATCACTTACAAACCAATAATGGAGACCAGTGTGGGCGACGATCCTCCAAGATGGACACCACCCAAAAGATCCTCCTTCTCTAATATTCGGCCACCACCACCACCAAGGAAAAAGAGAGCAAGGGGAAAGGAAAAGAGAGAGGCCAGCCACAAGAGAGAGCACAAGCAATAGAATAAGAATTGATGTCTCATGAGACCTCTCCTCCCCTTCTTTTATAATACTTGCCCAAGGCATACAAGGAAAATTTTTTACAAAAAATTAAAATCTTCCTTTTGTTTTTCCTTTCCTCTTTTTTAATTCTTTTTTCTCCTCTTTGATTGATTTAATTGATTGGCCGACCCCTTGCTTGGGCACCAAGCAAGGGTGGCCGGCCCTAAGAGGAAGGAAATAAAAATTTTGTAAAAAGTTTATAAGCAAAGAAGGAAAACTCTTATAAAATTTTACAAGCTCTCTTTTAATTTCCTAATGTGGATGTTTAAAAAAAGAAAGTTTTCTTTATTTTAAAACAAGTTTTAAAATTTAAAACTTCTCATTTAAAATTTTATTTTTTAACATGGTTACAAAAAAGGAAAGTTTTAAATTTAAAACTCCCTTTTAAAAAACCATGAGGATGGTTAAAAAAGGAAAGTTTTAAAACTTTTAAACTTTCTTTTAAACCATGTGACATAATTCAAATAAGGAAAGTTTTATAATTTAAAATCTCTCTTTTAAAACTTGTAGATATCTACAAAGAGAAGATTTTAAAAATTCAAAACACCCCTCATACTTTGAATTATGTGGCCGACCTCCTTCAAACTTCTTATGGCCGACCCCCTTTGAGAAAATAGTGGTCTGCCCTTGGCTTGGTCACCAAGCCTTGGGCCGACCCCCTCTTGGACACCATGATGGGCTTTTCATGGGTGAATATGAGGCATTAATGAGGCTATGACAGGGACCTAGAGGAGAAATTGGTTTTGGCCTTCCGACGAACTCGAGTATCACATGTTCACCCCGAACACACAACTCAAGTTCATCAATAATAACTCATTCCACTAGAGAGTTATTATTGCACTACCACACCAATCCCAAATTACATTATGGGCTCCTTCTTATCATGAGTGTGTTAACCTCCCTGTGTTTAAGATATCGGATGACCACTAATTAATTGAGTTACTGACAACTCATTTTAATTAATGTCTTAGTCCAAGAGTAGTACCACTCAACATTATCGTTATGTCGGACTAAGTCCACCTACAAGATTTAACATGACAATCCTCATGAGCTCCTCTTGGGGACATTATCAGCCTAGATTACTAAGACACAGTTTCCTTCTATAATCAACAACACACACTATAAGTAATATCATTTCCCAATTTATTGGGCCTTTTGATTTATCGAACTAAATCTCACCCTTTGATAAGTCAAAGAAATAAATATTAAATATATGTGCTTGTCATTATATTAGGATTAAGAGCACACACTTCCATAATAACCGAGGTCTTTTTCTTTTATTTAGTCAGTATAAAAAGAAACTGCCTCAATGGTCCTACTCAATATATTCTAAGTGTACTAGTGTAATTATATAGTCAAGATAAACTAATACCTAATTACACTACGACTTTTCTGATGGTTTGTTCCTTTCCATCTCAGTCGTGAGATACTGTTTATAATTTATAAGGAACTGGTAACATGATCTTCTGTGTGTGACACCACACATCATGTTATCTACAATATAAATTAATTGAACAACTACACTTAGCATATAAATGTAGACATTTTTTACCAATGTGATTCTTTATTTTAAAATAAATATTTACAAAAGCTAGACTTTTGTATACACTCTAACATCTACCAATCGACTAATATCCTTAACCGAAGGCACAAAAACATTCTGTGCCTTGGGCCAATCAACTAGCCTTCATACCAGTAGACTAGTAAACCCTAGCACTAGGGTTGTTATCTCGAGTACACTCGTCCTTGTCCGCACAACCACAACCTTGCCTTCTAGCCTCTTCTATCAGCCTCGCGTCTCTCGGATGCTTCCCCATCCTTCACGCCTTACCTTCAAGAGCTTTCGACCTTGCATCTCTCGGATGTTTCCCCATCCTTCAAGCCTTGTCGTTGTTGTCAAGTCTTCACTATGGCAAGTCACATTTGGACTTGTAGGATTGAAATAAATTTAGATATCTCCACAATGGTATGATATTGTCCACTTTGGGCCTAAGCCCTCATGGTTTTGCTCTTGGGTTCTTCCCAAAAGGCCTCATGCCAATGAAGATATATTTTTCTCTTATAAACCTATGATCTTTTCCATGTGTTTTCGATGTGGTACTATGTTTGCAACCTTGCAACCCCAACAATCCCCCCTCAAACAAAGGACCACAGGCTTCCCACGTCCGATCCTTGACCCACCAGGTCTTCCTGCCCCTCAGTCCACCCGACCTACTAGGACTTTCTGTCTGGTGTCTGGTCCTCTTGATCCGAACATAGGAGCCCCCCTTTCTTTGTTCGAGGTCAATATTGTACCCACATGGCTCAATCAGATCATAACTCTTGTGCATAGTTGGCGGTTAAACCTTCTGGCAATCCATGCTCTAATACCAATTGTAGGATCGAAAAAAATTTAGATATCTCCACAATGGTATGATATTGTCTACTTTGGGCCTAAGCCCTCATGATTTTGCTCTTGGGATCTTCTCAAAAGGCCTCATGCCAATGGAGATATCTTTTTCTCCTATAAATCCATGATATTTTCCATGTGTTTTCTATGTGGGACTACTTTTTACAACCTTGCAACCCCAACAGGACTTACGTTGTCAAGGCTACACACTTGGACTTACACAACCAAGGCTACACACTTGGACTTACACAGCCAAGGCTACACACTTGGACTTCACCATGCCAAGTTATACATGGACTTACGTTGCAAAGGCTACACACTAAAGGATCGAGAAAGTGCGATAGAGGGGGGGGGTGTGGGTGTGAATATCACTTTTTTTTTCAAAAACTCTTTTCTTTTTAACGTTTAAACCAAAGTAGTGCAGTAGAAAAATAAAGAACATGATTTAGTTACTTGGTTTGGAGTCTAGGTCAAATCCTACTTCAAGACCCGCGATCCTTGATCGCACCATTGGGCATTCACTATAATTCTTCTTTCCGAAACTTTCGGAAAGAAACAATTCATACAATGAGTAATATAAGATAATAACAGCCCACTATCTTAATGAAACTAAGTACAATGCAAGAAATATAAAATTATACCGATAGTAGATGAAAGCTGAAGCTCGGTCAGTACTTGATTGAAGTAGTAGTTTGCTTGAAGACGAAGTATAGAGTAGTAATACGAGCAACTTTTCACAGAGATGAACTAGTGAATGGATTCATTACTGAGCCTCAGACCTCAAGATCTTTTTATAAGATTGGTCGATATTTGGTTAACCGATCCTTGGGTTCGATCGACCGATCCTTGGGTTCGGTCGACCGGACCCGCTCCCTAACTTCTTCGCTGAGAATCGATCCTCGGGCATTAATGATGTTTAATGGTTCGGTCGACCGAATTGTTGTCTTTCCCTGTTCACCGAGATTCGCACTTAATGCGCCTTTAATGTGATGATCGTTCGATCGACTGATCTCCACGTTCAGTCGATCGATCAGCCTGACTTCCTTCTCTACTTTGGCTCAGTCTGATCTGTACCACATCATCAAGGTTCGGTCGACCGATCCCCTTGTTCGGTCGATTGATCAGCCTGAGATCGAACTCTGCTTTTTTTTGCTCTGATATGATCTTTGGTCTGAGTCCACCTGGTTCGGTCGACCGATCCCTGCGTTCGGTCGACCGATCAGGCCGGATCTGTAAAACAGTGTTAGACAATATAATCCTGTAAAACAAAGGTTAGCATAGTAATATTATATTTGATGCGTCAGTAGTATTAATTAGACAGTAGAACTATCTTGATCTCAACTTGGAAATCTTCCCGATTTCTTTAGTTGGATCAGCAACTTAGGTTGTTCCTTTCAGAAACACGACCTCACTGTCACTCCTCCAGTTGCTTACCTCAACCTACCTACCAAACCTTGGTCCTCTAGACATGTTTGGACTTTGCCGCTTAGCATTGGATCGGCCACCCAAGACTTTCCCTCAATCTTTGGTCCTCTAAACCTATTGAGATTCCCTGCCAAGTGTTGAGTCCTTTCGACCCGCTTGGACTTTCCTCTTAGCTTCCACGATCTGCTAAGTCTTTCCTGCCTAGCCTCCAACTAGGACTTTCCTGGTTGAGTAAACATCCTATACACTTGGTCAACTTGTTAGATCACAACAAGACTTAACTTGAACGTTTGGCAACATCAAAACTTAGGTTTGATTCTGGTGCTATCTGGACCAACAATCTTTCCCTTTTTGATGCTTAGCAACTTAATGTTCACTGTTAAGTTTAACAAACAGAGTTAAATAAATAAATGAACATTTTAACTCTTTTTTCTCCCTGAGTTATATAACTCCCCTAAATTCCTTATCTCTCCCCCTTTGACATACATCAAAACTAGGGAAAAAAACAGACTTAAGTAAAATTAGATTTTGAAAACTAGGGTAAATACTCAAAAACATTAAAGGTATGAACAAGTTTTTAGATAATTAGTGTAGAAAATTGATAAAAAGGAATTTTGAAATTTTGAAAAATTTAAAATAAGGTTAAAATTTGAAGAAAATTAGAAAATTTAGGTAAAGTCAAATTTTAAAAGTTTATAAAGGAAAAAAATTAAAAATTTTGTAAAGTAAATAATTTTGAAAATTAAAAAATTTTAGTAATGGCAAAATTTTGAAAAGTTGATAAGGGAAAAAGTTTAACAATTTTCTAAAAATATATTAAAATTTTGAAAGTCCAAGTAGGTAAAATTTTGAAAAATTCATAAAGGAAATTTTTTTAAATTTTGTAAAGTAAAGAATTTGATAAATATATTTTAAAAATGGTAGTAAAGGCAAAATTTTGAAAAGAGAAAAAATATGAAATTTTGTAAAGAAAAAATTTGAAATTTGTGAAAGATTAAGTTTGAAACTCCCCCTAAAATTAATAAGTATCTAAAAGTCCATACATGAGTTTTAAAACTAGAAAAAAATGTTCTTATGATGAAATGTTCAACCTTCATATTTAGCTGACCACCACAAGATAACAACTTTTGATTCAGGTTGGTCAATTTGAGCATATCATTCTAACTAGTTTGTTACTAGTCAGATTACCCAAATTGATTAATATGTTTTGTTTAAAGCCCAAATTTATAACGATGCACTGACTTAAGCATTTGAAATCTTGGGCTAAGACCTAAGTATCCCACACCATTCTAGGTTTCAAAAATACACAAGCAAGGTATCCTACTGTGCTTGTGAGATGCTGGTTGCTAAAACTATAGGAACATGTAGTTCTATGGTAAGACCTAGGCTACTCCAAAAAGATAAAATATTTGGCAATCTATTTTGAAAATAAAATTAGAAAAGGGGAATTTTGAAAGTAGTTTTGAAAAACTACTAAGGAATATTTTTCATAAATGTGCGAAAAGATAAAGAACCCTATTCTATGAAACGAAGTGAAGGCTTAGTAAATATAATTAAGTTTCAGGTAAAGATAAAGACATACCTAATTGTCTTCTTAAGTTACTAAATTCAATTTCAGGTAAAGGCTTAGTAAATATATCAGCTAAGTTAGATTTAGAGTCAATATAATTAAGTTTGATATTTCCTTTACTGATATGATCCCTAACGAAGTGATGTTTTACTTTTATATGTTTAGTTCTAGAGTGATGTACTAGATTTTTTGTTAGATTTATAGAACTTATATTATCAATAAATGTTTTTACATTTTTATAATTCAAATTAAAATCCTTTAAAGTGTGGGACATCTATAGAAGTTGAGCTACACATTCATCTATTGCTATATATTCAGCTTCAGTAGTAGATAAAGCAACACAATGTTGTTTTCTACTAAACTAACTAACTAAAGACGAACCTAGTAGTTGACATCCTCCACTAGTACTCTTTCTATCTAACTTGCAGCCGAAAAATAGCCAACTAATTTAAAATTTAATGTTCTTAGGTATCACATTCCTACAATAATTGTTCCTTTAAGATATTTAATTATTCTTTTAACATAATATAGGTGGTATTCTTTAGCACACATTTGATAATGAGCACACATACTTGTTGCAAATAATACGTTAGGTCTGCTTGCAGTTAATGTAACTTCCCACCCTTCTTACTACTACTCCCTAAGGGCGAATGTTACCTAACTACAACTCTCTATCTAGTGTCACTGACGCTATCATTAGAGTCGGTTAGATTTATCACGGTTCAGAGGAATTTCTACCAAAAAATTCCGGCAGAATCTCCCCTGTACCGGTGACCAAATCTATAATACACAAGATATATACACAGCCACATGCGGCTGGATCACAATTTATTCACAACCACGCAGTAATAAATCATGTCATAATAAAAAACTAATCTAGCAACATGAACTAAACTCAATCTCCCAGAATGAAGCATAATAAGCTACAATGCACATCAAACTCAATCATAACTCATAATTTCATAACAGAAATAAGGAAAATGAACTAGACATAAACTCTAAATAAATAAGTCTTGCTAGTCCCCTCTGGACCTCTCCATAGTTCAGTCACCACACACATCCATCATCACCACCACCCTGTCGCCTCCCTTCATATCTTAGCTTTTCCTTTATCTGCAGTAGGAGGAAAGAAAACAAGATCTATAAGCGAAAACGCTTAGTAAGTACTAATCTATCTCACAAAACTCGAAATGCATAAATGAAATGCATAAGTGCTGAACTGAAATAATAAAGCTATCTGCATGTGCTCATGGTATACCGAAAATGAACGGAATACAAATCATACTCAGTATCAAGCAGGATAACAAGAAACTAACAATGTAAACTTAGAATCAAAGAAACTAACCATTCTTATTTATTCTAAGCTTGGAACTTATTTCATTTCTTATATCCTTGTGTTAGAAATTAATCTTTTAATTTCTATCTTTTACCTTCTTCTTCTTTCTTTCTTCCTTCTTACTTAACTTTTCTTTTCTTTGGTTTTCTTTTCTTGGGCCCAGGCCTAGTACCAACTCATGCGCGTTCCCTAATAGGTTGGGGTTGCGAGCCACCAATCCTAAAAGAGCAGACCTCGGTCTACCAGGACCAAGACCTCGGAAATGGTCACCTGGATTTGTTTAACGACAAGCTCTTGGATGTCGGGTACTAGCCTCTTACTTTAATTTACTTGTTATCTCTTTTTAATTAGACCTTGGTCTTTTTCTTTACTCATACTTCTCATAATCCTTTATTAGAGCTTATTAGAATCCTTTAGATATATATCTAACAAGTATAGGATTACAACTAACCAAGCATGCTATATAAAAATAACACAAAGGAAAAACAAATCTGAACTCCCTAAGCCTGTTATAAAATAGAGCAAAGGAAAGCAAATCTGGACTTTCTAAACATGCTGTAAAATAGGGCAAAAATGCTACTTTAGGGATTCTAATCATGTTATAAAACATAGACAAAGAATACTACTTTAGAGCTTCTTAAGCATGCTGTAAAATAGACAAAGGATGCTACCTTTAGTGATTCTAATCATGCTGTAAAAGCAAACAGACATAGAATGCTACTCAACTTCTTAAACATGCTGTAAAAACAAATCTCTAATCAACTTTAACTGTGTACAACATGACCTTAAAGCAAGAAAATTCATGTACAACATACAACTCAAAGAATTCAACAGCAAGCCAAGACAATGCATCCTTAAGTGAACTCATGGCAGCAACATGGGATAACTATAATGATCTATTCGGTATGATCCTAAACAGGGCAACAAGGAATCAACCGAAACTCCACTGTGCACGGCCAAAATCCCTAGAAATAATTAAGGATAGAATGCATACAATTCTACTTGGCACTAGAACCCTACTACATGCTCAACTAACCTAAACGAAACCTTGATTTCCCTGTGAAGCTCTCGGCAGAACACCCAAAAGCCAAAATCCTTATAGCATGTTTCGGATTCAAGAAACTCAGGAAAACAAGGAAACGAAAATCGAAAGATCGGAGCAACTCCTACCGCAGGTGAGTAGTACTTACTTAGGGTTTCTTGCACTTACAACCGGAAAGAAGGAAAGGAAGCTTCTAGGGTTCGGGTAGCTACTTTTCCCGGTGATCCCTTCGTGCTCCCAAGTTCTCCTCTGTCGAGACAACCACCCGCGGATGAAAACCAGCCGGAAGGAAGCTTCGCCGGTGCCGAAAATTGAAACCCAGCCTTTTCTTCGCCGTCGCCCGAGCAGGAGCAAATCGCCGCGCCGCGCGTGAGAGGAGAGGAGATTCGGGAGAAAAAGAAAAATAACCTAATCCCTCCTAACTTAACCTTTTATAACTAGGTCTAACTTTAAACTTTGGGTTCTCATTATAACTCAACTATATTCGCTTCGTACTTGGTTAACAAAACGAGCATAGCTCAGTTGGTTGGGCCGTGTCCGGTTGGGTCGGTCCGACCCGAGGTCGTGGGTTCGAGTTTCGGTTTTGACAAATTTCTTTCTTTTTGTAAACATACTAAACGACTTCTAAAAATTACGTAAAAATACTCTAAAAATTTCTAAAAATCTCTAGAATATTTTAAAAGCATTTCCAAATATTTTTATGGACTTTTAGAACTTGAAATAGGGAAAATTGGGTTGTTACAGTTAAGTACAATAAGCTACCTATCATACTTCTATAGTATTTTAAGTCAACTGTTTTACCATTTGGGTCACTATCTAGATTAATGTTACTTGCCATAGGTGTTTTTAGTTCTTTAGAGTTTTCCATACCAAATTTCCTAATTAGTTCTTTTGTGTATTTAGTTTGATGGACGTAGTTTCCTTCTTTAGTTTGTTTAATTTGTAGTCCTAGAAAGTAGTTTAATTCTCCAACTAGACTCATTTCAAATTTATTTTCTATTAAAGTTATAAATTATTTTAAAAATTTTAAGTTTGTTGATCCAAACACTATATCATCTACATATACCTGGGCTATGAAAATGTCAGAGTTAAGGGTTTTTATGAAAAGTGTAGGGTCAATTTGACCTTCTTTGAACCCCTTTAAATTTAGAAAGTTAGATAGTCTCTTATACCAAGTCCTAGGTGCTTGCTTTAATCCGTAAATACCTTTTTGAGCTTAAAGACATGGTTTGGGTATTCTAGATCTTCAAAACATGGTGGTTGACTTACATAGACTTCTTTTTTAATTTGTCCATTTAGGAATGTAGATTTAACATCCATTTGATATAATTTGAATTCTTTGTATGCTGCATAGGCTAGCAACATCCTAATTGATTCAAGTCTAGTTATCGAGACATAAGTCTCGTCGTAATAGAATCCTTCAACCTGACTAAACCCTTTGGCAACTAGTCGAGTTTTATTCCTTATGATTTCTCCTTGATCATCTAACTTATTCCTAAATACCCACTTGGTGTCAATAACTGACTTACCTTTTGGTGGAGGTACTAGATCCCAAACCTGATTTCTTTCAAATTGACCTAACTCTTCTTGCATTGCAATTACCCAGTCGGGCTCAGACAATGCATCATTTATGGTTTAAGATTCAATTTTTGATATTAGGGTTATTTGACTTAAGTTCTGAAAGGCTGATATGGTTTGAACACTTAATTTAGGATTATCTATGATTTATTCAATTGGATGATTAGGGTTTGGTCTTATAGTGCGTGGGTTAGTTTTTTCAATTTGTTTGTTTTATGTTAATTGTTCTTCTTCTTCTTGATTTGTGGAACTATGTTGATTATTAGTGTTTTCAAGATTAATTATGTTGCTATTAACATTTTCATCAAAAGTTACATCAATGGTTTCTTCAATTTTTAAAGTGGATTTATTATAAACTCTATAGACTCTACTTAAAGATGAATATCCAAGAAAAATTCCTTCTTGAGTTTTTAGGTGAATTTTCCTAAGTGATCTTTAAGGTTTAAAATATGCACATTACATCCAAATATTTTAAAGTAATTTATGTTTAGAATTTTATTAAAATAAATTTCATAAGATGTTTTATTTAGTAATTTGTTGATTATAATTCTATTTTGGACATAACAAGCTGTATTAATAGCTTCAACCCAAAAATATTTAGGTAAATTATATTCATTTAATATTGTTCTTGCAGCTTCTTGTAAGGTTATATTTTTATGTTCTACTAGACCATTTTGTTGTGGAGTCTTGGGGCATGAAAACTCGTGATGATAACCATTGTTCAAACAAAAATTTGTAAAATTTTGATTTTTAAATTCTCCTCCATTATCACTCCAATTTTCTTAATTTTTATTTCTTTGTCATTTTTTTATTTGTTTGTAAAAATTACTAAATATTTCAAAAGTTTCATATTTATGAGTTAAGAATTTAACCCAAGTGTATTTGGAGTAGTCATCTATTATAACTAAACAATAAAGACTTCCATTTAGTAATTTTACTTCATGAGAGTCGAATAAATCCAAATGTAATAATTCAAGTATTTTATTAGTTCTATTTTAATTAGTCAATTTATGAGTTGATTTAATTTATTTTTCTTGTTGACAAGGATTACGTATTTTATTCTCGGGGGTTCCTAATTTTGGTAGACCTCTAACTAAACCATTTTTGTTTAATTTTATTAAATTCCTAACATGGGTGTGAGCTAATCTCCTATGCCACAATCATATTTCTTCATGTTGTGTTAACAAGTATTTGGGTAAGGTTTTTGGTAGATTTATTGAGTAAATATTTTTATCTCTAAATCCTTTTAGCAATATATTAGTTGATTCAGTATAACTTATTAGACATTCAAAAGATAAAAATTTGACTTTAAATCCAGAGTTACATAATTGGCTTATACTAAGCAGATTATAATGAAAATGTTTAACAAGCAGTACTTTTTTAATTGATATATTTGATTATAATTGAATTTTTTGTACCAATTACCTTTAACTTGCCGTTGTTCCCAAAGGTAATTGATCCTAGGTTTTTGAACTCAATATTGGTGAATTTGTGCTGATCCCCAGTCATATGTCTAGAGCAGTTGTTGTCCAAAATTCATTTGTCCAGAGCTTTGGATTCCAACGCATAACGCATGAGTTAAACCAAAGTTTTGGTTAATGGAGTGTTAAATATTTGAGTTTAGTTATCAAGTTTTAGTTTACAATTTAAGATTTAGTCTTAAGTTTATTAGATTAATAGTTAAGTTTGGATTAAGTTTTGAGTTAAATTTTAAATAAGTTTTTAATTAAATTTAAAATGAGTTTTAAATTAAAATTTAAACAAGTTTTAAATTAAATTTTAAATAAGTTTTTGATTAAATTTTAAATGAGTTTTAAATTAAATTTTAAATAAGTTTTTAATTAAATTTTTAAATAAGTTTTATAATTTTAAATTAAGTTTTAAAATAATTTTTAATTAAGAAAATAATTTTTTAAGTAAGTTTTAAAATAACTTTTAATTAAGTTATAAAATAGTTTTTTTAAGTAAGTTTTAAAATAATTTTTAATTAAGTTTTAAAATAATTTTTAATTAAGTTATAAAATATTTTTTTTATTTTTTTATGTTATAAAATAATTTTAAGTAAGTTTTAAAATAATTTTTTAAGTAAGTTATAAAATAATTTTTTTAAGTAAGTTATAAAATAATTTTAAATTAAGTTATAAAATTATTTTTTAAGTAAGTTATAAATAATTTTTAATTAAGTTATAAAATTATTTTTTAAGTAAGTTATAAATAGTTTTAAGGACAAATTTTAATTTTATTAGTTTGTTTTGATAAATTTTTAATTTAAGTTTAATTTTAAGGTTTTAGTTTATTTTGAGGTTAAGTTAACAATATAAGATTTAAAATTTTAACTTAATACTTTTATTTTAATTTATGTTAATAATTTTAATTTAATTTAATTTAATTTAATTTAATTTAATAATTTTAATCTAATTTTTAAGTTAATAATAATTTTTTATTCAATAATTTTAAGTTGAGTTCTAAGTTAGATTAATAAATATTTTTTAGTTGAATTTAGTTAAATTGACTTTGGAGTTAAGTTTTAATTATGTTTCAAATTTAACTTTAAATTAACTCTAAAATAATTTTAGTTTTAGGTTATAAGTTATGTTTTAAGTTCAAGTTAATTGAGTTTAAAAATTTGAGTTTGAGTTTATGTTTTAATTAATTTTGATTGGTTTAGAATTTTGATTTTAAGGTTAAGTTTTAATTGATTTGAATAAAGAGCCTATAAAAAAGGTTGTTTAACCCATGCTAGATTCAAATTTAGCTTTGGATTAATCAAGCAGACTTCCTAAGGATAAGTTTTCAGTTCAGTGACGAGACATATGACCTTCTTGTATATCAAAGGTGGATCACTTGCTGAATACTTTTAAAATATTCCTGTCCAAAAAACTTAATACTAAGTTTTGGTCTAACCAGCCTATGTTTGACTGGGGTAGCTTCGGCTAGATTTACTAAGTCTAGTGCACTAGGTAGAATACACATGATTCAACCTAGACATGCCTTCGACAAAGGTTCCTTAAGATACTATCATCCCAATCCATTCCGGTACTATGTTATTAGGGTTTGGTAAACCTTTTTAACTAACCATTCTAAGCTAAGCAGAAAAGTAAACCTAATCCTAAACATGCATAGTAGATCAAGTTGGTAGAACTAATTTTCTATTTGCTCCTCCTGAGTCATAGCTTAGATACGGTCTATCTAAGTAATGAATTTGAGTCTTAGTGATCAAATATTGATTTGGTTTGATTGGTTTAATTAAACATTTTTTAGGGACCCGTGCTTGGACTTGACTTCTAATATTTTGACTGATTAAAGACAGATATGGTTTGTTTGTTTTATTTGGTTTATAGTTAAGTCCCGATTTGTTGTACACGACTTGTTGTGACCTAAGTATTTAGATACTTGGATCCTAATTCGAACTTTTCCAATGTTTTCTTGAGTCGCTCGACTTGTCCTTTCAAGTTGGAATTCTCTTCCTCAAGTTTTGTAATTTGAGTTGAAGTTCCAACTTGAACTTGGTTAGTCGAGTCACTCAAGTTAACTTGCTCCTTAAGGTGGTCTATTTCCTTAAGTAGTAAATTATTTTGTTTTTCAAATTTTGTCAATTTTTTAAACAAACATTTGACTACTTTAAGTAAGTTTGATTTTGAATAAAAAGTTACCATATTGGGACCTTCGGAAATGGATGAGGATCTGTGCTTTTCTCAGACTCAATATCGATCATGGACTCATACTCTTCCTCGGACTCGGAATTTTCATTTCTTACCATAAGGGCAAGATGGCTTGAATGCTTCGATTCTTCTGCATCAGACTCTTCAGAAGATGACTTGTCCCATGTTGGTTTGAGGGCCTTCTTTCTTTGTGTTGATTTTGGATTTTCCTCCTTATGGTTAGGGCATTCCTTTTTGAGATGTCTTTTCTTGTTGCATCCGTAATAAATCATTTCTGATTTGTTTAGTGTCTGGTTGATCGGTGTCCTTTTGGTGCTCCTTTTGAACTTCTTCCTTGTTAGTAGTTTTTGGACCATGTTGACCAGTTCCTCTTCATTGGTTGAGTCTGAGTCAGACTCATTTTCTAGTTCAATGTTAGCTTTGGTCTTGGTTTCTTTTCTTGTTCCTGTATATAAGACAACACCTTTCTCGATTTGACTCAAGTCAGACTGTTCATGTAATTCAAATTCACAAAAAGTTCATCTAGTTTAAGAATTGAAAGATCCCTTGAAACTTTATATGCATCTACTATTGATGCCCATAAAACATTTCTCGGGAAGGCGTTTAGTGTATACCTTATCGTGTCATGATTCTCCAAGTTCCTTTAGTGCGTACTGTCTCTCCAGGAAGTATTTTAATATTAAATAAATTATTTAATAACAAATCCTTTTGTTTACCTTAGATTTGTCGGTTCCTTCGTGCAGCTTTACCAGATGAACCCAGAGTTCTTTTGCATTTTCGTAGGACCTGACTCAATTCAGTTCCTCCATCGTTAGGCCGCATTGAATGATGTTGATTGCTTTATAGTTTAGTTGCGCCTTCTTGATCATCGGAGGAGTCCAGTATTCTGATTCTACCATCTTTCCATCTACCATCGAGGGAGTGTAACCTTAGTATGGTAAACCAGAGTTCGATGTCGGATTTGAAGTAGCATTCCATTCTGTTCTTCCAATAGCTGAAATTCTCTCCTTTGAACAGCAGAGGGCGGACTGTATTGTATCTTTCTTGGTAGGAGTTTGTCATCTTTGCTATCAAAGAAAAAGGAAAACAAGATTTCCAAGACTCTCGTATTGAGATTAGTAGTGTGGGATAAAAAGAATAAGAACAAGAAAAAAAAATCCTATTTTTAAAAAGAAAATAAAAAGTTTTTAAAATTGCTTTGAAAAACGATTAAGTATTTTCAGAGCTACCAGACTCTAATATCAATTGAAGGATCGAGAAAGTGTGATAGAGGGGTATATCATTTTTTCTCAAAAACTCTTTTCTTTTTAACGTTTAAACCAAAGTAGTGCAGCGGAAAAATAAAGAACACGATTCAGTTACTTGGTTCGAAGCCTAGATCGACTGTTACTCCAAGATCCACGATCCTTGATCGCACCGTTGGGCAATTCACTATAATTCTTTTTTCCGAAACCTTCGGAAAGAAGTAATTCATACAATCAGTAATATAAGATAGTAACAATCTACTATCTTATTGAAACTTAATACAATGCAAGCAATATACAATTATACTGACACTAGATGAAAGCTGAAGCTCAATCGTCACTTGATTGAAGTAGTAGCTTGCTTGAAGACGAAGTGCAGAGTAGTAGTACGAGCAGCTTTGCACAGAGATGAACTAGTGAATGGATTCGTTACTGAGCCTCGAACCTCGAGCTCTTTTTATAAGAATGGTCAATGTTCGATTGACCGATCCTTGGGTTCGGTCGACCGAACCCACTCCCTGCCTTCTTCGCTGAGATTCGATCCTCGGGCATTAATGATGTTTAATGGTTTAGTTGACCGATCACCCTGTTCGGTCGACCGAACTATTGTCCTTCCTTGTTTGGTCAACCGATCTCCACGTTTGGTCGACCGATCAGCTTGACTTCCTTCTCTACTTCGTCTCAATCTGATCTGTGCTACATCATCAAGGTCCGGTCGACCGATCCCCTTATTCATTCGACCGATCAGCTTAGGATCGAACTCTGCTTTGTTCTGCTCTGATATGATCTTTGGTCTGAGTCCACCTAGTTCGGTCGATCGATCCTTGCATTCGGTCGACCGATCAAGCCGGATCTGTAAAACAGTGTTAGACAATATAATCTTGCAAAACAAAAGTTAGCACAGTAATATTATATTTGATGCATGAGCAGTATTAGACAATAGAACTGTCTGATCTCAACTTGAAAATCTTTCCGATTTCTTCAGTTGGATCAACAACCTTAGGTTGTTCCTTTCAGGAACATGACCTCACTATCGCTCCTCCAGTTATTTACATCAACCTACCTACCAAACCTTAGTCCTCCAGACCTATTTGGACTTTGCTACTTAGCATTGGATCGACCACCCAGGACTTTGCCTCAATCTTCGGTCCTCTAAACCTATTGAGCTTCCCTGCCAAGTGTCGAGTCCTTTCGACCCACTTGAACTTTCCGCCTGGCTTCCACGATCTGATAAGTCTTTTCTGCCTAGCCTCCAACTAGGACTTTCTCAGTTGAGTAAACAGCTTACACACTTGGTCAACTTGTTAGATCACAACAAGACTTAACTTGAACCTTTGGCAACATCAAAACTTATGTTAATTCTGGTGCTACTTGCACCAACCCACACTTGAACTTATACTGCCAAGGCTACACACTTGGACTTCACCTTGTTGTCCCTATATCCTGTACACTCACAAGAACATATCAAATACAATAATAAACCTAACTTAAACCTTTGCCTAAATAGCAAAACCTAGGATCACACCGATTGCTGCAATAATCTCTTCCTTTTTGATGTTTAGCAATTCGTTTAAGTTAGGGAAATAAATAATGCAATAACATGCAAATAAAATATACAATCAACTCATGCATAAGAAGTGGAACCTAATCCTAGGCTTCTCTTTCACCTAAGCTCCCCCTTGAGTTAGGATTTTTTGCAAAGGTATTTAGTGTTAGAGATCAGATGGCTGGCTAGAAGGGGAATTGGATAGACGGTGCCCCCAATTAGCAGTTCTTCCTACACTTGTTAGTTGCGCAGTGGAATAATACAAAACAAATAAGCTAAACACTAAAGGAAAGACAAACTGCTAACACGTCGATTTACGTGATTCGAAGATAACTTGCTCCTACTCCACGACTGTCCGTAAGGTGGACGATCCCTGTGATCCTTCGATAGATCAAGCCCTAGAACTCTGGCTAGCACGAACTCTTTCTCGGTGGAGTAAACCTCGCAAAACCTTGATCAATACACCACACTATAATCACAGCTCAAGGTAGACTACTAATAGGGGTTAACCACCTCTATTTCGTTACCCTTAACCAAGCTTTCAAGTCTTGGTTATATAGGCCACGGGTTGGAAAATCCCACCTATCAATTGACTGGTGAAAGTGTCAGTTGATTGCCCTCTGTGGAATTTTGACCGTTATATCCCAACGGCTCGATACCAGTCGACTAGTGAAAGTACCAATCGATTGCTCCACACTGGTTGAGCAAGTAAAAGCATTTTGTTCGCTCCTAGTCGACTGAACTAGTCGATTGATGAAAGTATCAGTCAACTGATGAAAGTATCAATCGGCTGGTACCCCGAGTACAGTCTCTCAGCACTCGGCCCCTCACCCTTACGACTCACTTGACTCTTCCTTACAGTCTTGACCTCTTGCCTTCAAACCTACTTCCTTTGGCTCTCGTCCCTCAGATGCATTCAAGCCTATGGCTTGTCCCAATACCATCCTTCACGTATGCCTCAAAGTCATTTTCCTCGGCTCTTATCCTTGCTGCCTTGTCCACGGTTCCTTGGATGCTCCATCCTTCACCGGACCCAAAACCATTAAGCTGAGTCATATTTGTATCATGAAAACCTGCATTCTCACATACACATATCAAATAGGGTAAACCTAACTTAAACCCTTTGCCTAAACCATCAAAACCCATGGTCATCCCGGACCATCTTGAGGCAAAATTGCTCCAACAATCTATTCCTTTTTTATTTTTGGCAATACGTTTAAGTTAGGAAAAACAAATAGCAATAACACATTTGGACTTATGTTGCCAAGGCTACACACTTGGACTTACACTGTCAAAAAATAGACTTACGTTGCCAAAGCTACACACTTGGACTTACATCGCCAAGAAATGGACTTATGTTGCCAAGATTACACACTTGGACTTACACCGCCAAGAAATGGATTTACGTTGCCAAAGCTACATACTTGGACTTACACCGCCAAAAAATATGCAACATGCATTGGAACCTATCACAAAGATCCCTCTACACTTATGCTTCCCATTGAGCTTGGAATTTTAACACAAGGATATTTAAGAAAATATCATAAGGCTCCCCTACACCTAAGCTCCCTATTGAGCTAGGATTTTCTCATCGCAAAGGCATTTAAGGTTTTCCCAACTAAAACCTTACTTCTCCCCCTTTGCATAATATCAAAAAGCTTCCAACAATATCTCAATTGTCGAAATTTGATCATCCAAACTGACCCTAAACTCATGTATTTATCCCCCAAGGATCCAATACACCTATACGAGTTTTCCTAGTCAAACTAAATGCTAAAAAATAATTTCAGGCTTGTATCAGTCGACTAACAAAACCACCAGTCGACTGCCCTTATCGAAATAAACTCACAGAAATATTTTATATTCGATAAACACTGTTACCAGTCGACTGACACACCGTTTTCAACCTAAACAACATTTTGAACCTAACTTTAGAAATGCATAAAAAATTCCATAGACATATAAAAATCCCCAAATTTTATGGAGATGTTTGTTTTATCCGGGACTATTTGAAAAAAATACATTTAAAAATGTATATATCTTGGATCCCAAGATTGACATAAAATTGAAAACTAGCTAAATGGTTCAATTAAACCTTGACCTAAAATCCTAGTTTTGGCTTCCTTTTGATGTATGTGCCCATACTAAACTTCAATGCATCCCTACCATTAGTTTATATGACATCTATATATCCAAAATCAATTTTTATGCCATATGCCCCCAATGTCATATTTTCATGCATGAAACATAACCCATATATGTCAATTCCCTAGATTTGAGACTCAAATCCGTCTTTAAAACATTTTGGCATATTTGTGACCCATCTAGACTCTCAAGTAATATCCACTTGAGATCCATTGACCATGGACCCCATATTAACTTTTTGAGCTCCCCCTAGAGTTCTTAACCTTAATCACCTCCTTAGATGACTCATCCACTATAGCTAGGTCACGTCGGTGCACCTCGGGTGACACTTGGCCTACAAACTTAATTTTCTTAATATTTTTCTTCTTAACCTTGGACACCTTATCTTAGTTAACTTCTCCTTACCTTTAAATGACTTTCCATTGTCATTTCATGACTTCTCCTTTCTATAGTCATATGCAACCCTAACATAAGACTTTCTCTTATCCTTGGAGACACTAGATCGGTATCCTAAACTCGATCTATCATTGTTGTATCTTTGACTACACAACACCATATCTAACCCTCTAGATCCAACTGTGAATCTTTCTAGGGTTTTTTTCCGATTGATCAAACTTTGCCTTCAAAGTTTGATTTTCCCTTCTAAGTTCCTAAACCTAGAGTCAACATGTCCACCTTGGACATTCCTAGACCTACTCTTCCTAGGCATGTGTCTCCCTTTTTTGGGATTAATGCCTTGGTTCTCCATTACCTTCTTCTCTTTAGGTAATGAGAATCTAACTTGTCTAGATCTATCATGCATAGGTCTTCTAGGGTTATGATCTACACTGACCCTATTTCTATCATGATATTTAAAACTAAAATTTTGCATGGGTAAATAATGGAAATTATTTATAGCATGCAAGGGAAAATGAAATTTTGAATTAAAATTCAAATTAGGGTGTACCTCCCTTACCCTTGAAGTCTCCCTCAACTTGAGCTTCTCTTCTTCTCCCATTTCTTCAAATGCGCTAGCTTCTTGATCTCCCTCTTCTTGGGGAATTTGGTAAATAACTTGATTGAGTTTAGGTGTTACCTTCTTACCCATTATACATCTACTTTTGTAGTGTCCCTTCTCATTGCACCCGAAGCAAATGATGTGGTTCTTTGACTTCACTTCAGTGGAGATGCTTGCAAGGTTGACTCCTAAGACTTCCTCTTCACTTGTCTTGGATTCTTCTTCAACCCTTGAAGATATAGATGACACTTCCTCATCTTCCTTCTCCTCGGATGTGACCGAATTCACTTCTGCTTCCTCTTTTGATGTTGAATTTGTCTCAATATCTGATTGATCCTTCTCTACTTCTTGGACCATTGAACCCTTTTCCTTGGGCTCTTCCTTTTCGTGTGTAGGGTTAGGTTCTTCTTTTAGACCCAACTTTATCTTACTCCATAAGTCATGAGCATTCTCATAATTGCCTACATCACTTATCACGTTAGAAGACAAAATATCTATTAAGATTGATATTACCTTATCATTTTCCTTTGATAGTGATCGTTGCTCCTCGGCCTAATATCTTGATCGGAGTCTTTTTCCCTTCTTGTCTTTTGGGACTTTGAACGACTCCTTAACCACCATCATGGTGTCCTAATCCATTTCAAAGAAGACCTCCATCTTCATCATCTAATACGTGATGCCCTATAGGCTTCCTCCTTCATACTTTGGTGGAGCTATCAACTAGGCCATCTTTGAAAGTTGCTCTTCTCGGTGGTTAGTCCGACGAAGTGTGACCTCACTCTGATACCACTTGTTGGGGATCAGATGACCTGCTAGAAGAGGGGTTGGACAGACGGTGCCCCCAATTCGCGGTTCTTCCTACACTTGTTAGTTGCGAAACGGAATAATACAAAACAAATAAGCTAAACACTAAGGGAAAGATAAACCACTAATATGTCGATTTACGTGGTTCGGATATAACTTGATCCTACTCCATGGCTATCCGTAAGGTGGATGATCTCTGTGATCCTTCGGTGGATCAAGCCTCGGAACACTGGCTAGCACGAACTCCTTTTCGATGGAGTAAACTTCGCATAACCTTGATCAAATACACCGCACTAAATCACAGCTCAAGGTAGACTACTAATAGGGGTTAACCACTTCTATTTCGTCAACCTTAACCAAGCTTCCAAGCCTTAGTTAGAAAATCTCACCTACCAGTCGACTGGTGAAAGTGTCAGTCGACTATCCTCTATGGAATTTCGACCGTTACATCCCAACAGCTTGATACAGTCGACTGGTGAAAGTATCAGTCGACTTCTCCACACTAGCTGAGCGAATAGAAGCATTCTGTTTGCTCCCAGTCAACTTTCTAGTCGACTGAACTAGTCGACTAAACCAATTGACTTCCTAGTCAATTGAACCAGTCGCTTGATGAAAGTATCAGTTGACTGGTACCCCGAGTATAGTTTCTCATCACTTGAACCCTCACCCTTACTACTTAGTTTACTCTTTCATGCAACCTTGACCTCTTGCCTTCAAGCCTAATTCTTTTGGCTCTCATCCCTCAGATGCATTCAAGCCCGCGGCTTGTCCCAATGCCTTCCTTCACGTATGCCTCAAAGTCGCTTCCCTCAGCTCTTGTCCTTGCTGCCTTGTCCACGGTCCCTTAGATGCTCCATCCTTCACCAGATCTGAAACCATAAGCTGAGTCATATATGTATCCTACAAACCTGCATACTCACATGCACATATCAAATACAAGGGTAAACTTAACTTAAACCCTTTACCCAAACCATCAAAACCCATGGTCACCCCAGACCATCTTGAGACAAGATTGCTCCAACATTTAGCTTTCCCACTTAAACTTCAATTTCTCCCCCTTTGCCATACAATAAAAAAAGCTCCAAGAATATTCTAATTATTGGACTCTTAGGTCTTTAATGAACATTAATCATCATGTATTAATCCCCCAAAATATTATATATATGTATATAACCTTTTTGGTCATTTTCTATTGTTGAAAAATAATTTCAGATTGTATTAGTCGATTGCCCTAGACCCCAGTTGACTGATCTTATCAAATCAACCCCACATAATCATTCGTATTCGATGAACAGTGTTATCAGTTGACTGGTAATTGATGCAATCAACTGGTACCCCTATTTTAGCCCAAACTATATTTTGAACCCAACTTTAGACATGCACCAAGAATTCTACAACAGATAAAAATTTCTAAATTTTGTGAAGAGTTCTGTTTTACACTTGTTTACTTGGAAAAAATATATTTAAAAATATATCTATCATGGATCCCAAGATTAATATGAAATCTAAAACTTTCTAAATGGTTTAATTGAACCTTAACAAAAGTCCTAATTTTGCTTCCTCTTAATGTATCTGCCCATACTAAACCATAATACATCCCTAGTATTATTTTATATGACATCTATATATGTAAAACTAATTTTCATGCAATATGAATCCAATTTCATATTTCTTGCATGACAACTCAATTTAATCGTGACAATTCCTTGGGTTTGAGAATCAAGTCCGTTTTCAAACCACTTGACACATATTATGACCCATCTAAAATCCCGTGCAAGGTCCACTTGAGATCCATTGACCATGGGTCACAATTTGATTTTTTGAGCTCTCTTTAGAGCTCTTAACCTTAGCCACATTCTTAAATGTCTTCTCCATTATGCCTAAACCACAATGGTGCACCTTGGGTGATTATTGGTCTAACCACTTTACCTTCTTAACCTTGGACATCTCATCCTTGTCATAATCATATGCAACTCTTACATATTTCTTCTCATTGGCCTTGGATGACTCTCCCTTGCTTTTGATTACTCCTCCCTTTCCATTATCATATGTCATCTTAGCAAATGATCTCTTTTTGGCCTTGGAGGGACTAGATCGGTATCCCAAACCCGATCTATCATTGTTGGGTCTTTGGCTACTCAATACCATACATAATCTCTTAGATCTAATATTCAATCTCTCTAAGATTGTCTCCAAACTATCAATTTTTGTCTTCAAAACTTGATTTTCCTTTTTTAGACTCCTAATTCTAGACTCTTATTGTCCACCTTGGACATTCCTAGACCTATCCATCTTTCTAGGCATGTGCCTCCCCTTCTTGGGATTTTTACCTAGGTCCTCTATTACCTTATTCTCCTTAGATAATGAGAATATAATTTGTCTAGATTTATCATGCATATGTACCTTAGGGTTAATTCTAAAATTTACCCTACTTCTACCATGATACCTAAAGTTAAAATTTTTCATTGCTATATGATGATAATTATTATCAATCCTAGTATGCATGGCAAAATAATAATTTGAATTACAATTCAAATTAGAGTATACCTCCCTTACCCTTGAAGCTCCCCCTTGACTTGAGCTTTTCTTCTTCTCCCATTTTTTCAAATACGCTAGCTTCTTGATTTTCCTCTTCTTAGGGCACTTGGTGTGGTATTGACATTTCTCCCCACACATGAAGCACACAAAGTGCATTATCTTCCTTTCGACTTCTTCATTCCTATAACCTATATGAGTATCTAAAACAACTTGAGTGGGTTTAGGATTTACCTTTTTCTTATCCATTGGACACTTACTTTTATAGTTTTCCTTCTCATTGCAACCGAAGCAAACGATATGGTCCTTTGCCTTGACTTCGGTAGAGATACTTGAAAAGTTGACTTCCAAGACTTCCTTTTCACTTGTCTTAGATTCTTCTTCAACCATTGAAGATGTCGATGACACTTCCTCATCTTCCTTCTTCTCGGAAGTTGAATACATGTCAACTTCCGATTGCTCCTTCTCCACTTGAGACACTACGTCACTTTCCTCGGACTTTTCTTCTTCATGTGTAGGCTTAGGTTCTTTACTTAGAATCATCTTTACCTTGCTTCACAAATCATGGGCATTCTCATACTCACTTGCACAACTCATCACGTCATTAGGTAAAATATCAATCAAAATTGATATTACCTTTTCATTTGCCTTTGATCATGAGCTTTGCTCCTCGGTCCAATAACGTGTTCGGAGTCTCTTCCCTTTCTTGTCTCTTAGAACTTCAAACGACTCCTCGACAACCATCATGGTGTCTCAATCTATCTCGAAGCAAGCCTCCATTTTCACCAGCCAAAAGGTGATATCCTATAGATTTTCCCCTCTATACTTTGGAGGAACAATCAAGTCGGTCATCCTTAGCTTCCTTAGTGGTTAGTTCGACGAAAAGCAACCTTGCTTTGATACCACTTGTTGAGGATCGTTGGTCTGGTTAGAAGGGGGATTGAATAGACGATCACCCCAAGTCGTTAACTACATACAATGTTAGCGCAATGGAAAAATAAAACAACAAGTAGAAAGCTAATCTAAAGATAAGAAGAGCAAGCAAACCACAACACGTTCGTTTAACATGGTTCGGAAATAAAACTCCTACTCCACGACGTGTTCGTAAGGTGGACAATCACTGTAATCCTTCAGTGGATCAAACCCCGGGACTCCAGCTAGCACGAACTTCTTCTCGGTGGAATAAACCTTGCACAACCTTGATCAATACACCACACATCGATCACCGCTCAAGGTAGACTACTAACAGGAGTTTTCGACTTCTGTTTTGTCAACCTTAACCAAGCTTCAAGGGCTTAGTTTATAGGCCACAAGTTGGACATTCCAGGTCATTTTTCGTCTACCAGTCGACTGATGCCACTGTTGGACACAACCAATGATATTTTACAGAATTTGTGATTACCAGTTGACTGGTATCCTTACCAGTTGACTGGTATCCTTACCAGTTGACTGGTATCCTTACCAGTCGATTGATCCTCATAGCTGAAGGCACAGAAACATTCTGTGCCTTGGACCAGTAGACTGGCCTCTATACTAGTCGACTGATAATCCCTGACACTAGGATTTTTACCCCAAGTACAACCTTGACCTTGCCTTCTAGCCTATTTCATTAGTCTCACATCTCTCGGATGTTTTCTCATCCTTCACGCCTTGCCTTCAAGAGTTTCCTTCGCTCTCATGTCCCTCGGATGCTTCCCCATCCTTCACACCTTGTCCTTGTTGTCGGATCTTCACCATGTCAAGTCACACTTGGGCTTACGTTGTCAAGGATACACACTTGGACTTTACCATACCAAGTTACACTTGGACTTACATTGCCAAGGCTACACACTTGGACTTCACTTTGTTGTACTTGCATCCTGCACACGCACAAACGTATATCAAATACAACAATAAACCTAACTTAAACTTTTGTTCAAAATTAAAACCTAGGGTCACACCGATTGCGCTAACACTTTACAAATTAAAAAAAAATGTCATTTTGATTTTCTCTTTTATTTTTAGCAACTAGATTTTCCAATACTATGTGATGTAATAAAGAAGGATTCCTACTAGAAATTCAGTTAAAGTTTTTAATTATTTGATTAAGTGAATCTTGTTTCTACCTTAAACTCCATCTTTAGCTCTATGAACAGCGTGTTGTACCTTAATACTTTCGTTCCAGCATGATATAATTTTATCAAACACTCGAAAAAGAAGGTCCGAAAGGGACATCACAAATCTCGAGAAGGGCAAGGATGAGCTTAATGGTAGGGAAAGAAGGTGGGGCTCTCTCTGGTGGTCTTACTTTTAAGGGGCCCCTAATGATCATGGCATTCACAAGTAGTTGCTCACCCTTGTATGAGTAGAGACACAAGAACGGAAGATAATACGAAGGAAGTAAGTCGAAACAAGATCACATAAGAGAGAAGACATGTATGTATGAGCAAGTAAATCATGACTCAGATGGTTGAACCTTCATCTGATTGTCGAACAACACGAACACACAAAAGATAGACAAAAGTGATTTAATGTGATTCAACATAAGCCTATGTCGATAAAGAGAATCAAAGATCTAAATAATAATTAATGTTCAGGCCTTATAATTGAGACTTTAGTCGTCTTGAACTCCTCTCAATACAAAAAGTTATAGAACTTTGTTCGAAAAGAAAATCATAAATGAGATCTCTATCGCATAAGTACATAGGAAATCCATTAACACAATAACTTTGTTAGGTGAAAATTAGAGATGGTCACATGAATCAGATGCACCCACCTTAAATGAGGGCCCCCTCATTTTACTGAAGAAGACACATCAAATTGAGAGGTCCAATGTTAGAGTGAAAGAACAACGACCGAGCCTTTCGAGTATCCCCACCAACAATATATTTTCAAAATTGTAACAAGTCTCGACAATGCAAGTTCTTATAGAGAAGTATCCTTATCTTAAAAATGGTGGTCCTCAACGGGAATAATCTCCCCATACTCATGCATTGTATTCCTAAAACTTAGTTTTCGATTCTCGCAGTGTATATGTGGCAAAAAGTGATTTGCTCGTCCCAGTGCCCCCGCCAATCCGTCTTTAGGCCAATACGAAAGAGGTAAATCACGGATGACTATTAGCCATTAGTATAGGTGGCCAAGACATAAGAGAAGGTACCCTCGGATGCGCTTAGTTTCGATCTCAAGATTTCATGTGACACCTGTTAGGGTCGAAATGTACTAGAGATGGGGGGTTGAATAGTTTGTCGCGCTTGATTGCTTGCTTCGTTATTGTTGATAGACAGCGGAATAAGACTATGAAGCACTCTACAATGCTAACACGAGAATTTACTTGGTATCCACCTCAAGAAGAGGTGACTAATCCAAGAATCCACACACAACTCGCTCTCCACTAATAAAATACTCCTTCTCGATCGCAGCCAGAGGCGGAGAAGCCTTGTACAAACCCACACAACAAAAATACAACACACACAAGAAGAAAATACAAAGATACAAGGGAAAACTCTTTCTTCTTGCTTACTTGTTGCTTGTTGTTGCCTCTTGAACCTTGGAAGTGTAACTACACTTATCTCCAAGAGCCTTCAAGAACTAGCTATGGAAGTGTGGAGAAGCTCGTGAGAATCGGTGCTGAGATCGTTTATGGTCGTTGGAGAGAAATCCGAAGAAGATGCTTGCCAACGGCTATAACCTGCGCAACGGTCGGATCTCAATCGATTGAATGACTCTCAATCGATTGGGGAGGCTTTGAATCGATCAGTTGATCGATTCAGAGCGTCTCTGTGCTCTCTGGAAATAGCCTGAATCGATCGCCCGATCGATTCAGTTTCTGTGCGAATTTTCAGTTCCCCAATCAATCGGCCGATCAATTGGAGGTGCACAATCGATCGACTGATCGATTGGGAACGCTTCTATGCACGCGATATAAGCTCCCGATCGATCGGCCGATCGATTGGGCCACTGCTTGTCACAGCATACCCCCAATCGATCGGCTGATCGATTGGTCTCCCTTTGACTTGCTTAAACTAAGTCTAGGGTCCCCAATTCCAACATCTGGTCAACCGTGACCAGTTGGAACATTATGCCTAGCATCCGGTCAACCTTGACCTGCTAGGACTTCTTCACCAAGTGTCCGGTCAATCCCTTTGACCCACTTGAACTTTTCTTCCACCAGATGTTCGATCATCTTTGACCCATTTGGATTTCCTTGTGCCAAGTATCTAGTCAACTCTTAGACCTACTTGGACTTCCAAACATCAGGTGTCCGGTCAACCTTGACCGACTTGGATTTCCACGTGCCTGGCTTCACTCACCAGGTCTTTCCATCTACCTAGTTTCACTCACTAGGACTTTCCATCTACCTGACTTCACTCACCAGGACTTTCACCTAGCTTCACTCACTAGGGTTTTCACCTGGCTTCACTCACTAGGATTTTTCCACGGCCTGACTTCACTCACCAGGACTTGCACCTACCTGGCTTCACTCACCAGGACTTTCACCTGTCTGGCTTCACTCACCAGGACTTTCACCTGACTTTACTCACCAGGATTTTCCATCTGCCTAACTTTTAGTTAGGACTTTCCCAGTTAAGTATGCAGTCAACCCTTTGACCTACTTGACTCTTCCTCATACCTAACTGGTCAACCTTAACCAGAGAGGAATTGCACTAGCAATCTCCCCAATCGGATGATTGCACCTGCAATTTTCATGTATTGTCAAATATCGAAATCCAAACATCTAGACTCAGACTTGAGCTAACTCAAGCATAGTCAACCTAGTCAACCTTGACCCAGGGGATATTGCACCAACAACACTATCCCATGTCTTAACCACCACACCGTCCCGAGGGGACTGTTCCCATAGTGTATATGGGTCCATGGATGGTGACCAGGTACTCGAAGGTGAAAAAAAACTCCTTGTGTGTTGTATTTGAACTACCAAGTTACTGGTGTATGTTTAGGTTAACAATTTTTCATCGAGCCATGTCACTTTTACCATACTTAACTGAACCTCACTGAAACTTAGGTACAAAGTAATAGTTCAACAACAACAACAGAGGGATTTTAAGTATTAAGAATAGAATTTTAAGTATTTATGATTATTTTTGTAAAAGGATGGAGGGATTTAGAGACATATCTTAGTTAGAAAATAAGCAGGATGTTTGAAATGGAGGAGAACGTTGAGTATTCTTTATGATTGTAAAATACCTTTAAGACTTAAAGTTTTATAAAATGACAGTTAAACTTATTATGTTATATGGATCTGAATATTAGGCTATGACTCGAGTATATGAACAGAAAATGAGAGTTGCAAAGATGAGGATATTAAGGTGGATGTACGAATATATAAGGATGGACATGATAAAAAATTAAAATATTAGAGAGTCATATTGCACCTATTGAGGAAAAACTTCGAGAGATGATTAAATTAGTATGAACATATACTTAGACGATCAATAAATGTCTAGTTAGACGATGTGAAACTATTACAAATATGTACATCAAACGAGAAATAGAAAGACTAAAAAAGACTTGATTAACAACAATAATGATAGAGTCCAATGACATAGAAAGATCTATATATCCGACTCTATTTAGTAAGATAAGATTTGATTATTGTTGTTGTAACTAACTCTACTAGATTTTGATAACAATTGAGGTTGCATGGGCAAACAATTTATTCGAATCGAAAAAGCTAAAAGAAATAGCAGAAAGTAATCCATCTTTATTTGTAACTAACCTCTTTATATACATCATAAAAAGGAAATTGTATGGATTTACTTAAGAGTTACTTTGACTGATGAGAGACTCGCCTGGTAATATCAAAACTAAGTTATTGTGTATTAGTGGCTTTCGAGCTTGGTTCCGATCTTCCAACTAAAAGAGGATCTTCTTCACCAATCTAGAGAGCACCTAAATACTTAGATCACTAAAAGTAGCAATTAGCATTAGGAAAAACAATCTACTTCAACAACGACAAAATGTGCATAATGATGAAATGGATTTTGCAAATAGTTATCATGCCTAATCATTCGGAAAGCAGAAAACCAACTGTTGGGGCAGGATTATACACTACACACCCTCTCAATCACAAAGAGATAACACTGATTGGCATTCATTTGAGCAAAACCCCAATCTCTTATGAATCCTCATTCTGGTCATTTGACAAAGCAGCAGGAAATTATTCAAAACTCAAGCAACAAAGTTACATTTCACGAGTACACACCGACTGAAAATTGTTAGCTTGAATTGATATAAGGGAAGTTTTTGACATCTTTTATCGAAGATATTGTTGTCGTATTCTGGCACGATTCTCCTCCCACCACAACCTAGCATGCATCTCTCCAAATTTCTCCCGGCTGCAAATTATGATGGAAGTAGAAAAAGAGTCCGCATGAGCCATTCATTGTAAGATAAACCGAAAATATTTATCATAATTAGGGGCTATGTGAGTCCTGATTTTTTGGAATCAGCTTCTTCATGTATTAATCTCTCCCTTGAACTCTATGCTATTGTATCACTACTAGTATTCAGATCTCGTATGCCATTTTTAATTGCCTTAATTTGATTATTCTTTGGTCTACTATTATATCTTTCAATTGGTCATCTTTGAACCCTTAAGATTTGTGTTTTCCAAGAGAACATGTTAAATAAATAATGCCTTGAAGCCAAACAGTATGATAGGCAATCTAATAATGTGCAATGATACATAAGGTTCTGTGCTAGTTCTAGAAAAAGATCAAACAGGAAGATCTGAAAGAGATGCTATAAAAATGTTTATTCTGTGAGTACAACCACAATACTAGAGGAACTAGAATCAAAAGATAATGGTTGATAGAAGACTGACCTGAATCTGACACGGCAAAGCTCTCGGATTCCTCTTGGTAATTCACGGATTGTGATATACACACCAGGTACATCCTCTTCCACCCACTCCCTTTCCATATCACTAGCATTGTTCACAGATGAGAAGATCTCCTCAGACTGATCCAGTTCCTCTGGCGAAGAACTTGCTCTTGTTGATGCATCTGTGGATGATGTTTCTGTCTTTGAACCACTGGTGCTCGACAGCTTTGGTGTTGTAGTTAAGATGCTTGAGTCGTAGCAGTGGCTGTGTTGATGGGAATTGTAATGGCCCCTGCAACTTTTGTGTTGCTCAAGTGAATCTGATGATGAACATTCCAATGCACAGCCTTTTTTAACTTCGTCCTCGAATCTTGGTGGTGTGGGAAGAGGCATGGCCTGGTTATTGAATCTCTGGACATTGTATAGTTCCATGACATCCTCATAATTTTCTTCCCACCACTTTTGGGCTCGATACTGGTCAAACATGTCTTGACTAGACAACACAAGAAAATGGCTTCACAAGCATGTACAATGTTTAAAAATTAGTTTAAATGACAAAATGATAATACCAAGGAAAGTTTTATAAAATGACAGTTAAATATTATATGAAGCTGAATGTTGGGTTATGACTTGAGCACATAAGTAAAAGAGATGAGGATGTTAAGGTAGATGTGTGGGCATATAATGATGGACAAGATAAGAAATGAAAATATTAAAGAGAAAGTCAGGGTTGTACCTATTGAGGAAAAACTCTCGGAAATACGTTTAAGATGATACAGACATGTACTTTTAAACTATTAATAAATGCTCCAGTTAGGCGATGTAAAACTATGACAAAAGTATATATCAAATGAGGAAGAGAAAGACAAAAAAAAAAGACTGGTTAACAATAATAAAACAAGATAAAATTTATTTAAATAAAAATAATGATATAGTAGGGGATAGAGTTCAATGACCTAGGAAGATCCATATAGCCGACCTCACTTAGTGGAATAAGACTTGATTATTTTTATTATTGTATGATGGATGCATCACAAGCAGCATTCCTATTTGTTGGTCCCGAGTAGGCCGACAAGAGGAGGATGAATTGTCCTGAAAGAAAGTTAGCACTTCTTTCGCTTTTGGAACTTAGCAAGGAACACACGTTATTTTAACAAAAATTAAAAACATACAAACAAAGTAAGAGACAAAAGAATTTACTTCGTTTGCAATTGGGGAGGTTTTTAATTCAAGGCAGTGGAAGCTTAACTAGAAGATCTCGTTCGGTTAAGGCGGAGTAGCCTCTTACAGACATTAATGCTCGAACAAAAACAAAGAATGAATTCAGAAATGAAAGTACAGTGTATTATTTGATGAAGAGGATCAGGGTTCTATTTACAGCTCACTGGTCGAAATATAGCCGTTAATGATGTGGTAGCTCCGGGCGCTTGGACCAAGTCCGAGCACCTCCACCGTGGCACCTTTTCTGCTTTGCAACGACTTTGTGATAGGATTTTCTTGGTACCCGGGCGCCTGGAACGTGTCCAGGCGCCTGGAGTTGTTAACGTAGACTCTGAACATCATCCTCCTAGCAACGTCTCGACGGGGCACCTGTTCTGGCCCAAGGTGGTTCGGGCGCTCGGACTGGTCTGAGTGCCTGAAGTCCGAGCACCTAGATAAGTCAACTTCATGTTGACTTGTCCGACATATTCGGTCGATTGGGTGATTCTTCGGCCATCTAAAGTTGAGCTCACCCGAACCCAACTCCAGCCTTCTCCTCGAGCAGTCTTCCACTTTGACTTCTCATCCCTTGGAAGTATCGTGCACGTTCTTCTCATCTGCCTGTGTACTCTTTCATAGCTCATCATCCCTCGGAAGTGTTGCGTCTTCCGTTCAACTTCATGTGTTCCTAAGTCTATGCACACTTAGACATAAGACATCAAAATAACGTAGAGCCTAACTTAACCTGATTTATCACATCAAAACCAATCTGAGGTACTTACAATCTCTCCTTTTTTGATGTGCATTAACCCAAGTTAAGTTAGAGTAAAACAAATAATAAAATAAGTAATTATTGCAAGTAAATAAATTGGAAATTATAACATGTAATGAAAATTGAAATAAAATCTTAAAATCTATACCTCCCCTAAACTTAATCTCTAATCTTCTCCCCCTTTGATCACATAAAAAAAATTAGGAAAAATATGAAAGTTTTTTAGAAAAATGTTGAAACTTTTTGTAGGGGTGTAAGACAAAATTATCAGTTATATATTTTTTTTACCAAAATTAAGTTAAAAAAGGAATAATTTTTAATCAATTATTAAGAATTTTTTGCAAAAATAATTTAAAAATTATTTTAATGTGTCAAAAAATCTTGAAATTTTTTTCCAATAATAATCATTATAATTTGAAACCGTGATAAAATTTTAAGTGTAGAACATTCTTTATTTTAATTGTAGAAAATATTTTAAATAGATAAAGTTCTTTTCAAAAATAAATATTTAAAAATAGTTTTTGAATCCTAAAAACCTGGCTGATTTTTGTAAACATTAAAAATATAACGGTAATTAGTTGAAATATCAAGTTTTTCAAAAATTCATCTCCAAAAAATTTTAAACTTTAAATTATATTTTTTGATCAAAAATTCACAAAAAAATTATATAATCATTGAAAAATCCCAAAAAATTTTATACTAACTGTTAATTCATTTGTGCATCACAAAAAAAAATCCAATAAAAAATATGGAGAGTAGGTATATGAACTAATTGATTTTGTAAATAATATTTAAAATTAAAATAAAATTAAAGCATGTATAAAAATTAATTTTAATCAGAAACTTAAAATAAGTTCCTACCTACTGGATTTATCAGAAATTTTCGTGATATATAATTTCTAGGAATTTTTTTAATTTGGCACTTGTAAAATCTTAAATACCAATTTAGCCTTTAAAATTTTCTAGAATTCTAAACATTTGAACCTGCATAATTCTTTTTAAATATTCCCATTTCCTCTTTTAAGTTAGAGTTTTTCATTTGAATTTTATGAAAAAGTTCTAATGGACATGCTTTTGCTAAGTTTATATTTAACTCCTTGTTTTCTATTTTTAACTCCATGCATTTATTTCGTAGTTTGCATAATGTTCTAGATAGCATCTTTATACCTTCATACAACTGGTCAGAAGGTAAGAGTCATACCTCACTTATTGTGTCAACATTCGAAGCTCCCCTTCATTGATGCTCTCTATGCTCATTTCGGATTAGGTCGACTTCTTGATGATTTTCCATAAGTGCAAGTCCAGCGTAGGTCTCGATCTCGGATTCTGACGAAGACTCATCTCATATGGGTTTTAAATTTTTGTTCTTCATCAGTCTTGGCCCTTTTTCTTTCTCCTTTTCTTCAGCTTAGGGTAGTTGTCCTTTATGTGCCCTTCTTCTTGACAATTGTAGCACCGAACCTTCCTTCTGCTTCAGATTAGCTTCGTTGTCTATTTCTTACCAAAGTTATTAGACATAATTTTTTTTTTAAAATTTCTTTACCATAAAAGCTGCTTTGTCTTCGTCGAGTGATGTGTCAGAATCCGGTTCGTCTTTCTGGTTAGCTTTCAGTGCTAGATTCTGAGCTGACTTTTCTTCTTTATTTCTTAAACCTATATATCTCAACTCGTGAAGTTCAAAAGTTGAAAATAGATTCTCTAAAGTACTTACCTCAAGGTCCTTGGAGATGTAGAAAGAGTCTACTATGGATGTCCACTCGGGTGTCCTTGAGAAAGCATTCAGCGCATACCTTAGCGAGTCTCGGCTTGTTACCATTTCTCCCAGATTCTTGAGTCCAATAATCAGCTCCTTGATTCTTGCATGTAGATGAGCTACCGATTCTTCCTTTTCCATTCAGACGTTGCTAAGTTGGTTCCGGAGCAAGTCACGTCTTGTGAGTTTGACCTTTGAGGTGGGGTGTTTGGTTGATGGGTTTGGGAATGAGGGAATGAAATGATAGTAAAAGATAGTGTTTGGATTGTGAGTTTAGGAATGACATTTTGGGAATGATTACTAGATTTATGGGAATCAAACAAACCCATATAATTTGATGGGTTTCATTTCCATTCCTATTCCCATTCCACCCTACTATCAAACCCATACCCATAGTCATTCCCATCATTTAACCAAACGCCCCCCTAGAGTTTTCTGTTGACTTCTTGAGGTGGTAGCACACTTAGTGGTGGAATTCCACTCTGCTGTTGGCTACGAACCTTCGTTCTGCTTTAGATTAGCTTCATGGTCTGTTTCTTACCAAGGCTATTAGAGTTAATTTTTTTTGAAAATTTCCTTACCATAAAAGCTACTTCGTCTTTGTCGAGCGATGTGTCGGAATCCGTCTCGTCTTTCTGGTTAACTTTCAGTGCTAGGTTTTGAGCTGACTTTTCTTCTTTATTTCTTAAACCTGCGCATCTCAACTCGTATATTTCAAAAGTTGAAAATATATTCTTTAAAGTACTTACCTCAAGGTCCTTGGAGATGTAGAAAAAGTCTACTATGGACGTCCACTCGGGTGTTCATGGAAAACATTCAGCGCATACCTTAGCGAGTCTTGGTTTGTTACAATTTCTTAGAGATTCTTGAGTCCGATGATCAGCGATTCTTGCATGTAGATGAGCTACCGATTCTTCCTTTTCCATTCGGAGGTTGCTGAGTTTGTTCCGGAACAGGTCACGTCACGTCTTGTGAGTTTGGCCTCTGAGGTCCCATTGTGCAACTTCAGGAACTTCTCCCAAAGTTCTTTGACTGATCCGTAGGCGCCGATTTTGTTGACTAATTGAGGTGGTAGCACCCTTAGTAGGTGGAATTCCACTCTTCCATTGGCTACGAAGTCGTTTTACTCCTTCTTGGTCCAAAGATATTCTTCTTTTTCTTCTCTTTGTTGATCTTTGAATACTACAAAATCATATTCGATTATTAAAAGAATTTCGAAATCGGTTTTAAACAATACCTTCATCCGATGTTTCCAGAGTGCGAACTCTCCCTCAAATTTTGATGGGTAAATACTTGGTTCGACCATCGTCTCCTTACTTAGCAAATGGTTAATCCTTCGAGAGCGGTCTAACTCGAATATCAATTGTTGGTCCCGAGTAAGCCGGCAAGAGGAGGGTGAATTGCCCTGAAAGAAAGTTAACACTTCTCTAGCTTTTAGAACTTAGCAAAGAACACACGTTAGTTTAACAAAATTTAAAAACACACAAACAAAATAAGAGACAAAAGAATTTACTTGGTTTGCAACCGGGGAGGTTGCAAATCCAAGACAGTGGAAGCTCAACTAGAAGATCTCCTTCGGTGAAGGCAGAGTAGCCTCTTGTAGACATTAACGCTCCAACAGAAACAAAGAATGAATTTGAAAATGAAAGTACAGTGTATTATTTGAATGAAGAGGACCAAGGCTCTATTTATAGCTCATTGGTTGAAATATAGTCGTTGATGATGTGGCAGCTCCGGGCGCCTCCACCGTGATGCCTTATCTGCTTCGTAATGGCTTGGAGATAGGATTTTCTCGGTCCCCGAGCGCCTAGACGCGGTATGGGCGCCTGGAGTTTTGTTGTCGTGGACTCCGAACGTCATGTTCGTAGCAATGTCTCGACGGGGCGCTTGTTCTGGCCTAAGGTGGTCCGAGCGCTCGGACCTTGTCCGGGCGGATGCCTGGACAAGTCAACTTCATGTTGACTTATCTGGCTGTTTCGGTCGCTTGGGTGATTCTCCAACGATCCAGAGTTGAGTTCACCCGAACCCAAATCCCGCCTTCTCTTCGAGTAATCTTGCACTCCGACTTCTTGTCCCTCAGAAGTGTCATAGGCTCCCTTCTCGTCCATCAGTGTACTTTTTCGTAGCTCCTCGTCCCTGGTGTACTCTTCTGTAGCTCCTCATCCCTTGAATGCACTGAGTTCGTCGACTTGCTTCCTATGCCATCCTTTTCACTTGCTACGTCGTCCGCTCGACTTCCTGTGTTTTTAAGTCTCTACACACTTAGACACAAGACATCAAATAGCACAGAACCTAACTTAACCTGGTTGATCACATCAAAATCAACTCGGGGTACTTACACTATCTTTAGTCAAAGCTATATTCTTAATACCTACATCATGATATAATCTAGAGGAGTACAAGTTGAGTTCAGATAGAAGGCAGTATGGTTTGCCCAAGGTGGAAGAAGCTTGTCTAAGGTGGTTATAGCTTTATTGAGGTGGCATGGCTTGGCTAGTGCAAGTTCAGCTTGCCCTAGCGGGACAAGGTAGAGCAAACTGAATGTGCATGAGCCAAAGTGTGTGACTTGGTCCCATAAGTAGGGAGAATTAAAAGCACATTACATCGTTTTATTCTCTTATTCTCATGAGCTAGCATCACTCGACAAGGGATTGATAAGCAAAAATGATAGCCTATGTCAAAAGCGAAAACTGAATGTCTATGATTGTCAACCATTCGCTCTCTTTGTAGATAATGCCCTCTTCATCAGACATGTGTTGTCTATCCATTTGACTAAGAGATGTATTTAGAAATTGCCACGAGTCCCCTTTCAAGAGTGGTATAGGTTCTTATCAAAGGTGTTAGCCAATGGAGCACCTTAAGGTAGTGTAATCCTTTGGATGCCAGTAGTTACAGTAGACCATCGACTCTCTTTCCATGCAATGCTCTCCCTCACTATATAGAATTGTAAATGAACCAAACATTCATGAGTAAGCTTGGTGTTTGACTTTGTTTGAACTTTTTTATGTTCGTTTAATGCACACAATGTCAATTAAATAAATAAGCTTGAATAACTTATTAAACTAAATGAACAAACTTGAATACATGTGTTCAATCCGTTAATGTTCACGAACAAAATTTGTGAACCATGTTCAGCAACAAAACTCTTGTCAACATAGTAAATAAACAAAAAAACTTTCAAAATGAACAAACAAGATTGTATTATCAAGCTCAATAATCAATCAAACAAGCTTAAAAATGTAAAAGTTTCAAACAATCAAATAAACTTGAATTGAGAGCTCGCTAACATGTAAACGAACGAAACTTAAGTTTGTAAAAAAGAAACCAAACCAAGCCATTGAAATGGCTTAGTTACGCTTGGCTCGGTTAGCAAACTTGAACACCACAAAATTTGCCTCAACTTGGCTCATTTACAACCCTACATACAATGTCTCTCATTTGGCTATCCAAGTAGTGGAGATTTGGGGTTGCCCACTATATCCTTTATCATCCTCTTCATGTGTGGATGGCCAAAACATAACATATAAATAAGAGTAAGTTGATGTGATTTTATACATAGACAGGATTCGAGACCATATGAATGACTAAACACTTGTTTCAAAAGCTCAGTGTTTATATATTTTTATTCTCTAGAAAGATTCAACATAAAGCACACAATGTTTCTCCAACCAACCTACAATCAGGTTCAGGTAAAATAAATCATCAAGATCTTGTGGCAACTAGCAAGACCCACATACTACAGTTAGACGTGAGTGCCACTTCCCATGATTCCCCAAGTCAAAGAGAAATCTCCAGCTCATGAAGACAATTCAATGTCTCACAACCTACAGCATCCATACTCCACATTAAACAAATGACAACAGAGCCATACAGCAGCACCAGCAGGATACAGCTTAAGCACAGCAGGCCCTCCAGTCCCAAAGAAACATTCTTTACAGTTTAAAAAGGAAGGGAACAAGCCTAAGAAAGTCACAATTTTTAACTTTTGAGCAGAATTTTAAAGCCTTTCACACCCCTATAATTCCAGTTTGACTCGGCACCTAAAGCCAAAAACATTGCACGAATTTAAGGGGAAAATAAGCTATAAAAGGGTAATATGGTGCAAGAAGCTCTCGTCAATAGGTGGTCTTAGAAAAATGTCTATTGTATACCGTCTTATCCTACATTACAAGAGATTATTTCCACGATTCAAACTCATGACCACGAAGGTCATATGACAACAACTTTACTATTACACCAAGAGAGAAACGATCTCCCTTAGAAAATTTCTAAAGTTTTTTTGAAGTTTGGCACTTTCTTTCCTCATGTAGCTTAAACACATTGTGCTAAATACTATATACCAGTAGGGAATTTTAATTGGCAAGCATGGATGGTCCATGACAAATCGAGCCTGTTCGTGAGGTTTTCAAGCCGGCTCAAAAAATATGTGATTTGTATTTGAAGTTATCGAATTTGAGTGGAACTCATAATATGCTTGATAATTTTTTCAAGTCGAATTCAAACCCATAACATTTTATTCGATGGTTAACTAGTCATTTATGAGCCGAACTCAAATTTAAGTCATTTAACCAAACTCAAGCTCAAGCCAAAATTATTTATATTTCCGAGTTTTACATCAAATTCAAATATCACGTATATTTTTCAAATTCAAATTCAAATATCAATATTTTCGCACTATCCAATTCATTGGCAACCCTAATTGTAAGCAAGTAGATTTCCTTTTCTCAGTCAGTGGGAAGTGGAAATCCCTCACTGAAGAAAACCAGATCTCATCGCATTTGGAGACAAGAGAAGGGATCACATAAACGGGGTGAAAATGGGAGTGGAAACGAAGTACCTGAATCTGATCTTTCTGACATAGTTACCGCCTTGTGGAAGCGAGAGGAAGGTGATCAGTATCCCGGGCTCAACCTGGGACACCCACTCCTTGGGTTCCTCGTCCTCTCCGTCCTCAAGAAACGCCGACGAAGCCTCCGTCCGGCCGCTGACCGAAGGCGTCCTCTCGCCGATGGAAAGCCACCGCATCCGCGCCTCCATCTCTCGCCACTTCGCAGCCGCAGTTCTCGGCGTCAACACTCCCTCCGATTTGGTGAATCTGGATCCTTGATGGTGTCGGCGCCGTCCATGCTCCGTCGCTCCGGAAGTCATATCCTTAATCTGAACAAAAGAATCATAGAATAAAACAAAAAAAAAAGGCAATAATTGGATCTAAATCAAGAGATTGGCAACTTGAGGACTGATTTCATTGACGGCGTCATCGTCGTCGGAGTCGTAGAACGGCGCTCGGCCTCGGCCAAACTGCTTAGGGCAGGAAATGCAGGTCAACATATGGGAGAAGGGAAGAGATCGGCCGAGAAAGGAAGGAGGAGAAGAGATCCGGAACGCCAAAGAGGAAGAAGAAAGCTTAAAACAGCAAGACGATCGAGTTGCTAATTTAAATAAAGGGAATTATTTAAAATATCATGTAAATTTTGAAAAAAAAATACCGGGCAAAAATGGAATAAACATTTTTTTTTCTTAAAATCACATGAGATAAGGCAGACCAGAGGTTGTTCATAGGTTAAATTTTATGAATCCTATTTGTATAGTAGGTGGGGTTTCATAAAACCCCACTTAGTTCATCCTTTAAATTGTACTTATTAGAGGATCCATACTTGATAAGAGGAGCCCTGCCTCCGTCCAATATTTTTATTTTTTAAATTATCCTTATTTTTAAGATTACGAGTTCCTACTCATTACGATAAACACTTTAAATCTAATCAAAATAAATAAACTATAAACAGTTATAATTCACAACTACAATAATATAGGCTTTTCAATTATAATTAATACTAATGAATTATGTATTATAATAATTATAATTCATAACTTCTATAACATATACCCTTTATCTTAGTCAACATTATGCTATTAAGCATTCAACTTTATTTAATATTAATAATATTGTATTACAATAATTATAATTCATATCTCTTGTAATATAAATATTTTATTTTTAATCAACATTAATCAATATTATATTATAGAAATTACAAATCATATAACTATTAAAATATAAATAATTTATTTTTATTGATAGTAGTCAATATTATAATAATTTTGAGATCATAGTTACTATAATTATGTAGTTATAACAACTATAAAATCATAGATATTATAATTGTATAATAATTACGGAATCATAGCTAACTACTATAATTATGTAGTAGTTTTGATTATGTAGTCGGTTTATCCTTCACTAATATTTTTTAATTTATGATATCTTTAAAATTAGTCAGTTTAAACAGTTGGATACCTTAATTAAAAAAGTATTATTTTTATTTTCTTTATATATTTTGCCATTTTTTTAAGTGTCCACGGAGTATTTTAAAATAAAGAATCTTTTCTTTTGAGAAATAAAGAAAAATTATTTTTCTTTTTTCTATTTTTTCTTCCAATTCTTGTTGCTCGCTAACTTTTTTTTAATTGTAAATTCTTTTTTTTTTCATTAAAAGTTTATATAGTTGCCTCAGGAGTAATGTATAATATTTACTTAGTTTTTTTTGTCATTTAGGATTGAGTCTCAGTAAATTAATAGATAAAAATTTTTTTTAATGAACATTGTGTTAGATAATAATAATTATTATCTAATATTATTTGATCTTAAAATTGTAAATAAATATGAAATTAAAATTAAAATAACTTAATATACATGTGATGGTAAAACTAAATCAACTTCATGCAATTGAAGTTACTGATGAAATGTAACTTATCTAAATTATTGTTATTATTATTTTAACAGATGTAAATAATAATAATAATAATAATAATAATACACGATGGATGCACGGAAATGAAAATGTTATGCATATATTGATCCTCTCTTTTCCTATAAATACAAAGCACAATATATAATATCCTTTATATAAAAATTAATTGTTTGTGCTTTCATTTAAAACAAAGGAAAGAAGAGAGAAATCATATATATGCAAAATAATTGCATTACAATGACTTTTTCATCGAGCTAAGATATGTAAAATATATAGATTTCAAGATCCATTTAATATAATAAATATAATGATAATGTAAATTAACATGAGGAATCAGAGATTCGTGAAATCTATATGTTTCCATATATATAAATTTATTATGGTGAAATATATATGCATTAATAACATGAAATATATAATCGACTTTTTCTATTAATCACGTTAAATATATAAATTCATTTGTCAAATGTATATTAATCTTTCATTATATAATAATGATCCGTATGTTTAATAATGCATGATATAATAAATTTTTGCACTGATTTATTAAAATAGAATTAGTTAATAATTAACTTATTCCCCACTAATCACATTCATAACATGTCCAGACGTGTCCAACCAAGTCGGCTCGAAGCTAGTGATGCACGTCTCTATCATGTAGCTCACTATGATTCTGGAGGTACTCTCCGAATTCTTGGGTAGAGCCCATGCCTTTTCGTGTCGGTGGAGAAGAGTCTTCATCTGACCAATTGACTGATGCATCTTCTTCATCCTCAATAATCATGTTATGCAAAATAATGCACGTATACATGATATCCTTTAAATCATTTTTGTACCAAGATCACGCAAGACCTCTAACTATTGTCCAACGGGCTTGGAGCACTCCAAATGCTCGCTCCATATCCTTTCTTGCAGCCTCCTGTCTCTCCTTGAATTTTTTTCCTCTTAGGATCCTTGGGACACGAAAAACTCTTCATGAACGTAGCTCATTCCGGGTATATAGCATTTGTCAGATAGTATCCTTTTGTTAATGATGTGTCATTTACCGTGAAATTAACATCCGGAACATTTCCCTGTAGAACGACATTAAATAATGGTGATTTGTTAAGAACATTTATATCATTACACGACCTTGCGACGCCAAAAAAAGCATGACATATTCACAAGTCTACAGACGCGATAGCTTCAATAATTATTGTTGGGATGCCATAATCGCCTCTAGTAAACTAGCCTTTCCAAGCGACGGGGCAATTCCTCCACTCCCAATACATGCAATCTATGTTGCCCAACATTCTAGGAAAGTCGTGTCTCTGCTCATGCATTTGAAGCAAGTGTTGAGTGTCAGTAACATTGGGTCTTCGCAAGTATCATGCCTCAAACATATCGATCATACATCGACAGAAGTTGATCAAGCAATCAAGGACAGTTCTCTCACCCATCAGTACATACTCATCCAGTGTTAGGGTTGCAAGGTTATAAACATAGTTCACATTGAAAATACATGGGAAAGATCATGAGTTTATAAGAGAAAAGATATCTCCATTGGCATGAGGCCTTTTGGGGAGAGCCCAAGAGCAAAACCATGAGAGCTTAGGCCCAAAGTGGACAATATCATACCATTGTGGAGATATCTAAATTCTTTTTGATCCTACATCCAGAGAGTCGACAGGGGATGCATATGCCAATTGATGAATAGCCGCTGTGCATTTTTGAAGTGGCGACAAACCTTTTCTTCAAATTGTGTCTCTTCTCCACTAAAAATCTCTGAATGATCTGTCAGGGCATCGACTATGCGAATAAATAACTCTCTATGCATGTGAAATCGTCATTGAAAGACATCAGCATGAAATGTTGGAACATCCGAGAAGTAATCTAGGACAAGGTGAACATGTCTGTCTTCACGATCCCGATCCACATATCTCTGATTTGTAGCTCTTTGAGAACTTTAAGTTTCTTGACGTCTCTACTCTTCCTGCTCAAGTAGCGTAATCATCATTCGATGAACATATCTTTCCACATCTTCCCACATCTCATTTCTCCAAAATTCACGGATATTATTTTCTCTAGAGCAATGAAGATTCTCAGACATTTTGAATATAATTGAAGTTTTAAGTAGTTCAAATCAGAAATTTAATGGAATGGAGAATCATAACTTACACATTGATATATATAGACTAATTTGTAACAGTTAATTTATAATGGCTATTTTACAACATCTACTTTATAACGACTATTTTACAATGGTAATTTTATAACAGATACTTTATAACAACTATTTTACAACGACTTAATTATAATTGTAATTTTACGATGACTACTTTATAACAGCTATTTTACAACGATTATTTTTATAACAACTATTTTATAATGGATATTTTATAATGATTATTTTATAACGGCTAGTTTGTATCAATAATACAACATAAAGACACTTTTTATTTAAAAAACTCAAAATGATCAACATAAATTTTAAAAACTTACAAATCAACGAACCATAAAGTACAACATAAGTTAAAAAAATATAAAAGTCAACAAATGACAAAGATCAACATAAATTGAAAAACATAAACGCCCACAAATGACAAATCTATTGTAGACCATGTCTTTTTATAATTTCTTCAACTATTTTCATATGCCAATGAAGTTGTGCCTTTGCTATTCCACTCGTATCTTTCATAATCATATCATAGTCCTTTTGTTTTAGCTCGAGTTCCTTAAGCGCTAATTTTTCCTTTTGATATTGTTGCATTTGTTCCCATTTCACGTTGAAGTCTTCATCTTCTGTAACTTTGGCTTTATTCTTTCTTTTCACCTTCTGTTGCCCTATTGGACGTGAGCAAATTTCAAAATCACCATTAGTATGTAGATTGGTTGAAGAAGTATGTGCTCCTGATTCAGAAGTCCTCGCCTTCTTGTCAGCATGACGACCAAGTGATTGGGGAGCTCATTTCTCGCACTCTGTTATAATCTTCCATAAGCATTCGTATTTGAAAGCCTTATTCTTATGTACCTTTTTCCACATATCATGTGGATATAGCGACTAAAATATCAGTGTCACTTTTACCATTAGCCCGATTGTTGAAGAAATATTGTACCGTCCTGAGAACTTACCAATATCAGGCATAACCCGATAGTAATGTGACTTTATCGATGTCCAATCTCTTGTTGTCATACCCGCAGGTCGATTATCATTATAGTACGTGGTGGTACTTTGCCAAAAATGCTTATTCTTTTGTGCATTATCAACTTTTGGGTCGTTGGTAATAGTTCTCCAAACTCTTGCAAGACACTTCTTCTCTGCGGTTGACCACATCACCTTAGCTCTATTACGAGGGGCATTCATTTCTTTGTCATCCTCCTCATCATCCTCGAGGTTAATATTTTCTATCCCAAGTGCTATCGAATGTGGTGGAAATTGAGAGTGTAGCATTGAAATTGGTGTTGAGAGCTCTCTATCATATCCAAATCCTCCCAAACTCACTTGTCGAGATTCATTCGACGGCCTACTCGATGGAGATGGAGTAGTAAATGTTGGGAGATCGGTGGCCGGCTTGAAGGGGGGTTGGATAGACGGCGCCCCCAAATCGATCGCTTTCTACGTATTTGTTAGTTGCGCAGTGGAATACAAATAATACAAACACAAATACGAAAGCTAAATACAAATACAAAGAACAAGAAAGAGCAAGCAAACCAACACACGCCGATTTACGTGGTTCAGAGATAAAGCTCCTACTTCACGGCTGTCTGTAAGGTGGACGATCCTTATCCGTCGATGGATTACTCCCCGGAAGACCTCCGGCTAGCTCACGTAGCTCCTTATGGGTGGAGAAACCTCACCACAACTCTCACCAAGGACTCTTTACAAGCTAGGGCACAAGTAGACTACTAATAGAGATTAACCACCTCTATTTCGTCAACTATAACCAAACTCCCAAGATTTGGTTATATAGGTCGCGGGTTGAAAACCCCGCCTACCAATCGACTGGCAAAACATGCAGTCGACTGTCCTCTGTGAAAATTCGACCATTACATCCCAACGGCTCGATACCAGTCGACTGCTAAAACTAGCAGTCGACTGGTGCAGTCGACTGATCCACACTGACCGAAAGAACAGAACCATTCTGTTCGCGCCCAGTCGACTGCGCAGTTGACTGCACCAGTCGATTGCTAAAACATGCAGTCGACTGCTACAGTAACGCTACAGTACTGCTACACTAAACCCCTAGAATTATGATTTTTACTCCGAGTTTAATTTCTCGTGCACTCGTACCTCACCCTTCTGACTTACTTGACGCTTCTTTGCAGCCTTGACCTCTTGCCTTCAAGCCTACTTCCTTTGGCTCTCGTCCCTCGGATGCATTCAAGCCCGCGGCTCGTCCCCAATGTCATCCTTCGCGTATGCCTCGAAGTCGCTTCCCTCGACCCTTGTCCTCGTTGCCTTGTCCACGGTCCCTCGGATGCTCCAACCTTCACCAGACCCGAAGTTGTCAACCTGAGTCACATGTGTATCCTGTAGTCCTGCACAAATCAAGTACACATATCAAATAACAAGGGTGAACCTAACTTAAACCCTTTGTCCAAACACCAAAACACATGGTCGCACAGACCATTGGGATTGCTCCAACAATCTCCCCCTTTTTGATGTTTGGCAATACATTTAAGTTAGGGAAAACAAATAGCAAATAAACATGCTAATACAAATGGACTTACGTTGCCAAGACTACACACTTGGACTTATACCGCCGAATGGACTTACGATGCCAAGGCTACACACTTGGACTTACAACGCCAAATGGACTTACGATGCCAAGGCTACACACTTGGACTTACAATGCTGAAACAATGCATCATGCATTGGAACCTATCCCAAGGCTCCCCCTACACCTATGCTCCCCATTTAGCTAGGAATTTTCCCACAGGGATTTTTAAGAACCTATCCCAAGGCTCCCCCTACGCAAAGACACTTTCAGGTTTTCCCAACTAAACCTTACTTCTCCCCCTTTGCCTAACATCCAAAAATTTCTCCAACAATATCCCAATTGTTGAAAATTTGTCATCCAAATTGACCCTAAACTCATGTATTAATCCCCCATGAATCCCATATATCTATACGAGCTGACCTGGTCAAAATCCAATGCTGAAAACACTTTTAGACTGGTATCAGTCGACTGCCAGAAGTACCAGTCGACTGCCCCCATGAAAATGAGCTTACAGAGACATTCTGTGCTCATGAACAGTGTTACCAGTCGACTGGTAACTGTACCAGTCGACTGGTACACTATTCATGCAAAAATCAACCTTTTCTGGCTAACTTCAGAAATGCGCCAGAAATTTCACAGACCTCCAAAAATTCTCAAATTTCGTGGAGAGGTCTATTTTATCAATATCTACTTGGGAAAAATATATATAAAAATATATTTATCACAAATCCTAAGATTGACGTAAAACATAAAACTAGCTAAAAAGTTCAATTAAATTTTGACCTAAAGTCCTAGTTTTGGCTTCCTCTTGATGTATTTGCCCATACTAACCCACAATGCATCCCTAGCATTGGTTTATATGACATCTATACATCCAAAATCAATTATCATGCTATATGACCCCAATGTCATATTTTCAAGCATGAAACACAACTCAATTGTGCCAAAACCCTAGGTTTGAGACTCAAGTCCATCTCCAAACCACTTGGCACATTTCATGACCCAATCTAGACTCCCAAGTAGTACCCACTCGAGATCCATTTTCCATGGGTCCCAACTTGACTCTTAGAGCTCCCCCTAGAGCTCTTAACCTTAGCCACCTCCCTAGGTGACTCATCCACAATGGCTAGGCCACATCGGTGCACCTCCGGTGACACTTGGCCTATAAACCTAACTTTCTTAACCTTGGACACTTTGTCCTTGGTTAATTTTTCCTTACCATTAAATGGATTTCTCTTGCCATTTATTGGCTTCTCCTTGTTATAGTCATATGCAACCCTAGCATAAGACTTTCCCTTAGCCTTGGAGACACTAAATCGATATCCTAGACCCGATCTATCATTGTTGGGTCTTTGGCTACCCAACACCATGCCTAAACCCTTAGATCCAATATTGAATCTTTCTAGGATTTTCTCTAATTTACCAAGCTTTGTCTTCAAAGTTTGATTCTCCCTTTCTAGGTTCCTAAACCTAGAGTCAACATGTCCACCATGGACATTCCTAGACCTACCCTTTCTAGGCATGTATCTCCCCTTCTTGGGATTAATGTCTTGGGTCTCCTTAGGTCTACCATTTCTTGATTTATCATGCATTGGTCTTCTAGGATTTTGATCTACAATTTCCCTATTCCTATCATGATATTTAAATCCAAAATTTTTCATTGCTACATAATGATTATCATTATTTTTCCTAGCATGCATGTGAATATAAGAATTTGAATTTGAATTAACCTTCAAGTTAGGGTATACCTCCCTTACCCTTAAAGCTCCCCCTTGACTTGAGTTTTTCTTCTTCTTCTCTTTCTCCCATTTCTTCAATTGCGCAAGCTTCTTGATTTCCCCCTTTTGGGGGCATTTGGTGTGGTGGTGACCCTTCTCTCCACACGTGAAACATATGATGCGCATCTTCTTCTTTTGGACTTCTTTATTCCTACAACCCACATTAGAATTTAAAATAACTTGATTGGGTTTAGGATGTACCTTCTTCTTACCCATAGGACATCTATTCTTGTAGTGTCCCTTCTCATTGCACCCGAAACATATTATATGGTCTTTTGACTTCACTTCGGTGGAGGTGCTTGCTAGGTTGATTTCCAAGATTTCTTCTTCTTCTTCGCTTGTCTTGAATTGTTCTTCAACCTTTGAGGATGTCTCCTCATCCACACTAGTGGATGACATTTCTTCATCCTTCTCCTCTTTCTCCTTGGAAGTTGAGTGCTCTTCACCTTCCGGTTGTTCCTCCTCTACTTAAGCTTCTTCATCCGTTTCTTCGGATTTTTCTTCTTTTTGTGTAGGCATAGGTTCTTCCCATTGAGCCTTCTTTATCTTGCTCCACAAATCGTGAGCATTCTCGTATTTACCTACAAGGCTCATTACGTCATTAGGCAAAATATCAATTAATATAGATATTACCTTGTCGTTTGCCTTTGATCGAGAGGTTTGCTCCTCCGTCCAATGTCGTGGTCGGAGCTTCTTCCCTTTCTTGTCCTTCGGGACTTCAAACGTCTCTTTGACCACCATCATAGTGTCCCAATCCATGTTGAAGAAGACTTCCATCTTCATCATCCAATATGTGATGTCACATAAGCCTCTACCTTCAAGCTTTGGCGGTTCAATTAAGCCGGTCATCTTTGATTCCTTGGCGCTTAGTCCAATGGAGAGCGGCTTCGCTCTGATACCACTTGTTGGGAGATCGGTGGCCGGCTTGAAAGGGGGGTTGGATAGACGGCGCCCCCAAATCGATCGCTTTCTACGTATTTGTTAGTTGCGCAGCGGAATACAAATAATACAAACACAAATACGAAAGCTAAATACAAATATAAAGAATAAGAAAGAGCAAGCAAACCAACACACACCAATTTACGTGATTCGGAGATAAAACTCCTACTCCACGGCTGTCCGTAAGGTGGACGATCCCTATCCGTTGGTGGATTACTCCCCGGAAGACCTCCGGCTAGCTCACGTAGCTCCTTGTGGGTGGAGAAACCTCACCACAACTCTCACCAAGGACTCTTTACAAGCTAGGGTACAAGTAGACTACTAATAGAGATTAACCACCTCTATTTCGTCAACTATAACCAAACTCCCAAGCTTTGGTTATATAAGCCGCAGGTTGAAAACTCCGCCTACCAGTCGACTGCCAAAACATGCAGTCGACTGCCCTCTGTGGAAATTCGACCGTTACATCTCAACGGCTCGATACCAGTCGACTGGTGCAGTCGACTGCTAAAACATGTAGTCGACTGATCCACACTGACCGAACGAACAGAACCATTCTGTTCGCGCCTAGTCGACTGCGTAGTTGACTGCACCAGTCGACTGTTAAAACATGCAGTCGACTGCTACAGTAACGCTATAGTATTGCTACAGTAACGCTAGTAGTACTGCTACAGTAAAAACCCTAGCATTATGATTTTTACTCCGAGTACAATCTTTCGTGCAGTCGTACCCTCACCATTATGACTCACTTGACGCTTCTTTGCAGCCTTGACCTCTTGCCTTCAAGCCTACTTCCTTTGGCTCTCGTCCCTCGGATGTATTCAAGCCCGTGGCTCGTCCCCAATGTCATCCTTCGCGTATGCCTCGAAGTCGCTTCCCTCGGCCCTTGTCCTCGTTGCCTTGTCCACTGTCCCTCGGATGCTCCATCCTTCACCAGACCCGAAGCCGTCAACCTGAGTCACATGTGTATCCTGCAGTCCTGCACAACTCAAGTACACATATCAAATAACAAGGGTGAACCTAACTTAAACCCTTTGCCCAAACACCAAAACACGTGGTCGCATGGACCATTGGGATTGCTCCAACAGTAAATACTTGAGAAGGAGGTGACATTATAAACTGGCTACCCATTGAAGTATAATCAGATGGAAATTGAGTTGAGGAACAAAATTCGAACCAGTGGGAGTATTTTATGAAAATTGAGTTGCATAAGTAAATTGAGACGGATGAGGATTGGGAAGAAAACGTGATTGAGAATTTTGAGAGTTTGAATTTCCCTTTATATTTGGAGAACCAAATAAATATCTTTTGACCATTTAGAATAAGGAGATAAAAATATTATTGTAGAGAAATTATGGTGAAAGTTTTAGAGAGCGAGTAGAGAAATGAAAATATGTCTCTATTTATAAGCTAAAAAAAGTTATTGTTAAAATAAAAATAATATCAAATAGTTATTTTTCTAATCGTTCTTTAAAAAAAATAAACGTTGCTAATTGTTACCAAAAATGATTCTTCCTTAAATTTTCTTTTGTTAAAAAAATAATTAAAAAAAAAGAGTATGTGATGGATAGCTATACGTGGAACCCAAGCCCACTATTTTTTTTTTTAATTTTAAAACTACTATGAACCCAACATCTAAAATTGGATGCTAGGTTCTTGAATCCACTAATTTTACATCACTTGCAATCCTAGCATTGTAGATATCTTTAAGGTAATCACAACCTTGAACCTATAAATCTAATATCATCATGGGACCTACTATATTAAATCATTATCACATCAAAATTAAAAACTCACACTTTTTATAAACCTCTTCTAATAATCATGAACCCAACAAGTACTATATATTGGTCCAACCACATCATTATCTATATTTTCTATTTATTATCTTTATTTAATATTCATTTATATACTATGATAAATATATATTTATAATATACATATTAATTAATTTATTAATAATATATTAGTTTTATTTAATATTTTTAATAAATTATTAATTTAATAATTAATATATAATCATTAACTCCATTTTTAATTTATACAAAATTTATTTACGAATAAAATAATTTCATAAAAATATTATTGAAAATTTAATAATTTGCAATATCAGCAAATAAACCATTACATTATAGTTTATGAATTCAATTAATGATTGTAAATATACAGGCGTATTTTAAAGATAATTAAGATTGCTTATGATTATATATATGATATAAATATATGCATAATTTTATGTTAATTAAAATATTTTGTGGTCACCAAAGTGATCAAACTAAAATAATTAATTGTCATACATAAAATAATCATTTATTTATCATATTTACAAAATGTCTATTAAAAAAAGGGATAAATAAATGATGCTCATTTATATATCATTAAAATAATAGATTTTCCCAACGGAACTTTTTTTTTTTTTAATGATTAGTGGCATAAACGAAGAAAATTAAAAATCTTAAATTGGATATATTTTGTTTATCAAAGATGAAAAGTGTATTTGATTAAAGATTTTAATTTCTTAGTATGTTAGAAGACATTTAATGTTTTTAATAATATATAGTATGTTAAATATGTGAATGGAGAAGAGGTGAAAGAAAAGAAGTTTCATTGTGAATGAGACTTTAGTCCTACATTGGGAGCTTCAAGGTTTGTTGGTTGGTTTATATTGATTCACATGCATTGAACAAATGCATGGGGAGAGACTCTCTCTCACACGTGAGTGTGCAGGGGGATGCAAATCTAGGGCTTGGATTGTATTCAACCATGTTGACTCATGTGCAAGCACGACCTGCGCGCGCCGAATGTCGGACCGATCGAGGTAAAATTCGCCCAAGTGGAACAACCAATATTTTGCCACGTAAACCTTTTGCTGCTATATAACGGATGCATTAAATTTGAGATTGATGAAGAATCTAAACGTTCGAGTAATAATGAGTGAAACGGTAGACGTTTCATTGCTCGGCAAGTAATGGTCATTAACGCTGTCGTTGATCTGAGCTCCTTTATAAGGAGGTTGCGATCACAGGCAGAGAACACACGCAGCGAAGCAAGTAGAAGCTCTCCACCTCATTCCCCTCCTCTGTTGTGCAACTCCTGCTCGACAGAGTGCTCATGATAGCGATCGGGTGTCACTCAGTTCGTCGTGATCACCAGTGCTTGGTGGGGTTCATGGTCAAACCATTGTATCCTGGGAAACAGATGACCCGAGTAAGCCTCGAAGCATAGCCGGAGGTGGAGGCGAATCTGTTTCAAGGAAACTGTGACTCTTGCAGGTCTCGGTCAGCTCGCCCGGTCGACCGACCTGCCATCTTCGCCGATCTAGCCGATCTAGCCGATCCGCCCTCCGCTCGACCGATCCGCCCTCCGCTCGGTCGATTCGCCCTCCGCTCGGTCGATTCGCCCTCCGCTCGATCGATCCGCCCTTCTCTCGACCAATCCACCCTCCGCTCGGTCGATCCGCCCTCCTCTCTATCGATCCGCTCTCCGCTCGACCGATCCACCCTCTGCTCGGTCGATCCACTCTCCTCTTGGTCGATCTTCCCTCTGCTTGACCAACCCGCCCTCTTGGCCGATCCGCCCTGTGCTTGGCCGACCTGCCCTCTCAGCCGATCCGCCCTGTGCTTGGCCGACCTGCCCTCTCGGTTGATCCGCCCTGTGCTTGGCCAACCTGCCCGCTCAACTACACAGACTAGCGGCTCAGCCAATCTTCCTACTCGACAATTCTTCGGCTCGTAGTAGAAACTAGTCCCTACTGGCAGCCTGAGATTATCCGCTCAGGTCATCTCGACTGTAAGTTGAATTTAATTCAGAGCAGTTTAAATTCAGCTAATACCCTGTATATCTCCGGCAATAAATTATTTGTATCCAACAGAGTAATATTAGCCCAAAGGTATATTATAATATTGTAATGTTTTATTTGAATCTGTATATCTTATTTACAGTAATTTCTCTTCATTCGCAAGTTTCTTTTGTTACTGTGTTTAATGGTTTGAACTTCTCTAAATGAAGTGAGCAAGTCAATTTTCATTTAGATGTATTGGATCTTGACTTTGCATTAGTAAAGGAAAATCCCGAAAAATAGGTGCATGTATTATAAGAGATTCAAGAGGTTACAACCTCAAGTTTACAATTCAAACCACTCAATCAAAACCAACCTCTAGACATGAGGTGACCATGGCAATCACAACCATACATGCATCAATCACAAGTTTACACCCACACGGTGACAAGCAAGCAACACAATGCACACCATCTACATGCACCAATTAGATGCTTGCATTCACACGATGACAAGTAAGCAACACAATCTTACACCCACATGGTGCTAAGCAATCCACACACGCACAATACAACCATTACAATTAACCCAACCTCTAGACATGAGGTTATCCCCACAAGACAACCACACTCACACGCCAACAAGGAAGCACGACAGACTACACAAGCTCCACCAAAACCAATGGATTGGCCAAGCTCCACCAAAACCAACACAGATTAACAAATTCATCTGTGTATACAACATATCACATCACACTACAACCACTACGATCTGCACAAGTCCATAAAACGATACACATGTACTTGAACCTTGCGCGACATCTTGTCAACATCAGACAACATCTTCTCATAAGCATGTGTCCCACAGAACATAGATCATATTAGAAACTCCAAGATGTAGGACCTTCATTCGCCGACTTACACCTTTGTAATGTTGCAAGAATGTAAAATACTTCCGGTATTGAGTTAACTTCATAATTTATCTCTAATCATCTCCTCACCTTGTTCCAAAGAGCACATGTGATAGGGCACACAAATAACTAGTGACCATTCAACTCATCTTAACATTGGCAAAGCATACAAGTCTTGTTCTCTTCATATGACATTCTATCCATCGTCCGTAATTTCTCATGCCTTAGTAGCCACATGAAGAACCGGGCTTTGGAATAAGCTCTAGCCTCCATACCATGGAGGTCTAAGTTACCATCGGCCCCTTGGTTTGAAGAAGTCATAGGCACTAACAGTCCTTTTCTTGTCACCCATAAACCATTCAATTATCTTCATGTTTGCCTCCCCAATACCTTGTGAACCCCTTTGCATTTTGCATCAAATATCCACAAGTCTTTTAATAAGAGGTGAGTCCGAAGGCTTTACCTCCCATTGCCAAAAGTCCACACCTTTGATGTAGTGTTGGTGAATCCATCTTACTTATGTTGAGTCCTTCTTTGATTGAATCTCCCATAACATTTTTCTTATCAAGACTTCTTTTCATGCATGAAGATCTTGTAGTCCATATCCACCATCTTCCTTAGAAAAGCAAATGGTAGCCTATGATATCGGGAGAAGCTTCGAAGTCCACACAAATGTCCAACACATAGCCTTTATCTTCTCAATAACTCCACCGGGAATAGGAAGCATAGTAAGCCATTAACACTTTATTTCTTGAACCACCGATCTTACCAACTCCAACTGTTAGCCCTTTGTTGATAGAATTGATTCTCCGCCCCCGTTAGAAGCGTTGCCTTCTTCCTTATGTCTTCAAAATATGGGGGGATGGCTCCTCCTGCTAGAATACCATGTTGCAATTCTTCCAACTCAGATTTTCCCTTCTTTCTTTTTCAAAAATGTGACCAAATTGCTCCTTGTTCAACTCTTTCAACCGACCCTTCAAATGTTGTAGTTTCTCCTTTAGCACAAATTGAGCATTAGCATTTCTCATAACTGGCGCCTCCCAAGACTCCTCCGTCACTTTCTTGAAGTCCTTAAGCAATGACCACATATTAAGAAACTTAAACGGCTAGTTGAGTGTGTGATCCTTTGGTAGAATATGCACTATACTACATGAATTATCCGATAAGTATTTGGGTGTCGTGAACTCCACATAAACATTAAAATCTGTCATCAACTAAAAAGAATTCATCGTAACTCTATCCAATTTACAAGACACTGTACCATTGGACCAAGTGAGATGACATCCAATGGAGTGAAGATTCACTAAATCACATACTTGGGTAAAAATTTAAAGATCTCTCATTTCATAGTTGGTGACCGAAGATCCCCCATGTCTGTCCTAAGTTGATATAATTAAATTAAAATCTCCCATAATCATCCATGGTTTAGAGATAGTCCTACCAAGCTCCGTAAGTACCTCCTATAATGGTCTCCGAGCAATAATGGAATGAAGCTCATAAACAAATGTCACTAAGAAATCTCTTCCGGAAACCCGACACTGAACACGGCAATGGATGAACTATTCGGTTGTCATAACAACCTACATATCAATTCTCTGTAAATCCCAAAGGAGCAATATACGATCATGGTTAGACATATTAAAATTACGAACATGTCCCATACCTAAAAATTACCTTTGCATAATTGAGTCAAGAATTCTCCACTAGTTTCATCTTCAATAATGTCATCATCTGAATATCCTTTTGCTTGAGGAAGTGTTGCATCCCCTATATTTTAGAAACTTATGAAAGCTCCTAATGTTCCACGTAGCTACAAGCATTTAACACCTCTTATTCGAACTACTCAGATCCGTAATTGTCTATCACTTTGCACGGGTGTAGGGCCTCCATTCAATGTCCTGCCCACCCCTCCGTTACTCACTAATTCAGCTAAGGATGAAGAAGAAGTAGAGCCCAAGGTCATTGATACGAATGATGAAGATGATGCCGAAGATACTGGTGCCACCAATGAGGAACAAGAGCCTGAACTAATCGAGACCTCTGGAATGGTGGACAACCCATCATCATCCTATGCTTCATCTTGAGGTACTTGCTGTGGGGGGACACCCACCGCTCCTCTCGTGTCTCCAACATCACCTAGAGGCCTTTCTATCATAGCCAAAATTAGATCATGTACAACCACAATTGCCAAGTTATTCGACACCTCCGAAGCCGCACCATTCGGCCCTTGATGAGACAGCCTTCCGATACCTTGATCTCCTTCAATAATGGACCGATTGGGACCTTGGTTTTGAGGACGGTTCATATCTGGACCCCCACAGTGCCTCGTGATCAGCCCGACGTCATTGTTCTATTGAAGCTGCCCTCTTACGCCAATTCTCCTTGTTGTGGCTAATTCTTTGACAATCATCACAAAAGTCAAGCACCATTTCATAGATAATTCTGAGATCTAACTAAGCTCCCATTGGCAATTGAATTGGAACCTCATGAATTATATCTCCAACAACTGAAACTTCTACCAAGAGTTTAGTGTACTCCAACATCTCCCTTGTTCGTGTCAAACTATCAGTGTACAATGGCTTCCCCACTTTCGAGGCAATCATACTTAAAATTTTTTGTCACGAATAATCCAGAGACAATCCATGTATTTGAATCCATGCTGCAATGAACCTCCCGTCTTCATTGAATAAAAAACACCTCGACATGATCTTTAAGAACATGGGAATTCCGAAAACAAAGTATGACCCTCCCTGCAACATGCTGTCCATATCCTCCTTCATATCAAAATGGTAGATGATTCATCCACTCTTGTGCATAAAGAATCTGTAAGGAACCCTCCATCTCTCAGCTATAGCCACAACTCCATTTTTGCCTAGATGCCCCCCCATGAAGCAACCAACGAGACTAACCACAACTCCATTTCTGCCTGCCTCGTAGCCTCATATTGATCCAAATTTATAGCATTCTTTTTCCTTCGATTGTCCTTGAAAAGGCTAGCCCAAGTCTTTTTTTATTTTCGAATGTTCTCATCTTCAATAGTCACATTCTCGTCCTGCGTTACCTTCTCTTCTTCCGTCGTTGCAACTCTCACGGGTTCTCTGCATACTCTGATGATGTTGCCTTTTCCTATAACTAGGCTTGTTGGGGAGGAGAGAAAACTGCAATGATCACATGCGGAATGTCATTAGAATTCCCCTTGTCAGCCACATCATTCGCCACATCACCAACCAGAACAACAATATGAGAAGCCATGTCATTATCAGCATTCACGTGTAGCACACCAACATTTTGAGAAATAATTCCCAACTCTTGGTCCTCATGATGAAACTCATTGGTTGCTATTTGACCACCTCTAAGTTGTCAAATTTGTGCTCTTCAAATGAGGTTGCTTGGAATTAACGTACTTGACTCAAGGGTGAATACGTGAGGTCTTTTTCCTTTTTTCCCATTGGATGATCCCAATTTGGAGGAGAATTCAATGTGAGCACCAAATAAGAAATGTCAACTAAATTTCCAAGCAAAACAACCCTCACAAAGCAAGTGTCCAGCCGAGCACCAATTCAGAATGCCAACCAAAATTTCCAAATGTACAATACTTCAATTAAAGCAAAAATCCTTTGCAATTAATGATCATTAATACAAATTAATGATTCCAGGGTTTTCCTTCTATTGCTAGTTGATTGGAGATTGCACCAAAGCTTCAGCTTCGCCAGAAAACCAAGGAAAATGTAATGCAATGGAATTTTGATCGATCAAGAGCCTTCGACTGAGAACCAGGACAGAGTAGAGAGAGGACTAAGGAGAAAACCGAGGAAAACATGAACAAGCTTGAATAAGGCTTCCTATCCAAGCACCCATGCAAAACTTGTCCGCCCCTCCACCTTAGAACCACCAAGGCAGGTCGCCCACCATCGAAAGATGACCACCAACGATAGACAACCACCAACAAGAATGCCTTCCATGATATTCTGATGAAAAAGAGGAGAATACGAGGAATAGAACTCACCACAATCCACCAGAGAAGAGGTCTGGGAGGTCTGGGGCCCCTAATAGTTCCGATCACCTTCTCTCTAGAAATTCTAGAGAGAAGGGAGAGCTTTTCTCTTTAGACCCAAAAGGAGAGACATACTAGTAAAGGAAAAGCCCACTGCCATTGCTAATTCAAGTATGAGAACTATTTAACATATTAAGCCTTATGTTTATGCGAATGATAATCTCAAAAAACATTAAGACTATCATTCCATAAACAAAAAATGTAAAGGAATATTTGAAGTTTGTGGAAGAACGTTTCTGATAAGTCACTTGTTGGTACATTAATGGCACAACTCATGACCATAAAGTTTGATGGTCGTTTAGTATGCAAGAGCATACCATTGAGATGACTAATATTATAATAAAATTAAAGACTTTAAGAATAACTGTGTATGACTTCTTAGTTTAGTTTATTCTGAACTCATTACCTCCTGAATATGCTGCTTTTCAAATTAACTATAACACTATTAAGGAAAAGTGAAATGTTAATGAATTGATAAGCAAACTTATTCAAGAGGAAAGTAAACTAAGAATTTGGGAAGTTATTTCATCAATTTTACTGTTCATGGAGCTAGTAAAGCATTAAAAGTAAAAGTCAAAAGTTTTTTTTTTTAAAAGTCATATTAAAACTCCTCAGGCTGATAAGAAGAAACACAATAATGATAAATGCCATTTTTGTAAGAAAAAAGGACACTATCAAAAATATTGTCCTAAATGCAAGCTTAGTTCAAAACGAAAGGTATATTAAAAACTTATGTTTGTTTCGAATCAAATTTGATTGATGCTCCTCGTAATACTTGGTGACTTGATTCTGATGCTACTACTCATGTATCTAATATGATGCAAAAATTCCTTACAATCCAAACTGAGAAATTCCTATATATGGGAAATTGTGTGAAGGCTCCAATTGAAGGCATAGGGACCTATCGTTTGGTCTTAGATACTGGCTATCATTTAGACCTATTACAGACTCTTTATGTACCTTCAATTTCAAGAAACGTTATTTCTCTTTCAAAACTTGATATTTGTGGTTTTAATTTTGGAAAAGCTTGTTTTAATTTATGTAAGAATTCAAGACTTATTGGGTTTGAAATTCTTACTGATGGTTTATATAAATTAAAACTTGATAATAAATTTACTGAATCCTTACTTATTGTGCATCAACATATTATAATTAAGGGAAATATGGTTAGTGAAAGTTCTGCTTTCTTGTGACAACAGTGTTTGGTTCATATATCCAAAGAAGGATTAGTAAAAAAATGAGATTCTCTAAAATTTAGATTTTACTTATCTTAGTTTATGTGTGTATTGTATTAAGGGAAAACAAACTAGACATAATAAGAAAGGAGGCATAAGAAGCACTCAATTTCTTGAAATAATCCACACTGATGTATGTGGACCTTTTAATATTTCATCTTTTGGTGAGAAAAGTATTTTATCATCTTTATAGATGATTTTTCACGTTATGGATATATCTATTTACTTAAAGAAAAATCTCTAGTAGTAGATGCTTTTGAAATCTATATTAATGAGGTTGAAAGACAATTAAACAAGAAAATGAAAATTGTAAGGTCGGATAGAGTGGATGAATGCTATGGAAAGTATGATGAAACATGACAACATCCTAATCCATTTGAAAAAATTCTTGAAAAACATGGCATATGTACACAATATACTATGTCATACACACCTCAACAAAATGGTGTGACAGAAAGGCGTAATCGCACATTAAAGGATATGGTTAAAAGTATGATGAGTAATAATTCATCATTATCCAAATTATTGTGGATGTATGGTTTAAAAACATCAATGTACTTACTTAATAGAATTCCTAGTAAGTCAGTTCCAAAGACTCCTTTTGAGTTATGGACAAATAGGAAACCTAGCTTAAGACACCTGCATGTTTGGGGTTGTCTGGCATAAGCAAGAGTTTATGATCCACATGAAAGAAAGTTATATTCTTGAACAGTTAGTGGTTACTTTATTAGTTACCCAGAGAAATCTAAATGCTATATATTTTATTGTCCTAATCATAATCCAAGAATAATAGAAACTAGTAATGCAAAATTCTTTGAGAATGGTGAACTTAGTGGAAGAAACTAACAACAAAATATGGATATAAAGGAAGTTAAGGTAAATATTTCTTTATCTAAAAGTATTCCTTCATCCAGTATTATTCCAAAAGTTATCCCAGTTATCAACACTGAGCAACATAATAAAATGTCTCTTGAAGAAACTAACTCACAAAGATCTGATGCAAATGAGTGCAAGAATTAGATTATGAAATTTATGAAGATCCAGTTTTATTTTCACAAGCCATAGAAAGTACAGAGTCAAATAAATGGATTAATGCAATGAAAGAAGAGTTGCAATCCATGTATGAAAATGATGTTTGGGATATCATTGAATTGCTAGAAAGCTCCAAACGAGTTGGATGCAAATGGGTCTTTAAGACCAAGTGTGACTGAAATGGTAATATTGAATGATATAAAGCTAGACTTGTTGCTAAATGATACACTCAATAAGATGACATTGATTATAAAGAGACATTTTCACCTGTCTCAAAGAAAGATTCATTACGTATTATCATGACACAAGTGACTCATTATGATTTAGAGTTACACCAGATGGATGTAAAACTAACCTTTTTGAATGAAAATCTTGAAAAAGTATATATGGACCAACTTGAAGGGTTTTCAATTGAAGGAAAAGGTCATCTAGTGTGTAAACTTAAGAAATCAATATATAGACTTAAACAAGCTTCCAAACAATATATTAAGTTTAATAATACCATTACATCTTTTGGGTTTGAAGAAAATGTTGTTGATCATTGTATATACCAAAAGATTAGTGGGAGCAGAATTTTATTTTTAGTCTTATATGTTGATGATATTTTGCATGCTACTAATGATTTAAAAATGTTGCATAAGACAAAAGACTTTCTCTCTAAGAATTGTTCTACGTGATCGGAATTGAAATATTTCGTAATAGATTACAAGGACTGTTGGGATTATCTCAAAAAACTTATATTGAAAGAATTCTAAAGAGATTTAATATGAAAAAAATATTATGCTAGAATTTATCTAATTTAGAAAATGGGACAAATTTAGTCTTACACAATGTCCAAAGAATAATATAAAATGAAAACAAATAGATTCAATTCCATATGCTTCTGTTGTAGAAAGTCTAATGTATGTACAAACTTGTACAAGGTCGGATATTAGTTTTGCGGTTGGAATGCTTAGTAGATATCAAAGTACTCATGGAATTAATTATTGGAAAGCTGCTAAGAATGTTTTAAGGTATCTTCAAGGCACCAAGAATTACATGCTCATGTACAGAAAACTAATCACTTGGAAGTGATTGATTACTCAGATTCAGATTTCATCGGATGCATCGATAGTAGAAAGTCCACTTTTAGTTATTTGTTTCTTCTTGGAGGAGTAATATCATGGAAAAGTGTTAAACAATCTGTCATTGCTTTATTCACAATGAAAGTAGAGTTTGTGGCATGTTTTGAAGTCACTATCCATGCAATATGATTGCGGGATTTTATTTCAAGATTTGGAATTGTTGACACTATTAGCAAGCCGCTAAAAATTAATGGTGATAATTTTGCAGCAATATTCTTCTCAAAAAATGATATATACTCAAGAGGTGTCAAATACATGAAATTAAAATATTTTATAAATTAAAGAAGAAGTTCAGAAACAAAGAATGTCTATTGATTATATTAGGACATATCTTATGATTACAGATCCATTAACTAAAAGCATACAACCACAAATATTTAAGGAACATGTACATCGAATAAGTCTTGGTTGTTCTTTGAATGATTTATTAAGTTGACACTCTGAGCTTACTTTCGTGTTTTTGATATATAGTTTCTAGTTATAAATGTGCACATTACTATGTTATAACATGAATTACCTAGAAACATTATTGTGGACCATTATGAAATTATATGTTCATTTATAGGCCTAGTATGATAGGATGTTGATATTTGTGGTATATAGAAGGAAGTATGTAAAATGTACAACCGTAATAACTCACATATAGTTTTCTATTATTCTAGGGTGATTATAATGTTATAAGAGTATGAGTTTTTTGTTTTTTTTTTTTTTTTTGATGCTTAAAGTTATAATGCATCATATTTATGCTTTGAGTTTTAATTTGACCTAATTTTTAGGTCAAGTGGGAGAATGTTAGATACTAATAATTATTATCTAATATTATTTGGCCTTAAAATTGAAAACACGTGAAATTAAAAATAAAGTAATTTTATGTACATATGATGTTAAAACTGAAGTAACGTCGTGCAATTAAATTAAGTTACTAATGAAATATGAAATGTAACTCATCTAAATTATTATTATTATTTTAATGAATGCAAATAATAATAATAATAATAATAATAATAATAATAATAACCCATGCATGATGGATGCATAGAAATGAAAATATTATGCATATATTGGTCATCTCTGCCTATAAATACAAAGCACAATAATACTCATCGTATAAAAAATTAATTGTGTACTTTGATAGAGAAAGAAAAGAAACGAGAAATCATATATATATGCAAAATAATTATATTATAATATGTAAAATATATAGATTTGAAGATGCATTTCATATAATAAATATAATGATTATGTAAATTAACAGGTTGATCTAAAAATTGAGTTGATGTGTCGCCCATTGTTAGTATTTTCTTATTTATTTTTGAAGGTCGATGAAAAATTTTTTTTTGGATAAAAAAAAAAGGTGAATATGCTCGCCTCCAGTGTCCCCGTCACCCCATCCCAATGTCAATAGGAGGGTCCCAATGTCAATAGGAGGTAAATCACGGGCGACTATTAACCTTTGGAATAGTGACTAGCACATAAGGGAAGTATTTACCTCAGCTTTACCTGAGATTCGAACTCCAGACTTCATGATGGCAATACCTCATGTGCTAGTCACTGAGAGGATTTTTTTTTTTTAATCTATTTGGAGCTATATGGGTTTAATTAACAAATGAAAGTGTTGATAAATAAAATAATTATTTATATAAAAAAATATCTTTCATTTAAAATTTTACAATAGTAAAATATTTTTTTAGCTCGTCTAGCTCGACCCATACAACTCAATTCAATCAATCCTACCAAGGTTCTTGGAGTTTCGATAGACGAGTTGAAAAAAATAGGATTTTAGTATAATGTCATGGTTGACCTCTTTCGAATTGTTTTGTTAGAAAAAAAAAACACATTAGCCAAGCTGGTGCGATCACGGAGTGGTACACAAGTCGAAAGAAATCTCACAAAATTGAATTGCAAGTCTCATACAACTTTACTAGAACATTCGATGTTTAAAGAGAGTGGTTTCCAGTCGTCTCTTTGACATTAAATTCTCATTTTACTTGGCTCGTTTAGTGCCGACTCGTTTACTTGGCTTGCTTAGTCACCAAACTTAATAATATTTCACTTGCATCACCTAGCAACAATATTTCAAAGCATCCCAACTCACCAAGCTTAATCTTGTTCACTGTCGCTTGATCAGCCCCTCGACCTAGTCAGTGTGCGTAGCTCAACCCACTTGGCTCATCTAGTCCAACCAACAACTCGACCGGGCATTCATCAAACCTGACCAATCCGACCTAGAGTTAATTTATTATAATATTATCTAAAAAACCTAATTCAAAAATCATAAACAATGTTCATGAGAGACTTGGGCAAGGAGATGGATTTCTATCTAACTATCAAACAATCAAATAAAACAAACAAGCGAACACAGTGGTGAAATTGTAATCATATGACCTAGTTGTCATGAGTGCAAGTTATTAAAACATCCTCTTACAAGGTAAGATAAAACTACGTCTAATAAACCCTTCCCCGAAACCAAGTATGATAAAACTACGTCTAATAAACCCTTCCCCGAAACCAAGTATTGATACAAGAACGTAAACTGATAGTCACCTAACAATCCAACTAGAACCGAGGGAAAAAAAAATCCTGTGCAAAATTGGAGAAATACAACAAAAGCAGGTGAATCGAGTTTAGGAAGAAGTTTTCGGTGAAGTTTTTAGTGTGAGGATAGATCGAACTGCAGCCTTGAATTCGTCAAAGAATTTCCCCTCTGAGAATCTCGAAGCGCGCTCTCTAGCAGCAGTGGCTATTGCGAGCCTCTCGGGCTCGGGCATCTTGAGCACTTTACTTATTGCTTCGGCATATTCCTCTTTGTCGGAGGCAAGAAATCCGGTCCGTCTCCCATCTTCTTCTACAACGATATCCATCTTTGGGCCTGCTGAATTATTGGCTGATGGGGAAAGAATCATCTATTAGTTCGAAGGGAAACATATGGGCCTTGGGTAAACAGTAGATGTGACTAGTATAGACTAACCGATCGGTATCACACCAGCTGCCATGTATTCTACGACAACGATTCCAAAATGCTCATCTATCATAGAATGGAGCCCTGCAACAGCACCTCCCAGAAGTCGGACCAAGTCCCTGTGTCATGTCGGAACAGCAAGAGATCAGAGAACTTCGAAGCCATTTGTAAACAAAGAATTAAAATGTGATATTTAAATTCCTACTGAAAGATCAATGCGATAAACATGAGATGCAAGCAATAGGTGTATCGAAATTTTATCCAAGACCAAGCATAGATCAATCAAGCAAAAAAAAATGACCAAAAAGCAGAAAATAAAGTAGCACAGATTGGTCGCGAGAGAAAATAAGAACCTAAAAGCAGAAAATTGATTTATCTGAAAGAATTGTAAATAAATGAGCAGAAATGGAGATCATACTTATACATAACATCCCTGTGGAACTCCACATAGTTATCAATATTTAGTTCTCTAGATCTGTCTTTGAGCTTCTGCAATCTTGCTTCGTCCTGCTTGTTCCGACAGCTGCCAATGAATTGGAGCTTAGGTCTAGGCGATGATGAGTCTTGTTTTAGTCTCTCGATCACGAGTGCAAATGCTTCCAGCTGAAGAGTGTGGGCCTGGATGCGAAGACAAATGCCTAGTTAATATTTGCCGTCAATTATCCATGTGACTAAGCAAGAATCAAAGGCAAATGCAAATGTCTCCAACCACATTCATATTATGATAACAATTTACCTTCTCTGGGCGAAACTGGGCAACAGATATAAACACAGGATTCTCGACTGATCTTTCTAATGGAAGCATCTGCTTGGACATTCATGAGTTCATGTCATCTATAATGGATATAAATGAAGCTCTGCCAATGAATAGTTAATGAAACTAGAAGATAAGGACAAGTTGCTAGAAATGCTCAAATCGCAAATTTATTAGTAATGCCACGTCTTAGACACATTCATAAAGATGAAACTTCCAACTTTGCAAACATCTAAGCAATCAGATGCAGATACACTCGATCCAACTAGACAAGCATCAAAAGATATGATAGAGAGCTTAGAATGATCTTGGTTCAACATGAGCAAAAAAAAAAAAAAAAAAAAAAACTTCAACAGAAAAAATAAACATGGAGATAAAGAAAGAAAAAGTAACTTATCATCTAGAAGCTAATTGTTTTCATTTGATATTTTTAATAACCAAATGGTTGGAAAGAGAACCCTCTGGTGATATGAGCTTATAGGGTTATAGGTGTTGAAATTTGAAGCTACTGGGTTTCCTCAAGTTAAAAAACAAACAAACTAGTAAGACATGATTATAGTAACTTCTTATTGGATAGTGCAAAGAAGCTACTAGGCTAAATAACGTCATAATGTACATCCCATGAAAATTTTCTTTTAGTTTCTTTTCCCTCTTTCTACTATTCTTCCACCCTGGTAAACAAGTTATTAATGATGAGATAAAAGTGGAACATCCATAACTTTTATAAAATATATAAGTAAACGACCAACATTTGGTTATACAAATGGAAAATAGGTGGCTTTATGAGGAAAAGTGAAGATAGAAAGAAAAATATCTTGAATGGGTTTAAAGATTTTTTAAACTCCATTAGCCTGATAAGTGCAGAAAATAATTGATTGGATTTGGCCTCTCTATAAATGAAATCAAACTTCTTAAATGTTACACTTATACAGTTAGTATCAATTCCAATCCTAGGTTTTCACCAACGCAGCAATCTACCATGCTTGGTGACTGCAATTTTTAATACAGATTTTTGATGAAGAGATCACTTAAATTTTCCAACACAATCCAAGGTTATTGTTGGTTGTCCAAACTCTCTCTCATTAATTTGGGACAACTCTGAAACTTTTGCTGGTAAGTTCTGTATTCAATTTCTCAAATAAAATTGGATCAGGCATCATTGGTTCCTGTTCATCTTGGGGGTTCAGATTGGAATCGACCGATTTCAAAAACCAAGCAAACACACAACCAACTTAATGTTCATATTCATCTAAGTTCTAGCACATACACCATATTTTGAGGATGAAAAGTGTGGTTACATAACAGACATTGAATGAGATGGTTGATAAAAAAAAATAGAAGAGCAATCAACCTGAAGTGATGAAGTATCGCAGGGAGGGTAAACTCTTTTAATGTGTTGTGGGATCCTCCACAGCTTCTCTATATGTGATTTGGTCCATGAGGAATTTACCATTGCAAGATGTGCACAGGATCCAACCAATCCATATAGCCAACTAAACAATGTATAATAGACAACTTTGCACTGTGATAGTAAAACACTGCGAAGAAAACAAAAATATAAGGTGTAAGATTGTTTTTAATCTATCCAAGAATAGGTCTCCTAATAAAAACAACCAACCCACAGGATAGCATATTCTGTTAATTCTTTAAATTAGAGGCCACCAATTAGTGTGAGTTTCCATAATATGCGTAACTGAAAGTGAAACAGAGGAATAATGATAATATTCATCACTTATAAATTTTATTAATCATGGTGAGGTTTGACAATAAATATTTTGACCTGCACAAATTACAAAATGAGGTATCACAAAAGCTGAAATACCAAGTTTCCCATTTTGTGCTCTATCAATGATTCAACTTGTACATATGTTTTATAAACCATACAACAACTGACCATATAACTTCAAAAAAAATATTTGCATTACATATGAGACAACGAGTTCTAAGCTGAAAATTGTTAAACAGGCCACTACAAAAATATGCTAAGCAACTTAATGAAAATGATGTAGTTTGTAGACAATTTGTGGAATCATACATGATAGTGGAATAACATAAGCTTAAAACTGGCAAACAAGATCAAAATTAACAATACATTGGTCTGTGAAAGAAGATCAAGGATACAGTTCTAAGATGTAAGAATTCCTATACCTGCAGAAGAATTAGAGCTAGCAAGAATTTCTGGATAACATTACTTAAATGTTTAACTCAATTCAATACCTGTTGGCAATTAAAGCATCATTGTTGTACATAGAGTTGAATTGAAGAACACGAGAAACCATGTCTGAACTGATAGTCGGATAATGAGTGTAGCAAATAACTTTGCACCCAAAAATCCGCGCAAGTGGATATGTAAAAGCATAGCCGCTAGTATCAAAATAGACTTGAGGCGTGAATTTGCATAAAGCTTCCCATGAAAGGTACACTGAGCCAAGGCTTTGTCCAATCATAGTAAAACGTGGATATGTGTGTTCTTCAACCCACTTCCTTCGGTACAAATGAACAACCTAAAAAGTGCAAGTTGGCAAGTTAAGATGCAAAAAAACTTGAGGAAAAAAATGAAGTATCAGAAAAGAAGAGAAGAAGAGGTGGAGAACAACTAACTTTCTAGTATTGACTCTTTGGTGAAACTTAAGCAATTACTTCACAAATGTAAATAGTGTAATTAGCATCCGTAACCTATATCCATAATCATATTAACTTACATAGGCCAAAAGCAAGTGATATCACTAAGCAAGAAAGCATCATCAAATCGACAACTTTGGTAATATGAAATACTAATGACAATCGATAATGTCTAACACAAGAAATTGTGTAAACACAATATCTTAAAATCCACATCAGTCATTAATAACAACTGCTAATACCACATGCTTGTATTATTTTTGCAAAACTAAATCAATGTATATCATATTCATATTCATTTGCATATGTCAAAAGCAATCTATATCACTAAGCAAGACAGCATCCTCAAATCCACACCCTTTTTTAGCAATCTGAACTGCAAATGATGACCTTCAATGCCCAACACAAGCATGAGTTTTTAGGTGAACATAACGTGCTAGAATCCTCATCATTTATTTTGGACAAAAAAATAACTAATGAATCACTACATACTAGCATAATTTTTTGTTTGTCGTATCTTCTTAAGTGAATAAAACATATATGTCCATCATCAGTACAACAATAGAACACAGAGAACCTTCTAAAATGTTCTGCACCATGAAAGGTCTCACTACGACCCCTCGAAGCATACTGTGTTTATATTATTGAAGAATCAACAAGGAACCAATTTGACAAACCTGATTTTCACATGGAATTCAAGGAGCCACGGTAGGAGAAAAGTAATCGACAAGGGACCAAGAATATATAAATCAGAGAAATCAGGGGGAAAAAAAAACTAGTGCTTAGATATTGTGAAGCTACCTGAGGAGGACGAAGAAGCCTGACGCCAAACCGATCGAGGGCACGTCCAGCAAGACTCTGAGGGGAGGCATCATCTCCGGTGAATATAGCGCAGTCTAGATCAGGATAATCCTCCTGAATTGCCTTGACCGAGCACCATAAAACCCTCTCCCCGCCGCCGCCGTCGTTGGTGTAGGGATGGAAGAACCCCACCGCCTTCCGCCGCCTACGCCGTCCCAAAATCACAGCCGATGCCACCGATAAGAACACCAACGACAGGAAAGAAGAGATCAAGGCGGAGAGCAACGAGATCCAGAGCCCCATGACCAAAGATTTTGAGGAGGGGCGAAGAAGGAAGCATGAAGCATAGCAGGCGCATCCGCTCCCGAAAAGAGAATTTTCTTCATTATAATTCATAGTAAAAGTTTCCAAGTGCCCCCTAAAGATTAGCAAAACTTTTAAAAGGCCCCTTAGATTTCATGTTTACATCTCCTGAATATTTTTATAGTTAAATTGAAAAGGGCTTCTTTTCTTTTAATTAGCGTCCAAATGGCGTTCATGTTAAAAAAAAATATCAAAAAGTACTTGTCCTATTTTTTATTAATTAATATAACAATATTAGCATAGAACCAGAGTAATTTTAACATGGACAGATTTATTATATTTGTATAAGGATCCATTTTCGACGGTGGCATATCTTCCGAGCAAAAATTTCTTCTATTTTCTAATTATTTAACTGTTGATTATAAAATTATCCTGTGTTTTATCTTCTTTTATATAATTTAAGATAAATTATAGGAAAGTGTAAACATAATCATTTTTTACTACATCAAACCTCATATAGAGCATATTACACCTAGGAATTTGAAAATTTTATGATGTTGGGTCATGGTTCAAAAATGTAGAATCTCGTCTAAATCATCATTTGTCAGGATTTTTTGGAGTAAGTTCTTTGGCTTGGACAGGATATTTAGGTGACGTTTGGCTTAGAGGTTTGGGAATGAGGGAATGGATTCATTCTCAAACCTTGTGTTTAGTTAATGGGAATGAAATCAAAATTTTGGAATGAAACCTAAAAATTTGGGTATAGATGAAACTCACCCCTTCCCTTGGTTTTGATGGAATGGAAATGAGAATTAAGTTTTGGACGAAAATACCCTTAATATATTTGTTTAATTTTTCTTTCATTTCACTCACTCTCCTTGTTCTCTCTCATTATACTTTCTCTCTCCTCATTTTATTATCACACTTTCTCTCTCAACATATTTTTTTCTCTTCTCATTCTCTCTCATCACACATTTTCTACCATTTCTCTCTGTATTCTCTCTCATCACACACACACTCTCTCATTATTTTCTCTCTCTTCATTCTCTTTTCATTTTTTCATCATACTTTCTTTCTCCTCAATCTCTCTTACCATACTCTCTCTCCATATTTTCTCTCATCACACTTTCTCTTCATTCTCTTCCATCAGACTCTCTCTTCATTTTCTCTCATCACACTTTCCCTCTCTTCATTTTTTCCATCACACTTTCTCTCTCATCATACTTTCTCTCCTCAATCTCTCAGGGGGCGTTTGGTTAAATGATGGGAATGACTATGAGTATGAGTTTGATAGTAGGGTGGAATGGAAATAGGAATGGAAATGAAACCCATCAAGTTATATGTGTTTAGTTGATTCCCATAAATCTAATAATCATTCCCAAAATGTCATTCCCAAACCCACAATCCAAACACTATCTTTTACTATTATTCCATTCCCACATTCCCAAACTCATCAACCAAATCTCATCACACTTTCTCTCTCTTCATTTTTCCCATCACTCTTTCTCTCTCAGCACTCTTTCTCTCTTAGCACATTTTTTCTCTTCTCAATCTCTTTTATCACGCTCTCTCTTCTCACTTTCTCTCTCATTATTCTCTCTCATCATATGTTTCTCTCACATTCAACTTTCTCTTCCATATATTTTTTTCTCTTATTTTCCCTCTAAGGATAAAAAAGGAAATTTAGGTTCATTCCGATTGAAAATATTTAATTAACCAAACATTATTTTTAAGAATGATACCCAAGTTCATACTCATTCCCATTCCACAATACTATGATATTTATTCCTATTCTAATTCCTAGGAGAGAACCAAATGCCACCTTAGTTCATGTAGTTATTCCCGGATCCAGGGGACAGCACGTTAGATGGAATAATTTTTTAGACGTATTACCCCATCCTCAAGGGTTGTGACCACTTTTTACGGGGCAGTGGAATCTTTATGCCCAAAATCCTGATTCTAATAGCTATTTATTTAGTACTTACCAAGGAGCGGAAACTATCATTCTAACCCTTCTCAGTGGATTCCATCCACAAACATAAAGTTTATGGTTGACTGATGGTCTTCTTTCTAGTAGTAGATCAAATCGGTCGGGATTAATAGGATAATAAGAGTTATACACCTTGATTAAAAAAACTAATTTTCAGATTAAAAATAAGATAAAACTGAAATAAAAGTTCATGCGAAAAATTTAATATTTAATTTAGTAATAGTTTATTTATTTTCGTATAAACTCAATTTATATGAGGTTAATTCGAGAATTTGTCAAACAATATAGGTAATTATACATTTTCTCCCATCACGTATATGATTTTGGAAATGTCTAAACAAACTAGTCTCACTTTTCCTTTTTACTAGTCTCTCTTATAGTGTTCATCCGAAAAAACAAATTCCTAACCACCAATGTTGCTAGTTTTCAAAGGTGTTACCAATTTTTAAAAATCAACAACATGCTAATTTCTGAAAATCAAAATCTTTTGAACTATTTTTTTTTACTGTTAATTTTCAAAAAATCGCAACATGGTATTATTGATTTTTTAGTAATATAATATTACATATTTTCGAAATCAACAATACATTGTTGTCAGCAATATAATATTGCTGATTTTCGAAGGAGTTGTTGATTTTCAAAAATTAACAATAACATTATTATTAACTTAAATTTTGAAAGACCATAACTTTTAATTCAGGTTAAACTACAGGATGTATAATATATCAAATTGAAGCTCATTCAAAGATCTTAGACCTAATATATTATGCATCTCATAGTTTAATCTATATCAGAAGTTATCACATCTTAAAGTTGAACTTATAGTTGTAGCAGCTATGGTTTTATAGCTGCTACTTGTATACTAAGTAAATTTTGAGAAATCATAACTTTTAACTTAGATTTAAACATGGCATGCATAATATATCAAATCGAAAAACTTTAAACAAACTTTGATTTGATGATATACCACCTAGATTGTAACCAGGTAAACTCTGATATCTCTTACTCTCTTATGTTGTTTATTTTAATTATTTAATTAATTGTCTATCCTTACTAGTTTAAAAGAAAAAGATTTTTTCTAACTCTTATATCAGAGATATTCACCCCCACCCCTTTTAGCTGACCTAACGCGGGCCAACAGCTACAACTATAAGTTATAACTTTGAGAGTCATAACTTTTGATTCAGATTGAACTATAGAACACATAATATATCAAATCAAAGTTCGTTCAGAGATCTTCGATTTGATATATTATGTATCCCGTAATTCAACACAAATCAAAAGTTATGACATTCTAAAGTTATAACTTATAGTTGTAGTAACTATGATTTCATAGCTGCTACAACGAGTTGCTAATTTTAAGAAATCAGTAACAACATTGTTGCTGACTTAAACTTTGAGAGACCATAACTTTTGACTGTGATTGAACCACAAGATGTACAATATATCAAATCAAAGTTCATCCATGTAGGTCTCTTGCGGCCGACAAGAGGGGGTAATTGCCTTGTACAATAATAACAACAAATATCTTTTTCAAACTATTAGGCTTAAAACAATTACACACTTATCAAAAGGATAACAGAATTAAAAGAGTACGAGACAAATAATTTTTACTTTGTTTGAAATCCAAGGATTACTACTCCAAGGAAAGTAAACTCACTATAAAGATCTCCTTCTCGAACAAAACGTTGAAGGCAGAGAAGCCTCGTACACGAAAATGAAGCTCGGAAATTAAGAATAGTACAAATTTCGAAGTACAGAAGTGTGTTGTTTGAAATGAAGAAGACTAAGGCTCTATTTATAGCCCACTGATCAAAACTGACCATTTGCTAATGTGGCACAATTCGGGCCCCCGGACCCTCTTTGGGGGCCCCTAGCTTGGAAAAACTCATCTTCTCACAAATGGTTATGCAACGAATAAGAGATAAAGTTTTATCCTTCTCCGAGCGCCCAGACCCTTCCGGCAGCATGGACCGTTGCTGACGCAGACCCAGAAGTTGATCCGCAGCATCGAGGTGCCCATTCAGGCAACCTGGTGGTCCGAGCGTCCGGATCAGTCAACTTTGGTTGATTGGTCCGATGCCTTCTCTGGTCACTTAGGTGATCTCGATCATCCGGAATTGGGTTCACCTGAACTCATCTTCCGGCCTTCTTCTCGAGCAATCTTCTGGTCTGGCTTCTCGTCCTTTGGAAACGTCATGCACTCCCTTCTTGTCCGCCAGCGTACTCTACCGCAACACCTCGTCTCTCAAATACACCGAGCTCATCAACTTTTTTCTATGTAATCCTTCTCGCTAGCAGCATCTCTCGCTCGACTTCTTGTTCTCTTAAGTTCATGCACACTTAGACACAAGTATCAAAACACAACAGCGCCTAACTTGACTTGATTTATCACATCAAAACTACCATGGGGTACTTAAAATCTCTCCCTTTTTGATATGAACAATCCAAGTTAAGTTAGGGGAAAATAAAATAAAAAAATAGTAAAATAATAGGTACATAATTTTTAAATAATAACATGTAATGTAAAATCAAAATGTACCCTCCCCTATACTTAATCTATAATTCTCCTCTATCACATTAAAAATAAGGAAAATTTTTAAGAATGACTTTGAATTAAATTTGAAATAATTTCTAAGGGGAAAAATAACTAACATTAGAAAAATTGCAAAGTTTAAATTTAAAAAATCTGAACTTTTGTGATTTATAAAGCAGTTTTAGAAAAATAATTTTAAAATTATTTTTAATGGTTAAAAATTCTAAAACTTTTATACCAATTAAACAAACATATCCAAAATAGTAATAAAATTTTCACTAACAAATAAAATTAAATTTAAGTAGTAATAAATTATTTTCTGTAGCAAGATGTAGTTTCTTTAAAAAATGCTTTAAAATAGTTTTCAAACTCGAAAAATCTTGAAAAAATTTATGAGAATGTATAATAGCAAGCATATTTGCAAAAAAAAAAAAAATTTTTAAAAATTTATTATTTGAGAATTTTAATATTAAAAATTAGTTTTTTGATTAAAAAATTCATAGAAAACTAAATAACGGTCAAAAAATTTAGAAGAATTTTTTTTTATAGAGAATATGATATTTTATTAAAAAAAACTAAAAATTTTAAACTAACTCTAAGAAATAATTTTAAATTTAAAGATATAAATTTTGTTTAAAAATTCATAACAAATAATATATTGGTCAAAAATTTTCTTACAGATAGATAATAAAAACCTTTTCTATTAAAAAAAGTCAAGAATTAATTTCAAATAGAATTCATATAAAATAATTTATGAAAAACAATTTGACAAATTTAAATATGAAAAAGATATTAAGGCAAATTAAAATTAAAACATGCATAAGGATTTTAATCTAAGCATGATTTTAAAATTCATTTAAAATATAAGTTTCTTTTTACTAGATTAATCAAATACTTTCTAAGAATATATTTTCATGATAATTTTTTAATTTAGCCCTTATGATATTTGAAATATCAATTAAGCTTTTAATGATATTTGAAATTTCTTTTTGGAGCAAGTAAAAAATTTAAGCATGAATTATCATTTTCCAACATTTCTATTTTATCTTTTAATTTTGTATTTTCATCTATAATTTCTTAAAATTTTCTTTTAGGCATTCATATTCTTTTTTTGACTTTACATACTTTATTCTTTTATTATATATATATAAAAAAAAGATAGATCCGCTACCTTAGCGGTCCCCCTAGTGACTTGCACTCTTTTATTGTATAAAGATCTACTTAGCATTTGCACAATTTTATATAACTACTCTGGAGGAAAATTACTTACTTGACTTACTGTATATTCGTTAGTAGACGCTCCCTCCTTCATTGCTGCTTTCTTTTGCAATGTCTCCCCCTTCATTGATGCTCATCTCCGAGATGCTTTCGTTGTCTTCAAGTAGGTACTCGGCAAGTAGTGCAGTTCCGGTAATCTCCTTGGATCTGGATTCTTCTGAAGATGAATCAGTATCCATAGCAGAATTAGATTCTTCTTCCGTTGATTTTTCGTAGAGATCCAAGAACTTTTCCCAAAGTTCTTTTGCACAGTTGTAGTTGCCAATTTTGTCGAGTTCCGGAGTAGGAAGAACACTCAAGACGATATCAATTTGTCGCGCTTCTTCTGAGTCCAAAGATGCTCCTCGAGTTCTTTTCCATCTTTACTTTTGGGAACTTCAAAACTAAATTTCATAGAAAGCATTATATCAAAGTCAGTTCGGAAAAATTCCTCTATTCTTTGTTTCCAGAATGCGAACTCCCCCTTGAACACTAGTGGGTAGATGCTAGCTCCAACCATTTCTTGTGCTTCGGTCGGCGGTTAGTCCTTCTGAAGTGATTGGGCTCTTATACCAATTGTAGGTCCCTTACGACCGGCAAGAGGGGATGAATTGCCCTGCACAATAATAACAACAAATATCTTTCTTAAACTATTGGGCTTAAAACAATTACACACTTAATCAAAAGAATAACAGAATTATAAGAGTATGAGACAAATAATTTTTACTTGATTTACAATCAGAGAATTGCTACTCTAAGGAAAGTAAGCTCACTGTGAAGATCTCCTTTTCGAACAAAACGTTAATGGCGGAGAAGACTCGTACATGAAAATGAAGCTCAGAAATTAAGAATAGAATGAATTTCGAAGTACAGAAGTGTGTTGTTTGAAATGAAGAAGACCATAGCTCTATTTATAGCCCATTGGTCAAAACTGACTGTTTGTTGATGTGGCATGGTCTGGGCACCAAGACACTCTTCGAGTGCCCCCATTATTAAAAAAACTCATCTTCTTACAAACGGCTACACAACGGATAAGAGATAAAGTTTTATCTTTCTCCGGGCACCTGGACCATTGCTGACGCGATCCCAAAAGTCGATCAACAGCTTCGAGGTGCCCATTCGGGCACCTTGGTGGTCCAGGCGCTTGGACCAGCTGGTCCGAGTGCCCAGATTAGTCATCTTTGGTTGACTGGTCCGGCGCCTTCTCCGGTCGCTTGGGTGATCTTGACCATCTAAAATTGGGCTCACCTAAACCCATCTTCCGACCTTCTTCTCGAGCAATCTTCCTCTCCGGCTTCTCATCCCTCCGAAATGTCACATGCTCCATTCTCGTCCACCAGCATACTCTTCCAAAACACCTCGTCCTCGGATGCACCAAGCCCACCAACTCTTTTTTGTATCATCCTTTTCGCTAGTTGCGTCTCTCTCTCATTTCTTATGCTCTTAAGTTCCTGTAGACACAAGGATCAAAAATAATAAAACCTAACTTGACTTGATTGATCACATAAAAATGATCACGTGGTACTTACAGTTGTTGGTGCAATATCCCCTAGGTCAAGTTGACCTGGTTGACTAAGCTTGAGTTGACTCAAGCTTGAGTCTTGATGTTTAGATTTCAATGTTTGGCAATACATGGAGATTGCAGATGCAATCGTCCGATTGGGGAAATTGTTGATACAATTCCCCTTTGGTTAAGAACTGACCAGTTTGATGTGAAGAAGAGTCAAGTAGGTCAAGGATGACCGGATACTTGACTGGGAAAGTCCTAACTGGATGTTAGGCAAAGGAAAATCTTGGTGAGTAAAACCAGGTGAAAGACCTAGTGAGTGAAGCTAGGCAGTTGGAAAATCTTGGTGAGTGAAGCCAGGTGAAAGACCTAGTGAGTGAAGCTAGGCAGGTGAAAGCCCCGATGAGTGAAGCCGGACAGTGGGAAAATCTTGGTGAGTGAAGCCAAGTGAAAATCCTAGTGAGTGAAGCTAGGTGAAAGTCCTGGTGAGTGAAGCTAGGTAGATGGAAAGTCCTAATGAGTGAAGCTAGACAGAAGGAAAGTCCTAGTGAGTGAAGTTAGGCAGATGGAAATACCTGGTGAGTGAAGCCAGACACGTGGAAATCCAGGTGGGTCAAGGTTAACCGGACACCTGGTATTGGGAAGCCCAAGTAGGTCAAAGGATTGACCGGGTACTTGGCACGAGGAAATCTAGATGGGTCAAGGGTGACCGGACATCTGGTGGAAGTCCAAGTGGGTCATGGAGGACTGGACACTTGGCATGAGACAATAAGTCCAAGTGGATCAAGGTTGACAAGACACTTGGCATAAAGGGAAAAGTCTAATTGGGTAAAAGGATTGACCGGATACTTGGCGAAGAAGTCCCAACAGGTCAAAGTTGACCGAATGCTAGGCACGAGGAGTCCCAACAGGTCACGATTGACCGGATGTTGGGTTTGGGGCACCTTAGACTTGACTCGGGCAAGCTAGGGTTGATCAATTTGATCAAGTGATCAAATTGGACTGAGACCAATTAATCAGCTGATCGATTGGGCATAGTGCTACAACAAACAAAATCCCAATCGATCAACTAATCGATTGGGAAGAAATATCGCGAGCATAGAACGGTCCCCAATCGATTAGCCGATCGATTGGGGGTTGGAAATCTCGTGTGACACGAGAGAGCTGAATCGATCAGGCGATCGATTCATGGCATTTTCCAGAGAGCACAGAAGAAGGTTGAATTGATCAGCCGATTAATTCAGCCTCCCCAATTGATTGACCGATAGATTGGGAGACGATTGTTGCACAGGATAAAGTCGTTGGCGAGCGTCTTCCTCTCCACTTCTTGTGATCTCTCTCACGGATTTACGCCAGTTCTTAAAGCTTTCTTGGAGCAAGGTGTTGCTACACTTCCAACATCAAGAGACGTTCCATATAAGAAGGAGAAGTAAGCAAGGGTTTCCCCATTTGTGTAAATCTTGTAAGATTTGTTATTGTATAAGCTTGTTTGTCTTTCTCCTTGTATTGAGAGTTTGTATAAGGTTTCTCCGCCTTCGGTAGTTACTGTAAAGGACTGTTTTCATAGTGGATGAGTGAGTGAGGGACGGATCCTTGGATTAGTCACCTCTTCTTAAGGTGGATACCAAGTAAATCCTAACGTTAGCGTTGTGAGTGTGCTTTGTGTGTATTTCCACTACATATCATCATCATCAAAGCAAGACAATGAAGCGAGATGAGCTATTCACCCTCCCCCTCTAGCACAAATCAACCCTAACAAATGGTATCAGAGCGAGGTCGCTCTTCACCGGAATCATCGCTGGAAGGGGCAACAAGCCAGAGGGAGAAGAAGTTGAAGCAAATTTCAAAAGTCAAAGACTTCATCAAAAGGCTCAACTTCAAATGGAATTCCAAGATGGACTTGGATTCGACACAAGGGTGCCTCCACCATTCACATCAATGACAAGCTTTGATTCTTGGAAATCAAAAATAAAAAATTTCCTTATGATGGAGATAGAGCAATGGTTTGCTCTAATGGAAGACTTTGAAGCTCCAACAAGTAACAAAGACAAAATTCTCAAGAGTAGCAAGTGGAAACAAAAGCAAATCCAAAGATGCGAGGCCAATGATAATATGACCAAGCTATTGGTCAATCTATTGCCTAGCAATATCTTGAAGCAAGTGGGAGAATTTAAAGATGCCAAGGAGCTTTGGAGCAAATTGGCAAAGATTCATGAGATCCCCTCCACTACACCAAATCAAGAAGGATCCAAAGAGAGTGATGTTGGGACCGAAAAGTAGCTAGAGGGGGAGTGAATAGCTCGTCGCGTGCTAGATGCTCGTCGTTGCTTGTTTCTTCGAAGATGTGCAGCGGAAAATACAGAAACAAATCACACAACGCTAACAAGGTTGGTTTACTTGGTATCCACCTCACAAGAGGTGACTAGTCCAAGGATCCACACCTACTCACGCACCCTCCACTAATAAAAACCTCCTTTTCGGTAACTACCGAAGGCGGAGAAGCCCTACAAGACTCTCAGTACAAAAGAAAGGGAAGGGATACAAGAATACAAGCACAAGCTTACAATAAGCGTAGAAAACCCTAACCCTAACTTTTCTCCTTGCCTTTGATCCGCCTCTTGACTTGGAAAACCTCCAAGATCCTTCAAGAACTGGCGATCTGAGCTTTGAGAGAGCTGTGGAGGAGCTGGCGAGAGATCTGAGATGAATCGGGGAAGAGGTGCTGAAGGAGACGCCCGCCTGCAGCTCAAATACGACGCAACGGTCGGATCCCGATCGATTCAAAAACTCCCAATCGATTGGGGAGGCTTTGGATCGATTCAAGGATCGATCCAGAGCGCCTCTGTGCTCTGGAAAAATGCCTGGATCGATCCACGGATCGATCCAGCGCTTATCGGCGAAGCAGCAGCGTCCCAATCGATCGGCTGATCGATTGGGACCTCTGGATCGATCCACTGATCGATTCAGAGGCTCTCTGTTCGCTAGGAAAGGCCTGGATCGATCCACTGATCGATCCAGCTCTTGGTTTTTGCCCAAAACCAAGTCCCAAGCTTCTCAAACCAACATCCGGTCAACTTTAACCTATTGGTACATCATACCTAGCATCTGGTCACTCCCTTGACCTGCCAGAACTCCCCACCAAGTGTCCGGTCAATCCCTTTGACCCACTTGGACTTTTCTCTTCGTGCCATGTATCCAGTCAATCCTTTGACCTACTTGGACTTCCCAACACCAGATGTCTGATCATCCTTGATCCATCTGGATTTTCCCTTGCCTGGCTTCACTCACCAGGGCTTTCACCTAGCTTCACTCACTAGGGTTTTCCATCTGCCTAGCTTCACTCACTAGGACTTTCACCTGGCTTCACTCACCAGGATTTCCTTCTGCCTAGCTTCACTCACTAGGACTTTCACCTGGTTTCACTCACCAGGATTTCCTTCTGCCTAGCTTCACTCACTAGGACTTTCCAATCAGGTATCCGGTCACTTTTGACCTACTTGACTCTTCTTCATTCACACTGATCAGTCCTTGATCAGAATCTCCCCATATGAACAACTGCACCTGCATTGTCCATGTGTCTACATGTATTGTCAAATATCGAAACTATGACCAAGACTCAAGCTTGGTCAAGCCAGTCAACCTTGACCTAAGGGATATTGCATCAACAATCTCCCCCTTTTTGATGTTTGACAATACCTTTAAGTTAGGACTACTCTGAGTTAAGCTAATCCCACAACCTTAACTCTCTTCATGCCAAAGTATGAATGTTGGTTCCCTTCATTCTCCCCCTATGACCTCCCCCATAGGTAATGAAGGCCTAACTTAAACCACACATTCTCCCCCTATTGGCACACATCAAACAACCACTATCTCTCCCTCTGAAGAGATACCCATCATTGGTTACAACTTCACTCGTTGAACCTTTATCCCTTTTTAAACTCTCCCCCTGAAGAGTTTCTCAAGGTCATGATCAACATCATAATGAAGGTCCCATACCCTTCATTTTCCCTACATTTGAAATACCACTTGAAATAATGAGGATATCCACTCCCCATTTCAAGTTCAAACGCTGATTCATGAGCATTTTCTGAAAAGAAGGTTAACCACCTTCCAAGGTTAAAAAATTTTTCCATGTCTTTAAAGAGTCCCTCCCCCTAAAGACATGGTAGTAACTTCTCTCATTGCACCAACAATGACCTGGAATCCCTAAACCTTTAGGAAACCCAAATTTAGAAGTTTTGAGGTTCAAATGTTCAAAAATTTGAAGCAAACCTCAACCTAAACTTCAACTTAGTCTTCCTTAACCAATCCATCCTTGTTTTCAACATGAAAACACTCTTTTTATGTATACACATGTATTTTGAGGGGTTAGGAATGGTTACCTAGACTAAAATAGGTTCAAAATGCTGAAGATAAGCTTTCCCAGCCAAAATCAACATCTTCAATCGATTGGAGTTGGGTTCCAATCGATTGACCCCTGCTGAATCGATCCACTGATTGATTCAGTCTTCTTGGATCGATCGGCTGATCGATCCAGCGAGCTTCTGCTCACGAGAAATGCCTTCTCAATCGATCGACTGATCGATTGAGGCACTCCAATCGATCCACTGATCGATTGAAGGCCTGAAATTGCTGAAATTCAATTTCAGCCAATTTCAGAAACCCCTAGAAAATTCTACAAAATTCCAAAAATCGTAAAAATTTGTGTAGACATTATTTAGGGTATACTTTATCATGGAAAAATAGTTTTATATGAAAATACATCATATTTTCAAAGATTGACACAAGCTTGAAAATTTGCTAAAACTTTAGCGTTTTCTTCAAGTTTGTGTCTAACTATTCAATGGTGATTACTATCAAAAGATAGCCTTCACCAAGGTTTTCCAAAAACCTTTTAAAATAATTTTCAAAACCAATATCCCATCACATTCCTTGGGCTTAATGCACATGACTTGTACATTAGCTTTCCCAATGATGGAAAAACACATAACTATGTGTTTTGATAACCCTAAAACTCAAAAGAATGCACTAAATCAGCATCTTGAGTTTTATTCATCTTCCTAACATCTCACTTGTATCTAATGTGCACTAAAACACATACAAGTCACCTTATAGTCCTTGTGAGATGTGAGATTTTGGTTTTGCCCTATTCTAGGGATCATGCATATCTATCTAGACATTTTAGAGATATTAGACATCCACCTAGGATGTCACTTGTTAATAAGTGTTGTTAAATGCCATTTGTCCTTAATTAAAAGGAATTAAACTTAATGCATGATTATGTTATGACATACATCAAAAGGAAATAATTTTTCAAAAGAAAATATCCTATAACTACATAATGTATGAATGTCATGACATGGTATTTTTGGATTTTTCATAATAAAACATGAATGCAAAAATAGACATGATGTCATGGCATATGATGGGCAAACAATCATGGCAAGGTTTAGCATAAATAAAATATACTTAGATTTCCTATCTAAGTATCCTTAACCACTTAGCTATTTCCACTTGTTTTAACTTAAAACGTTAAACCTAGATTGCCCTAAATGCTTCAAAGAAGTGCCAAAACCTAAATTGACATTTCTATTTCTCTTGATTTGTTTATGCCACTTTAAAAATTAAGCATATCCTCAAATGTTGGCATATTCCATTTTTCCTCAAGAGTAAACATGTAAATCAAGGCCCGGATTGCCTTAAATTTCTAAGAGAATACCAAAATCCCAACTTGGTATTTCTCTAGGTTTTCCCAATTTATGCCATTAAAGATAAAATCAATTTTTCCACCATTAGGCACATTTTACTCTTTCAAAGAGTAAATAATAATTCCATTTCATTTTCAAAGGTTAACAAAAACCTTGAAAATACTCCTTGAGTGTCAATTTCTTCAAAGTTGGGTTAACTACCCTTCTTCTTAGAGTTGACACTCTCTAACCCATCTATGGGGTAAAGAAGATGCTCCTAGGAACCCAAAACCTATTGGTGCTCCTTGGATGCTCTAGGTATTCACTAGGGATAACTTTCCTAGATACCTTCCTAGTGACCTTGCTTGGCTTCTTAGAAGCCTTGGTCACTTTTTCTAGATCAACCCTAGGGATTGCTTCCCTTGTGACCTTGTTAGTGACTTTCTTAGACTTCTTAGAAGTCTTAGTCACATTTATTGCAAAAATACTCTTAGGAATAACCTTCCTAGTATCTTTGACTTGACCACTAGACCTAGGGTTGGTTCCATAACTATATGGAACCCTATGGTAAGAGGGCACATCCTTCTTAGCCTTGGGTTTGTATCCCAAACCTCTATGACCATTAGATGACCTTTGTGCTCTTAGACCTAGGCTATGCTCATTTTGCCCTTTTAGGATATTTTTCATCCTTTTTAGGGTCTTTTCCAGTTTATCAAGCCTTGACCTCAAGACTTGATTTTCTATCATTAAATCCTTAGATTTTGATTTTTCATTACACCCATGAGAATTTTTGTTTCTAGACTTATAACTATGGTCCTTAGTGTGATTGCCTAGATTTTTATCTATCTTCTTAATCCTAGGTGTAGTAGTCTTAGCATGATAAGCTACATGATTTTCTTTAATTTTATCATGCCTCCTATTTTCATGGTAAATAGCATTAAAATGATATAAACTTGAATTAGCATGCTTTTTACCATTATGCAAGGGAATAGGCTCAATGAAAGTTACCTTTCTTTTCACCTTAGAGACTCCCCCTTGAATTGAGCTTCCTCCTTGAGCCTTGACCATCTTCTTCCCCTTGGGGCATTGACTTCGGTAATGCCCCTTTTGATTGCAAGAGAAGCATATAATATGCTCCTTGCTCTTCTTTGTATTGGGGATGGTCTCCTTGGGCTTCACCTTGCCCTTTTGTGCCACTTGGCCCTTCTTCTTGACCAATTTAGGGCATTTACTTTTGTAATGCCCATGTTCCCTACATTCAAAGCATATGATATGATTTTTATTATTAATTGAAATGTTTATACCTTTGCTTGTAGGGGTGGCATCTTCTCCTTTTGATCCGGAGGTAGAAGCTTCCTCTTGATCCGAAGATATTCCTCCATTCGATTTTTCTTGAATTTTGGAGGTGGCACCATCTTCTTCTTCTTCACTTGACCCGGATGTGAAGGCCTCTTCTTGCTCCGGGTTCATTGATCTACACTCCCCCTCAATCCTAGAGGTGGAGGCTTCATCATCTTGTACATGGAACAAGGAGTATGCTCCCTCCTTGTTCTCTTCATTGCACTCCCTTGAAGATGAAGTTTCTTCTTGGACTTCTTCTTCGAAGGTTGAGCATCTCTCAACCTTGGAGTCCTCCTCTTGGTCTTGCTCCAAAGAGTCACCCTCTCTGGATTCTTCTTGCTCTTGTACAGTGGAGGGGATCTCTTCATGAAGCTTGGCCAATTTACTCCATAATTCCTTTGCATCTTCAAATTCTCCAATTTTGCAAAGGATGGCGCTTGGCAATAAATTGACCAAAAGCTTGGTCACTATGTCATTTGCCTCGCACCTTTGGACTTGCTCTTGGCTCCACTTGCTCCTCTTGAGAACTTTGCCCTTTGAGTTTGTTGGAGTCTTGAAGCCTTCCATAAGAGCAAACCATTGCTCTATCTCCATCATAAAAAAATTTTTGATTATTGATTTCCAAGAATCGAAGCTCGTGGAAGTGTATGGTGGAGCCACCCTCGTGTCGAATCCGAGCCCATCTAGGAATTCCATTGTAGAAGTTGAGCTTTTGAATTTCTTTGACTTTGACAATTTTGCTTCAACTTCTTCACCCTCTAGCTCTTCTTGTTAAGCTTGACCCTTCCGACGATGATTCCGGTGAAGAGCGACCTCGCTCTGATACCACTTGTTGGGACCGAAAAGCAGCTAGAGGGGGGGGGGGTGAATAGCTCGTCGCGTGCTAGATGCTCGTCGTTGCTTGTTTCTTCGAAGATGTGCAGCGGAAAATACAGAAACAAATCACACAACGCTAACAAGGTTGGTTTACTTGGTATCCACCTCACAAGAGGTGACTAGTCCAAGGATCCACACCTACTCACGCACCCTCCACTAATAAAAACCTCCTTTTCGGTAACTACCGAAGGCGGAGAAGCCCTACAAGACTCTCAGTACAAAAGAAAGGGAAGGGATACAAGAATACAAGCACAAGCTTACAATAAGCGTAGAAAACCCTAACCCTAACTTTTCTCCTTGCCTTTGATCCGCCTCTTGACTTGGAAAACCTCCAAGATCCTTCAAGAACTGGCGATCTGAGCTTTGAGAGAGCTGTGGAGGAGCTGACGAGAGATCTGAGATGAATCGGGGAAGAGGTACTGAAGGAGACGCCCGCCTGCAGCTCAAATACGACGCAACGGTCGGATCTCGATCGATTCAAAAACTCCCAATCGATCGGGGAGGCTTTGGATCGATTCACGGATCGATCCAGAGCGCCTCTGTGCTGTGGAAAAATGCCTGGATCGATCCACGGATCGATCCAGCGCTTATCGCGCGAAGCAGCAGCGTCCCAATCGATCGGCTGATCGATTGGGACCTCTGGATCGATCCACTGATCGATTCAGAGGCTCTCTGTTCACTAGGAAAGGCCTGGATCGATCCACTGATCGATCCAGCTCTTGGTTTTTGCCCAAAACCAAGTCCCAAGCCTCTCAAACCAACATCCGGTCAACCTTGACCTATTGGTACATCATACCTAGCATCTGGTCACTCCCTTGACCTGCTAGAACTCCCCACCAAGTGTCCGGTCAATCCCTTTGACCCACTTGGACTTTTCTCTTCGTGCCAAGTATCCAGTCAATCCTTTGACCTACTTGGACTTCCCAACACCAGATGTCTGATCATCCTTGATCCATCTGGATTTTCCCTTGCCTGGCTTCACTCACCAGGGCTTTCACCTAGCTTCACTCACTAGGGTTTTCCATCTGCCTAGCTTCACTCACTAGGACTTTCACCTGGCTTCACTCACCAGGATTTCCTTCTGCCTAGCTTCACTCACTAGGACTTTCACCTGGTTTCACTCACCAGGATTTCCTTCTGCCTAGCTTCACTCACTAGGACTTTCCAGTCAGGTATCCGGTCACTTTTGACCTACTTGACTCTTCTTCATTCACACTGATCAGTCCCTGATCAGAATCTCCCCATATGAACAACTGCACCTGCATTGTCCATGTGTCTACATGTATTGTCAAACATTGAAACTATGACCAAGACTCAAGCTTGGTCAAGCCAGTCAACCTTGACCTAAGGGATATTGCACCAACAAGTGACTCATTGGATCAAGATCAAGAGGAAGAGGACTCTAAAGTTGAGAGATGTTCAACTTCCGAAGAAGAAGTCCAAGAAGCTTCATCCTCAAAAGAGTGCAACCAAAAGAGCAAAGAGGGAGCATACTCTTTCTTTTCATGTGCAAGAGGATGAAGATGATGAAGCCTCCACTTCTAAGATTGAGGGGGAGTGTAGATCATTGACTCCGGAGTGAGAAGAAGCCTCTACCTCCGGATCAAGTGAAGAAGAAGAAGATGACACCACCTCCACAACTCAAGAAAAATCAAATGGAGGATCATGTGTCACCCCTATAAGTAAAGGTATAACAATTTTAATTGTTAATAATAAAAATCATATTATATGCTTTGAATGTAGGGAAAAAGGGTACTACAAGAGTAAATATCCAAAATTGGCCAAGAAGAAAGGCCAAGTGGCACCTAAGGGCAAGGAGAAACCCAAGGAGACCACCCCCACAACAAAGAAGAGAAAGGAGCACATTGTGTGTTTTTCTTGTAACCAAAAAAGACATTACCCGAGCCAATGCCCAAAGGGGGAAAATCATTTAAGCCTAAAGGAGGAAGCACAAGTCAAGGGGGAGCTTCCAATGTAAACCCCAAGATATTATTTATTGAGCCTATCCCCTTAAGTAATGATAAAAAGCATGTTAGGAATAGTTTATATCATTTTAATGCTATTTATCATAAAAATAGGAGGCATGATAGGGTTAAAGGAAAACATGTAGCTCTTCATGCCAAGACTACCTTACCTAAGGTTAGAAAAGTAGATAGAAACTTATGCAATAACTCTAAGGGTGCGTTTAGTTCAAGTTATCATATATAATCGTGATTATGTGATTATCAAGTAATCACATAATCAAGGTTATGGAGAATAAAACATAACCAAATGGTGTTTGGTTCAATCTAGGCAATGCAACAAAAAGTTGTTTGTTTGAAAGTTTTAATGAATAACCTAATTTAATATTTTACTATATTACCTTCAATTACAAAACCAACTATACATAATAATAATAATAATAATAATAATAATAATAATAATAATAATAATAATAATAATATTATTATTATTATTATTATTATTATTATTATTATTTAAACTCTACTATATTTTCACATTTTTCTTTAATTATATATATTTTTTATTTTTTTTCATTTTTTTTTTTTTTGATGTTTTTTTTCATTTTTTTATTTTTTGATTTTTTTTAAAATTTTTAATTTTTACATTTTTAATTTTTTTTATTTTTATATGTTTTTTAAAATTTTTTATTATTTTTTACTTTTTAAATTTTTTTAATGTTTTTTCTATTTTTTAATTTTTTTAATGTTTTTTTCTCATTTTTTATGCTTTTTCTATTTTTAATGTTTTTTTACAATTTTTTATTTTTTATTATTTTTTAAGGTTTTTTTTTATTTTTTTACGTTTTTTTTATTTTTTATTTTTATATTTTTCAATTTTTTTCTTTACGTTTTTATTTTTTGTCACATTTTTCTCTTCCAAGGGTATTTTGGGCAAAAAAAATCGTTAACGCCGGAATCAAGAAAAACCTTAGTTTTTTTAGGTTTTCTGATTCCTGGTTGCATGCCCCTTTTGCTGACATGTCGGGGATGGAATATTACTCGGGAATCATCGATTACCTAAATCAAACAGGGTTTTTGTTGATAACTTTAGATGGATAACCAAGGTTGTCAAGAATAACCCCCAACCAAACACACTCTAAAGATTTTAGTTATAGGCCTAAAAATAGAAATGCTCATAAGAATCAAGAAAAATCCATAACTATCAATTTAATAATGGAAAATCAAGTTGAGGTCAAGACTTGATAAAATAGAAAAGACCCTAAAAAGGATGGAAAATATCCTCAAGGGACAAAATGAGCACAACCTAGGGCTAGGAACACAAAGGTCATCCAATGGTCATAGGGGTTTGGGATGCAAACCTCAAGCCAAGAAGGATGTTCCTTCTTATCATAGAATTCCATACAATTATGGAACAAATCCTAGGTCGAATGGTCAAGTCAAAAACACAAGGGAAGTTTTTCCTAAAAGTGTTTTTGCAAAGAGTAAAGTGACTAAGACTTCTAAAAAGTCTAACAAAGTCACTAAGAAAGTCACAAGGGAAGCTATCCCTAGAGTTGACCTAGAGGAAGTGACCAAGGCTTCTAAGAAGCCTAGAAAGGTCATTAGGAAGGTAATTAGGAAAGTTATCCCTAGTGAGTACCTAGAGCATCCAAGGAGCACCAATAGGTTTTGGGTTCCGAGGACCATATTCTCTACAACCTAGAGGGTTAGAGAGTGTCAACTCAAATTAGAAGGGTGGTTAACCCAACCTTGATATAGTTGACACTTGGAGAGCATTTTCAAAGTTTTTGTAAACCTTCGAAAATGAAATGAATCATATGTTTACTCTTTGGAAGAGTAAAATGTGCCATAATTTGAGGAAATGGATTTGACTTTGATTAGCACAATTAATCAAGGGAAAAAGAAATGCCAAGTTGGGTTTTGACATTTTCTTGAAGAAGATTGGGTAATCTAGGATCAATTTTAGGTTTAGCTAAGGATTTAGAATACTTAGATAGAATATCTAGGTATATTTTATTTATGCTAAAACTTGCCATGACTGTTTGCTCATCATATGTCATGACATCATATTTTACATTCATGTTTATTATGAAAAATATAAAAATACCATGTCATGTCATACATACATCATGTAGCTATAGTATGTTTTCTTTTGAAAATCATTTATTTTGATGTATGTCATAAATCATCATACATTATTTTTATTTCCTTGTAACTAAGGATAATGACATTTACTAACAAGTGGCATCCTAGGTAGATGTTCATAATTCAAAATACCTAGATAGATATGCATGACCCCTAGCTTAGAGCAAAACTAAAATCTACATCTCACAAATACTATAAAGTGACTTGTATATGTTTTATTACACATTAAATATAAGTGAGATGTTAAGGTGATGAACAAGACTCAAGGTGTTGATTTAGTGCATCTAGTTGAGTTTTGATTTCATCAAAACACATAGTTATGTGTACTCCAATCATTGGGAAAGCTAATATACAAATCATGTGCATTGAACCCAAAGAACATGGTTAGAAATTGGTTTTGAAAAATATTTTAAATATACTTTTGAAAACCTTGGTGAAGGCTATCTTTTGATAGTAATCATCATTAAAAAGTTAAACACAAACTTGAAAGAAACATTGAAGTTTTTGCAAGTTTCCAAGTTTGTGCAAATCTTCGAAAATAGGAAGTATTTTCTTAGAAAATTATTTTTCCTTAATAGTATATACCTTAAATAATGTCTACAACAATTTTCATGATTTTTAGAATTTTATAAAATTTTTAGGGCATTTCTGAATTTTGCTAAAATTGAATTTCAAAAAATCAGAGCTTCAATCGATCACCCGATCGATTGGAGTGTCTCAATCGATCGGGCGATCGATTGAGAAAGGAAATATCGCGAGCAGAAGCTCGTTGAATTGATTAGCCGATCGATTCAACCCCAGCTGAATCAATCAGTCGATCGATTCAAGCAGGTTTTCTACAAGCAGAAGGTTACTGAATCGATTAGTGGATCGATTAAGCCCCAACCCAATCGATTGAAAAGGATAATTTTGGCTGGAAAAGTCTGATTTCAGCACTTTAAGCTATTTTTAGCCCTTTTAACCATTCCTAACCCCTTGAAACACATTTGTATGCATTTAGGGATAGTTTTCATGATGAAAACAAGGAGAAATGGTTAAGGAACACTAGATTGAAGTTTAGGATGAGGTTAGTTTCAATATTGAATCTTTGAACCTTAAAGCTTCAAATTTTTGAGTTTCCTAAAGGTTTAGGGATTCCAAGTCATTGTTGGTGCAATGACAGAAGTTTGAAGCATGTTTTTAGGAGGAGCTACTCTTTAAAAACATGAAAATATTTTTCTGAAACCATCGAAGGTGGTAAATCCTTTGTTTGAAAAAAATGCTCAAGGTTGAGCATTGGGGAATAATGGAAGATTGGATATCTCCATTGTAGAAAAGGAGTATGCTCAAGGATGAGCATTGGCTATAATGAAGGGTATGAGACCTTCATTGTGAATGTGAAGTTGGTTTAATGCTCAGGGGTGAGCATTGGATATAGTGAAGGGTATGAGACCTTCATTGTAGTGTTGTGAACAACATGTGAGGTTGTGAACAACGTTGAGTAACTCTTCAGTGGGAGAGTTTTTTATATGTGCCAATAGGGGGAGAAATGTAGGGTTTAAGTTAGGCCTTTGTCCCTCAAGGAATGTTTGGGGGAGAATGTAGGGTCTAAATTATGCTTTCATTATCCAAAGGGCATTGGCATGAAGAATAAGTTGAGGCTATGAGATTAGCCTAACTTAAAGGTATTATCAAATATCAAAAAGGGGAAGATTATTGGGGCAATATCTCCTGGGTCAGGTTGACCTGGTTGACTCAAGCTTGAGTCTTGATGTTTGAGTTTTGATGTTTGACAATACATGGAGATTTCAGATGCAATCGTCCGATTGGGGAGATTGTTTATACAATTCCCCTTTGGTCAAGGACTGACCAGTTTGATGTGAAGAAGAGTCAAGTAGGTCAAGGATGATCGGATACTTGACTGGGAAAGTCCTAACTGGATGTTAAGCAAAGGAAAATCTTGGTGAGTGAAATCAGGTGAAAGACCTAGTGAGTGAAGCTAGGCAGTTGGAAAATCCTGGTGAGTGAAGCCAGGTGAAAGACCTAGTGAGTGAAGCTAGGCAGGTGAAAGCCCCGATGAGTGAAGCCGGACAGTGGGAAAATCTTGGTGAGTGAAGCCAGGTGAAAATCCTAGTGAGTGAAGCTAGGTGAAAGTCCTGGTGAGTGAAGAAGCCCTAGTGAGTGAAGTTAGACAGAAGGAAAGTCCTAGTGAGTGAAGCTAGGCAGATGGAAAATACCTGGTGAGTGAAGCCAGGCACGTGAAAATCCAGGTGGGTCAAGGTTAACCGGACACCTGATATTGGGAAGCCCAAGTAGAGGTCAAAGGATTGACCAGGTACTTGGCATGAGGAAATCCAGATGGATCAAGGGTGATCGAACATCTGGTAGAAGTCCAAATGGGTCATGGAGGACTGAACACTTGGCACGAGACGGTAAGTCCAAGTGGGTCAAGGTTGACCGGACACTTGGCACGAAGGGAAAAGTCCAAGTGGGTCAAAAGATTGACCGAACATTTGGCGAAGAAGTCCCAATATGTTAAGGTTGATCAGATGCTAGGCACGAGGATTCCCAACAGGTCATTATTGACCAGATGTTGGGTTTGGGGAACCTTAGACTTGACTCAGGCAAGCTAGGGTTGGTCAATTTTATCAAGTGATCAAATTGGACCGAGCCCAATCGATCAACTGATCGATTAGGCACAATACTGCGATAAATAACATCCCAATCAATCAGCTAATCGAATGGGAAGAAATGTCATGAGCATAGAACGGTCCCCAATCGATCAGTCGATCGATTGGGCACCACCAATTGATTGGGGACTGGAAATCGTGTGTGACATGAGAGAGCTAAATTGATCGGGCGATCGATTTATGCCATTTTCCAGAGAGCACAAAAGAAGGTTGAATCGATCAGCCGATCAATTCAGCCTCCCCAATCGATCGACCAATCGATTGGGAGACGATCGTTGCGTAGGATAAAGTCGTTGGCAAGCGTCTTCCTCCGCAGTTCTTCCTCTCCACTTCTTGTGATCTCTCTCACGGATTCATGCCAGTTCTTGAAGCTTTCTTGGAGCAAGGTGTTGCTACACTTCCAACGTCAAGAGGCGTTCCATACAAGAAGTAGAAGCAAGCTAGGGTTTCCCCATTTGTGTAAATCTTGTAAGATTTTTTATTGTATAAGCTTGTTTGTATTTCTTCTTGTATTGAGAGTTTGTATAAGGTTTTTTCACCTTCGGTAGTTATCGTAAAGGGGTGTTTTCATAGTGGATGAGTGAGTGAGGGTCGGATCCTTGGATTAGTCACTGTTGAACCCCGAGGTAGTTTTGATGTGATCAACCAAGTTGGTTAGGTCCTGCGTTTTGTCTGATCCCTGTGTCTGAGTGTGCAAGAACTTAGGAGCACAGGAAGTCGAGCGGAAGACGCAGCTGGCGAGAAGGACGGCATGGGAAGGGAGCCGACGGGCTCGGTGCGCCTGAAGGACGGGAGAGCTGCGGAAGAGTACACCCGGTGGGCGAGAAGAACGTGTGCGGCGTTCGAGGGACGTAAAGCCGGGGAGGAAGCCTGCTCGAGGAGAAGGCCGGCAATTGGGTTCGGGTGAGCCCTATTCAGGTGGGCCGCAATCACCCAAGGAGCCGAACCGGAGCAAGTCAACTGGAGTTGACTTGTCAACGGTTCGGTCGACCGAACCTATTGATCGGTCAACCGAACACTAATACTCAGAAGACCAACCGCTGGTGACACGTCAGAAGCCACGTCAGCAAGCCAGTCGTTGGAGGACTGATCGATCGACCGAACCTCTTGATCGGTCGACCGAACCCAAGATTATCCAGAAACTGAGTCGAGCGCTTTCATCGGGCCAGCACAGAGGAAGACCGTTGGCCGATCGGTCAACCGAACAAAAGGATCGGTTTACCGAACCTGAGCTCGATCAATAGAGACTGCACCTGGACGGAAAGCTTGGCAGGTACAGCAGGTTCGGTCGACCGATCCCTCTCGAGTCAAAACCTGATCCCGAAGATCAGGTCATCCGATAAGCTCTAGAACCCCTATATAAAGAGGGTCTCGAGCAGCTTTACGAGTAATCGAAAACAGTGAACGCAATTCAACTCTGTACTCTCAGTGTCTTAGCAACCACTGTGCTCTCAAAGTGTAAAAGACTTCTCTGCCTTCACAGAAGGAGTTTTTTTCTTACTGTGCCTTTCGTTGCCCTGGATTAACAACCCTCTTGGTTGTAACCAGGTTAAAACTCCGAGTTTCATTTCCTTTCTGTTATTTAGTTTATTTTATTAAGTGTTGCTTTTAGTTTTGAGTTGAAAAGCTTTGAGGAGGGTTAAGTTTTCATTCGCAGGCAATTCACCCCCCTCTTGCTGGTCTCCGCTGCACTAACAAGTGGTATCAGAGCCCAACAGCCTCAAAGGGACTAACCGTCATCTGAAGCACAAAGATCAGAACAATGGCCGGCGCGAACATCCATCCTCCGAAGTTCGACGGAGATTTCGCTACATGGAAGCGAAAAATGGAGGTATTCTTTAAAACATATTTTGATATTTTAATTACTATGAATATGGCTTTGCAGCTCCTAAAGACAAAGAAGAAAACACGTGGAGCAAGAAGGAGCAAGCCGACTTTGTTGCCAACGGAAAAGCGGAATTCCACCTCCTCAGTGTTCTGCCACCTCAGGAGGTAAGCCGGATCGGAAGTTACGACTCCGCGAAAGTGTTAGGACCTTTGGATGCGGTTAGAGAGGGGGGGTGTGAATAGCCAACCCTAATTTATCGTTTCTTCCTACGAATTAGGTTAGCGCAGCGGAAATAAAATAATAGAAACGAGAACGAGAAGATCAAACCTTAGACGTAGCGATGTAACGAGGTTCGGAGATGATACTCCTACTCCTCGGCGTGTTCGTAAGGTGGACGAAGCCTATCAATCTGTCGGTGGATGAAACCCCGGATAACCGGCTAATATGAACTCCTTCTGGGTGGAGAAACCTCACCACAAAGTCTTTGCAACAGCAAAACAGAGGAGTACAACAATAGAGGAAACAAACAAGAACAATAGAAATTGTAAACACACTTGCTTGCCTTCTCGTCGGAGTCCGTTGATGAAGCAGCAGCTTCACGGCTCCAGCAGCTAGAAAACCAGCACGAAGCTCACACAAAGCTTCAGCAAACCGAGAGCTCAACAAAGCTCAAGAGGAAGAAGAAGAATTAGCAGAAGCAACTCTTTCAGTGTTGTCTTTCGTTCTTCACTGTAGAGGCCTTATATCATCTGGTATCTCCCTGCAACCTGCGAAGAAGAACAGACGAAAATAGACGAAGCAGAGATAGCCGTTGTGTCGCAACGGCTAGGCCTGGACCGATCAGGCACACTCCTGATCGGTCCAGGAGTGTTCTGATCGGTCTTGGGACCGATCAGGCCTTAGGCTGATCGGTCTTGGGACCGATCAGGCCTTAGGCTGATCGGTCCCCAGACCGATCAGCCAACTCTCTGTGAGAGTTGGCCTCGTCTCTGATCGGTCTGTGGACCGATCAGGACTCAGGTGGATCGGTCCACAGACCGATCCCCCCTCTTTCTTCTCCCGATCTTCTTCGCTTCTGATCGGTCACCAGACTGATCAGGTAATTCACAGAAACACACTATTTGGTTACTGATCGGTCACCAGACCGATCAATCAACTAGCGTATCACTGGATCGGTCACCAGACCGATCCAGGTTTAGAGCTCCCAGCCCTAAACCCTACCTAGTCCGGAGAACGAGCTACCGAGCCCTCTCCGACTTCGTCCGGTCCAGAGAACGAGCTACCGAGCCCTCTCCGACTCCATCCGATCCAGAGAACGAGCTACCGAGCCCTCTCTGACCTAGTCCGGAGAACAAGCTACCGAGCCCTCTCCGACTCCATCCGGTCCAGAGAACGAGCTACCGAGCCCTCTTTGACCTAGTCCGGAGAACGAGCTACCGAGCCCTCTCCGACTTCATCCGGTCCAGAGAACGAGCTCCCGAGCCCTCTCTGACCTAGTCCGGAGAACGAGCTACCGAGCCCTCTCCGACTTAGTCCGGAGAACGAGCTACCAAGCCCTCTCCGACTTCCCATGCCAAGTTTCCATACTTGGACTTTTCCCGTGCCAAGCTCCCTGCTTGGACTTTTCCGTGCCAAGTCTCCATACTTGGACTTTTCTCGTGCCAAGCACCCTGCTTGGACTTTTCCGTGCCAAGTCTCCATACTTGGACTTTTCCCGTGCCAAGTCTCCATACTTGGACTTTTCCGTGCCAAGTCTCCATACTTGGACTTTTCTCGTGCCAAGTCTCCATACTTGGACTTTTCTCGTGCCAAGTCTCCATACTTGGACTTTTCACCAGATGTCTGGTCAACCTTGACCTATCTGGATTTCCCTTGTCTGGCTTCACTCACCAGGACTTTCCAACTGACTGGCTTCACTCACCAGGACTTTCCCTTGCCTGGCTTCACTCACCAGGACTTTCCCTTGGCTTCACTTACCAGGATTTCCCGAATCAGGTCGACTCACCTCGTGTCAACCAGGTCAACCTTGACCAAAGATTGCACCCACAATCTCCTAAGTTTGTATTCTGTCAAACATCAGAATACAACTTTTCTATTCTCGTCAAACATCAAAATAGAACTTTTCTATTCTCGTCAAACATCAAAATACAACTCGAGTCAGGTCAACTCGAGTCAAGTCAACCAGGTCAACCTTGACCTAAGGTTGCACCAACAGAAAGATCTATGGGAGAAATTCCTGGAGCTTCATGAGGGTACATCCAAAGCGAAACTAGCTAGGCGCGACATCCTCCGAAACCAGTTGACGAACCTCCGGATGAACCAAGGTGAGAAGGTAGCGCAGCTCTAAGCAAGGATTAAAGAACTGATCACGCAACTAACCAACCTTGGAGAAGAAGTAACGAACCGGGATTCCATCCGATACGCGCTCAAGGCCTTCTCGAGGACTCCAGAATGGGCATCCTTAGTAGATACGTACTACATCTCTAAGGATCTTGAGGTAAGTAGTTTAGAAAATTTGTTTTCAACTTTCGAACTTCACGAATCTCGAATTACAGAAAATCAAGTAGAAAAGTCGAACCTCAATATTGCCCTACGAGCTGAAAAGGATGATCCCGACTCTGAAGCGACGATTGACGAAAACGAAGCTGCGTTAATGGTAAAACGATTTAACAAGTTTTTCAAATCTAACCAATTTAGATCGCAGTCAAGTAAACATCGTCAAAAGAGAAGGACAGTCCGTTGCTATAATTGTAACGAAGAAGGGCACATCAAGGAGGACTGCCCAAAATTGAAGTGCAAACAAAAGGAAAAGACAAAGACCAATTACAAGAAACCAAATTCCTCCAAGCACAAAAATTTGAAGGCGACATGGGACGACTCTTCATCCTCCGAGTCAGAAATCGAAGAATTCTCGGGACTAGCATTGGTGGCCAACCACCTCTTTGAAGATAACTCAGACTCAGAGATGAGCATTGATCAAGGGGGAGAGACAGAAGAAGAAAGCTGCGATGAATGGGGAGCTACCGACAAACAGGTAAGTAAGGTATGTGCCCTAAACCCTAAACAGTCTTTTGAGTTTATTAAAGCTTTGTCTAAAGATCTATTCAAATCAGAAAAAGAAATTGCCAATTTAAAAATAAGTTTGGAAAATTTAAATTTGGAAAATGAGATTTTGCAATTAGAAAATACAAAATTAAAAAATGAAATTGAAAAATTGAAAAGTGATGCATGCTTAAAGAAATTTCCAAATTTAAAAATTAGGATTTATGGAAAATTAAATTGGTACATTAGAAACCATCAGGGTTAACTTAGAAAAATACCAAGAAACTATATACCCCCTAATTATCTGACTATCCCAGTAGGAAGGAACCTCTATTGGGTTCCAAAATCCGTACTTAATTAATCCTTTAAAATTAAAGGCTTCAAAAGAGAAAATTAAACATTGATTTTCCTAATGCGGCTTTGACTAGAAAGTGGTTGTTGCTCCAATAACCCAGAAGGCCTAGTGCCTTGCCACTACCTGGAAGCCAAATTTAGAAATGAACTGTTTAATTAATGTTTTGATAAAAGCATTGAAAATAAAATTGAATAGTGCTTAGAAATAGTGTTGCATTTACTTAGAAATTTACTTAGAAATTTGTTTAGAATTTATTTTTAACTTAGAAAATTTTTTAGTTGCATTTTGAAATACATTTTGACACTTAGAAAATGTTTATCGTTGAAAATCTTTTTGTCCCCATTTTTGCTGTGATCAAAGGGGGAGAATAAAAGATAAGTTCAGTTGGGGGGAATTTAAACATTTTTTTTTATTTTAATGTTGTAATTTAGTTCAAAATTGCAAATTTATGCCTGAATTGTTAGTTTAGTAATTTTCTTCAAATTACTATTTGTTTGGTTTAACCCCTAACTTGAACTTGGTTGATGCACATCAAAAAGGGAGAGATTGTTGAACCCCGTGGTAGTTTTGATGTGATCAATCAAGTTGGTTAGGTCCTGCGTTTTGTCTGATCCCTGTGTCTGAGTGTGCAGGAACTTAGGAGCACAGGAAGTCGAGCGGAAGACGCAGCTGGCGAGAAGTGTTAGGATCGATGATCGCGGCTAGAGAGGGGGGTGTGAATAGCCGACCCCAAATCATTTCGTTTCTTTCTACAAACTAGGGTTAGCGCAGCGGAAATAAAAACAAGAAACGAAGACAAGAAATCAAACCTCAATACGCGTCGATGTAACGAGGTTCGGAGATGATACTCCTACTCCTCGGCGTGTCCGTAAGGTGGACGAAGCCTATCAATCCGTCGGTGGATGAGTCCCCGGAAAATCGGCTAATATAAACTCCTTATGGGTGGAGAAACCTCGCCACAATCTCTTTGCAACAGCAATAAGGAGTACAACAATAGAGAAAGCAAATAAGAAGAATATGAATGTACAAACACTACCAAGTTTTCTTGCCTTCTCGTTGTCGACTGAAGTCCGTTGATGAAGCGACAACTTCACGGATTCAAGCACAGCAGCTAGACAACCAGCCGACGGAAGCTCACACGAAGCTTCAGCAATGGGGAGCTCAACAAAGCTCAGATCGCAGGATCAAGAACCAGGAGAAGAAAAACTGCAGTAGAGACCCTCGACCTCCGTATATATCCTGCGAAGAAGAAGACACATAAACTAGCCGTTGTGTCGCAACGGCTAGGACCTGGACCGATCAGGCACTCTCCTGATCGGTCCAGACCTCCTCTGATCGGTCTTGGGACCGACAGACTATGCCGATCGGTCCCCGCATCGATCAGACACTACGTAAAGTTTGCGCAACTTTGCAGGTGCTCGATCGGTCCCGGACCGATCAGCATGCCGATCGGTCCCCGCACCGATCGAAGCTCACAGAGGCATCGATCGCTTCGATCGGTCTGCACCGATCAAGAAACCACAAGATCACCGATCGGTCACTGCATCGATCCAGATCTTGGTTTTTGCCCAAACCAAGTCCAAACCAATATCCGGTCAACCTTAACCTATTGGTACATCATGCTTAGCATCCGGTCACTCCCTTGACCTGCTAAGACTCCCCACCAAGTGTCCGGTCAATCCCTTTGACCCACTTGGACTTTTCTCTTCGTGTCAAGTACCCGGTCACTCCCTTGACCTACTTGACCTTCTCAACACCAGATGTCCGATCACCCTTGGTCCATCTGGATTTTTCCTTGCCCGGCTTCACTCACCAGGACTTTCCCAACTGCCTGGTTTCACTCACCAGGACTTTCCCACTGCTTGGCTTCACTCACCAGGACTTTCTCCAACTGCCTGGCTTCACTCACCAGGACTTTCACTTTCACCTAGCTTCACTCACTAGGATTTCCAAACTACCTGGCTTCACTCACCAGGACTTTCCCTCTGCCTGGCTTCACTCACCAGGACTTCCACTTTCACCTAGCTTCACTCACTAGGATTTTCACCTGGCTTCACTCACTAGGATTTCCTGACTGCTTGGCTTCACTCACCAGGACTTTCTGAATTGCCTAACATCCCAGTTAGGACTTCCCAGTCAAGTATCCGATCACTCCCTTGACCTACTTGACTCTTCTTCATTCAACCTGATCAGTATCTCTCCGCATAGACAACTGCACCTGCATTGTCCAGTCTACACGTCTTTCTGTATTGTCAAACATCGAAACCATGACCAAGGTTTACTCTTGGTCAACTAGGTCAACCTTGACCTATTGGAAATTGCACCAACAAGAAGGACGACACGGGAAGGGAGCCGATGGGCTCGGTGCATCCGAAGGACGGGAGAGCTGCGGAAGAGTACACCCGGTGGGCGAGAAGAATGTACGCGGCGTTCGAGGGACGTAAAGCCGGGGAGGAAGCCTGCTCGAGGAGAAGGCCGGGAATTGAGTTCGGGTGAGCCCTATTCCGGTGGGCCGCAATCACCCAAGGAGCCGAACCAGAGCAAGTCAACTGGAGTTGACTTGTCAACGGTTCGGTCGACCGAACCTATTGATCGGTCGACCGAACCTATTGATCGGTCGACCGAACACTAATACTCAGAAGACCAACCGCTGGTGACACGTCAGAAGCCACGTCAGCAAGCCAGCCGTTGGAGGACTGATCGGTCGACCGAACCTCTTGATCGGTTGACCGAACCCAAGATTATCCAGTGACTGAGTCGAGCGCTTTCATCGGGCCAGCGCAGAGGAAGACCGTTGGCCGATCGATCGACCGAACAAAAGGATCGGTCGACCAAACCTGAGCTCGATCAACAGAGACTGCACCTGGACTGAAAGCTTGGCAGGTACAGCAGGTTCGGTCGACCGAACCTGGGGATCAGTCGACCGATCCCTCTCGAGTCAAAACCTGATCCCAAAGATCAGGTCATCCGATAAGCTCTAGAACCCCTATATAAAGAGGGTCTCGAGTAGCTTTACGGGTAATCGAAAACAGTGAACGCAATTCAACTCTGTACTCTCAGTGTCTTAGCAACCACTGTGCTCTCAAAGTGTAAAAGACTTCTCTGCCTTCACAGAAGGAGTTTTTTTCTTACTGCGCCTTTCGTTGCCCTGGATTAACAACCCTCTTGGTTGTAACCAGGTTAAAACTCCGAGTTTCATTTCCTTTCTGTTATTTAGTTTATTTTATTAAGTGTTGCTTTTGGTTTTGAGTTGAAAAGCTTTGAGGAGGGTTAAGTTTTCATTCGCAGGCAATTCACTCCCTTCTTGCCGGTCTCCGCTGCACTAACAGTCACCTCTTCTTGAGGTGGATACCAAGTAAATCCTAGCGTTAGCATTGTGAGTGTGTTTTGTGTGTATTTCCGCTGTATATCATCATCATCAAAGCAAGACAACGAAGCGTGACGAGCTATTCATCCCCCCTCTAGCACAAATCGACTCTAACAACAGTCAGAGATATTTTGTGCGTCCCATGGTTAATCTGAGTCAAAAGTTATGACATCTCAAAATTTACTTAGCATACACGTTGTAGCAGCTAACTAGCTACGAAGTTGTAGCTGCTACAACTACAAGTTTAACTTTAAGAGATGATAACTTTTGATTTAGAGTAAACTATGGGGCGCACAACATATCAAATCTAAGATCTTTGAACAAGCTTTGATTTGATATATTATGAGTCATATAGTTCAACTCAAATCAAAAGTTACGATCTCTAGAAGTTTAAGTCGGTAACAATGTTGTTGCTAGTTTCCGAAAAGCATCACCTTCTAAAATTTACAACATTGTGTTGTTGATTTCTAAAAATTAACAATATTGTATTGATGATTTCAAAAATCAACATTATATTGCTGAAAAATCAGCAATATTATGTTGCTGATTTTTAAAAATCAGTCGAAAATTAGTAACAACACTGTATTGCTTATTTTAAAAATCAATAATACAGTAAAAAGTGGTATGAATGATTTTCCATGTTGCTAATTTTTAAAAATCAGCAACACGATGTTATTAATTTCTAAAAATCGACAATATTGTGTTGCTGATTTTTAAAAATCAGTAATATTGTTGATCCTGTCCGAAGGTCGAGGTGACGGACGCTGGGGATGTGGCGCTCCTGTTGACCGGGCGTGGACCTCCGATGAGAACCTACAAGCACAAAGCGTCAGTGCCGAGCCAAGGAGTGGTTCCCCGGTGATGGCCCTCCAACGCTCAAGTCAGATCTTCGGCGAACATAACAAGCAAGCAAAGAAACGAAAGTGGCAGCGTAACTGTAGCTACAGTAGAATGTGCATACCTTCGTTGAAGCTTGGGGTCCTTTATATAGGGCTCCCTGGGGTGCGCGTGTATTCTCCTCGAGGCATGCACACATCTCAAAGCTTTCCCTAATAGGATGTGTCAGAAAAGTGTACCTGACACCATACCTCAACAGCTCGAGCATATCCTGACAAGATAGTGGAAGCTTCCGCCGACCATGCTGTCTGTCTATGCCACGGGTCTCGAGGAGGATATCAGTCGATCCTGCCTTTGTCTGCTAGTGGGTCGAGCGGGTGGCCGCTTGGCTAGTTCTGTTGTCTAGGTCGAGCGGGGTGGCCGCTCGGCTACTTCCACTGTCTAGGCTTGCTGAGTCGTGTTTCCGTTTCATTGGCTGTGATCTGATCTTTGGCCGATCGGGATGCCCGCCTGGCACATGTCCCGTCGGTCGACACATGACTTGTCAGTCGACGGCTGCTTTGGTGATAGTCTTTTGAGCGTCGGAAGCTTGGTGCAAGACCGAGCTGTAATAACGTCGAACCAGCCATTCCTTAGTCCAACCGGCCGATGGGGTCGCCCGGTCTGACGCTAGCCTGGGGCGTTGACCGCCTTGACTCTGACCTTCCATATGGCGCTGACTTCCTGCGGGGCGGGGCCCTACCTTACCACCGGATCACGTGCCTTCCCCTCAAGTCTAGTCAAAGGAGGCTGCAAGTCCGACTGACTGGACAAATAGTCTGGAGATCGGCTGGCCGATCGGCTATGAGGCTAGTTGGACCCCGACCGGTCTGTGCAGGACTGATCTTCTGGGCTGCTCGGCGTTCTGAGGGTTTGCACTTCGACGTCTTTGGATGAGTGTGAACCGTACGGTCAATGCTGACGTAGTCCAAATCTCCTCGAAACTCAAGCAAATCCCCCCCCCCCCCCCCATTAAGGCTGAGCATACGGCCACGTCTAATAATGTCGCCCAATAAATGCCGCCCTGTGAAAGGGTGCCACGTGTCGCCGCCGCAGTCGCCACACGTCTGAGGCAACAGATGTGGATGTGACGTTTGACGGTTTGAATTCAGCAGCTGGATCTACGCTTTGATTCCCGTGACCTTGATCGGACGACTCCGATTGGCCGAGCCCAACCTTTATAAAGTCGTCGCGTCTTCCTTCTTCTCACTTTGCGTCTTCTTCTGCGATAACTGCTGGCGATTTTGTGCGTGTGACCAGTGCTCCGACGTCTCTGTGCTCTTCTCCCCCGGTGACTTCTCCTTTTTGTAAGATCCTTTAAACTTTCCCGTTGTCCAGTTCTTGCCGTCCTTTTCTCCCCGTGCCACTGTTCCGATGGGTGTTTCATGTTTCTCCTTCCTTCCTTTCGCCCGCCAAGCTTTCTATTTTTTGGTTTTCCGACGATGTCGAGCTCTTCTCAACCGTCCGACCCCGCTCCCGGTCTCTGGTACAACACCATGATGGTGCAGCAGGGCCGGAAAGAGGGGAGGGGTGAATTGCCTACAAATAAAGAATACCCTCCTCGAGACTTTTCAACTCAAAAATTAATAGCAACAATAAAATGTAAAACAACAGTAATAAAAGAGAGACAGGAAATTTACCTTGATTATTGTTGGTGCAATTTCCAGTATGTCAAGGTTGACCTAGTTGACCAAGTGTAAACCTTGGTCATGGTTTCGATGTTTGACAATACAGAAAGACATGTAGACATGGACAATGCAGGTGCAGTTGTCCATGCGGAGAGATACTGATCAAGGTCTTATCAGGTTAGATGAAGAAGAGTCAAGTAGGTCAAGGTTGACCGGATACTTGACTGGGAAGTCCTAACTGGGATGTTAGGCAGTTCGGAAAGTCCTAGTGAGTGAAACCAGGCAGTTCGAAAAGTCCTGATGAGTGAAGCCAGACAGTTCGGAAAGTCCTGGTGAGTGAAGTCAGGCAGTCAGGAAATCCTGGTGAGTGAAGCCAGGTGAAAATCCTAGTGAGTGAAGCTAGGTGAAAGTGAAAGTCCTGGTGAGTGAAGCAGGTGGTGGAAGTCCCGTGAGTGAAGCTAGGCGGTTGGGAAAGACGCAGTGAAGCCAGGCGGGGAAAGACCTAGTGAGTGAAGCTAGGCGGCTTGGAAGTCCTGGTGAGTGAAGCGCAAGGAAATCCAGATGGGTCAAGGTTGACCGAACATTTGTTGAAAAGTCCAAGCGGGGAGCTTGGCACGGAAAAGTCCAAGTATGGAGACTTGGCACGAGAAAACCAAGTTGGAGACTTGGCACGGAAAGTCGAGAGGGCTCGTAGCTCGTTCTCCGGACCGTGGTCGAGAGGGCCCTGAGCTCGCTCGGACCTGACAAGTCGGAGAGGGCTCGTGAGCTCGTTCTCCTGACCGTGGTCGAGAGGGCTCAGAGCTCGCTCTCCGGACCGACGGCCCGAGAGGGCCTGTAGCTCGTTCTTCTGACTAGGTCAAGAGAGGGCTCGAGCTCGCTCGGGACCATTTAGGTTTAGGGTCGAGTTTAAACCCGGATCGGCTTGGTGACCGATCCAATACATTGAGTATCTGATCGGTCTGGTGACCGATCAGATAACAAACAGAATGGTTCTGTAAGTCATCTGATTGGTCTGGAGACCGATCAGCAGGGAGTCTGATCGGTCTCCACAATCGATCAGAGATGCAACCACCTCTCTTACAGAGAGGCGGGATCGGTCCGGGGACCGATCAGACTGGGGCCTGATCGGTCCCTAGGACCGATCAGAGGTGCCCTGGACCGATCAAGCTTCAGCCTGATCGGTCCAAAACTATCCGTTGGCTCACAACGGTCTTCTGTCTTCTGCTGTCTTCTGGCTTCTTCTTCGCAGGTGAATGCAGGTATAAAAGAGGGTTGAGGGCTTCTACAGTGGACTCTCTCTCTTGATCTTCTTCTTGCTTCTGCAAGTTATTGCTTCTGCTGTTCTAGAGCTTTGTTAAGCTCGCTTCCGAAGCTTCGCGTGAGCTTCCTCGACTTCTTTGACTGGTTTCAGCTGCTGCTGTGATTCTGTGAAGTTGGTGCTTCATCTACCGATTTCAGTCGACGACGAGAAGGCAAGCAAGAGTTGTTACATTCATCTTTATATTTGTATCTTGCTGTGCTTCTTGTACTTGTACTCTGATCTTGCTGTTGCAAGAGTTTGTGGTGAGGTTTCTCCACCCAGAAGGAGTTCTTATTAGCCGATTTTCCGGGGACTCATCCACCGATGGATTGATAGGCTTCGTCCACCTTACGGACACGCCGAGGAGTAGGAGTTTCATCTCCGAACCTCGTTACATCGTCGAGTTCGAGTTTGAGGTTTGATCTTTCCTTTTTGCGTTTCTATTTAGTTATTTCCGCTGCGCTAACCTTGATTTGTAGAAAGAAACGAACGATTTGGGGTCGGCTATTCACACCCCCTCTCTAGCCGCGATCATCAGCCCTAACAAGTGGTATCAGAGCAAGGTCGCTCTTCGTTGGATCAACACCCGGGGGAGCACGAGCTAGAGAATGGATCTATTTGGAGAAGATGTCACGATTCCACCCTTCTACGATCGCGACGACTTCGCGTTTTGGAAGGTAAGAATGAAGTACTTTCTTATGACTAACCTTAAAAATTGGAGTTGTGTTCAATTAGGTTTCAAGCCTCCGATGGACAAGAAAGGAGAAACCCTAGAGAAGAAGGAGTGGACCAAGGAACAAGTCCACCAATCCCTAGTCAACGATGAGGTATTGAAAATTTTTGAATTTTCTTTACCTAATGATGTTTTGTGTAGGATAGGTGGATATAACGATGCCAAGGAGTTGTGGAATAACTTGGCAAAGTTCCATGAGGAGAACTCCACTTCAAGTCATGAAGAGGAGTCAAGTGAGCCAAGTAGCTCATTTCATGGAGGAATGGATTTAGAAGTTGAGGGCCACTTAACATCTAAAGAAGAAGAGGAGGAGAGTTCTTCTTCAAGTTCGGAGCAAGAAGAAGAAGCTTCTACCTCCGGAAGGGATGAAGGAGAGAGCGTTCATCCATCCTCAACTCTAGGTAACTCAAGCCATTTAGTTTCTAGCAAATTACACATAATGTGCTTTGAGTGTAGGGAATTTGGACATTACAAGAGTAAATGTCCAAAGAGGGTTAGAAAGACTCCACCGACGCCAAAGGTCAAGGAAGCCGGAGTCCCAACACGCAAGGGCAAGGAGCACGTGGTGTGCTTCCAATGCAAGCGAAGGGGACATTATCGGAGCCAATGTCCGAGGGGGAGGCAATTTCACAAGGACAAGAGACCGAGCACATCGATAGGGGGAGCTAAGGCAAACCCTAAGGTAATCTCTAAGGCACATTATTGCAATACTAGTAAGATGCATGCTAGTAGTTTGATTGCAATTGACAATAATGATAAGCATGATAATTATAGAAATCGATACACATGCTTAGGTGCCAAACATGTGAGCCTAGATAAGGATAACACTAGGAAAGCCAACCCTAGGATCAACTCATCTAAGGTTAAGGATAACCTAGGTAGAAATCCCAAAACAACTAGACATATGCCTAGGAATACCTCAAAGAAAAATGACAAATCAAGTCTTGAGGTATTAAGGAAGGAAAATCAAGTCTTGAGGTCAAGACTTGACATTCTAGAAAAGACCCTTAAGAATTTGGAGAAGTCAACTCTAGGGTCTAAGGGTCAAAAACCAAAGACAAAGGATAAGAGAGGTTTGGGTCACAAACCTAAGTCCCAAATGGTCAAGCCCACTTATCACAATGCTCCATTCGATTATGGAACAAAATCTAGGGCTAGGAAGACCATCACCAAGGTCACAAGGGGAGTCACCCCTAGAGTTGATCTTGTTGAGTCCCGAATGACCAAGGCTTTAAAGCCTAGGAGGGTCATTAGGAGGGTTGCTAGGGAAGTCATCCCTAGTGAATACTTAGTGAACCCAATGAGCTCAAATAGGTATTGGGTTCCTAGGAGCGTGATTCCATCACGCTAGATGAGTTAGGGTGTGCCAACTTTACTTGACTAGGTAGTTAACCTAATCATGGCAAAAGGTGGCACTTTAGGAATTTTCAAGGTGTAATCAAGCCTTGAAAATGAAATGGAAAATTATTCCTAAGGTGATTAGGATGTGCCAACCACATTTGAGGAATTTTCTAGAGTCAATCTAGTTGGCACATAGTGATTTAAAAGTCTTGAGGATATGATTTTAGGTCTATTACACTTAGGAATATAGAATTTATGGCAAAATGATTAAAATTATCAAAAATGGCAACTAAGGCTAGAATTAGGTATTTTCTATACCTTTATGTGCTATTTGCCATATATTGTTTGCCATATGCCATGTCATGACATCATATTTATTTTATGATCATTTGAAATGTCATGATAATGCTTAGGTTAGTTAAATGTCATGATTTATTTAAGTTTCATACTTTATGCCATGACATCATGACATTGGCACATGTTATTATGTATGATATCATTTTATGTCATGTCATCATTTCTTGCATTTATAATCAATGAAATTGATTTAAGGTTAAAAACACAATTTGATATGGAGATCAAATTGATGTTTAGAAAATGCATGAGACCTTAGCCTAAGATAACCTAAACCCATATCTCACATCAAAATTGACTTGGATGTGTTTGATACACCTTAGATGTGTGTGAGATATTAGGATTGTGAGTTAGGATCAAGGTGCATAGTTCTTGTACCTAGATGAGCCTAATTCTAATTGGGGATCATAGGGAAAGCTTGTGTACAAGTCATGTACATTTAGCCCTAAGATTGTGGTCCTAAATTAAATGGTTTAAAATCATTTCAAAGTTGATTTGAAAAACCTTGATGAAGCTTTTCTAGTGATAGCATTCATCATTGAGAAAGTTGATACAAAGTTGAGTTAAACTTGAACTATCTCAAAGTTTTTCGAACTTTGTATCAAGTTTTGAAAATGGAAATTATTTTCATAGAAAACTATTTTTCCTTGATAGTATATGTTATGAGGAATGTATCCTCAAAGTTTTATAATTTCTGGAAATTTGTAGGGGTTTCTGAATTTCGGAAGGAAATTCAGAAACTGATATAAGAGGTTGTGGACCGATCAGAAGGGAGTCTGATCGGTCCAGGCAGTTGTGGATCGGTCACTGTGACCGATCCAGGGAAGACCTGATCGGTCTGGTGACCGATCAGGGCGTGCCAGTTTCGACTGTGCTGTCTGAAATTTCTGAAATTTCAGCTCGGGAAGTGGTGTTTTAGATTTCTAATGGTTTGGAACTCTCCAAGACATTGTTGGTGCAATGGTCAAGGGGGAGTTGACCTTTAGGGGGAGTTTTTACTCGTCGAAATTTTTGAGGATGAGTGATATGGGATTATCACTAAGTTGATTGTTGAATTTAGTTTCAAGGGGGAAATTAAGGGTTTCAATGAAAGGTATGGGACTTTCATTAGGAAGAAACTCTTGACCTTGATTTACTCCTTTTGATGTGTATCAAAAAGGGGGAGAGAATGTCTAGAGAATGTTCAAGGAAGAACATTGGAGTTAGTGGGAGAGTTTGTTGATCACAACAAATGAAGTTGTGAACAACGATAACTTACTCTTCAAGGGGAGAGTTTGTTGATGTGTGCCAATAGGGGGAGAATGAAGGGTTTAAGTTAGGCCTTCATTATCTAAGAAGGAGGTTGCCTTCTTAGAAGGAGAATGTAAAGTTGTAACTTATGTTTCATTACCTAGTGGCATGAAGAAAGTTGAGGCTATTGGATTAGCCTAACTTAAAGGTATTGTCAAACATCAAAAAGGGGGAGATTGTTGGTGCAATTTCCAGTAGGTCAAGGTTGACCTAGTTGACCAAGCGTAAACCTTGGTCATGGTTTCGATGTTTGACAATACAGAAAGACATGTAGACATGGACAATGTAGGTGCAGTTGTCCATGCGGAGAGATACTGATCAAGGTCTGATCAGGTTGGATGAAGAAGAGTCAAGTAGGTCAAGGTTGACCGGATACTTGACTGGGAAGTCCTAACTGGGATGTTAGGCAGTTCGGAAAGTCCTGGTGAGTGAAACCAGGCAAGTCCCGATGAGTGAAGCCAGGCAGTTTGGAAAGTCACGGTGAGTGAAGCCAGGCAGTCGGGAAATCACGGTGAGTGAAGCCAGTGAAAATCCTAGTGAGTGAAGCTAGGTGAAAGTGAAAGTCCCGGTGAGTGAAGCCAGGCAGGTGGAGGAAGTCCCGTGAGTGAAGCTAGGCGCTAGTGGGTGAGTGAAGCCAGGCAGGGAAAGACCTAGTGAGTGAAGCTAGGCTTTGGAAGTCCCGTGAGTGAAGCCACGAGGAAATCCAGATGGGTCAAGGTTGACCAGACATTTGTTGAAAAGTCCAAGCAGGGAGCTTGGCACGGAAAAGTCCAAGTATGGAGACTTGGCACGAGAAGACCAAGTTGAGACTTGGCACGGAAAGTCGGAGAGGGCTCGAGCTCGTTCTCCTGACCGTGGTCGAGAGGGCCTAGCTCGCTCGACCCACGAAGTCGGAGAGGGCTCGGTAGCTCGTTCTCCGGACTAGGTCAAGAGAGGGCCTCGAGCTCGCTCGTGACCATTTAGGTTTAGGGTCGAGTTTAAACCGGATCGGTCTCGGTGACCGATCCAACGATACCGAGTATCCGATTGGTCCGTGACCGATCGATAACAAATGTAAGGGTTCGAGAGGTGGGATCGGTCCGGGGACCGATCAGACTGGGGCCTGATCGGTCCCCAGGACCGATCAGAGGTGCCCTGTACCGATCAAGCTTCAGCCTGATGGTCCAGAACTATCCGTTGGCTCACAACGGTCTTCTGTCTTTTGCTGTCTTCTGGCTTCTTCTTCGCAGGTGGATGCAGGTATAAAAGAGGGCTGAGGGCTTCTACAGTGCTAGCTCTTTCTCGATCTTCTTCTTGCTTCTGCAAGTTATTGCTTCTGCTGTTCTAGAGCTTTGTTAAGCTCGCTTCCGAAGCTTCACGTGAGCTTCCTCGACTTCTTCGACTGGTTTCAGCTGCTGCTGTGATTCTGTGAAGTTGGTGCTTCATCTACAGATTTCAGTCGACGACGAGAAGGCAAGCAAGAGTTGTTACATTCATCTTTATATTTGTATCTTGCTGTGCTTCTTGTAATTGTACTCTGATCTTGCTGTTGCAAGAGTTTGTGGTGAGGTTTCTCCACCAAGAAGGAGTTCTTATTAGCCGATTTTCCGGGGACTCATCCACCGACGGATTGATAGGCTTCGTCCACCTTACGGACACGCCGAGGAGTAGGAGTTTCATCTCCGAACCTCGTTACATCGTCGAGTTCGAGTTTGAGGTTTGATCTTTCCTTTTTGCGTTTATATTTAGTTATTTCCACTGCGCTAACCTTGATTTGTAGAAAGAAACGAACGATTTGGGGTCGGCTATTCACACCCCCCTCTCTAGCCGCCACCATCGGTCATGTTTCTCCTTCCTTCCTTTCGCCCGCGAAGCTTTCTATTTTTTGGTTTTCCGACGATGTCGAGCTCTTCTCAACCGTCCGACCCCGCTCCCGGTCTCTGGTACAACACCATGATGGTGCAGCAGGGCCGGAAAGAGGGGAGGGGTGAATTGCCTACAAATAAAGAATACCCTCCTCAAGACTTTTCAACTCAAAAATTAATAGCAACAATAAAATGTAAAACAACAGTAATAAAAGAGAGACAGGAAATTTAACTTGATTACAACCCAGGGGGTTGTTAATCCAAGGCAGTCAAACAACTCCACTAGAATGTCTCCTTCATGTAGGCGGTGAAGTCTTTTTTACACACTAAGAACGCTCAGAAGTTACCAAGAACTTAATACAGAGTTGATTGCTTTATTCCTAGCTCCAGGGGCCTTTATATAGCTCATAGAAATTCTATCTCGGGTCTTGAAGGTGCCTCCAAGAGGGTTGAGGGCGCCTCCAATGGATTTGATCAGATAAAACCTTATCCGCTTCGCAAATGACCATCTTGACTGGGTCTGAGGCGCCTCCAATGCCCTTGAGGCACCTCGGACAAGGTTGAGGCACCTTCAAGGTAATGGAGGCGCCTCCAAGATTGGAGTCAGCACAGGCGCCTTCAGCACTTCGTTGAAGGCGCCTCCAGCTAGCTTTTTCAGCTCCTTTTGACTCCTTTTCTTCTTTTGAAGCTCCGATTTCTTGGGTGATTGCTGCCAACCAAAATAGGGCTCACTCCGAACCCAATTTCCGGCCTTCTCCTCGAGCAAGCTTCCGACCCGGCTTCTCGTCCCTCGAGCGCCGCGCACGTTCTTCTCGTCCATTGGTGTACTCTTCCGCAGCTCTCTCGTCCTTCAGACACACCGAGCCCGTCGGCTCCTTTCCCGTGTCGTCCTTCTCGCTAGCTGTATCTTCCGCTCGACTTCCTACTCTCCTAAGCTCCTGCACACTTAGACACAGGGATCAAATAATAAGCAGGACCTAACCTAACTTGGTTGATCACATCAAAACCACCACGGGGCCCAACACACCATGGAGACTCGGTTCAACGCGGGGAACGCTGTGAACCTCGTAAATGCCTTTGACCTTCCTTCTGACCATGAGATAGTCCTGGCCTTTGCGTCTGATCAGCCTCATGACCCACCGACCGACACTGTCTATTTTTTTCGAGATCAATTCGTGGCCGATCTTCGATTCCCCATCCATCCTTTCATAACTGAGGTCTGTAACTACTTCCGTGTCCCTTTAGCACAGCTCGTCCCCAATTCCTTTCGCCTCTTGTGCGGTGTGGTCGTATTGTTCAAGGTGCACAACATTCCCCTAACACCTCAGGTATTCCATTACTTCTATTATCCAAAGCAATCCGAGCTAGGCACCTACCTCTTCCAGTCTCGGGTCGGTTTGATTTTTTCGACAAAATGCCATCTTCCAATAAACATTGGAAAGATTATTTTTTCTACTTGCGACTCCCCGAGCGACTGTGCTTCCGCACCAAGTGGCAGGTCGGACTTCCGCCTCAACTCGACCTGGAAAAGTATCGGAGCCGGCCGGACCACCTTCACGCGGCTAACCTGCTGGCCGGCCAAAAGTTTGACATTCACAAGCTGCTGCCAGAGGGGGTGATGTATATGTTCGGGCTGAGCCCCATCCGAAAGAAGCTCCCGAGCAACCTAGGTATGGAATTTCTTAGCCTTCTTCTTTTGAGCAACCTAGGTATGTCACACTCGTAAATCAAATTAACAATGTATTTCCACTGAACCCCTTAATTTTGCAATAACGTTGTAGCAACGAGCCCAGGATTGATCTCAAGGAACAAACGGTAGGATGCAATCTTAGGATTGTATTTTATTCCTATTTTTGAGGTTTTAGCATATAAAAATGGGGGGTTTAACTTGAATTTAAATCTAACAAAAGTAAAGTGCAACAATAAAGAAATTAATCTAAAGCAATAGTGAAACCTAACTAAGTGCCAATGATCAAACCATAACGCATTATCACCCTACGTCATAATTAAACCATCAACACACTTAAACTAAATATGAAATGACGATACACAATTAAATCTGATCTAAAGTAAGATGTAAACCCTAACTTAGAACTTAAACACTAAACAATTAACCAAGCATCAAATAAGACTTAAACTAAGCTTTAACAAGTTATTGAAATGTTAAACTACTACTAAAAACATAACAACATCAAAATAAATCTGTGCCAAGCTACAAAATAGGAAATAAATGAAATAAAACCCTAACCAATCCAACTCACAACCAATCTACCAAGCTACACACTCTTGCCGTCACACAAGAGTGTCAAAGTCGAGACCACCCAACTCTGGACCTCAGTGGAGCATCTCAGTGGCGTATCAGCTCCAAGTATACTCAGCTACACCGACGGACCACCCCCGGCGAGCTAAGAACATCCCGGAACCCATAAATGACGAAAATCTGGAAATCTGGATAGAGGTTGTGGATTGCGGATTTTGGTCGGACGAAGCTCAGCAACGTCGGAGGACCACCGCCGAACGTTTCTGATGGGAATCGGAGCTTAGATTTGGAAGAACACCTCCAAATCTGAGGTGAACAGGGAGATGCCGAGATGAGAATAACACCGGAGAGAACACCCTCCGATGGCTACAGATGATCGGGATGTGCTTCCGTGAAGCTCTACAATGAAGGTTGAAGCTCGGGAAATTGATTGGAGAAGAGAAAGGGGCCGAAATCCAGAAGAAGACGCGCGCAGGAACGAAGAACAGCGCTGTGGAGGATCGACACTAGAAAACACTGTAGCTTCTGTGTTTTGAATCTGTTCCAGATCTGAACGGACAGCTGAAATTGATTTGGCTCTTCATCAACGGTGAAAAGTCATCCAAAATCCGATCCGAGGGTACTGATCTTGATCTAGGGTATGGATCTACTCTCCCTTAGGTCAGATCAACCATATCTTCATTGGATGGTTCAGATATGCCCAATCTTCGATGAATGGTCCAGATTAATTCAGGCTGGATCAATGGCTATATGAACTCAGATCTGGATCAAAACCTCTGGATCTTCATCTATGGTTGAGATCTCCTCCTCATTAGGTTGGATGGGCCAGATCTTCACTGGATGGTTCAGATCTGTCCTATTCTTGATGAACGGCCCCTAATGCTCCAAAGCTTGATCTTCTTGTTTAAACTCCGATTCGAGCCCAATTTCAGTTCAAATAGATCCAAACCCACGATCCTTTGATGCCTACAAAATAAGAATCAAATATTAGCATCAAATAATACCAAAAATAATATAATTTACGATTAAGTCCAAAAATAAAGACAATGCATAAAATGTGATGTAACCATCATTTAAACATATGAAATCAACATCAAACCATGCATAAATGAATCAAAATAATACAGTAAAATCATGGTTATCAGAGACTTGGGTTTAACATCACCGCTCGACGGTTCGATGGAGACTCGGGTTTAAGGTCGCCACTCGACCGTCGGTGGAGACCTGGGTTTAATGTCGTCGCTTGATGATTTGATGGAGTCTCGGGTTTAAGGTCGCAACTCGACCGTCGGTGGAGACCTGGGTTTAACGTCGCCGCTCGACGATTTAATGGAGTCTCGGGTTTAAGGTCGCCGCTCGACTATCGGTGGAGACCTGGGTTTAACATCGTCGCTCGACAATTTGATGGAGTCTTGGGTTTAAGGTCGCCACTCGACCGTCGATGGAGACCTGGGTTTAACGTCGTCGCTCGACGATTTGATGGAGTCTCGGGTTTAAGGTCGCCGCTCGACCGTAGGTGGAGACCTGGGTTTAACGTCGCCGCTCGACGATTCGACTTGCCGCTCGGCACGAAATTTGGCAACCTTTCGCTTTTGATTTTGATCCTGCACTCAAAGGGCACAGGGATAAAGAAAACACAATGATTACATCAGCGCACCTCTCATCTGGCTCGATATGGCTGGAAATGGTTCGCGCTCCACAAACATTCTAATCGCCATCCTTCCTTATCTTCTAGGTAGTAGGCGCCTGAGCGGAGCTTTTCCACAATCCTAAAGGGTCTAACCCATGGAGCTTCCAACATGGTGACGTCACCGATCGGCTTTACCTTCTTCTACACAAAGTCGCCGACCTGAAATGATCTCGGGGTCACCCTTCGATTGCAGTTTTGCCTCATCCTCTATCAGTAGGCCATCAGCCGGATGGCGGCTTTAGCACGTGCCTCGTCCACCAACTCCAGCTCCAGGAGTCTCCGCTCGGCATTGTCCTCGTCATAGTGTTGTATCCGGTCGGACTCTACTCCCACTTCAACGGGTACGATCGCTTCACCGCCGTACACCAAGTGAAAGGAGGTTGCTCCCGTTCCTTCTTTGGGGGTCGTGAAGATGACCCACAACACACTGGGGAGTTCGTCCGCCCAGTTCCCTCCCATATGGTCGAGCCGCGCGCGTAAGATTCATAATATCTCCCGATTGGCGACTTCTGCCTGCCCATTACTCTGAGGATATGCTACCGAGGTAAAGACCTACTAGATGCAATGCCCCTCGCACCATTTCCTGAGTTCTTGACCGGCGAACTGTCTCCCATTGTCCAAGACGAGCCAATGGGGGATGCCGAATTGGAAAATGATGTGCTGCCAGATGAACTTCTTAACCATCTATTCAGTTATCCTGGCAAGCAGCTCGGCTTCAACCCACATGGAGAAATAGTCGACCGCGACAAGCAAGAACTTCCTCTGACCTGTCGCCATTGGGAAGGGTCCCACGATATCCATGCCCCATTGGTCGAACGGGCAAGACACAGTAGACGCTTTCATTTCCTTGGCCGGTCGGTGCGAGAAGGTGTGATACTTCTGACAGGACAAGCAGGTGGCGACTGTCCGAGCGGCGTCCTCCTGGAGGGTCAGCCAGAAGTATCCGACCAGGAGAATCTTCATTGCTAATGAGTGGCAGCCCGGGTGTCCGCCACAAAATCCTTCATGCACCTCTCGTAGTATGTAATTGGCGTCTTCCGATTTGACGCACTTGAGCAGAGGCCTGGTGAAGGCTTTTTTTGTAAAGTTGGTCCCTGATCAGAGTGAACTGACTAGCTCTTTTCCTCAGTAAGTTGGCCTCTTCCCAATCGGAGGGTGTAGCTCCTGATCGTAGAAACTCTACCAGCACCGTTCTCGAGTCGCTTGGGAAGGTGATGTTGGTTGCTACTCGGAAAACCTAGAGGTTCCACTTACAAAAATTTTGTACAAAGGTCTGAACCTTTTCCTACCTACCATATGTTCTTTTAAATTAAATTTTGGATCGCCTGCGGAACTTAACACGTTTGATCCAAAACTTAATCTATTTGTTCTTTTAGGTTTTGACTTGGATCTTCTGAGGATTTTACACGTTTGATCCAAATCACCTAAGTTATTAATTCCATTAAATATTAATTTCCATAATTGGTTCCCAGTACTGACGTGGCGAGGCACATGACCTTCTTGGATATGGGAACAACCACCACCGACTAGACAAAATCTTTTAAGGAAAGCTAATATTTAATTTCCTAAAATAACTTTAGGTTAACCGAAAAGAACAATCAAATCACAAGGAAAATAAAAAATAAAAGAACACAACATCGAAAAACATATTCGAAATACTAGAATCGTAAGCCTCTTGTATTTGGTATTTATTTCCAAAAATAACTAGTATGATGCGGAAAGGAAAAATTACTAGTTATACCTTTTAGAAAGACCTCTTGATCTTCTACCGTATTCCTCTTCTAACCTCGGACGTTGTGTGGGTAACGATCTTCCGAGATGAGAAATCACCAACACACCTTCTTCTCCTCCTTGCTAGGTTCGGCCAAAACAAAAGCTTCACCAAGGATGAAGAAAACCACCAACCAAGCTCCAAGGGATGCAAGCTTTCTCTCCTTCTTCTTCTTCTTCTCCAAGTAGTATCCGGCCACCACAAGAGCTCCAAGCAAGAGATAGATTTCGGCCACCACAAAGAGGAAGAGAGGGAGGGAGGATGGCCGGCCACAACACCAAGGAAAAGAGGGAGAAAATAATAGAAGTTGTCACCCATGAAGGCACCTCCACCCCTTCTTTTATATTCCTTGGCTTTGGCAAATAAGGAAATTTATTTATAATAAAATTTCCTTAACTTTCCTTGACAATAATTAATTAATAAAAATTAAATAAAATTTCTTAATCAATTAATCATGGTCGGCCACCTCAAATAGATAAATTAGGAGAGTTTCAATCAACAAAATAAAACTTCCTAATTTGTTTCCAGAAATTTTTTAAAATAAAATTTCCCTTTAAAATCCCTTCATGGTTGATAAAAAGAAATTTCTATAATTTTAATTTTCAACATGTGAATAATTTTCAAAGAGAAAAAATAAAATATCTTTCCAATCTACAAATAAGGAAAGAGATATAATCTCTTTCTTTAATCTTTTATAGATCCTTTTAAGAGAGATATTTTAATTTTAATTCTCTTTAATAAATTATATCTTCCACATAATAAAAATTAAAAATTAAAATTCTTTTTAATTTAATTGGGGGCCGGCCACCTAAGCTTGGGTTCAAGCTAGGGCCGGCCACCCATGAATCAAGGCTTGGCCGGCCCTAGCTTGAACCACAAGCTAGCTTGGCCGACCCCCTTATCATGGGTATGAAGGTGGGTATAGGTGGGTATAGTACTCTATAAATAAGAGACTACGATAGGGTCCGAGAGGAGGAATTGGTTTTAGTCTCCCGATAAAATTATGCATCCCGTGTTCGCCCCGAACACACAACTTAATTTTATCAATAATAATTCATTCAACTAGAGAACTATTATTGAACTACCGCACCAATCCCAAATTACATTTTTGGGCTCCTTCTTATTATGAGTGTGTTAGTCTCCCTGTGTTTAAGATGTCGAATGCCCACTAATTAAGTAAGTTACTGACAACTCATTTAATTAATATCTTAATCCAAGAATAGTACCACTCAACCTTATCGTCATGTCGGACTAAGTCCACCTGCAGGGTTTAACATGACAATCTTTATGAGCTCATCTTGGGGACATTATCAACCTAGATTACTAGGACACAGTTTCCTTCTATAATCAACAACACACACTATAAGTGATATAATTTCCCAACTTATCGGGCTTATTGATTCATCGAACTAAATCTCACCCATTGATAAATTAAAGAAATAAATATCAAATATATGTGCTTGTTATTATATTAGGATTAAGAGCACACACTTCCATAATAACTGAGGTATTTGTTCCTTTATAAAGTCAGTATTAAAGAAACGACCTCAAATGATCCTACTCAATACACTCTAAGTGTACTAGTGTAATTATATAGTCAAGATAAACTAATTCCTAATTACACTATGGTCTTCCAATGGTTTGTTCCTTTCCATTTTGGTCATGAGCTACTGTTTATAATTTATAAGGTATTGATAACATCATCTTCTGTATGTGGCACCACATACTATGTTATCCACAATATAAATTAATTGAACAACTACAACTAAATGTAGACAATTTAACCAAATGTGATTCTTTATTCAAAATAAATGTTTACAAAAGCTTAGGCTTTTAGTATACACTCCAACAATCTCCCACTTATACTAACGACTAAGCTTCCATATCTTCTGCCATACATCTGATTCCCATTCCCTCCACATGCCGATCGAAAGCTTTAGCTGGAAGGGCCTTAGTGAAAGGATCTGCTAGGTTATCTGCTGATGCAATCTTGGCGATGACAACTTCTCCTCGCTTCACGATATCTCGTATCAGGTGGTACTTGCGCTCTATATGTTTACTTGCCTTATGGGCTCGTGGTTCCTTCGAGTTTGTAACTGCACCGCTATTATCACAATAAATTGTGATGATTTTGGGTAAACCAGGAATCACATCTAAGTCCATTAGAAAGTTCCTGAGTCATACTGCTTCTTTAGCTGCCTCAGAGGCTGCTACATACCCAGCTTCCATGGTTGAGTCTTAAACGCATTTCTGCTTAACACTCCTCCATGCAATGGCTCCACCTCCTAAAGTAAACACATAGCCTGATGTAGACTTACTGTTGTCCCTATCTGATTGGAAATCTGAATCCGTGTATCCCATAGGGAGCAAATCATCTGCTTGGTAAACTAGCATATAATCTCTAGACCTTCTCAGGTACTTTAATATATGCTTTACCGCAGTCCAATGTCCTTGTCCAGGGTTACTCTGATATCTGCTAACTATGCCCACGGCAAAATAGATATCAGGTCTCGTACATAGCATTGCATACATTAGGCTTCCTACAGCCGAAGCATAAGGAATTGCTTTCATGTCCTCTATCTCCTTTGATGTCTTCGGAGACATCTCTTTAGATAGAGCTACTCCATTCCTAAAAGGTAAGAAACCTTTCTTGGAATCTTGCATGCTAAAACGAGCAAGGATTGTATCTATATATGAAGCTTGAGACAAACACAACATTCTTTTCTTGCGATCCCTTATAACTTTGATCCCAAGAATGTGTGCACAATCTCCTAAGTCCTTCATATCAAATTGTTTGGATAACCATACCCTTACGTTCGATAATACTTTGACATTATTGCCAATTAACAAAATATCATCTACGTATAGTACAAGAAATACCACCACGTTTCCGTTACACTTCTTGTATACACAAGACTCATTCGGACACTGAATAAATCCATATGACTGGATTACTTCATTAAACCGGATGTTCCAAGACCTTGAAGCTTGCTTCAGTCCATAAATGGACCGATTGAGCTTGCACACTAGATGCTCTTTGCCTTTTTCAATGTATCCTTCTGGTTGCTTCATATGGATGTTCTCTTCAAGACTTCCATTAAGGAAAGCTGTCTTGACATCCATTTGCCAAATCTCAGAATCCATATGAGCAGTAATGGATAAGAGTATCCGAATAGACTTAAGCATGGCTACCGGTGAAAAGGTCTCCTCATAATCGATTCCCTCTTTCTGAGTGTACCCTTTCGCAACAAGCCTAGCTTTGAAGGTTTCTACCTTCCCGTATGCCCCTCTTTTCCTTTTGTAGATCCACTTGCATCCAACGGCTTTTACACCATCAGGTGGTTCTACAAGCTCCCAGACCTTATTAGAGTACATAGACTCTATTTCAGAATTCATTGCCTTTTGCCAAGATGCTGCATCTATATCTTGGAGTGCTTCGTCATATGTTCGGGGATCAGGTTCATGTTTACCCGGGATCAAGTCCGAAGACTCTCCCAAAAACATGAATCTTTCAGGCTGCCTTACAACCCTCCCACTATGACGAGGCACTGTCTGTGGTTGTGTATCATGTGTGACACGTGTTGCAGTCTCTTGTGGTACTTCATCTTGTACTGTTGGTACTGAAGTAGACATATCCTCTCTAAGTTCTTCTAAAATAACTTTGCTACTGGGCTTGTGATCCATTATATAGTCTTATTCTAAAAACTGGGCATTGGTGCTAACAATGACCTTCTTGTTGGTTGCTACTCGGAAAACCTATAGGTTCCACTGTACAAAAATTTTGTACAAAGGTCTGAACCTTTTCCTAGCTACCATGTGTTCTTTTAAATTAAATTTTGGATCTCCTGCGGAACTTAACACGTTTGATCCAAAACTTAATCTATTTGTTCTTTTAGGTTTTGACTTGGATCTCCTGCGGAATTTAACACGTTCGACCCAAGTCTCCTTAAGTTATTAATTCCATTAAATATTAATTTCCATAATTGATTCCCAATATTGACGTGGCGAGGCACATGACCTTCTTGGATATGGGAGCAACCACCACCGACTAGACAAAACCTTTTATAGAAAGCTAATATTTAATTTCCTAAAATAACTTTAGGTTAACCGAAAAGAACAATTAAATCACAAGGAAAAATAAAACAAAAGAACACATCATCGAAAACCATATTCGAAATACTAGAATCGTAAGCCTCTTGTATTTGGTATTATTTCCATAAATAACTAGTATGATGCGGAAAGAAAAATTACTAGTTATACCTTGTAGAAAAACCTCTTGATCTTCTACCGTATTCCTCTTCTAACCTCGGACGTTGTGTGGGCAACGATCTTCCGAGATGAGAAAACACCAACCACCTTCTTCTCCTCCTAGCTAGGTTCGGCCACAAAAAAATAAAGCTTCACCAAGGAAGAAGAAAAACACCAACCAAGCTCCAAGAGATGCAAGCTTTCTCTCCTTCTTCTTCTTCTTCTCCAAGTAGTATCCGGCCTCCACAAGAGCTCCAAGCAATAGAGAGTTTTGGCCACCACAAAGAGGAAGAAAGGGAGAAGATGTTGGCCGGCCACACCAAAGAATAGGAGAGGGAGAATAATAGAGGTTGTATCTGATGAAGGCACCCTCACCCCTTCTTTTATATTCCTTGGCCTAGGCAAATTAGGAAATTTAATTACAATAAAATTTCCTTAATTTCCTTGACATGATTTAATTGAGAAAAATAAAATAAAATTTCCCAATTTAATCTATATTGGTCGGCCACATCAAGGGGAAACAATTTAGACAAGTTTTAATCAACAAATTAAAACTTCCTAATTTGTTTCCGAAAATTTTTAAAAAATAAAATTTCTCTTCAAAAATCTCTTCATGGTTGATAAAAGGAAATTTCTATAATTTTAATTTTACAACATGTGAATAATTTTTAAAGAGAAAATAAAATATCTCACCAATCTACAAATAAGGAAAGAGATCTAATCTCTTTCTTTAATCTTTTGTAGATCTTTTATAAGAGAGATATTTTAATTTTAATTCTCTTTAATAAATTATTTCTTCCACATAATAAAAATTAAAATTAAAATTCCGTTTTAATTTAATTTGGTCGGCCCCCACTAGCTTGGGTTCAAGCTAGGGCCGGCCACCCCAATTTATACCTAGGTCGGCCCTAGCTTGGTTCCCAAGCTAGCTTGGCCGGCCCCCTTTGGGTGGGTATAGAAGGTGGGTATAGGTGGGTATAGTACTCTATAAATAAGAGGCTACGATAGGGATATCCTATAAAATAAACCACCTTTCGTTCCTTTGGGATATCCTACAAACACGCGAACTTCTGTACGGGATTCTAACTTATCAGCATCTGGTTTCAGCACATGTGCTGGACTACCCCAAATCCGAATATGTCTTAGACTGGGTTTTCGCCCATTCCACAATTCTATGGGAGTAGAGGAAACTGATTTAGAAGGTACTAAGTTCAGAACGTATACTGCTGTTTCCAGAGCATATCCCCAAAACGAATTTGGTAATTCTGAATAACTCATCATCGATCTAACCATCTCCATAAGAGTCCTGTTCCTTCATTTTGCTACACCATTCTGTTGGGGTGTTCCAAGTGCAGACAATTGGGATTGAATCCCGACCTCTGATAAGTAATTCCTAAACTCTCCTAAGAGGTATTCGCCACCACGATCAGACCGTAGTGTCTTGATACTTTTACCTAGTCGTTTCTCCACATCAGCCTTGTATTCTTTGAACTTATCAAAGCACTCGGACTTGCGGCGCATTAGGTAAATGTATCCGTATCTTGAATAATCGTCTATAAAAGAAACAAAATATTCAAAACCACCTTTTGCTTGGACAGACATAGGACCACACAAATCAGAATGAACCAATTCTAACACTTCTTTGGCTCTATACCCCTTGGCCTTGAACGGCCTCTTGGTCATTTTACCTTCTAAGCAAGATTCACAAGTTGGAAAATTTTCCAACTCTAATGAATTCAAAAGTCCATCGGCTATAAGCCTCTGAATCCTACTTAAGTTAATATGACCAAGCCTTAGATGCCAAAGATATGCTTGGTTCATTTCCGAAGGTTCTTTTCTCTTATTAAAATTAGAAGATGAGTTATAAATTTCCATGTTTTTCTTTGTGGAAGAAATTGGATTTAAAGTATACAAATTGCCAACTAATGCACCAGAACAGATAATCACTTTATTTCTTTTAATAACTACATCGTTACCAAAGGAAACTGAATATCCATCTAAAAACAATTTAGAAACTGAAATTAAATTCTTTCTAAAACTGGGTACATAAAGACAATTTCTTAAAATCAAATTTCTATTTCTACTAAAAGATAAGTAGACGTCTCCCACTGCAACAGCTGCCACCTTAGTAGCATTGCCCTATGTAGCACTCAAAACATCCTTCATCCGCTTGGAACCCCTGCAGGGAATTGCAGACATGATCAGTGGCTCCCGTATCTACATACCAGGTGCTGGTAGATAACACCGCTAAACATGTTTCAACAACTAGAGCATGAGATATACCTTTGTTTTGGTTCCTACGAGGACAGTCCACCTTCCAATGTCCTGCCTGCTTGCAGATAAAGCACTTGCCCTTCGGCTTCTTCATTCCAGCTTTAAATCCCGTACTCTGAGATTTATTCACTTTCTTTGCTGAACCAGCTTGTTTCTTCTTCTTCTTTCCTCTCGGTTTAGAAGTAGAACCATTTTCAGCATAGTGAATTTGAGCATTGTGACGAAATAATCCTTCTGCTGCTTGAAGTTCTGTCAGTAGTTCCGCTAATGAATAAATCCTCTTATTCATATTATAGTTCAGGCGGAACTGCTCAAAACTTCTAGGTAGCGTTTGGAGGATCATATCGATCTGGGTTTCCCCATCAATTTCTCCTCCAAGGATCTCTATGTTCAGATAAGCCATCATCTTTAGGATATGATCCCTCACAGGAGTACCCTCTTGCATGGTGGCTGTCATTATCTTTCTCATGGCTTCTTGCCTAGAAGCCCTATCCTGATGACCAAAGAGTTCCTTGAGATTGTTCATAATATCATAGGCTGTTGGTAAATCTTGATGCTGATGTTGCAATACATTTGACATTGAAACCAAAATGTAACACCGCGCCATCTCATCTGCTTTTACCCATTTCCTATGATATTCAATCTCCTCTTGGGTAGATTCACCAGTAGGTGCTTCAGGGCACTGCTCAGTTAGTACAAATTTATAGCTTTCAGCAGTAAGGACAATGTCCAGGTTCCTTTTCCAATCTATGTAATTAGGTCCAGTAAGTCTATTCTGTTGAAGTATGATGGACAGTGGGTTGAAAGTCATCCTAAGAATCACAAATAACTTTTGGTCAGAACTCTAAATTTAGAATAATATTGATTCCTCAAACAATACTATTTTAAATTAACTAACACCTCAAAACACCGTGAATTTTGTATGCCACGTTAGTGTGGACATATACTAATTCAACATTTGTAAAAGGAGGGTTTTAACCCATTAATTTTATTATCTTGTGAATCTAACTTTTTGACAAATAAAATTAATAGTTGGTATCATTTGGTCACACAAATAATAGCAGTGACTCCGATGGGGAGGATACTATTAGATGTGTCTAAGTGTATACCACTACTTGACACTAAGTCCATTAATAAGATTATGCCCCTTCCGTTGGGGAAGATCACGCGCTCTTAATTAACTTCCTATAGTCATCCAAAAATGGAAGTCTGTTCTAGTGATCCGCAAACAAGCTCATCCGTTATGGAGGAAGGCACTCAGAGCCAACGCGCAAGCTTGTTTGCATCACCTACAAACCCGTAATGGAGACCATGGGATTTACTTAAAATCCCTCTTCCACTTAGTTATTTATAAATGAGGAATTTTAACTATGCTAGCCTACTAAACTTGTAAACTAACATGCACACACAGCACAATATAAAAGCAATAAATAGAAAATCTAATTTTCAACTATTATGGCTTTTGTCTCTAGTTGTCCTCCGTGTGTTGTCATCCCAAGCTGCTGCCATATTTGGCCACCGCCACCGGGTCTAGCTGTCGCATCCATCTTGCTCCTAGTTCCGCTGCGCCTCTGGTCCTTAGAAGGTTCCATGCGTTGCAAGATTCGATCCGCGACATAAATAGAATTTTACATTTTGATCCTATATTCCATAAAAGGAATGTACATGTATCTAGATCAAAAATAAAATCCTAATAAAACTAAATACAGCTCCTGCTGTATTTAAATACAATCATGCACACACATATAAATGCCCTTGACATGTCCAAGGGTCCAATCACACACATAATAACTAAAAGCCATAATAGTTGGATCCTGCACACACAAAGTTAGCACATCCTACTATTAACCTGCCTAAATTATGTATGACATGTACATAATTAACCTAATACCAAATACATAGAGGCAAAACCCTAGCTCTGATACCAATTGTTGGTTGCTACTCGGAAAACCTATAGGTTTCACTGTACAAAAATTTTGTACAAAGGTCTGAACCTTTTCCTAGCTACCATGTGTTCTTTTAAATTAAATTTTGGATCGCCTGTGGAACTTAACACGTTTGATCCAAAACTTAATCTATTTGTTCTTTTAGGTTTTGACTTGGATCTCCTGCGGAACTTAACACGTTCGACCCAAGTCTCCTTAAGTTATTAATTCCATTAAATATTAATTTCCATAATTGATTCCCAGTACTGACGTGGCGAGGCACATGACCTTCTTGGATATGGGAGCAACCACCACCGACTAGACAAAACCTTTTATAGAAAGCTAATATTTAATTTCCTAAAATAACTTTAGGTTAACCGAAAAGAACAATTAAATCACAAGGAAAAATAAAACAAAAGAACACATCATCGAAAACCATATTTGAAATACTAGAATCGTAAGCCTCTTGTATTTGGTATTATTTCCATAAATAACTAGTATGATGCGGAAAGAAAATTTACTAGTTATACCTTGTAGAAAAACCTCTTGATCTTCTACCGTATTCCTCTTCTAACCTCGGACGTTGTGTGGGAAACGATCTTCCGAGATGAGAAAACACCAACCACCTTCTTCTCCTCCTAGCTAGGTTCGGCCACAAAAAAATAAAGCTTCACCAAGGAAGAAGAAAAACACCAACCAAGCTCCAAGAGATGCAAGCTTTCTCTCCTTCTTCTTCTTCTTCTCCAAGTAGTATCCGGCCTCCACAAGAGCTCCAAGCAATAGAGAGTTTCGGCCACCACAAAGAGGAAGAAAGGGAGAAGATGTTGGCCGGCCACACCAAAGAATAGGAGAGGGAGAATAATAGAGGTTGTATCTGATGAAGGCACCCTCACCCCTTCTTTTATATTCCTTGGCCTAGGAAAATTAGGAAATTTAATTACAATAAAATATCCTTAATTTCCTTGACATGATTTAATTGAGAAAAATAAAATAAAATTTTCCAATTTAATCTATATTGGCCAGCCACATCAAGGGGAAACAATTTAGATAAGTTTTAATCAACAAATTAAAACATCCTAATTTGTTTCCGGAAATTTTTAAAAAATAAAATTTCTCTTCAAAAATCTCTTCATGGTTGATAAAAGGAAATTTCTATAATTTTAATTTTACAACATGTGAATAATTTTTAAAGAGAAAATAAAATATCTCACCAATCTACAAATAAGGAAAGAGATCTAATCTCTTTCTTTAATCTTTTGTAGATCTTTTATAAGAGAGATATTTTAATTTTAATTCTCTTTAATAAATTATTTCTTCCACATATTAAAAATAAAAATAAAAATTCCTTTTTATTTTAATAAGGTATTCTAGGACTCCAAATAGTGAAATTTGGGATGTTACACTCCTAAGAGGTATTCGCCACCACGATCTGACCGTAGTGTCTTGATACTTTTACCTAGTCGTTTCTCCACATCAGCCTTGTACTCTTTGAACTTATCAAAGCACTCAGACTTGCGGCGCATTAGGTAAATATATCCCTATCTTGAATAATCGTCTATGAAAGAGACAAAATATTCAAAACCTCCTCTTGCCTGGACAGACATAGGACCACATAAATCAGAGTGAACCAATTCTAACACTTCTTTGGCTCTATACCCCTTGGCCTTAAAAGGCCTCTTGGTCATTTTACCTTCTAAGCAAGATTCACAAGTTGGAAAATTTTCTAACTCTAATGAACCCAAAAGTCCATCGGCCATAAGCCTCTGAATCCTACTTAAGTTAATATGACCAAGCCTTAGATGCCAAAGATATGCTTGGTTCATTTCCGAAGGTTCTTTTCTCTTATTAGAGTTAGAAGATGAGTTATAAATTTCCTTGTTTTGCTTTGTGGGAGAAATTGGATTTAAAGTATACAAATTGCCTACTAATGCACTAGAACAGATAATCACTTTATTTCTTTTAATAATTACATCATTACTAAAAGAAACTGAATATCCATCCAAAAACAGTTTAGAAACTGAAATTAAATTCTTTCTAAAACTGGGTACATAAAGATAATTTCTTAAAACCAAATTTCTATTTCTATTAAAAGATAAGTAGACGTCTCCCACTGCAACAGCCGCCACCTTAGTAGCATTGCCCATGTAGACGATAATCTATCCTTCAGTTAGTCGTCAGGTGTCCTGGAACCCCTGCAAGGAATTGCAGACATGATCAGTGGCTCCCGTATCTACACACCAGGTGCTGGTAGATAACACCGCTAAACATGTTTCAACAACTAGAGCATGAGATATACCTTTGTTGTTCTGATTCCTACGAGGACAGTCCGCCTTCCAATGCCCTGACTACTTGCAGATGAAGCACTTGCCCTTCAACTTCTTCATTCCAGCTTTAGGTCCTGTACTCTGAGATTTATTCACTTTCTTTGCTGAACCAACTTGTTTCTTCTTCTTCTTTCCTTTCGGTTTAGAAGTAGAACCATTTTCAGCATAGTGAATATGAGAATTGTGACGAAACAAACCTTCTGCTGCCTGAAGTTCTGTCAGTAGTTCCGCCAATGAATATACCCTTTTGTTCATATTGTAATTCAGGCGGAATTGCTCAAAACTTCTAGGTAGTGTTTGGAGGATCATATCGATCTGGGTTTCCCCATCAATTTCTCCTTCAAGGATCTGTATTTCGTTCAGATAAGCCATCATCTTTAGGATATGATCCCTCACAGGAGTACCCTCTTGCATGGTGGCTGTCATTATCTTTCTCATGGCTTCTTGCCTAGAAGCCCGATCCTGATGACCAAAGAGTTCCTTGAGATTGTTCATAATATCATAGGCTGTTGGTAAATCTTGATGCTGATGTTGCAATACATTTGACATTGAAGACAAAATGTAACACCGCGCCATCTCATATGCTTTTACCCATTTCCTATGATATTCAATCTCCTCTTGGGTAGATTCACCAGTGAGTGCATCAGGACAAGGCTCAGTCAGTACAAACTTATAGCTTTCAGCAGTAAGAACAATGTCTAGGTTCCTTTTCCAATCTATGTAGTTAGGACCAGTAAGTCTATTCTATTGTAGTATGATGGACAGTGGGTTGAAAGTCATCCTAAGAATCACAAATAACTTTTGGTCAGAACTCTAAATTTAGAATAATATTGATTCCTCAAACAATACTATTTTAAATTAACCAACACCTCAAAACACCGCGAATATTGTATGCCACGATAGTGTGGAGGTATACAAATTCAACATTTGTAAAAGGAGGATTTTAACCCATTAATTTTATTATCTTGTCAACCTAACTTTTTGACAAATAAAATTAATAGTTGGTATCCTTTGGTCACACAAATAATAGCAGTGACTCCGATGGGGAGAATACTATTAGATGTGCCTAACTGTATACCATTACTTGACACTAAGTCCATTAATAAGATTGTACCCCTTCCGATGGGGAAGATCACACGCTCTTAATTAATTTCCTATAGTCATCCTAAATGGAAGTTTGTTCTAGTGATCCACAAACAAGCTCATCCGATATGGAGGAAGGCACTCAGAGCCAACGCGCAAGCTTGTTTGCATCACTTACAAACCAGTAATGGAGACCGTGGAATTTATTTAAAATTCCTCTCCCACTTAGTTATTTATAAATGAGGAATTTTAACTATGCTAGCCTACTGGACATGTATACTAACATGCACACACAACACAATATAAAAGCAATAAATGAAAAACTATTTTTCAACTATTATGACTTTTATCTATTGTTGTCCTCCATGTGTTGTCATCCCAAGCTGCTGCCATATTTGGCCATCGCCACCGAGTCTAGCTGTCGCATCCATATTGCTCCTTGTTCCGCTACGCCTCTGGTCCTCAAAATGTTCCACGCCTTGCAAGATTGGATCCGCGACATAAATAGAATTTTACATTTTTCGATCCTTTATTCCTCGAAGGAATGTACGTGTAAACTAGATCGAACATAAAATAAAAATTTACATCCATCGATCCTATATTCCATAAAAGGAATGTACATGTAACTAGATCAAAAAATAAAATCATAATAAAACTAAATACAGCTCCTGCTGTATTTTATAATACAATCATGCACACACATATAAATGCCCTTGACATGTCCAAGGGTCCAATCACACACATAATAACTAAAAGCCATAATAGTTGGATCCTGCATCCACAAAGTTAGCACATCCTACTATTAACCTGCCTAAATTATGTATGACATGTGCATAATTAAACTAATACCAAATACACAGAGGCAAAACCCTAGCTCTGATACCAATTGTTGGTTGTTACTCGGAAAACCTAGAGGTTCCACTGTACAAAAATTTTGTACAAATGTCTGAACCTTTTCCTAGCTACCATGTGTTCTTTTAAATTAAATTTTGGATCGCCTGCGGAACTTAACACGTTTGATCGAAAACTTAATCTATTTGTTCTTTTAGGTTTTGACTTGGATCTCCTGCGGAACTTTACACGTTTGATCTAAATCACCTAAGTTATTAATTCCATTAAATATTAATTTCCATAATTGGTTTCCAGTACTGACGTGACGAGGCACATGGCCTTCTTGGATATGGGAACAACCACCACCGACTAGACAAAATCTTTTAAGGAAAGCTAATATTTAATTTCCTAAAATAACTTTAGGTTAACCGAAAAGAACAATCAAATCACAAGGAAAAGAAAAAACAAAAGAACACAACATTGAAAAACATATTTGAAATACTAGAATCGTAAGCCTCTTGTATTTGGTATTTATTTCCAAAAATAACTAGTATGACGCGGAAAGAAAAAATTACTAGTTATACCTTTTAGAAAGACCTCTTGATCTTCTACCGTATTCCTCTTCTAACCTCGGACGTTGTGTGGGTAACGATCTTCCGAGATGAGAAATCACCAACACACCTTCTCCTCCTTGCTAGGTTCGGCCAAAACAAAAGCTTCACCAAGGATGAAGAAAACCACCAACCAAGCTCCAATGGATGCAAGCTTTCTCTCCTTCTTCTTCTTCTTCTCCAAGTAGTATCCGGCCACCACAAGAGCTCCAAGCAAGAGATAGATTTCGGCCACCACAAAGAGGAAGAGAGGGAGGGAGGATGGCCGGCCACAACACCAAGGAAAAGAGGGAGAAAATAATAGAAGTTGTCACCCATGAAGGCACCCCCACCCCTTCTTTTATATTGCTTGGGTTTGGCAAATAAGGAAATTTATTTATAATAAAATTTCCTTAACTTTCCTTGACAACAATTAATTAAGAAAAATTAAATAAAATTTCTTAATCAATTAATCATGGCCGGCCACCTCAAATAGATAAATTAGGAGTGTTTCAATCAACAAAATAAAACTTCCTAATTTGTTTCCAGAAATTTTTTAAAATAAAATTTCCCTTTAAAATCGCTTCATGGTTAATAAAAAGAAATTTCTATAATTTTAATTTTCAACATGTGAACAATTTTCAAAGAGAAAAAATAAAATATCTTTCCCATCTACAAATAAGGAAAGAGATCTAATCTCTTTCTTTAATCTTTTATAGATCCTTTTAAGAGAGATATTTTAATTTTAATTCTCTTTAATAAATTATATCTTCCACATAATAAAAATTAAAAATTAAAAATTAAAATTCTTTTTAATTTAATGGGGGCCGGCCACCTAAGCTTGGGTTCAAGCTAGGGCCGGCCACCCATGAATCAAGGCTTGGCCGGACCTAGCTTGAACCACAAGCTAGCTTGGCCAACCCCCTTATCATGGGTATGAAGGTGGGTATTGGTGGGTATAGTACTCTATAAATAAGAGCCTACGATAGGGACCGAGATGAGGAATTGGTTTTGGTCTCCCGATAAAATTAAGCATCCCATGTTTGCCCCGAACACACAACTTAATTTTATCAATAATAATTCATTCAACTAGAGAACTATTATTGAACTACCGCACCAATCTCAAATTACATTTTTGGGCTCCTTCTTATTATGAGTGTGTTAGTCTCCCTGTGTTTAAGATGTCGAATGCCCACTAATTAAGTGAGTTACTGACAACTCATTTAATTAATATCTTAATCCAAGAATAGTACCACTTAACCTTATCGTCATGTCGGACTAAGTCCACCTGCAGGGTTTAACATGACAATCTTTATGAGCTCATCTTGGGGACATTATCAACCTAAATTACTAGGACACAGTTTCCTAGAATTATCAACAACACACACTATAAGTGATATCATTTCCCAACTTATCGGGCTTATTGATTCATCGAACTAAATCTCACCCATTGATAAATTAAAGAAATAAATATCAAATATATGTGCTTGTTATTATATTAGGATTAAGAGCACACACTTCCATAATAACTGAGGCATTTGTTCCTTTATAAAGTCAATATAAAAGAAACGACCTCAAATGGTCCTACTCAGTACACTCTAAGTGTACTAGTGTAATTATATAGTCAAGATAAACTAATTCCTAATTACACTATGGTCTTCCAATGGTTTGTTCCTTTCCATTTTGGTCATGAGCTACTGTTTATAATTTATAAGGTATTGATAACATCATCTTCTGTATGTGGCACCACATACTATGTTATCCACAATATAAATTAATTGAACAACTACAACTAAATGTAGACAATTTAACCAAATGTGATTCTTTATTCAAAATAAATGTTTACAAAAGCTTAGGCTTTTAGTATACACTCCAACAGGTGAGCCCCTCCATCCGATCAATGTGGGCTACTAGGGACACCTGCTCGATCGGCTGTGATATGACGATCGTGTTGGTTGCTACTCGAAATATCGTACTGGTTCCCCTATATAAAAATTTTGTACAAGTCCCAAACCATTCCTAACAACTTATTGTGTTCTTTACAAATTAAATTTGGAATCGCAAACAAAACTTAACATTATTGATTCCAAATTCAACTTATCTGTTCTTAGAGGTTTAGACTTAGATCGCAAACGATGCTTAACATTATTAATCCAAATCCACCAATGTTACAAATTCAATTAAATATTTATTTCAGAGATCGGCTTCCAGGTTAAACATGGCAAGGCACTAGGCCTTCTTGGGTATGGGATCATCCACCACTTTCTAGAACCCTAGGTTTAACCATTAAGAACAATCGAATCACAAAATCAAAAAACAAAAGAAATACAAAATCGAATCATAAATTCGAAACCTAGAATTGTTAGCCTCTTGTGTTTGGTATTTCAAAATTCATACAAAGAAAACTAGTATGATGCAGAACAAGACAACTAGTTATATCTTTCTTTGTAGCTTATAGACCTCACGATCTTTTGTCGTATTCCTCTTCTTATCTTGGACGTCGTGTGAGCGACGATCTACCAAGATGAGAATCCACCCAAGCCTCCTTCTTCTCCTTGCAAGTTTCGGCCACCAACAATCTTCTTGAGATGAAGAACTTTAGCCACCAACCAAGCTCCAAGGGATGCTAAGAAACCAAGCCTCCTTACTCTACTTCTTCTCCAAGCAAAATCCGGCCACCAACAAGCTCCTTGAGAGTTGATGCCACCGGCCACCAAAGAAGAAGAAAATAAAGTGATGAAGGATGAGGGTTGGCCACCACCAAGGAATAGAGAAGAGGAATAATAGATGTGTTATTTTTTTGTGAGGCACCTCTACCCTTTCTTTTATATTCATTGGTCTTGAGAAATAAGGAAAGTTTTAAACATAATTAAAACTTTCTTATTTTCCTTGCCAATGCCTAATAAGGAAAATTTAATAAAAATTTCCTTTTAACCCATCTTGTGGTCGGCCCCTACAAGTCCTCCAAACAAGGAAAGTTTTAAACACAAAATTAAAACTTCCTAATTTGTTTCCGGAAATTTTTAAAATAAAAATTTCTCTTTTAAAAATTCCCTTCATGGTTGGTTATAAAAGGAAACTTTTATAAATTAAAATATCTCTATTAAAATATGTGGATGATTACAATAAGGAAAATTTTCTCTAAAATTAAAATCTTCCTTTCAATCTACAAATAAGGAAAGATATCAAACCTTTCTCTTAATCCTTTGTAGAAACTATAAAAGGAAAATTTTAATTTTAAAACTCTCTTTTAAATCATGACTTCCACATAAGGAAAGATTTTAAAATTAAAATCTCTTTTATTTTTATTTTGGCCAGCCACCTTCTTGGGCTCCAAGCTAGGGTCGGCCACCTACTTGAACCCAAATCTCCTTGGTTTGGTCGGCCCTAGCTTAGGCTCCAAGCTAGTCTTGGATGACCACCTTAAGGTGGGTAAGAAGTTGGGTTTAGGTGGGTATAAAACTTTATAAATAAGAGGCTACGACAAGAACCGAGAGAAGGAATTGGTTTTGGTCTCCCGATGAACTTGAGCTTCCCGTGTCCGCCCTGAACATCCAACTCAAGTTCATCAATAATATCTCATTCCACTAAAGAGTTATTATTGCACTACTGCATCAATCCCATATTACTATATGAGCTCTTTCTTATCATGAGTGTGTTAGTCTCCCTGTGTTTAAGATATTAAATGTCCACTAATTAAATGAGTTACTAACAACTCACTTAATTAATATCTAGCTCCAAGAGTAGTACCACTCAACCTTATCGTCATGTCGGACTAAGTCCACCTGCAGGATTTACATGACAATCCTTATGAGCTCCTCAAGGAGACATCATCAACCTATATTACTAGGACACAGTTTCATTCTATAATCAACAACACACCATATAAATAATATCATTTCCCAACTTATCGGGTCTATTGATTTAACGAGCTAAATCGCACCCTTTGATAAATTAAAGAAATAAGTATTAAGTATATGTGCTTATTATTATATCATGATTAAGAGTACACACTTCTATAATAACAGAGGTATTGTTCTTTTATATAGTCAGCTCATTCCCGAGGCACCTCCTACCACTTCCATGCGAGCTGTCCGAGATGCTTATAAGAAGCATCAAGATGATGCATTAGATGTGTCATGCCTCATGCTCGCGACCATGAACTCTGAGCTTCAAAAGTAACATGAGTTGATGAGTGCTTATGATATGGTTGAACATCTTCGTCAACTATATCAAGGACAAGCAAGGCACGAGAGATTCGAAATCTCCAAGGCACTATTTCAGTGCAAGATGCAAGATGTCAATTTGTCATGAATTACAACATGAACGAAATTGATAAGTCACTGCCTGAGCTGCTTAGCATGTTAAGAACTGCTGAGCTCCACCTTAAGAAAGTAAAGCCCAACTCCATTTTGATGGTGCAAAAGCATAAAGGCAAAGGCAAGCCTAAAGATAAGGGAAAGTCTCAAGCCAAGGGCAAAGGCAAGACACTAAAACCTAAAGGAGGGGTTGCCAAGGATGCTACCTGCTTCCACTGCGGTCAGACCGGGCACTGGAAGAGGAACTGCAAAGTATATCTGGAAGATCTTAAGAAGAAGAGAAGTGAGACTTCTACTTCATGTATATATGTTATAGAAGTCAATCTATCTATTTCTGCATCGTGGGTATTGGATACCGGATGTGCTTCTCACATTTGTACTAATGTACAGGCGCTGAGAAATAGCAGGGTATTGACGAAGGGCGAGGTGGACCTACGAGTAGACAATGAAGCACGGGTTGCTGCTGTTGCTATAGGAACTTACTATCTATCTCTGCCCTCTGGGCTTGTACTAGAATTAGATGAATATTGTTATGTTCCTGCTCTTATAAAGAACATCATTTCAGTCTCTTGTTTGGAAAAGAAAGACTTTTCTTTTGTAATAAAGAACAAATGTTGTTCTGTTTATTTAAAAGATATGTTCTACTATAGTGCACCTCTGATGAACGGACTCTATATTCTAGACTTAGAGAACCCCATCTATAACATAAGTACCAAAAGATTCAAGTCAAATGATATGAACCGAACCTATCTCTGGCATTGTCGCTTAGGTCATATAAATGAGAATCGCTTATCCCAGCTCCATAAAGATGGTTTACTAGACTCATTTGTTTTCGAATCATATGAGACATGCGAGTCATGCCTACTGGGCAAGATGGCCAAGACTCCCTCTAATGGACATAGCGAAAGAGCGATTGACTTGTTAGGACTTATACATAGTGATGTATATGGCCCTTTCAATGTCGCTGTCAGAGGTGATTATAGGTACTTCATTACATTTCCTGATGACTTCAGTAGATATGTTTATGTGTATCTTATGACACATAAATCACAATCCTTTGAAAAGTTCAAAGAATTCAAGAATGATGTACAAAACTAGCTAGGCAAGTGTATTAAAATACTTCAATCAGATCGAGGTGGAGAATACCTTAGCCATGAGTTTCGTGACTATCTAGCTGAGTGTGGGATCCTATCCCAACTCACTCCTCTTGGAACACCACAGTGGAATGGTGTGTTCTAAATGAGGAATCGTACCCTATTAGATATAGTACGATCTATGATGAGTCACACAGATCTTCCTATATCCTTTTGGGGATATGCTCTAGATACAGCAGCCTTCACACTTAACCATGTTCCATCCAAGGCTGTGATAAAGACACTATATAGGATATGGACTGGGAGAGATGCCCAGGTGTCTTTTATGAGGATTTGGGGTTGTGAGGCTTACGTTAGACGTCAAGTCTCGGACAAACTAGGACCCAAATCCGATAAATGTTATTTTATAGGATATCCCAAGGAAACGAAGGGATATTACTTCTACATTCCCAGTCAACACAAAGTGTTTGTGGCTAAGACTGGGGTATTTCTAGAAAAGGACTTTGTTTCTAGAAAAACTAGTGGGAGTACGTTCGATCTTGAAGAAGTTCAAGATATGGACCATAGCACTGAAGCCTTGATGGAAGTTGAACTGGAACCACTGTTCCACAAGGAGTTGAAGAACAACAACCAGTTCAGGTAAACCTACCTCTTCGCAGGTCTGATAGGGTACGTCGTCAGCCTGAGAGATACTCATTTCTCTTATTTGGCCATGATGATGTTATGCTCGTTGAGAATGAGTCTGCCTCCTATCAGGAAGCTGTGATGAGACCAGATTCAGATAAATGGCTAGAGGCCATGAGATCCGAGATGGAATCCATGTACACCAACCAAGTATGGACTTTGGTTAATCCACCTAAAGGCATCAAACCCATTGGGTGTAAGTGGGTCTTTAGAAGAAAGACTGACATGGATGGACTTATTACCTATAAGGGGCGCTTGGTAGCTAAAGATTTCAAGCAAATTCATAGTATTGACTATGATGAAACTTTTTCTCCAGTAGCGATGTTTAAGTCCATTCGGATCATGCTTGCTATTACAACATACCACGATTATGAGATCTGGCAGATGGATGTCAAAACCGCGTTTCTGAGTGGAAACTTGCTCGAGGATGTGTACATGACACAACCTGAGGGTTTTGTAGATCCACTGCATATTGGTAAAGTATGCAAGCTGCATAAGTCCATTTATGGACTAAAGCAAGCTTCTCGGAGTTCGAATCTTTAATTTGATGATGCGATCAAACAGTTTGGTTTCATCAAGAATGAAGATGAACCCTGTGTCTACAAGAAGGTTGTTGAGAATACAGTTGTCTTCCTTGTATTGTATGTGGATGACATAATACTCATTAGGAATGACATCTCTTTGCTGCAGTCTGTAAAGACATGGCTAGCGACTTGTTTCTCAATGAAGGACTTAGGTGAAGCATCCCGCATTCTAGGCATAAAGATCTATAGAGATAGATCTAGGAGATTACTTGGCCTAAGTCAGAATACATATATTGACAAGGTATTACTACGATTTTCCATACAGAACTCCAAGAAGGAATTTCTGTCGATGTCACATGGTGTGAGTCTTTCGAAGACTCAAGGTCCCTCTTCTAGAGAGGAGAGAGACCGCATGGATCAGATCCCTTATGCTTCAGCCATAGGATCTATCATGTACGCCATGCTATGTACTCATCCTGATGTCTCGTATGCTTTGAGCATGACGAGCAGATATCAGTCAGATCCAGGTGAAAGTCACTGGATAGCGGTCAAGAATATTCTTAAGTACTTGAGAAGGATTAAAGAATATTTCTTGATATATGGAGGCGATGACGAGCTAGCTGTAAAGGGTTACAATGATGCTAGCTTCCAAAGTTATCAGGATGATTATCGATCGCAGTCTGGGTTCGTGTTTTGCATAAATGGTGGTGTTGTGAGCTGGAAGAGTTTGAAGTAGGACATAGTCGCTGATTCTACAACAGAGGTCGGGTATATTGTTGCATCAGAAGCAGCAAAGGAGACAGTTTGGATCCGCAAGTTCATTACTGAGCTTGGGGTGGTTCCTAGCATAGCCGATCCGATAGAGCTCTATTGTGACAACAATGGAGCAATTGCACAGGCTAAGGAACCTCGCTCACACCAGCGGACCAAACACATACTACGGCGCTTCCATCTCATTCGAGAGATTATCGATAGAGGAGATGTGAAAATTTACAGAGTACCCACAGATGCTAACATCACTGATCCCTTGACCAAGGTTTTGGCACAGAGAAAGCATGATGGTCACACTAGGTCATTGGGCCTTAGAGCCTACACTGATTGGCACTAGTGCTAGTAGGAGATTGTTAGTTAGAGCCCTAGAGCCAATCATATGATGATTATTGTATGGACTCATTCATTTTCCTATATATATAAAGGCTTTTGTTTTGGTTATTATACTTACTTGTATTGGTGCCAAATAACTAAGTATAATTGTGTCCTTGAGTAGAAAGTTCTTACCTATATCAATCGATTTGTTGAATCGATAGTGAGATGATATAGGGAACGCTACTCTTAATCATTCCTAGTCAAGTATTAACATTCAGGGACAATGTTAATGCGATGAGACTAGCATGTAGGTCAACTCGATGACTTGATCTCACAAGTCATAGATATAGAGATATCAAGTTGACACATGGGTATGCATTGGAGAATGTATATTGAATGACCCGCCATGAGAAAGTATCATGGATCGTTATATGAGTGTCATATACTTTCTCATGTGGCTATTAGTATGACTACTAGTCCTTGGACCTGAAATCACCACGGTTCCCTACATAAGGAGTTGCATACTTTGGCTTCATCAAACGTCACCCGTAACTGGGTGGACTATAAAGGCGATTACTGGGTATGTAACAAATTATGCGGAGGGATGTGAGTGATGTAGATGGGATCTATCCCTCCTATATGACGGGAGTGACATCATTATTCTTGATAGAGTGAGACCACTAAGTGCATGACCATGCCCAAATGAGTCAATATGAGATATTGAGCTCATTTGATTAGAGTGAGTCTACTTGGAATTCAAGATATAGATTGATTAGAGAATGACACGGTCTATGCCTCAATTGATCAATCTAGATGTCAATGATAGAAGGACATTGTCACATATTGTGAGAGTCACAATTAGTAGTCACAAAGGTGATGTTGGATCTCAACATTCTTGTAACTTGGGTAGTAATGATGTGTTGCTAGATACCGCTCATTACTTATGCTTCTAAATGAGTTTAGGAGCATTACCAATATTACAAGAACCTATAGGGTCACACACAAAGGGCAATTAGATGTAGATTAGGTTCATATGATGAACCAAGAGGATTAGGTTCATGTGATGGACCAAATTGGATTAAGAGTAATCCAAATTAGATTAATTGAGTAAGGCTCGATTGGGCTAGACTTGAGTTGGACTCAAGTGAGGCTTAATGATGATATTCATTGAATTTTGAATTCAATGATTAATGGTGACATTCATTGAATTATGAATTCAATTTGAATATTAGATTCAAATTTCGATTCAAATTATGAAGAGAATAGGAGTTTCAAAATGGTCATTTAATGAAGAATGAATATTCATTAAATACTCATTAAGACTCATAATGAGGCTCATTAATGGAGTTAATGAGCATTAAGTATTTTCATTAGATGAAAATACTTAAGCCAATTTTACTCTTATTTTTCATCACGTTATCATCATTATTCTTGCTCTCTTCTAGTTCTCTCCCTATCCTCCATTGCTGAGCCACCCAAGAGTGCTAGCACACTCTAAGTGTTTTCTTCTCCACCTATTGTCCGTGTGGATACATATAGAGGTAAGAGGAGTGTACGCTTGACACTCTCGAGATCCGGCAACCTTTTGGACGAGCGGGATAAGCGAATGACTTCGCAACAAGGGTAACACTTCTTATTCATGTAGATCTAAGGTAGATCTATGTTAGAAACATGTACATTATTTATTATATATATCTTCGCACGGATCCGTGGCAAGACTTCTAGGTTTCCGCAACGCAAAAAGCGGTTTTTGCAGCTCGAAATTCCCAACAGTGGTATCAGAGCCACGTGCGAAGCATGTATAAGTTTGTATTTCATTTTTATGAAAATATTTCAGATCTATAAGTTTTTATAAGTTTTCTATTTTTATAGATTTTGTGAGTATTTTTCTCATAGAAGCGAATCAACAAGTGCTTGGACACTTGTAGGCTTCGACTACCAAGAAAACCTTCCGAAACGGCAAGGTCTCGCCCAAATCATTTTGGGACAGTGGCTTAAGGCGCTGTTAGATCAAGATGGGACACTCGCAATATTCATTTCGCGAGAAGGGGCGCTGCCCCTAACCCCCGCAAGGGGCATTGTCCAGCGATCGCGCCCGAAAATCGCTAAACGGGACTGCCGGGAAGTTGTGACTCATAAAATCCATAAAATCAGTAGTAAAATTATAGAAATTTATATAAAATACATAATTTAGAATTATGTGTGATTTTGTGATGGTCATGGCCCAAAACCCCAATATGATTGGTTAAAATATGTTGTAATTCATAATATGACATGCGTGCCATTTTTGTGCTGTGTGTTGTATTGATATGCGACTTGCGCGTCGTACCTTCTATTTTATATTCTTGTTGTAAATAGAATTTAGACTCGAATATAACTCGAGTTTCACATTTGTAATGCACAAAATGAAGCGGTGGAAGGTCCACTTAAGAAGGAGTTACGAGGAGGGTTATTTCAACACATGGTGGTCAAAGGGAGGCGCTTGAAGAAGTCGTTGACCCTAGGTTGCCCATCCAATCTTTTCATTGGCTTGAAAAGATCGTAGTAGGGCCATGACCTCATCACAAAATAATTAATTATCTATCATTGCTTGTGTATGTGATGCATGATAATGTAGGGTAATTAGTGCCTTGATGCGTATAAAATACGAATCTACGATTAGATTAGATCTTAATCAAGTCAACTCAATATGCCTACCAAGTTTTGATACCCATCACTACCTCGATCATTTGTTGTTGTTGAATCTGCCAAAGCAGAGCAACGCATATTATCTTGGTAGGGTGCGGAGGGACAATCTTGGTCCCGCCTATCAAGGCTTGGGTGAGTACAAACTCAATTAGATTGAGTATAACTAGTTAACTCAATTGGATCGAGTAAAACTATAGCCATTTTCCAACGGTTGGACGATAGGATAAAAATCACATTTATACTAAATCTTGGGTGATTTAGCCAAAGCTAACTCAAGTTTTAATATAAATGAGATTTTTGATCCTATAAACAAGAGTTGCATAGAGATGTAATTGATAATTCGTTATCTACCGATCATACTAAGTCTTGGGCGATTTAGCCAAAGCTAACTCAAGGCGTAGTATGATGTGGATCTTGTCCCACAAAAATTATAGCTAATTGGTAAGAATCTAGTAGTGTGATTTGACCACATCCATGACTTGATTCTACAAAGGCTCTATAATTCAGTGGGAGCATCATTTAGTTAAAGGCATAATTAAATGATAAATGGAATATGATAATTACTTTCTGCATTATTTCAGTTGTAGATTGCCATGTCGACAAACACGAACACCTTCTCCCTGCGTTTTATCCTTAATAAGGACAAGCTCAATGGATCTAATTTCCTGGACTGGTACAGGAATCTGAGAATCGTTCTCACACAAGAAAGAAAATTGTACGTCCTGGGGCAGCCCATTCCCGAGGCACCTCCTACCACTGCCACGCGAGCTGTCCGAGATGCTTATAAGAAGCATCAAGATGATGCATTAGATGTGTCATGCCTCATGCTCGCGACCATGAACTCTGAGCTTCAGAAACAACATGAGTTGATGACTGCTTATGATATGGTTGAACATCTTCGTCAACTATATCAAGGACAAGCAAGGCACGAGAGATTCGAGATCTCCAAGGCACTGTTTCAATGCAAGATGCAAGATGTCAATTTTTCGTGAATTACAACATGAACGAAATTGATAAGCCACTGCCTGAGCTGCTTAGCATGTTAAGAACTACTGAGCTCAACCTTAAGAAGGTAAAGCCCAACTCCATTTTGATGGTGCAAAAGCATAAAGGCAAGGACAAGTCTAAAGGTAAGGGAAAGTCCCAAGCCAAGGACAAAGGCAAGGCACTAAAACCTAAAGGAGGGGTTGCCAAGGATGCTACCTGCTTCTACTGCGGTCAGACCGGGCACTGGAAGAGGAACTGCAAAGTATATCTGGAAGATCTTAAGAAGAAGAGAAGTGAGACTTCTACTTAAGGTATATATGTTATAGAAGTCAATCTATTTATTTCTGCATCGTGGGTATTGGATGCTGGATGTGCTTCTCACATTTGTACTAATGTGCAGGCATTGAGAAATAGCAGGGCATTGACGAAGGGCGAGGTGGACCTACGAGTAGACAATGAAGCATGGGTTGCTGCTGTTGCTGTAGGAACTTACTATCTATCTCTGCCCTTTGGGCTTGTACTAGAATTAGATGAATGTTGTTATGTGCCTGCTCTTACAAAGAACATCATTTCAGTCTCTTGTTTGAACAAGAAAGGCTTTTCTTTTTTAATAAGAGCAAATGTTGTTCTTTTTATTTAAAAGATATGTTCTACTGTAGTGCACCTCTGATGAACGGACTCTATATTCTAGACTTAGAGAACCCCATCTATAACATAAGTGTAACACCCACGAAATGATAAGCTATACTTACGAGTATTTTTCCTTTAGAATAAAAGAAAAAGGAGAAATGGAAATAGAAACCAAAATAAAATAAAAGGAAGTGAGGTTAAGGTTTGAACCTTGAACCTCCCACAAATAATAGAGTTAAATTGGTGTATGGTAACCACTAGGATAATGAATAATAGATGAATAGAAAAGAATGGAAATTGTAGTTAAAAGTAAGAAGATATTTAAGTAAAGGAACAAGAAAAAACCAAGTAGCTTACCTCCTCTTCCTCTTGGTTAAGGAAAGAAGCAAGCAAAAGTCAAGTTGCTTTCCTCCCTTTCTTTTCCTCTAATTTCATGGGAATTAAGAGAGGGTAGAGATAGAGGGGTTAAGGGGATGAATGAAGACATGTTTCATTTACATGAGAAATAAATAGGATTGAGAGAAGAAAAGAAAGTTGTTAATCCTTCCTTCTTCTTCTTCCTCCTCCTTCTTTCTCCTTCTTCCTTCTCCACCGAGACATAGAGCCCTCTCTCCCTCATTTCTAAAAAACAAGCTAAGGTTTTCTCTCCAAGAAAACTAATTTCTAAGAAGGAGTCTCAAGGTTTACTCCTTACAAGAAAGAGAAAACAAAAGGAAGAACTAGGAAGAGAAGCTCCTTCTTCCTCCTCACAAGGGTACCACTTTCTTTAGGATCAACAAGCGAAAGGATGTTAGTATCCCCTCGCCTGTGGTACAAGTTGTTATGTTTTTCCATAAGATTAGAATGCTTAAAACCCAGGGTCACAAGGTGGAACTTTTGGCCAAGTGTAGATGAAGGACCTAGGAAAGCTTAAGACCTAAACTAACCATGTTTACTATGTCTTTATGATATGTATGTTGGATCGAGACCGCGCTAGAGGGGGGGGGGGAGGAGAGAATAGCGCTCGTGGCTAAATCGTTCAATTTTCGGAATCGTAAAACTATCGGAGAAGTAACGCAGCGGAAAGTAAACAAACACACAGAAAGACAAGCTATTTACTTCGTTCGGAGTCTATCTCGGCTCCTACTCGAAGGCCCGCGGTCGCTGACCGCTTTCGGTGGGCAACAACTATAGTTCGTAAATACTATTACAAACTAAGTACAATTTAAAGCAGTAATAAGAATATACCGACAACAAAAGACTAAATCTGAAGCTTCGGGTCGTCGGGGTGTTCTTGCAGCACTTAGGGATGGTCGAATTCGCAGCACGTTGCAGAATATTGCTTGAGAAGGTGTGTTCTTGATCTGCTGGTCGACCACTGCTTTTAAACAGTGTTCAAGGCGCCTTAAGCAAGCTCCAAGGTGCCTTGAAGCTTGAATTCTATCCCGATCTGCTCGCTGCGATAACCCTTTGACTGCCGCGACCTGAAGGTGCCTTCAAACCCTTCAAGGCGCCTCCAAGCTGTCCAAGGCGCCTTCAATCCATCCAAGGCGCCTTCATCCAAGCGTCCAAGGTGCCTTCTACTGTTTACCAAGGCGCCTTAAGCCTGCTTCTCGCGCCAGCTCAGGTTTTGCACCCGAGGCGCCTCCAAGCCCCATGGAGGCGCCTCGGACACTGTTCATCCGAGTTCTTCTTTGTGTTTTTGGTACCTGCAAGTATGTTAATCCAAAAATACCTGCACCACAAAGTTAATACAAAATAATAGTATGAATATGAAGTAATGACAGTCTCCGGACTGTCCGGGTCTGACTTCGGATTTCCGATCGGAAATCCTAGGTCGACCCGACGCCTACTGTTCCCTCTACGGGGAACACGTCCTCACCTACTCCACTCAGGAGATTTACCTGATGCCAGTCCTGTCCTCCAGACTGACTGGACTTTCCGCCTAGGGTTACCACCCCCTAGGACCTAGGGTTACCGCCCCCTAGGGTTTTTCTCCACCTAGGGTTACCACCCCCTAGGACCTAAGGTTGCCGCCCCTTAGGGTTTTCCTCCACCTAGGGTTACCGCCCTCTAGGACCTAAGGTTGCCGCCCCTTAGGGTTTTCCTTCACCTAGGGTTACCGCCCCCTAGGACCTAAGGTTGCCGCCCCTTAGGGTTTTCCTTCACCTAGGGTTACCACCCCCTAGGACCTAAGGTTACCCCCCCTTAGGATTTTCCTTCACCTAGGGTTACCACCCCCTAGGACCTAAGGTTACCCCCCCTTAGGATTTTCCCCTGCCTAACCGTAGTTAGGACTTTCCTGAAACCTTATTTAACCATGTTAGATAACAAGGAATTTAACTTTGAATCTCTTTGCCATTATCAAAACTGAGGTTCGATCGTCGGATGCTTACTGCATCAACAATGTATGCTATGAGAAGAGATTGGTTTAGTTTTTCTTATGCTTGTATGTTGCTTCAAACTTAAATTCATGCTCCTAAGGTGTTCGGCTAAGTCGTGAATAAAAAGGATTAGGGAAGTTCAAGACCTAAATAAGCATGTTCATTATGTTCTTATGATAAGTACCCTAGTATAAGAAGCTAGTTAATGCTCTCATGTTGTATGTTTACTTAAAACCTAGATTTATAATTGTGAACTTTCGGCCAAGTGTAGATGAAGGACCTAGGAAAGCTTAAGACCTAAACTAACCATGTTCACTATGTCCTTATGATATGTATGCTATGATAAGAGATTGGTTTGGTTTTTCTTATGCTTGCATGTTGCTTAGAGCTTGGTTTCCTCTTCATGAAACTTTTGGCCACTATCCAAATTTAGGGTTAAAGGAAGCTTTAAACTAAATCTAGCATGCTCATGTATCTCCTTATGATATGATATGAATTTAGCTAGATATTTATGCTTGCATGTTGCTTAGGTCTTGGTTTCCTCGTCATGGATGTTTCAGCCAAGAACAAATTTTAGGGTTCAAGGAAGCTAAAAATTTAATCTAGCATGCTCATGTATCTCCTTATGATATGATATGAATTTAGCTAGATATTTATACTTGCATGTTGCTTAGGGCTTGGTTTCCTCTTCATGGATGTTTCGGCCAAGAACAAATTTTAGGGTTCAAGGAAGCTAAAAATTTAATCTAGCATGCTCATGTATCTCCTTATGATATGATATGAATTTAGCTAGATATTTATGCTTGCATGTTGCTTAGGGCTTGGTTTCCTCTTCATGGATGTTTCGGCCAAGAACAAATTTTAGGGTTCAAGGAAGCTAAAAATTTAATCTAGCATGCTCATGTATCTCCTTATGATATGATATGAATTTAGCTAGATATTTATGCTTGCATGTTGCTTAGGGCTTGGTTTCCTCTTCTTGCATGGTTCGGCCATGAACAGATTTTAGGGTTCAAGGAAGCTAAAAATTCAACCTAGCATGCTCATGTATCTTCTTATGATATGTTATGAATTTAGCTTGATATTCATGCTTGTATGTTATTTGGAATTTATTTTCCTTCTTCATGAACCTTCAGCCATGATAAGGATCAAAACCTAGGAAAGCTTAGAAATTTGATTAACATGCTTATGACCTTCCTTGTGATATGATATGAAGTTAACATGAGATTCTTATGCTTGTATGTTATTTAGAGTTAAATTCATACTCTTGAACTTTCGGCCATTATGGGTTTAGAAGCCTAGATGTGCCTCACATGTTACGTTATGAATTAAAAGATGTTATTTAATGATTCCATGCATGATCATGCCTTTTCTATGATAGGTGTTGTGTTCATTTACGTATACCTATGAACCATGTATGATTATGTCTCTTATGATGTGCTATGTGCCCAAATATGCATGCTTTATGATATGACAAATAACACGCTCATTTATGTATGCTTATGATCCATGCATAATAATGTCTCTTATGATGTGCTATGTGCCCAAAGATGCATCCTTTATGATATGATAAGCAAAGGCCTAAGAGTTGCTTCCCTTCTTGTTGGGATTAAGAGCACTCTTTATGACATGATAAGTAAAGGTCTAAGAGTTGCTTCCCTTTGGGGATTAAGAGCACTCTTCATGATATGATAAGATAAGATATGCTATGTTACGACATGAACCATGATATGCTATTTTATTTTGTATGGCTTGTACCAAGGGTGGGCTCCATAAGCGCCCCTAGGCCGACGGACTATGAACGGGTCTAGTAAAGGGATGGGCTCCTTAGTACTCCTCTAGGTCAACGGTCGTAGTACGGACTTAGATCCCTAGTAGGTTCGGGGCTAGCTACCCTGTCCTAGGGATTGCGCGCATTTATGTATGTATGTGGTACAAGCCGGGCCCTCATTATGATATTATGTTCAAGTACTATATGATATATTTTAAGACATCTTGCATATGACATGACACATATTTTAAAAGACATCTTGCATGATATGATTGATGATTTATGATATGATATAGCATGATGTTCTTTATGATTTATGATATGACATGCTATGCTCTTATGATTTATATGACATGATGATTTATGATATGATATAGCATGATGTTCTTTATGATTTATGATATGACATGCTATGCTCTTATGATTTATATGACATGATGATTTATGATGTAATATAGCATGATGTTCTTCATGAGATAATATGTTATGATGCTATGTATTCACCATATGATGTTAGATGATCATATTTCCATGATTATATGCTTATGTGTTTATGCTTGATATATGGATTTTGTGAGTAGGAAAGGATCTTACTAAGCCTGTGTGCTTATAGCTTACTTTCCTTGTACCACAGATAAAGGCAAAGAATGGATGACCTAGGGGAGCTGTAGGAGAGGCAAGGAGATGTGTGTGGTGGTGGCTCAGCTAAGATAAATAAAAGACCTGCTTATGTTATTTTGTTATGATGACGTGAACTAAGTGTGTTATGTATTGTCCGCATGACTTCAGGATATTTCTAATGTTTTACTTTCGAAAGAAATTTTAATATGCATGTATGTTTCCGCAATAGTAATGGTTAAGTAAAATAACCCCGCACCCACTAGCAGGAGGGGCGGGCGTTACAGGTTGGTATCAGAGCCAAGTTTAGCCTTCTCACTACACACACATCAAGCCTCCATCCTACCGCTCCAAGTAAGACTTTCTGTACTTACTCTATTTTATTTATGTACAATATGAAATGTTTTAGTATCCATGAACCTACGTATGACTGATATGGATTTCCTTCTTGTATGATAAGCAATAATTAATGTGCACGAATATAAGTAGGGATGACTCTAGACTTATGCTAGCCTCATTGTTATTTATGAAAATAGATATGGCTAGAAGACGTAGTAACAGGGCTGATGAGACAGTGACCCCACCAGATCTGACTAAGGTAGTCACAGATCTCCAGCGTCAGATCACGGAGCAACAACAAGTAATCACTGCTCTGATGAATCAGCAAGGAAACCCTGTCACCCCACCAACAAATCAGAATGCAGTGCTCGTCATACCAATAGTTGCACCAGTACCACCGGTAGCCCCTGCCCCAGTGGTCCGACAGGAGACCTACTTGATACAGTGGCTAAGGCTGAAGCCGGAGAATTTCTCGGGTACTTGTGAGCCATGGGACGCCCAAGCCTGAATCAAGACAGTGGAAAGTATTGTGGAATTGCTGGACTGGCCTGTATCGGAAAAGATCAAATGCGTGTCATTCTGTTTCTCCGGAGACGCAAGAATGTGGTGGGAAATAGTTAAGGCTAAGAGACAAATTAATCTGATGAACTGGACGGACTTCGAGACAGATTTCTTCGAGGAATTCTTCCATATGCAAGTAACGAACCGACATTACGACGAGTTCACCGAGTTCCGGCAAGGTGACTTATCAGTGAACGAAGCAGTGAAGCGCTTCAACCGTCTTGCACGCCTCTGCCCAGAGTTAGTCAGCACGGAAAGAGAAAGGGTTAGGCTGATGCTGAAAATGCTTCAACCCGAGATAGCATTAAATGTGGCCGACGAAATTAATAGACCACAGACTACAGAAGAACTGGTCAGCAGTGCCCTGATCACTGAACATTATCAGAAGGCGATGAACGAGAATAAGAATCAGGCACAGACACAAGGACAGAAATCTCAGGGTACCAAACCCAGCTGGAAAGGAAACTCAAATGGAAAAAGGAAACAATGGAACAACACCAAAGGAGGACCAGCAAATAAGCAACCTAAGTACCCTCAGTGTACCATTTGTGGGAAGCAGCATTCCGGAGTATGCCACAAGGGTACGAGGAAGTGTTACAGCTGCGGACGGGAAGGACATATGGCCAGAGACTTCCCTACCCAGTCCCAGACACCATCCCAGCAGTATAATCAGAATAGGAGTGCGCCTTCACAGCTACACCTGATGTAGGCGGCCATTGAAGGAACTCCGATTAGCCAAGGGAGATTGGAAGCCCCGCCAGCTACGACGAACGGCAGGGTTTTCTCTCTTACCAAAGATGATGTGGCAAGTGCCTCTACCGTTGTCACAGGTCAGCTGCCTATTTTCAGTCAATATGCTAATGTGTTATTTGATACTGGGGTGACGCACTCGTTCGTCTCTATACCTTTCATGAAGAAGCTAGAGATACCACCACAAGCCTTAAATGGCAAATTCTTAACAACTCTGCCTTCGGGAGAAGTAATGTCATCTACTCATATGCTGCGAGCCGCACCCATCAGAATCGCAGACAGAGAACTCTACTGTGATCTGATAGTGCTTGACATGCAAGATTATGACAGTATATTGGGCATGGATTTCCTGAGCAAGTACGACACTTCAATCGAGTGCCGTCAAAGAAAAGTGATTTTCCGACCTGAAGATGAGCCGATGTTTGAATTTGTTAGAGAACCAAGGAAAGAAACCGGGAGATTCTTATCAGCCATGAAAGCACAAAAGATGTTAAATAAGGGATGTACTGGGTTTTTAGCACAAGTAATCGATACAAGTCATGCTGAGGACCAGAAACTAGAAAATGTCAGAGTGGTGTGCAACTATCCAGAAGTGTTTCCCGATGAACTACCAGGGTTAGGCCCTGATAGGGACATAGAATTTGAGATTGAACTGATTCCTGGTACTAAGACGATCTCTAAAGCACCTTATCGTATGGCGCCGGCTGAGTTGAAGGAACTACAGGGACAACTACTAAAGTTACTTGACAAGGGACTTATTCGCCCGAGTCACTCTCCATGGGGAGCTCCAGTACTGTTTGTGAAAAATAAGGATGGGTCTATGTGAATGTGTATAGACTACCGAGCGCTGAACAATGTGACAATCAAGAACCGGTATCCTCTTCCATGGATAGAAGACCTGTTCGACCAATTAAGGGGAGCGACCGTCTTCTCTAAGATTGACCTAAGGTCCGGCTATCATCAAGTGAAAGTGAAACAGGATGATATACCGAAGACGACATTTCGAACAAGATACGGACACTATGAGTTCATAGTTATGCCCTTCGGAGTAACAAATGCTCCTGCTGTATTTATGGACCTGATGAATCGGGTGTTCACGGCATATCTCGACAAATTCGTGATCGTCTTCATTGACGGTATTCTCATCTATTCAAGAACCCCGGAAGAGCATGCTGAACACCTGAACACCGTACTACAGATTCTTCGAGAAAAACAACTATATGCAAAGTTCTCCAAATGCGAGTTTTGGCTCGATCGAATATCATTCTTGGGTCATGTCATCTCCAACGGCGGAGTAATGGTAGATCCAAACAAGATCGAAGCTGTAAGTAACTAGAACAGGCCAAAGAATGTCGGTGAAATCAGAAGTTTTCTCGGGCTAGCAGGCTACTACCGGAAGTTTGTGGAGGACTTCTCTAAAATTGCAGCCCCTATGACGATTCTCACCAAGAAGAACAAAAAGTATGAATGGACGGATGAATGCGAGAAGAGTTTCACGGAATTAAAAAGGATACTGACCAGTGCTCCAATCCTTACTCTTCCGGAAAGTAACAAAGGCTTCGATATGTACAGCGACACTTCCAAATTAGGACTTGGAGCTGTACTCATGCAAGTCGGCAAGGTTATTGCATACGCCTCTAGACAACTCAAAGAGCACGAAAAGAACTACCCCACTCATGACCTAGAGCTAGCAGCTGTGGTCTTTGCTCTCAAAACATGGAGACATTATTTATACGGAGTCCGGTGTAAGATTTATACCGACCACCAGAGTCTGAAATATTTCTTCACCCAGAAAGATCTGAATATGAGGCAACGCAGATGGCTTAAGTTAGTTAAGGACTATGACTGCGAGATCTTTTATCATCCTGGAAAAGCGAACAAGGTGGCTGATGCACTCAGCAGGAAGACCTGTGCCACCTGATGTAGCTATTTTAAGTTCGAGGACGAATTTTCTATGAGGTATGGGGTACTGTAACACCCACGAAATGATAAGCTATACTTACGAGTATTTTTCCTTTAGAATAAAAGAAAAAGGAGAAATGGAAATAGAAACCAAAATAAAATAAAAAGGAAGTGAGGTTAAGGTTTGAATCTTGAACCTCCCACAAATAATAGAGTTAAATTGGTTTATGGTAACCACTAGGATAATGAATAATAGATGAATAGAAAAGAATGGAAATTGTAGTTAAAAGTAAGAAGATATTTAAGTAAAGGAACAAGAGAAAACCAAGTAGCTTACCTCCTCTTCCTCTTGGTTAAGGAAAGAAGCAAGCAAAAGCCAAGTTGCTTTCCTCCCTTTCTTTTCCTCTAATTTTGTGGGAATTAAGAGAGGGTAGAGATAGAGGGGTTAAGGGGATGAATGAAGACATGTTTCATTTACATGAGAAATAAATAGGATTGAGAGAAGAAAAGAAAGTTGTTAATCCTTCCTTCTTCTTCCTCCTTCTTCTTTCTCCTTCTTCCTTCTCCACCGAGACATAGAGCCCTCTCTCCCTCATTTCTAAAAAACAAGCTAAGGTTTTCTCTCCAAGAAAACTAATTTCTAAGAAGGAGTCTCAAGGTTTACTCCTTACAAGAAAGAGAAAACAAAAGGAAGAACAAGGAAGAGAATGTAACACCCACGAAATGTTAAGCTATACCTAGGAGTATTTTTCTTTAAAATAGAAGAATAAAAGAAAGAAAGAGAAAAATGGAAAAATAGAAATCAAAATAAAAAGAGGTGAGGTCAAGGATTGAACCTTGAACCTCCCACAAATGATAGAGTTAAATTGGTACATAGAACCACTAGAGTAATGAATGATATGTGAATAGAAAAGAATGGAAATGGTAGTTAAAGGTGAGAAGATGGTTAAGTAAAGGAACAAGAGAAAACCAAGTAGCTTACTTTCTTTTCCTCTTGGTTAAGAGAAGAAGCAAGCAAAAGACAAGTTGCTTGCTTCCCTCCCTCTCTCTATTTTCGTGAGATTAAAAGAATGAGGAAATAGAGGGGTTAAGGGAATGAATGAAGACATGCTTCATTTACATGGAAATAAATAGGGTTGAGAGAAGAAAAGCAAGAGATTAATCCTTCCTTCTTCTTCTTCCTCCTTCCTTCTCCTTCTTCATTCCCCACCGAAACCAAAAGCTCTCCCTCTCCTCATTTCCAAAAGCTAAGCTAAGTTTCCTCTCTAAGAAAACTAATTTACAAGAAGGAGCCTTCAAGATCTACCCCTTCCAAGAAAGAGAAACAAAAGGGAGTGCAAGAAAAAGAAGCTCTCTTCTTCCTCTTCACCTAGAGTATCTTTCCTTAAGAAAAACCACAAGCGAAAGGAAGTAAGTATCCCCTCACCTGTGGTACAAGTTGCTTTTGTTTTCATATAAGAGTAGAATGCTTAAAACCTAGGGTCACAAGTTTGAAACTTTCGGCCAAGTATAGAAAAAGAAAGATTTGGGTAGATCAAGATCTAAATAAAGCGTGTTCATTATGTTCTTATGATAAGTACCCTAGTATAAGAAGCTAGTTAATGTTCTCATGTTGTATGTGACTTAAAACCTAGATTTATAAACATGAACTTTCGGCCAAGTATAGATGAAGGACCTAGGAAAGCTTAAGACCTAAACTAACCATGTTCACTACATCCTTATGATATGTATGCTATGTTAAGGGATTGGGTTGGTTTTTCTTATGCTTGAATGTTGCTTAAAGCTTAGCTTACTCTTCATGTATGTTTCGGCCAAGAACCAAATTAGGGTTTAGAGAAGCTAAAAAGTTAACCTAGCATGCTCATGTACCTCTTGATGATATGATATGAATTTAGCTAGGTGTTTATGTTTACATGTTGTTTAAAACTTAACTTCCCTTCATGAGTGGTTCGGCCAAGAACCAAATTAGGGTTTAGAGAAGCTAAAAAGTTAACCTAGCATGCTCATGTACCTCTTGATGATATGATATGAATTTAGCTAGGTGTTTATGTTTACATGTTGTTTAAAACTTAACTTCCCTTCATGAGTGATTCGGCCAAGAACCAAATTAGGGTTTAGAGAAGCTAAATGTAATGACCCACCTTCTACACTACTACTACTACTCTAAAGGTGGGCGTTACCTAACTACTACTCTACTTAACAGGTATGATTAAAAACCACATGGAAACCCTACCGAAAAATTTCGACAAAGTCTCCCCTGTACCGGTGACCAAATCAACAATATAAACAGTGTATACTCAGCCACAGGCGGCTGGAACATATAATTACACAACCACGCAGTGATAAAAAAAAATAATAACTCAAAGGAAACTATTCTAGCAATGGTGAACAACACAATAACTCAAACAATAGACATAACAAGCTACAAGTGCGGAATAGACCCAATTACAATCTCAACTTCATCATAGCATTAAGGAGAAAAGAAAAAGGAAACTCTAAACAGATAAGTTTTGACAACTCCTTAGCAAACTCTTGATCTCTCCATAGTCCAGCCATCATACACCTTCATCACCACCACCTTGTCGCCTTCCTTTCATACTTTAGCTTTTCCTTTATCTGCAGTAGGAGGAAAAAAGAAATCTATAAGCGAAACGCTTAGTAAGTACTAATCTATCTCACAAAAACTCGAAGTACATAGAAATAATGCAACAATACTAAAACTGAAATGCTAAAAGAAAAGCTGCATGTACTCATCTAATAGCAAAGTACTCATGGTGTACAGAAATAAAACTGAACACTGGAAATAATACTAAAGGAACTGCTCATGTGTAAACTGATAGCAAAGAAAAACTAAGGAATCTACTCATGTAATTCTAATAGCTAATCATGCTGCTCATCTAATAGGTAAACATGAAAAACTACTCATCTACTAGATAAACATGGTAGAATAAAGAACTAAACTTACTGATTTTTTAGAACTATATGAAACTTATTTCATTTGTTCTAAACTTAATCTTTAATACTTTATGTTTATGTAAAACTCGTTTTACTTGTTCAAAAACTTATACTTATAATACTTCAAAATAATAATCAACTTCTTCTTGGGCCCAGGCTTAGTACCATCTTATGCGCGTTCCCTAATAGGTTGGGGTAGCGAGCCACCAATCCTAAAAGAGCAGACCTTGGTCTACCAGGGCCAAGACCTTGGAATTGGACACCTGAATTTGTTTAACGACAACCTTGTGAAGTCGGGTACTAGCCTCTTCTTAAAAGTAAAATACTTATAATCTTAATTACTTCTTCTTTAAATACCTTGGCATTTTAATAGACACCTTGTGTGCCAAAATCCCTAAAGTCTTGACTTTGGAATTTACTTAAGGCCTTGGCCTTTCTCTTTCTTTTCTTTTTCTTTCTTTTACTTGTTAATACTTCTAAAAGTATTTAATAGGATTCTTATTTTTCCACTAGAATACATGGCTGTTCATACTTGTTAAAATAGCAAATGAAAACAACTTTGAGCTTACTAATCATGCTATAAAATAGAGCAAAAGAAAGCAACTTTAATCTTACTAATCATGCTATAAAATAGAGCAAAAGAAAGCAACTTTAAGCTTACTAATCATGCTATAAAATAGAGCAAAGAAAGCAACTTTAAGCTTACTAATCATGCTATAAAATAAAGCAAAAGAAAGTAACTTTAAGCTTTCTAAACATGCTGTAAAATAGGGCAAAAGAATGCAACTTTGAGCTTTCTATACATGCTGTAAAATAGGGCAAAAGAATGCAACTTTGAGCTTCCTATACATGCTGTAAAATAGGGCAAAAGAATGCAACTTTGAGCTTCCTATACATGCTGTAAAATAGGGCAAAAGAATGCAACTTTGAGCTTCCTATACATGCTGTGATAAGAGCAAAGAAAGCTAATCTAATCTTACTAATCATGCTACAAGATAGAGCAAAAAGAAAACTAATTTGATCTTGCTAATCATGTCACAAAATGGAGCAAAGGAAACTAATTTGATCTTGCTAATCATGCTACAAAATGGAGCAAAGGAAACTAATTTGATCTTGCTAATCATGCTGGAACTTACGGCTATTCATGCTCTTGAAATGCCAAGAACTAAATCTGTTCATCAATAAGGAACATAAGGAGACATGCTTGAAGATGTAATTAATCAGGCTCTTCAATGGCAAGGGAAATTCAAGCACAAAACACAACTCAAAGAACTAAAACAGCAAGCCAAATGAATGCCTAGTGTTGTCTTGAATCTAATCCGAAGGCTTTTAAGTAAAGATTTCTCTCACAGCAGTATCATAATTCTAAATGCTACACTTAGGTTCAAAACTGAAGTTTACAATCTCTAATGTTGAAAGGCATTGTTCGGCTTGATAAACAGGGCAAGGAAAAATAAAGCCCTAGCATATAATTCTACTCGGCATAGCAAAAACCGAAGCAAGGAAATGAAAACCGAAAGCTCGGAGCAACTCCTACCACAGGTGAGTAGTACTTACCCTTACTTTTAGGACTTACAACCGGAAGGAAGAGATCTAGGGTTTGGGTGAAACTTGAGATCTCGGCTCTTCTTCACGTTTCCGAGCTCCCCTCGTCAAGGTGGTCACGCACGGGTGAAAACCGGCTGGAAAAACCTTTCGCTAGCACCAGAGACAAAACTAGGGCTTCGTCGTCTTCGTTTTCGCCTAAACAGCAGAGACGCCGCGCCGTCGCGTGAGAAGAGGAGAGGAATCGGGAGTTTTTAGGTCACGGGAAAAGAAAACATCAACTTATCCCTTAAGTTATTTCCGGTTCCAACTACAGCTTAACTATATTTTGTTCCGTATTTATTTAACAAAACTCCCGCAGACCAGTTGGCTGGCTGGTTCAGTTACGGTCGGGTTCGACCGGGGGTCTTGGGTTCAAGTCTCACCTTCAACGATTTTTTGTCAAAACTTCTTTCTTTTTGTAAACATACTAAACGACCTCCAAAAATTACGTAAAAATACTCTAAAAATTCCTAAAAATATCTAGAATATTTTAAAAGTATTTCCAAATATTTTTATGGACTTTTAGAACTTGAAATAGGAAAAATTGGGTCGTTACAATCCCCCATACCTTATAAAAAGTTCATCCTCGAACTTAGAATAACTCTGGATACTTCTGTCTCATACTGTCCTCCCGCTCCCAAGTGACTTCCTCGTGCTTCTGGTTCTGTCAGATGACCTTCACTAGTGGCACTTCTTTATTTCTTAGTCTCTTGACTGCTCTGTCCACTATCTGTGTAGGTCTGCTCTCATAACTAAGATCCTCTTAGATCTGCACTGACTGAGGCTGAATCACTTGGCTTGAGTCGTGGAGACACTTATTTAGCATGGAGACATGAAATACATTATGTATTGCTGACATGTCTTGTGGTAAATCTAGCTTGTAAGCTACTTTCCCAATCCTCTCTATGATCAGGTAAGGTCCTACATAGCGAGGACTTAATTTGCCCTTCTTGCCAAATCTCATCACTCCCTTCATAGGAGTAACTTTGAGAAAGACTGAATCTCCTACTTGGAATTCTAATGGCCTACGACGTGTGTCAGCATAACTCTTCTGTCTACTCTGGGCAGTCTCAATTCTCTGTCTGATTTTCTGGATCGCCTGAGTAGTCTCATCTATCAGCTCTGTCTGAATACCCATCTCTACTTCCATTTCTTTTCTCTCACCTGCTTCTTGCCAGCATATGGGTGATCTGCACTTTCTGCCATACAGTGCCTCATAAGGTGCCATCTTGATGGTGGCCTGATAACTATTGTTGTAGGCAAATTCAGCTAAGCACAAATACTTGCACCAACTTCCCTTGAAATCTAGCACACAAGCTCTGAGTATATCTTCTAAAATCTGAATTACTCGCTCTGTCTGTCCATCAGTCTGAGGATGGAAGGCTGTGCTGAACTTGAGTTTGGTGCCTAGTGCATTCTGAACGCACTCCCAAAAGTGTGAGGTGAAGTGCCCATCCCTATCAGAAATGATAGATTTAGGAACCCCGTGAAGTCTGATTACCTCCTTAACATATAGCTGTGCCAACTGCTCTATAGAGTGGGGCACCTTGATGGCTAGAAAATGAGCAGACTTGGTCAATCTGTCCACTATCACCCATATCGCATCATATCCATTTGTGGTTCTTGGGAGACCTGTTATGAAATCCATGGATATGTCTTCCCACTTCCACTCTGGTATAGGAAGAGGCTGTAGAACTCCTCCTGGTCTCTAGTGTTCTACTTTGACCCTCTGACATGTCAGACAAGTACTGACATATTTAGCTACATCTCTTTTGATTCCAGACCACCAGAACCTCTGTTTCACGTCTTGGTACATCTTGGTAGAACCAGGATGCATGGAGTAGGGTGTACTATAAGCTTCCTCTAAAATTTTCTTTCTCAGCTCTTCATCATTGGGGACACAAAGGCGGCTCCCCTGATAAAGAATTCCACTGTCTGATATTCGAAACTCCGAATTGTCTTCTTTCTGTATTCCTTGCTTGATCTTCTGGATATCTGGATCTTCACTTTGCTTTCTCTGTATATCCTCAAGCAAGGTAGACTCTAAGGTCAATGCAGAGAGTTGCCCATAAATAATTTCCATTCCAAAATCTGACAACTCCTTCTGCAGTGGTAGGGCTAATGATGACAAAGACATCAGGGATGCACTGGATTTTCTGCTTAGTGCATCTGCCACTTTATTAGCTTTTCCTGGATGGTAGAGGATTTCACAGTCATAATCTTTGACCAACTCTAACCACCTACGTTGTCTCATGTTTAAGTCCTTCTGAGTGAAGAAGTACTTAAGAGTCTGATGGTCTGTGAAAATTCTGCACTGAACGCCATACAAATAATGTCGCCAGAGTTTTAGTGCAAAGACCACAGCCGCTAGCTCAAGATCATGAGTGGGATAGTTCTTTTCATAGTCTTTGAGTTGTCTGGAAGCATAAGCTATCACTTTTTCTTCCTACATGAGTACAGCTCCTAAGCCCATCTTGGAAGCATCACTGTAGATGTCAAAACTCCTGTCACTTTCTGGAACTGTCAGGATAGGAGCACTGGTCAGTCTCTTCTTGAGCTCTTGGAAACTCTGCTCACATTTATCTAACCATTCAAACTTCTTGTTCTTCCTGGTGAGGGCTGTTAGTGGAGAGGCTATTCTGGAAAAGTCTTCCACGAATTTTCTGTAGTACCCAGCTAAACCAAGGAAGCTTCTGATCTCCCTGGCGTTCTTGGGTCTACTCCAGTTGTTGACCGCTTCTATTTTGGCTGGATCCACTTGGATGCCTTCTTTAGAAATTATGTGACCTAGAAATGCCACCTGATCTAACCAGAACTCGCACTTTGAGAATTTAGCGTAAAGCTGCTTTTGCTGAAGAGTCTGCAGTACTATCCTCAAGTGTGTGTCATGCTCCTCTGGGGTTCTGGAATAAATTAGAATATCGTCGATGAACACAATAACAAATTTGTCAAGGTATTCTCTGAACACTCTGTTCATCATGTCCATGAAACCTGCAGGTGCATTAGTCACACCAAAAGGCATGACTACAAACTCGTAGTGTCCGTATCTGGTCCTGAAAGTCGTTCTGGGTATATCCTTTTCCTTCACTTTCAACTGATGGTACCCAGAGCGCAGGTCTATCTTGGAGAACACTGTTGCCCCTCTCAACTGATCAAATAAGTCATCGATTCTGGGCAGTGGATACTTGTTCTTGATGGTCACTTGATTCAGAGCCCTATAATCTATGCACACCCGCATAGATCCATCCTTCTTCTTGACAAATAACACAGGAGCTCCCCAAGGTGAGTGACTAGGGCGGATGAAGCCTTTGTCAAGTAGCTCCTGAAGTTGTTCTTGTAACTCTTTTAGCTCTGCTGGAGACATGCGGTATGGATCTTTTGAAATTGGACCGGTTCCAGGAACCAATTCAATCTCAAACTCCACTTCTCTGTTGGGAGATAGTCCAGGTAGCCCTTCTGGATATACCTTTAGATACTCACAGACTACCCGAACATCTTCCTGCTTGGGTCTTTCTTGTTATCTTTGTCCTTCCAGTTTTAATTACTTGACTGGGGTCTCTGTTTCCCCACTGTCTTGTCTTCTATCTTGACTGGCTTGTGTTGCATTTGTTGTGCCTTGTTGCTGTTTAGATAGTGCTCACTAATGCCCTGCTGACCAGCTCTTCACCAATCTATGGTCGGTGAGTTTCACTACTCACATTAGGTGCTATTTCTGGTCTCAGCATTCGGAGCGTCAGTCTGACTCGTTCTTTCACTGTACTTACTAACTCTAGGCAAAGGTGAGCTAGCATGTTAAATCTTTTGACCGCTTCTTCTACTGGTAGGTCACCTTTTCTGAATTCCATAAGCTCCTCATACTATTTATTGATGATCCGTTGACGAAAGACTTTTTCATAAAACTCTATCTCAAAGTCAACCCAGCTCATCTGGTTGACTGCTCTCTTACTCTCCACTCGCTCCCACCACATACAAGCACCTCCAGATAGGCAGAAAGAGGCACACTTACCCTTCTCAACTTCTGGTCAGTCAAGAAGCTCCGTTGTGCTCTCAAGTGTCTTGAACCAAGCCTGGGCACCCCAGGGCTCAGCCTTCCGGTTTCAGTTTCAGCCACTGGATGAGGTATGCTTCTTGTCTTCTAGGTGTTGTGGTGACTTCCAGGGAAACTGATGGGACTTCAGTCACCGCTGGGGTCTCCACATTAATGGTTGGGAGAGTGGGAGGAGTTGGCTTCTGATTGGCCATCAGATTGGTAATCACTTGTTACTGCTCTGCTACTTGTCTCTGAAGTTGAGCAACAACTTCAGAGAGATTAGGCCCAGTGGTTCTGGGCTCTTCGTTCTCCTGATCTTGGTTCTCAGTACGAACGGTACGGGAATGTTCTCTTCTTACCATCTAATTATGCAAAGAAAGAGGCTTGATATCTTCTCTATCCTTTCTAAACATACATAAATATGGATCAAGAAAGGAGAAACAATAACTTCTATCTTACTTAAGTACTCATAAGCAATCACTCTGTACTGCAGTTAATAATAAGGAAAGCAGAATAAAGAAAGAATTTAAATACTTTCTTACTTGGAGATGGCAAGGATGATGCTGATGTGTGTGTGATGCTGGAGAATGAAACGCTACTCTGATACCAACTGTAACGACCCACCTTCTACACTACTACTACTACTCTAAAGGTGGATGTTACCTAACTACTACTCTACTTAACAGGTATGATTAAAAACCACATGGAAATCCTACCAAAAAATTTCGACAGAGTCTCCCCAGTACCGGTGACCAAATCAACAATACAAACAGTGTATACTCAGCCACAGGCGGCTGGAACATATAATTACACAACCACGCAGTGATAAAAAAAAACAATAACTCAAAGGAAACTATTCTAGCAATGGTGAACAACACAATAACTCAAACAATAGACATAACAAGCTACAAGTGCGGAATAGACCCAATTACAATCTCAACTTCATCATAGCATTAAGGAGAAAAGAAAAAGGAAACTCTAAACAGATAAGTTTTGACAACTCCTTAGCAAACTCTTGATCTCTCCATAGTCCAGCCATCACACACCTTCATCACCACCACCTTGTCGCCTTCCTTTCATACTTTAGCTTTTCCTTTATCTACAGTAGGAGGAAAAAGAAATCTATAAGCGAAACGCTTAGTAAGTACTAATCTATCTCACAAATGTTGGTTGCTACTCGGAAAACCTAGAGGTTCCACTGTACAAAAATTTTGTACAAAGGTATGAACCTTTTCCTAGCTACCATGTGTTCTTTTAAATTAAATTTTGGATCGCCTGCGGAACTTAACACGTTTGATCCAAAACTTAATCTATTTGTTCTTTTAGGTTTTGATTTGGATCTCCTGCGGAACTTAACACGTTCGACCCAAATCGCCTTAAGTTATTAATTCCATTAAATATTAATTTCCATAATTGGTTCCCAGTACTGACGTGGCGAGGCACATGGCCTTCTTGGATATGGGAGCAACCACCACCGACTAGACAAAACCTTTTATAGAAATCTAATATTTAATTTCCTAAAATAACTTTAGGTTAACCGAAAAGAGCAATCAAATCACAAGGAAAAAATAAAACAAAAGAACACAACTTCGAAAAACATATTCGAAATACTAGAATCGTAAGCCTCTTGTATTTGGTATTATTTCCATAAATAACTAGCATGATGCGGAAAGAAAAATTACTAGTTATACCTTCTAGAAAGATCTCTTGATCTTCTACCGTATTCCTCTTCTAACCTCGGACGTTGTGTGGGAAACGATCTTCCGAGATGAGAAACCACCAATCACCTTCTTCTCCTCCTAGCTAGGTTCGGCCAACACAAAGAAGCTTCACCAAGGACGAAGAACAAAAAACCAACCAAGCTCCAAGGGATACAAGCTTTCTCTCCTTCTTCTTCTTCTTCTCCAAGTAGTATCCGGCCACCACAAGAGCTCCAAGCCAATAGAGAAGGTTCGGCCACCACCAAGAGGAAGAGAGGAAGAGAGGTTGGCCGGCCACAACACCAAGGAAAAGAGAAAGAAAAATAGAATAGAGTCGTTAGCCTTGAAGCCTCCTCTACCTCCTCTTTTATAATCCTTGGTCTTGGCAAATAAGGAAAATTTAATAAAAACTTCCTTAATTCTTTTGCCATTGAAAAGGAAAATTTATTTAATTAAAACAATTTTCTCTTTTCAAATTTTAGTGGCCGGCCACAACACATAAATTCTCCAAGCAAATAAAATTTTAAACACCAATTAAAACTTCCTTATTTGCTTCCGGAAATTTATAAAAAATTTCTCCAACAATTTTATCCCTTCATGATTGGTTTATAAAAAGGAAATTTAATAAATTAAAATCATTCTTTTAAACATGTGGATAAAAAGAAAGTTATCTCTAAAAATTAAAATTTCTTTTAATCTACAAATAAGGAAAGATATCAAATCTTTTCTTAATCTTTTGTAGAAACTTATAAAAGAGAATATTTAATTTTAAACTCTCTTTTAAATCATGAACATGGTTAAAAAGGAAAGTTTTCTTAAAATTTAAAATCCTCCTTTAATCAACAAATAAGGAAAGATTTCAAATTTTAAACTCTCTTTTAAACATGTAGATGATTTACAAATAAGGAAAGTTTTTACCAAAAAATTAAAATCATCCTTTTAAACTACAAATAAGGAAAGAGATTAATCTCTTCTCTTAATCTTTTGTAGAAAGCTATAAAAGGAAATTTTTAATTTTTAAACTCTCTTTTAAAATCATGATATCCACATAAGAAATAATTTTAATAAAAATCCTTTTTAATATTCTAGTGGCCGGCCACCTAAGCTTGGGACCCATGCTTTGGCCGGCCACCTACATGGCTCATCCACTTGGACTTGGCCGGCCCTAGCTTGGGTTCCAAGCTAGCTTGGCCGGCCCCATTGGATGGGTAAGAAGGTGGATATACGGTGGGTATAAATCTCAATATACTAGAGGCTACGATAGGGACCGAGAGGATGAATTGGTTTTGGTCTCCCGATGAAATTAAGCATCCCGTGTTCGCCCCGAACACACAACTTAATTTCATCAATAATAATTCATTCCACTAAAGAACTATTATTGAACTACCGCACCAATCCCAAATTACATTTTGGGCTCCTTCTTATTATGAGTGTGTTAGTCTCCCTGTGTTTAAGATAACAAATGTCCACTAATTAAGTAAGTTACTGACAACTCACTTAATTAATATCTAGCTCCAAGAGTAGTACCACTCAACTTCATCGTCATGTCAGACTAAGTCCACCTGCAGGGTTTAATATGACAATCCTTATGAGCTCCTCTTAGGGTCATTCTCAACCTAGATCACTAGGACACAGTTTCCTTCTATAATCAACAACACACACTATAAGTGATATCATTTTCCAACTTATCGGGCTTATTGATTCATCGAACTAAATCTCACCCATTGATAAATTAAAGAAATAAATATCAAATATATGTGCTTGTTATTATATTAGGATTAAGAGCACACACTTCCATAATAACTGAGGTCTTTGTTTCTTTATAAAGTCAGTATAAAAGAAACGACCTCTAATGGTCCTACTCAATACACTCTAAGTGTACTAGTGTAATTATATAATTAAGATAAACTAATACCTAATTACACTACGACCTTCCAATGGTTTGTTCCTTTCCATTATGGTCGTGAGCTACTATAATTTATAATCGATAACATGATCCTCCGTGTGTGACACCACACACCATGTTATCTGCAATATAAATTAATTGAACAACTACATTTATCATAAATGTAGACATTTGACCAATGTGATTCTTGTTTATACCAAAAGCTAGGCTTTTAGTATACACTCTAACAATCTCCCACTTATACTAAAAGACTAAGCTGCCATATCTGCTGCCATACATCTGATTCCCAACCCTTCAACATGTCCATCAAAAGCTCTCGCCTTAAGGACCTTAGTGAAAAGATCTATAGGTCATCATCTGATGCATTCTAGGCGGCAACAACTTCTCCTCGTTTATACGATTTCTCGTATTGGGTGGTACTTGCGCTCTATTGTGTTTACTTTCCTTATAGACTTATGGTTTCTTCGAGTTTGCTACTGCACCAACATTATTACAATAAATTTGTAATAATCTTTGGACAAACCAGAAATCATATCTAAGTCTATCTTGAGGTTATTGAGTCATTCAGCTTTTATGACTACCTCAAAGGCTTGCCATATACTAAGCTTCTATGGTGGAGTCCAGAAAAACACATATGCTTATCACTCTTCCATAGTTATGACTTTACCTCCTAAAACACAAAACCCCGAGGTTGACTTATTATTGTCCCTATCCGATTGGAAGTCAAAATTCATGCAACCCACAAGGACCAAATTAACTGCCTTGTAAGCTAGCATATAATCTCTAGTACCTCTAAGGTACTTCAATATATGCTTTACTGCAATCCACTGTCCTTGTCCAGGGTTACTTTGATATCTGCTAACTATGCCCTTGGCAAAACAGATTTCTTATCTCGTACATAACATACATTAGGCTTTCGACAGCCGAAGCATAAAGAACTGCCTTTATTTCCTTTATCTTCTTTGATGTCTACAGAGACATATCTTTAGATAAAGTTACTCCATCCTGAAAAGGTAAGAAACCTTTCTTGGAGTTTTGCATGCTTAAAACGAGCAAGGATTTTTCTGATATATGAAGCTTGGGATAAGTAAAATATTCTTTTATTGCGATCACTAATTACTTTGATATATACATTCTCCCAAGTCCTTTATATCGAATTGTTTGAACAACCATACCCTTACTTCTGACAACATTTTGATATTGTTTCCAACTACCAAAAATGTTATCTACGTATAGTACAAAAAATACCACCACGCTTTCATCACACCTTTTGTATACACAAGACTTATCCGGTTACTAAATCCATAGATCTAGATTACTTTGATAAACCGAATGTTCCAAGACCTTGAAGCTTTATCTCAGTCCATAGACTGATTGAGCTTGCACACAAGATGCTCTTAGCCCTTTGCAATGAACCCTTCTGGTTGCTTTATCCGATGCTTTCTTCAAGACTTCCATTAAGGAATGCTGTCTTGACATCCACTTGCCAAATAGATAAAAGAATCCGGATAGACTTAAGCATGGATACCAGTGAAAAAGTTTCCTTTTTCATCAAGCCTTGCTTTGAAAGTTACCACCTTCCTGTCTATCCCTCTTTTCCTATTATAGACCTTTTTACACCCAACGACTTTTACACCATTTGGTGATTCTACAAGCTTCCAGATTTTATTAGAACACATATATTCTAATTCTGTTATTCATTACTCTTTGCCAAGATGCTGCATCTTTATCTTGGAGTACTTCATCATATGACCGGAGATCAGGTTCATGTCCTCCAGGGATCGAATCCAAAAACTCTCCCAAAACATGAACCTATTTAGGTTGCCTAACAACCCTCCCACTACGACAAGGCACTTTCTGCAATTGTGTATCATATGTGATACGTGTTGCAGTTTTCTTGTGGTATATCATCTTGTACAGTTGGTACTAGGTTAGACATGTCCTTTATTATTTCCTTAAGAACAAATTTACTTATGAGCACGTGGTTCATTATATAGTCCTTTTCTAAAAATCAGTCATTAATGCTAACAATGACCTTCTGATTTTTAAGACTATAAACCTACTTTTGTTTATCTAGGATAACTTACAAACAAGTGAACTCCTATCCAACTTATCATTATCTCTCTTTAACATATGTGCTAGATTACCCGAATCCGAATATGCTTCAAAATAGGCTTACGCCTATTCAGCAATTCTATATGAGTAGAGAGTTATGACTTGGAAGGCACTATGTTCACTTTCATTTTCAGAGTTTATCCTTAAAACAAATTTGGTAATTTTCTGAATAACTCATCATCTATCTAATTATTCCATAAGAGTTCTTTACCTTCTTTCTACTACACCATTCTGTTGGGGTGTACCAGATGCAGTTAGTTGGGATTGAAATCCAACTTCTGATAAGTGACTCCTAAAATCTCTCAAGAGGTACTTGCCACTACGATCTTCCATAGTGACTTTTTACTTTATTCCTCCGCATCAACCTTGTACTCTTTGAACTAATCAAAGTACTTAGTCTTGCGGTACATTAAGTAAATTTATTTGTATCTTGAATAGTTGTCTATAAAATAGACGAAACATTCAATACTACCTCTTGTCTGGATAGTCATAGGATCACACAAATCAGAATGAACCGATTTCAACATATCTTTGACTCCATACCCCTTGGACTTAAAAGCTTCTTGGTTATTTTTCCTTCCAAGTAAGACTTGCAGGTTGGAAAGATTTCCACTACCAATGAACCCAAAAGTTCATCGCTACCAATGAATCCTACTCAAGTATAACCTAGCTTTAGATGCCAAAGATATAATTGGTTCATTTCCGAAGGTTGCTTTCTCTTAAAATTAGAAGATGTGTTACTAATTTCCATTTGTTGCATCGTGGGAGTTATTGGATTATAAATTGTCAACCATCATACCAGAATAGATAACTTTCCTATTTTTCTTGATAACAACTTTGTTATCAAAATAGACACAATATCTATAATAGTTTAGAAACTGAAATCAGGTTCTTTCTAAACTTGGTACGTAAAGACAATTACTTAAAATCCATATTTTATTCTTATCAAAGGATAAACATCTCCCACTACAACAGCTACCACTTTTACAGTAGTGCCCATGTGGACGGTGATTTACCTTTCATTTAGTTGTCGGGTTTCCTGGAACCCTGCAATGAATTGCAGACATGATTAATGGCATCTTGTATCTACACTCCAGGTTCTGGTAGATAACACCACTAGACATGTTTCAACTAATGAATTAAATACACCTAAATTGTTCTTAGTTCTAAGAAGACAGTCTACCTTAATGTCCAAGTCCTATTTCCAATCATTACAATTGGGACTACTAAGTCTTTTTCTATAGTATGACTACTAGGGATTGACAAACATCCTAAGAATCACAAAAACATTTGGTTAAGATCAACTCCTTAAAATCTCCATGAATTTTGTGTATACAAAATCGAAGAGGAGATTTTATTCATTAATTTTATTATCTCGTCAACTTTACTTTATGACGAATAAAATTAATAGTTGATCTATCTTTGATCAAATATTTGGTCAAAACTCTTTGAATTTAAAATAACATTGATTCCTCAAACAATATTATTTAAATTTACCAACACCTCAAACACCGTGAATTTTGCATGCCACGTTAGTGTGGACGTATACAAATTCATCATTTATAAGAGGAGGGTTTTACCCATTGACTATCTTGTCAATATAACTTTTTGACAAATAAAATTACCTCAAACACCATGAATCTTGTATGCCACGTCAGTGTGGACGTATACAAATTCAAACATTTGTAAGAGGGTTTTATTAATTTTATTATATTGCCAATCTAGTTTTATGACAAATCAATAGTTGGTTTCCCTTTGGTCACACAAGTGATAGTAGTGACTCCGTTGGGGAGGATACTATTAAATGTGTCTAAGTGTATACCATTTCTTGACACTAAGTCCATTAATAAGATTATGCCCCTTCCGTTGGGGAAGATCACACGCTCTTAATTAACGTCCACCATCCAAAATGGAAGTCAGATGATCATGATGATGCCACACAAGATACAAAGGAAGAGCCAACGCGCAAGCTTGTTTGCATCACTTACAAACCAGTAATGGAGACCATGGGATTTACTTAAAAATCCCTCTCCCACTTAGTTATTTGTAAATGAGGAATTTTAACTATGCTAGCCTACTAAATATGTAAACCAACATACACACACAGCACAATATAAAAGCAATAAATAGAAAATCTAATTTTCAACTATTATGGCTTTTATCTCTAGTTGTCCTCCGTGTGCTGTCATCCCAAGCTGCTGCCATATTTGGCCACCGCCACCGGGACTAGCTGTCGCATCCATCTTGCTCCTAGTTCCGCTGCGCCTCTGTTCCTTAGAAGGTTCCACGCTTTGCAAGATTTGATCCGCGACATAAATAGAATTTTACATTTTTGATCCTATATTCCATAAAAGGAATGTACATGTATCTAGATCAAAAATAAAATCCTAATAAAACTAAATACAGCTCCTGCTGTATTTTATAATACAATCATGCACACACATATAAATGCCCTTGACATGTCCAAGGGTCCAATCACACACATAATAACTAAAAGCCATAAAAGTTGGATCCTGCATCCACAAAGTTAGCACATCCTACTATTAACCTGCCTAAATTATGTATGACATGTGCATAATTAAACTAATACCAAATACACAGAGGCAAACCCCTAGCTCTGATACCAATTGTTGGTTGCTACTCGGAAAACCTAGAGGTTCCACTGTACAAAAATTTTGTACAAAGGTCTGAACCTTTTCCTAGCTACCATGTGTTCTTTTAAATTAAATTTTGGATCGCCTGCGGAACTTAACACGTTTGATCCAAAACTTAATCTATTTGTTCTTTTAGGTTTTGACTTGGATCTCCTGCGGAACTTAACACGTTCGACCCAAATCGCCTTAAGTTATTAATTCCATTAAATATTAATTTCCATAATTGGTTCCCAGTACTGACGTGGCGAGGCACATGGCCTTATTGGATATGGGAGCAACCACCACCGACTAGACAAAACCTTTTATAGAAATCTAATATTTAATTTCCTAAAATAACTTTAGGTTAACCGAAAAGAACAATCAAATCACAAGGAAAAAATAAAACAAAAGAACACAACTTCGAAAAACATATTCGAAATACTAGAATCGTAAGCCTCTTGTATTTGGTATTATTTCCATAAATAACTAGCATGATGCGGAAAGAAAAATTACTAGTTATACCTTCTAGAAAGACCTCTTGATCTTCTACCGTATTCCTCTTCTAACCTCGGACGTTGTGTGGGCAACGATCTTCCGAGATGAGAAACCACCAAGCACCTTCTCCTCCTAGCTAGGTTCGGCCAACACAAAGAAGCTTCACCAAGGACGAAGAACAAAACACCAACCAAGCTCCAAGGGATACAAGCTTTCTCTCCTTCTTCTTCTTCTTCTCCAAGTAGTATCCGGCCACCACAAGAGCTCCAAGCCAATAGAGAAGGTTCGGCCACCACCAAGAGGAAGAGAGGAAGAGAGGTTGGCCGGCCACAACACCAAGGAAAAGAGAAAGAAAAATAGAATAGAGTCGTTAACCTTGAAGCCTCCTCTACCCCCTCTTTTATAATCCTTGGTCTTGGCAAATAAGGAAAATTTAATAAAAACTTCCTTAATTCTTTTGCCATTGAAAAGGAAAATTTATTTAATTAAAACAATTTTCTCTTTTCAAATTTTAATGGCCGGCCACAACAAATAAATTCTCCAAGCAAATAAAATTTTAAACACCAATTAAAACTTCCTTATTTGCTTCCGGAAATTTATAAAAATTTCTCCAACAATTTTATCCCTTCATGATTGGTTTATAAAAAGGAAATTTAATAAATTAAAATCATTCTTTTAAACATGTGGATAAAAAGAAAGTTATCTCTAAAAATTAAAATTTCTTTTAATCTACAAATAAGGAAAGATATCAAATCTTTTCTTAATCTTTTGTAGAAACTTATAAAAGAGAATATTTAATTTTAAACTCTCTTTTAAATCATGAACATGGTTAAAAAGGAAAGTTTTCTTAAAATTTAAAATCCTCCTTTAATCAACAAATAAGGAAAGATTTCAAATTTTAAACTCTCTTTTAAACATGTAGATGATTTACAAATAAGGAAAGTTTTTACCAAAAAATTAAAATCATCCTTTTAAACTACAAATAAGGAAAGAGATTAATCTCTTCTCTTAATCTTTTGTAGAAAGCTATAAAAGGAAATTTTTAATTTTTAAACTCTCTTTTAAAATCATGATATCCACATAAGAAATAATTTTAATAAAAATCCTTTTTAATATTCTAGTGGCCGGCCACCTAAGCTTGGGACCCATGCTTTGGCCGGCCACCTACATGGCTCATCCACTTGGACTTGGCCGGCCCTAGCTTGGGTTCCAAGCTAGCTTGGCCGGCCCCATTGGATGGGTAAGAAGGTGGATATGCGGTGGGTATAAATCTCAATATACTAGAGGCTACGATAGGGACCGAGAGGAGGAATTGGTTTTGGTCTCCCGATGAAATTATGCATCTCGTGTTCGCCCCGAACACACAACTTAATTTCATCAATAATAATTCATTCCACTAAAGAACTATTATTGAACTACCGCACCAATCCCAAATTACATTTTGGGCTCCTTCTTATTATGAGTGTGTTAGTCTCCCTGTGTTTAAGATAACAAATGTCCACTAATTAAGTAAGTTACTGACAACTCACTTAATTAATATCTAGCTCCAAGAGTAGTACCACTCAACTTCATCGTCATGTCAGACTAAGTCCACCTACAGGGTTTAACATGACAATCCTTATGAGCTCCTCTTGGGGACATTCTCAACCTAGATCACTAGGACACAGTTTCCTTCTATAATCAACAACACACACTATAAGTGATATCATTTCCCAACTTATCGGGCTTATTGATTCATCGAACTAAATCTCACCCATTGATAAATTAAAGAAATAAATATCAAATATATGTGCTTGTTATTATATTAGGATTAAGAGCACACACTTCCATAATAACTGAGGTCTTTGTTTCTTTATAAAGTCAGTATAAAAGAAACGACCTCTAATGGTCCTACTCAATACACTCTAAGTGTACTAGTGTAATTATATAATTAAGATAAACTAATACCTAATTACACTACGACCTTCCAATGGTTTGTTCCTTTCCATTATGGTCGTGAGCTACTGTTTATAATTTATAAGGTACTGATAACATGATCCTCTATGTGTGACACCACACACCATGTTATCTACAATATAAATTAATTGAACAACTACATTTATCATAAATGTAGACATTTGACCAATGTGATTCTTGTTTATACCAAAAGCTAGGCTTTTAGTATACACTCTAACAATAAAAACTCGAAGTACATAGAAATAATGCAATAATACTAAAACTGAAATGCTAAAAGAAAAGCTGCATGTACTCATCTAATAGCAAAGTACTCATGGTGTACAGAAATAAAACTGAACACTGGAAATAATACTAAAGGAACTGCTCATGTGTAAACTGATATTAAAGAAAAACTAAGGAATCTACTCATGTAATTCTAATAGCTAATCATGCTGCTCATCTAATAGGTAAACATGAAAAACTACTCATCTACTAGATAAACATGGTAGAATAAAGAACTAAACTTACTGATTTTTTAGAACTATATGAAATTTATTTCATTTGTTCTAAACTTAATCTTTAATACTTATTGTTTATGTAAAACTCGTTTTACTTGTTCAAAAACTTATACTTATAATACTTCAAAATAATAATCAACTTCTTCTTGGGCCCAGGCTTAGTACCATCTTATACGCGTTCCCTAATAGGTTGGGGTAGCGAGCCACCAATCCTAAAAGAGCAGACCTTGGTCTACCAGGGCTAAGACCTTGGAATTGGACACCTGAATTTGTTTAACGACAACCTTGTGAAGTCGGGTACTAGCCTCTTCTTAAAAGTAAAATACTTATAATCTTAATTACTTCTTCTTTAAATACCTTGGCATTTTAATAGACACCTTGTGTGCCAAAATCCCTAAAGTCTTGACTTTGGAATTTACTTAAGGCCTTGGCCTTTCTCTTTCTTTTCTTTTTCTTTCTTTTACTTGTTAATACTTCTAAAAGTATTTAATAGGATTCTTATTTTTCCACTAGAATACATGGCTGTTCATGCTTGTTAAAATAGCAAATGAAAACAACTTTGAGCTTACTAATCATGCTATAAAATAGAGCAAAAGAAAGCAACTTTAAGCTTACTAATCATGCTATAAAATAGAGCAAAGAAAGCAACTTTAAGCTTACTAATCATGCTATAAAATAGAGCAAAAGAAAGTAACTTTAAGCTTTCTAAACATGCTGTAAAATAGGGCAAAAGAATGCAACTTTGAGCTTTCTATACATGCTGTAAAATAGGGCAAAGGAATGCAACTTTGAGCTTCCTATACATGCTGTAAAATAGGGCAAAAGAATGCAACTTTGAGCTTCCTATACATGCTGTAAAATAGGGCAAAAGAATGCAACTTTGAGCTTCCTATACATGCTGTAAAATAGGGCAAAAGAATGCAACTTTGAGCTTCCTATACATGCAGTGATAAGAGCAAAGAAAGCTAATCTAATCTTACTAATCATGCTACAAGATAGAGCAAAAAGAAAACTAATTTGATCTTGCTAATCATGCCACAAAATGGAGCAAAGGAAACTAATTTGATCTTGCTAATCATGCTACAAAATGGAGCAAAGGAAACTAATTTGATCTTGCTAATCATGCTAGAACTTACGGTCGTTAATGCTCTTGAAATGCCAAGAACTAAATCTGTTCATCAATAAGGAACATAAGGAGACATGCTTGAAGATGTAATTAATCAGGCTCTTCAATGGCAAGGAAATTCAAGCACAAAACACAACTCAAAGAACTAAAACAGCAAGCCAAATGAATGCCTAGTGTTGTCTTGAATCTAATCCGAAGGCTTTTAAGTAAAGATTTCTCTCACAGCAGTATCATAATTCTAAATGCTACACTTGGTTCAAAACTGAAGTTTACAATCTCTAATGTTGAAAGGCATTGTTCGGCTTGATAAACAGGGCAAGGAAAAGTAAAGCCCTAGCATATAATTCTACTCGGCATAGCAAAAACCGAAGCAAGGAAATGAAAACCGAAAGCTCGGAGCAACTCCTACCACAGGTGAGTAGTACTTACCCTTGCTTTTAGGACTTACAACCAGAAGGAAGAGATCTAGGGTTCGGGTGAAACTTGAGATCTCGGCTCTTCTTCACGTTTCCGAGCTCCCCTCGTCGAGGTGGTCACGCACGGGTGAAAACCGGCTGGAAAAACCTTTCGCTAGCGCAGGAGACAAAACTTGGGCTTCATCGTCTTCGTTTTCGCCCAAACAGCAGAGACGTTGTGCCGTCGCGTGAGAAGAGGAGAGGAATCGGGAGTTTTTAGGTCACGGGAAAAGAAAACATCAACTTATCTTTTAAGTTATTTCCGGTTCCAACTACAGCTTAACTATATTTTGTTCCGTATTTATTTAACAAAACTCCCGCAGACCAGTTGGCTGGCTGGTTCAGTTACGGTCGGGTTCGACCGGGGGTCTTGGGTTTAAGTCTCACCTTCAACGATTTTTTGTCAAAACTTCTTTCTTTTTGTAAACATACTAAACGACCTCCAAAAATTACGTAAAAATACTCTAAAAATTCCTAAAAATCTCTAGAATATTTTAAAAGTATTTCCAAATATTTTTATGGACGTTTAGAACTTGAAATAGGAAAAATTGGGTCGTTACACTAAAAAGTTAACCTAGCATGCTCATGTACCTCTTGATGATATGATATGAATTTAGCTAGGTGTTTATGTTTACATGTTGTTTAAAGCTAAATTTCCCTTCATGAGTGGTTTGGCGAAGAACCAAATTAAGGTTTAGAGAAGCTAAAAAGTTAACCTAGCATGCTCATGTACCTCTTGATAATATGATATGAATTTAGCTAGGTGTTTATGCTTGCATGTTGCCTATAGCTTGGTTTCCTCTTTATGAGTGGTTCGGCCATTATGAGTTTAGAAGCTTAGATATGCCTCACATGATACGTTATGAATTAGGAGAAGTTATTTAATGATGTCATGCATGATTGTGTCTTTTATGAGGTGTTATGTGCCCAAAGATGCATGTTTTATGATATGACAAATAACATGCTCATTATGTATGCTTATGATCCATGCATGTGCTGTGTGCCCAAATATGCATGCTTTATGATATGGTAAATGGCATGCTCATTATGTATGCTTATGATCTATGCATGTGTTGGGCACGCATGTGTTGTGTGCCCAAATATGCATGCTTTATGATATGGTAAATGACATGCTCATTATGTATGCTTATGATCCATGCATGTGCTGCATGCCTAAATATGCATGCTTTATGATATGGTAAATGACATGCTCATTATGTATGCTTATGATCCATGCATGTGTTGTGTGCCCAAATATCCATGCTTTATGATATGGCAAATGACATGCTCATTATGTATGCTTATGATCCATGCATGTGTTGTGTGCCCAAATATGCATGTTTTACTCCTCATGATATGATAAGATATGTTATGTTATGATATGAACCATGATATGATATTTTACTTTGTATGGCCTGTACCAAGGGTGGGCTCCATAAGCGCCCCTAGGCCGACGGACTATGAACGGGTCTAGTAAAGGGATGAGCTCCTTAGTACGCCCTTAGGTCGACGGACTATGAACGGACCTAGATCCCTAGTAGGTTCGGGGCTAACTACCCTGTCTTAGGGATTGCGCGCATTTATGTATGTATGTGGTACAAGTCGGGCCCTCATGATGATATTATGTTTAAGTACTATATGATATATTTTAAAAGACATCTTGCATTATGAAACATGATGATTTATGATATGATATAACATGATGTTCTTTATGATTTATGATATGACATGTTATGCTCTTATGATTTATATGACATGCTATGCTCTTATGATTTATATGACATGATGATTATGATATGACATAGCATGATGTTCTTTATGATTTATGATATGACATGCTATGCTCTTATGATTTATATGACATGATGATTATGATATGACATAGCATGATGTTCTTTATGATTTATGATATGACATGCACTCTTATGATTTACATGACATGGTGATTTATGATGTGATATAGCATGATGTTCTTTATGAGATAATATGTTATGATGCTATGCATTCACCATGTAATTTTAGATGATTATATTTCCATGATTATATGCTATGTGTTTATGCTTGAAATATGGATTTTGTGAGTAGGAAAGGATTTTACTAAGCCAGTGTGTTTACAGCTTACTTTCCTTGTACCACAGATAAAGGTAAAGAATGGATGACCTAGGGGAGCTGCAGGAGAGGCAAGGAGATGTGTGTGGTGGTGGTTCGGCTAAAAGAAATGGAAGACCTGCTTATGTTATTTCGTTATGATGAAATGGACTAAGTGTGTTATGTTATTGTCCGTATGACTTCAGGATATTTTTAAGTGTTTTATTTTCGAAAGAAATTTTAATATGCATATATGTTTCCGCAATAGTAATGGTTATGTAAGTAACCCCGCACCCTACTAGCAGGAGGGGTGGGCGTTACAGAGAAGCTCCTTCTTCCTCCTCACAAGGGTACCACTTTCTTTAGGATCAACAAGCGAAAGGATGTAAGTATCCCCTCACCTGTGGTACAAGTTGTTATGTTTTTCCATAAGATTAGAATGCTTAAAACCTAGGGTCACAAGGTGGAACTTTCGGCCAAGTGTAGATGAAGGACCTAGGAAAGCTTATGACCTAAACTAACCATGTTTACTATGTCTTTATGATATGTATGCTATGATAAGAGATTGGTTTAGTTTTTCTTATGCTTGTATGTTGCTTCAAACTTAAATTCATGCTCCTAAGGTGTTCGGCCAAGTCATGAATAAAAAGGATTAGGGAAGTTCAAGACCTAAATAAGCATGTTCATTATGTTCTTATGATAAGTACCCTAGTATAAGAAGCTAGTTAATGCTCTCATGTTGTATGTTTACTTAAAACCTAGATTTATACTTGTGAACTTTCGGCCAAGTGTAGATGAAGGACCTAGGAAAGCTTAAGACCTAAACTAACCATGTTCACTATGTCCTTATGATATGTATGCTATGATAAGAGATTGGTTTGGTTTTTCTTATGCTTGCATGTTGCTTAGAGCTTGGTTTCCTCTTCATGAAACTTTCGGCCACTATCCAAATTTAGGGTTAAAGGAAGCTTTAAACTAAATCTAGCATGCTCATGTATCTCCTTATGATATGATATGAATTTAGCTAGATATTTATGCTTGCATGTTGCTTAGGGCTTGGTTTCCTCTTCATGGATGTTTTGGCCAAGAACAAATTTTAGGATTCAAGGAAGCTAAAAATTTAATCTAGCATGCTCATGTATCTCCTTATGATATGATATGAATTTAGCTAGATATTTATACTTGCATGTTGCTTAGGGCTTGGTTTCCTCTTCATGGATGTTTCGGCCAAGAACAAATTTTAGGGTTCAAGGAAGCTAAAAATTTAATCTAGCATGCTCATGTATCTCCTTATGATATGATATGAATTTAGCTAGATATTTATGCTTGCATGTTGCTTAGGGCTTGGTTTCCTCTTCATGGATGTTTTGGCCAAGAACAAATTAGGGTTCAAGGAAGCTAAAAATTTAATCTAGCATGCTCATGTATCTCCTTATGATATGATATGAATTTAGCTAGATATGTATGCTTGCATGTGGCTTAGAGCTTGGTTTCCTCTTCTTGCATGGTTCGGTCATGAACAGATTTTAGGGTTCAAGGAAGCTAAAAATTCAACCTAGCATGCTCATGTATCTTCTTATGATATGTTATGAATTTAGCTTGATATTCATGCTTGTATGTTATTTGGAATTTATTTTCCTTCTTCATGAACCTTCGGCCATCATAAGGATCAAAACCTAGGAAAGCTTAGAAATTTGATTAACATGCTTATGACCTTCCTTGTGATATGATATGAAGTTAACATGAGATTCTTATGCTTGTATGTTGTTAGAGTTAAGTTCATACTCTTGAACTTTCGGCCATTATGGGTTTAGAAGCCTAAATGTGCCTCACATGTTACGTTATGAATTAAGAGATGTTATTTAATGATTCCATGCATAATCATGCCTTTTCTATGATAGATGTTGTGTTCATTTACGTATACCTATGAACCATGCATGATTATGTCTCTTATGATGTGATATGTGCCCAAATATACATGCTTTATGATATGACAAATAACATGCTCATTTATGTATGCTTATGATCCATGCATAATAATGTCTCTTATGATGTGCTATGTGCCCAAAGATGCATGCTTTATGATATGATAAGCAAATGCCTAAGAGTTGCTTCCCTTTTTGTTGGGATTAAGAGCACTCTTTATGACATGATAAGTGAAGGCCTAAGAGTTGCTTCCCTTTGGGGATTAAGAGCACTCTTCATGATATGATAAGATAAGATATGCTATGTTACGACATGAACCATGATATGCTATTTTACTTTGTATGGCTTGTACCAAGGGTGGGCTCCATAAGCGCCCCTAGGCCGACGGACTATGAACGTGTCTAGTAAAGGGATGAGCTCCTTAGTACGCCCCTAGGTCGACGGTCGTAGTACGGACATAGATCCCTAGTAGGTTCGGGGCTAGCTACCCTGTCCTAGGGATTGCGCGCATTTATGTATGTATATGGTACAAGCCGAGCCCTCATGATGATATTATGTTCAAGTACTATATGATATATTTTAAGACATCTTGCATATGACATGCCACATATTTTAAAAGACATCTTGCATGATATGATTGATGATTTATGATATGATATAGCATGATGTTCTTTATGATTTATGATATGACATGCTATGCTCCTATGATTTATATGACATGATGATTTATGATATGATATAGCATGATGTTCTTTATGATTTATGATATGACATGCTATGCTCTTATGATTTATATAACATGATGATTTATGATGTGATATAGCATGATGTTCTTCATGAGATAATATGTTATGATGCTATGTATTCACCATATGATGTTAGATGATCATATTTCCATGATTATATGCTTATGTGTTTATGCTTGATATATGGATTTTGTGAGTAGGAAAGGATCTTTCTAAGCATGTGTGCTTATAGCTTACTTTTCTTGTACCACAGATAAAGGCAAAGAATGGATGACCTAGGGGAGCTGCAGGAGAGGCAAGGAGATGTGTGTGGTGGTGGCTCGGCTAAGATAAATAAAAGACCTACTTATGTTATTTTGTTATGATGACGTGAACTAAGTGTGTTATGTATTGTTCGCATGACTTCAGGATATTTCTAATGTTTTACTTTCGAAAGAAATTTTAATATGCATGTATGTTTCCGCAATAGTAATGGTTAAGTAAAGTAACCCCGCACCCACTAGCAGGAGGGGCGGGCGTTACAATAAGTACCAAAAGGTTCAAGTCAAATGATATGAACTGAACCTATCTCTGGCATTGTCGCTTAGGTCATATAAATGTGAATCGCTTATCCCAGCTCCATAAAGATGGTTTACTGGACTCATTTGATTTTGAATCATATGAGACATGCGAGTCATGCCTACTGGGCAAGATGACCAAGACTCCCTTTAGTGGACACAGCGAAAGAGCGACCGATTTGTTAGGACTTATACATAGTGATGTATGTGGCCCTTTCAATGTCGCTGCCAGAGGTGGTTATAGGTACTTTATTACATTTACTGATGACTTCAGTAGATATGGTTATGTGTATCTCATGACACATAAATCACAATCCTTTGAAAAGTTCAAAGAATTCAAGAAATGAAGTACAAAACCAGCTAGGCAAGTGTATTAAAATACTTCGATCAGATCGAGGTGGTGAATACCTTAGCCATGAGTTTCGTGACTATCTAGCTGAGTGTGGGATCCTATCCCAACTGACTCCTCCTGGAACACCACAGTGGAATGGTGTGTTCGAAAGGAGGAATCGTACCATATTAGATATGGTACGATCTATGATGAGTCACACAGATCTTCCTATATCCTTTTGAGGATATGCTCTAGATACAGCAGCCTTCACACTTAACCGTGTTCCATCCAAGGCTGTGATAAAGACACTATATAGGATATGGACTGTGAGAGATGTCCAGGTGTCTTTTATGAGGATTTAGGGTTGTGAAGCTTACGTTCGACGTTAAGTCTCGGACAAACTGGGACCCAAATCCGATAAGTGCTATTTTATAGGATATCCCAAGGAAACGAAGGGATATTACTTCTACATTCCCAGTCAACACAAAGTGTTTGTGGCTAAGACTGGGGTATTTCTAGAAAAGGACTTTGTTTCTAGAAAAATTAGTGGGAGTACGTTCGATCTTGAAAAGTTCAAGATATGGACCATAGCACTGAAGCCTTGATGGAAGTTGAACTGGAACCACTATTCCATAAGGAGTTGAGGAACAACAACTAGTTCAGGTAGACCTACCTCTTCGCAGGTCTGATAGGGTACGTCGTCAGCCTGAGAGATACTCATTTCTCTTATCTAACCATGATGATGTTATGCTCATTGAGAATGAGTCTGCCTCCTATCAGGAAGCTGTGATGAGACCAGATTCAGAGAAATGGCTAGAGGCCATGAGATCCGAGATGGAATCCATGTACACCAACCAAGTATGGACTTTGGTTAATCCACCTGAAGGCGTCAAACTCATTGGGTGTAAGTGGGTCTTTATAAAAAAGACTAACATGGATGGACTTATTACCTATAAGGGGCGCTTGGTAGCTAAAGGTTTCAAGCAAATTCATGGTATTGACTATGATGAAACTTTTTCTCCAGTAGCGATGTTTAAGTCCATTCGGATCATGCTTGCTATTGCAGCATATCACGATTATGAGATCTGGCAGATGGATGTCAAAACCGTGTTTCTGAATGGAAACTTGCTCGATGATGTGTATATGGCACAACCTGAGGGTTTTGTAGATCCACTACATACTGGTAGAGTATGCAAGCTGCATAAGTTCATTTATGGACTAAAACAAGCTTCTCGGAGCTGGAATCTTTAATTCGATGATGCGATCAAACAGTTTGGTTTCATCAAGAATGAAGATGAATCCTGTGTCTACAAGAAGGTTGTTGAGAACACAGTTGTCTTCCTTGTATTGTATGTGGATGACATACTACTCATTGGGAACGACATCCCTTTGCTGTCTGTAAAGACTTGGCTAGCGACTTGTTTCTCAATGAAGGACTTAGGTGAAGCATCCCGCATTCTAGGCATAAAGATCTATAGAGATAGATCTAGGAGATTGCTTGGCCTAAGTCAGAGTACATATATTGATAAGGTATTACTACGGTTTGCCATGCAGAACTCTAAGAAGGGATTTCTACCGATGTCACATGGTGTGAGTCTTTCGAAGACTCAAGGTCCCTCTTCTAGAGAGGAGAGAGACCGCATGGATCAGATCCCTAATGTTTCAGCTATAGGATCTATCATGTACGCCATGCTATGTACTCGTCCTGATGTCTCATATGCTTTGAGCATGACGAGCAGATACCAGTCAGATCCAGGTGAAAGTCACTGGATAGCGGTCAAGAATATTCTTAAGTACTTGAGAAGGACTAAAGAATATTTCTTGATATATGGAGGCGATGATGAGCTAGCTGTAAAGGGTTACAGTGATGTTAGCTTCCAAACTTACCAGGATGATTATCAATCGCAGTCTGGGTTCATGTTTTGCATAAATGAAGGTGCTGTGAGCTGGAAGAGTTCGAAGCAGGACACAGTCGCTGATTCTACAACAGAGGCCGGGTATATTGCTGCATCAGAAGCAGCAAAGGAGACAGTTTGGATCTGCAAGTTCATTACTGAGCTTGGGGTGGTTCCTAGCATAGCCGATCCGATAGAGCTCTATTGTAACAACAATGGAGCAATTGCACAGGCTAAGGAACCTCGCTCACACCAGCGGACCAAATACATACTACGACGCTTCCATCTCATTCGAGAGATCATCGATAGAGGAGATGTGAAGATTTGCAGAGTACCCACAGAGGCTAACATCGTTGATCCCTTGACCAAGGCTTTGGCACAGAGAAAGCATGATGGTCACACTAGGTCATTGGGCCTTAGAGCCTACACTGATTGGCACTAGTGCTAGTGGGAGATTGTTAGTTAGAGTCCTAGAGCCAATCATATGATGATTATTATATGGACTCATTGTATCATTTTCCTATATATATAAAGGCTTTTGTTTTGGTTATTATACTTACTTGTATTGGTGCCAAATAACTAAGTATAATAGCGTCCTTGAGTAGAATGTTCTTACCTATATCAATCGATTTATCACGCCCCAACGGAGTCTCTGTCCGAAGAAATTTCGGCAGCATCTCCCCTATACGGCGGACAATATGAAACTTTCTACATATCACATATACATCAGCCACAAGCGGCTGGAATGATAACAAAAAAAAAAAAATAAACACCACGCAGTTTATAAAGATATTCAGCCTCTGGCTGTCACAACCATGCAGTTAATAATAGTAATCAATAACAATAGGACTCTGACTCGAAATCCACCCTACTCCACTACACTCGTAAAGCTCAAATCCAACGAACTCACCTCTTCTGCCGTCCAGGCAGGCATGTAGTAGAATGAAATCCAATATCATATCAAAAATCCATCAAAAGGTATCACTCCCTACAATATCCATAGGAAAAATCCAAAGATAATACTAAAACAAAGTCTGATATAGCAAAAGGCCAAAATAAAACAAATAACGAACTAGTAGAGAACTGGCTCTACGTGCAGATGGGGGGCCAACGTCTGGAACTGCTCCGGACAGCTTCAACCTGAAAATATCAACAATGGAGGCGGGGTGAGTCCAACACTCAGCAGGTACAACTGATATGCATAATAAAACAAATAACAGACAACACTAATCATGCGTACAGTCTCCTGAATACGAGAAGGAATAAATGCAACTGAAATGAAATCAGGAGATAACTGTACTAACCGGAATCAAGGTACAAAGGTAACAGGTCGTCAGACCGAAGAAATCATAATCCTGTATGCATGTCAATCAAATGCATCCATACAAATGCAGCATATAAGTGCAGCAATCACAACAATAAAATGCAATAAATGCATATGGTGACCGTGCACTCGGACATCACTGCTCCTGACAGTGACTGAGTGGACGGAATGCTGTCGGAGTACTCCTGTCCTCTGGCCCCAAATCATAAATGGGGGAGCTCAATGCTCTCATCTCCCGGTACACAATGACGGGGAGGAAAAATCTCTGCCGGCTACCACGCTGAGTCTCCTGACCAACGGAGCCAAACAGAGTCCACCGTCTGCCGGCTACTACGCTGCTACACTAAATGCCAGCGGAGCCAAACAGAGCGGAGCTGACTGCCGGCTACCACGCTGAGTCCTCAGACCAACGGAGCCAAACAGCAGAACCGCCACACACCTGTCTGATATACCACTAATCCATGGGTGGTGGTGGTGTGTGCAGTACATGTAACTGGCGATGGGCTCAACCATAGTGGAGCCGACAATCGCACAGCATGCAAACATGATGCATGATACTAAGCATGGCAATCTCATGAATAGCATAGCAAGATCCATACATAAATAAAAGGTGTACCACAAGTCAATGTATCGGATGGAAGGTACACAAACAGATAGGGTATCATATAAACCCTAGGTCCTGAACATGATGTATCATATGGTTGGGTCACTACCGAAAGCATGTATGGTCAGGTCAATAATAACATGCAGTGCATAATAAATAAACAAACAACATGTAACAGATCATGTAGTGACCAACCGAATCAAAAGGATAACACAATCATTGCTATATGTTAAACACTTTATTATGCATATCAAAAGACATAAGTCAAAGTACCCGCCTCCGAAAATAGAAAGGTCCGATCTGACTCCGAGATACTCGTCTCGCGTCAAAGTCCTGTGTTAAATCGCACAGTTTAGCTAATTTAATTATAAACAAATAGCTAAACTAATTTCTAATCCACTGACTAGTTAGGGTTAGTTTCATGAACCCCAATCACACAGTTATACAACTTATAAACCTAAATCACCCTATAACCAAATTAATTATGTATCAAGTCGTACCTAGAACATGTATCAAAAATGTGTCAACTAAATCCATAAACCAAATACTTACCTTACCGCTGCGGGATGGGGTTGCTGCCAAAAATCAAAAACACCCCACAATACACCAAACCTCACCAATCCGTGACCTAGATTAGAAGCAAAGAAAAACATGAACTGAGATCTAGCCACAAACCTAATTCCACAGCTAGGTATGGCCCTTACCTTCCCAATTCTGCTAGGGCAGATCACAATGAAGACAGAACCACTGTGAAAAGCAAAACTAGGGCACAACTCCTTGTCTTCGGCACTGTCAAACAGAGACACCAGAAGAGAAATTCCGGCCAGCGCTCAGGGACCCAACCTAGGGTTCGGATGCTCGATTTTCGGCGGCTCCAAGTGTCCGCGAGAAGAGGAAGGGAGGCTCTGTGAGTTGCAGCGGCGGCGCTGGAAACTCCACAGCAAGGACTACGGCAGACGAGGCTTCGGCTGGACAGAGGAGAGAAGAATCAGCGTCACTGGAGTCGGGGCAGAGGCTAGGGCGGCGGTCGCGGCGGTGCTAGGGCTGAGAATGCTGTCGTCGTGAGGGGCAGGGGATGAGGAAGAAGAGGAGAGAAGTTCGGCTCTGATGTGAGGAGTGCGAAAAGGGCGTCGGCTCCTAGGGCTCGGCGAGAGCACGCGGTGGCCGGCGCTAGGGTTGTACGCTAGAGGAGTAACCGCTGCCGGCGGTTAGGGCAAGGAGGAGAAAGGAAGGCGGCGTCGGGAGGGCTCGGGTGCGAGGAGGGAGAGAAACGAAGGATTTAAAGAAAATAAAGAAAAATATAAAGAAAAAGAAAAGGAAAAAGGAAAAGAAAAGGAAAAAGGAAAAGAAAATAAAACTTTTCCTTATTAAAACTGGGTAGCCTAAACAGGTTTTTCCAGGCCCCGTTTTCATCCCCGTTAACTCGTCCATACGAGCTCCAAAAAAATTCCGAAAAATATCCAAAAATTCCAAAAAATTCCTTTATTAATAATCGTCATTTTTCCGGTATTTTACATTCTCCCCCACTAATAAAAATTTGGTCCACAAATTTCAGTATCTACCATCAGCAAGTACTAATAACAGATAATAATAATAATTGCTGAACGGTAAATAAACTCACATACCTCAAGTGAAAAGATGGGGATATCGAGCTCGGATAGTATCCTCGAGCTCCCAAGTAGCCTCCTCGTCCGAATGATGCTGCTATCCGACTTTAACCAGCCGGATAGTCTTGTTCCGCAACTGACGCTCTTTCCGGTCGAGAATCCGTACCGGAACCTCCTCATAAGTAATGTCAGGCTGAACTGGAACTGGAATATCTGCCAGTACATGCGTCGAATCGGGTACATAACTCCTCAGCATGGATACATGAAATATATCGTGCACGCCTGACAGGGACGGTGGTAGTGCCAGTCGGTAAGCTACTGCTCCGATCCTCTCTAAGATCTCGAAAGGGCCAATGTACCGCGGAGCTAGCTTACCTCTGAGGCCAAATCTCTTCACCCCTTTCGTGGGTGAAACTCGCAGAAATACATGGTCACCAACAGAGAACTCTAGTGGTCTGCGTCTCCGATCGGCGTAACTCTTCTGGCGATCCTGCGCCTCTGACATCCTCCGTCTGATAGTACGGACCAACTCTGCATCCTGTTGAACTCTCTGAGGTCCCAACAACTGGGCCTCTCCAACCTCATCCCAGAGGACGGGTGTCTGACAAGGTCTACCATACAACGCCTCAAACGGTGCCATCTGAATAGCCGAATGAAAGCTGTTGTTGTAAGCAAACTCTACTAACGGCAGATGGTCCTCCCAACTGCCTCCAAAATCCATAACACATGATCTCAGCAAGTCCTCAAGAGTCTGAATAGTCCGCTCTGACTGTCCATCTGTCTGTGGATGGAAAGATGTACTAAGTCGGAGCTGTGTGCCCAAGGCCTGCTGCAGACTCTGCCAGAAACGAGACGTAAACCGTGGATCTCTATCCGAAATGATACTCAACGGAACACCATGTAGTCTGATGATCTCCCGACAATATAGATCTGCCAATCGATCCAGGGGATCAGTCCTCCGAATCGCTAAGAAATACGCAGATTTGGTTAATCGATCAACGATTACCCAAATCGCGTCATGGCCTCGTCGTGTCCTCGGCAATCCTACCACAAAGTCCATGGTAATGTGATCTCACTTCCACTCAGGAATAGGAATCCGCTGAAGTAATCCTGCAGGTCTTTGATGCTCAGCCTTCACCTGCTGACAGACAAGACATCTAGCTACGAAATCTGCGATGTCTTTCTTCATGCCGTTCCACCAGTAGGAACGTCTCAAGTCTCGATACATACGGGTCACGCCTGGATGGATCGTAAATCGAGATCGGTGAGCCTCCTGAAGTAGCTCCTGTAAGACCGGATGAGACTGAGGTACGCATAATCTGCCTCAGAAATATATAACACCCTCCTCGTCTCGTGTAAACTCGGTCTGCTGCCCGGAAACTATCTGACTACTAATGAACTGACAATGCTGATCACCAGCCTGAGCCTCTCGGATCTTCGTCCTGATCGATGACTGAGCAATCATGGTAACCAAAATACCCTGCTCTGTAGATCCCTGCTCCTGCAAGTCTAACTCAGAAAAACTCTGAATCAAGTCCGTGACTGAAGTCCAGTGGCAAGCCAAAGTCGCTCTGGACTTCCTGCTGAGTGCATCGGCAACCACTTTAGCTTTCCCTGGGTGGTAGCTAATGGTACAATCGTAGTCCTTCAGGAACTCCATCCATCTCCTCTGTCGGAGATTAAGCTCCTTCTGAGTGAAAATATATTTGAGACTCTTATGATCAGTGAGAATCTCAAATGTGATACCGTATAAATGATGTCGCCATAGCTTTAGAGCAAAAATGATGGCAGCTAACTCCAAGTCATGAACTGGGTAGTTCTTCTCATGCTCCTTCAACTGACGAGAAGCATAAGAGACTACTCTGCCGTGCTGCATCAGAACAGTGCCCAAACCCTGAAGAGAAGCGTCGGTATAGAGTACAAATCCGTCCTCTCCAGAAGGTAGAACCAAAACTGGAGCCGACACTAATCTCCGCTTCAGCTCCTGAAAGCTGGTCTCGCAATCCTCAGTCCACGTAAACTTCACGCCTTTCCTGGTAAGGCGTGTCAGCGGCATAGCAATACGCGAGAAACCCTGGACAAATCGTCGGTAATATCCAGCCAATCCCAGAAAACTGCGGATCTCCTGAACTGACTTCGGCTGTTCCCAACTGGTAACAGCCTCGATCTTCTGAGGATCAACTGAAATACCTCTGCTAGAAACCACGTGTCCCAAAAAACCGACTGAGGATAGCCAGAACGCACACTTGCTGAACTTCGCGTACAGCTGATGTCGTCGAAGAATCTCCAAGACTATGCGAAGATGCTGTGCGTGCTCCTCCTCGGAATGAGAGTAGACCAATATGTCATCAATGAAAACGATAACAAACTGATCAAGATACTCCAGAAATATGCGGTTCATCAAATCCATAAACACCGCTGGAGCATTGGTAAGCCCAAATGGCATTACCAAAAACTCATAATGACCGTATCGAGTACGGAAAGCTGTCTTCTGAATATCTGAGTCTCTGACTCTCAGCTGATGATATCCGGATCGCAGATCAATCTTAGAATACACTGATGTACCTCTGAGCTGATCAAACAAATCCTCGATCCGTGGTAAGGGATATTTATTTCTAACGGTCACTGCATTCAGCTGTCTGTAGTCAATACATAACCTCATGGTGCCGTCCTTTTTCTTAACAAATAACACAGGAGAACCCCATGGAGAAACACTAGGGCGAATGAATCCCCTATCCAAAAGCTCCTGGAGTTGAACCTTCAGCTCGTTCAACTCCTTTGGTGCCATACGATAAGGAGCTTTCGATGCCGGTGCGGTTCCCGGAATCAACTCAATAGCGAACTCCACTGGCCTTCTGGGAGGCAAACCTGGCAGCTCCTCTGGAAATACATCTGGGTACTCCCGGACTACAGGAACGTCGGGGAGCTGCGAACTGCTGCTGTCCTCAGTACTGATCAAAGATAACAGAAAACCCTGACAGCCATGTGACAGCAACCTCTGAGCCTGTATCGCCGAAATGATCGATAAGCCATCGTCTCTGATGCCAGTGAAATCCCACGAGGGTTGGTTCGGAGGCCGAAATGTGACCACCCTCGTCTGGCAATCAACTGTGGCATGATATGCTGACAAACAGTCCATGCCAAGAATAATATCAAAATCGACCATTTCTAATACTAAAAGATCCACTGTAAGTATTAGGTTGCCAAAATCTAACGGGCAACCTCTGACCTCCTGGGTGACATCCAATGAATCACCGGACGGTAGGGAGACGGTCAATCGCTGGGGTCTGAGAGTGGGTAATCTACCAACCTCCCGCATAAAAGTGCGAGATATAAATGAATGCGAGCTACCAGTATCTATCAGTATATCTGCAGATAAGGCATAAATAGAAATCATACCGCGGAAAACGGATCCGTCGGCTCGCTGCGCATCCTCTCTGGTCATCGCATGAACACGTCCAGTCTCTGGCGGAGGAGGAGGTAACACTGCCAGCGGCTGCTGCGGCTAGGCAGAAGCCTGCCACTGAGGCTATGCTGGATACTGCGCCAGAGGAGACTGAGAGGACGGCGACTGATACTGTGCAGCTGGCTGGGACTGAGTCTGGTACTGACCTATAGGCTGAGGCTGCATCTGATACTGCCCCTGCGTCGGATAATAAAGTCCCGGAACAGAACTCTGGGGTGCTATGGAAGCACTAGAGTATTCCTGTCCAAGCATGCCAAATGCCGCTGCTGCAGGTGAAGCACTTGACTGCTGGCCAGGCAAAGGTTGGGCTCTACGCCCTCCTCGATAAGTACCGGACTGACTGGATTGTCCTCCATGATCCGTCCCTCCGGAAGTCATATGCTGAGTCTTCTGCGGACAATCTCGGTTCTGGTGCCCAAGCAGTTTGCAATGAAAGCAAACTGACTGTCCCAGAGAACAGACTGAAGTGACATGATCTCTGGATCCACATCTGAAATAGCGAATGTTGCTGGCGGGTTGTTTCCGGTTCTGCTGGGAAGACCGGAAACGTCCTGAAGAAGACTGCCCTGATTTCTGAGGTTTACGTGATACCCCAGATGTACCCTGATCTGATCGACTACGCCTGCTCTGCTGTGATGTAGCCTGAGGCTGCTGAATCTGACCAGATGTCTGACTCGGCTGCTTCCTTTTCCTATCCGGAAAAACTCTCTGCTGAGCTGACTCAATAATGAGGGATCTATCCAACATCTCCGCATAAGATGTGATACCAAGACCGACAAGTCTTAGTTGCAAATGTCCATCCAGCCCCTGAATGAACTGCTGCATACGTGAACTGTCCTCAGCAACTAGCTCTGGACAAAATCTGGCCAATCAGTTATCAGTCACTGTCCGATTATTCTGTCGTAAACTCAGGAAATCCTGACGACGAGCCATCTAATAAGCTCGTGGAAAGAAACGGCTCTCAAAAGCCTCTCTGAATCTGGCCCAAGTGATGTTCTGCTCACCGATGATGGAACACTGAGTAAGCCACCAAGTGTCGGCCGCGGCCCGTAAGTGAAAAGCAGCCAGCTCTGCTTTCTCCCACTCGGAGCAAGCAATATAAAAGAAAGTCCGCTCCATAGTCTCAATCCAAGACAAAGCCACACTCGGATCTCTGTCTCCTCGGAAGAGTGTAAATCGACTCTTCATCGATTCTGCCAATACTGGAATCTTGGCTCGTGCCGCGGCAATATCAGTGAGGTGTGTCGGAACGGCTGTCGGAACTGGCGGAACCACTGGAGCTGGTGCTACGGGTGGTACCGGTGCATATACTGGAGGTGGTACTCCCGGTGCTACTGGGTAAACTGGAGCATATGCTGTTGGTGGCACTGTAGGGTGAATGTAGGTGGCCGCGGTTGGAGATACAGTAGGCACTGGTACCGGATGTGAAGCAACCGGTATCCCTAATGCCGGAGCTGCTGGGTACACGATAGGTACTGGGGGCACAGGTGCCGCTAGACTGAGCTGGAGCTGGTGTCGGATATGCTAATGGTATCCCTGGTGGTACCGGAAATACAGGAGCAGTGGATACTGTCGGTGCAGCTGAGGTAGGCACCTCTAAGGGAGCCATCGGAGTCTGAAAGCCCGCCGCACTCGCAGTATGATGAGTCTGTCCCTGACCGACAGGCTCAGCCTCGATAGGCATCTCTGGTATATCCAGAGATCCTGCAGTCCTCGCACGTGCTCGTCCAGCACCACGTCTCGCAGCAATACGCGTAGATCGCCTCATATCTGTTAAATTATATTACAGATATTACTACAGGTATAAACAATTACCAAAATGACACCATACCTAATTGCTGTCTGGAGATGTTCCGTCGCTGTCCAGCCCCCAAAATGACCTCGGAATTCCGTACGAGGAAAACAAACTCTGGAAATCCATATAAATCCAAAACGGAAGTCCATAACAAAATCGAAACGGAAAATCCGTGCAACCCAAAATAACTGCCCAGACTAATCTGTCTCGCAACTAGGGCTAGTATAAAAATGTCTAAAATACCAAACACAGGTATCACACCCTGCTCTAATACCAATGAATTGGTATCAGACAAATCCTGAAAATCCAACACACGGAAATCAAATAAATATCGCCAAACTTTGGCGCGCTGATACCCAATAAACTGATATCAGATTATTCAAAGTATCCATAATACGAAAACAAAAATCTAAATAAATCCAGGTGAAAGTATAGTGAGTGAAGCTAGCAGATTGTCACGCCCCAGAGGAGTCTCTGTCCGAAGAAATTTCGGCAGCATCTCCCCTGTACGGCGGACAATATGAAACTTTCTACATATCACATATACATCAGCCACAAGCGACTGGAATGATAACAAAAATAAAAAAAAAAACAAACACCACGCAGTTTATAAAGATATTCAGCCTCTGGCTGTCACAACCACGCAGTTAATAATAGTAATCAATAACAATAGGACTCTGACTCGAAATCCACCCTACACCACTACACTCGTAAAGCTCAAATCCAACGAACTCACCTCTTCTGCCGTCCAGGCAGGCATGTAGTAGAATGAAATCCAATATCATATCAAAAATCCATCAAAAGGTATCACTCCCTACAATATCCATAGGAAAAATCCAAAGACAATACTAAAACAAAGTCTGATATAGCAAAAGGCCAAAATAAAACAAATAACGAACTAGTAGAGAACTGGCTCTATGTGCAGATGGGGGGCCAGCGACTGGAACTCAACAATGGAGGCGGGGTGAGTCCAACACTCAGCAGGTACAACTTATATGCATAATAAAACAAATAACAGACAACACTAATCATGCGTACAGTCTCCTGAATACGAGAAGGAATAAATGCAACTGAAATGAAATCAGGAGATAACTGTACTAACCGGAATCAAGGTACAAAGGTAACAGGTCATCAGACCGAAGAAATCATAATCTTGTATGCATGTCAATCAAATGCATCCATACAAATGCAGCATATAAGTGCAGCAATCACAACAATAAAATGCAATAAATGCATATGGTGACCGTGCACTCGGACATCACTGCTCCTGACAGTGACTGAGTGGACGGAATGCTGTCGGAGTACTCCTGTCCTCTAGCCCCAAATCATAAATGGGGGAGCTCAATGCTCTCATCTCCCGGTACACAATGACGGGGAGGAAAAATCTCTGCCGGCTACCACGCTGAGTCTCCTGACCAACGGAGCCAAACAGAGTCCACCGTCTGCCGGCTACCACGCTGCTACACTAAATGCCAACGGAGCCAAACAGAGCGGAACTGACTGCTGGCTACCACGCTGAGTCCTCAGACCAACGGAGCCAAACAGCAGAACCGCCACACACCTGCCTGATATACCACTAATCCATGGGTGGTGGTGGTGTGTGCAGTACATGTAACTGGCGATGGGCTCAACCATAGTAGAGCCGACAATCACACAGCATGCAAACATGATGCATGATACTAAACATGATGCATGATCCGTGACCTAGATTAGAAGCAAAGAAAAACATGAACTGAGATCTAGCCACAAACCTAATTCCACAGCTAGGTATGGCCCTTACCTTCCCAATTCTGCTAGGGCAGATCACAATGAAGACAGAACCACTGTGAAAAGCAAAACTAGGGCACAACTCCTTGTCTTCGGCACTGTCAAATAGAGACACCAAAAGAGAAATTCCGGCCAGCGCTCAGGGACCCAACCTAGGGTTCGGATGCTCGATTTTCGGCGGCTCCAAGTGTCCGCGAGAAGAGGAAGGGAGGCTATGTGAGTTGCAGCGGCGGCGCTGGAAACTCCACAGCAAGGACTACGGCAGACGAGGCTTCGGCTGGACAGAGGAGAGAAGAATCAGCGTCACTGGAGTTGGGGCAGAGGCTAGGGCAGGCGGTCGGGCGGCGGTGTTAGGGCTGAGAATGCTGTCGTCGTGAGGGGCAGGGGATGAGGAAGAAGAGGAGAGAAGTTCGGCTCTGATGTGAGGAGTGCGAAAAGGGCGTCGGCTCCTAGGGCTCGGTGAGAGCACGCGGTGGCCGGCGCTAGGGTTGTACGCTCGAGGAGTAACCGCCGCCGGCGGTTAGGGCAAGGAGGAGAAAGGAAGGCGGCGTCGGGAGGGCTCGGGTGCGAGGAGGGAGAGAAACGAAGGATTTAAAGAAAATAAAGAAAAATATAAAGAAAAAGAAAAGGAAAAAGGAAAAGAAAATAAAACTTTTCCTTATTAAAACTGGGTAGCCTAAACAGGCTTTTCCGGGCCCCGTTTTCATCCCCGTTAACTCGTCCATACGAGCTCCAAAAAAATTCCGAAAAATGTCCAAAAATTCCGAAAAATTCCTTTATTAATAATCGTCATTTTTCCGGTATTTTACACGATTGGTTGAATCGATAGTGAGATGATATAGGGAACGCTACTCTTAATCATTCCTAGTCAAGTATTAACATTCAGGGGCAATGTTAATGCGATGAGACTAGTATGTAGGTCAACTCGATGACTTGATCTCACAAGTCATAGATATAGAGATATCAAGTTGACACATGGGTATGCATTGGAGAATGTATACTGAATGACCCGCCATGAGAAAGTATCATGGATCGTTATATGAGTGTCATATATTTTCTCATGTGACTATTAGTATGACTACTAGTCCTTGGACCTGAAATCACCACGGTTCCCTACATAAGGATTTGCATACTTTGGCTTCATCAAACGTCACCCGTAACTGGGTGGACTATAAAGGCGATTACTGGGTATGTAACAAATTATGCGGAGGGATGTGAGTGATGTAGATGGGATCTATCCCTCTTATATGACGGGAGTGACATCATTATTCTTGATAGAGTGAGACCACTAAGTGCATGGACATGCCCAAATGAGTCAATATGAGATATTGAGCTCATTTGATTAGAGTGAGTCTACTTGGAGTTCAAGATATAGATTGATTAGAGAATGACACGGTCTATGCCTCAATTGATCAATCTAGATGTCAAGGATAGAAGGGCATTGTCACATATTGTGAGAGTCACAATTAGTAGTCACAAAGACGATGTTGGATCTCAACATTCTTGTAACTTGGGTAGTAATGATGTTTTGCTAGATACCGCTCATTACTTATGCTTCTAAATGGGTTTAGGAGTATTACCAACATTACAAGAACCTATAGGGTCACACACAAAGGGCAATTAGATGTAGATTAGGTTCATATGATGAACCAAGAGGATTAGGTTCATGTGATGGACCAAATTGGATTAAGAGTAATCCAAATTAGATTAATTGAGTAAGACTCGATTGGGCTAGACTTGAGTTGGACTCAAGTGAGGCTTAATGATGATATTCATTGAATTTTGAATTCAATGATTAATGGTGACATTCATTGAATTACGAATTCAATTTGAAAATTAGATTCAAATGATCATCATTATTCTTGCTCTCTTCTAGTTCTCTCCCTATCCTCCATTGCCGAGCCACACAAGAGTAGTAGCACACTCTAAGTGTTTTCTTCTCCACCTATTGTCCGTGTGGATACATATAGAGGTAAGAGGAGTGTACGCTTGACACTCTCGAGATCCGGCAACCTTTTGGACGAGCGGGATAAGCGAATGGCTTCGCAACAAGGGTAACGCTTCTTATTCATGTAGATCTAAGGTAGATCTAGGTTAGAAATATATACATGATTTATTATATATATCTTCACACGGATCTGTGGCAAGACTTCGAGGTTTCCGCAACGCAAAAAGCGGTTTTTGCAGCTCGAAAGTCCCAACAATTGTATTAGAGCCACGTGCGAAGCATGTACAAGTTTGTATTTTATTTTTATGAAAATATTTCAGATCTGTAAGTTTTTGTATGTTTGCAATTTTTATAGATTTTGTGAGTATTTTTCTCGTAGAAGCGAAGCAACAAGTGATTCGACACTTGTAGGCTTCGACTACCAAGAAAACCTTCCGCAACGGCAAGGTCTCGCCCAAATCGTTTTGGGACAGTAGCCTAAGGCGCTGTTAGATCAAGATGGGACACTCGCGATATTCATTTCGCGAGAAGGGGCGCTGCCCCTAACCCCGCAAGGGGCATTGTTGTAACGACCCGCCTTCTACTGACTAGGCTGTAAGGTCGATCGCTATATTATGCTGTACTAAATTACTATTGCGGAAATCTGGATTGATTAAAATTTTACTAAACTGATTACTGTAAAATCTGAACTTAATATTTAGGTGTACCTAAGAGTTGTACACATGCTAGGGAAGATAATCTATGCCTCTCGGATGTCCTGCTAGCTGTAATCAGGCATTTCAATCGATCCATGAATCGATTGGGCTGTCGGATCGATCCAATGATCGATCCAGCTTGATACCGGCACAGAGAAAGACTCTGGATCGGTCGGCTGACCGATCCACAAGCCATCCCGCTTCTGTATGCGGCTGGATCGGTCTACCGACCGATCCAGGAGTACACTGATCGGTCGGTAGACCGATCCAGTGGCTCACTGATCGGTCGGCTGACCGATCAGTGAGCTTTGTACTTCTCTGTTCGCATCTGGATCGGTCGGCTGACCGATCCATAAACTCTCTGTTCGCGACTGGATCGGTCAGCTGACCGATCCAGTGGCACAACCCAACTCTGATCGATCTGTAGATCGATCTGGGTTTCTGATTTCGAATCAGAACCCTGATTTCAGCACTATTTCGTGCCTCAATCACATTACATGTTCTAAGATGGCTAGGAAACACTCTAACAACCACAACTAACATTCTAACATCATAAAGAAGTGTTCTAAGCATAATCAGGTGCATGGTTAACTAATTCATGCCAATTAACATACTGAAGTGCAAAATACTAAAACACTGAAAAGTTCTAATGTTTAAACAACTTGCTAGAGTTTCCTAAGATCTTCTTTCCAAGTTCCTGCCCACACACATCTTCGTAGCATTGTCCTCCAGCCTCCGCTAGTCCATCTTTCCTTTACATTTATCTGCAGTATAAGGAAAAGAAAGTATCTATAAGCTTTCGCTTAGTAAGAAACCATCTACCTCACTAAAACATGCAACGATGCAAACATGTTTTTAAAGAATGCTATTTAAAAACATGCACTGAATTTGTTAAAGCATGGCATACTGAAGTTACATGGCATAAATACTGAAACATGGCATGCATAATAAAATCTAAGCATGGAGCTATTTCATGGTATCAACTAGGAGAACTAAACTGAAACTAAAACTGAGCTAACACTATATTCACATAACTAGATTATGAGTTTGAAAGCTATTATCATAATAAGTGAAAATAGTAATCATGCTGCTGTTTGGGCCCGTCAACTGTACTTGCTGTGCGCGCATCCCTAGCTAGACCCGGGTTTGCAAGTCCCACATTTAGTAGGGTTTACTAGGTTATCTAAACCTAGGGACCGACTATGGGAGCCCAGCCCAATGGATATCTAATCCTGTACAGTGCCCCTACTGAAAATAAAATACTAAATCATAGCTAATTAATTTATCTTGCTTTTACTAGGTTATCTTAACCTAGAGGCGACTGTGGGTGCCCACCCATTGGACCGTAGCCCCATATAAGCTGTAGCAAGACTAACTAAACTATTTAAATGCTTCTATTGCATTTACTGAGCTATTAGAAATGTCCACCGTAGCATTTTACTGAGCTAAACATTTTATCGAACACTTGGTGTGCTCCAACTCTCCTCTCTATTAGGGAGACCACCTCTAGGCACCCGACAACGTCTAGAATCTCCAACTGAAAGGAGAAAATGTGTTTGGCCCATCTAGAGGTGCTCAACTAGATCCCTAAACCTAAAAAGGAGGGTTGAATACACCCTATGCGTCGAAAAGTCTACATATAGCTAATTTAAAAACATTCAATCGTACGAAAAGCTACTTATACTGCAGGTGAGGGGTTTCTTACCTCGTGCTCGAAGTTTCTTACGATTCTAATCGCTAGTTTCCCGGTGGAGAAGATCCCTTCGACGATCTCCTTGCGTCTATGCGTTCCTCTCGCGGAGAGGAGCGTCCTCGTATCCTTTGTGTTGCCGGGAGATATTCCCAGAACCCTTGGTTTGGTGCGCCGAGAGAGAGGGGAAAAGGAGAGGTGGGCGGCGGTGAGGGTTTGAGGGAGAGGAAGTTCTCGGTGGAAACTAAAAATAACCCTCACTTAAATCCCTATTTATATTTAGGAATTAATTCACCCAACTCTAACTTAAATATTATTGAATCCCTTTCCTTTCAGCATGGCCCTGCTGGATTCAACTGGTTACTAAAATTATCCGTAAACCATAGGTCTCGGGTTCAATTCCCGCTTAGGCCGTTTTCGTTTTCTATTTATTTTTGCTACTTCCGCTACTCTAAAAATTCCATAAAAATATTCTAAAATTCCAGAAAAATCATAGAATATTTCTAAAATAGTTTTGAGAATTTTTCGGGCGTTACAATCCCCCATACCTTATAAAAAGTTCATCCTCGAACTTAGAATAATTCTGGGTACTTCTGTCTCTTCTATCTCCCATGTTGCCTCTTCTGGTGTGTGCCAAATAACTTTGACTAATGGTACTTCCTTGTTCCGTAATTTCTTAACTTCTGGTCTATTATCGAATAGGCCATCATCCGAGGTCTTGGCGGTTTGTACCAACTGGGCTCAATCACTGGGTGGCATCGGGTATGCTTCTTGACATAGAGACATGAAATACATTGTGGACGGTGACATTTCGAGGTAGCTCTAGCTCATATGCTACCTTGCCCACTCTTCTCTTGATAAGGTATGGTCCCACATATCGGGACTTAGCTTGCCCTTCTTCCCAAAACGCATTACTCCCTTCATGGGAGCTACTCTAGTGAACACTATCCCCAACTGAAAACTCTAAAGGTCTGCGCGTGTATCAACATAGCTTTTCTGGCGGCTCTATCCTCTGGCGGATCTGCTGTATAGCTGTTGTGGTATCTGCCACTAGATCTGTCTGAAGTTCTAGCTCTTTCTGTTCTCCTTTCTGATACGGCGACCTCGGAGATCTACACCTCCGCCCATAGAGAGCCTCGTAAGGTGTCATGCCGATAGTGGCCTGATAGCTGTTGTTGTATGCAAATTCTGCTAGGCTCAGATATTTGCACCAACTTCCCTTGAAATCTAGGGCACATGCTCGAAGCATATCCTCGAGTACCTGATTTACTCGCTCCATCTGCCCATCTGTTTGTGGATGGAAGGCTGTGTTAAACTTTAACTTCGTGCCCAAAGCTGTCTGTACACACTCCCAGAAGTGTGACGTGAACCTGCTGTCTCTGTCTGAAATAATGGTTCGTGGGACTCCATGTAATCTAACGATCTCCTTGAGATACAACTGAGCTAGCTGTTCCATGGAGTAGGATATCCTGATAGCTAAGAAGTGGGCTGATTTAGTCAATCTGTCGACTATTACCCAGATGGTATCAAAACCATTCGTGGTTCTGGGTAATCCCACTATAAAATCCATAGAAATGTCTTCCCACTTCCATTCTGGTATCTGTATGGGCTGCAAAACTCCCCCTGGTCTCTGATGTTCTGCCTTAACCCTTTGACAGGTTAGGCAGGTGCTGACATATCGAGCGATGTCTCTCTTCATCCCAGGCCACCAAAAACGTTTCTTCATGTCCTGGTACATTTTGGTGGAGCCAGGATGCATCGCATAGGGAGTCTTGTGAGCCTCGTCTAGGATTTTCCTCTGTAGTTCCTCCTGATCCGGAACACATAGTCTGTCACCAAAATACAACACCCCGCTATCTGATATTCTGAACTCTCCACCTTCTGATTCTGCTAAACCTTGCTTGATTCTCTGAATTTCAGGATCCTGCTCCTGAGCTGTCTGGATGTCACCGAGCAAGGTAGACTCTAATGTCATAGTAGAGAGTTGTCCGACTATGAGCTCGAGACTGAAATCTGAGATCTCCTTCTGTAGGGTCGGTGGCATAGCTGCTAGAGATAATAGGGTAGCGCTGGACTTCCTGCTGAGGGTGTCTGCTACCCTATTCGCTTTTCCTGGGTGGTAGAGGATATCTATGTCGTAGTCTTTGACCAGTTCTAGCCATCTGCGCTGTCGCATATTCAGATCCTTCTGAGTGAAGAAGTACTTCAGACTCTGATGATCTGTATACACTCTGCACTGAGCTCCATACAAGTAATGTCTCCAAATCTTGAGAGCGAACACCACTGCTGCAAGCTCAAGGTCATGAGTAGGATAGTTCTTCTCATAATCCTTAAGTTGTCTGGAGGCATAGGCGATCACCTTGCCATCTTGCATCAGCACTGCTCCTAGTCCCAACTTCGAGGCATCACTATATATGTCAAATCTATCTGTGTTCTCTGGTAGAGTCAGAATAGGTGCACTGGTCAATCTCCTTTTCAGCTCGCTGAAACTATTCTCACGGTCCTCTGTCCACTGAAATTTTTTATTCTTTCTGGTAAGAGCTGCCAGTGGGGAGGCTATCCTGGAGAAGTCCTCTACGAATTTCCTGTAGTAACCTGCTAATCCCAGAAAGCTTTTGATCTCACTGGCGTTCTTGGGTCTTTTCCAGTTGCTCACAGCTTCTATCTTACTGGGATCTACCATGATACCATCCTTTGAGATGATGTGACCCAGGAAGGACACCTGATCTAGCCAAAATTCACATTTGGTGAACTTGGCGTACAGCTGATTCTGCTGAAGGGTCTGCAATACTATTTTCAGGTGCTCTACGTGTTCTTCCTGAGTTCTTGAATAGATAAGAATGTCATCGATGAACACGATAATGAACCTATCTAAATATTCTCTGAATACCCTATTCATAAGGTCCATGAAAGTAGCTGGAGCATTTGTCACGCCAAAGGGCATGACTACAAACTCGTAATGTCCGTATCTAGTCCTGAATGTTGTCTTGGGTATGTCCCCTTCTTTAACCTTCACCTGATGATAACCTGATCTGAGGTCTATTTTAGAGAGCACTGCTGCTCCCTTTAGATGATCAAACAGGTCATCTATTCTGGGAAGAGGATACCTGTTCTTGATTGTGACTTGGTTCAGTGCCCGGTAGTCTATACATAGGCGCATGCTCCCATCCTTCTTCTTCATGAACAATACAGGCGCTCCCCATGGTGAGTGACTAGGACGTATGAAGCCTTTGTCAAGCAGCTCCTGTAGTTGTTCATGAAGTTCCTTCGGTTCTGCTGGAGCCATGCGGTAAGGCGCTTTGGAGATAGGATTTGTACCGGGAATGAGCTCTATCTCAAATTCGATCTCCCTGTCTGGTGCTAAGCCTGGTAACTCTTCAGGGAAAATAGCTGGGTAGTCACATACGACTCGGACCTCTGCTAGCTGTTGGTCCTTGTCCTGACTGGTATTGACTACATGTGCCAAAAATTCCGTACATCCTGAATCCATTAACCTCTGTGCCTTCATAGCTGAGAGAAACTTCTTGGCCTTTCTCTTGGATTCTCCGATGAACTCGAACTGTGCTTCCGCTTCAGGTTAGAATATGACTTTCTGTTTACGGCACTCGATGGAGGCACCGTATTTGATTAAGAAGTCCATCCCGAAGATGACGTCGTAGTCGGTCATATTAATCACTATCAGATCACAAAAGAGCTCTATGTCTGCTATAGTGACCGGCACTGCTCTGAGCCAGTGCGTAGACGCCATGATTTCTCCTGAGGGTAACGTCGTAAGGAACTGGCTACTGAGTACCTCTGAAGGTACTGCTAACTTCTCAGCAAATGCCCTGGATATGTATGAATGGGTTGCCCCAGTATCGAATAAGACAGTTGTACTTTGCTATAAAATACTAATCTGACCTGTAACAACTGTCGAGTCATTTGCTACGTCCTCTCTGGTGAGTGAGTAGATCCTCGCATTGGTCGTAGCTGGAGGGGCTTCTAATCTGCCCTGGCTGATATGTGGACCATCTAAAGCGGCCTGCATCTGATGTAACTGAGCTGGCTGGCCTCCATACTGAATCGGCTGTGGCTGAGGAAAACTGGTCTTGTTTGGACACTGCTTGGCCATATGCCCTTCCTGTCCGCATTCAAAGCATCCTCGTGTGCCCTTACGACAAACTCCAGGATGGAATTTCCCACAAGTAGCACACTTTGGATAACTGGCTGGTCCTCCTTTTGGGTAACTCCCTGGTTTGCACTTGTTGCTGGAGTTCCCTTTCCAGTTAGAGCCGTGGGAGCTGTGACCCTGCTACTTCTGAGTGCCTGAGCCTCCTTGACCTTTAGCTTCTGAGAGGACTTGCTTCTGCTGCTTGATGCTATTCTGGTAATGCTCAGTGATTAGAGCACTGCTCACTAATTCTTCTGTGGTTTGTGGCCTATGAACGCCACCAGCCACGTTCATTGCTATTTCCGGCCTCAGCATCTTGAGCATCAACCGGATTCGTTCCCTTTCTGTGCTGACTAATTCAGGGCATAGACGAGCCAACCTGTTGAATTTCTTCACGGCTTCCTCAACTGATAGGTTGCCCTAACGAAACTCAGTGAACTCGTCGTAGTGACGATTGGTGACCCGCACGTGAAAGAACTCCTCAAAGAATTCCTTCTCGAAGTCAGCCCATGTCATCTGGTTCACTGGGCGCTTCGCTCTGATTCTCTCCCACCACATACGTGCATCTCCTGTCAGACAAAAGGAGGCACACTTCACCTTCTCATGTTCTGGCCAGTCCAGAAGCTCCATCGTACTTTCTAGTGTTTTGAACCATGCCTGAGCATCCCATGGTTCATTGCTGCCTGAGAAATTCTCTGGCTTGACTCTCTGCCACTGGATCAGATAGGCTTCTCTCTGCGTTCCTGCTGCTGGGGCTACTGGTGCCGTAGGCTGGACTGGTGGAACCTCTAAGACCACTGGTGTCGCTAAGTTAGGCTCCGGGGTGACAGTGGGAGTGTTCTGCTGACTAGCCTTTAAGGTGGCTATTTCCTGTTGTTGTTCAGCTAGCTGCTGCTGTAACTGAGCCACTAGTGCTGTAAGGTCTGGGGGAGGCACTGAACTGCCTGCCTCATACTGGGGCTCAGTGGCTGGTGCCCTTCTAGCTGGGCGTCCTCGTGTCATTTCTAAAGACATGTAGGACATACATGACTAACACAAGCATAATAGAGAAACTATTGTTGTCATGTTAACTACTATCATAAACAAGCATGCTTTAGTTATCTATAACAGAAAAGCAATAAACATACAAAGTGAGAGGTATTCTTACTTGGAAGCTGCAGGTACAATGCTGATGTGTGTGTAGAAAGTATGGAAACTGCTCTGATACCACTCTATAACGACCCGCCTTCTACTGACTAGGCTGTAAGGTCGATCGCTACATTATGTTGTGCTAAATTACTATTGCGGAAATCTGGATTGATTAAAATTTTACTAAACTGATTACTGTAAAATCTGAACTTAATATTCTAGGTGTACCTAAGAGTTGTACACATGCTAGGGAAGATAATCTATGCCTCTCGGATGTCCTGCTAGCTGTAATCAGGTATTTCAATCGATCCATGAATCGATTGGGCTGTCGGATCGATCCAGTGATCGATCCAGCTTGATACCTCCACAGAGAAAGACTCTGGATCGGTCGGCTGACCGATCCACAAGCCATTCCGCTTCTGTATGCGGCTGGATCGGTCTACCGACCGAGTACTGATCGGTCGGTGACCGATCGATCAGCGATCGATCGGTGACCGATCGGTGAGCTTTGTACTCTGTTAGCATCGGATCGGTCGGTGACCGATCCATAACGACGCCAACTCTGTTCACGACTGGATCGGTCGGTGACCGATCCATGGCTAACCAACTCGATCGATCCAGATCGATCGGGTTCGATTTGAATCGAACCACGATTTCAGCACTATTTCGTGCCTCAATCACATTACATGTTCTAAGATGGCTAGGAAACACTCTAACAACCACAACTAACATTCTAACATCATAAAGAAGTGTTCTAAGCATAATCAGGTGCATGGTTAACTAATTCATGCCAATTAACATACTGAAGTGCAAAATACTAAAACACTGAAAAGTTCTAATGTTTAAACAACTTGCTAGAGTTTCCTAAGATCTTCTTTCCAAGTTCCTGCCCACACACATCTTCGTAGCATTGTCCTCCAGCCTCCGCTAGTCCATCTTTCCTTTACATTTATCTGCAGTATAAGGAAAAGAAAGTATCTATAAGCTTTCGCTTAGTAAGAAACCATCTACCTCACTAAAACATGCAACGATGCAAACATGTTTTTAAAGAATGCTATTTAAAAACATGCACTGAATTTGTTAAAGCATGGCATACTGAAGTTACATGGCATAAATACTGAAACATGGCATGCATAATAAAATCTAAGCATGGAGCTATTTCATGGTATCAACTAGGAGAACTAAACTGAAACTAAAACTGAGCTAACACTATATTCACATAACTAGATTACGAGTTTCAAAGCTATTATCATAATAAGTGAAAATAGTAATCATGCTGCTGTTTGGGCCCGACAACTGTACTTGCTGTGCGCGCATCCCTAGCTAGACCCGGGTTTGCAAGTCCCGCATTTAGTAGGGTTTACTAGGTTATCTAAACCTAGGGACCGACTATGGGAGCCCAGCCCAATGGATATCTAATCCTGTACAGTGCCCCTACTGAAAATAAAATACTAAATCATAGCTAATTAATTTATCTTGCTTTTACTAGGTTATCTTAACCTAGAGGCGACTGTGGGTGCCCACCCATTGGACCGTAGCCCCATATAAGCTGTAGCAAGACTAACTAAACTATTTAAATGCTTCTATTGCATTTACTGAGCTATTAGAAATGTCCACCGTAGCATTTTACTGAGATAAGCATTTTATCGAACACTTGGTGTGCTCCAACTCTCCTCTCTATTAGGGAGACCACCTCTAGGCACCCGACAACGTCTAGAATCTCCAACTGAAAGGAGAAAACGTGTCTGGCCCATCTTGAGGTGCTCAACTAGATCCCTAAACCTGAAAAGGAGAGTTGAATACACCCTATGCGTCGAAAAGTCTACATATAGCTAATTTAAAAACATTCAATCGTACGAAAAGCTACTTATACTGCAGGTGAGGGGTTTCTTACCTCGTGCTCGAAGTTTCTTACGATTCTAATCGCTAGTTTCCCGGTGGAGAAGATCCCTTCGACGATCTCCTTGCGTCTATGTGTTCCTCTCGCGGAGAGGAGCGTCCTCGTATCCTTTGTGTTGCCGGGAGATATTCCTAGAAACCTTGGTTTGGTGCGCCGAGAGAGAGGGGAAAAGGAGAGGTGGGCGGCGGTGAGGGTTTGAGGGAGAGGAAGTTCTCGGTGGAAACTAAAAATAACCCTCACTTAAATCCCTATTTATATTTAGGAATTAATTCACCCAACTCTAACTTAAATATTATTGAATCCCTTTCCTTTCAGCACGGCCCTGCTGGGTTCAACTGGTTACTAAAATTATCCGTAAACCATAGGTCTCGGGTTCAATTCCCGTTTAGGCCGTTTTCGTTTTCTATTTATTTTTGCTACTTCCGCTACTCTAAAAATTCCATAAAAATATTCTAAAATTCAAGAAAAATCATAGAATATTTCTAAAATAGTTTTGAGAATTTTTCGGGCGTTCAATTGTCCCGCGATCGCGCCCGAAAACTGCTAAACGGGACTGCCGGGAAGTTGTGACTCATAAAATCCATAAAATCAGTAGTAAAATTATAGAAATTTATATAAAATACATAATTTAGAATTATGTGTGATTTTGTGATGATCATGGCCCAAACCCCCAATATGCTTGGTTAAAATATGTTGTAATTCATAATATGGCATGCGCGCCATTTTTGTGTTGTGTGTGTTGTATTGATATGCGACCTGCACGTCATACCTTCTATTTTATATTCTTGTTGTAAATAGAATTTAGACTCGAATGTAACTCGAGTTTCACATTTGTAATGTACAAAAGGAAGCGGTGGAAGGTCCACTCAAGAAGGAGTTACGAGGAGGGTGATTTCAACACATGGCGGTCAAAGGGAGGCGCTTGAAGAAGTCGTTGAGCCTAGGTTGACCATCCAATCTTTTCATTGGCTTGAAAAGATCGTAGTAGGGTCATGACCTCATCACAAAATAATTAATTATCTATCATTGCTTGTGTATGTGATGCATGATAATGTAGGGTAATTAGTGCCTTAATGCGTATAAGATACGAATCCACGATTAGATTAGATCTTAATCAAGTCAACTCAATATGCCTACCAAGTTTTGATACCCATCACTACCTCGATCATTTGTTGTTGTTGAATCTACCAAAGCAGAGCAACGCATATTATCTTAGTAGGGTGCGGAGGGACAATCTTGGTCCCGCCTATCAAGGCTTGGGTGAATACAAACTCAATTAGATTGAGTATAACTAGTTAACTTAATTGGATCGAGTAAAACTATAGTCATTTTCCAACGGTTGGACGATAGGATAAAAATCACATTTATACTAAATTTACCATTTGATCGATCTGAGGCAGAGGATAAAAGTCCTTCGGGCACGCCTTATTGAGGTCTCTAAAGTCGATGCAGACTCTCCACTTATTCCTGGGCTTGGAGACCAGCACCACATTTACAAGCCAGCTCGGGAATTGAAACTCCTGGATGTGGCCAGCCTCCAGGAGCTTTTCTATCTCTGTTCGGATGATTACATTTTGTTCGGCACTGAAGTCCCTCTTCCTCCGCTTCACCGGCCGAGCGTCTAGTCGGACATGGAGTTTGTGCTGTGCAACTTTAGGAGAGATCCCAGGGAGCTCATTGTCGACCACGCGAAGACATCGTGGTTCCGCCGGAGACACTCGATCAGCTCGGCTTTGTGCTCGACCCTCAGATCGGTAGCTATGAAGGTAGTAGCTTCCGCTCGGCTTTGGTGGATCTGCACCTCTTCCTTCTCTTCGTAAATCAAAGTAGGAGGTTTTTCAGTTATGGTGCTAACCTCTAGCCGGGGAGTCTTCCGAGCGGACTTGGCCTCCGTCTTGATCATCTCGACGTAGCATCGTCGAGCGGCCAACTGATCACACTTTACCTCTCCTACCCAATCTTCTACCGGGAACTTGATTTTCTGGTAGAAGGTCGAGACGACCGTTCTGAATTTATTGAGGGTCACTCGGCCCAAAATGGCGTTATAGGTTGAGGCGGCGTGTACAACGATGAAGTTCGTGGCCCTCGTCATTCGAAGCGACTCCTCCCCAAGTGATATGGCCAGCTTGATTTGACCGATCGACTGGACCTCATTACCGGTGAACCCGTACAGTGGGGTTGTCATTGGCAGCAGCTCGCCCCGATCGATTTGGAGTTGATCAAATGCCTTCTTGAAGATGATATTGACTGAGCTGCCTGTATCAACGAATACACGATGAATGGTATAGTTTGCAATTACCGCTCAGATAATGAGGGTGTCGTCGTGCGGCACTTCGACTCCTTCGAGATCTCTAGGGTGGAAGCTGATCTCGGGCCCGCTCGCATTCTTCTTGCTGCAGCCAACGGCGTGGATCTCCAACCGCCAAGCGTATGATTTTCGAGCTTAGTTGGAGTCTCCGCTGGTTGGTCCGCCAGCTATAATGTTGATCTCGCCTCGCGCCACGTTTCTCCTGTTCTCCTCCTCCCGAGCGGACGGTCTGCTTCGCTCGCGTGTGGCTCGGTCGGGCTTGGTGTTTCTTCGATGAGACTGTTGTGATGAACTCCTTACTTCCTCACGTTGTTCGACCCCGTGGTGCCCATCTTGCCTTGTCAGGAGAGGGAGATCAGCGGCGATAACTTCTGGGCGTCGGTTGGGCGACCAAATTGAATCTGCGACAGTTGCGGGTGTTGTGAGTTGCTGACTGGTGGAAGGAACAGAACATAGGGGTCCATACCTTTCCCTTTGGGTTTGGATGCTCGGTGGCTACGTGCTGAACTGCATGAGGCCTTGCTTCCTGGTGTAGCCGTGTCCCTTCGGCTCGGGGCCTGCGTGGTGGCTGATGGTTGACCGGAGGCCTTCGTTCTATCGGCGCTGACGGCTCGGATGGTGTTTCCTTTCTTGTTTCCGCCTCGGCCTCTTCCACGTTTTATGTATTCTTTGGCCTTCTTTAGCATGTGGCCGTAGTCCCGAGGTGACTTTCGGATGAGAGAACGGAAGAAATCACCGTCCACGAGCCCTTGGGTGAACGCGTTCATCATGGTCTCGGACGAGACCGATGAGATGTCCATGGCCACCTGATTGAAGCGTTGGATGTACACTCAGAGGGACTCTCTGGGACCTTGCTTCATGGAGAATAGGTTGACGCTCGTCTTTTGGTAGCGCCTGCTGCTAGCGAAATGATGTAGGAAGGTCGTTCAGAAGTCCTTGAAGCTTTGGATGGACCCGTCCGGCAGCCTTCTGAGTCATCGTTTGTTGGTTAGTCCTAAGAAAATCGTACCGGTTCCACTGTACAAAAATTTTTTATACAAGTGTCGAACCTTTCCTTAAATAACCTATTGTGTTCTTTAGAAGTTACATTAGGAATCGCAGACGGAACTTAACATCATTGATTCCAAATTTAACTTATCTGTTCTTAATGGTTTAGATTTGAATCGCAAGCGGAATTTAACACTATTGATTCAAATCTCCCTAAGTTATTAATTCCATAAATATTAATTTTCAAAATTGGCTTCCAGGACTGCATGGCGAGGCACATGGCCTTCTTGGATATGGGAGCAACCACAACCGCCTAGGCAAAGCCTTTTAAGGAAAGCTAATATCTATTTCCTTAAATAACTCTAGGTTAACCAAAAAGAACAATCGAATCACAAATTCGAAAAAGAAGAAAACACAAACTCGAAAAAACTATTTCGAAAACTCTATAATCATATGCCTCTTGTGTTTGGTATTTCCATAAATAACTATACAAAGAAAACTAGTATGATGCGGAAAACAATTACTAGTTATACCTTTCTTTGTAAGCAAAATAACATCTTGATCTTCTACCGTATTCCTCTTCTTATCTCGGACGTTGTGTGGGCAACGATCTTCCGAGACGAGAACCACCAAGCTCCTTCTTCTCCAAGCTAGATTCGGCCACCAAGAATTCTCCATGAGAAGTAGAGGTCCGGCCACCACCACCAAGCTCCAAGGGATGCAAGAAACAAAACCTCCTTTCTCTCCTTCTTCTCCTAGCTTGAACCGGCCACCATCAAGAGCTCCAAGAGGGGATAAAACTGGCCACTAGAGAAGAAGAGAAGAGGAGAGGGAGAACCTCTAAGGGCCGACCACACCAAGGAGAAAAAGAGAGGAAGAAAAGAATAGAGTTGTTCACCATGAAGGCACCTCTACCCCCTCTTTTATAATCCTTGGTCTTGGCAAATAAGGAAATTTAAATAAAAATTTCCTTAATTCCTTTGTCATGAAAAAGAAAAATTATTTTAATTAAAACAATTTTCTTTTTTCAATTTCAATGGCCGGCCACCTCTTTCCCCAAAACAAGGAGAGTTTTAATTAAAACAAAAATTAAAACTTTCTAATTTGTTTCCAGAAATTTATAAAAAATTTCTCCAATAATTTTTCCCTTCATGGTGGATTATAAAAAAGGAAATTTTATAAATTAAAAACTTTCTTTTAAACATGTGGATGATTTCCAAAAATAAAAGTTATCTCTAAAAATTAAAATCTCCTTTCAATCTACAAATTAGGAAAGATATCAAATCTTTTCTTAATCTTTTGTAGAAACTTATAAAAGAGAATATTTAATTTTAAACTCTCTTTTAAATCATGAACATGGTTAAAAAAGGAAAGTTTTCTCAAAATTAAAATTTCCTTTTAATCTACAAATAAGGAAAGATTTCAAATCTTTTCTTAATCTTTTATAGAAAGCTATAAAAGGAAAGATTTAAATTTTAAACTCTCTTTTAAAACCATGATATTCACATAAGAAATAATTTTAATTAAAAATAAATTCCCTTTTAATATGGCCGGCCAATCAAGCTTGGGCTCCAAGCTATGGCCGGCCAATTAACTTGGCTCAACCTTTGGGTCTTGGCCGGCCCTAAGCTTGAGCTTCAAGCTTAGCTTGGCCGACCCTTATAGGTTGGGTAAGAAGGTGGGTATGTGGTGGGTATAAATGTCTATATACAAGAGGCTACAATAGGGATCGAAAGGAGGAATTGGTTTTGGTCTCCCGATGAAATTAAGCTTCCCGTGTTCGCCCCAAACACACAACTTAATTCCATCAATAATAATTCATTCCACTAAAGAACTATTATTGAACTACCGCACCAATCCCAAATTACATTTTTGGGCTCCTTCTTATTATGAGTGTGTTAGTCTCCCTGTGTTTAAGATGTCGGATGTCCACTAATTAAGTGAGTTACTGATAACTCATTTAATTAATATCTTAGTCCAAGAGTAGTACCACTCAACCTTATCATCATGTCGGACTAAATCCACCTGCAGGGTTTAACATGACAATCCTTATGAGCTCCTCTTGGGGACATTATCAACCTAGATCACTAGGACACAGTTTCCTTCTATAATCAACAACACACACTATAAGTGATATCATTTCCCAACTTATCGGGCTTATTGATTTATCGAACTAAATCTCACCCATTGATAAATTAAGAAATAAATATCAAATATATGTGCTTGTTATTATATTAGGATTAAGAGCACACACTTCCATAATAACTGAGGTCTTTGTTCCTTTATAAAGTCAGTATAAAAAAAATGACCTCTAAATGGTCCTGCTTAATACACTCTAAGTGTACTAGTGTAATTATATAGTTAAGATAAACTAATACCTAATTACACTACAACCTTCCAATGGTTTGTTCCTTTCCATCTTGGTCGTGAGCTACTGTTTTTAATTTATAAAGAACCGATAACACGATCTTCTGTGTGTGACACCACACACTATGTTATCTACAATATAAATTAATTGAACATCTACATTTGGTATATATAAATGTAGAAACTTGACCAATGTGATTCTTATAAATGTTTATACAAAAGCTAGGTTTTTAGTATACACTCCAACATCGTTGTGCCGAGCCGGAGAGTGTGGTGAGGAAGACTCGGCACTTAACTCCCTCTGTGTACTGATGAAGAGTAGCAGTGTTATCGAACTTACCAAGATGGTCGTCTGGGTCGGTCGACCTGTTATATTCTTCGATCGCCAAGGGAGCGTAGTGCCTTGGCAGCGGATCTTGTAGGATTGCCTCGGAGAATTGGCGGTTGATCCGCTTGGGTGACAAATCAACTCGGGGTGCCTTGCCTTTCCTTGCATCCCGCACGGGCGCTTCATCTGAAGAAGAGTCCCTTCCTTGATGGGCTTGAGCAATCTCGGAGGGCGTTTGAAACAAGGCTCGGTGGAATGGAATAGGCGCGGGCGGAGCCTCCCCGTGAGTGCCGGTCGGCCCTTTATTCTACCCCAGATGGACAATTGCTCCAGTCGGTCCTCATGGGCCGCGCGGCCTCCCGAGGACGATGTTCCTTGTTGAGCCAACCGATCGGCTAGCGCTCTCTCATGCTGCTGCTCAACTAATTTTGCCGCTCGTGATTGTACAAATGCGTCGAGCTCCTCTTGAGTGAGCCGTGTGGAGTCATCCAGCTTCTTCCATCCTCTCAGCTCAGATGCAAGTACGTTCCCACAGACGACGCCAAATTAATTTGATCTTGTCCCAAGGTCGAGGTGACGGACGCTGGGGATGTGGCGCTCCTGTTCATCGGGCGTGGACCTCCGATGAGAACCTGCAAGCACAAAGCGTCAGTGCCGAGCCAAGGAGTGGTTCTCCGGTGATGACCCTCCGACACTCAGGTCAGATCTCTAGCGAAGACAACAAGCAAGCAAAGAAACGAAAGTGACAGCGTAACTGTAGCTACAGTAGAATGCGCATACCTTCGTTGAAGCTTGGGGTCCTTTATATAGGGCTCCCAGGGGTGCACGTGCACGCTCCTCGAGGCATGCACGCATCTCAAAGCTTTCCCTGATAGGACGTGTCAAAAAAGTGTACTTGACACCATACCTCAACAGCTCGAGCATGTCCTGACAAGATAGTGGAAGCTTCCGTCGTACGATTCTTTGCCTAATCATGTTGCTGACCATGTTGTCTGTCTACGACACAAGTCTCAAGGAGGATATCAGTCGATCCTGCCTTTGTCTGCTAGTGGGTCGAGCGGGTGGGCCGCTCGGCCAGCTTTTGTCTGCTAGTGGGCTGAGCAGGTGGTCGCTTGGCTAATTCTGCTGTCTAGGCCGAGCGGGGTGGCCGCTCGGCTACTTCCATTGTCTAGGCTTGCTGAGTCGCGTTTCCATTTCGTTGACTATGATCTGATCTTTGGCCGGTCGGGATGCCCGCCTGGCACATGTCCCGCCGCTCGACACATGACTTGTCGGTCGGTGCCTGCTTTGATGATAGTCTTTTGAGTGTCGGAAGCTCAATGCAAGACCGAGCTGTAATAACATCAAACCGGTCATTCCTTAGTCCGACCGGCTGATGGGGTCGCCCGATCGGATGCTAGCCTGGGGCGTTGACCACCTTGACTCTGACCTTCCATGTGGCGCAGACGTCCTGCGGGACGGGGCCCTACCTTACCATCAGATCAATTGTGTTACTGATTTTTAAAAATTGTTATGTGGAAACGGTATCATGAATAGTAGAGAACAATCAAAGTAGTTGATCCAATTAGAAAATTGGATAAAGTTTATACTATAAATGAATAAAGACAATCTGTTGAATTTTGTTTTTAAATTCAAAGCATTTTTTGTAGTGTTTTTAGTCCCACATTGCTAAGTGGAGAAGCTTGGAAGGGCTTATATAGGAAGTCCTTCCATCCTTGCTTAGCAATGATAAGAGGACCTACACGCATGCGTGGGCCAAGCCCAAATCGAGTGGATTTGGGGGGTTCGAGCCGGAAATCCATAAACCGGGCGTCACGTGCGCGATTAACTCGCGCAGGGGGGGTGCAAATCCCCAGCCCGTGGGCCTTGCACTCACGGGCGGCCCGGTCTGTTTTTGCTGGTTTGGTTCAGTCTGAACCAAACCAGTTTGGTTTCTGGTTCTGGTTCGATCTGAACCAAAACCAAACCAGAGTTTGGTTCCGCGCGTGAGGAAGCGAAGCAGCGCTTCGGTACTCTCCGCGTCGCGTGAGGATGCGAAACAACGCATCCGCGCGTGAGAAGAGGAAGCAGAAGCAAAGTGTGTGTCCCTTCCTCTGCACTGCTTCAAGTGTATAAATACACTTCCTCACTTCCTTCTCAACTCACTCCAGAAAGCAAAGCATTCCTTCTCCCTTGCTTTCTACTTCTTCTTCCTTCCTTCTGAGTTCTGAGGCTTGGTTCGCGATTTGAGGTTGAGTCCGAGTGCGGCGCTCGTTTTGGAGTGCACCTACGAGCGACGCGAGCGGTTGTCGGATCTTGGGAGGATTTTGCCGGAGAGCCTCTGCACCGTGGGCGGCAATCAATTCTCTAAAGACAATTCGACCGGAGATATACAATTTCTTAACCCTTACTGTTATTAACGTTTATTGCATGCTCTTCATTTATTGGTGCAATTATAGATTACTGTATTAGCGTAATTAGTTCTATTTCAATTACTACAGTTTTAGAGAATTGATTATAGCATCAATAAACATGATGAACGATAGGGTAACGGGGTATGATGAGGCTAGCGCCCGACCCAAAAGATTTTTCGAGCAAAACTTCAGACGTTGGCAACAACGAATGAAATTTTGGCTTACTACGCTAGGGCTATTCTCCGTTATAGAAACAGACCCTCCTTCACCCAATGAAGAGGAACCTGCCCGTAGTGCTGCCTTAGAGAGGTTTAAGCAAAGGGATTATCTCTGCCATGGGAGAATCCTATCTGCCCTCTCAGACGCACTATTTGATGTGTACTGTTCAACCGCTTCAGCTAAAGAGCTGTGGAAATCTGTGGATAAAAAATACAACTCTGAAGATTCTGGTTTAGAAAAGTACACTGTGGCAAAATTCCTAAACTTTAAAATGGTTGAAGGCAAATCTGTGAGAGAGAAGACACATGAATTCCAAGTCCAAATTTATGGTCTTGCTGAAAGAGATATGCCATTACCTGAAAAATTTCAGGTCTTGTCAATCATCAAAAAATTGCCTCCGAGTTGGGAAGATTTTGGCATGACTCTTAAACATCGGAGAGGTAAAATCTCTCTCGAAGATTTGATGATTGCCTTAAATATCGAAGAAGAACATCGGAAGCAACATAAAAATAATGATACAAGAATGTCTATGGATTTTATTCCAAAGGCGAATGTAGTAGTCTCATCTGACAAGAAGAAATTCAAAAAACAGAAAATGAAAAACAAGATGAAACCCAACCCAAAGGTTCAAAAGAAAACTGGAACCAAACCTAAGCCTTGCTGGGCATGTGGACAGGTTGGACATTATGCCAAATTCTGCCCTAAGCGAAAGGACAAGGAGAAAAACCAAAGCAATACGTCCAAGGCACAAGTAAATGTCATGACTGCTAGTGACGACACCAGCGATAGGTTTGTTACCTTCAAACCCGAACTAAACTTGATCTATCAACCCAATGAATGGTTAGTTGATACAGGTGCTAATGTACACTGTTGTGCTGATCGCTTAGCCTTCCTTACTTATCAGGTAATTGAAGGCACTTCCGTGACCATGGGGAACCATTCTGCAGCCAGGGTGTTTGGGATAGGACAAGTTGACCTGAGGTTCACCTCTGGAAAAGTCCTGTCACTGCATGAGGTGCATCACGTTCCAGCGGTCCGTCGAAATTTGATTAGCGGATCAAAGTTAGTCCGTGCTGGTTATGAGTTGAACTTTAAATGTAATAAAGTTGTAATATTACATTTAGGAACCTTTATTGGAAAAGGTTACCTTAATGAAGGTTTATTTAAACTCAATGTAGAAAATACTACTTTAAATAAATCTTCTGATATTGGTTGTTCATATAACATTGAGTCTTATGATCTGTGGCATGATAGATTAGGACATGTCAATTTTAATACCGTAAAAAGGATGATGAATCTTGACATGATCCCTAAGCATGCTATAAATGATAAGAAAAAATGTGAAATTTGTGTGCAATATAAACAACCCCGTAAACCCTTCAAATCAGTTGATAGAAATTCTGATATTTTAGAATTGATTCATACTGACTGTTGTGAGTTTAACGGTGTAATAACGAGAGATCATAAAAGGTATTTCATCACCTTCATTGATGATCACTCTCGTTATTGTTATGTTTGTTTGCTAAAAACCAAGGATGAAGCTTTAGATAAATTTATGATTTTTAAATCTGAAGCTGAGAATCAAACTGATAAAACTATTAAAAGGTTAAGGTCTGATAGGGGTGGAGAATTTACCTCTAACCTGTTTCAAAAATTTTGTCAAGATACAGGTATAATCCATGAGGTAACTTCTCCATATAGTCCTCAATCCAACGGTATAGCAGAACGGAAAAATCGAACCCTTGAAGATATGATTAATTCCATGTTAGGCAGTTCTGGGTTACCCAACTTTATGTGGGGGGAGGCTCTATACACTGCATGCCATGTGCTAAATAGAGTCCCAATGAAGTCAAGGGATAAAACCCCATATGAGCTTTGGAAAGGCCGAAGGGCAAGTTTGAAATACCTTAAAGTGTGGGGGTGCCTAGCAAAGGTACTAGTACCTGAACACAGAAGGAAAAAACTTGGTCCAAAGACCGTAGATGGTATCTTCTTGGGTTATGCTCAAAATAGTATTGCATATAGGTTCCTGATTATTAAATCAGAAATTCCTGGAATAGATGCAAATACTATTGTAGAACTTCGCGATGCTACATTTTTTGAGAATATATTTCCTATGAAGACGAGAACACCTCAATCTAGTATTCCTACTAGAAATGAGCCTTCTTCCGTAGAGGTCCCACTATCCGTAGTGGGTACACCTTCCTCAAGTCACTCTAGACTAGATGAATCTAGTGAGTATACAGAACCAAGAATGAGCAAGAGGCAACGTGTGTCTACGGATTTAGGCCAGGACTTTATCACCTATAATATAGAAGGTGATCCTGTGACATATAGAGATGCTATGGCTTCTCCTGAAGCTAAACACTGGAAAGAGGCCATTAAAAGTGAAATGGACTCTATTATCTCTAATGCCACTTGGGAGTTGGTAGATTTACCTCCTGGGTGTAACACTATAGGATGTAAATGGGTGTTTAAAAGAAAACTAAAACCTGATGGGTCAGTAGATAAATTCAAAGCCCGCCTAGTTGCTAAGGGATTCAAACAGAAAGAAGGGATTGACTATTTTGACACTTATTCTCCTGTTACCAGAATTACTACAATCCGAGTGTTAATAGCATTGGCGTCCATATATCATCTTGAGGTCCATCAAATGGATGTCAAAACGGCATTCCTTAATGGAGATCTTGAAGAAGAGATATATATGGATCAACCTGAGGGATATGTAGTTTCTGGAAATGAGAACAAAGTCTGTAGGTTAGTCAAATCTCTTTATGGTTTGAAGCAAGCCCAAAGCAGTGGCACAAAAAATTTGATAGAGCTATGTTATCATTTGGCTTTGAAATGAATGACTCTGATAAATGTGTGTATGCTAAAATGAAAGGTGATAATTGTATTATCTTATATTTGTATGTAGATGATATTCTACTGTTTGGTTCTAACATTTCTATTATTAATGAGACTAAGGCCCTCTTAAGTGGTAAGTTTGATATGAAGGATATGGGTTGTGCTGATATGATTTTAGGGCTGAAGTTGACTCGTTCAAATGATGGAATAGCAATTTCTCAATCACTCTATATTGAGAGAGTATTAGAGAAATATGGCTATAGCCAAGTTAAATCTGTAGTCACACCCTATGATCCTTCAAAAACTCTCCACAAGAATAAGAGTGGTGTGGCAGTGTCTCAATTAAGATACTCACAAATAATAGGTAGTCTAATGTATTTAGCAAATTGTTCTAGACCTGATATTTCTTTTGCTATATCGAAATTGAGCAGGTTTACCAGCTGTCCGGACAGAACGCATTGGGATGCATTAGATAGAGTACTCAGATATCTGAAAGGCACTATATCCTTGGGCTTGTGGTATGGGAGATTCCCTGCAGTCCTGGAGGGATATAGTGATGCCAGTTGGATAGCTGACACTGTTGAGTGTAAAGGCGTTACTGGTTATGTCTTTACACTTGGAGGCGGTGCAGTTGCTTGGAGGTCTGTTAAACAGACGATTATAACCCGTTCTACATCTGAGGCAGAATTGTGTGCTTTGGATACCACAGTAACTGAAGCTGATTGGCTTAAGGGTCTTCTTTCTGAAATTCCCTTAATGATGAAGCCAATACCTTCTATTTCAGTGCACTGTGATAATCAAACAACAATAGCTCAGATTAGAAGCTCCAAGTATAACCAGAAACAGAAGAGACATGTACGAATAAGATTGAAATATATTCGTGAGCTAGTATCTCTTGGAGTGGTGTCATTGGACTTTGTAAGTTCAAAAGACAATATTGCTGATCCACTCACTAAAGGACTTGATTATGATAAAATCAAGAGATCCAGTAAGGGAATGGGACTGAGGCATGTCCTGGTTTCATCTATAGCGGCAACCCAACCTATCTGATTGGAGATCCCAAAAAGTAGGTTCAATGTGGTACAAACAAGCTATAAGGGTGAAACGTAAGCATCAAATTGATTGAGATGTAATCTCATAGTCTCTTCCCTGGATAGATGCTTGACTGCTAGTAAGGATGAACTTAGGAGCTCTTAATAAGTTCAAGGTCTTAATGACAAGATGCTTGCAGTACATCCTTGGAGAACTCACCTATGTAAGTGTAACTGTGAGGCCGCAGTGTGGGGGGTTGATAAAGCCTAAAATCTATATTAAATGTCACAAATAGGTTTATCAAATTAACAATTTAATATTTCCACTGAATCCCTTAATTAAACAATAATGTCGTAGTAACGAGCCCAGGATCGATCCGAGGAACCAACGATGATATGATGTAATTTAGTATTGTCTCTATTTCCTATTTTTGGGGTTTTCGATATAAAAATGGAGTTGGGAGTTTTAAAGCTTTGAATATAAATCTACAAAGGAAAACACAGCAGTAAAGAGATTAATCTAAAGCAAGAATAAAACCTAACTATGTGCCAATAATCAAACCTTAACGCATTGTCACTCCTACATTGAGATTAAATTATTGACACACTTAAACTAAGGAATGAAATAGAAGATGCAAATAAATCTGATCTATAACACCAATTAAAACCCTAGGTTGAACTTAAACTCTAAACAATTAACCAAACATAAAATGATACTTAAACTAAGCTTCAACAAGGAAAGAAATGCTAACTACTTGCATAAAAATATATCGAACATTAAAAGAATCTGTTCTAAGCTGTAAAACAGTAATAAAATCAACTAAAAAGGTAAACCAATCCAATCTCACAATCAATTCCACAAGTTTCACACTCTTGCCGTCACACAAGAGGCCGAAATCGAAACCACCCAATTTCGGACCTCAGTGGAGAATCTCAGCTGCGTCTCAGCTCAAGGAAGGCTCAGTTACACCGACGGACCACCCCCGGCGAGCTAAGAACAACCCTAAACCCAAGAATGGTCCGAAAATCTGCAAATCTGAGCTCTGGATCTGGGATGAAGTTGCGGATGATGGTATGCTGTCGGATGGAGCTCAGGAACACCGGAGGACCACCGCCGATAGTCGCTGATGTGAATCGGAGTCGCCGATTTGGAGGAACACCTCCAAATCGCGCTGAAACAGAGAAGATCCAAGAGCCAAATTCCACCAGAGGGAACACCCTTCGATGGCTCCAGAAGGTCGGGATGAGCTGCAATGAAGTTCTACAATGAGGTTGAAGCTTGAAAGAATTGATCGGAGAAGGAAAGGGGTCGAAATCTGAAGAAATGCCGCCGGGACGAAGCTGCTGTGCGTGGAGAGATAGACGAAGCAGAAAGAACACTGTAGCTTCTCATTTAAACAGATCTCAGATTTGAACCGACGGCTGAGATTGATTCTGGGCTAAATCAACGGTAAAAAGTCATCCAAAATCTTATCCGAAGGTACTGATATGGATATCAGGTCTGGATCTACTCTCCCGTAGGTCGGATCGATCAGATCATCACTGGATGGCCCAGATCTGCCGATCTTCAATGAACGGCCCAGATTAATCCGGCTGGATCAATGGCTGGATGAACTCAGATCTGGATCAAAACTTCTGGATCTTCATCAATGGCTTAGATCTGCTCCCCAATAGGTTGGATCGGCCAGATCTTCAACGGATGGTTCAGATCTGTCCTATTCTTGATAAACGACCCAAATCGACCCAAAGCTTGATCTTGTCTTTTGAACTCCGATTCGAGCCCAATTCCGGTCCAAATAGATCCAAATCTAAGATCCTTTGATGCCTACAAAATAAGAATCAAATATTAGCATCAAATAACACCAAAAATAATATAATTTACAATTAAGTCCAAAATCTATGCAATGCACAAAAATATAATGTAACCATGATTTAAACTATGAAACCAACATCAAAACCATGCATAAATGAATCAAAATAATGCAGTAAAATCATGGTTATCAAATCCCCCACACTTAGCCTTGAACGTCCCGTGCAAGTAAAGAAAACTAAAAATCGTCTCCACAGAAAATTCTCTAGCAATATCTAGAAGATAGTAAAAAGAATTTAGCTAAGACCATCTAAAGATCACAAACAATCATGAATATAATCCAAACAATAATTAGTAGGTATGGTAGTTTCAATCCAATTGAAAAAATTAAGCAAGTTGCATCTCACAAGGAATTTACCTAATCTATCTCTCACACTCAAACATGTGTATAAGTGGAGCTCACTCAATGCAACTCACAACATTTCACTACCATAAGCTTGCTTATATTCTAATTCTCCACCACTATAAACATAGCATACATGAATCAAAAGAAATTTATCATCAAGAATTGAAATGGAAGCAAAAAGAACAATGAAAGTGAATGTAGTAGCAAAAGAAAAGGCTTCAATGAAGAGAATGAGAGTATGGAAGGAATTTACTTGATGAGTTGACCCATTTGATGTAAAAAGAAATGAATACCATTTGTTTTTATCAATACAAAAGACCAAGCTAAGCTCCCCTTCAATTTGATGGCAATCTGAAATTCTTGATACTCTATCTCCACATTTGATACAGTCTTGATTTGCCAAAAAAAAAAAAAATTCACTTCAATTTCAGCACTTGGAAACTAAAACCATCTCACAACAATTAATCAATAAGAATTCCCTCCCCCACACTTAAAATTTGGCCATCTCGGACAATAAAATACATCACGCTATCCTTACTGGATACTAATCTTGCCACTGTTTTCTTCATTCTGCAGGTTGCTATTCCCTTTCTGTTTGTTTTAATTCTGCAATTTTATCCTCTGTTGTTATGCTGAACAAAGGTTTATAATTCCAATTCATTCCTACTACTTTACTTCAGTTTCAAAACTCAGCTCTTTTCTAAAAATTCCAGCCCAGCAAATTCAGCAACAAGATTTAGTCATTCAACCTCTTTCCAGTGCTCTAATTTTTTTCCTGTGCAGTAATTATATCAGCTGCTAATGAATTAACAACTCAGCTTCAATCAATTCCAACCCTTAGTTTCAAATTCAGTTTCAAAGGTAATCTCAAGAAATAAATTCAGAAATGAAGCTGCCTCAAAATCTTGGGTTTCAGATTTCAGTCTCATGCTTGGAATTCCTGATTCCAGAATCAGGTTCAATCCTTCAAGAGTGTTGTTCAGGAACAATCTTCAGCATTGACAATCAACTTAAATGTTATTAAAACTTAAATTCTGGATTCTGATATTGCTTGCTCCTGAGATCACAGCTTCAACAACAGAATTCTTATACCCTGTCTAGCTTCTGTTTACTGCATTTCTGATTTCAATCCCCAAATACTAACAGAGTTTCACAAATACTAACCCTCCACCTCTGAATTCCTGCATTTCTGCAAAATTCCAGCTCCAACAGCACTATTCAGTTTCAGTTTATGAAATTCTTTCACTGCCTCATTTCCAGCAATGTAATGTCCTCCATTTCTGTAGTTTTCCTTTTGCATTTTGCATTTATTCCACAGCAAAACCTAACAATACTCAGCTCAAATTATACCATCAATAATTATAAATTTAGCAATCTAACCAAATTCCTTGTTTTCAGCAGTTTCACATTGGCTTTAAGGCTGCCCAGTAAGGATTGCACTAACAGGGCAAGCAAAAATAATCAAATAGTGTCCAGAATTAAGAACATTCCTTGCTGTTACCTTCTTTGTTCTATACCCATGAACCTTAACTTCATTGATCACCTACATCAGCCTTGATCACAAAATTCGGCAGCAATCATCACAGCTACAACAAAATCAGACTATGAAATTCAAATCTATTTCTGCACTCACAGAGTTCCAGTTCCAGAAAATAATTTTCAGAGAACTTCTAGATAAGACTTGAAGGGTATAGCTTAAGAGAAAATTTCGTTTGGCAATGCAACAAATTGAAAATCAACATAAATCAGTGTAAGGGTCCTGTTTGCAGAAAACAGCTTCAAGTTCTAGGAAATGCATCTCGAAAGCAAATTCTCAAATTCAGCAGATCATTAGTTCAGAGTTCATTGCAACTTAGGATTCACTCCTTACATAAGAATAGAGAGTCAAATTCAGCTAACTCACAACTCAGATCTCCTTGACAGCAATAGCAACTCAACCTTCAACAATTTCTGCATTTCCAAGTACAATTTTCAGTTTTCAGAACTCATCACATTCAAGATTTCCAATTCATTGGAAACTTGGAAAGAATGGCAAATACTTTTGTTATTGAGCATACGATACATTTACTTAAGTTCCTTAATGATTTGAGAATTTTATGAGGACATTGGCACACAATTGGCACAATTCAAAAACTGAAATCTATTACTTGATTACTGCTTGTTCTGCTTTTACTGCTTCTTATGCTTTAACAATTATCTCAATTCAACTCAAAGATAACTCTTGATGTTTAGTATAATGAAGGAACCAACAAATTCGTTCTTCCATTAAAACAACATTTTACACTAAATCCATTTCTGCACTTCACAATTCGGATTCTGCAGCTTCAGTTTTGCTCCTGCATGAAAATATCAAACAACAAAATTGATTCATTTGTCCAGCAGCCTCTGGGGGTCAGTAACCTCAACCTTTTCAATCCAAATCTCATCTTAATGCTAAATTCTGGTTTTCCAGAATTTAGCTCCAGCAATTCAGAAATCTTTTGCCTTCTTGTTACAACAACTTCCAATTTTTGTTTCCCAGCATAATGTGCTCACTGATTAGGAAATCCAGAAGTTTGGAGTTAACTTAATATGAGCTGGACATTATCAGAAATTAATCCCAGTAAAACTACATGCCTTGAGCCATGGAAATCTTCATACAAAGAATTTCAGAATGGGTTGGCACACAACACTTGACAGTTCCTTCTTATTTAAACCTCAGTTCGCAACTCTAAGAACCCATCATCAATTCTTGCACGCCAGAGACATTAATCATGAATCAACAGATGCTCCAATTCAAAATGTTGGTGGTCATTCACTTCACAAAAATTCCAAAGTGGCACATTAGATCTATGATAGTTTCTTCCTTTCTCTTTTGCTTCATTTACTTTTCTGCTCTCAAGTAAACTATACAGAAATAGGTAGTTTATAGCTATCCTTCTTGAAATAGTTTGTTAAGCTGAATCTGTAAATTCAGATAGTTTCAGCTTGCATCAATGAAAATTCAGCTTTTAAGACAACCATTTCTGAATATAGGCTAATCTCTATAATTGTTGACTCGAGCTTAAGCTTGAGAAGTCAGTATCAGAATTTGATTATCCCAGCACTATGTTCACTGATCCAGCTCTTCAGAATTGTTAGGATGCTATCTTTAGCAGCTACAAGGTCTCGGAAATGGAGTTAATCTTAGGTTATGAAGCTGGATTTCAAGGAAATCTGGGCTTCAGTCATGCAAAGCTAAGCTTAGGGAAAGGTTTCAATTTCTACAGTTTGCATATTCTTCATTTCTGCATTTCTTCATCCAGAATTATTAGAGGTCTTGGAAGGCAAGAACAACATTTGTTGCTGCACAAAATAGAACTCCACTTGAGTTTCTCACTGGCTTTAAAGCTACTCCTTAATTCCGGCACAACTTGATACTTACTCCTCATTGCCAGGTAACTGCAGTCTTCAACTTCCTGCAGAATTCAGCACAGACATATCTTATCTTCACTATCCTCAGTGGCCTATAATAACCCAACTACCTTGCCACTTCTCCACTGATCTTTAATTCCTATAGCAGACTTCAGTGATCATCTCCCATCAATTCTCCAATGATAAAGTTTCAACAATATGAACAAAGGAATCAGCTTCAATTCCAGAAAAATTTCAGAACAGATTTGTAGTTTTCAGAATCCATCACTGATCACAATCAGCATCTAGATTTAGCAATCACTTCACTCTGAATTCCTGCATTTCTGCACAGATTGAGGTTCTGAAAATTTCAGCTGGAATTCTGGATTCTAGAAATCAGGAATTCAGAATTCAATTCATCTAGAATTCAGCTATAATCGACATAGTTCCAACAACTTCAACTGATTCTGATTTCTCATTTATGTTTCTTGTTTCTTGCACATCAGATTTTTTTTTTCTGAATTCTTGCAGTCTAATAGCTTCTCTTTTCTGATTTCTGCAATGCACTTTCCAGCAGATTTTCTTCAATTCCAGGTGACTTGCTGAGCATTTCGATTAGAATAACAGAAATCCGAGTAAGTCTTTGGCAAACAGATTTCCTTAATGCAATAGCTGTCAAATCCAACTGAGTTATTAAACCAAAAATTTCAGAACCTGATCTGAATAAACAGCATTTAAATGAAACATAAAAGTTTCAGAAAATCAATCCTTGCTGTGTCATACAGATTCTGAAGTGCAGCTTCTGCATTATCAGTACAAAATCAGAACTAATGCTAGACCTTCAATTCCAGCAAAAGCTCAGATATTACAGCAATTTGAAAATCAGAAGTTCAGCAACTTGCATATCCATAATGTGCAGAAATCACAATATCAAGTTGGAAAGTTTTTAGTTAGCACTGACCTTCATATAAGCTCATAGTAGAACTTCAAGGTTCATAACTCAGCAAAATGTAGCATGCAAATCTTGCCATTTCCATATCAAGCTACTCAAAAATGCATAAACAATCAACAACAAATTATACTCTACTAGCTCTATTGACAAAATTCAGTATTGGTATTATCAGCAAAGCCCAACTTCCAAAATATAGAAATCAGAATGGTTGTCAAGTTCAGATTTCAGTAATGAGGAGGAGATCTCAGCATTTTCATTCTCCACTTGTGGACTTTGTATCAATTTGTCACCATTCATTCCCAAAGGTTTAGAAGACTAATAATGAAAGAATTTCACAACTTGATACACATGCAAACTGAATTCTGTTTCCAACATCATCACCTCACTGTTTAAAGTTTCAAGTGCTGCCCTTGCTTCCAGAAAACCCTTAAGCACTTAACTCTATTATATCTTCCCAAAGACTTCATCTTTGGCTTAAAGTTGAATCTCAACATTAACAAATAGATCCAAACATTCAAAAGCTCTATGCATCTCCCCCACGCTTAAAACTTGGTCATCTTGCACAATCTAACTCATCAAGAATTCAACCAACATTCTCAATAGAAACATATCAAGCAAAGATGATCAAAGGTTAAAATGCTAGAGGATGATGTTTCAAGAAAATTGTGGAGAAAGAAATGGAAAATATGATGGAATAAAAATGACAAATATCCTTTCTTTTCATGGATACATATGCTATTGTGACTTTGAAAAGAAACTAAGCAAGTTCTAGAGTTCCAATTGTTGTAAGCGCATGTCACACAAAGATAAAATAGTGTTTAGGCTTAAAGTGGACCTCACTAGGTAATATTCATGCAATCAAGCTAAATCGATCAACATGGAATCCACTACCAAATTAACCAATATCATGTAAGTAAAGCATTCAATCATGTCAAATGACCTAAAATTGATGGTCAAATTTAAGATACTTTTACCATCTTAAAAGTATCACTAGAAAAATTCATGGAGAATTTTATTCAAATGACATGTTATGTATACCAAACTAAATGCAAAGTATGGAAATAAAATACAAAATATAAAAACAAAGTGCAAATGCAAAGTATTAAACCAAAGAAACGTATAACGAATTTATTAACAAAGCATGAATTAAAATGCAAGAGAAAACAAAATTGAAACCAACTCCCCTTTAAATTCCCGGTGGTTGAAGAAGGTTTAGATGAAGAATCCACCCCGGAAGTGGAGTAATCAAAGTTCCACTCAATTCCTTTTTATTCATCATTTTTCCCTTCAAAGCTTTTTCTGGAGGTCTAAGGCGGTTCAGTTTAAGCACCCACTCCGGAAGCTCATGTTCTCCTACAACATCAATAAAAGAAAATACCTCCCACACGCATGTGGGGTAAAAAGAAAATAGAAGAATATTAGTGTGGGTAAAATATATATCAAGAATTGCATCACAACTAATAAAATCAACAATTGGTACCTCAATAAAATTCTCTGAAAAATTACACAAAATACTCACCTTGTCATCTTGAGAGGTACCTGGAGTGGTGTTTGTTACCTCTTTTCCACCTAGTAAATGCTCAGACTCTAGTTCTAGTGAATGTTCAACCTCATGTAATGATTCTTGGGTGCTTGGCTCCATAGCACAAGTCCCTACACTTACATCTTCATCATCATCATCAAAGTCAGGTGATCCTTGAGGTAATGCTTCCAGTAAGCATTCCCCTACACTTAAATCATCTTCTGCAACAATACCTGCATCATTCACATCATCTAAAGCAACAACATCAGTAGATTCAGAAATTTTAACAACTACATCATCATCACAAATAATATTAGAAAATTCTTGTGAAGAAATAGAAGTAGTGGCAGGCCTGACAAGATCTCCACAATCCACCTCTTCACTGTCTCTTTGTGCTTGTAACTGATTAATAGATGATGCTATCTGATCTAACTGACTTTGTATATTCTGTATCCTTGCAAATTGTTGCTCTCGATGCTCTCTCATTTGTTGCATAACTTCATTGCATTTCCACATTGATTCTTCAATTTGTTCTTGTGCATCCTCATACCTATTCCGCTGCTCCATAGGTAGGTAGGACTGATAGAACTGAGTCTGAGGCTGATAAAAATAATTCTCCATCCCATCTCCAAAATACTGATGATATGGATCCATGGTCACATGAATTTCCTGTTCTTACACTGAAATACTAGCAAATAAAATAAGAAGACTCAGGAACAAATAAAATCAAACACATGGATATATAATCATGAAAGCAATCAAACAATCCTAAAATTACTAAACATTGCATATTACAATTTTCCCCGGCAACGGCGCTAAAATTTGATAAAGCCTAAAATCTATATTAAATGTCACAAATAGGTTTATCAAATTAATAATTTAATATTTCCACTGAACCCCTTAATTAAACAATAATGTCGTAGTAACGAGCCCAAGATCGATCCGAGGAACCAACGATGATATGATGTAATTTAGGATTGTCTTTATTTCCTATTTTTGGGGTTTTCGATATAAAAATGGAGTTGGGGGTTTTAAAGCTTTGAATATAAATCTACAAAGGAAAACACAGCAGTAAAGAGATTAATCTAAAGCAAGAATAAAACCTAACTATGTGCCAATAATCAAACTTTAACGCATTGTCACTCCTACATTGAGATTAAATTATTGACACACTTAAACTAAGGAATGAAATAGAAGATGCAAATAAATCTGATCTATAACACCAATTAAAACCCTAGGTTGAACTTAAACTCTAAACAATTAACCAAACATAAAATGATACTTAAACTAAGCTTCAACAAGGAAAGAAATGCTAACTACTTGCATAAAAATATATCGAACATTAAAAGAATCTGTTCTAAGCTGTAAAACAGTAATAAAATCAACTAAAAAGGTAAACCAATCCAATCTCACAATCAATTCCACAAGTTTCACACTCTTGCCGTCACACAAGAGGCCGAAATCGAAACCACCCAATTTCGGACCTCAGTGGAGAATCTCAGCTGCGTCTCAGCTCAAGGAAGGCTCAGCTACACCGACGGACCACCCCCGGCTAGCTAAGAACAACCCTAAACCCAAGAATGGTCCGAAAATCTGCAAATCTGAGCTCTGGATCTGGGATGAAGTTGCGGATGATGGTATGCTGTCGGATGGAGCTCAGGAACACCGGAGGACCACCGCCGATAGTCGCTGATGTGAATCGGAGTCGCCGATTTGGAGGAACACCTCCAAATCGCACTGAAACAGAGAAGATCCAAGAGCCAAATTCCATCGGAGGGAACACCCTTCGATGGCTCCAGAAGATCGGGATGAGCTGCAATGAAGTTCTACAATGAGGTTGAAGCTTGAAAAAATTGATCGGAGAAGGAAAGGGGTCGAAATCCGAAGAAATGCCGCCGGGACGAAGCTGCTATGCGTGGAGAGATAGACGAAGCAGAAAGAACACTGTAGCTTCTCATTTAAACAGATCTCAGATTTGAACCGACGGCTGAGATTGATTCTGGGCTAAATCAACGGTAAAAAGTCATCCAAAATCTGATCCGAAGGTACTGATATGGATATCAGGTCTGGATCTACTCTCCCGTAGGTCGGATCGATCAGATCATCACTGGATGGCCCAGATCTGCTGATCTTAAATGAACGTCCCAGATTAATCCGGCTAGATCAATGGCTGGATGAACTCAGATCTGGATCAAAACTTCTGGATCTTCATCAATGGCTTAGATCTGCTCCCCAATAGGTTGGATCGGCCAGATCTTCAACGGATGGTTCAGATCTGTCCTATTCTTGATAAACGACCCAAATCGACCCAAAGCTTGATCTTGTCTTTTGAACTCCGATTCGAGCCCAATTCCGGTCCAAATAGATCCAAATCTAAGATCCTTTGATGCCTACAAAATAAGAATCAAATATTAGCATCAAATAACACTAAAAATAATATAATTTGCAATTAAGTCCAAAATCTATGCAATGCACAAAAATATAATGTAACCATGATTTAAACTATGAAACCAACATCAATATCATGCATAAATGAATCAAAATAATGCAGTAAAATCATGGTTATCAGGGGTCTAGGCAACTCTCCTTAGCACTTATGAAACAAGATTCGGTAGCATGGTCGTAATGCACCAACCAAGAAGGATTCAACCGTCGCCAGTGATGAGTTGTTACCAATTGATTTTCACATATAAAAGGTTTAAGATCAAGACTCTGTTCTCTTCAAACCTATGTGAATAAGATTGGTGTACTTAGATGAAAATTCAAACCGGAAGGTATTTTCACTGAAAGCTCATTGCAACCAAGCCTCAGAACATATCTTTGTTTTTGACTAAAATGATTTGAATTTGTGGGGGATTGTTGAATTTTGTTTTTAAATTCAAAGCATTATTTGTAGTGTTTTTAGTCCCACATTGCTAAGTGGAGAAGCTTGGAAGGGCTTATATAGGAAGTCCTTCCATCCTTGCTTAGCAATGATAAGAGGACCTACACGCATGCGCGGGCCAAGCCCAAATCGAGTGGATTTGGGGGGTTCGAGCCGGAAATCCATAAATCGGGCGTCACGTGCGCGATTAACGCGCGCAGGGGGGGTGCAAATCCCCAGCCCGTGGCCCTTGCGCTCACGGGCGGCCCGGTCTGTTTTTGCTGGTTTTGTGCTTCCCTTCCTCTGCACTGCTTCAAGTGTATAAATACACTTCCTCACTCCAGAAAGCAAAGCATTCCTTCTCCCTTGCTTTCTACTTCTTCTTCCTTCCTTCTGAGTTCTGAGGCTTGGTTCGCGATCTCTGCACCGTGGGCGACAATCAATTCTCCGACGCTTCGACCGGAGATACACAATTTCTTAACCCTTACTGTTATTAACGTTTATTGCATGCTCTTCATTTATTAGTGCAATTATAGATTACTGTATTAGCGTAATTAGTTCTATTTCAATTACTACATCAGCTACCCTATCGATTCCCTAAATTATGCATTTATGAATAATATTTCTCTAAATTTAGGTAATGGATTCCATTCTTTAAACATTATAGAGGAGAGAGAAGAAATAGGGAAGCTGATATATGATGTATTAAAAAGTGGATATCCAAATTTAATAAAGTAATTTTTTTACCCTAAATTATGTATTTTGGATAGGGAAGCTGATGTGGATGGTCTAACACAGTTAAAAATGGTACGAAAGATTTTTTTATTTTTCTAATTTTTAAAATAGGTAACACGAAGTTATTAATTTCTAAAAATCAACAACACCTTAAAAAAAAAAAAAAAATCAGTAATATCATATTACTGATTTTCGATTTTTTAAAAGCAACAATAAAATATTGTTACTAGAAAAAAGTCGTTAGGAATATTTTAGAATGAATAGTAAAAAGAATAGAGAAAAGTAAAATCAACGGGAGAAACTATATTGTTGGATATTTTCAAAATCATCAGGAAAAAGTATAATCGCATTATTTGGCAATTTGGTAAATTGCCGAGGTTTAATTTTTTATATATGTTTGATTTTTAAATATTCATGAAAAAATATAAACTATTTATAAATAATGTATCAAATAAAGTTTATGAATTATTTTCACTAACAAAATTCTTATTAAATTTATAAATAGATAAAATTCTCAAAACGAACCAACAATTCAAACAATTTTACAATTTTACAAACCAAATACGCTCGATTTGAGAACTTAATAATAAAGAACTAAATTTAAGTCTTTTACCAAACTTGTAAAAAGGAAATTAAATCAATCTTAAATAAATATTTTATCAAATAAATTTAAATAATATAAAACTTAACTTGGCTCCTAAATATAACAACTTTTTAATGTTTTTTAAGGTATGACACCCTTTTAACGAAAATAAAAATAAAAATAAAAAGTCCTCTGATATATATATTTTTACTATTTTTAACTTCCCATCAAATATCTCTAATTTAAAAGAATGAAATGAAAATCTTTAGAGTTAAATAAAATTAATAAAGAATATTTTAATATTAACAAAATTTTATAAACATTTTAAAAAATAACCTATTAACAAAAAGATTGTTGTGAAACATTACCAAAGTTATTGAGGTGTACTTGTTCTATTAATCAATAAAATTTAAAATGTGTTTTAACGATTTTAAAGAGTATTTTAGAAAAATATAAATTTTGAAAGTCTAAATGAAAATTTTGTCATTAAAACTAAATTCTCCCTTTTAGATTAATTGCTAAATCTATTATTTACTTCATAACTTCTTTTAAAAATATTTTTTTCTACTGACAAGAAAAAAAATAATTAATCAGCTAAGATAATATCGAATCTAAATCATCTATTCAATTTTATCGAAGTTTTTTACTAGCAATTGGAATAAATTAAAAAAATATATACATAAAAATCTATGTTACAGTTGATATTTTTAAATAAATTTCATCTGCTTATAAGAGAATTTATGGATGGTAAAATGGGTCAATTGACGATGGGACAGATGACTAAATCTAGCATCCAGACCTAGCCAATCTGGGACAATTGATTGCTACAGAGATTGGGTAATTTTTTATTGCTTTTTAAAATATAGAATTTTTTTTGGAAAGATCTATTTATATTTAAAAATTGCTCTCATACTTTACCAAATTAATATTTAAGGATATATATATAACAAAAAAAAATTAGATGAAAACAAAAAACCTAATTTTATATCATTCTGAACTATCAGTAATCGATTTTGACCAAAATTTGGCCAAAATAGAAACATGAATTAGATTTTTCAAGCATATCCATCTTAAAAAAATCATTCCTCTCAATATAATATGTCAAATTGATATTTAAAAATATGAATATAATTAAGAAAACTAGATGAATACATAGAATTTGATTTTATATCATTCCGAGTTCTTTAGGTTTATCTATCAATTTCGCCTGAAAGCGATCAAAATCGACTTATGGACCTACAGAGTTCAGAATAACATGGAACCGAATCTTATCGGTTTATCTAGTTCTCCTAATTATATTCACGCTCTCAAACATCAATTTGATATACTATATTAGAGTAGTGTTTTTTTTTTACACGAATGTGTCTGAAAAATCTAATTTGTGTTAAAAAAAAATTACTACTCTCACTACTATATTAGAGCTAAGCATGATATGAAATCATATTCTATGTATTCATCTAGTTCTTCTAATTATATTTATGCTCTTAATTATCAATTTGGCAGACTATATTAAGAGTAGCGATTTTTTAACACAATGTGTCTGAAAAATCTAATTTGTGTTAAAAAAATCACTGCTCTGGATATATTATGTTAAATTGATGTTTGAGGATATGAATATAATAGGATAACTAGATGAACACATATGACCTGGTTCCATGACATTCTAAACTCTCTAGGTCCATGAGTTGTTTCTGGTCAAAATATGTCAAAATCGACTGATAAACCTAAAGAGCTCGAAATAATATGGACTCATGCCCTATGTGCTCTCTAGTTTCCTGATTATATTCATATTCTCAAATATCAATTTAACACACTTTATTATCAGCAATGATTTTTTTTAATTCAAATTGAGTAGTTTAATTGATGACTACCGTGGAGCAATCGATTAAATTGCTTTCAATCATAAATTTAATCGATTTTTATATAGTAATCGATTAAAACATTATTTTTAACAATTAGAAATTTAATTCATATTAAAAAAAAATTATTTTTTAATATATTATATCAAATGTTGTTTGATGGTATGAATAGAATCAAAAGAATTAAATGAACATATAGGACATAATTTTATATTATTTTGAGTTTTTTAAGTATTGTGGCAAAAAGAAGAATGACGGAGGAGGTAAATTACAGGCGGCTATTAGTATTTGGAATAATGACTAGCACATAAGGAAGGCATTTATCTTGGCTTTGTCGAGATTCGAACCCCAGACATCATTGTGACAACACCTCATGCGCTAGTAGCCACTAGACCCATCCGAGGGGATCAATTAAAATCAACTTATTTGGAATGATATATATTCGTCTAGTTTTAATTATATCCATGTCCTTAATTTGACACATTATATTGAGAGCAGTAATTTTTTTAACACGAATGTGTCAATTCGTGTTAAAATATCATTACTAACAAATTGATGTTTGAGTTTCGGTCAAAATCGACTGGTAGACGTAGAGAACTCGAAATAACATAAATCATGTCCAATGTATTTGTCTAATTCTCCTGATTATCTCGATGCTCTCTAACATCAATATATTGATTAATAATCTGGGGTTCGAATCTCGGCAAAGCCGAGGTAAATGTCCCCTTATGTGCTAGTCAGTATTCCAAAGGCTAATAGTCGCCCGTGATTTACCTCCTCCGTGTTGACCCTGGGACGAGTTGACAGAGACGTTGGGGGCGAGCATATTCGCCTTTTGTCATAATATATTGATTAATAATAATTTTTAAAATATGAATTAAGTCTTTTTAATCAATTACTATATTATAGTAATCAATCGGGGATAAATGAGAAGAGGTAAAATGGGTATAGAGTATGTAATTTGAATATTTAGAAAACTAGCTGGATCGGTAAAAGCTGAAACTTTTTCTAATAAAATTTAAAAATATTAAAGATCTAGAAAAAATATATATATAAAATTATAAGACATATAAAAAATCAAATAATATTGACTACTTTAAAAAAAACATCTTTTACCTATATCATAAAAAACATTTTTTAATTATTAAAATAATATCCTATTCTTGACTTGATATTACTTTCGACAAAGTAGCCCTATCTTGAATTAGGGAGCAAAATTCACCGAATTCGAAATTCGATTCAATTAATTAGAAAAATTATTTTTTAAAAAAAAATCTTGATTATTTTAGTTTATTCAGTATTTTAAATTTAAAATTTAATTAAATTGAACGTATAAATAAACTTTATATCACAACAACCATGCAATTCAACTGATAAATCAAACATAACCATTAAATGTTGTTTCATCAATCAACTATTAAAAAAATGGTGTAATGATTAACTCCGCTAACGAATAATCAAAGAATTTAAGATTCAAGTCTCAACACAACACAAGGAGTTTTTCCACCGGTAAAAACTAGGCCTAAGAAAGCTAACTAGAAGAGTTGAATACCTAGAAAAGTTATCCTAACATATTGACATAGTTATTATCTATATAGGTACAAAATGCCTTCTTAGAAGAGTGTAAGACCCTACTGAAAAGCATGCTAAGATGACAACTTTACTCTTTAAAAAAAAACTTAATTAATTTGCTTTATACCCAACAACTTCAAAAGTTATCAAGCCTCCTATTTATACTCCTCCAGTTAAACTGACCGAGAATAAAAGGATATTTTAAATATAAAATAAAAGATGCAATTTCCTTTTAATAAATTTTAAACGAGTAGCCCTTAGAATGCCCTTTTGATTTTCTCTTGTAAAAGAACAGTTGCTTCATTGAGTATTCCTTGTAAAAGTTTCCAAGTAAAAGAATGTTAATTGCTAATTGATTAGAGAGAATGTTTAGAAAACTAGACAAAGGGTGATCAGCCAAACCTCCTTCGCGGTTCCCTGATGGAACGGATTGGTCCAAAAAGACAGTCTTTGTCGACTACATATGTGCTGTGAAGATCAGGGTCATCTCAGAATCAAACACTATCAGACATATTAGAGATGGAGTCACTGAAATCATCATTATGACTCAAATGTAATGATAATAATAATAAAAAAGAAAGGTGAGGATTGAGAAACACTATCATTTGATTCCTCCTCAAGTGCAAATATTACCACCTAAAACAATCACAAAGTACATACAAGTGCAATGGTTTGGTTAATCTTCAAGCAGTTTGTTCTCTGCACTGTACAATCTCATGCATGGTGCCAACATTATGATTGAGTTTTGCAGAATGCACACATCCATCTAAAGCAACTACCACTTACCTTTTTCTTCTCTTAGGTTCAACCTGCAGCAATTGAATTAAAAAAAACAGTGAAAAAACATGAAAAATCCAAAAAATGAATATTGACTACTGACAAAGAATACAACAACATCAACCAAACTTTATCCATGGGTCGCCTACACTATTGATAGAGAATGGTTCCTGAATAATGTTCTTCGTAATATGAAAGAATTGATTATGTTTCTTGTCAACCCCAAGTAGTGGGAAATTGGAGTATTTGACCTATGTAAGTGAACCCTCATTCAACATTTTTCATATGATTTGATTGAGCCGTGGTTTAAAATTTTGTACCGTGCCGAGCGAAACAGACGAAATTTGCCTTTTTGCCCATAGCTTGTAGCTCTGCACCAACACAGCGAGTTGCCGCAGATCGCAATGATCTCCGCTCAGTCATGGAGGCACTACTATCCCACTTTGACCTCTACAGTGTCGTAGAGGATCACAGAGGCCCTTGTAACCTCAACGAGGTCGCAAAAGGATTATAGTGCCTCCACAACCCCGCGGAGGTCACGACGTCGCCGCGATCCCGAATTTTTTTTCTTATTAAAAAAATTATTTTATTTTAATTTTTTTAATATTAAATTAAATTTTGTAATTTTAATTAATATATTTTATATTTTACAAAATACTGAATCGTGTTGATACGACACGATACAATACTGAAATTATATCGATCTGGTCATAAACTGAAACTCTGAAATGGATTGATATTTTAGATCATGGATTGAGCCAATTATTTAGTTTCGGTCGAAAGGATTACTCAAGTCTCAAGTTACCTTTAGTAATAAAGTAGAATTTTTAGGTCTCCATTGGAGCCACACACTTTTAACCTCAATGGTGCATTTAGTGGGCCGAGCGAATCAGTTGGTCCTATCAAGCCAAGTGGGCCAAGAGATTCAATCTAGTTCAATAGGTCAATCGTCCAATCAAGTGGGCCATTCAAGCGCAGGCACCACAAAGTGGGTTGGGCAAGTCGATCAAACAGTGAAAGGAGAGCAATGGACTAGCTAGTTAAGTAGGGTAGATTGGTAGACTCAACCTAGATCATGTGAGCTAGACAAGTTAGACAAAGCATTGTTTTATTGTTGTGAAAAGTATTATTTATTCCTTGTGAATAGTCTATTCTATTCCATGATCCAAACTAAGAATTATTCATATTTTATTCTTTGTTTATTTCATTCCATATTTATTCAACTTTTCTAACTATAAATTCTATCGATCATCTATGGCAATGTCAATGGTTTCTCTTATTCTACATAGCTACACCTAACTAATCCTAATAATGTTGTTCTTTTTCTAGCAACTCCAGAAATGTATCTTAGTGATCTTATCTATGCTAGACTAATATTCCTAAGTTGTTAACTTGTTTTCTAACTATCGAGCAATAATCATTACATATGGTCGGTCGCCAGTCTTTGAATTTGTCCTAGAGGCAAAGCACAATACGTGGCTTCAAAATCTCCTCCCTTATAATCAATGTTTACACTGTTAATAATATATTCATTAGTATCTCTTGATAATTAATCCAAGGTAAGTAGCTTGAGCATCCAACTTAATTATCTAAAGTTGATCATAGCATGAAATTAACCGAGATGAGATTAGATAGGGCTATCCAAACCAAAATCCGTCAACTTTGTTATGATTATAATTTGATACACCAAAAATTCTTGGAGCAAATTGTGAAACTTCCATGAGTACTAGAAACTACAAAACGAAAACTGAGAACTATGCTAAAACTAATGGTCTGAATATAAAACCAGAAAACGAGAATAAATGAAGACAATGGTGTTTCAAAAATGGTTTATTTCCACCAAATTGTGAGAGGAATATCATTGTCATCATACTACCTAGTACCAAAATCTCATAGTAAATTCCCTCTCTATACCGCTAGAAAGAGCAGAATCTTTTCCAGAAAATTACCCACATGAACATGATCAAGTAGGAATCCATGTTTACTTATTTTTCTAAATAAGTGTAATTTCAGTGATTAAAATAATTGAACATATAAACACTACAAATAATACCTTGGTATCAGAAACTGTCGAATCTGGATATCCATTTGATGATCTTTTTTCATCAGCTTCTGAGTCACAGTCTGAGCACAGAAAATGTTCTAACTTTTTTGCTTGTTCAATACTCATGCCCATGCAAGTTGGATGGAACCTATTTGAATAATCATTATTTACGTCAGGATGAATGAACCATAGTAAAGTCAGAGGTCTTAAAAGAGCGAAATAACCCTGGCCATTGACACGAACTCAAATTCTAAAAACTGATCCTCATAATTATAGAAACTAATAGGACCTCATCCCATGGTACAAGAAAGCATAAGATGAAATTGGTAATTCTCTAAGAATTGTATCATATCACATGTTAACCATCATTCCGAAGTAATAAACATGCTTATCTTTCAATCAAGCCATTAAAGTAACATATAGAATACTTTCATGTCATAATTTTGGAATAAAACTCTTATAGTGGCAAAAGGCGTTGCATATGGGGATTCTGTCAAAAGAAAGTACATAGATAGCTTTAAAAAGAATACAATGGTAAAAAGCTGGAGCAATATTCCACATTGACTTGTGTACAAACATTTGAGTCTAACAAAATTATATGGAAACTGAAGATGATAAATGAAAGCAATCAAAAGTAGTAAACAAAAAGGAAACCTCTGGCGCAGACAAGTTGACATGATTCTTGGATTTATCTCCCAAGAATTGATTGGCTAACAGACGGGGCTAATTACTAGAGAGGCATTCAGGTTTCCTATAACCTATAATCTTGAGATCCTATTGAAAAACTGTATAAATGGGCACATCTACTAGAAAATTTTTACTAGATTTAGAAGCTTGAAAAATCACATGATGTAAGTTTACTTGGTCCAAAAGGATATTCACACCCATATTTCGACGTGTATTCATCTGTAAGGTTTTGTTAAGCATTTATAGGACAAATAAATGAGCGAAAAAAGGTAGTACTGCAAGATCCATTCATGCAGAATAAAGGATGCACAGTACACACAGTGCTCGGGTGATGAAACAAAACGATATGGAGGAGAAGCTGCAATGAAAGGCTTAAAAAAAAAGGCCTATATAAGAATACACAAACCCTGACTTTTAAGTGACCCAGAAAGATCCCTAATCCATCTCCCTCCAAAAGATTTCCCTACTTTATATTGCGTATACCTGGTTGGTATGGATGAGCATCAAAACCAAAAAATGAAAAACCAAACTGAAAAAATTCAATAAATACATTTAACTGTTTTGTTTTAATTGAAAATTATTGGAGATTTCCGTTCTGATTATATTTTAGTTAGGAACAATGCTAGATCGATAGATAGGAACATGAATGTATATATATATACTAATAAAGATTATAGAATTTAGTCTATTATTTGATGAAGTTTTAACATTAAAGATAAATTTTATATTTTTAATCTAACTTAACCAAATTGAAACCAATCAGATCAGTTTACTTTTGTTTGGAAGCTACAGCTTATCTGTTTCCGTTTGATTTCCCTTTGGAAACTTCTAACATTTTTATTTGTTCTGGTTAGGAATTTTGTACTAAATTAATATAGCTAATTTATACCCACTCCTATTGGTTCGAAATAAAGACAAAACATAGTAAGAGAAAGGAAAAGTAACAACTTGCAAAATTGATTGATGCCAATACAAATCGCTCAAATGGGATTGATGCCAATAAAGGTTTATCCGTCTTTCTCAAGAAATTGATACTCTCACAAACATAGATAGAGAAATTCTAAAAAAATAGAGATTCGAAGAATTACTTATAATGAGATTATGCTGCAATAGAAAATTGAAGAAATAGATTAAACTTGGTAAGATTGAGGTGGAAATTAATGGAATCAATTGAAGTTTGGTCAAATTAGGTTGAATTTGGAAAGTTAATAAATCTAGCCTTCCTTTTGTTGATCTTAGTTTGAATCCTAGTGAACACGATTGGAAGGAAGGAGTGTAAATCTCTGTTGCTCTTTCAAATTCTAGTTTAAATAGCTTAGCCTCGCTATTCACTAAGGGACAAGATTGTTACAAGATCAAGTTGTCAACTTTGTTGTTGCTCATGATCCACCACTTAGACCTAACACCTCATCCATCTTTTTGCTTGTTATGAGATCAACCTGGTTTAGATTATATAGAAGTTTAGCGGAAGCTAAACATAGAATTCAATTCAAAAGAGCATAACATGGCAACCTGACAATTGAACTTAACTGAATTGTTCCTTATCCAACTAAGTCATTCCTTCAGGCATATTTGCTTTTTTAAGTAGTTTATATGTTTACTATACTTTCTCAATTTTTCTATCAAGTAGAGATCTTATTGATCCTTTTTGAAAACAACGGTTTTGTTTAGGAATTCTGCAAGGAGTCACAAAAACAACCTCTTGTAATGTAGGATAAAGCAATATACAATAGACCCTTTCCCAGGACCCCACATTGATGGGAACTTCGTGCACCGCCAATCCTTCTCAAGAAATTGATAATCTCACAAACATAGATAGAGAAGTTCTAAAAAATTCAAAAAATTACCTAGAATGAGTTTATGATCCAATAGAAAATTGAAGAAATAAATTAAACTTGGTGAAATTGAAGTGGAAATTAATGGAATCAATTGAAGTTTGGTTGAATTAGGTTGAATTTGGAAACTTAATAATCTAACCTTCCTTTTGTTAATCTTAGTTTAAATCCTAGTGAACAGGATTGGAAGGAAGGAGTGTAAATCCCTATTGCTCTTTCAAATTTTAGTTAAATAGCTTAACCTCGCTATTCACTAAGGACCAAGATTGTTACGAGATCAAGTTGTCAACTTTGTTGTTGCTCGTGATCCGCCACTTAGACTTAACACCTCATCCATCTTTTTGCTTGTTATGAGATCAACTTGCTTTAGATTATATAGATGTTTAGCGGAAGCTAAACATAGAATTTCAATTCGAAGGAGCATAACATGGCTATTGGGATTATAATCAAAGTTCTACATTTGAAATACATGGAAAAGATCATAGGGTTATAAGATGGAAGATATTTCCATTGGAATGAGGTCTTTTGGGTAGAGCCAAAAAAAAAAAAAAATCCATTTGAGCTTAGGCACAAAGTGGACATTATTATACCATTACGGAGATATATGAATTTCATCGGTCTAACCGTGAGAACCTAACAATTGAACTTAATTGCTTTGTTCTTTGTCCAACTAAGACATTCCAAGGTTTAAAATTTCAATCCGTGCCGAGGTTTCAGTCTTGGACCGGAACGATACGGTTGCGGTACTGTATCATGTCGTGCCAATATAATTTCGGTATTTTTTAAATATAAAATACATTAATTAAAAACTAAAATATTTAACATAAATATTTTTAAAAAATAAACAATATAAAAATAATCTTTAAAAAAAGAAAAAGATATGAAAATAGATAAATAAATAAATAAATAATTTATTATAATTTTTAAATTAAAATAAATAAAATATAAAATTAATTAGATAATTTTATTAGGGTTTAATAAAGTCTCTTTAGATTATCTTCATCATAGCTAGGAGTTGATTAAAATAATTAACCTGTTTAATTAAAAAAAAATCTGAAATCCGACACCACTCGCAAGCCCGCACAACTTCGACACTGTCGCGGGGTTGCACGACCAACCATGGCCGCGAGGATTGCGTGACTCCTTTGGCTCGACCCCGTTGGCCGTGTGACCCCTCTGTAGTGACCGCAGGGTCGCAAGATGCCTCCGCAGGGTAGCGGAAGGGTTATGCTACCCCTCCGCTGCTGTTGCAAGGTCGAGTGACCCCTCCGCTGCAACCACGGGACCGCACAACAAGTCGCACATGTTGCGGGTCTAGTGTCGAGGTCGTGCCGATGTCGGTCACCGAGCGGAATGAGATGTTTCGCCCGTTTCGGCACGACACTTTAAACTATGAGTCATTCCTTAAGACATTTTTGCGTTTTTTTAGTTCTTTGTCAGTTTACTGTATTTTCTCAACTTTTCTATCAAATAGAAATCTTGTTGATCTTTATTGAAAATAGCAGTTTTGTTTAGGAATTCTGCACAGTTTTTTACCAAAAGGAGCGACCACGTTTTCTTATTTACCAAAAGAAATACCCTAGTTTCAAAACTACCAACAAAAGCACCAAAAACAGTGTTATTCCCTTCCTATCCCTCCCGCCACCCTCCTAAATCCCACGCTGTTTTTCAATGTATGGGCCTTATATGGTCCAATATCAGGCCTGATATTGGACCATATCAGGCCCAACATGCATGATATGGGAATATATTAGGCCCGGTGTGGACCTGATATGGAAAATATCAGGCTAGGCCTGATATTGGATCATATCATGCCCTTTTTAATCCTGGAGGGGGGATGCATTGGAAAACGACGAGAAAGAGGGGATTTAGGAGGTTGGCGGGAGAGGTAGGAAGGGAATAACATTATATTTGGTGCTCTTTTTGGTAGTTTAAAACTATGGTGCTCTTTTTTTGGATAAATAAAGAAACGTGACCACTCCTTTTGGTAAAAAGCCGAATTCTGCAAGATGAAAGGCTAAGCCCATGTTGGAGAAATTTCCCAACTTTAGCATTTTGAATCATAAGTGCATGCTTTGGCATTCATATTTTCAACTTTAACAAACTACCAGAATTGTTTTTTTTTCAAGTTCTGTTCGACCTCCAAACCCTAGCTTGAAGCAATTATAGAAAAGACAAGTCAAGCAACACGTGAATGAGTAACCAAACTCACTCACCAATCCTTGCATCCATCACACTGGACCATTAGATCATCAGGGTTGTAAGGCATCTCACACTTGCAATATCTGAAACAAAAAAAAAAAAGAGTAAAAACACAAACTTGACAGCTAAAAATCCAATTACCAAAAACTAGGATCACAAATAATGAAGAAAATAGATGCAAACAAGGCAAATCCTACACTGCAACACGATCAGGAGTGAAAGCTCCAGTGGCCGCCTTGTACTCAAATCGGCAGAAGTAGTCCTCGGCCCCAACATTCTCCAGCTTGGTGTAGTTCTTAAACGAGTGCACAATGCACTTTCCCTCGATGGTGTGCGCGCTCTGCACGTCGTAGTGATCAGAGAGGAACAACTCCTTGGCGCCGTGGAACAGCCGCCGGCCGCCAATGGACTCCTCGGGGCGGTAGTACCACCTGACCTTCACCCGCACGTTGTTGCGGTGGTCGGCCTCGATCTTCTCCACCTTCGCCACGTACGGCGGCTTCTCCGACTCCGACGGCCGCATCAGCACGCAGTCGCCGACTTCAACATCCCCCACCCCGCGAACCCACAATAACAAAAATCAAATCAACTGGAGAAATAGATCCAAACGGAGAAAGCTACCTGCGCGGGGGAGCAAGGAGATACCTTTGACGACCTTGTTGGTGCCCTTGATGGCGTAGGAATCGAGGTCCTTCTTCCCGGGCTTGGTCTTGGCCATCGGATGAAATCAAGTCAGATGCAAACGGGGAGTGGGGAATCGGGCCGGATGAGCGCTTGCAGCGTCGACGGTGGGGAGAGTGCCGATCGAGCGGGAGCGGAGGATGGAGCGGAGGGCGGATCGAAACCCTAGAGAGAGAGAGAGAGAGGATGGAGTTTGGTAGGTTCCGGCGACAGGTAGAGGTGGCAAAGAAATGACTGACTCGAGCTTTTTACTACAACGCTACAAACGCACTCATGCTTGCCCTTCCTTTTTCGCTTATTATGAGACTCTTCGCAATTCTGCAATTAAAAAAACGGCAATTTTTATAACTAAATCGATGGACAGCAGCCGCAATTTGTTTTTTTTAGCAAAAATTAAAAGGACGATTCAAATTAAGTGCTACTTAGGTAAGTGCTTATTGGCGGGGTGCTGGGACGAGCGTATTCTCTTTGTATCGATCTAGTGGGTAGCATATGAGATGTTGTCATCATAAGGTCTGAGATTCGAATCTCGATAAAATCGAGATAAATATCTCCCTTATGTGCTAGTCATCATTTCAAAAGCTAGTAGTCATCCGTAATTTATTCTGTATTGATTTTGGGATGAATTGACAGGGACGAGCGTATTCATTTTTTATCATTATAATATAATTATTTTAAAATAATTTTGATGAAATTTTAATAATTTTAACTGAGTTATAAAGAATTTGATATTTATAGTTTAAAATTAAAAATTTAACTACAAGTATATAGTAACTATCTATTATAGAAGCTATTAAATAGTTATTATAATATTACAATAGTACGGTATTAGATGTTTTAAGTTATAGTAACTTTTACCTGTTGTTATAATAGTTAGTCATTAAAAAAAAAAGTCCTTTCATATTTATATAATTTGAAGCGCTTTTTAAAGTATTTTTTTTCTTCTTTTATTTCGTTTAAATGTGAAAAATAAGAGGAAGAAGAAATTAAATGTCGTAATAAAAATTAATTAAAATACTGAGGATGCTTGTAATTATTAGATTTATCGTTAAAAAACATCTCATTTACTATTTTTTTTTTTTTGCTAAATTTAGTCATCAACATTTGTTCACAAAACACTCACACTTCGCTTCTTGTTGTTTGATATATTTCTTTAGTCTTTATTATTTTTTAATTGACATTACATATTCAACTTATGCTACTTATGCTGACTACTAACTAATTTTTAAGATCATCGATTTAGTTTCATAAAATTTTTTCATTGATCATCAGGATAAATTAGAAACCGCTCATAGTGGGTGACAAAGCTGATCCTAGTTGTTTAAAGGCCTTAGGCGAAATTATAAATTATATCCCAATTTTATCTTTCGAATACTGCTTCTTCTAAAAAAATCTTTTGTATTATCTATCATAGAATATGATCTTGTCCGAGCGCTGAGTCAACGGACGCTGGGGACGTGGCACGCTCCGCTGTCTCCGACTGGTGGTGTAGATCTCCGACGAACCTGCAAAGAAGCCGAGCCGGGAGGGGTTTCCCGGCGACGGCCCTCCGACGCTCAAGTCAGGCAACGAGAGAAGCAGTGTAACTGTGGCTACAGTAGAGATTTGCCCATACCTTTGTCGACGTCTGGGGGTCCTTATATAGGACCCCGGGGAGAAGCGGGCACGCTTCTCTATGCGTGCACGTTTCCCCAAACATACCTTAACGAGCCCCTGTCAGAAAAGTACCTCTGGCGTCATTCTGTAATCGTCCGAGCATATCCCGGATGTGACGGTGGAAGCTTCCATCGTATGATCCTGTGTACGGCTCGGCCGCCAACCTTGCTGCCTGTCGGCGGCAGGCGTCTCGAGGATGATGTTATCCCCTGTCTCCTTTGTCCTCTTGCGCTTCCTGTCTGTTCCAGGGCCGAGCAGTTATGCCGCTCGGCGGGCATATCACTTCCGCCTTAGTCGTATGCTCGGACGAGATTGCTCCTGCCTATCTTTGTTGCCTTGTGCCACGGCCGAACGGACGGCCCGATCGGCCCTCCAACCATTTTACCTGAGCATCGGAAACCCGACCCCTAGTCGGGTTGTCTTTTATTCCATGGGGGATTCCGGTCGGCCATCTCATTCCGGTCGGTCGAGCGGCCGGTCGGCCCTCTTCTTCCGGTCGGTCAGGTCTCAGGGTTGAATCTCTTAACCTTTGACCTCCGCGTGTCATTGACCTTCCGCCAACGAGGGTCCCCCATACTTATCACCAGATCACATGCCTCCCCCTCAAGTCTAGTCGTAAGAGGCGCTAAGTCCGGCTGAGTGGACTGCCGGTCGGCCAGAATGACACTGCTCTACCACTTTCTGGAATGTTCCTCCTTACGACCGCTCGGCCTATCACTGCCGCTGGCTTTGTTACCGCGTCGACGGTCAACGCTGACGCCTTTCGGATCTCCTCGGGATTCATGCAAATCCTCTTCATTAAGGCCGAGCACGCGTGCTGTGCGTCGTAATGGGCCTCATTAAATGCGCCCCTATGGCCTGGTGCCACGTGGCACTTCCGCTGGCGTCATCGTACGGCTCGGCGATGTGTCCGATGGGACATCGACGGTTTGAAATGAACGGCCCGATGTAGGCCTCGTTTCCTGTGACCTACATCGGACGGTCGAGGCCGATCGGGCCCGACCTTATAAAGCCGTCACCTTCCTCCTCCGCCACACTTTTGCCTTCGCGTGTCCCGCCGCCTTTCTTCGGTGCTTCAGCGTTCCGGCGACTCCGCTTCACTATTTTCCGACGATTCCCCATCGCCTTCCTTCGATCTCCAGCTTCTTCGTAAGGTTCCTCCGCCTTTCCTCTTTGTTATCCTTTTTTTTTTGTCGAGTTCTGGTTTTCTGGTCGCTGTCCCTTTCATCGTCTCCCTGTCATGTGTCATTTTCTATTTTCTTGCCTTTTGCTTCCTTGCCCGATCGGACAATGGCCAGTTCTTCCCGACCCGCAGACCTCACTTTAGGTCCCTGGTATACTACCATGGAGTCTCGCTTCGATCGGCGTGACGCTGAGGCTTTGTTTGATGGTTTTGACATTCCGTCTGACTTTGAACTTATTCTTCCCTCACCAATCGCGCGGCCTCACAAACCGCCGAGCGGAGCCATCTGTTTTTTCCGCGACCAATTCACAGCTGGTCTGCGGTTTCCTCTCCACCCCTTCTTCGTCGACGTTTGCAATTTCTTTGGTCTTCCGCTCGCCCAGTTAGTTCCCAACACTTTTCGCCTTTTGTGTGGAGTGGTTGTATTGTTCAAGATACACCGCATTCCTCTCCGCCCGGAAATTTTTTACTACTTCTATTATCCCAAGCAGTCCGAGCTAGGTACCTATCTATTCCAGGCTCGGCCCGGTCTAGTCTTCTTTGATAAACTCCCCTCCTCCAATAAACACTAGAAGGAGTATTACTTTTATCTTCGTCTCCCTGAGCGGGCTCCCTTCCGAACCAAATGGCAGGTTGGACCGCCTATTTCTCCTGAGCTTAAAAGGTTTAAGACCTGACCGGACTATCTCCAGGCTGCGAACATGCTTGCCGGTCTGAAGCTCGATATCAACAAGCTTCTGCCTAAAGGCGTGCTGTATATATTCGGCATGAGTCCGAGCCGTACTCCCCTTCCGAGCAGCTTCGGTAAGAATTTCACTTGCTTATGTACTTTGAGTGCTAACTAATTTTCTTCTTTTTTCTTTGCAGCGAATATAGTCATGGAGTCCGTGATGCTCAGGATTTTGAAGAGGAAAGCTAAGGTGTTTGAGGCGGCCGCCACCAAGGAGATGGAGCAACTGGCCATCACTCCGGTCGGCTCTCACGAGGGTGAGAGCGAGACAAACGCGGAGGAGTCAGCCGTTCAGGCCTCCCCCATAGAGGTGACGGGGGGCGCTACGTCAAACAGGGAACATGTCGTCCAAGAAGAGGGCTTAGATCGGGAATGCGAGCGCCCGCTCAGACAAAAAAGGCGTCGGACGGAGACACCGTTGCGCTCGGCTACTTCTGTTGTTCGCGTATCCGAGCGGGCGGGATCCGACTCTCGGGGGAAAACTCCAATGGTGGAGGCATTATCCTCCGATCGGACTCTATGTCAACTAAACTCGCCTGCCCACCCTATTGAGGCTGTGCCGGTCAGCACTCTTCCACCTGCCTCCCGCCGGGTCCAGCGCTCGGCTATTTTGTCCAAGTTCTCCGCCCTGGCCTCTGCTCCCTCTGCCTCAGCTCACACGACTCCCGGCCGGAGCCGCACCATCAGGGCTACCCTACACCTTCCCACCGCGGAGCTTTTGCCCGAGTCTGATCGGCCGACCGCGCCCGAGCATATGATCACCATGAAGGGGTCACTCGCCGAGATGTGGGCCGATGCTTCGGCTCGTGTTGCGTTGATTCCGCTCGCCAACCTCGCCAACCTCGCCAACAGCCAAATGCAACAGGCCACTGGGGTGAGTGTGTTTTCTTCCGAAGTCCTTTACGCCATCTTTCCGGTCGGCTATTAATAATCTTGTTTATGTCAGAGATGGGTGGAGGAGATCGCGGTCGCCAATCGACTGGCCATGATGGACGAAGAGTTGAATAAGCTGAAGAGTTCAGGCGGTCCGTCCTCCCAAGGCCCCTCCTATGCCGAGCTGCAGAAAGAGCTCAAGAAGACCAAGGATTTGTTGGAGGCGGAGTGAAAGAAGACGGCCGACCAGGCCTATACTCTGGCTGAACTCGAAAGACAAGTCAAGACACTTGACCGGAAAATAAGCCTAGCCACCGATCAGAAGAAGACGGCCATCGCCGATCTGGAGAAGAAAAACGTCGAGGCGCGGGGCCTGGAGCAACGAGTCAAAGAGTTGATGGAGCAGCTGAACGGCGAGAAGGCTAGCCGCTCGGGGGAGGCGATCAAACATAAGGACAAACTGAAGACCTTGCAGGAGTCTCTTGAAGCTTCCCAAGCTACCTTCAAGGAATATCAAGAGGCCGAGCCAGGTCGGGTCGCAGCCTTGAAGTTGCAGCACATCCGCTCGAACGAATTTTCTGAGAAGGTCTGCGAGCGGATGTATTCTGCCTTTGAGTTGGCCATTTATGCCATGACGGACTATCTGAAGTCCAAGGGTCAGCTTCTCGACTCCGCAACTATCCTGGCCGAAGACTACGTGGCGCTTCTTTCCTCCATCCCGAAGACCTTTTATTTTCTTGAGTAGTGTTTTTTGTAATCCTTCCGACCGGCCCTACAGGCCTGAATTTTAATGAAGATATGTCGTCCCTCTGTTAGCTTACTCTTTTTTCGTTAAATCATCAGTACTTGTGTCTTCCGATCGGAGCGTGAATTACCGCCGTTCGCGTCCCCCACCTTTCCTTCTCGTTAAATCGTCTCTCGTCCTGTCTTCCTAGCTTTCCAAAGGAATTTTTCACGAAGTATTTTCGATAACTAGGTCGCTCGTCTGAACACACCCACCTCTTTAAATGGAGTTCCCGGTAGATCGTTCGTGAAGTACCTTTTGTAACTTGACCTTTTGTAACTTGGTCAATCGTCTGCTCTATTCATAGGCTGACCTTTTTAGTATCTTCTTGCCGATCGACCCGAACGGAAGTATGCTATTATTTTCTTCTTGTCCCTAAGAACAAGGCATACCGATTGCTGGTGTTTATCACCGAGCCGAAGCCTGCAGGACGTATTCCGGCCGGAGGGTTTATAGTCGCCGGTTCGACTCTAGGATTTTAACGTCGCTGCTCGACGGTCTTCTGGCCGGAGGGTTTATAGTCGTTGGTCCGACTCTAAGATTTAACGTCGCTGCTCGATGGTCTTCAAGCCGGGGGATATATAGTCGTCGGTTCGACTCTAAGATTTAACGTCGCTGCTCGACGGTCTTCCGGCCGGAGGGTTTATAGTCGCCGGTTCGACTCTAAGATTTAACGTCTCTGCTCGACGGTCTTCCGACCGGGGGGTTTATAGTCGCCGGTTCGACTCTAGGGTTTAACGTCGGAGCTCGACGGTCTTCAGGCTTCCGACTCTAAGATTTAACGTCGCTGCTCGACGGTCTTCCGGTCGGGGGGTTTATAGTCGCCGGTTCAACTCTAGGGTTTAACGTCGGAGCTCAACGGTCTTCAGGCCGGGGGATTTATAGTCGCCGGTTCGACTCTAGGGTTTAACGTCGGAGCTCGACGGTCTTCAATAATGAGCTTATAGCTCGGATAATATACGCTCGACCGAATGACACGGGGTCTTCACCATCGAGCATTTTGCTCGGATAATATACCCCCGGTCGAACGGCACGGGGTCTTCACCATCGAGCGTTTGGCTCGGATAATATACGCCCGGCCGAACGGCGCGGGGCCTTCACCATCGAGCATTTGGCTCGGATAATATACCCCCGGCCTAACGGTGCGGGGTCTTCACCATCGAGCGTTTGACTCAGATAATATACGCCCGGCCGAACGGCGCGAGGCCTTCACCATCGAGCATTTGGCTCGGATAATATACGCCCAGCCGAACGGCACAGGGTCTTCACCATGCCTTTATACAGCTATCCGATGGGCACACAATGCTCATGCCTTTGCTTTATTCTTATAACTTTTATTCCTGCAGCCAAAGGATACATCCGAACGGAATATTTATGAAATATATTACATCGGCGCACCTTTCATCCGGCCTGGTAGGGCTGGAGGTGGTTTGCACTCCACGGCCTATCCAGCCGTCGTCCATCCTTATCCTCCAAGTAGTAGGCTCCTGATCGGAACTTCTCGACGACCTTGAAGGGTCCCACCCAGGGAGCCTCCAGCTTGCCTACGTCCCCGACCGACTTCACTTTCTTCCAGACCAAGTCGCCCACCTGGAATGCTCGAGGAATCACGCGGCGGTTGTAGTTCTGCTTCATTCTCTGCTTGTAGGCCATCAGCCGAACGGACGCTTTGGCTCGCTCCTCGTCGATCAAGTCCAATTCTAGCTGCCTCCGCTCGGAATTATCTTCGTCGTAGTTCTTGATCCGGACGGACTCTACGCCGACTTCGATTGGGACGACCGCCTCGCCTCCATACACCAGGTGGAACGGTGTTACTCCCGTTCCCTCCTTAGGGGTCGTGCGGATTGCCCATAGGACTCCCGGCAGCTCGTCCACCCAGCTTCCTCCCATGTGGTCGAGCCGAGCTCGAAGAATTCGGAGTATCTCCCGGTTGGCTACTTCGGCTTGACCATTGCTTTGGGGATACGCCACAGATGTGAAGTGTTGCTTAATGTCATATCCCTTGCACCATTCCTCGAGCTGCTTTCCGACGAATTGTCGCCCGTTGTCAGACACGAGCCGACGCGGGATGCTGAACCGACATATGATGGGTTGCTAGATGAATTTCTTGACCATTTGCTCGGTTATCTTGGCCAATAGGTCGGCCTCCACCCACTTAGAGAAGTAATCTATTGCCACCAATAGAAACTTCTGTTGCCCGGTCGCTATAGGGAAGGGTCCTACGATGTCCATGTCCCACTGGTCGAACGGGCAGGATACTATGGACGCTTTCATTTCTTCCGTCGGCCTATGAGAACAACTGTGGTACTTCTAACAGGAAAGACACGTTGCGATGGTTCGAGCGGCGTCCTCGTGTAGCGTCGGCCAGAAGTATCCGGCCAGCAGGATCTTCCTAGCCAAACACCAGTCGCCCGGATGACCTCCACAAGATCCTTGGTGTACCTCCCGGAGAATGTACTCGGCGTCTTCCAAACTGACACACTTGAGCAAAGGTTGGGAGAACGCCTTTTTGTAAAGTTGATCTCCGATGAGCGTGAACCAGCCGGCTCTCCTCCTCAGTAGCTGAGCTTCGTCCCGATCGGACGGCGTAGCCCCTGAGCGCAGAAACTCCATGATGGTTGTTCTCCAATCGCTCGGGAATGTGAGGCCTTCCATCCGGTCTATGTGCGCTACCAAGGATACTTGCTTGATTGGTTGCTGGATGATGACCGGCGATATCGAGCTGGCGAGCTTGGCTAATTCATCTGCCGCCTAGTTCTCCGCTCGGGGTATTTTCTGGACCACCACCTCGGTGAAGCTAGTCTTGAGTTTTTCAAAGGCGTCCACGTATAACCTGAGTCTTGCATTGTTTATCTCGAAGGCCCCCATGAGTTGTTGAGCGGCAAGTTGGGAATCTGAGTGAATCACCACCCGGCTGGCTCCAACATGTCGCGCGGCCTGCAGTCTGGCTATGAGGGCTTCGTACTCTGCCTCATTATTTGTTGCCCGATAGTCCAGCCGGACGGACAAATGCATCCGCTCTCCCTGAGGTGAAAGCAACAGGATCCCAACTCCGCTTCCGAGCCGAGTGGACGATCTATCCACATATATTTTCCATGTAGCTTCGGGCTCGGGCTGTTGTACCTCAGTCACGAAATCTGCCAAAGATTGTGCTTTGATCGCCGAGCGGGGTTGGTATTGGATGTCAAATTCGCTCAGCTCCGTCGTCCACTTGATGAGTCGTCCGGATGCTTCAAGGTTCAGGAGTACCCTTGCCAGCGAGCTATTCGTCATCACAATAATGGTGTGCGCCAAAAAGTAAGGGCGCAACCTCCGAGCGGCAAGGACCAAGGCGAAAGCCAACTTCTCAAGACCGGTGTAGCGAGACTCAGAATCTTTTAAGATATGGCTTAAAAAGTACAATGGTTGTTCTTCGCCGCTCAGCCTTACCAATGCTGAGCCTACAGCATGCTCAGTTGAAGATAAATAAATGCGGAGTGGCTCACCTACGACCGGTTT